>NC_060073.1:8987500-10237500 GCF_922984935.1 Meles meles | reverse complement strand
ACCCTTCAGAAGGTGTCTTCACTGCTGCTCCCTGGGCAGCAGCCCCAGGATCTTATGGCCAGAGTTCAGGCCCCTCCCCAGATCTACGGAACGAGAAGCTGAGTTTTCACAGGATCCTGGGGATCCACGTGCAGAGTGAGTTGTGAGAAGCTCTGTGGAAGGACCTGTGAAGATTTAGGGTCTGTATCCTAACAGCACGGGAAAGCGAATGAAAAACTGGAAGCAGATTATGGAAGTAAACTGGAAAGTGGACAGAATTTGCAAAGGATTACTCCTCTGGCTGCAGGAGGGGAGTTGGGGCAGGGGAGGAGGACCGCTGGGTAGAGTTGGGGAAACTCACTGAACGTGTGAAAGGATGAAGCTCAGAAAGGACCCCCAGAAGATGAAAAGTTCCCCCTGAGGGATACCACAGCATAGAGCAGTGGTTCTCAAAGTGTGGCTCCTGGACTAGCAACACCAGCATCACCCGGGATCTTGTTAGAAATGCAGATTCCCAGACCCGGCTCACACCTGATGCATAAGAAGCTCTGGGGGATGAGACCCAGGAATTACCCTTCTAGTGATTCTAATGTACCCAGAAGTTGGAGAACAGCCTTTCAGCGGCAGATGGGCTGGGGAAGGGAAGGAGTAGGACCATGTGGGGAACTCAGAGCCTTCCCCAGACCAGCTCCCACCTGTACACGACGGGCAGCAGCCCCCATCTTTGGAGGGAACCGGGTGGGAACAAGCAGCATCACATGTCACCTTTTCACAGGTCACCTCCCCATTCTGGAAGCAGAAGTAGCAGTTCCAGCCATCACAAGGCCCCGGACACCAGACCCAGGCAGCCCCCAGGATCCCTCCCACCTACCTGGCACCAGCACTGGGAACACCCAGGCTCCGTCCAGCGGCTCCCTGAGTCATACGTGGCTCCCAGGTGCCAGCAGGCAGAGGACCCTGGTGCCATCTGTGTCACTGCTGGGCCCCTGGGCAAGGACGGGGACCCCTCCTGTGGTTGTGAGGGAGGTCCGAGGGTCCCCAAGAGGGAGGCACGAGGCATGGGGGTAGCCACCAGCCGAGTTGGGACAGAGGGCAAGGATGTGGGTGGTGCAGGGGTGGGAGAAGGCAGACTGGTGGTCCTGACCCCAGTTGGGGGCCCCGGGGCCCCGGAAGGAGGGCTGTGTCCGGGGGAGAGAGCAGGCCGGCCGGCCTCTGGGAGCAGCAGGAGCATCTTGGGCGGTGGCTGCAGAGGCTGCAGGATGGCGGATGGGGCGAGCACGGCTTTCGGGAAGGCTGAAACGCAAGCAAAGGGGTCTCCTGAGGGAGGCAGCGGGGAGCAGGAGGCGGATAGAGGGAGGGGGGGCTTGAAGGCAGCTCCTCCACCAACAGTCCCTGGATATCTCTGGACCAGTTTCTTCATCAGCATAACTGGTGATCTAACCAGTTTAACCCAAGTTCAGTTCAACCAGTTCAACCCAAGTTCAACCCAAGACCACGGTGCCTGCAGTGACGATCACACAAGGGATGGAAAAGCACCACAGGAGCAGGTCCAAGTGACAAGTTGGGACTGGGTCCCCGGCTCCCCCTCCCAGATGTGGCTTCCCGGGAGAGGATGCTCAGGCTCCGGGTGGAGGCGCAGCCTGGGGAAAGCTCGCGGTGCACTAGAAAGCGCGTGCGCAGTATTTAGATGACCTTATACGTGTGTTTATAGGCACACTGCTGCAGCATGGCAGCGTGAGCTGACGCCACCTTGTCCAAAGTGTCCTGGGAGCCCAGGTTCCGGGGGCTCCTGTCTCGGGCCCCTCTAGCATTTGTCTTTCCCTGTTACCATTTTCAAGAAAACAAAAGGGTTAGGGAAACAGTAAGATGGCAAGGCAGGACGAATGGATAAGTGGGAGGGGGAAATGAGAAAGAAAGTGAAGAATTGGAAATAACAAGACGAACTGGAAAAGAATGGGTGAAACAGGAAGAAGGTGCAAAGACTTGAGGGCGGGGGCGGGGCCTGGAAAGGTGGGGCGGGGCCTGTGCTACAGGGGCGGGGCCTGGTGTGAGGGCGGGGCCTGGCATTGAGACAGGGCCTGGGTCCGCGACTGCGGGACTGGTGGCTCACCTTCACAGGACACGCGGTCAGCTCGGAGCCTGAAGCCAGGTCGGCATGTGCACAGGAAGCTGCCCACGGTGTTATGGCAGGAGTGGTGACAGACTCGCCTCTCCAGCGGCCTCCGACACTCGTTTACATCTGTAGGAGAGCCTCGCTGCCAACAGCTGCCTTGTTGGGGCGACGACCCCTTCTTCCTGCATCCCTGAGCCCAGAAGACGGGGGCAGTCTCCTTGCCATGTTCTTATGGGCTCCATCCCTGTCTCAGGATCTGGGACGTGACTCAGATGTCTAGGAGTGGGGCTGAAATCTACTGCTAGTCCCCTTGGAAAGTTCATACATCCCCTTGGCATTTAATGGATGCACCGATGACTCATTTCCGCCCCACCCCCACTCCCTGCCCGGCTAGGCAGCCATGGTTATGCCCTGGCTGGTGGGGATGCTGCCTGGTGGGGATGGTCCCCCTGGGAATCTCATCTCCAAAACTTCCAGCCTTCCACGTGTGGTAGGGGATGGTGTGGCCCCTTGAAAAAGAGTCTCAAACATCACTGCCCAACTCAAGGTAGGCTTCAGGACAAACACCAAAGTCTGCCAGAACAAGGTTTGTTTTCAGGCCCAAGGGCCCCCACCTTCAACCCATGAGCCAAGCTTAAGCCAAACATGCCAATCAATCCCTTTCTGGAAATTTCTGCTAATGGGCTAAAAAAACAGGGGTCTCCTTCTAAACCAGAGGAACCAAGACATAACATGCTTTATTTACCAAGGGGAGCAAAGGCAGCCAAGAAAATGGGTGAGCAGAGAGGAATCCTTGGGATGTATCTGGGAGAGGGTGGAAGAGAAACGTAACAGGATGAAAGTGGCACGTGGCCAGGAAAAGTCCAAGACAGGGTCTTCCATGAGGAGCCACACCAAACCCAGGGAAGGGCAGGCTCTGAGCCAAGGCTCAAGGGCTTCCAGGCTCCAGGCGGCCAGGAGGTCTGGACCACTGGCCTTTCCCAGTCCCTGGGCTCACTCTGCCCATCCTCCTGATGGGCAGCCTAAGTATGAAGACAACAGGCCCCCCCCCCACCTTACCTACACAGGAGTGCCGGTTGCCATGGAGGTGGAAGCCAGTTCTGCAGGAACACCTGTAGCTGCCTATGCTGTTTTTGCATCTCTGCTGACAGGGGGTCCCGAGGCATTCGTCAGTGTCTGCAAGGGACCAAGGCAAGGCTGCCGCTCATTACCCCATGGAGTGTCAGAACTGGGTGCTCCCCACTTCCTCTCCCCTTGCCATCCCCTCCCCCATTCAGGGCCGTGGGAGACCCTCCTCACCCCTCTTTCTCACCACCCACATTCAGCCTATCAACAAAATCCTCCCTGGCCCAGCCCGTCTTCTCTCCATCCTCAGTGTCCTACCCCAGCCTGGGCCACCTTTGTCACTGGTTTGAGAAGAGCGACAGCCTGGTGCGTCTCCCTGTGCTCCTCCCAAGCCTTCTGCTGCAAAGCGTCCAGAATATTCTGACCAAACATCCGGGCCACTCTCCGCTCCCATGGGCATCGATGGCACACCACAGCTCACGAGCCCTGGGTGGCCTTTCCCACTTCCTTCCCTGTCCCTCACCTTTGTTCTGCCACCTTCCAAATGTACATGTTCTTGTGGGCCTCCCTCTTTGCCCACGTTCTTTTGTTTGCCTGGGATCCCTGTCTATCTTGTCTGGGGGAAAACTCCTACACATACCTCAAAACTCAGTTTCTATTGTGCCTCCTCTGTCAAAGCTTCCCCATGCCAGTGTATGAAATTGTGAAACACTGGAAATAATGTATGCGTCCTTCAATAGGAGAAGAGTTAGTCCACTGTGGGAGGGTCACACGGCAGAGCCCCAGGCAACAGTTAAAACGAGCAACACCGGCCCATTCACACTGATCTGGAGAGATCTTCAAGACAGATTGCTGAGAAAAACAACCAACAAGAGGCGCAAATCCCAGGTCTAACATGGTCTTGGGCAAGTTACTTAATTTTTTTAAGCCTCAGAGTTCCTATCAGGAAAATGGAAATAAATAGCACCAGCCTCACAGCATCAGTCTGAGAAAGAAATGAGAAAATGCACGTAAGGTGTTTAGCATGAGGCCACAATCCAGCTCTGCACCTGTTCGCCACTCAGCCTACATCTGTGAGTGGGTATGGGTGTGTGTGGGTGTGTGTGGGTGTGTGTACACGTTGTGGGGACAAGCAGGGAAGGCACGCATCAGAGCAATAGCCAGGTGCTAGGGGGAGCTGTGTTCCCCCAGAAGCACATGTTCAAGTTCCAACCCCTCGTGTGATGGGATTTGGAGGTGGGGCTTTTGGGTAGTGACTGGGTTTAGAGGAGGTCTTGAAGGGGTTCCTTCATGATGGGAGCAGTGCCCTTATCAGCTCTCTGTCCCCGTGAGAACACAGCACCGAGACCATCTGCAAGCCAGGAAGGTCCCTCACCCGAAAGTGAACGGGCTGGCTCCTTGACCTCGGGCTTCCTGGCCTCCAGAACCATGAGAATAAATTCTGCTGTGTAAATTGCCCAGTCCGTAGGGTTTTGTTACAGCAGCCCGAGCAGATTAAGACATCAGGGTTATTCCCGAGGGAGAGCAGGGCCCAGGAGTGGTGGAGAGGGTCTGGAAGGAGCAACTTTCTAAAACTTATTTTACAGTTTATGGCTATTGCAAATGATAGAAAATAACAGCACACTTTCATGGGGGACCTTTTGCTTGATCTGTCTGGTTTAAGAGAAAAGGCTTCCTTCCGCAAGAAGCATCTTCAAGGAAGGGATGATTATGTTGGAAGATCTCCCTCATCCTGCCCTCACCCCTACCTCCTCCTGCCCCTCCCCACCAGATGGGGCAGCTGGGACACCACTGGGGCAGGGGGAGCTAATGAGGACAGTGGGTGAAGGACTGCAGCAGGCACGCCTCTCCCACAGCCCTCCCTCACCTCAGGGCCTCCTCGGTCCTGCCCCCGGCCCTCCCCTCGGCCTCTCCAGCCCTGTGCCTCTACCCTGCAGAGAGAGCTCAGAGCTGGACATGCCAGGATTCAAGTGCTTCCTGCGGGGATGGCCTTGGATGAGCCTCAGTTTCCACATCACTAAAGCAGGGTTGACTAACAGGCTCTCCCTCGGGGGACCAGGAAATGTGGTAATGCGTGGAGCGCCCATGCTGGGCTGGGCAGGGCCACCACGCCTTTGACTCGGAGCCCCACCACAGGGGCAACGGCATCAGCATTACCTGTTCCCGGGCCGCTCACCTTGGCAGCTGTGGCGGTCGGCAGCCAGCTGCATGCCCGGCCCGCACTCACACACAAACCCGCCTTCCGTGTTCACGCACTGGCCCTCGCAAGAGGCGCTTAGGCATTCATCGATGTCTGGGAAGAGAGAAGACATCTTTGCATGGACCACTCTGCGTGGTGGTTGGGTGAAGGGTTAAATGGACCCCACGAGGATGCTGTCCCCTCAGATAGCCTGCCCTCAGCAGGTGGAAAGCACCACCACCCCCTTTCTTCCTCCCCGAGGAAGAAAGACCAGGCACCACCAGGAAAGTCATCAGCCAAGAGGGAACCACCAGAGAGCAGAGGCTGAGGGCCAGGATCCTTCTCTGTGACCCATGTGGACCAGAGGATGGAGGATGACTGGGACAGAGTCATTTCCAATGGCCCCACGGCAGGGCAACGCTCAGAGGGCAGAGGGGAGTGAGCAGGAAGGCTGATTCAGTTCCATTAAATCCTTATTGAGCACCACCTGTATGCAGCAGATCCAGAGGGAGGCCACTGAGGACACAAACATGGCCGAGACATGGCACAGACTCTCCAGCTGGTTAGGGTCTGTTAACATCAAGAGCCACATGCCCATGAGGTCGGCACCCGGCTGAGTGATACGCATCCCACCGGGGAACGCCTGGAGGACAGGTGGGCAGAGGACCAGGAGGCATCAGGAAGAGGCGGGCCGTGAGCGGAGAGAGCCTGAGGCTGCGCTGGCACTGGCAGGAGCTCAGGTTCCTGCAGGGGCAGCGGGAGGCCGGACCAATGGGTGGAGGCGAGGCTGCAGAGAGCCCAGAAGGTCCTGAGGCTGCTGCCCAGGGCAGGGTGGCTGGATCCAAGCAGTCCTTTTCAGAAGTTCAGGCCTGTGGGGTGAGGGGCGCCAGGGGACACAACTCCCCACCCTGACTTCATGTCCTCCCTTCTCTAAAAACCATGACACCTCTCAAGGACCTACAAGATCTGTGCCGCCCACTGCAGTCCGCCTCCGGGTCCCCCAAGCCCTGGCCCCACGCCTGCTGGACACCTCCTTTCTCCCTACCTGCTCTCCCCAGAGCTGGCCCCTCGGGACCACACCCACCGCCTCTAGGAAGCCCACCCTGACTAACCCATCCCACTGGGATCCCTGGTGGCAGTGACCTAGCTTTGACATTAGAACAACAGCTTTTCCAAGTTCCGTTTGCTTCAGCAACAAGAAGTGTGTGCAGAAAGAGCTCCCCAGGAAACATTCGTCAGGGGGGGGTTAGGAATTGCTTCAGCCTTCCTCAAGAGGATGTTGCAATGAGACCCGGAGCACCAAAATCCACAGCAAGACCCTTGACCCAGTGGCTCTCCTTCTGGGAACAATGAAGAGAAGCCACTTGACTGCAGCATTGCTGGTAGTAGTGAAGCTGCCGACGACGTCCGTGAGGGACCGCAAGTTACAGCAGAGTCACAGACGCGGCCCCTAAAACTTCCGTTGTGAGGACTGTTCCCCAACCCCAATAAAAACTGAGGAAAAGGGGCGCCTGGGTGGCTCAGTCGTTAAGCATCTGCCTTCGGCTCAGGTCATGATCTCAGGGTCCTGGGATCGAGCCCCACATCAGGCTCCCTGCTTGGTAGGAAGCCTGCTTCTCCCTCTCCCACTCCCCCTGCTTGTGTTCCCTCTGTCAAATAAATAAATAAAATATTTTTTTAAAATAGAAATAGGGGCACCTGGGTGGCTTCGTGGGTTAAAGCCTGTGCCTTCGGCTCGGGTCATGATCCCGGGGTCCTGAGCCCCTGCTCAGCGGGGAGCCTGCTTCCTCCTCTCTCTCTGCCTGCCTCTCTGCCTACTTGTGATCTCTCTATTGTGTCAATAAATAAATAATCTTCCCAAAAAAATAAAAATAAAAAGTGAGAAAAAGAATGAAAACTGTGCATAAGGTATGGGCCCCATTTACAGAACACACAGATATGCGCACCTAACACACTACACACGCAGGTACACACACTCACAAACACATACACCTCCAGGGAACAGGGCAGAAGAAACGACTTCATTTTAGTAACACATATCTCTGGGTAGGGACTTTGGGGACAGGCTTGTTTGTAACTTCTACCCTTCTTTCACTTTCCAAATGTTCCAAAATAGGTTATTTTTTACTTTCACATTTAGGAAAGAAACATTATTTTTACAAAGTCAAAACTAACCCAACCCCCCCCCCCAAAAAAAGGCAGGGGAGTGGCTTTCTTTCAGCTCTCTGGAAAGATCCGCAAGAAATGGGTCCCAGCGGCCACCTCTGAGGAAGGTGACAGACTTTGCCTGTGAGAACATTTTAGACTCACAAACAAATAACACTTTTACAGAGTAGTCATCGAGGCTGCCTTTCCTCATCTTTCAAACATCACGAGCCCAAGGGAACCTTCCAGGGTCAACTCACCTCCCGTGCTGGTTATCTGCCCCTCTAGGGACCCAGCTCCGGGCGCTTGGCCAGTTATGGCCCCATCACATGGGACCATGGTTATCCTGACTTGTCTCCCCGTCTCCTGTTCAGAAGCAGGGACCAACAGCAGCCAGGACCTAGCCACCACGCGTCACCACAGCCCCTAGCCCCTAGGCCCATAAGAGATGCTCATAGCAAAAGGGACCATTTTCTTGGTTTTTCCTGCCTCCCTGCCCATACCCCACCCCCTCACCCCCGCCCCCAGCCAGAGTTTGGCCTCACTCAGCCTGGCCTGCATCTCTCTGGAGACTGTCCTGGCAGGACAGACAGATGGACAGAGGAGACAGAATTCCCACCCACCCGGCCCCCAAGTCTCTCACCCGTACACCTGATGCCGACAGCCGTCTCCGTCATGGAGAAGCCCACGGGGCACACTCGGGCCACCTCCTGACAGCCGCCGTGGTTACAGGACAGGTCACAGCCATACTCTCCACAAGGTCCATGGGCTTCTAGAACAGGCACCACCCCCGTGAGCACATAGCTCGCCTCAGTGTCGGCCGCGCCCCCCCTCACTGGGGTTCCTCCTAAACTCTGCTGGGAAGGTGGCTCTGGAGGCCAAGAGGCCGGAGCTTAAATCCAGCTCTGCCACTCACTAGCCAGGTAACTCTGGGCGAGCCACTAACTTCTGTGCCTCAGTTTCCCCATCTGTAAAATGGGGATGAGAAGGCCTCCCTAAGGGGGTTGCTGGAAGACGATATTCTCAAAATATCAGACAAAAGCCCTGAGCTGGGCACACAGTCTCAGTGCCAGAAGAATTCTTCCCAACTGCCGTGGCCCACCCCCAGTTACCTGGGCAGGTGGCTCCTTGCTCTCCATCCTGGCAGGAGCAGACGTTGGGAGCAACGCAGATGCCACTCCCGCAGCCAAAGGAGCAGAGCGCTGAGAGGAGAAATGCAGGTGAGGGAGTGGGACCTACTTGGGCCAGCCCAGGGAGCGAGCGCCCTGCTGGGGAGGGTACCTAGGGCAGGGGGACAGGCACTTACGCAGGGTGCAGTGCCCACTGCCCATGGAGGGGGCCCAGCCAGGGCAGCAGCCGCTCCCGAAGCCTGAGAGGCAGACGTGGGGGCCCAGCCGGCGTCTAGGAGAGAGGAAAGAGCATTTTCCACATTTCTGCTCTGGGCCAGGGATTGGTCTGCCATGCAGTGAAAGCCTCCCAGCCAGTCAGTCAGTCAGTCAGTCAACAAACAGTTCTTGAGACCTGCCACATGGACGCAGAGTAGAGTGGCTGGGGGAGTGGAGGGGGGGACCTCAGAGGGGCCTCAGCACTGAGGGGGAAAGATGGAAATGGAGGAAGGGCCCTAGGCATGGCTGCCACAGGGCCTTTGCACTTGCAGTTCCCTCATTCAGGAAGGTTCTTCCTCAGAAGTGTACCCAGGTCACTCCCTCCTTTACCCAGTCTCTCTCTGCTCCTGCACCTTCAGAGAGATCCATCTCACCCACCCTTAACTTGCTTTCTTCTTCTTAACACTTGCTTCCTGGGACATTAAATTACTTATCAATTTGCTGATTTGTTCATTGTCTGTCTCCCTTCTCATTCTCTGAGGACCCGGGTCCGTCTTTGGTGTTCCCTGCAGTGTCCAGAGCAATGCCTGGCATATAGTAGGTGCTCACTAAACGGCTGTTGAGGGAAAGGTTGAGAAAGGAAGCCAGCAGAAGGGACAAAGGAAGAGGGCCACTACAGGGGAGTCCCAGAAATGTCATTCTCCAGGCAAAATCTCTGTGGTGGGGCCGGGGGTGCCAGTAAAAGGGAGACAGTGTGCCCAGCACTGCATGAGGCATGGCAGTACGGTCAGGAACAGGCCACTTTCACCACCTTCAAGGGAAGCTGAGCAAAGACCCAGGTGATAACAAAAGAGTGTGACCAGTGCCACACAGGGTCAGGCTTTGGAGTTCCGAGAAGGGGAGGTTTCCTGCAAGACCAGGATCTAGGTGGAATCGAGCAGGAGTAGGGGTAAGGCGGGGAAAGGGCACTTCAGGCAGAGGGAGCAGCAGGTGCACCGCCCCGGAGGGGGTCAGGGAGGGTGACTGGAACTGATCCTGTGATGGGCTGGGCAGAGTGATGGAGTCCAGCCCGGTTTTAACTGGGAATCCTGGCACCACGGGAGAGGGACAAGAAAACCCTCCCGGACTGTGCTCTCCTCCTGCTTGGAATGTTCTGCGGGTCAGGCAGTCTGCAGAGTATCCCCCAGGTGCCAGGTGCGGCAGCAGGCACGGGCGACAAGGATGGCAAAGGCAGACTCACTGCACTCAGGGAGAGCAGCTGTCACATGTGACAAGACTCTGGGAAGGAGAACTGCGGCCACAGGGCAGCGCGAAGACATCTGCACAAACTGTGCCTGGAGCCTCAGAGACATCACAGAACAAGCAAAGATGCGGGGCCCTGGCGGGTGGGAGGTGCTGGCCGAGCTGGAACCCGCCGCCCGGGCCAGGGCATCAGGGCAGCAGCCTGGGAAAGAGGAGCCGGCAGCTCCTGCTCCTCGGACGGGGCTCTGAAAGGGACTGGGGTGCCCCCGAAGCGGCAGACGGAAGGATGCCCCGGAGGCCGGTGTTGCCGCCCCCTCAGCTGGCCGGGGCCGAGCGCCCCAAGTAGCCTCCTCGGACGGGCGGTGATGGGGAGACAGGTGGCTGGAAGGCTCCGAAGTGCCGCGGAGCCGGGCCCATCGGGGCAGGAACTGGCGGTGGCGGCGGAACACACGTGCGAGTTGCGAGCCTGGCGGGGCCGCCCCCTGCGCGCCCCCCGAGGCGGTGGCCGCGGGCCAGGCCGCCCGCTGACACCGTGTTCCCTCGCTCGGAGCATCACGCACACACGCGCGCTCGGCCCGCGGCGGCCCTACCTCCGCCGGGAGGAGACTCGAGGGGAGGGTGGCATCAATCGGGAGAGAGCAAAGGGGCAAACACGCCACCCCCGCCCGCGCGCGCACACAGGCGGAAACCGAAACGTAACCCAGGGAGAGCCGGGCGGTTCCAAGGTCCACCGCGTGCGTGCAGCCTGGACGCGGAGGAAGCCCCCGGCCCCAGAGACGGCCAGCCGCTCCGGAGACCCGGTGGCACGTCCCGGGCTGCCTTCGCCAGGGGTCCGCGCCCCAGGGCACACTCAGGGGCTCACCCAGCGCCTGGCTCTCCATCCCCCCCCACCACCACCACCACCGGTCCTGGCAGGACAGTCCCCACCAGGGGCGCAGGACTGGCTCCCGCCCAGAGCACAGGCTGCTGTCTCTTTGTCCGGACCCCCTGGGCTGCGCCCGCGCGCGGACAGCGCCCTGGAGGGGAGCTCGGACCCGCGGCTGCCGGCGGCTCCCCGGAGTCCCTCTGCCCCACGCGGGGAGCGCCCCTGCGGCGGGACAGGGGAGGGGCGAGAGGCGCTTACCTCTCGGCGGCGAAATGCCCCGGCGGCTTCCTCCCGGTGTAGCTGCGAGCCGGGGCCCCCAGCAGGAGAAGCGCGACACAGGCGGCCCGGAGGAGCAGTCCGGCCCACATGACCGGCGGCGGCGGGTCCCCCCGGCTCGGCTGGGCTCCGGCGCCGCGCGCGGGGGGAGGGGGCTGCCGGCCCTCGCCCCTCCTCCTGGCGCTGCAGGGAGCGAACCAGCGAGCCCCGAGCTGGCACGCGGAGCCGAGCAGGGGGGCTGGGGACTCCGAGAGGAGGGGCCGGGGGCCGCGAGGGGACGCGCCGGACGGCTGGGGGGCGGGGGGTGGTCTGGCACCTCGGAGCGAAACACACAAAAGACAGCGCCGCCCGCCGGCCGGTGGCCTCCTGGGGAGGCGCGGAGCCCAGGGCGGGGGCAAAGATCAGGGACCCCTGGGGGCGGGTTTTAGCCTCGGCCCACACCCCCTGCCCCGGTTTGGGAGTCGGCTTCCTGCGAAGGGCTGTGGGCGTCAGACTGAGGCCAGAGGAGGAAAGAGACACCCGGACGAAGGCTGGCGCTGCAGGCTGTGCGCCCGGATCATTGCTGTTCTCGGTGGAGCTGGAGTTGCCAGTGTTGTCCCGAGAAGGTGGGACGCGGGGTCATTTCGCTGCTGGAGTCAGTTCTAGCTGACTCCCCGCCTGCTAGCAGGTCTGCATACTAGCCCTGGGTGTGTGGGTCAGTGGATCCACCTGCTCCCTGGCCAGGGGGCACTAGCCAGTCGGGAACCCAGAGGCTCTTCTTCGCCCCCTTCTGTAGCTGCCCCAGATCACAATCAGAGCCCGGTAGGCGGGGAAATGGTGAGCAGGTGATGGAGGCAAAATCGGGATCATCCAGTGGGAGGAAGCGGGAAGGACCACCCCTCTCTCTGCCTGGTGTAGAAAGCCTCCCTAGGCACCCAGATCCAGTGAGTCAAGCTTTTGCTTAAACACTTCCAGGGATAAGAAACTCACTATCTGGCAAAAGGCAGCCCAAACCCGTTTTGAATGTCTACATTTGTTAGGAAGTGCTTTTATTTCTCAGCGAAATCATCCCAGCTCCTGCGGTTCTGCCTCTGCAGCTGTCCTCCCACTGGCTACCTTAGGTTAACACCAGTGACCACAAATGACCACGGGGGGCCAACAATGGTCTGGATTCTAATCTCCTTCCGTCCAGATACCATGCTTTTATTAACACAGCCCAATAGGACTTGGCTTTTCTGGCAAATGCATGATGCTGGTGGTTCCTATCAGTTTCCACTACCGATGTTTCTGGCTGTCATGCTTGTTACTGTTGTTTCCTAAACACGAGCTGCTAAGCCAGTCTCCCTACCCGAACCTGAGTGCTTGTGTTTTCCCAGGGTGCTCAGATTCAGGTCCATTATCTCACCTTGTTAGTGTTGGGACCTCTTCTAACTGAAACAACACATTCTCAGCAAGTAGGTCACCAAAATACTTTGTACAGTAAGATGAGTGCAACTTTCATATGTATGTCCACCCTGAGTCCTGAGGACGCTCAGGATCCTACAGTACCTTTCTTTCAGGCCTTAAACAGCCACAAGGTTCACTTTTCCCTATGCTGCTCAGGCTGCATTTCTGTTAATTAAAAAGTGTTTCGGTGTCCAGGTGCCTGGGTGGCTTAGTCAGTTAAGCATCTGCCTTCAGCTCAGGTCATTGTCCCAGGGTCCTGGGATCGAGCTCTACGTCGAGCTCCCAGCTTAGTGGGGGAAACTCTCTCTCAAATGAAAAAATCTTTACTCCCCCCAAAGTATTTCAGTGTCCACATCGTCGGGAATCTAGTCCTGATTTATTCAAGCATAGGGATGAACACGAAGCCCTTCCTTCCCTTGAGCCCACAAAATCTTCCACACCACTGTCTTGATCTTTGCTACCGGGGTCCCTATTCAATGTCGAACAGGTGCTCCTTCCTAATCCTAGAAGCCACTCAAAGTGCTCAACACAATACGCTGGACAAATATTCCTTTTACACACCTGTCCCCCTCGTGCCATCCTCTCCCACACTCCAGCTACCTCCTCCCTGAACTCTGCTACTCTCTGCCACCCCCTCCCCCGCCCCATCCCAACCCCACAGCTCACCTGGACTGTCTGCAGGGTTTGCTCCATACTCAGTGACAGGGGGCATAGCTGAGACGCAACTTCGTGCTTGAAGAAAATCCTCATTTTCCCTCAAGAGCAGCTCAGGAGATTTAAGACTTAGTAAATTCCTACTGGTGAATTTCAGAAGAAACACCTCTCCTTCCCCTGGTTCCTTTCCACCTTACGGCTTTCACCTTGCTCCTCTTCCCATCAGTTTGCTTCCTTCGCTGTGTTTGCTCCTTTCTTGTTCTGTCTTTTGGTTAGACCCTGAGGCTTCTCAAAGTCTGAGCTCTGAGGGACTCTAACTTCATACTGTTCATCTTCAAGGACTGCTCTAGGCATATTCTCTGGCTGCAGCTTCTCCGTGTTTCTTTCCCACTTCTGTGGCCTGTGGCTTCTCCGGAACAAAGGGGACCCTCCATTGAGGGTGGAGGATCCAAGTTGTTATTGGCTCCAGAAAGGCGGCCTCTGGCTTGTGACCCTTCCAAATGGTCATGTGATGAGTCAGTGTTTCTATTATTCTCCCCAAGGTCCATTCGTGCAGAGGCCTGAAGTGAGTAGCTCATCAGCGCCTACATGGGAAGGACCCATTCCAGCTGGCTGCAGCAAAGCTCCAAGGGCAACCTTTCACCCCTGGAGAGGTGATTAATGGTTTTTAAGAGGGGATGTGGGAGTGTGGCAGGACAATGTCAGTTTCCAAAAGATTGCTGGAATTCAATCCTCAGTGAATATACCCAAGATTATAGGAAACAAAAAAACTGCAAGGACTCCAGAGCTTCCAAAGTCAAGACTGAAGCCACTGGTAAGTAATAAGGTGTAGCAGGTCTCCATGGTGCAGGTCAGACCACGAATAAGCACCAGAATCATCATCCCACCGTCTTCTCTTTACGATCTTAGCACCTTATAGGCAATCCTCCATTTCGGATTAACATTTTAAATAATCAATCTGGAGGCCATTGCTTGCCTGCCCCATGAAAGCTGGTCTCTGGCATGGGGGCAGGCCTTTTCAATTCAAACCATGACTTGAAGAATTCAAATCACAGTGTTGAGTTTCAAGTTCAAACTGTGGTTTTTGAGAGATGCTGATTTTTTTCCCTTGAAGACCCTTATCCCCCACCCTCAGAAATCCCAGAAGAGGATGGGGAAAAGAACAGTAATTAAACACAAGGAATGCCTCCAAAAAAGGAAGCTTACTCCAGAAGACCCCCAAAGCAGAGATGCTTCCTGGCCCTTTCTCTTTTAAGCTAGAATCTCTCAAAACCACAGTTTGAACTTGAAACCACAATTTTCCTGACACCGTATCAAAGGCTGGTCTTAAAGGAGCCTGCCAATATGCCTAGGATCAACCCTACTCCCCACTGTTGGGACAGAGCAGCCTTTATTCCCACTGGATCACTGGTGGAAATGTGGGCCCAGGCACTCTGACCCACTAAGCTGAAAGAAGACAGGCTCTGTTTGCTGGACAGAAGGGTGAACCCCAAATGTGTCCTACTCCTGTATTTTCAAACCAAAGGCGCCATAGGTTTACTTGATTAAACCAGAGGAAATGAAATCTGCCTCCAAAGAGCCTGTGGCAACAGGAAGCTGGGAGGTACCCGAGGAGCCACTTGCCCTGGCCAAGCAGTGGCGCCTGGGGGCGAGCTGGCCAGGCGCTGTGCACACATCTCAAATGCCATCCGGAAAGGCAGCCCAAGCAACTCCCAGGCTCCGCAGGTCACTGACAGAGGCAACTGGGAACCACATGGTGGCTACAGAGTCAAGGGCAACTGCTGTATTTTGAAAACCTGACACCCATTATCCTTGGGATCCCACCAAAACTGATCACACAGCAAAGGAGACACACAGAGGTCACTTCACTACCTGAGAGGAGCTGTGGCAGCAGTTAGCCCCCTAAAGGAGGGAGACAACTGTGCCTGGATTGGGCACTGTGTGACTGGGAAGCTGGGCAGCAGGAAGAAAAGTGGAGGCAAACAGACCTTTCTTCTTAGATTCTACTTTATTTGGTAAAACTCCGAAACTAACAACCAATTCACGGCCCCCCAACCTCCTTCCCTCTGAAGAAGGCAGTTCCCCAGAGACAAAAAGGCTACGGCGGCTTGGAAATCACCATCTCCAGCTTTCAGACTCGGGCAGCTCACGGCCTGATGGTCAGGCCTCCAGACCCAAAGCTCTCAGGCAATAGAGAAAGCAAAAGGAAGCTCTCACTTCAGAGACAATGAACCCATCCCGCCCCTCCTCCCCAGTACCCATAGCCTCCCCACACCCCGACCTAAATAAAAAGATAGAGGACAATGCATGAGTGTGAGACACACATACACACACACGCACGCACGCACAGCACACACACAGAGCTTCCTTTCGGCCCAAGAGCTGCAAGATCCCTCCCTGGAAGGAGGACAGCAGGCAACACCAATCAACGCTTGGTGTCCAAAGTGATGGTTGGAATCCTCTGGGACTGGTAAAAATCCAGGGAGAAAATATTCCACCTTCACCCCATTCCCAGGTCTCCAGTGAACTGGTTTTAGTTCAAAGAAATCCCCATTTTCACACAGGTAGACTGTGGCTTCTGGGATAGCTGGCTTAGGGAAGGGCTTCCCATGGCCGAGAAGACAACGGTGGGGGAGGGGAGCAGGGCAGGAGAGCAAAGCCTTCGGGGAGGGCCTGGGAAAGGGGCTCCCAGCCCTGGGCTAATGGATCCGCGTCAGCTCCTCCACAACCTTGATCAGGTCATCTGCAGTGGCCTCTCGCTTCATCCCGCTGCCATCATCATACTGCAAGGAGGAAAGGGGAGGGCGGTGAGGGCCACGAGTGCGCTCTCCCTCCCCGGGGGAAGGGCACAGTCAGAGCAAGAGGCACCGGGCCCCACTACTGCCATGACGAGGAGGAAGGTCTCATCAGAAACCCACACCCTCTCCTGAAAGGTACAAGTCAGCAAGGTCTACGGATGGCAAAGCTGGCTGGGAGGCCACCACCTGGCATACGTTTCTCCCCCTTCTAGGATGTCCCCCCGAGGCACCAACTCCAGTGAGCAATACCTCAAAACCCCACAGTGGGGAACTTCTCCCTGCAGGATGCTGGCCCGATCCCCGTACCTCCTGTCTGCGGGCTGCCAGAGACCCCACACGTGCCCGACGCACCCTCACTTCCGCAGCACAGGTCACACCGGGAAAGGTCCTAGTACGGAGCCTTGACCCTCAGACTCCACCTTCCCGCGGGGGAAGGAAACTACTCAGGAAGGAGGCCGCCAGCTCTGGGGGATCGAGGCGGGCGGCACCCGGTCCTCCGACGCTCTCCGGCACGGCTGGCCGCACCATGGACTTGGGTCACCAGCACAGGCCGAACACCACGCAGCTATCGCTCACCTGTAGGTTTGCCACCACCTCCTGCATCTTGGGCCGGCTGATGTCCAGGAAGCTCTCAATCAAGTCTCCATCGATGAAGCCCGTGGCTGGTTCTGTCTTGCGCTCGGTATGAAAAGATCTCCAGGTGGACAGGTGAGTTAAGGACTGGACGGTATCCGCCAACAGCCTTACTCTCAGCCACCCCACACCCGAACAGACCACAGTCTAAAGCAGCATCAGGAGGGGAACAGGAAATGACATTTTCAACTAAAAATCACATGGCCTTTTGGACAGTCGAACTGGAAGACTTTAGGTGAAATTATTACCCATTCTAACGATTCTCAACTGGGGTGAAGTTCAAGAGAATGTTTTAAATACAATCAGACCCTCCTTGGCATAGAGCCTAGACCTACACGGATATTTTCTACAAGTGCTCCAGGCAGTCAGATGTGCCCGCCTGGGAAGAACCCCGCTCCGGAGCCTAGCCTGATCCTCACAGGTGAATAAACGGAGGCTTGCCCAGAGCCCTGCTGGTTGGCAGAAGCCAACACGTCAGCCCATCACCTCCCTCCCAGGGGAGAGCAGGAACCCTCCCACCTCCGGCCTGGGGAGGACCCTTTCCATCTCCCAGAACAAGCAAATGTCCAGCAATACTTGGATCCTGGGTGTGCTGGCGGGGGCTGATCCCCAGGCTTCCGCAGTTTCCGGCTTCTTCACTTTCCCCCTTCTTCCACTAGCATCTCTCACGAGGTTTCTCAAACACTGCTGTCCCCAACAGATCTCCAAAAGCATGCTCCTAACGTGGTCATCTGAACTGCATGTTTGACGTGTAAGGCCAGAGAAACCAGAGGCAGATATACTTCCTGAACACCAGTCTACACTTCCGAGAGGAACCAGGTAAGCTGGGTGACGGTAGATGAGGATTCACGATACAGTTCTACTAGTGGGTTTCAATTTTTCCCCAAGAAAAAGTATATTTAAAAAACAGCACAAGAGCCTGTTTCCCACAAGAAGCTGGTCAAGACATTTCCTAAAGGGACTGCAGGTTCCAGAAGCAGCTTAGGTAAGACGGTGCTCTGGCTGTGCTAGGACACACCGCTGGGAAGGATATAAGGAGTGCTCGATCTTGCCCACACTCTTGATGACTTTATTGAGTCGATTCTGCATGTCCAACAGGAGGTTGTACCAGCTCTCCGACAGCGAGGTCACCAGCCCTGAAGCGGCAAATGGGGCCAGGAGCTGCAGACAGCCGCAGGGAGCGGAGCCCGCAGCAGGCATCTTCTACCAAGGGCAGCCCGGGAAAGGAGCGCGAGGAGGGACGAGCTGGGGCGGCCTCTGCCAGTGAGCTCCGATGTGGTGTTGAACCACTCTCCCGTCCCCCAGAAGGCTGGTCTGAGGACAGGGGCCTGCAGGGGAGGGTGCCCTGCAGGGGCCAGCCTTACCAATCATGCCGTTGACTGTGCCAAAGAGCACCGAGCCCTGCGTGGGGGTGGAAGTCTCGCCCAGGTTCTGCATGACCAGAGAGCCGTGACAAAAGACGTTGACGAACTCGCCCAGGTGGAAGAGACCGACCTCCTGGAGGTGTTGCCGCTCCTCATCGGTGGTGGCAGCACTGCAAGGCGTGAGAGACACTGACTCCCCGCACCTCCCGGCCCCACCAGGAGGCCCCCACAAGGACCACTCCCTGGGGAGCCCACAGTGGCAGAGCCGGTCCAAGAGGCTGACTGTTGTGGCTCTGATTCGCCGGTGAAAGAACTCTACCCCGGTGAAGAGGAGCACCTACGCCCGAGAGAGGACCTCATCACCAGACCCAGGGCCCCGCCCCCGCCCCACCAGTCCCGAAGCCCGCCACTCACCTATCCTTCTGACACACAAACAGGTTAAAGGCATTTTCGGCCCCCAGGAAATTGTCATCATCCAAGATCTCCACAGCACTCATCCAGTTAGGATTAAAGTCTCGAGCGATCTTAAAACAGATAAGGTACAACAAGAAAATATAATCAGCCGTTGCCCAGAAGATCCTGCCCCGCAGAAGACGCAGCCCCAGTTTCACAACTGCCACTCTACATGGATTCTACCCCCCGACCTCCGGCCGGCACGTCCCATTTGGTTGCAGCTGCCCAGAAACGGCGCCCTACTCAGACTCATGCTACGCGGAGGGGACCTCTGAAAATACTTCATCGACGCAAACCGTTCGCTCCAGGGAAAAACCTCTGCCCCCACCGGGCTTGGTTACCCCTCACCACCAAAGAAACACTTGCAGGGGCCACATCTGCCCCCATCCTCCCAACTACCTCTTCAAAGTTCCCCTCCATGGGCTTGTAAGCAAGCAGCAGCACTGAGCGCATGAGGTCGCCCACCAGGATGAAGTCGCCCTTGGTCTTCAGGTAGAGGGCCATGATGTTGTTGTAGTGATTGCACTCCGTGCGAAGCTCCTTTTCTGTTGTCCACTCATAGAGCCGCACCTGCGAAGGACATCTCGTTTCTCTTAATCCAAGGGGCCAAGTGCTCTCGCACTGACCGCTGTCCCCCTCCGCCACCCTCCGTCTGTAGCACCACTTCCCAAAGCGCAGCACGGGTGTGACATGGTTTCCTGTGATCCTGGTCTGGATACGTATTATTTTGGTATTATATGTTTACAAAATATGAAAATAGTGCAAGAACATCAAACTGGTAACACAAAGTTTCCCTTTACATAAAAAATGAGTCAGCGCAGAAATACTAACTAAACCGTGATGCATGTAATACTAAGGACAGGACAAAAGATGGTCTTCTCATGACTATAGGGTGATAATTGACCTACAGAAATACTTCTGAAAAAAGAAGATCCACCTCCAGTTTCCTGATCAGAAAGGAACAAAATCACCTCCCAATGAACCATCTTTTCTGAGCCCTTCTCAAAACATGCACTCCCAAAACATTCTGACGTGAGCCCAATGAGTAGAGAAAATGAAATGGAAATTCCAACACAAACACTGTCAAGTAACTAAAGGATTCTTCAAGCACCAGACTCCACCAAAGGGCCCCCACTTGTGCCTTTCTGTCTTGTCCCCTGCAATGTTTCTTTAGTCACGACCACACCTCCAAACGAAGGAAGATGCTTTACATCAGCAGACAGCTATCCAGTCAGAGGCAGAGAGACTCAACTCCCCAGGAAGCCTGCCCTGGCAGACCCTCCAGGATCCCAGTGGTCCCACCCATGGCTTCTGCACACACAGAACTCCTGGGCAGAATATATCAAGACATGATTTTCTCAGGGTTCTATAAAGAACCTGAACTCCAAAGGGGCGTCCTCCAAGACTTATGCATGACAATTACATTGGCTACTACACCTCCATTGGCAGGGTCAAGGGTGCCCAGAGCCCCCCATCTTTGTTAAGCCCAGCCTAACAGAGAAGTGAAAATGGAGCCAAATGTTCCACGTGCTACTGGCTACCCCCGCCACCCCTCCACTCCAGACTCTCAGCCTCCACATCTGCTGTGGCGACAGTCAAGGCCAAGGTAGAACACTACCAAAAACCCAAGATGCCCACTCTTAACCCAACAGGCTCTATGCCTCTTTGCCTAATATGGCAGCGACTAGCCACATGTGGCTACAAAACACCTAAAAGGTGGGGTGCCTGGGTGGCCCAGTCGGTTGAGCATCCAACTTTTGATTTCCACTCAGGTCATGATCTCAGGTCATGGGATGGGGTCGTGTCGGGCTCTGCACTCAGCGGGAAGTCTGCCTGAAACTCTCTCTCCCCCATCCCTTCTCCCTCTGCCTCTCCCCCAGTTCACATGCACACTCTCTCAAATGAATAAATCTTAAAAATAAACAAAAAGGGGGCGCCTGGGTGGCTCAGTGGGTTAAGCCTCTGCCTTCGGCTCAGGTCATGATCTCAGGGTCCTGGGATCCAGCCCTGCATCGGGCTCTGTGCTCAGCGGGGAACCCGCTTCCCCCTCTTTCTGCCTGCCTCTCTGCCTACTTGTGATCTCTCTGCCAAATAAATAAAAATCTTTAAAAAAAATAAAAACAAAAAAATAAACAGAAGTGGGGTTGTCTAGCTAGCACAGTCAGTTGAGCATCCAGCTCTCGGTTTCGGCTCAGGTGATAATCTCAGGGTTGAGGGACTGAGCCCCATGTCAGGCCCTGCACTTGGCACAGAGAATGCTTGGGATTCTCTCTCCCTCTTCCCTTTCCTGCTCGGGTGCACGGTGGGCACACACTCTGTCTCTCTCTCTTGAAAATAAATATATCTTAAAAAAAACAAAAAAGCAAGCAAAAAACACACCTGAAATATGGCTAACCCAAATTGAGACATGCTGTGCGTGCAAAATATGAGAATCAGATTCTGAAGTCTGTATGAAACATACCTAACACAACATCTTCTAATAACTTCTGTATCGATCATATGTTGAAATAGTAGTTCGATACAGATCAGTCTGTATCGATCTACTACAGACTATCCAGGCCTGGGTAATTCAGGATGTGGACTGTTCACCACAATTAGAAGCCTGGACCCGGGGCACCTGGGTGGCTCAGTCGTCAAGCGTTTGTTTTCAGCTCAGATCATGATCCCAGGGTCTTGGGATTGAGCCCTGCATTGGGCTCCCTGCTCTGCAGGAAGTCTGCTTCTCCCTCTCCCACTCCCCCTGCTTCTGTTCCCTCTCTCTCTCTGTCTCTGTCAAATAAATAAAATCTTAAAAAAAAAAAAAAAAAAAAGGAAGAAGTAGTCTGGGCCTGTCAGCACCCCTCCCCATCCCCTGGGGAAGGCACAGGTCAGAGATTCAGTTAATGATCGATCAGGCCTCTGTGATGGAGCCTCCATAAAAATCCCTCAAGTCCGGGTTCAGAGAGCTCTCAGGTTGGCGAAGACACCACACCCTGGGACCTCTACTCCACAAGGAGACACACTCCTGCACTCAGGACCCCTGTGGCCCTCACACAATGTTCATCTGGCTCTCCGCCAGTACCTGTTATGGTAAGCCAGTAAATTTAAGTAAACGTTTCCTGGAGTTCTGTGAGTGTGCCAGCAAGGTATCAAACCTGAGAGGGGGCTGTGGGAAGCCAACTTTGTAGCCATGCAGGACAGAAGCTTGGGTACCCCTGGACACCCATTGCCCAGGGTGGTGCCTGAGACGAGGACAGTCCTATGGGACTGAGCGCTTAACCTGCTCCCGAGCTCCAGGCAGCCAGGGTCAGAATGGAACTAAACTAGAGCACACTTAGTTGGTGTCAAGATTGGAAAACTGGTTGGTGTGGGGATAAAACCCCCACACATACGGTGTCACAAGTGTTTTTTTTTTTTTTAAAGATTTTATTTATTTATTTGACACAGAGAGAGAGATCACAAGTAGGCAGAGAGGCAGGCAGAGAGACAGGAGGAAGCAGGCTCCCCGCTGAGCAGAGAGCCCCGCGCAGGGCTCCATCCCAGGACCCTGAGATCATGACCCGAGCCGAAGGCAGAGGCCCAACCCACCGAGCCACCCAGGGGCCCCACAAGTGTTCTGAGTAAAGAAACCTTTCCCTTTCCCTTCCAAACCTACTCTACTCTGTCTTACCCCATCAGCAAATGGCCACGGTGCCCATCCTTTTGCTCAGACCAAACTCCTGGCCCTTTATTCCCCTCCTCACACCTCACCTCCGTGGCTCCCTGCTCCCAGTGACCAGAGGCTGCGGTCGGCGTGACCACTAGAGCCCCACAGATGTCACCACCCCTGTCCTTGGGCCCCTCCAGCCTTTTCTAAGGTGTAAAGTGATCTTTCCAAGACCAAAGTCCAATCACATCCAAACATTTGCTCAAATCCTCCAGAAGTGTCCATCATCCTCAGAGTAAAACCCAAAGTCCTTAAATGGCCAGTGTCTTCAGTCGCCTGGCTGCCCAACTGACCTCCCCGCACCCTCCAGCTCGCCCCCACGAAGACAGCAGGACCACTCCCACCTCGGGCTCCTTGTCCTTAGTCTCTCCCAGACACAGGCATGGCTTCTGCCTCCCCTCCCTCAGGAACCTGCCCAGAAGTCATTATAACAGCAAGAATCCTGACCCTATGACAGAACAGCCATCCCCACCCTGCGCTCCTTCTGACGCTCCTCCAGTCCCTGCCCCATTTTTATTTCTCACCATCTTGAGAACATGTATATACTATTTGCTAGTAAGCTTGGAGCAAACAGTCCATTTTCTTTGTCCATATTTGTCCTCTGCTATACCAACTTTTTTTTTTTTTTTTAAGAGTTAGTTTATTTGACAGACGGAGATCACAAGTAGGCAGAGAGGCAAAGGGAGAGATGGAGAAGCAGGCTCCCCGCTGAGCAGAGAGCCTGATGCGGGGCTCGATTCCAGGACCCTGGGATCATGATCTGAACCGAAGGCAGAGGCTTTAACCCACTCAGCCACCTATACCAAAATCTTAACAGCACCTGGCACACAAGCGTTCAACGAATAGGTCATGAATAAACGCAACTACTGGAAAGCCTCATTTATAAGTACTTAATTGATGTTTTTTCACTCCCTGACTTCTCGCCACCTTGTATATCCCATGATGTACTGGGGAGCTCCAAGAGGGATTGTAAGACACCGTACTTCACAGACATATCTATGAAACTTTTAAAAACTTTTTCCAAGGGAGGTGGAGTCGCAGCAGAGAAGCAGACTCTATGGGACCAGTATTTCAGGGACATATGTAGGATAGCACGGTTTGGCTCACCTCCTTTCACACGGATTAGCCGCCCACCACCACATATTCGGAAGTATAGGGGCCGTCCGTGGCCCTCACCCTCTCCTCAGTGCCCACAGCACTTAGGGTCTGATTCGCAGGGGAGGTTCCCGTAACATCTGGACTAACATCTGGGCCAACCTGAGCTCCCCGGACTCCCAGCTCCACCCTCCACTCCCACCGCTCTGCCACTCTTAAAATCTGACACATAGGTGGCCTCAGGGAACATGAAGGAGACAGGCTCTGTAGACAATGGTATGCAACCTGGGCCGTGATACCGAATGCCGTGGGCCTCACCGTGCTGTTGATGCTGGCTAACAGCTTCCCGTTAAATTCCACCATGGAGTACACGGCTCCCTTCACTTCTTTCTCGGCCACAGTCTGTAATTTTCCTGAGGGGAGAAAGATAGACTCAGAGTCTCCTTTATGAGCCCACACTTTAACTCATCAAAAGAACCTGATTTTCTCTCTGGCTCTAATTCCTGCTCCCAAACCACGCATCTGAATGCAGGAAGTAGAGAGTGTCCCCTGCGGTTAACCCCCACCACAACTATGAGCCCCGACAGAACGCGCCACGCTGCAGACTGTGTCCAAGGTCTGCCTCCCCCCCAGACACTGCAGATCCAACTCTCAAGATGGAGACCGAATTCCATCTTGGCCATCTGAGCCGAGATCTGGGGGCTGACAGCGAGTCTTTGGAACCATCTTGCACAGGAGAAACAAGAGGAGACAGGAACACGAAGTGCTAAAGCTGGAAAGAGGACCTACGTGGCGGAGCAACCAAGTGAAAGCAAATCTAAGATCCTGTGAACCTGGCCACTAGATTCTCTCACCCACCATTCACCTGTCCCATTGTCTTCCTTTCAAAGCGTAGAAAAGGAAGAAACACAAGCCAGATTTTACTCGTGTGTCTGCTCACTCCCCTCCCCCCAAACTCATTGAGCCCATCAGCAGCTTGAGTGGAAGGAACAGGAAGTCTCGCGTCACAGCAGTTACACCCAAGCTCTTCTGCTGCTTAATTAAAGTTCTGAAGCCAAAACGGTCTGTCACTTTCCCAGAATTCCCGATCTCTCAAAGCCGGGGACGGTGCCCACCTACCGTCAGAATACTGAAAGACCACGATGCGACCCTGCTTGGGCTCCGCCTCTTCAGGATACACCATGGCCGTGCCCACGATGAAGTACGTGTTGGGGTCTTTGCCCAGCTTGCAGGAGACCAGGCTGAGGGCATACTCATTCTGCAGAAACTGGTGGGCATGAAGCACTGGAAGGAGAGCCGGAGGCGTGACTGGCTGCTGAGCACCCCCACGCACGTAACCCTCAATTCCGGGAGTGCCCCCAGCCGGGGCCCAGCACGGGGTGGGTGGTGCTGGGGCCCCAGCTCCTGCTGTTCCTGCCTCCCGGCCTATTAGGCCCTCACCAGCCCACACCATCAGGAGGGGGCCCCGCACCCTGGACTCCCGGCCAACCCAGGGGTCCCGCCCTCCTTTCGACTCTGCCTAGGATGGTCTGCCACAAGGGTTATCCAACTGTGGAATCTATCAGAGCCCAGAACAGGCACTTCAGGAAGGACGAAGGAGTTCATCTGCACCTTCGAAGGTGTGCTGGTCAATGATGAGGAGGTTGTGCACCTCCACCTCCTCTCCGAAGGAGGTCTCGTGCGGCGCCGTGCTGCTGGAGAACAGCTTGCTGGAGCTGACGCTGCTGGACAGGGCCTGAGCAGAGAACACACACAGCCCCGCTCAGAGGCACACCAGGCGCAGGGAGCATCTGGGTGAAGGGGCCGCCAGGAGTGCAGGACAGAAGCCGAGTCCGAATGAGGAAAACTCGAGGCTGGCAGCTCAAGGAGAGCCTCAAGAACAGAGAGCTTTGGAGGACAGGGCCCGGGGACTGAGGACCAGGAGCCAACTTCTGTATGAAACTGACACAGCAGCCCAAAACAGAAGCAGCTAAGGGCTACTAATGGCCGCTAAAACAGGGATGCCAAGTCAATCAAACAAAGCGAATGAGGAACTAAGGCAACCGGATAAGGGGAGAGACTCCATCTCTCTCAATGGGAAGAGCAGGGAGCACGTGAATTAAAAAGGAAAGTGTAAAGACTGTACATTCTCGGTTAAGGAAAGAAGTCCCACCACAGATGTTTGGGAGCAAGAAAAGCAAAGAACACATGACGTAAGACGATCGCCTACTATCTCCATCGAGTCTACTCTATGGGGCTGCAGACTGCCCTACCCTCTGTATTTCACAGACGAGAACTTGAAGTGTAGAGTTGAGCTAGCAATAAACCTTGAAACCAGTCCTGTCAGACTCCAAATCCCACCTCTTACCTATAACGCTGCGATGACCCCAATTATGCATACCCTACAAAGTGTCCAAACTGACGATGAAAGAGAATTTTTCATCCTGTGAGGCTACGGAGTAGCAGACTCACTGAATGCCACAATTCACCCAGACTCTTCCCAACCCTCCAATGAGGGGACAAACTCCAGCTCCATAAACACTTGCCTGTGTCTACAGATAAAGTGTGACTAAAACCCAACTATCCTACCTGTTGTCTGCAGGCACTTTTGTGATGGCCAATCGGAGTAGTTGTTCCCATACAGTGGACAAAGCCATACCTATCACATGACCCTTTCCAGAACAGTTTGCCAGCCCTGCTCTAACACCATCTTTCTTCGTCTGTGCCCTCACCTGGGTGCTGGCACTGGGCCTCAGGGCCGTTGTGCCGCCGCTCGTGTCCTGGACTTCAATCCGGCTGGAGAGGACCCCGAAGCACTGGGACACTTCCTGATAGCAGATCTTCCTGGGGAACAAGCGTGGACAGTGCCACTCAGAACTGGTCTGAGAGGGGAAGCACGCCTTCCCCCTCCAGATCACCGCGCTCTGCAGCCCTCCTCCCCTGGCCCTCACCTGGGAGACTCATAGAGGGGAACCGTGCGGATATGCAGCTTCTGGATCTCGTCAATGGTGCCAATGGTGAGGGTGCTGTTGTTGGCCAGTGCCAGGCTGGAAAGAAGGGTCTGGGTTTAGACTGAGTAGACCCAAGGAAGGAAAGGATTCTACAAGGCAACTCCGTAAGGGGAAGAAAAACAAGGCAGAATTACACTAGCTTCCTCTAGGCAATGACTCTCAACTTCCAACTCCTTGCTAAAAAGGGTCCTGATGCCTGGTCCCACTGCTACCCCCCATCTCATTTAACAGGTGTGGGTGAGCCTCAACTGAGATTTTTAACTGCTTTCCGTTTAATGCTCATCGTCGCATTAGAATCTAGAACAGTGCTTCTCAAGCCACCATCTGCATCACAATAAGGAGTGCTCATTTAAGGGGACTGCTCCCCTCCCAAGGGCTCAGATTCTGCGCCTCCCCTCCCTCACCCAAGACCTGGGAGTTTATAATTCTAATGAGCTAGGTGCTGGTGGGGAACCCTACTTTGAGAATCCCTGCTCCAGGGGAATACAGAATGATCTCTAAATCAGGGGTTCCGAAACCTGACTAACCATCTGAATCACTGGGGAGGTTTCCCTGAAAATAGAGATTCTACGGCCCAAACCCCAGATCTACTGAATCAGAATCTGAGGAGGATTCAAAATATCTGTACTTTCAAAAAAGTGTCCCAGGGGTTTCTAATGGTAGTCCAGATGGGAGAACCCGTGCTCTACACCCCACATCTCAGCTCTTTACACTGACTCAACTTTGGGAAAAGGTGCGAGGGGAAGGGTGTGAGGAAAACATCATGCCGCCCTCAATCAATGGCTCTTGCTGAAGAAAGAAAGAGGCTCACCTGTCAGGATAGCCATCAGAATTGAGGGGACACATGTAGTTGACTTCCTTGAGGTTGACATTGGAGAAGACCAATTTGTGGTTGCTGCTGTAGATGACAGTGGGGCGGTCAGAGCAAGCAAAGACGTTGGTGGTAGAAAGAGAACGGAAAGTCCTCAATACCGTGGGCTGGGTGCCCAGGGTCACCTTCTTACGGTCGCTCAACAGGCCTACAGAAAGAATGGCATCAGGAGAAAGTAGGAAGGAAGGAAACAGGACAAACAGCTGGATCGTGAAGGTTCAAAAGCTCAAAAGTTCAAAATGCTCATTTAATGCGGTACCCGAGGCTAAAGCAACTCCACACCCCTCGTTTCTCCGAGAGCCCTCTGCTCAAAGTGTGGTTCTCACCTGTCTCAATGTTGAGCCCGAAGTAGAAAAGCGCCCCATCTCCCAAGGCACAAAGGAGGTAGTGGCTACTCTCAAAAGTGGTCATCAGGATGGAACGAGGAATGATCTCTGTGGGAGAGGGGCACATTAAGATCTTGGTCCACACTCCGACTCTGACCCCGACCCTTAAAAGGTCCTTACAAGCCACCTACCTCCACCCAGCATCTCTTTGTGCAATAGCTCGAAAGAGGGCAGCTTCAAGATACGCGCCGAGATGTCTGTCCAGAGGCCAATGGCACAAAGAGGGGACAGCCCATTGCTGTCCCCCAGTGGGGTGATGTCCAAGCAGGCCACTTCGTGTTCCATCTCTGTATGGCTGAACAAAGAGGAATATGGCAGAGGAAGGCCTCCGAGGATGAGAGGCAAACCGGAGAAGAGGGAAGGGCAGAAGGAGCAGGCAGGCAGGCACACACCTGATCTGCCGGAGCTCCTGAGGATGGATCTGCAGGTAGTGGAGGGCCCTCCCCACCGCTACGACCACCTGGCTGCTGTTGCAGGAGGCCACGCTGATGTTCTTGCCCTGAGGCTCCTTCCACTCACTGACCAGAGCTTTGGGTTCCTGCGAGACCAGCCTCACAGACGCTGAAGTGATCTAGAAAAAGAAGAGAAAGGTCTCGGGGCGCCTGGGTGGCTCAGTGGGTTAAGCCGCTGCCTTCGGCTCAGGTCATGATCTCAGGATCCTGGGATCGAGTCCCGCATCGGGCTCTCTGCTCAGCGGAGAGCCTGCTTCCCTTCCTCTCTCTCTGCCTGCCTCTCTTGTGATTTCTCTCTGTCAAATAAATAAAATCTTTAAAAAAAAAAAAAAAAAAAAAAAGAGAAGAGAAAGGTCTCCAGGCACCTGCTGGGATCCATACACCAGCAGGAAGGTGGTAAACGCTGCCCTAGTGGAGCCCTAAAAATTAACTACAGAGTCCTTTCTGCTCTATGTATTTTCTCCCCCAAACTCCTGCAAAAAATAAAATTCTTTTTTTTTTTTTTTTTCAAGATTTCATTAATTTGACTGAGAGAATGACTGAGAACAAGCAGGGGAAGTGGCAGGCAGAGGGAGAAGGCGACGCAGACTCCCCACTGAGCAGAGAGCCTGACAACATGGGGCTCGATCCCCAGCACCTTGGGATCGTGACCCGAATGAGCCACCCAGGCACCCCCAAAATAAAATTCTTTAGTGAACGCTATGAAATTATCTTGAAACATGCTCAATCAACCTATTTCATCACTGAAATAAAACAAAAAGCAGGTTGATGACACTGTAATGTTCGCATCAATTCACCTTAACCTATCAAACCTGATAGCTCAAAGCTGAGCTCCTATTTAAAGAGGAAAACCCTTCAATAACAGACACATGAGCTGGTCTTCAGTCTTCAGGCCACTAGTTAGAAAAACTCACAAAGCAATGAATCAGTATCTGGGTATCTCCCACACTCGGTCCACAAGCCAAAAGAAACTTCCCTCTAGCCTTTATCACATCCACAACTGCCTACTGGCTAAAAGGAAATCCCAGGTGGATAAAAAAGAGGGAGAGGACTCATTAATCCTCAGGCACACAAGTGCTATACCTGACACTGGCAAACACTGACTCTGGCCACAGGTCGGTAAAGTCCCAAAGGCTGAAGAGGATGTGCAAAAAGTGAAGACACCAGGGGTCACATTGAACTATAAACCACCAGGGGGTGGGCAGGGGCTCAGAAATCAGACTCAGGCTAACAAGGGCCAAAAGGATATCTGACCTCATAACACATACAGATTTAAGGTGCCCCAGTTGGTTAAGCGACTGCCTTCGGCTCAGGTCATGATCCTGGAGTTCCGGGATCGAGTCCCACATTGGGCTCCCTGCTCAGCAGGGAGTCTGCTTCTCCCACTGACACCTCTCCTCTCATTCTCTCTCTCTCCCTCTCAAATAAATAAAGTCTTTTAAAAAATAAAATAAAATAAAACAAGATCAGAACAGAGTAAGAGCTCTGGTTCTAACAATTACTGTGGAAAGTACTGCCAACAGCCATGTATGGAGGGGAGCGCTAGGACTGAATAGCCATGTTATTAGTACAACAAGGGAAAACACATGTCTCAGAAAATGGGGGCACAACTGAGTGCAAAAATGATACCCCAAAACATAAAAATATTATGAGCCTAGTCTGTAAAAGAGAATGCAAATGAATACAGCATATACTTCCAGAAGAAACATAAAGCTAAAAGGAGTAACTTCAAAGTTAGGAGCTGTTTTCTCTGAGTGGTGGGTTACTGGGTAATTTTACTTTTTTCTATGATGTTACTTCTAGAACCATAAAAATGGACTTCTGTAAAATCCTGCAGGGCTCTACACTCCACTCTAGAGCAAATTCAAGTCAATGAGGCTTGCCCCTTTCTGAGTTATTACCTGGATGAGTTGCTGGTGAGCCACGTTGCCACAGAAGAAAGTCTGCTGATCATCCACGAAACCCATCAGTTCAGTTTCTTCCACCTCTTCTCCATTTAACATGAGCACTCTGCAGGGGAAGGGAAGGCCTGGGTCAGCCAGCCCAGCTCCCCCACCCTATAACCTTCATAGGAGCACCTGGAGTAGTCGCCAGATTCATCCTCACCTTGTCTGGCCCACAAAAGAGAGCACCAGAGTGTCATCAGTCTCCCGGTTAGGGTCAGACCGCAGCGGCCACAGACCTGGAACAAAGATCAAGGATAAAGATGCAGAGCACAGCCCAACACTCAGCTCCCCACATCTAAGGAAAGGGAGCCTGGCCTCAAGGAGGGGCAGGAACTTTGTGGAGTCCCTCCTGAAGCTGAAACAGCCACTCTGTTCTTTCCTGGCTTTAAGACTCTGAAGAAGTTGTTTTTAAAAACTGTTTTAAACCTAATATTTTAAACTCCTTCCTTTGATTTTGGACAGGATGATACATTTCTATGACTCAAAATCAAAATTTATCTTTAAAATGTGTACACAGAAGTTTCACTCCTATACCTCTCTCTGAAACCCATTCCCCCCAAATAAATCATCAAGAGTCTCCTGTTTATTCTTCAAAAAAAAATTTTTTTTTAATTTTAGGAACTCGGTAGTCACTGTTTTGTAAACAGATACAAATATAGGGGTGGCTGGCTGGCTAAGTTGGTGAAGTGTGCGACTCTTGATCCCAAAGTTGTGGGTTTGAGCCCTGCATTGGATATACAGATCAATTAAAAATAAAATTTAAGGAGGCGCTCAGTGTGGTTAAAGCCTCAGCAGGGAGCCTGCTTCCCCCTCTTTCCCTGCCTGCCTCTCTGCTTACTTGTGATCTCCGTCAAATAAATAAATAAAATCTTTAAAAAAATAAATAAAATAAAATTTAGGGGCACCTGGGTGGCTCAGTCCTTAGCACCTGTATTCAACTTGTGTCATGATCCCAGGGTCCTGGGATCAAGCCCCGCATCATCAGGCTCCCTGTTCTGTGGGAAGCCTGCTTTTCCCTCTCCCCACTCCTCTTGCCCTGCTTGTAGTCTCTCTCTCGCTATCTCTCTCAAATAAACAAAATCTTAAAAAAAAAAAAAAGTAAAAACAGGGACGCCTAAGTGGCTCAGTTGGTTAAGCCCCTGCCTTTGGCTCAGGTCATGATCCCAGGGTCCTGGGATCGAGTCCCGCATAGGGCTCCTTGCTTGGCAGGGAGCCTGCTTGTCTCTCTGCCTCTGCCTGCTTGTGCGCTCTCTCTCTCTCTGATAAATAAATAAATAAAATCTTTAAAAAAAAAATAGTAAAAATAAAAATAAAATTTAAAAAGCCGCACACACTCACATACATATATAAAACAGTCCATCATATACTGTTCTGTGCTATGCTTTTCCATTTTATACTAAAGCCCTTATCACAACGGAATAGTACCTTATTTTTGAGCTACACAGCATTTGCACTGGTATGTCTGACACAGATATACCAGTTTTAAGTCTCCACTGATGGCCATTCTTTCACTACTTTGCATACAATGACACAGCAAATGATCTTATATTTACAGCATGCTGTCTTTATGAAGGTCTAGGGGCAGACGCTTAGAATCGGGACTGTCCAGAACTCATTAAATTAAATGCAGACGCAGTTCTGGCAGATGCTACCAATGAGTCTGCTTATCTCCTCCGGGCCTCACCAACGCAGTGCTGTTCAACTTCTGGACTCTGGTCACCTGGTAAAGAATGGTATCACTATTCGGTTTGGATTTGCATCTCTGTTAGTACAAATGAGGCCTGTTACCTGTCTACACAGGCCCTTTGCCGGTCTGGGGGCAAGAATTTTGGTGACCTTCTACGTCAAAATATTTCAATCAATTAGGGAGACGAAGCCTTTGTCTGTAAGACGAACTACAAACGTTTTCCTCTGGATTGCATTTCCTTTTTTTTTTTTAAGATTTTTTTAAATTTATTTGACAGACAGAGATCACAAGTAGGCAGAGAGGCAGGAGAGAGAAAGGAGGAAGCAGGCTCCCTGCTGAGCAGAGAGCCCGATGCAGGGCTTGATCCCAGGACCCCAAGTACATGACCTGAGCCAAAGGCAGAGGCTCTAACCCACTGAGACACCCAGGCGCCCCTGGACTGCATTTCTTATGACAGCTTACATTGTTTTGTTTTTGCCATACAGAAGTGTTTCAGGTCAGTGAATTAACCAATTTTGCGCTTCCCTTCTGCACTTTGAGTCACAGTTTAAAAGGCCTTTTCCACTCTAAATTCATAAAGGAATTCAACAACCTTTTCTTTCAACCTTTGTATGACTTCCTTTCTACATCTGGGTTCTAGCAAGGTACACAAAGTACAGTACAGATCCAAATGTATCTTTCCCAGCTGATGACTGGAAACACCATTTACTAAAAACCATTTATTTTGGGACGCCTGGGTGGCTCAGGTCATTAAGTGGCTGCCTTTGGCTCAGGTCATGATCCCATGGTCCTAGAACTGAGTCCCACATCCGGCTCCTGGCTCAGCAGAGAGCTGGCTTCTCCCTCCCACTCTACCTGCTGCTGTCCCTGCTTGTACTCTCCCTCTCTGTTAAATGAATAAATAAAACATTAAAAAAAATTATTTAAAAAAATTTATTTTTAAAAAATCATCTTTATCTCACTGAACTGAAACACAACCACCACTGTACACTAAATTCCCACATGTAACTGTGTCTACTTCTGGACTTTTTTTTAATTTCTGGATTTTTTAGTCTGCTCAAGGAACTCTGCCTATTAGTGAACCAAAACCACACTTTTATTTACTAAGGTTTAATGGTATGTTTTAATATCTGATAGGGTTAGTCCTGTCTTGCTGCTCCTTTTTAAGTCTTTCTGGCTTTTCTTGCTTCTTCCTTTTTCCATTCGGACTCTTGCTTATCTAGATCAAGGGAAAAAACCTCTTGATATTTTTATTGAGATACATTAAGTGCAAAAATAAACAGATCAAGGGGCACCTGGGTGGCTCAGTTGGTTAAGCTCTGCCTCTGGCTTGGGTCATGATCCTGGGGTCCCGGGATCAAGTCCCACATGAGGCTTACTTAGCAGGGAGTCTGCTTCTCCCTCTGACCCTCCCTCAACTTGTGTTTTCTCTCATTCTGAAATAAATAAAATCTTCAAAAAAAAATTTGGTTAAAGAGAGACCGCTTTGTAATTTAATTTACAGGACCCTTGGTATGTTTTTCATTTGATCAATCTATCCTTTGAATCCTTAAGTACTTGAAAGTTTTCCCTGTAGAGGTTTTATACATTTCTTGTTAAATTTACTCCTCGGTTGGGATGCCTGGGTGGCTCCGCTGGTTAAGTGTCTGCCTTCGGCTCAGGTCACACTCCTGGGATAAAGCCCCACGTCAGGCTCCCCTGCTTCTCCCTCTGCCTCTGCTCCCCGGCTTTTGTGGCATGTGCGCACTCACTCTCTCTGACAAATAAAAATCTTTTAAAACAATTTATTCTTTGGTATTTTGTCTTTTTATTACTATCTAAAAAGCTCCTTCCCTCCACTATACCTTCAAATGGACTGCCTTTGCACATGAATGAGACTGATTTCAGTAAATTAATTTTATATCCTGCAGCCTTAATGAACTCATTTTCTAGTTTTCAGCCAATTTTCCTGGATTTTATACTTTTAGGTCTTCCTTTCTAATTCATAAACCTCTATTTATCTATTCCAATCCTCTTATCTCCTGATAGTCTAAATATCTTTTTCTGATTGTCTTGTTTTCTGATTGTATTGCTTTATGATCCGATCTGATCATTTACAACAGGCGAGTGCAGCGCATTCACATTTACTGATACAACATGTCAGACTATCAGACACTCGTGCCGAGGCCACGTCATCCTGAGTCACGTCCACTTACATATCACAGAAGTCTTCCACTGTAGTCTATCTCTGATCTTTTTTCTCTTTGATCTTTTTGATTATTATAGTTCTCCTGGAATTTAGCTTTGTATTTCTGTTCTAGAAGTTACTACCTTTACACTTACACCTTTGTAGGATATTCTCAGTTTCTGCTTTCCTCAGGAATTCTATCAGTTCCTTTAAAACAACATTAAATTTAACTTACAAACTTTCCCTTTCCATTTCTCTACTCCATTATCCAAAACTGGTCAATAATACATATTTTCAAGTTGGCTTTGGTACTTTTAAATATGTTTAAGCTTCTGCCCCTTATTTGTCATTATGACTTTTACTCTTCATGTGACCTTTCCTCTAGCTCCCACCCACGTGCCTTCACAACACATAATGAGGCCAAAGGCCAAGGTCACTCAAATAAGATTTGCATCCAGAGTCTACCAAAAGGTTACCTTTGATGCCTGGTAAGTCAATGCTGGCATGCTCATGGATTCCAATTCCATTCCGGATGATCCGCAAGGAACCTTCCTTGAAAGCCCCAGAGCAAGTAACCAGCTGCAAGCAGAGAGAAGGTATCTCAATACCTCCCTCCAGAGCCTGGGGCCATCATACCGATGCCCAGGAAATAATTAAGCTATACCTAATCCCAAGGACCCTTTCAGTGGAGCTAGGTTTGAGGAAACAGACTTAACAGAGGCTGATTTCCATGTCCCCAAGTTTACGAAGCAGCAGGATGTTCTAGTTCAAGAAGTGAAAAGCAACTACCACTGCTCCTAGCAAGCTGGCTTCCATCCTCAGAACCTAGTTTACTAGAAAGAGCACAGGATCTAGAGCCAGACACACCTGTGACTTGGAGATTATGTAAATTTGGAAAAGGTACTTGACCTTTCCCAGTCCCCAGCCTCCTCACTTCTGAAATGGTCAAGAATTCCTATCTAATTAGGGTGCTCATGTGACCACAGATGATGTAGATCTGTACCATAGACCAAGAGATACACTCGATAAATAGAAGTTATCCTTGCATCATTGGGATTAGTGAGTGAGGCTCTTGAAAGTTGTCTTCACTGGGCACTCTCCACTCCAAACAGGCAAATCTAGAAGGACACGCTTTGAGTGGGCAGGTGTATCAACTATTCATTTCTGGGATGAACTCCTTACCTGCCCCTGCCCCTGCCTCTCCAGGTCCACCACGCACATGTCCACAATGGGTCCTAAATTGGTGAAGGTTTCCATGGCCACTACATAGGAGCCTTGTTCATTGCTGTCAACATTCAGCTAAGAGGAAAAACACAGTTAGTCCTGGAATGCTCCTAAGAGATCCACTCTAAAGAGATGGTTATCATCCAAAGGAAACTCTCAGTCCTATTAGATCTGCCCTTCTTGTGCTCCACTGCATGCTTCTGGAGGGGGAACTGCTGACTAAGGAACATAGCTGGCCTACAGGAGACCTACTAATAAGTCAGGAATTTCTAATCTGTGAGTCCTGTGGATGGACTTCAAAGTAGCAGTATGGAAATTAATGCAAAATGCTCACATGCATTTTTCTGTAGGGAAGGTAGGAAGTTTTTGTTTTCTAGAGGAGGCCGGCACACTAGACCATGACCTATTTGAAGGTAGCAGCTGGGTCTTGTTCATAATTGTATCTGCTGCGCCCAGCATTCTGACTGGCACATCTGTTGAATGAACCTTTAAGACAAAGAGCTAGTCAGGGAGGACGTGAAATCAGCCCACGAGAAAGCTGAGTGGTACGGACATTGAGGAATTAAAGAAATTAAAGATTCTGTGATGCTCCCAACACAGGAGAAGCCTGATGAAGCAGCAGCGAAGGCGGTAAAGTACACAGGAAGAAGAAAGCGTCTTCTCACCTTCACAAGTTGGGAGTCCCCAAGGCGAGACCCAACGAATACAACACCGTTATCGAGGTACGTCAAGCATTCAGCAATAGAGGTCTAGAAGAGAGTCAAGGGCACGAGAGACATCAGAACAAACACCCCTGGGAACCCGACATGTCGAAGCCCCTCCTCGACATCTGCTAGGCAAATGAACAGCTGCGGCCATGAGTGCTGAAACAATTCTCCATTTCAAATCTCCAGGTCACACTGAGCAAACGGCCCTAAACCTCTGAGGCTTGTGACTCCATCTATCACATCCTTACAGTCAGAAAAATCTACACTTCATCTCATAGGTGCCTGCTCCAAATGATCATTTTAGCACCAATGGCTCCAGTCTCCTCCGAGTAATTAGCAACCTCTAAAATTCACTGCCTAATTCTTCAACTTTTATGGGAACCTCTTCCTGGAACTGAATATCAGCATTAAATTAATCATTAATTCCAAATGGCATTCTTTTCGCCTGAGCTCATGCCCACCTGCGAGATTCTCCCACGGGTCACTTATTCAGAAACCTCCCTCCACAGCAGGACTGACCGTCTGTTGCTGGGGGCTAGGTACTACCAAGCTCACGGTGCTCACACTATGAGTCACGTTCCCACATCCGCCACCCCTAGGAGAACGTGGCAGAGCAGGGACAACCCTACCTCTCCAAGGAGCTCCACACGGAGATCTTTGAGGGTGACGGTGCCATCCATCTGCTCCTCCTTCTCCAAAAGGAGCATGAAGAGCCGTCCTTCCATGTCTCCCAGCAGATAGCGGGAACCGTTGGGGTCCACACGATTGTGACACACAATCGTGCTTTGCTGCCAAGAGGGAAGACATGGTCAGTAGAGATTAAGTGTCTCCCATAATCAAAGTGCAGACCCTTGTGAGCCACTCCCTTCACCAAACCCAGCCATTTCAGGAGCAAGGAATGCACTTAGCTAGGACTATGTGTGTGACTGAAGATGAGGACGTTTTCTTCTGAAGATAACTTTCTAAGGAACTCAATGTACCTTAAATGATTATACACGTTATTATTCCACTGGAACACAGAAATCCGCAGAAAGCAAGAAGCACCGGACTGTGGATGCCCCCACAGATTTTGTTATTTCCTCACTACTACCAATTACCTCCCCCTGCTAATGCTACCACATTGTTATGTACCGTTTAACTGAATTTTGTGTTGATTCTTACAACATGGAACATTAAGGTTTGAAACTTCTAGGACTAATTTTTTAAGTCTATACAACTGATAGTCATGCTACCTTTCACATGACCTGAGCTCTGAAAACATTCAATAAAATTTGCAAAATTCTTCCCTTCTTAAACTTGTCCCAGCTCATGGAAAGGGTAAACCTGCTTGGGTTAGGACTTCTTTCTCTTAGTTAGCAAGCAAGCTCTCAGGAAGCAAAACCAGGCCAGTTTCTCCTTGTATTCCCAACGACCACCACAGTCTCTCTCACACACAACAAACAGTATGACAGACATCTGTAGACATTACTGTCCCTTTGACAAACGGGGGGGGAGAGAGGAGCAGGGGAAGAATGAGAGCAAAAATCAGGAAGGTCAAAGACCGCTGCTCACCTTGATGATAGGAGGGGCAATTGCCAGGTATTTGTCTCCATTGTGGTAGGTGATGGACTCCTGTCCAATGATGATGGCCCCTCCGAAGGGCTCTGGGACTGCAGGAGAGAGGGCAGCGTTAGAATGCTCAGCACTTTGGACCTGCCAAGCCCTGCAGCAGCAAGGGCACCGATCCAGCCAACTCTGAGGCAAACCTTAAGATAATCATTCTTTTTAAAAAAGACATCAAAGTCCGGGAACATGATAGCCTTTAACTGAGATTGCTGTCGGAGAAATTTCAGGCTGGCATTATCGAACCCTGGTGATGTTTTTAGTGTCACTATTTCGGTATTTCTCAGTTTCTAGGGGTGGGGAGACTTCTCTGTGTTCTTCCGCCTGCATTCCTCCCCTTTTCTTTCCTCAACTTTGGTCCTTTATAACTCAAAGCTTTCCCCCCTGCCTTGTTCCTTAGCTTAATTTCCCCATGATTGGGGCCACCATTTAGAAAAGCCAATTCTCACGTGAGAGTTTTAGATTTCTCTCCTAGATGAGACACACAACATAATGTCATGGGGAGCACACAGGAGAGGGAGCAAAGAGGCCTGGAGTCAGGCCAAGGCTTTGTCAGTGTTGCACAGGCATGGGCAAGCCCCTGGGGCCAGGTTTCCTCATCTGTGAAACAGATTAGGTAAGCTCTGTAGATCCCTCGCAGTTTTTAATGTTATCCCCCCACCACCTAAATAAATAAATAAATAAATAAATGTTATGCCCAACAATAAAATGAGAATAATTTCTGCCTGTCACTTTGCAAATCAATCTCAGTTCATAATTAACCCTCTACCCCAAGATAAAAGAAAGTTATACTTTTTGGAAAGAGCAAAGAAAAAGAGATAATCCCAAAGACAGAAACAGGAAAAGCAAAGGAAGGCACATTCAGAAACAGAGGAGACCCCAGGGCTGCCGGGTAATGAGTGTGCGTAACAGCACGTGAGCACTGAAATGAAGGAACAGAGGCGAGGCAGGAACAAGAGTAAGAACAGGCCTCAACCTGGGGTCAGGGGACACACCCAAAACCCCAACCAACCTGCGATCACCATGGAAGCTTCAGCTTCTACGTTTTCCTGTTTCCAAGGGCCCTTATTGAACTCCTTCTCACGGAGAGACACCTCATAAGTTTTCACATGCCGCCCCTGAGGGTCCTAGGTGGGGAAACGTGGAGAGGTTAGCCCTCAGGATGGATGAAGCCTGGACTAGAAAGGAGACCTAAAAGGGACAGGCCACTACCACCCACTATCTGACCATCCTATCCCACTGGCCTTACTGTCCTGACCCATCAGTAGGTTGACAGCCACCAACTCAGCCTGTGACTGGGTAGACGGAGGCTCAGACCTACCGTTTCTAATAATTCAACCAATCATGACAAGCTTAAGAATTAGAAAAATCAATCTGGCGCACTAATCACCATAAGACAGACAACGTACACAGGTGTATTTGTGGGTACTTATAAGATATATGCATGTTCTACGGCCTCAAGGAACTTATGAAATAGTTTTTTTAAAAAATCCATACACTGAGAATCTAAATATACATCTAAGAAATTTGTTTGAGGGGCGCCTGGCTGGCTCAGTCTGTGGAGCGAGCAACTCTTCATCTTGGGGTTATCAGCTGAGCCCTATGTTGGGTCTCGATATTACTTGAAAAAAAAAAAAATTTGTGGAGCACCTGGGTGGCTCAGGTGTTAAGCATCTCCCTTTGGCTCAGGTCATGATCCCGGGGTCCTGGGATCGAGCCCTGCATTGGGCTCCCTGCTTGGCAGGAAGCCTGCTTCTCCCTTTCCCACTCCCCCTGCTTGTTGTGTTCCCTCTCTCGCTGTGTCTCTGTCTGTCAAATAAATAAAAATCAATCTCAAAAAGAAAAAACAATTTTTTTGTTTGGGGCGCCTGGGTGGCTCAGTCGCCTAAGCATTTGCTATGTTCCCCTCCTTTTCTGAATCATGACTCAAATCAGTCCTAAGGCTGTCAAAGTCACCTCTGAAAGATGGAAAGACCAGGGATGGGGAGGGTACCATCGGCCAGTGGGAGACGGCTCCACAAAGGCCAGATGAAAGCCTAAGAAGTTATGGAAAGAATTCAACACTGTATTTCGGGGCAGGATAGCTCCTTAGAATGACTACCTTTCACACAGTAAGTCCCTAAATATTGACACCAATATTTGGATTTTGAGCACAAAACAGAAGATAATCATTTTTAGTTGATGGAAGATCTTCCCATCAATGACCAGCAGTAAGACTGAACTTCACGAGTACAAGCTGGGGGTTTGATTTGGGCCCCTGAGATAGACAGACAGACAGACAGACACACACACACACACACACACACAGAGGAAAGCAGAGAGGTCACAAAACTGGCAGCCCTAAGGCCAGGAACAGAGTCAGCTTTGAATAACCAACACCAATGTTTTAACGACCTTGTATTTACAAAACTGAAGAAAGGAAAGAAATTCTTAAGTTTTTATCTCAGCTCTGATCATTAAAGCACAGTGAGCAAGATCAAACAAAATCCCCTGAAGTAGTTTCAAGCTGATTCAAATGAACTTCATTCCAACCAGCCTCTGAACTCGAGCACTTACGGTGACACTAAGAAATAGACAAAAATACATCAGTGTTTCCAATACTTGATAGCTATCAAATGTGCCCACACACAGCACTTGGACTATGTCTCCTTCCACCATTTATTAAACCATACGCAAGTGAAATGACGTCATGCTGTATGGCTCTTTGTTGAAAGGCTGAGATTTTACACGATACTGCAAGTTGGTGTGATGCTCTGCCACCCCACCCCCACTTAACAAATCCGGCTCAGAAAACAGCTGCCCAGGATCAGCTCTGCTGGAGTTTTAGGCACAGACTAAAATAGAAGTCAGCAGCCAACGAGTCACCAGAAAGTGAGTGCTGGACAAAATGCAAACCCCTTCTTGGAAGACATAAGAAAGAAAACATCACTGAGACGTTTTTTCTTTGCTTATAAGGGCAATTTCTAGATCATTTCTCTACAGCTAAGTTTTAATAATCCCCTGGCATGCCGTTAAGAGACTCAGACAAAGTACAAACTGGGTCACCCTATAAAATCTCCAAGGTCCACAAGAATGTAATCTTGGGATTAAAACCTGCTACCAGCGCCAGAGCGCTTCCTGCCTCATTAAGTACTGGAGACGCGACGGAAATCTGACCCATATTTATTATGCTGTTCATATCATTTCAGGACAAATACATTAAACTCTCTGCCTGTCCTACTACCAAATCCAGACAGTCCAATTAGTGAAAATCAACTCCCACAATGGGAAGCCACATAGCTTTTCCCTCTCCCCTCCAGCTCCAGTACCTGGTAGACAAAGCAGATGGTAGGTGCTTGGCAACCATATAGGAACTTGACATCGATGACATGCAGCTCCTCCAGGCGGATGTTAAAGGCCTTGAGCTCTTTATTGTCCCGGTCTAGCGGAATAACCTTGAAAAGGCCATCATAGAGTCGCAGGCCAATCATCCGGCACTCAGGGTCGATGATGCCAATAATGCCGGTCTCTGAGGGGCGGCCAATACGGTCCTGAGAAGTAAAACTGAAGTTAGGGAAGAACCTCAACACTCAGAGTAACAGAGGACACTGGGCACCCCTTCCCAAAATAATTTTAGGGATGGTAATAAAACTAGTGGCCTCCAACTGATATGCCAGGGAGCCCAAATGTCAGTGCACACCTTCTCGCAAAACACTAATTCTCAATGAATTAGTACCCTGTCCCTTGGACGACTCCTTTCTTCATAAAAGCTTGAACCCTTAGTGTTTTCTCCCCATTTCTCTGACCACAGGGAGAGCTGCCCCCAGCCATTCAATTTTCTTTACCAAGTCATGAAAGCTCTATCCAAAAAACTCTCAGCAGCCTGAAGCAGCCACCTCACCTGGACATTGCCATGGGCTCGCGTTATGATATCAATGCTCTCGCCACTCTGCTTATATTCCAGGATGCAGGCATTGTATTTAGCTGTCAGGATAAACAGTAGGTCCTTGCTCTCCCCCTGGAAACCAACATAATACCATCAAAAGAAGTTCTTTTTGAAACAAGAATACCTATCCAGCCTCCAAGCATCTTTCTCTACGCATGCTAAATTCTTGAAGAACTTTCTTTTCTCCCTGAAGAGAAAAATCCACAGTGAGCAGGTAACATATATCAGATGCATACACCCTTAGGGTGTGTGCAAAAGGCCAGAACTGAAGTTGGTAGTCTATGCTTTGATGATTGTGCATCTTTTTACCCTACCTACAACAATGTCTTGTCTATTTCCATCTCAAGCTAATCTCACTCATTCCATTCAAATTCTGAAAGATGAATGTGATGTCTCCTTCTAATTCTCTCCAACTATTTGAAGAAACAAAAAAACATGAATACCAATGGAAGCTAAAATGGATCTACAAAGTCTTACCTACTTATTAACAGAGACCCCAAAAGAGGGAATATTGTATTCAAAGGGTTACAATTAAAATTGTAAATCCACTGCTTTCTTGTCAGATGCAATTAGAATATAATGAAACAATATGGATGAAAATATCTCAATTACAATAATGATGATAACACTATAACTGTTAACATAACAACAAATATTTGCTATGTAATAGCTCCTGTATTATTAAGAACATTTCACTTCATAATAACCCAGAGATTTTATACAGTTATCCCCATTTTGCAGACAGGCAAATAAGGTTCTGAAAAGTTAGGCGATACCCCAAGTTAAAATGAATAAGGGAATAAGGCCAGGACTGCCCTAATCTAGAGCCTACTCTCTCAATCAGTAGTGACCCACATTTCAAACTGCTTTGTCTTCTAAAGAAGTCAACTTATCAGTTTTTTCCTAGTAACTCTCTTCTACTCCGAAAAAGCTTATTTAAGAATATAAATTGAGGGAAGCCTCAGTGGTTTAGTCAGTTAAGCATCTGCCTTCGGCTCCGGTCATGACCCCAGGACCCTGGGATGGATTCCCACATAGGGCTCCTTGCTCATCAGAGAGCCTGCTTCTCCCTCTCTGCTTGTGCGCTCTGCCCCTCACTGGCAAATAAATAAAATCTTAAAAAAAAAAAAAGAATATAAATTGAACCCCCCCCCCATTCAAAAGAGATGATTTTCTCTCCTAAACCTTATTCCACCCACCCCAAGCAAAAGTGTGAAACAATGTAAAACTATTTAAGTTCTTGTTGCCTGGGCCCAACCCAGAGCACTTACCTTGGGCCTGAAAAGCTCCATGACCGCAATCTTCCCATACATGCCCACCTCTTTGACGGGCCGAAGACCCTCAGCAGTGACCACATAGATCTCTAATCTCGTGTTTTTGGCAATCAACAGGTTCAAGTCTTCAGCTGAAGTAAAGTGTCCTGAAAGGAACAGATCCTCTAACTTTTGAAGCCAGCGGCAGTATCTAAATAATCCTATCACTTCTACTTAAATACCACCAGAATTCTCTTTTATTTCACATATTTCTCTGGCTCCCTCCATTCACACTTCCTTCCAGCCAAATCCAACACCTCCAAGAGTCTCACTTCACGCGCTCAAGCTACTTCCCTAATCAGACTAAGAAAACTGGACGGGGCCTAAGAGTAGCATGTCCTTCAACTGACAATGACTGAAAACCTTTCAGATGGCTCTGTGCCCTCAAATTTGACTTTTCCTACAGCAGCGGCAGACAGCTAACTACGGAATACTGGAAAAAGTGTACATCACCATTCCGTCCTTATCTAAATGTTCACAGAATCTTTATCAGAGCAGAACGAACGCAAATTCCCAGAGCTTTTTATGAAAACACCGCTTTGTCCACAGCCCTCGTCTTCCCTCCAGTCTACCAATACCCCCGTCCACACTCCCTCAGAGCTTCCCACTCTACAAACAACAGAGTTTTGTTTTGGAATCATGATTAGAATTTACATAAACATACAAATTTGAGGTCTTCGTGTTCTGCTGAGTACGTGGATCAAGATGATTATTCCCGGGTTCAGGACATCTGTGTCCTTTGTAATCCTTGCACAGTCAACAAGGCAAACCCAGCACTGGGCTGGGCCATCCAAACCCTCCTCTCCAACAGCTCCCTGGAGTAAACAACAGCCCCCGGCAAAGAGAACTCCCTTCTTTGGGGGAGTGCGGACATTCCTCACATCCCTCCACCTCCTGCACCTCCCTGGCTCTCCCACAAGAAAATTCTGACCCTCCAAGTCGCCATCACCACGGCCCCTTCCCCTAACCACACGAGACCAATCTCGGGCCCCCCCCCCCAAGCAGAAGCACCACCGCACAATCAACTCAATACTTCGCTCTCCGTCCCAGTGGACCCGTCCTGTCCCCGAGGCCAAGTGACTCCCCAGGACGAAAGGGGACCCTCGAGAGCAGCTTTTGCTCCCCAAAAGGAGCGAGCTGAAGAAAGCTTCTTTAAAGTCGCGGCCTGGGAGGAGCTCCGTCGGCCGCCAGCACCTTCCATTCCCGGGACTCAGTCCCGCCCGGCCGCGGGCCTCCCTAGGCCTCGGTTCCCCCCAGCTCCCTCCCTCGCGGGGTCTCCTGCCCTGGCAGCCTCACCGGTCACGCAGCCATTCACGGCGGTGGGCTTCTGCGCCGTTACCACGTAGTTGTACGACATGTCGAGGTCTGGGACGGCCCGTCGGCACTCGAGCGCAACGATAGAGAAATGGACACAAGCGAAGAGACGGGGCCCCCACCCGCGCGCGGCGAACTCCACTGCCGCTGCCTCCGCCCCAGAGACACGTTGCAGGCCAGAGCGGCCGGGGCGCGGGGCATCACGGGACGGCCTCACCTGGCCTCTTGGAGGACTCACGGCGCCCCAGGCGGCCAACCAAAGGAGGCCCCGCCCTCCAAAGGCCCCGCCCCGTCTCTTACCGCCAGAGTGCGGAATACCCGGATGAGGGCGCGCCGTCGGGGGTCATTGTGAAGCGGCAGCTGCTACGGAGGTGGCTGGTGCGGGCGTGAGCGGGTGGGGGAGGTGCGCGGACACCCCCTCCGCTGTCGGAGCCGACCTTCGCTCCGGTCCACGCCCTTCGCCCATCCACAGACCCTGTCCTCGCCCCCTTCCATTTCTCTGGGCGCTCTCGGGGCTGTTCTCCCTTTTGGAACCGGAAGTACTGCCGAGGTCTAGAGGGGGAGGGGGTAACAGCAATTTGTGCATCTCGCAGACTAGAACCGAGGTCCCAACCTCCTTCTCCTTAGCACCCCCAGGTCCTCCAAACTCAGTCGGTACCCTCACCTGACCCTACAATGATTGATCACCCCTCCTCCCTTCGAAAGACACCAGGAGGCTTGCCTGTCCAGTTTAAACTAGGTTTTATTTTTAAGACTTTGAAGGGCCCGCTGGGCCACTTGCCCAGCATTATTCGTGCCCCTGTTGCTGTACAAATTCTAACCTCAAACACAACCAGGATTTCCTGGGTGAGACCGTTAATGGCCCAGGAAAGCAACCCCCAATTTCCAGGCCACTCCCCCCAGAGAGGCTTTGCAAGGAGTAAGGGAAAGCCTCCTGGCTTGGAGTAGCTTTAGAATGCCACAGAGAAGGCAGCCCCCCCGTTTTACAGATGAGGAAGCTGAAGTTCAAGGGAACTGGTTTACCTAAGATCCCCCAGTAAGTCAGAGGCAGAGCCAGGTGGCAACCCTAGTATGGATACTTCCTCTTGCAGACACATAGCGTAAGAGCCTGGATGACCCCAAGAGACCTCTGAACTAGGGGGAGCTAAAACGTCACTGTAGTTTACCTGTGTAGTTTCCCACACTAAGGGCTCTGCCTGACTTGGGAGGCCCAGACTTACCAGGAGAACAAACACAGGCTTTGTCGAAAGACTAGGTGTGGGTTTGAGTTCTGGCTCTTACTGATAGGACCTTGGACAAGGCACTAGAGCTCTCTTGAGTTTGGTTCCCAGAAGTGAAATGGGGTCACAGACTCAGCTGCCTTCTTGCTGGTGTGGTGCCAAAACCAAGTGCGCGAAGATCTTCGTAAACTAACTCGCTGCACATGATGCCCTCTTGAGAGATGGAGTTACTCTGTGGGTAACTGCCCCTTGGTGAGGAGGTGGAGTGCATGCATAAAGGCAGCCCTGTGCCCAGCATAGATTGATCTGTCTTCTAGCAGCCAAGTGCAGGTGTGAACCTTGGTCAGTGCCATGTCTTCTCCATCCCCAGTGCACGTACTAGAGTTTGGACTTGGATCAAAGTCTGGGGCAGCTCCCTCATTACCAGGGCCGTGGAAGCGTGATTGTGCCACAAGGCTGCCGGTGCCTCCAGCAACCCATACTGTTCGCCTCTTCTGCAGGTGCCGCTGCCATTATCACTGTGCTTGGACCCCGCTAGCACTCACAAGATTGCCCGTCCTCCAGCGGCTCAGTGCAAAGGTGTGAACTCAGAGTGTGTGAACTCCGCGTGCTTCAGAGTCTCCCCGCCATGGTGAGTCCCATGAGGGCCGGGGCAGAGGAAGGACACTGTGGTGTTGGAGCAGTGGGGGTGCCAGCCCTAGGCGTGCTGGAATTCCTTACACCCTGCAAAGAGACATTGCTGCCTCCTGAGGTTCAGAGAGGTTAAGAGAGAGAGTCATCCTTCCTCTCAGGGCCTGATCCCTGCTTCCCTCCATTTCCCAGCTGGTCCCAGCCGGACCCAGGGCTGCAGCCCCTGAGTCCCTGCAGGACCCATCTGGCCCTGGTCTCAGTCATACATTTAGATCAGAAAATTATCGGTTAGGTGTTCTTTAATAGACCCTGTACCAGGAGCCCTGAGGGATCTGATGTCTGTTCCTGAGCCTGGGACAAGTGTGGGCTGGTCCCAGAGGTGGGATCTTTACTGTGGGAAGCTCAGCATGGCCCGGCGGGCATCGCTCCAGGCCCACTCTAGAACTAGATCTGAACCAAAGCAGGCCTTGGACAGACTTGGTTCAAATGTCAGCCTGTCCCCAACCAGAGACCTTCTTACAAGAGACTTGATTTCTCTGAGCTTTTTTTTTTCCTTCTTATCTGCAATGTGAGGCAGATTAAGGCCCAACCTCCAAGTGGCTGCGAGGTGTTAATCAGACCAGAATCCTGGGGGCCTCACTCAGTGCCTGATCAACTTCCTTCCCTTTTCCGTCCTCTCAGGCTGCTGGGAACCAGGGTTGGCACTGGTGTCCGAGCCGTCCTTTGGCTTTGGGTCAGAAGTGGTTGCAAATCCCAGGCAAGGCTGACTGTCAGAGATGGTGGTTGGGGGGTGGGGGGAGTGTACATTCTTGGAGAGTGGTGGCCCTGGAGGCTGGCCTTGAAGTTGAGACCAACTCACAATTTCTTTGCATATTCCAGTCCCCGGAGGGCTCTGAGAGCCACAAGCACATGCCCTTACTAGGGCAAGACCTCTGCCAGTCTCAGCCTGCCTTCAGCCCCTGGGGAGAGCAGCATGATAAGGCTAAAATGGAACTGTCTTTGGAGTCAGGCCGACCTGGACACTTGCTGGCTGTGTGACCTTGGGCAAAGTCATTAAACTACGCCTCGGTTTCTTTTTCAGGCTAATCTTTCCTCCATAGGGTTATTGGGAATATTGAGTAAAACATGCGCAAAAAGCACCTGGACCCTGGGCTTGGCTCTCGGTCACTATTTGGGAACAGAACCCATAACAGCGTTATCATTCTGCTTGCTTCCTGCTGACCCGGGCTGCTCTCCTTAGCCCAGAGAAGATGGCTTGGCTTTGGCGCTTGTCCAGGCCCAGGAAAGGCCAGAATTTGCTCAGGGGAACCAGGTGCCTGCAGGTTTGGGGTAGGAGCCTCCTGGAAATGAGCCTTAATGGGACCTGGCTTGGCAGCAGCTGCCCAGGGCCACCAGGCGGCGCTGGGAGCCTGCCCTCTGGGTCCTCGTTGGGCTCCAGTCTCTCTGTCTTTGTGACGGAGGCAGAAGCTGGCACCAGCTTTTCAGAGCCCGCTTGAGAAAGGGAGTAACTGCCTTGGGTTCAGTTCTTAAATCTACAACAGGTATATACTCTAGTTTATTAAGCCTCTGATTTGCTGAGGAAGACAAAGTTCAGAACAACAAGGTGTCTTCCCTGAGTTCTCACATCTGGTGAGAGGCAGACGGATTTAAGCCCCAGAGCTCATGACCATGACTGCAGAACCCAAAGCCTTTGACACGCTCTCTACTTTTGCCTGCACCCCGTGTCCGCTCAAACCTATCCTCAGGCCAGCTGCCCTACACCCTCCCGCCAGAGGTTCCCCAAGGCCAGGTTCTACCTTCCACTTCTGAGGACCTGCCCACATCTTCCTGATGGTCACTGGTTGCTTAATTTGTTCTAACTTGCTTCCTGGCCTGGCCGCTGTCCAAGTTCACATCTCCAGACCCTGGTGTATACTCTCCCTTGGCCTGGGATATTCTCATCCTTTTTCCCTTCCTCCATGACCCTCACACTCTTTACTTCCCTAACTCCTCCTTCTTCTCACAAAGACTCCCAGGATCCACTGAGGAGGCAAGCACATTCCTCTCGTGTAGCTCCTCCCACAGCATGTGGAGATGATCTTTTTGTTTCCATCAAGGGTAGGAGCAGCATTCTGTCTGGATGAGCACTGGGCATATTGAGAGGCTCAGGAAATGCTTGTCTACACCAGAGCAAAGGAGTGTAGGGCCTCTCTGATGCCTTCTCCTTGCACAGGAGCCTCAGCCTGGGGCTTTTCCCCCTTTGACAGAAGGCTGTTGGGCCCTAATTTTATTCAATTCTTCTAGACTCAGGACTTCGGTTCCCTTCTTTGGTCTACATTGAAGCCCTTTTTCTAGATAAATTTAAGCCATAGTCCAAAACAGTTCATAAATTTTACCCTTAATCAGTAGTCCCAAATTAAACAAACTCACGGAAATATCCGCCTGAGAAAGTCATGCCCAATTCAAGATACTGCCATATCCCTGGAGTCCTTATGGCTAAGGGGTCTCCAGCATAGCGGTGTGGCTGGGCAGGAAGGGGGTGTCCCTGCCAGCTGCACCTGGAACTTCCTTCTGGCTCTTCTCTTGCAGACGTCCAAGAAGCTGGTGAACACAGTGGAAGGCTGTGCCGATGATGCCCTAGCTGGTCTGGTGGCCTGCAACCCCAGCCTGCAGCTCCTGCACGGCCACCGCGTGGCCCTCCGTTCCGACCTGGACAGCCTCAAGGGCCGGGTGGCTCTGCTGTCGGGTGGGGGGTCTGGCCATGAGCCTGCCCATGCCGGTGAGTAGTCTGGGACAGAGGTGTGAGGAGCAGGTCCTGGGCAGAGTGGACGGGGGCTCCAGGAGATCCTCAGTGCTGCTAGGAGGTTTAGGACAGAGCCCAGGTCGGGGGCTGTCTCTGTCCCTCAGGCTGTGACCTAGGGCTAGTCATGGCCTTTCTCTGGGGCTCAGTCTCTACGTCTTATCCACCAAACGATATCTGAGAGTCAGTGATTTTGTGAATTCTGGCTCTCCAGGCCTCCCTGAGCCCTCCGCCTCCTCCATGAAGCCTTCCTGACTTAGTTCTAAGCTAGAGTAGTATCCCTCTTCTGAATTCCTACCCCGCATTTTCACATACATCATGGATAGCCCTGGAACGTTTCTTGCTCAGTGCCAGGCATGTGAGCTCTCAAGAACAACTGGGGGACCAGGGACCCGGCTTTGTATCCTCTGTTCCTTACCTGTCTCCCTCAGCAAATCAGTCCATCCACTAAGCACCCTTCATGGGCACCTTTCGACACCTGGCATTGTTTGGGGCATGAGAGATATAACCTTGAGCCAGAAAAACAGGGTGCCTGCCCTCACAGAGCTTTTTTTCTCATTTGGGGAGACGTAACCAGGTAAATGTATATGTGAGGGAGAACCTTCCAGAGCACGTTAAGTGAAGTAGCAAAGACAAAAGAGTGGGAACACAGAACAGGGAGTCACTGGTATGGGGTGACGACTGCCTCCGTTGGGAAGTCAGGGAAGGCCTCTCCAAGGAGTCTGTTCCCAAGGAGGGTGACCCTGGTACTCTTTTGGCGCAAGGCACACAGAAGGGCTCACCAAACCATGACGCCCAGCAGCGTGGGAAGGCCTGGGGACCACAGGCACAGGTCCCCAGCCAGCATCTGCTCTGTCTCCAGGTTTCATAGGGAAGGGGATGCTGACGGGGGTCATCGCAGGAGCCGTGTTCACCTCCCCGGCAGTGGGCAGCATCCTAGCAGCTATCAGGGCAGTGGCCCAGGCGGGCACAGGTAAGCCTGACAGGCGGGAGGGGCTGCTGTGGTGAGGGCAGGCGCTGACGGGGCCCTGCTGGCTGCTTCTGCAGTGGGGACCCTCCTCATCGTGAAGAACTACACCGGGGATCGGCTCAACTTCGGCCTGGCCCGGGAGCAGGCCCGGGCTGAGGGCATCCCCGTGGAGATGGTGGTCATTGGGGACGACAGTGCTTTCACTGTCCTGAAGAAGGCGGGCAGGCGGGGACTCTGCGGCACGGTGCTCATTCACAAGGTGAGATTTCCCACCCGGGACACTGGCTGGCTGGCTGGCTCCCCGCAACCCCCAGCCTTCTCTTTCCACACAGCACCAGGGACCTGGACCTTTCCAGCCAGCCCACCCGCTGCCCCAGGAAGCCACTCTTTCCCCAATGTTCCCTGATCCCCTCAACTCCCTAAGCCCAGAATCTAAGTGTTTTCCTAGACTGTTCCCTCTACGTCCCCCACACTCAGCCAGTTGCCCTGTCCTCGTCATCCGACCCCTGAATTGCCCCCATGATGCACGTGCCTCTCAGAGCCCTGCCCCTCCTGTCCTGGCCTTGGGTCAGTGCCGGTGTGCTCCTGCCCAGCCCGCTGCAGCTGCTGCTCATGGGGCCCCCCGTCTGCCTCCTGTCTGCCCCTCTAGCACGTTCCTCATGCTGCCCCAGAGGTGCCTTTCGAAAATGCATATGTGACCAGGTCGTCCGCCTCCTGAAAGCCCTGTGGGGCCCCAGGAGTCAGTCTAGGCTCCGTGGTCAGTTGGCCACCGCACTCTTGCCTCTTCTCCCTGACTTTCTTTTTTTTTTTTTTTTTTAAAGATTTTATTTATTTATTTGACACAGAGAGAGATCACAAGTAGGCAGAGAGGCAGGCAGAGAGAGAGGAGGAAGCAGGCTCCCTGCGGAGCAGAGAGCCCGATGCGGGGCTCGATCCCAGGACCGCGAGATCATGACCTGAGCTGAAGGCAGCGGCTTAATCCACTGAGCCACCCAGGCGCCCTCTCCCTGACTTTCTAAGTTCACTTGCCGTCATGCATCTCAGGCTCCGTTAATGCCAGCTCACCGCATGCCTGGGCTGCAGGTCCCTTCTGGGGCTTTGCTGATGCTTCCTCTAAGGCTGTGAAAATCCTTTCACTGCCCAGCCTCTTCTGGGCCTGGCTAACTCCTGCGATTCTGTACGGGCCACCTCTGATGTCCCTCCTGGGTAGAGGCTCCGTCCTCGGTGCTCCCATGGCATCCCGCTGTGATGGTCTGCCTCACGTTCACTGTTCAAGTCTGCAGGCGTCTGTTTTCCCAGATTCCGATCCCTCCGAAGCAGGGACTGTCACTCGGTCAGCTTTTTTTCTTCTTAGCACATATTGAGTGCTTGGCAAAAACACAGTGGGTGGGTGTGTGCGTGAGTAGGGAGAGACAGCCACAGCGTATATGCCGTGGAGAACCAGCTCTAGGCTAGTCACCAGGAAACTGGCCACCAACTAGCTGTGCGACATTGGACCAGTCACGTCCCTTCTTTGGGCTCATTTCTCTATTTGCGAAGTCCCTTCTGGCTCCCACAGACTGGGGTTCTTGAAGATTCCAGGCAAGTGCCCTGCCCTAAATATGGCGGGCCAGGCTGATGTGGCAGTACCGAGATGCCTTCTTCCAACTAGAAACTCAGCCCCAGCCTGTCTCCTCCCTGAGAGCCGTACACTGACTACTTCCTCTTATCTGTGTGGGTGCAGGTGGCAGGTGCCCTGGCTGAGGCGGGTGTGGGGCTGGAGGAAATCACAAAGCGTGTGAGCGCGGTCGCCCAGGCCATGGGTGAGTGCTGGCCCAGGGACTTGGAAGGGGAAGGTGGGAGGTCCAGGCTGACCTTGGGACTGACGAGGTGCAGGTTCCCTGTGACTTTCCAGGTGATTCCCCAGGGGTGGAGGGAAGGTCTCCCTGGGGCAGTTCCTAGGGACTGGTAGCCTTGGGTCTGCAGGCTGGGTTTCTCCTTCCCCACTGAGGTGACCAGTGTGGCCTGGCTCAGAAGAGGCTGCAGTGGGCTGGGCCCCCCGAGGCATAGCCGCTGCCTGCCGCCTGCCGCCAAGAACAAAACACCTTTAACACACCTCACTTCTGGCAGGGACCCTGGGAGTGAGCTTGTCCTCCTGCAGCGTCCCTGGCTCAAGACCCACCTTTGAGCTCGCACCAGATGAGGTGGAGCTGGGCCTGGGTAAGTTTGGGGCCACCCCCTCCCTGGCCCTGCCTGCGCCCTGGGGTTTGTCCACATCTTATGCCCTGGGAGCTGGTGCCAAAGAGGTCTTAGTATTTTTTAAGTTGTTTTTTTTTTTTAAGTTGATGTATTTAATCTGTACGCCCAACGTGGGGCTCATACTCACACCCCTGAGATCAAGAGTCACATGTTCTTCTGACTGAGCCAGCCAGGCGCCCCAATATTAGTATTTCTAAGTGGGCGCTTGGATCCCTTCTGGCCCAGCCTGTCTGGTCTCTTCACTTGCTTTGCCGTCCATACCCGAACTCTGGCCACAGGGGCTCTGTGCCCCACCTACCTCCTTGCCTTTGCTCACGCCCTTTCTGGGTCCCTGGGCCCCTGCCAGAACACAGCCCTCCTTTCATCGGCGGCTCAGAGGCCACCCAGCTCCCTCCTTCCTCCCCTGCCCAACCCTGTGTTTCCAAAGTGGTGGAGACAGGCCTCATGTGGCCTCGCTGTGATTGCCTCCAGTTAAAGCTACTTAGCTAGTTAGGAGTTAAGGAAGGCTGTCTCCACCACCCAGCCGTAAGCTCCCAGAGAGTGGAGACTGTATTTCGCGTTACTCTGTGTATCACCCCCCACACTCCTCACATTCACAGTGCTTAGCTAGTGCTGAGCACTTAGTAAATGCTCGAGAAAAACATGATCAGTGAGTTCCCAGGCCCTGAGTGGGTCAGCAGTGACCAAGTCTGTCCACAGGGATCCACGGGGAAGCTGGTGTGCGTCGGATAAAGGTAAGCAGACTCCCGGGCCCAGGCTGGTCTCAGACCAAGGCCTTCCAGCAAAGCTCACTGCTGGCTCTCGCTGTGACAGATGGCAAGTGCCGACGAGATTGTGAGACTCATGCTGGACCACATGACGGCCTCCTCCAACGTGTCGCGTGTGCCTGTGCAGGCCGGTGAGGGGCTATCACGCTGTCTCCCAGCCTTTCCTCCTCCTCTGGGCAGGCAGCCTGGAGAGTCTCACATGGGGGTCGCATCTGCCCACAGGCTCCTCAGTGGTGCTGATGGTCAACAACCTTGGTGGCTTGTCGTTCCTGGAACTGGGCATCATAGCCGACGCTGCTGTCCGCGCTCTAGGTGAGCCCCACACCGGAAGGGGACTTCCCCAACCCCTGGAGCTCCTTTACCTGCAGCCCTTTGAAGCTGGACAGAAGAAAAGCATCCACAGTGGGGTCTTGGATGGCCCAGAGCAGGGCCTGTGCGGGCAGACGAACCTGAGTCAGACCATCACTGCCAGCTGACTGCTGGATGCCATGAGCCTCTGCCCTTGTCTGTGAAGAGGGGGCAATGATAGTTCCTGCCTTTCTGGGTTGTCGTGAGGATTACGTGAGATTAAATATACATATCACACCTAGCACAGGGCCTGGCACCCAGCAGGAACTCAGGAAAGGAGACTTGTAATTACCCATCTTCCCCATAGAGGGGGCACCGCCAGGGCATTGGGTATCTTGGGGCATCCTTGAGGGATGACTGGAGGGATTCTGGCCATATCCCTTCTAACCTCCTGGCGTCCAAAATCCTTGTTTTCCTGGTTCTTTCTCTGATGCTCTGGGGACAAGTGCCCATCCTCCACTTCTTGCCTCATGGGCTTCCTGCTCTGTATTGCAGAGGGCCGTGGGGTGAAGATCGCCCGTGCCCTGGTGGGCACCTTCATGTCAGCCCTGGAGATGCCTGGCATCTCTCTCACCCTTCTGCTGGTGGATGAGCCTCTCCTGAAACTGATCGGTGAGACCCAGAAGCTGGGGTCATCCCAGCCAGGCATCCTTGTGGCCCGAAGGAGCCACGGGGGAGTTAGGGACTACACCCCATCAGGGCTGACCATGACCCCTGTAGAGATACCCTCTGTAGAGATACTCCAGCCTTCAGCTGTCGCTTGAGGTGTTGGGATTACGATCCTCCCCAGGAACCCTCCGCACTTCCCTTGTATACAGTAGGCACTCGGTACTTGCTTGTTGATATGGTGAGAGCCAGACACCAGGTGGGGAATCCAGGTCCCACTTGATCCCTGTCCGGCTGACCCATGTCTACAAGTCGTCCTGCTGTCTCTAGATGCTGAAACCACCGCGTCGGCCTGGCCTAATGTGGCCAAGGTCCCCGTGACTGGGCGGAAGCGGAGCCGGGCAGCCCCTGCTGAGCCTCTGGAGGCCCCTGTTTCCACCACAGCAGGAGGTACAAAGCCCTGCGGGTGGGGAGGGAGGCCCAGGGCTTCCACCTGTGGGTCTGGAACGGGTGAGGGCTCTTAAACCCATATCTCCCACACCCGTGGGGGTGGGCTGTGAAAAGTCCAGGTGGGCCTCCGCGCCACTGTCCTCGGTCCCCAGGTTTGACCTCGAAGCGGGTGGTGCTGGTGCTGGAGCGGGTGTGCACCACCCTCCTGGGCCTGGAGGAGCACCTGAACGCCCTGGACCGCGCTGCCGGAGACGGGGACTGCGGCACCACCCACAGCCGCGCTGCCAGAGGTGGGCACGGGGTCCCGCTGGGGTCAGGAGCAGGGCTGCTGTGGGATGTGGGTCCGAGAGGCGCCTGGGTGGCTCAGTCAGTTAAGTGTCTGCCTTCGGCTCAGGTCATGATCCCAGGGTCCTGGGATGGAGCCCCACGTCAGGTTCCCTGCTCGGCAGGAGGCCTGCTTCTCCTTCTGCCTGCCGCTTCCCCTGCTTATGCTCTCAAATGACTAAATAAAATCTTTTTTAAAAAAAATTAAAAAAAAAAACAAACATGGGTTCTGAGATTTGGGCATTTTATGAACCTGAACAACTTCAAAAGCATAGTGAGTGTTCATAATGGAATGGCCAACATTTATTTCGCCAAGAGAGATAATTCACAAAACCTGGCATCCTTTCCCCTTTTTCCTAAGAAAGGGCTCTTCTAAAACTGTAAACGTAGAAGAGTTGTTATTGCAAAATAAAATGTAATCTTTTTAATATTTTTTACATTTATTTTGAGAGAAAGTGAGTCAGGGAAGGGGCAGAGAGAGAGAGAAACCCAAGCGGACTTCACACTGAGTGTTGGAGCCGAACATAGAGCCCCAGCCCCTGACGCTGAGATCGTGACCTGATCTGAAACCAAGAGTCGGGTGCTCAACCGCCCAGGCCCCCCGAATATAATCTCTTTTTAAAAATTTATGTATGTACATAGGTATGTGTGTGTGTACATATCCCAAAATCAAGAGTCGCTTCTTCTACTGACTGAGCCAGCCCGGCGTCCCCAAATGTGATGTTTTACAGTGAATAATAACTTTAGGTTCAAGAGAAACTCCCACAATTGTCCTTATTTTTCTCAGCTTGCGGGAGGCTAATGAAAAGCTCTTAATTATCCAGCATAGTTCAGGCAAAAAATCAGGGCTCCCCTGGGCCTGGCACAGCTCTAGCTGCTCTGAATACAACAGTGAGCCAAGTGATAAAACTCCCTGCCCTCGGGGCTCGCGTACCTGTTCTGCTGGGGGAGGCACACAGTCCACAGTCCGCGCAGGGACCATCAGCAAAACAGAGAGGATGGAGGTGCGCAGGGCTGAGGAGAAATGAAGCTGGGAAGCGAGGCTTGGAAGGTCAGGATGGGGGTGTCCGAGGCAGGCCCCACTTTCTGGGTGCTGGCCAAGGTTCTTGTCAGTCCCCGTTTCCCAGCCCTTCCAGACCGCACCCAGGATGGAGAAAGGGAACTTTGGGAATCTCCTAGGTTGGTCCCCTCGGCCTCTGCCAGGGGCGGGCCTTCCGCCTGACAGTGAGGCCTGGGTTGCTTGATTGGGGCACAAGCAGATGGGAGGGAGGGCCTCCAAATTCTTCATTTTTCTCTTTCTGCAGCCATCCAAGGGTGGCTGAAGGAGGGTCCACCCCCTGCCAGCCCTAGCCAGCTACTCTCCAAATTGTCCCTCCTGCTCCTGGAGAAGATGGGAGGCTCATCTGGGGCGGTGAGTGCCAGCAGCCCCTGGGACCAAAGGGCTGACCCAGAGGGACCCCAGATTGGCCGAGGCCCACGCCAGCCTCATGTGCTCAGCATATTGGTCCTCCCCAGCTTTATGGCCTGTTCCTGACTGCGGCGGCTCAGCCACTCAAGGCCAAGACAGACCTGCCAGCCTGGTCTGCTGCCATGGATGCCGGCCTGGAGGCCATGCAGAAGTGAGCCAGAGCCCCATGCCTTCGACCCCGGGGTGGGCTGGGGGCAGTAGATGGTGTCACCTGCTCCCAGCCCGCCACGTCTCCATCCCACAGTGAGTCCCTGCAGGGAGTCTTAACTCATCCTTTCTCCGTGCCAGGTATGGGAAGGCTGCTCCAGGGGACAGGACAATGGTGTGTATTCGGCCCCGCCCGTCCCTCTTTGTGGTGGAACAGAAGCCTCGAAGGCCACCCTCAGTGGCAGGGCCTGTCCTTACTCCCCTCTCCCTCACCTTGCCCAGCTGGATTCCCTGTGGGCAGCAGCACAGGAGCTCCAAGCCTGGAAGAGCCCAGGAGCCAATCTGCTCCAAGTTTTGACCAAAGCAGTCCAGGTGAGCAAGCAAGTTAATACCTTTCCTGGACCTGTTTCCTCCTCCAAACATGGAAAGCATCGTCTGCATCAGAGGGTTGCTGTGAGGCTCGAGATAGGAGGAGCCCCAGGGCGTCTAGGACACAGCAAGCCCTCAGTAGATGGTGGCCTCTGGCCCTGCTAGAGGTCAGAGAGGTGACCTCTCCACCCCGGCGACAGTACTCAGGGTGCTGGAAGGGCTGGGACAGGAGGGTGTAGGGTCCATGGGGGAAGGAGGCCTGCTGGCTTGTCCTTGAACATGCTCCCACGCTCCCACCCAGAGTGCAGAAGCTGCAGCCGAGGCCACCAAGAACATGGAAGCTGGAGCGGGAAGAGCCAGTTACATCAGCTCTGCGCGCCTGGATCAGCCGGACCCCGGGGCAGTGGCAGCCGCGGCTGTCCTTCGTGCCATCCTGGAGGCCTTGCAGAGCCCGGGTGTGTGAGGACATCCTGGGCCTTGGTGCCTCTTACTGCTGGGCAGAGGTGGCCACTGTCGCTTCCTCCTGTCTTCCAGCTGTTACCCTCCCTCACCCTTTGCCCCCAGGGCCTGTCCTTGGTTCAGCAGGGAACCTCTACCAGCCTCGAAATTTGAAATTTCCTACGGGAACTGCAGGGCAAGTTGGTCGGGTAGGACTTTGGCCCTGCCTTTTCCCTTTTCGGGGAGATAGAATTCTATCCCTGCCCCCAGCCACCTCAGGGCCTCTGCAATAGGCACTTTCCTTGGGTCGTACCATGGCCTTTAACTGGCCATGCTAACTCAATTGTAAGGCTCCTTGGGAAAGGCCTTCTGACCTTGAGAGAGTATAGAAAAGCAAGTGAATTAAAAACCACATTGAGGGGCGCCTGGGTGGCTCAGTGGGTTAAAGCCTCTGCCTTTGGCCCAGGTCATGATCCCAGGGTCCTGGGATCAAGCTCCGCATCAGGCTCTCTGCATAGCAGGGAACCTTCCCCCCAACCCCCACCCCCGCCCCTGCCTCTCTGTCTACTTGTGATCTCCATGTGTCAAATAAATAGATCTTAAAACACACACACACACACACACACATTGAAACAAGAGCTCCTGCTTCTGCTGAGGGAACTTTTTCCAGGTGTGAACCAGTGGGCCCACTGATGCCCCAGGCACTAAGGCTTGAGCCCCTGATCAAAATGATCCCCATCCCTCCCCTACCACCTGAGACCCAAGGGCAGGGTCTGTGCTGCTGGGCTCTTTCACCATTTCTGTTTTCCAGTACACGCACCACACCCAAAAGACGTGCTTTTCTCAGCCATTAACTTAAACAAAATTCACATATTCTTAGGAATCCAGATAGGCAAATGGGGCACCCCCCAAAAAATCACACTCTAAAGCTCAGTGGTTGAACGGAAACTGCACCCAAGCCAAGCAGGTCTCCTGAGAGCACTCGCTGATGGCACGCGGGCAACAGGAAGGGGCCGCGGAGTCTGCTGCGAGGTGGGGACAGGACGGCCCTCGCCGGGCCCATCCTCGGTGCAGGAGCACAGTAAGGCACTGGCATGGACTCAAGGCTAACTCCTGATTCTGCTTCAAACCAGCTACGTAAGCTCAGGTCTACTGCTTAGCCTCTTGGAAACTGTAACTAATCAGAACAGTATCCCACGGGGCGGGGGGTGAGCACTGAAATGAACTGATGAAGGTAAAGCCCCCAGCACAGGCCAGGTGCTCACTGTCTGAGTCACTATCACCATGAGTGTCCGCCCCCAGCTCCTCCTGGGTCATCTGCTCCACCGCCAGGAGGTGCCGGCCGCAGGAAGCGGGCTCTCCATCACTTACTTTGCCCAAACTTGGCTGCAGCCGCCCTCCGTCCCTGGGCCCCCTCTTCCCCATGGGTGTGCACCCCGGATCCCAGATCGCTAGGTATGGTTATCAGTGTGCACAGAATGCACATACCCAGCAGCTGGGAAGGAGACTGGCACAAACATCTGGCCTGTGGATCCCGATTTTACCATTTCCTACCCGAGGGACCTCAGTCACCAGTAACCAAGTCACTTATCCTGAGTTCCGGATTATAAAATTATAAAACAGGAAGCATTTCCTTCCTTGTGAGATAACCCAGTACTCAGAAACTTTTCATTATTAAGGACACCCACACAGACCACGAGTCACATACGGTTCCAGGACAGTCACGGGATTTTTGGTGCCTTTGGGTTTGTTCCTCCCCAGGCTGAGGGTCAGAACTGTCCAGAGGCTTTTAATAAGTTTCTCAGAGCTCATTTAACCACCATGTCGTGTCAGCACAGTAGAGAAGGCTTTGATTCTTAAAAACGTGATAAATGGAAATAAAGCTTCAGGTTACAGCGCCCCCCCCCCCATGGAAAGAGGGGGAGCTGGTCATGTTGACTGAGGTGCATGGCAGTCATCCCAATGGCTTCAAAGGCTCCATCCCCTCAGGAAATCCAGTCAGTCCTGCCATCAGGCCACATGGGGTTGGGGTGGACAGTTGGTCTCGTCTCCACCCGCCAGGGGCAAATGCACCCCAGCCCTCGGGCGCCCGCTGCTTGTCACTAAGGACAGCGGTATGGAGTCTGGGACCTGGCAGGGCTCGTTGGGATAGGGCGGGGAAGCCACAGCACCCCAAGCCCAGCTTCTCGAGAGGTGAGCAGCCGCTCACCCTCTGGCATAACAGGAGAGCGGGTTTGGCCTCGGCATGAGGCAGCCTGATACTCAGCAGGGAGCACCTTGGAAAGTGGCTGTGGCCCTAGGGATCTAGGGTCACAGCTCTGGCTTGTTTTGTGGTGAGCTGGAGAGTGAATATCAGCTGGGCTGGGGCTCTGCCAGCTTGCCCAGGGACAGGCAGGGGAGCCCTGGTCCAGGGAGGGGCAGCAAAGGAAGTGTGAGGCCCCCTGGGGCTCAGTGCTCTGGGACATCTGGGGACAGCCTGTTGTTGGGAGAGCAGGCTACCAGGGTTCATCGGGCTGCCTGACTGTGACCAGCGTGTGCAGGGGTCACAGGCAAAGGCCAGAATCTAGGCCAGGGCTGTAGCAGGAAAGGGGAGCCACCCAGTCAGCCCAGGTAGACAGGGAATGTGGTGACATGACACAGAACGGCAAAGGACAGTCCACTCCCCCACTTCTTAGGAACCCGCTAGACTGCCATTCTCCCCGACTCCCCTTCCGTCACCTCGAGATGTCTGTGCCCAGCCTCACGCCTGGCTGGGCGGCTGGAGGTAATGGCAGCTGATGCCCAGCCCACGGTGGGGGCGGCCCAAATGGAAGGCAGGCCTTGAAGGGGAAGCTGCTGGACCTCGCTCTCCTCCCTCACTTTTCCATGCCGATGGAATCCCGGCTCAGCTGAGCTGTTGAGATCTCCTACCACATCCTAGGGGTCTAAAGGGGGAAATGAGCTTGACTTCACACGGAGAGTGGGGCGGCAGGAGCAGCTGTGGGCTGTGGGGGACGGGGGCGGGGGGGGGGCGTATGTAAATGAAGAACCAAGAAGTTGAGGCCAGGAAGGAGTACAGAAGCCGAAGCCGCCAAGCGAAGCCGGCGGGCAGCACAGTGGCGGAGGGAGCGGGCCCCACGTGGAGGCACGAAGAGGTCTGGGCCCGGAGGCCGAGGCGATCTGCTGTTGAAGCCGGACGGGAGGCCCAGGCAGAGCAGAGCTGCTGAGGGACAGGACAGCCCCTCCACCTGCCCCTGGCTGCCCCTTCCCGCGTCACTCCCCGTCACGCAACAGGGGCTGGAAAGACAGGCAGAGGCACGGGGTTACCGACATCCCTTCAGCATGGCCCTAACGTGCAGGCGTCCCATGGGCCTGAGCGGCTCAGATAGACCCCCGACCCGCAGAACATTCTCCGCCCGAGCCATGTCTTTCAGGGAAGCCCCAGAGCCCCTCGGCCTGATAGACAAGCCCCCTCACTACACTTTTCGGGCACCTGATGGCCACGAGCAGGCGACACCTAGTCCAAGCCCTCACCCCTCGGCCTGCTAGATAAATCCCGCCTCACAAGACTAGCCCCAAGACTGGGAAAGTAGAAATTACAACACCCGCTCATCACGCCCAAGCCCTCCCTTAGGGGAGAGAAGGCCACACTTTCCCCTCCTGAAACCACAGGAATCTGGGGAGGGGCAGAAAGACCTGTCCTCTCCCAAGAGACAGGTTCCCGGAGCCCCAAGCTTGAGCAGCTGCTGGGGTGTGTACGCTGACACCCGTGGGCCCCATCAGCCAACCTAACCCCACCTTCAAGCCACTTGCTTTCCCACCACGCTACTGAGTGGTCTTCCCGGCAAGGCCCAAGCCTTTCCCGGGGGACCCTTCTTGAGACCTGGCCCTACCCCAACCTGGAATGGGAGACGAGGACCCCATACCTGTCCTTCAGTCAGAGGCCCTGGCTCTGGGCGTTTCCAAGATGAAACCAGGAGGATATAGAGCACCAGGAGCCCGAAGACCACCACCAGCATCCCCAGGCTGTTGGCAAAGATGGCCTCACCAGGCAGACGGGAGTACGGCTGGGTGGCATTGTTCCTGGGGATGACAAAACAATGGGGGCCCTCGACAGACTTTCTACCTGTTTTTGCCCAACACCATCAGCAGATGGTGAGGAAAGCTTCCAAGGACCATCTGTGACCTGGAATGTTAACATACTAAGCCCCTCCCGCCACAGCAAGTCTCTGCAGACTGCTTTTTCCTGCTGAGGGAACTAAAGCTCAAAGAGGTAGGATGAGCTTGTCCAGAGTCACAGAACTAGGAAATGGCACAGCCAAGACTTAAAGCCCAGTCGGACCTCCTACCTATTTGCTTTCACTACCTACGCCCCCAGCATAGAATGGAGGAAAAGAATGGGGGATGGTAGTGGTTAGGCATGCAGGCTGTAATCTTGACTCAAAGCCTGGCTCTGCCACTTACTGGCTGTGTGCCCTTAGGTAAGTTACTTAACCTCTCTGTGCCTCAGTTCCTTTATTTGTAAATGGCAATGACAAGAGTACCTATGTTGTAAAATGATTAAAGGATTCAATTTAAGGCACTTAGAAGAGTTTCTTAGTACTTGGTAGGCTGTAAGTACTTGTACACACAGTAGGTACTGAGTCAATGTGATGGTAGATAAATGTTTGCTGAGCAATTTACCGTCTCCATCTAAAGACTCCATGACCTTCCAGACCAGGAACAAGCCCAACCCCAAAAGCTCCCCTCTCTTGGCTAGGTCCTATGCTCACAGGGTACATCTTTTGAAGACCCCAGGTCTTCCCCCTCCGTGTTATAGTTGGGGGCCCCACTGCACTCACAAACTGAAGAAAAGCTTCTCATTAATGCCGGAAATGACTGACGCGATGGACAGAGAGAAGATGACGACACCAAAGAAGACGTGGATGGGTTTAAGGAGGCTGCGCAGCCACAAAGATGCCCAGGGCAGCAGGAAGACGACAAAGCCCAGGAGCCACTGTGGACACAGGAAGAAAGGACCTGACTGCCCTGTGCTGGGCACCTCACTGGGACCTCCTACCCTGCAGTAGTCCCCTGCCCCTCTTTCCCGGCTCAAACCTCCTATCAGGGGCCACCCCTAGCTTCTGCACTGTGGTCGCTTTCTTAGCCAAACCAGAATGTTCCACGAAATGCTTAGCTATGAGCCCAGTCTCCCAAAAGCCCAGCCATCCTTGTATGTCTCTGTTTCCTTCCAGTGCTGGCCCATAAGACTCCTCGCTTGTAGGGGGCTGATGTCAGAACGTGGAAGCAACTTCCAGAATTGCTTCTGGTTCAAAGAACAGTGGGAATGGGGAAGGTGCAAAAGATGACCTAGAGTTGGCGTGGCGTGTGCTGTGACTGGGTGAACTCAGCGCGCTCCGGGACGACAGAGGGGCAGCGCACCGGGTAAGAGCAGAACAGACGAGCATGGGAACTGGTAGTCTCCTATGGCATTTAAGCTGCCTGCGCTCTGGGATGCGTCCCGAGGAGCCGTCTCCGGGTGCTGAGCAGAACAAGCCTGTGGTGCAGGTGCACGGGAAGCCCTGAGCAGAGCCCACAGCTGCCAGCTGGGAGCGGGAACCCAAAGGAGAGAACGCACCTGGCCGGCGAAAAGGGAAACGGTGACGATGCCCAGCCAGCTGTGCAGGGAGTAGAGGTTGGGGACCTTGGAGCGGCGGTGGAACTCAAAGACGGCGACCAGCCCCAGCACCGTCAGGATGAAGGCCAGCAGGTGCAGGGCCGCGTGGCCCATCTTCCAAGGCAGCTTGGGCCCCACCCAGGACTGTGGCAGCCGGTACACCAGCGAGGCTGCGGAAGAGAACGTCCCAGGGCCCGGCCTCTCCCCTTCATGCTACCCCCCCACGTTAGGGGCATGGATGTGGCCTCCCAACCAGAGGAGGAGGGGAGGGTAGCACACAGCAACCCCCCCCCCCACACACACACCCAGCATCTCCTATCCCTGCTCATTGCTGGGATAGTGGCCAACCATAATGAGGTGTGTGTTGGGTTGGGGGGGGGAACACGGTGATAAGAAGGGAGGAGGGGGCTTCTGGGACCTGCCAGTCTGTGACTGCATCACACACGCACTCGTGTGCACTTCTGCAGCTGCAAAAGCAATGTCACGTTCAATATTTCTTCCAAGCGAATTCTCACAACTGATGTTAGCGGTCACAAACGCGGGCTTTTAGCAAGGTTAGACGACCTATGTCCACCTCCTGGCTCTGCCTCTTCGGTTATCTGGCATCTTGTTTCCAAACCTCAGTATCCTCAAAAATGGGGATAATGGTGGGGCCCATCTCACAGGCTTCTTGGAAGGACAAAACGGGATGAGGTTTCAGAAGTACACAGAATGAGCTGCTGTGATCGACGTCATCATTCCCATTCTACAGGTGGGGAAATGAGGCTCTCCCCGGGCCCCGAGGCCCAGCTCTGAATGCCTGGGACAAAGACGGGTCTGGTGGGAGGAAGCCGCGTCCTCGTGTAAGGACCTGACTAGGGCACGAGAGGCTTCGATCTCCTGCTCCCTAAAGCCAACTACAGCTCATGGGCCACATCCAGCCTGCCGCACGTTTTTGTAAGTAAAGTTTTATTGGAACACGGCCACGAATATGTTTTGGGGTTAACCATGGCTACTCACACTACGAGAACAGAGATGAGTGGCTGCAACATAGGTCCTGTGTTTGCCAATGCCATCTGCCCCGTACAGGAAAAGTCTGCCACCCCCAGCCCCAGAGTAAAGCTACCCTCCCCATGTGCCCCCATTCTCACTACTCCTTCCTGCAAATGAAGGAAGGAGTAGGAGATAGCCTGCCCCACCCCACTCCCAGAGCCGCAAAGCCAACGGTGACCAAGGCCAGACCCCGGGAAGGTCTGGGTACTCACCAGCGCTGTAGAGCACCACTAAGCCAACAACCATGAGCACTGGGTGATAGTTGAACATGTGAATGGTGCCATCCCAGGCAAAGCCCCCGTGCCACAGCTGCATCCAGTAGATGGTCAGGATGATGCACAACAAGCCCAGGAGCCACAGGGCGTAGAAGGACAAGTAGAACCACCCCACGGCCATTCTGAGCAGGCACTCCTGGGAAAAACGGGAGTCACACGTCCCTGCTGGCTCGAGTGCACCCCACGCACCGGCTACTGTAGGGAACACCGAACTTGCTCTTACTGGAAACGGTGGGCGCTTTCCACTTTATCTCTCCTGCCACCAGCCTGGGCAGCACCCCATGAGACCTGGAGTGCTGGGTCGGCCTGACCTCAGGTGATGGACAGTAAGGATGGCCCCACCCAGGACCTGGCAGCACACAGTGCGGCCAGCGTAGGCCTGGGCCCCGCTCTGGAGAGGGGCTGGACGTCAAGGCTCTCGGCCCAAAGCCCTGGGATTAGCCTCCTTTCACAGGACCGAAAGGTAAAGAATAAACACCACCAACCCCCACCAAACCACAAGGGACAGGAGTCCAAACCCAGGCTAGATCACACAAATGCCTAGGCCCTCGGTTCTGACAGAAGGAGGCGAAAATATCATGTGCAAGGAGCCAACACACAGCAATCAGGCCAGCTGAGGGAAAGTCCTGGAATCGCCCACTTCTACGGAAAAGTTCTTCGCCAGATGGCGAACTCTGTGGGGCTGACCCTCCCTTTGCGGAAGTAAGATCAGGCCTCGGCTCTGAAGTCCCCACACTCCACACCTTGAATGGAACAGCCGCCCTCAGATGTCCCTAGACCCCAGACTTCTGCTTTCTCTTCCTCTGAGGAAAGTTCAGAAGAATAAAGAGGAAGCAAGAACTCATGGTCTAGAAAGCAAGAGTTTGTTTTGAGATTTCTCTGTGTCCTTGGTACACTCAGACACCGACTCCGGTTTCAGACAAATGTCTAGGGCCCTGAGAAGCTGCTCTTACAAACCAGGCAACTGGACCTGAGGGCCGGCTGGCAGGCAAACGCACAAAGCCACAGGGCCGGCTCTACTCTCGCCTGACGTGTAGGGAGCATGGGCCCAGCTGACATGGCAATCCCCATGTCCCACAGGCTCACACCAAGGAGGGGACAGTGCGGCCTCCTGCAGCTGAGATCCCTCAGTCTGAACCAGCTAGCGGAGAGGAGAGAAGTCCCTGAAATAGCCGAGAACGCCCATGGAGATAAAACACTCGGTTCCTCACCTTTAGACGTAGGGGTAGGCTCACCGAGCGGTGGCCAAGACTCCAGTTCTTATGAAGTAGGGCACCTTGAGCAAATCAGTTAGCATTTGTAGGACCCGGTCGTCTCATCTAAAAGAAAGGCATGCTAGTAAAAACATACTGAAGAGTGGCTATGAGCAGACGCCCCACTGGAACCCATGAACCCATGAACCCCTTAGCTCCTGTGAGCAGTTACCATCCCCATTTTACAGATGAGGAAACTGAGGCTCAGTTAGATTAAATACCAGCCTTAGGACCCAGTCTGAAACCCTTGAAACCCTTGTCTGTTGGGTTTCAAGGCTCCTGTTTTTTCCTTCACCATAGGTTGTTGGAAGGGTGAGTGAGGAAATGTCCGTAAGGACGTTGTGAGAACAGAGTATTCTACACTTCTTAGTGTTGTCACAGGAGTTCATCCGAGCTACAAACTACAGCCTGAAGCTCATGGCCCCCACGCCAGCCCAGGCCTCTCGGTGGCCCTGATACTGTGCCAACTCTCTCCACAGCAGGTGTCCCTCTAACCAGAAACAGACGCTGAACTCTCGCAATGTGACCCAAATGGGCAGTAATCACCGAGAAGGGAAGATCCACGGGGCTGGGGATAAAACAAGCTTCCACAAGGCTGAGGGAAAATAATGCCACCATCTTCCTAGAAGTTTCTTGACTCAACTACTGAGCTCAGAGATTTGCTACCTGGCCTCAGAGGTGACCCCTTAGGCAGAGAAAGTTTCAGGTCACCAGATGTTCAGTCACCCGCCCAGGGAAGTCAGCATGAAGCACTCGGTCAGCAGGCTCCCTCCATCAGACAATTGTCTTTCATGACTTCCTTTTCCTTTGGGGAAGAAAAACAAAAGTAAATATAATCCAAAAGGGCTGTGTCCACCCTTCTAGAAGAGGTCCTGGATTACTGCTCTGGACAGCCTTAGAGTTCACAATGGGGACACTTTCTGACAGAAGCCTGCAAAGTTATACTGTTCACAATACAAAGATGACCCCTTCCTCTGTGCAAGAGTGCAAAAGAAGAAAAGAATGTAGGAAGCCTGGGTGGCTCAGTGGGTTAAGCCGCTGCCTTTGGCTCAGGTCATGATCCCAGGGTCCTGGGATCGAGTCCTGCATCGGACTCCTTGCTCGGCACGGAGCCTGCTTCTCTCCCCGCCTCTGCCTGCCACTATGCTGCTTGTGCATGTGCGCTCTCTCTCTCTGACAAATAAATAAATAAATAAAATCGTAAAAAAAAAAGAAAGAAAAGAATCCAGTGAAAATTGCAACCCTAACGCTGAGAATACTCTCTCATTTATTCTAAGAAAGTAAGTTGTGCTATGATTTCCGGATGTGCTCACCATTGTTTGGTTTCTCATTCTGCCGTCACTTTGAAGAGCCCCCGGCTGTGGCAGAAGTCAGCATGCCCTTCTGTAAGGGCCGGAATGGTAAATATTTCAGGCTTTGCAAGCCATAGTCTCTCTCCCAACTATGTCATCAACTCTTGCGATGTAGTACAAAAGCAGTCATCATAGACAGTACCTTCACAAATGAACACAGCCGTGCTCCCAAAAAACTTTATTTATGGGTACTGAAATTTCAGGTTCATGTCATTTTTACATATCAGAAAAATTATCCTTTTAGGCGCCTGGGTGGCTCAGTGGGTTAAAGCTTCTGCCTTCAGCTCAGGTCATGATCCCAGGGTCCTTGGATCAAGCCTCACATCAGGCTCTCTGCTCAACAGGGAGCCTTCCTCCTCTCTCTCTGCCTGCTTCTCTGCCTACTTGTAATCTCTGTCAAATGAATAAAATCTTTAAAAGAAAAAAAAAAGAAAATATTGTCCTTTTCAATTGTTACTTTTTTTTTTAAAGATTTTATTTATTTATTTGACAGAGAGATCACAAGCAGGCAGAGAGGTAGGCAGAGAGAGAGGGGGAAGCAGGCTCCCTGCTGAGCAGAGAGCCCAGGCTTGATCCCAGGACCCTGAGATCATGACCTGAGCTGAAGGCAGAGGCTTAACCCACTGAGCCACCCAGGCGCCCCTAATTCTGTTACTTTTAATAATGTAAAAACCAAGCAGGCGGTGTGTCATACTTTGTCAACCATGATCTAAGAAATGTACTCTCCAACCCAATACTCCCAGTTCCTTGACAAAAAGGCTTCTCCCTGGCTTCAGTAAAAAGAGGTCAGGCCCAGGGTGCCTGGGTGGCTCAGCTGTGAAGTGTCTGCCTTCGGCTCAGGTCATGATCCCAGGGTCCTGGGATCTGGCTCTCTGTTCAGCAGAAGCCTGCTTCTCTCTCTCCTCCACTCCCCCTGCTTGTGGTCCCTCTTTTGCTGTCTCTCTACCTCTCAAATAAATTAAAAAAAAAAAAAAAAAAATCAGGCCCCAGTGTAAGAAATGGGTACTTTCCATTCAGCCCTTGATCTTATGAAAAGGCTCTATTCCAAACTCTTACAATATTACTTTTATTATTTAGAACTACATAGATGGAGGAACAGAAAGTTGATTTGTTGCCCCCGCTTCCAGGATGAATGGCGGGGATTTTGGCAATTCTAAGAATCAGACTTCGGGTTCAAGTCCTAAACTCTTCTCTTAACAGATCAAGATCACTAGGACTCAAAGAAGGAAAGTGACTTGGCCACGTTGAGTGGCAGAGCTAGTACACGTTCCCGCGGTTCGCTTCCCTCAGCTCCAAGGACTCCTCACGTCCAAACGTGGCTTCTGTAAAGTCGGGGCTCAGGAGCGAGGACCCCTAAATTACAGTCAGGAGGTAGATAGGCAAGGCGCTCCTCCGCGCCACAGAGATTACAGACCCGACCTTCCAGGCTGCTCCAGTGTGGCTCAGTTGTTCGGAGAACCCTTCCAGGAACCCCGAGCCCGATCCCCAACTCTTGTGCGGGGACGAAGGGCTGTTGGTCCTAGCTAACCTTCGATGACAGGGCGAAGGGCTCCGCCTGCTGACTGCGACTTCCAAAGCGCTTTCGTGCCTGTACAACCACATCACACCTGTAGAAGGAAGCGCGCGGACAACGGGGTCCATGTCCTACAGGAGAAAGCTGAGCCCGAGTGAGGAGTAGCGACAGCACGAAGAGAGGCAGTAGCGGAGCCAGCACTCGAACCCAGATCCCCGGACTCCCCATCCGAGCTCTTTCTCACCCCCGAATCACAGTGCGTCGCAGGGGTCTCGGAGACCCGCCTCTCGCCCCCCGGCGCCGCAGCTACCAGGACTCCAGGCGTATGGAATCACGAACCTTCTGCATCACACACAAGCACACGGTCCTCACCAGAACCCCAGTGCCCACGAACCCCGCCGCCTCCCCCTCTTATAGGGTCCCAGCACTTCCGGTCGCGCGCGCTGCCGGCTGGGAAATGAAGTCCGAGCTTGCAGGCTCCCAACTCCAGTTCCAGCGCGGGCGTTTCTTTCCCGGGGAGCGCCGCCACGGCTCGGCTAGATCCCTCACCCCCATCTCGTTCGGGCGGACTCGAAGCCTCCCGCCGGGGGCTGGCCCGTCGCAAGGCCGCGCGCGGCGTGGGTGGGAGGCCGCGGGCACCGGCTGGGAAGGTCCGGAGCCGGGCGCGGCGACCCCAGGAGGGCAAGAGAGGCGCGGGCCCAGGACGGCGGAGGCCAAACACGGCGGCCGGGCCGGCCGCAGAGCGCGGAGGGGAAACCGAGGACCGGCGGCTAACCCGGGACAGACGGATCCCGCGTCTGCCATCTACTTCCGGGAGTTAAACCGGTGTCCGGAAGCCAGGACGGCGTCCCCATGACAACCGACGTTGGGTCTCGGAGGTGAGAGTGCTTGGGTGAGGTGAACAGAGTCGGAATTTTTGTTGTCACTGTTTTGGGTGTTTTATTTGTTTGTTTGCCCAGGCAGCCGCGTTTTGAGGTGGCTTGGGAAGGACTGGGAGGAAAAGTGCTCTGGGGACAAAGGGCACGCGGCAGGGAGCGGCGGACAGACCGAAGACGGCTTCGTGACCTCGCGAATCCCTGCTGCCCTAAAGCGGAGGGGAGGGGCTTCCTTTCCGCGGAGTTGGCGGCGGCGGCTCTCTGTCACCGAACCTCGCGACAGCCCGCCGTGGGGGCCCGTGAAGTGGTTTAGAGCCCGGGCTTTGGTGTCACCCCGCGCTGGGAAGCCTGGCTCTGCTCCCCCGCGACCTGGAGGCACTTGACCGCTGACCCTGTGCTCTTGCCTGGGAACCGGGGGGGCTCACTCTTTCCCACTTCGCAGAGCAGTGGCGAGGATTAAAGGCAGTTGTCCAGGTCGCCGGGAGTGTCATGGTGCTGGTGGTAGGTGATAGCCGTCAGTGTTATTTACGAATGCGGAATCTCCGCTCAGAGGAAGTGCCATCAGGCGGCCACGAAGGTGGGACTTCTCCACCAGGTGAGGGGGATGCGGTGCCTTACCCTCTCGGAGCCCCTGTGTATACGGCCATTATAGTCCTACTAACGGCCCTTCTCAAGACGGGCGCAGAGTTAAGGAATCTGGTGAATATTTTAAAAAGAGCTTGTAAATGGTAGAACATTTTGCAGACGTTCATTTAATCTCATCGTGTTAGGCTTCAGAGCATTTTGAAATTTGTTTATCGATTTGACCCAGCCGAAGGGGTCATGGGACACCTGCAGAGCAACTTCTGGGCCTTGGGATTCATGAAAGTAAAGGCCCAGCTCCCCTTACCTGGTGCCACTGTGTTGCCACCACCTTAAACATCGACTTTTGCAAGAGAGCACCATTTCCTCCGCACTGCCTGCACCGTTTCCCGTTCTGCCCCAACACCTTTCCCGCCAAGTTACATGTCAGCCCATCTGTGACAGGAGAGGCTGCTTTGGGCAGTGGTTAAAAGCACAGACTCTGGACCCAGGCTGCCTGAATCCCAATGCCAGCTCTGCCACTGCTACTGGCAAGCAGTGTGACCTGGAGCAGATTATTTGACCTCTCTGGGCCTCCGTTGTCCTACCTGTGTAATGCGTAGAGTAATAATTGTGTGTCTTCTACTTCATGGGGTTATTGTGAGAGTTAAAGAATTTGAGTGTTTAGAATAGTCCCTGGCCAGGGTGCCTGGCTGGCTTAGTTGGTGGAGCATGTGACTTGATATCGGGGATCAGGATCATGTGTTTGAGCCCCAGGTTGGTTGTAGAGATTACTTAAAAAAAAAGGGGGGGTAGGAATAGGGTGGCTGGGTTATGGACATTGGGGAGGGTATGTGCTATGGTGAGTGCTATAAAATGTGTAAGCCTGACTATTCACAGACCTGTACCCCTGGGGCTAATAATATATTCTATGTTAATAAGAATACCTTAAAAAGAAAGAATAGTCCCTGGCATATTGTAAGTGATATATAAAGGTTTGCTGCAGTTAGTATTAGAATTAGTATTCATTGCACGACCAGACAGTCACTCTTTGTAGTGTTCCTAGATTCCTTTGAACTCAGAAGTAGTTAGAAGGAGCTCTGCGTTGGGGTGCATGGCTGGCTCAGTTGGGAGGAGCACGTGACTTTCGGCCTCAAGGTCATGAGTTTGAGCCCCATGCTGGGTGAGATTAGTTAAAATGAATAAATTAAAACTTAAAGAAAAAAGAAAGATCTCTGCAGTTAGAAGTTTCCAGGCATGGGGAAAGTTTGAGGGTGAAGGCCCCAGGAGTGACTAGTTGGGTTTTTTGGGAGGTGGTAGTGGTTTTGGTCATTGATGTTATCCCAAGCGCCTGGCATGTAGCTGGTGCTCAGTAAATATTTACTGTATTAATGAATTTCTAACCACCTGTCTTCTCTCTTTTTTTTCTTTTTGCCTCAACAGACCCTTGTCTTAGAGCAAGGAAAACAGCTCCCATTTGAGGAACTAGTGCTTCTTTCTCAGTGCTGGGGAGAAAGCCCAGAGCTGTCTTCTGGGGAACTGTGGAATGTGCCCCTGGGGGCCCAGTAAAGCAGAAGGAAGATGCTCCAGACCAGTAACTATAGCCTGGTGCTCTCCCTGCAGTTCCTCCTGCTGTCCTATGACCTCTTTGTCAATTCCTTCTCGGAGCTGCTCCGGATGGCTCCTGTCATCCAGCTGGTGCTCTTCATGTGAGTTCAGTGGGTGGGACTGGACAGCGAACCCTAAGCAGTTTGAAGGCCCTGACAATTGTGATTTCGCATTTTAAAGAGAAATCTCAGGGAAAATAAAATTTCGCATACCTTGGGTACTCCACAGACATGTCACAGGTCCTGTATTTATATGCTTCTAATGAGGGTCTGGGGTCCAGGAGCAGTCAGAGGGTCATTTTCTCCATCTGTGAGTAGAAGTATTGTCTTGAAGTGCCATGAAAGAGGATTATAGAGCAGCAGGCTAAACAGGCAGTCATATCCGTTATATACATGGGATGGAAACTTGGCATTTTTCTTCCACAATAATTTATAGACTCCGCAAGGCAAGTTACCAACAGAAAACCAGTCTTCGACACTGTCTCCCTTCACTCAGCAAGTGTTCATTGGCCTGCCAGCCAGTGTTCTATGTGCAGTAGTAAAGCTGACAATTTCTTGCTCTCACAGGATTTCCAGTCAAGTAGAAAGAGACAATGAATACATTTCTTTTTTTAAAGATGAATTGAATAGTAACAAATGTCGTACAGTGGGTAGAAAGCAGGTGGGGTGGAGAGGGGAGGGTTCCTTGAGACAGTGGGGTTATAGGAGGTTTTTGGAAGAGGAGACATTGGAACTGAGACTTGAATGGCACTAAGACACCGGCCGTGCAGAGATCAAGGGAAAGGCGTTGCTCTGTCTCTAGATGGAAATGTCTGGTAGGCCCAGGTTATGTGACAGGCAGGGCTGGCTTTTTCTGGACATGGGGAAGAAAGCAGCTTCTTCTCCCAAGTGTCTAGAAGGTTAAGAGCATCAGAGCAAGAAAGCCTTATCTGTGGGCTGCAACTCACTGATGGGGCCAGGAGGTGGTTTGAGCTTTATGTCATTTGGGACGCATGGTCTGTGCCACCTCGAGGTGGGGGGTGTGGCTTCAGAGGCCTAGAGCACAGGGAAGGCCAGATTTCATGATGTCCCTTGGGACTTAGGGCCAGCCCTTGGGTGATCACACAGACCTACATTTGACTATGTTGTGTTTGGTGTCTGCAGCATCCAGGATATCGCAATCCTCTTCAACATCATCATCATTTTCCTCATGTTCTTCAACACCTTCGTCTTCCAGGCTGGCTTGGTCAACCTCCTGTTCCACAAGTTCAAAGGGACCATCATCCTCACAGCTGTTTACTTTGCCCTCAGCATCTCCCTTCATGTCTGGGTCATGGTAAGAGCGGAGCTCTGAGTTCTTGAATCCTTAAGGGGCTGGGAGTGTCTTTTCTCTAGGAATCCGGCATCATTTTTTTCATATCTCACAGAATCCTTGACAGGAAACGTGTTTGTGGTGAATGAATGTGCTGCTACCTGGGCTCGGGCACCTGCACGTTGCATGAGGCACTTCTGCCCAACCATTTGTGTTAAAGAACTGCCTTATCCAGGAGTCAGGGGACACTTCTGGAATATTCTGTTCACCTCTGCCCAAAGCAGTCCTGGTAACACAGGAAAGTGACTGTGTTTCATCAGTAGCTGTTAGGCAGGTGGGTGTTGGGACAAGTTATTTTTAGACATCGGTGTCCCGTAGGAAACAGCCAGGCCAAGAGTGCCTCTTGCCCTTTAGTGCTTCATGCTCTCTGCTCTGTCCCCATCACACGAGGACTCATCTCCAAGGTGCCAACACAGCCTCATAGCAGATCCCAGTTTTCGTGGTTCCAGATTTCTCCTGCTTCGCGAATCGTTCCATCTCTTTGGGTATCACCTGTTTCTCAAGTACTCATCTTGATGGGACACATTAAAACCTCAGGGTTCTCTAGTCATTTCTCTCCTAATGCCATCTTCTAAGACTGAACCTTCTATTAAGTCGCCCTTGTTATTCTACAGAGAGAAGTAAGTAGAGCTCACAGGAAAGAAATAGCGTGCCAGAGTCTCTCGGTGCTTCCTGAAGAGGATTGTCTCTGCTCTGGTTCTTGGGGCCAAAATAGGTCCTGGCTTTGTACTTTGTACTCTAAAGCTGTTAATCTGATTAAGCCCTGAGTGCATAAGCCTTTATCTGACCGGAACTGAGCCTGAGATCTTCAAAGGAAGACAGGACAGCACTGAACTCCTGAGATAATGTGTATCACTTCACCTAGGAAAAGGCTAGCCTTCAGGATAAAAGGATATTTCCTTTGTGCTGGAAAAGGGAATTTGAAGCTTCTTTGAGAAACACTCCTTGGGGTTGTGGGAAGAAAGAAGGAGGGTGAGATTAGACTGATTTTAAAACCAGGCCACATTTCTGCAGCTAACCAAGTTGGAGATGCTAGGGCCTCGTCTGGTCACTAACGTTTCCTTGTCTACTCATGTCTCCTTCAGAACTTACGCTGGAAAAACTCCAACCGTTTTGTCTGGACAGACGGACTTCAAACGCTATTTGTATTCCAGAGACTAGGTAAGGACCAGAGCCACCACAGGCCTCACTTCGGTCCCACCTATGGCTCAGGCAACTAAGGGCCGTGATCCTGGCTTTCCCAGTCCATCACTGCCAGCATGGGATGAGTGGAACAGCCATGACAAGAACAGGAGAGATGATGGCCCGCTGCCCTTGCTGGGCGTCACTGGGACATCATGAGGCTGGGCCCCTCTGCCTTGTTGGGTTGTGTTCTTAGCCTGAAAATATTTGGGAGCATCCCTGAAGCTTCTTTCCTACTTATTGTCCACAGCGGCAGTGTTATACTGTTACTTCTACAAACGCACAGCTGTGAGACTGGGTGATCCTCGCTTCTACCAGGACTCTTTATGGCTGCGCAAGGAGTTCACGCAAGTCCGAAGGTGACCGCTGCTTGTCACACTGTTGGATGCCTTTCCCTCCTGACAGAGGCTACATTTGTGCCTCTGTGAGGTGGGGGTTGGCTCTGCACAGGAAGCACCTTGACTTTCCTACGACAGGCCACTTAACGTTCAACAGTCAAGAAGGAAGATCTTCCCTCTTGCAAATTAAAGTGTTTCCCAATACAGGCATTAGTACAAAACCCTCCCTGGCCGCCTACCTCAGTTCTGCCCCTGTTCCTTTCCTACTCTCTACTCCTCTTCTCACACAAGGCTGTGAGGCTTGATCCTTGGGAAGCTGTCACTTAGCCTAGTACGGGAGGGGCTCCTGGCACCTGCTTTCTTTGCATCAGACGTAATTAATGGATGCGGAGAGTGACGTTTCTGAGCTCCTGACTGATCACACCGTAGACATTTAGATTTTATACCCAAGGCATTTTTTTTTTCATTTTATAAATAGGAAATAAATATAATTCTTTTTCCATAAATGGTGGAGTCTGTTTGTGTAGCTAGATTTCTTTGCAGATAAGAGGCGTGTCAGGTCCTGGCCTTAGCATTTACTTGACCCAGTGGGCAGCCTGAGCCACAGAACAAATAAAGGTATTTATTGAATGCCATTATGAGCTATTTTTATAGAAATTCAAGATGCAGTCTGATGCCCCACCCAACCCTTGGCGTTCCAGACTTCTGTTGTTTGGTTTTGGTTTTTTTTTTTTTAAGATTTAATTAATTAATTAATTTAGCAAGAAAGAACGCGTGTGTACCTGTGCACGTGTGCCGGGGTGTGGGGAGAGAGGAGCGGAGGGAGGACAAACTATGCGCTGAGCAGAGAGCCCAATGCGGGGCTCAATCTCCTGACCCTGAGATCATAACCTGAGCCAAAGCCAAGAGTCCGATGCTTAACCCACTGAGCCACCCAGACACCCCTAGACTTCTGTGCTTTATTCAGGCTCTCCCCATCTTCAGAGCCCTAAATTTCCCTCAGAAGAATAAAAATGTTCCTTAGCTTGTTTTGGCACAATAGTTTTTTTTTTTAAGATTTTATTTATTTTTTTGATAGAGCAAGAGAAGGAACACAGCAGGGGGAGTGGGAGAGGGAGAAGCAGGCCTCCCACCAAGCAGGGAGCCTGAAGCAGGGCTTGATCCCAGGACCCTGGGACCACGCAAAGGCAGACATTTAACAACTGAGCCACTCAGGGGCCCCAGCAAAATAAATTTTTAAAAATTCATGTGCCGGGGCGCCTGGGCAGCTCATTCAGTTGGGTGTCCGCCTTCGGCTCAGGTCATGATCCCAGAGTCCCGGGAGTGAGCCCCGCGTCATGCTCCCTGCTCAGTGGGGAGTCTGCGTCTCCCTCTCCCTCTGCAGATCCCTCATTCCTTCTCTCTCTTCTCTCGCTATCTCTCAAATCAATAAATAAAATCTTTTAAAAGTTTCACATGCCCGTGGTATCAGCTTTCTTTTGCCAGAATCACATGAAACAGACCATCCCCAGACTTCAGCGGCAGGTACCAGTGAATAGTTACATGGCTTTTGAGCCTTGGGATTCAGCTGATGGGCCAGTTCAGGGGATTTCTGCTGGGCTTGCTCATGTGTCTGTGGTCATCTGTGGGTCAGCCAGGCAGCTGTGATGATCTTAGGATTTGGGGCTTTTGGCTAACCTAGGCTGGTCTCAGCTGGAATGACTGGGCTGTTCTGGTTCTCGTGAGTCATCCTCGGAGGACTAGCCTGGGTCTATTCACATGACAGCAGCAGAGGAACAAAAAAAACGAGCCCCATTATGCAATCTCACCTCCAGCCCCCGCTTGTGTTGTATCTCTTGGACTCCCATTGGTCAAACGGAGTCATGTGACCGAGCCCAGAGCCTAGGCGGGAGCTCACTACAAAGCGTCCTGGTAAAGGCACAGAGACAGGGAGGGCCATTCATTCAGTCTAACCTCGTCAGAAAGTTGCTGTGGAACTTCATTCAGAAGCATCGTAGCATAGGGCTTGGCACACTTCTGAGAAGCTCAAGATAGTAAGTATTTTAGATTTTGAGGCCATATGGTCTTGGTTGCACACCTTGCTCTACACTCCACAGAAACTGTGTTTCTTAGAAATAGGTTTGTGGCCCCCTCCTGTTAAGTGATTCTGTCGGTGCCATTCTTTTTCAACAGCATTTGCAAACTTCATGTCTCTGTCACGTTTGGGTAATTTTTGCACCATTTCAAACTTTTCATTGTGATTATAGTTGTTAAAATGGTGCCCTGTGAGCAGTGTTGTTTGATGTTGCTGTTGTAACTATGGGGGACACAATGAGCCACGCCCATATTCGCAGATTTAGGCCATAGATGTTCAGCATGTCTGACTGCACCACCAACTGGCTGTCCCTCGTCTCACCTGCCTGTTCCCTGAGACACAACAGTATTGAACTTAGGCCAGTGAATAACCCTACAATGGTCTCTGAATGTTCAAGTGAAAGAAAGAGTGGCATGTTTCTCACTTAAAATCAAAAGCTAGAATGACTTCGCCTACTGAGGAAGATGTGTCAAAAGCCAAGATGGGCCAAAAGGTAGACCTCCTGGCCAAACAGCCCAGCTGTGAATGCAAAGGAAATTTCTCGAAGGAAATTAGAAGTGCTGCTCTAGTGTTCACACAAAGGAAAGCAGCCTTGTTGCTGATACGGAGAACGTTTGAATGGTTTGGGTAGAAGATCAAACCAGCATCAACATTCCTAGCAACCCACTGCCAGGCCCAAACTGCAATTCTGTGAAGGTTGAGAGAGGTGGGCAAGCTGCCCAAGAAAAGTGCGAAACAAGTGGAGGCTGGATCATGAGGTTTAAGGAAAGCAGCAGTCGCCGTAACGTCCAAGTTCACGGGAAGCAGCTGCAGCGACACTGAGGCAGGACCCTCGCCAGCAAAAAGATTACGACTCGGGACTCCTGGGGGGCTCGGTTAAACGTCTGCCTTTGGCTCAGGTCATGATCCCAGAGTCCTGGAATCAAGTCCTGAAGCAGGCTACCTGCTCAGCGGGGAGTCTGCTTCTCCCTCTGCCTGCTGTTCCCCCGTGCCCCCCACTAGTGCTTGCTCGCTCGCTCTGTCAAATAAATATCTTAAAAAAATGATTACAACTCACTGAAAGCTCAGATATGGTTAGCATTTTTTTTTTTTTATTTGACAGACAGAGATCACAAGTAGACAGAGAGGCAGGCAGAGAGAGAGAGAGAGGGAAGCAGGCTCCCTGCCGAGCAGAGAGCCCGATGCGGGACTCGATCCCAGGACCCTGAGATCATGACCTGAGCCGAAGGCAGCAGCTTAACCCACTGAGCCACCAAGGCGCCCATGGTTGGCATTTTTTAGCAATATTTTTTTAAAGACTTTATTTATTTGACAGAGAGAGACAGCAAGAGAGGGAACACAAGCAGGGGGAGTAGGAGAGGGAGAGGTAGGTTTCCTGCTGAGCAGAGAGCCCGATGCGGGGTTCAATCCCAAGACCCCGGGATCATGACCTGAGCCAGAGGCAGACTCTTAACAACTGAGCTACCAAGGCTCCCCTAACAATTATTTTTTATCGTTTTTTTTTTTTTTTTAATTAACATGTAATGTATTATTCGTTTCAGGGGTACAGGTCTGTGAATCATCAGTCTTACATAATTCACAGCACTCACCATAACATATTCCCTCCCCCAATGTCCATTATTTTTTATTGTTTTTAATTTCGTTTAATGTTTTTAAGGATTTATTTTTTTTTTAGCAAGAGAGAGGTGGGGAGGGGCAGAGAGAGAGGGAGAGAGAGAGAATCTCGGGCTGAGTCCCCGTGGAGTGTGGAGCCCGATGCAGCACAGGACTGGATCCCACCACCCTGAGATCAGGACCTGAGCCAAAACCAAGAGTCAGACGCTCAACCAACTGAGCCACCCAGGGGCCCCAGCAATTATTTTTAATTAGGTATATATGTAGGGTTTTTTTAGGACCTAAAGCTAGTGAACCTTTAGTGGACTATAGTATGGTATAAACACAACTTTTATGTACACTAGGAAATGAAAAAATTCATTTGACTCGCTCCATTGTGTTATTTCTCTGCTGTGGTGGTCTGGAACCAGACCTGCCAGTCTCAGGCCTGCCCGTGCTCCACTTCCGCGCCAGAGTGTGAAAGCAGCTGGAATGATACATCAATGAATGAATGTAGCTGTGTTCTAATGAAACTATTTAAGGACACAAATTTGAATTTCATATCCTACTCATGTGTCACACAATATTTTTCTTTCAACTCTTTTTAGCCATGTAAAAATGTAAAGCCATTCTTAGCTCAAGGGCTGTGTGAAAATAGGCTAGATTTGCCCCATACAGGCCACAGTATACTGAGCCCTGGTTTAAAGGGCTTGAATAGAGTTCTGGGGAAAGAGAGACTGTATAGGTAATCAGCTGTGCTTTCAAGATTTTAACAGTTATTTGAAAAGAAAAGGTACAGATAGGGTTAAATCAACCGTGTAGGGCCCCATATCCTATAATTGGAACAAGTGATCTAAAAAACCTAACAAAGCAACCATCATCTATGCTCACTATACCCACATCCATGAAAATATAACCCAACTTTGAACTTTTCACAAAAGCTTGTATAGGAATGTTATAGTCCCCTTTGCTCACAACAATTTCAGGAAGACGAAATTTTCTGGGCCCCAGAATGAAGCTGGCCTAGATTGTTCTCTGTAGTCTTTGCAGCTAGTGAGAACAACCAAATGCCTGTTTCTTCAAAATATTTGTGGCACTTTGGGGCCCTGTGAATTCTGGGGTGTGTGTGTGTATATTTACTTTCCTTAATAGTTAATATATGCATGTGATACAAAATTAAAGCTTTAAAAAGGTTTATGTGATTAATCTTCCCACTGCTATATCTCAGCCACTGAGTTCCCTCTCCGTCCCCTCCCTGACAGCCTACATTTACCTGTATACTTCCTACAGATAATATAACATTTCAGAAGTATTTTTACCAAAAACAGACAGAGTTTGCCACAGTCCTGTCCCAGTCATTTATTTCATTTATTTCAAATCTTTGACAATATGTGTATGTATTTTATATGCCGCTATGATTATGGGGGAAATGCCATAAAAACGTTTGCCTCCCCAACCCCGCCTTAGCAGTAGGAATGTGTATTTAAGATGGAATGTTAAATTAACTCCCTGGGGACAGACAGCGGTCAGAGGAAAGAAAAGCATTTTACAAATGCTTAGAGACTTAGTAGGACAGAGTTGCTTCTGGCGGACCAGTGCTCCAGTTAGTAACTAGAAAAAACAGATAAAATATAAAAAGGGCCTTTTTAAAGGGCCTCAGAGGAAGGAAGGAAGGTTGGGGGACCTAAAATTCTAAAGTAGGGAGATTCATATTAAATTCTAAAGTAGGGAGCTTCATACTAAATTCTAAAGTAGGGAGCTTCACACTAAATTCTAAAGGAGAGAGATTCACACTAAATTCTAAAGTAGGGAGCTTCACACTAAATTCTAAAGTAGGGAGATCCACACTAAATTCTAAAGTTCGGAGCTTCACACTAAATTCTATAGTAGGGAGCTTCACACTAAATTCTAAAGTAGAGAGATCCACACTAAATTCTAAAGTTGGGAGCTGACAGTTTGCGGCAGATTTTTCCCTGGGGCATTTGCTGATTCTGGGTTTGAGCAAGAAGCCAAGAATCCAGGCTATGCTCAGATGGAGGGTTAACAGCCAGGAACAGAAGCCTCCTGAGCCAGGTTGTCTTACAACATCGGAGAAACAAAACTGAGGACTGGAGGAGGCTTACACAGAAAACAATTACCTCCTCAAGATATTTACCAAATCTTAGGGCCAGAGGTTATCAAAAGCTAAGCTGCAAAGCTCTGAAGAGCAGAACAGAATTTTTGGCAGATTTACAGTGCCAATAATTAGAATTCAGAACCCACCGGCGGGAGGGAACTGCTGAACAGATAAAAAGCTCAGGGTTCCTCACTAGGAACAAGACGAAACAGGTAGACTGACGCTTATCAAAGTGGCGGTGCAGCTTCCACTGTCTCTGGAATTCGTGAGTAAGTTAAGGCAATCAGTCCCCTTCTCTCTGCCTTTCAGAGAAAAGAGTGGAAAAAAAAATCTAGAAACACTATGTTTTTCATACACAATCTCTAGATCTTGTAATAAGTACTGACAAGTCAAGAGATAGGTCCTATTATTTAAAACCAGAGTAAAAGTAAAAAAATAGAAACAGGAGACCCAGATATTGGAGAAAGTAGACAAGGGGTTTAAACTATGACTGAGACACTCATGAAGTAGAGGAAAACAGGGAGGAAATAGATAAAATACTTAAACTGTACCTAGGAACTTATGGGAATGACGCCTCCACAGATAACAGTAAAGTCTGGACAGGATATGAAAAAACAGCTGCTTGAAGATAACAGAATGAAGGGAGAGTTTGATGGGCAGTCCACACTCTCAAGAGGAGATTCATGCAGAGAAACTTCCCGATTTCTGCCGCTTGTAACTTGGCAGTAGGCAAAATGGCATGTACAGATGTTGGTAAAAAAATCCCAGGACCAGAGTACCGAGCCGGGGCAACTGAAGGCATGGGAGAGAAAGATGAGAATCTCAGAAGGGAAGTAGCCGGAGAGGAGGGAATCCCCAGATTCTGGCTGCCCACGTCTCTGCCCAAGCCCCCCACCACGCATGTGTGATGCAGACTCACCGCAACTCAGCTAAAGACAGAAGATCTAGACTGAGATTGGAGCCACCACCCAGTAAGTGTGGCCTCCGGTGTGTATCCAGCCAGGCCAATTACCAGAGGCAACCAAAGGAACATTAGTCTTTGCAGACAAGGAACAGAAACCTGAGCCTCCTCACTTTAACATTCAAAACTGACATGGAGGGCGCCTGGGTGGCCCAGTCGGTTGAGTGTCTGGTCTGCCTCAGACTCAGGTCATGATCCCAGGATCCAGGGATTGAGCCTCCCCACCTCCTGGTCAGGCTCCCTGCTCAGCAGGGAGATTGCTTCTCCCTTTCCCTCTGCCTGCCCCTTCTCCTGCTGTGCTCTGTCTTTCTCAAATAAATAAAATCTTAAAAACTGACATGGAGGGACGCCTGGGTGGCTCAGTTGGTTAAGCAGCTGCCTTCGGCTCAGGTCATGATCCCAGCGTCCTGGGATCGAATCCCACATCAGGCTCCTTGCTTGGCGGAGCCTGCTTCTCCCTCTGCCTCTGCCTGCCACTCTGTCTGCCTGTGCTCACTCGCTCTCTCTCCCTCTCTCTCTGACAAATAAATAAGTAAAATCTTTAAAAAAACCAAAACTGACATGGACATCGAGATGAGCCAGATATTGGAATTAACAGACAAGGATATTAAAGCAGCAATGAAAATACATTCCCAGAAAAATGACAGGTGACCTCAGCACAGAAACAAATAATTTTTTTTTAATTTATTTGACAGACAGAGATCACAAGTAGGCAAGAGGCAGGCAGAGTGAGAGGGAGAAAAAAAAATTCCGGAATACTGTTACGCTGAAAAGAAATAAAAAAACAAAAACAAAACAAAACAGAAAATGAAAAAAAAAAATTCCAAAGAATATCACATCAGACAGTCTGACATATCTGTAATTGGAGTCCTAGAAGGCAAAGAGAAGAAACCGGGCAGAAAAATATTTAAGGAAGCAATGACCAAAAATTACCCTAATTTGATGAAAGATTTATTGATTTAAGTTACTGCACGAACCCACCTTGAGAAACACAGAAAGGCCACCACTAGGGCATCCTAGTCAAATCATTGAAAGCTAAAGGTGAAAAGCAAATCTTGAAAACATCAAGAGAAGACACACCACACAGAGACAAATAACAATTGATGGCTGGCTTCTCACTAAAAATTGGAAGTCAGAAGAGAACAGAACATCTCTAAGATGTTAAAAAAAAAAAAAAAAGATCATCAGAATTCAGCATTCACCAAAAATATACTTCTAAGAATGAAGTTGAAATAAAGACATTTTCAGATAAAAGAAAACTCGGGGAATGAGCCGCCAGCAATTCTGCAAAACAAGAAATGCTTCAGGAATTCTTTGGCCTGAAGGAAACGGGAATGGACAGATGGCAACTCAGATTCTCAGAAAGGAATGGAGCACATCAGAAACAGTGCCCAGTTAAAAGGATAGTCTTTTTGTCTTTTTTCCTATTAATTTCTTTATAACATATAGGAGTATAGAATGCAATTTTTTCCCAAGTACACAGAATATTGGCCAGTATATACCATAAAACAATTCTCAATAAATTTAAAAGTACAAAGAGTACATTCTTTGACAATGATGGGATCGAGCTAGAAATCAGTAACAAGATAATGAGGTGGTTCAGTCTAGGTCCAATCAGGAGACAGAAACCATACAGTAGTTTAAACGTGACACGTTTGCTATAAATTAATTAATAAATTAACTATAAAGTTAAGACAAAAGAGTAACTATAAAGACGTAAAGAGAATTCTAAAAAAAGAGAAACCTAAAAAGGTGCCCGAGGGCTGAGGGAGAGTACCCAAGAAAGGACAAACTTGGCAGGGTCCCCCAACCCTAAGACTGGGGTTCAGACCTCACTGTAGCCCACTGGGCGGGAGACAAGGTCACGGGTTTGCTCAGGCCAGAGCTGCTTCATGGCTGCCAGGCAAGACGCAGCCCTCCAGGACACAGGTGAGCCGAGGCCGGTGAGCAGGTGCATGGGCAGCGTAAGGACACCACCTGTAGGCCCCAGGCCCAGAGCCCGCAGTGTCCACATTGGGAAGCTCCCAGGAAACAACCTTCCAGGCTACAGGTGAGCCAAGACTGTTGGGAAGGTAACCAAAGGAATTAAGCGTGTCCTGTGTGCCTGAGGCCTGGAGTGCATGACCTCCACACAAGGCGTGGAGGGCCATGCGAATCAACCCTCCCAGGAGAAGGGCCAAGGTTGGTGAGCAGTCGTGCAGAGGGAGTCGGGGCACTGCTGTGAGTACACGGTGTCCATGCCCGGGGGGCTCTGGGATAATGGTCCGGGGCATAAGTGGAAAAGGCCCAGGGTGCATATGCAGAGAGCTAGGGAGTTGCCACAGGTACAAGGCCTGGAGCGTGCAGCCTCCCTCCCAGGAGGACCACCGCAAAGGAGTCGCTGGCGCTGGACTCGGTCTGCAAGGTTGCCGAGGGAGTGCCCACTGCTGGAGCTGAGCTGGCGCTGAGCTCCCCCCACACCATGGTCCCTGATGTCCCTGTGCGCAGGCACCGGCTGATAGTCCATGGAACTGGAGCAAGGAAAAGCAAACCAGAGCTCCCTGCAGCCAAGAAGACACGTCCTTTCCTTCCTTGGGTGTCCCTCCGGTGCCCTCTACTGACAAAGCTAAAATCGGGCTCACTGCAAGGAAGAAATGCTGAGTCCCGTCCATGATCAAAGAACAGGTACTAAAGGGTGAATCTGGAACCAAGAGGCAAAAAAATAGATCCCAGAATTCATCTTCTTGCCTACTCAGGATCCATATGTGTCCTTCTAGACATATTTGAACTTCCCTATCAGTTATAGTCCTACCAATAAAATATGTCTATCCTTAAAAGTGATGTGCTCACCCCTCTCCCAAATGAGAAGACACAGTCCTAACCGTCACTGTATCCAGAGCTGGCTATAGTAATTACTCCACAATTTTCGTCATGGTTCCACGAGATATTCTATTACCTAAAGATTAAATTATAAAGTTAACCTGCTGCAATTTGTACATAAAAATGGAAGCAAAAAGAAAATGGTCAGTACATACAAAGATAAATATAAGAATCAAAGAAACACATGCAAACTACTACAGTCCTCGTTTTTGTAACGGGTCACTGTTGTAACAGATCACAAGGTCACAGTTGATATCCATGGCTTCCTTCTTCAGCTACCCATTCCGTATTTCCCTTGTCCTCAGCTGAGATTCTGGTGCTTTGGGCTCTTTACCTGGTACAGTCACCCAAACCCTCATTCTAAAAGATCCTAGTCCTTAATTGCCCTGCTTTTGGGGAAGCATAGATGTACTGAGAGGTGCCCCCAGAGAATCCTCTAGGTTCCAGAGATAGTCTTGCTCGCCTCCACTGTGTAGCAACAGTGGGATTTTCCCTTGAGAATCAGCATCAATTCAATTACTGGAGCCAGTAGCTTGGGCCCCCTCCCTCTTTTTTTTTGCCCCATGGTTGAGTGGCATAGGGAGCCCAAAATGGCTTCTTCCAATTCAATGGTATCATTTTTATGTCCCTTTGTGGACCATTCCTCACTTGCGAACCAAGATCTCCAAATCAGTAGGCTCCAGTTTTTCAGGATAAGAGGCAAAAACTCCATAAGTGAGTAAGGTCTAATAGGACAAATCATTCCTACTCCCACCCCCTTGGTTCCTGGACCCACGGATATTGGCCAGGGGAATGACAGCGCCATCTAACAGACTCTCATTCAAAGAAGTCCTTCGTTCTGTAAATCAAGCCTCATCCTTTCATGATGTTGTCTCCCACCCCGTGCTATAACCCAGTCTTCAGTAAGCTGTTCCACTTTTCAAGCAAGCCCCCTGGTTCCGGGTGACGAAGTATGTGTGGGAAGTCCTGTTAATTCTGTGGGCACAAGCCCATTGCCGCACTTCCTCTGCTGTGAAATGAGGGTCTTGATCAGAGACGATGTTGTACGGAGTACACGGTTTCCATGGCCTCTATGCTGGAAGCGCCCCAGGGTGTGGGTGTGGGTGAGCCAAGGCCCACAGGAGGGGATGCAGAGGAGTCGGGGCGCTACTCCAGGGTAAGATCTAGAGCCTCTGGGGTCCATATCAGGAAAGCTCTGGAAAACACCCCCTGGGGTGCAGCAAGCTGGGCAGGCTCCAGAGGGATCCAATGCGCTGCCCGAGTGAGGCTGTGGCAAGGCGATCACCAAACCTGGGCTGAAGCTAACAGATTGCTGCGGGTCCCTTCACTCTGGGCACACAGCTGGGACAGAGCTCGCTGGATGTCCCCCACACATGCACATCTCCGACAGCCTACAGCAACAGCAGACACGCCCCGGAACCAGGAAAGTCCCTTTCTTCCTACAGCATCCTTCTAGCATCCTTTTATCATCGTGCTCGCTGTAAGGGAGAAACGCTCCATGGCCAGCCCGCTAGCACAGAAGTGCCGAGAGGTGGATCGAGCTGAGGAGCAGTATACTGAGCAATTAAATAATACACTTGTAAAGAATGCATGGCTCAAAGAAGAAATCATAAAGAAATCAGATAGTACTTTGAACAGAATAATAATGAAAATAAAACATATTAAAATGCCTACAAGGCAGTTTTTTATTAGAAGAAATATTTATTTTAAAAAAGATTTTATTTATTTGACAGACAGAGATCACAAGTAGGCAGAGAGGCAGGCAGAGAGAGAGGAGGAAGCAGGCTCCCTGTTAAGCAGAGAGCCCGATGCGGGGCTCAATCCCAGGACCCTGATATCATGACCTGAGCTGAAGGCAGAGGCTTTAACCCACTGAGCCACCCAGGCACCCCAGAAGAAATATTTAAAATCAATGGTCTTGGGAAACCTGGGTGGCTCAGTCAGTTAAGCATCGGCCTTGGGCTCAGGTCATGATCCAGACCTGGGATTGAGACCCGCACTGGGCTCCCTGCTTAGCAGGGGGCCTGCTTCTCCCTCTCCCTCTGCCTGCCGCTCCCCCTGCTTGGGCTCCCTCTCTCTCTCTAATAAACAAATGCAATCTTTGACAAAAATATTTTATTTTTTAAAATATTTTTAAAAAGGTTTTACTTATTTATTTGACAGAGAGTGAGAGAAAAATCACAAGTAGGCAGAGAGGCAGGCAGAGAGAGAGGGGGAAGTAGGCTCCCCGATGAACAGAGAGCCCGATGCGAGGCTCGATCCCAAGACCCTGAGATCATGACCTGAGCTGAAGGCAGAGGCTCAATCCACTGAGCCACCCAGGCACTCGGTGATTTCTTTTTTCTCACTGATTTTGATGTGCATTTTCATGATGATGAGTGACGTCGAGCACCTTTTCATGTGTCTGTTGGCCGTCTGGATGTCTTCTTCAGAAAAATGTCTGTTCATGGCATCTGCCCATTTCTTAAGCAGACTGTTGTTTTGTTTTGTTATTGAGCTGTATAAGTTCTCTATATATTTTAGATATGAATCCCTTATTGTATATATGACTACACTGTAATTGCTCCCTCCCCCCCAGGGGCCCTGGCTTTCTAGCTGCTTGTTTAAAAAGGTGCTGAGCCCTTACCCTGGGCTCCTCAGATGGGGCTTCGTGCTTTGTGGGCCCCACTATCTGGGCTCATTGTCACTCAGAGAACCTGGGTGCAGGGGACCTGAGCTGCCATGCTGCTATTCTTGCTGCCTGCTATGCAAGGAGCAATTCAGTCTTACCATCTACTTTAACCTGTGGTACGTTTACTCCTTGCCATCCTTTATGACAGGGGTGAACAGGGCCAGGTGGTTAAGTTTTCAAGGCTGCAGGCCACATTGTTTCTGCTGGAGAGGACTCAGCTTAACCACAGTCGCCTGAGAAAAGCTGTACACAATATGTAAATGAGTGGGTGTGGCTGTCTTTCGCCACCATCACACCCTGCCAACCCGCCAACTTTAAGTACAAGACCGAGCAGCTGGTCCACCTTCCTTTTAGAGATGGGACATCTGAGACTCAAAGCCGGAACCTGCCTAATGTCTCGTACGGAGCAGGCAGTGGAGGTAAAGGCGGCCCTGTGCCACCAGATCCCTTTCCACCTTTCCCCCACCTTACTCTGTGCACTGCTCACGGTTGCTAAAGAAAACCTTCAGCTTTGCGGCTCCTGGGTGGCTCAGTGGGTTAAGAAAACCTTCAGCTTGCAGAAAGTTCTGCCAATGGGAGGCACAAGTAGAGATAGGAAGGCAGAGGAGAGGGGAGGGAAACAAGGTTGGTTATGTACCCGCCAGGCTTCTCAGACTGTCATGGCCTGGTGGCTTCTTCATACCTCTCTCCAGGTGCATGGAATCGCTTCTGTTCCTTCCCCTTTATGCCTAGAAGAAAAGAATTACCGCCCACCTCCATTCCAACTAGAGAGGAGTACATTGCCGTCCTTAAAAATTAGTCACTCTATTCAAATTACCTGTTTCCTGCCCTGCCAGGACCGACTGTGGGTTAACGGGCATGTCAGCCTGGGTCCATTGAAAACCCTTTATCTTTCCACTCCCCTGCGGGAAGCGACACACTTTTATTACTCCAAATGGTATTCAGGCTTCAGAACCCAGTTCACAGGTCATCCCTTGGCAACTTCTTTCAGTTCCTGCCGAGGAGTATTTTGGCCTCTCAACTCCCCTCCTGTTCTGGGTCACGTGGTGATCATGTTTCATCTTTGTGTCTTCTCTGTGCTTCTTGGAGGGCGCCTCTGTTTCTGGCCCATTGTGGGGTCCGCTAACTACCTGGCACCTAAATCGGCCACACTACAGGCCGATGCTAACCCCCACGCGGCGTTTGCAGAGCACCGTCGCGCAAGCGGCTTCTCATCGTAAGTCCGTTGTTAGAAAAGAGAATCGTCGCGCTAGGGCCCATTTACTAATCCTGTGGTCACGGTGCCACACAGCTGACCAGTTAGACCAATGCATGGCCACCTGGGGTCGGGGGAGCCTGAGAACTGCCACTGCCCCGGCGCCCCTCGGGCGACAGCTTTGCCCCCCGTCACTGTTCCTCCACGCTCAGCGAACCGAAATCCCAGCAAAGGCTGTCTTTGCCCGCGCCCCTCCCCGCGCACGCGTGGCCGGGCCTTGGAAACCATAGAGTGCCGCGGGCGGACAGAGGGGCCAGAAGCCGGGGTCGCTCCATCCCCCGCTTCCGGCCGCGCCTCGCTGCTCTGGGAGAGGCTGTAGCGGCGTGCGCAGTTTCCATGGGGACTGAAGATGGCGCCGCGAGGTGAGATTTCGGAGGTGTGTGAGTCTCTGGTCTTGATGCCTTCAGTGTCCCTGTCGCCCCCGTTAGAGCTCGACCTAAACTCGTCATTCTCGGGGCTAGGGACTTCGCTCCCCGCTCGTCTAGAGTGGGGTTTCGCAGCCCCACCCTCCCGGAATGCCTTCAGTCTCCAGGTGCGGGTCTAGAAACCCCCAGATCCTGCGCTGGGCCTCTTCTAGGCCGGCTCAGTTACGAATTTGCTGTGTGACCTCGAACAGTCCAGTGCTGGTCTTTGCGCCCCCATAGCCCGAATAGTGACGGGGTTAGATCTTAGAGAGGCCTTGACTCACCCAGACGACAAGAGTCGGGTTTGACGGTAATTCCGGAGAATGAGAGGGGTTAAGGGAAGCCCCTTTACAGACACACACAGACGCGCGCACACGCTCTCTCTTTATCCGCAGTCAGAGGTACCCCAGGTGGCCTTTTCCACTAGCTGCGACCTCGTGTTTTCTTCCAAGTTAGGCACAGAACCATTCAAAGAACAGAGATTAAGGTGCCGTCTGGCTCATCCCTCTTATTTGTGCTCGTCTTTCCAGGTAAACGGCTGTCCTCCACCCCCCTGGAAATCCTGTTCTTTCTGAACGGGTGGTATTATGCTACCTATTTTCTGCTGGAACTCTTCATATTTCTGTACAAAGGTAAGGCGTGGGGCTTGACTACCGTTGCCCCAACGTCCCTTCCCCACTTCAGCCCAGAGCCAACTCCCATCAGGAGCCTGCTTTTCTGTAGCTCCTCCTCACTTCTTCATCCTATGGCTTCTTCGGGAATGATTCACTAGGAAGCCCCTCAGCAAGCATTTCCTCAGGTTGGGAAATGTGGACTTCTCCGTCCTTACTCTCCCTCGTCACCTCTCTGCTGAGCCCCACTAAGCTCATTGGTGACCCTCAGAAACTGTTCAGGGGCCAGTGCACCTATGTAGATCCAATCATTTTGGAGAGTGGAGGTCTCACAGACTCTTGGAGTTTGGGGTGAAATCTCCCAATAATGAGCTGGCCTCTAACAGACACAGTCACGCTGCGAGTTAATGTGTCCTGCAGCAGGTTAATAGATCCTGCCCACATCTCGCTAACTAGTTCATGGAAAACTGATAAGATGCATGCCCTCTTTATCCCCAGGTTTGGGGGAGCTCTTGTGGTTGCTGTTATAGGCTTGCAAACCCTGGCTTTTCTGTTGGCAGCTCTCCTGCTACCATATCCAACAGCCAACCTAGTACTCGATGTGGTGATGCTTCTCCTTTACCTTGGAATTGAAGTAATTCGACTGTTTTTTGGTGAGTGTTGTCCAGGGAATATTTCCATTCCTTCTCAGACGGACTGCTATCTGTAACTTGATTAACAAGAACAAGTACATAACCTAGTCTCACAATAAGAGATTGGATCTGGTGGAATGTCCCATTACTCCCTCTCGTAAGTTTCAAGCTGCTTCATATTTTGGGTCAAACTTTGTTGCTCTGTAGGGCCAGAGGTGGGCAGTAGCGTTTTAGATAGTTCCTTCCTAATTTCCTAAGTGCTAGGAGAGCCTGGTTCCTCCCCCTGGCTTGCTCAGGAGAATAGATTTGACTGTAACTCCATGTTCAAGGCTATATATGTCATGTAAGTCAGCATTAAGGTCCCCTCTGCTCTCTGAACACGGATTTCTTAGGACATTTTTTTTTTAAAGATTTTATTTATTTATTTGACAGAGCAAGAGAGGGAGACAGAGCAGAAGTTGAAAGAGCAGCAGAGGGAGAGGGAGAAGCAGGCTCTCCACTGAGCAGGGAACCTGACACAGGGCTCAATCCCAGGACCCTGAGATCATGACCTGAGCCAAAGGCTGATGCTTAACCAACTGAGCCACCCAGGTGCCCTTAGGACAAGTTTTTTATCCTCACAGATCCAGAGCAAATTCCTTACTAGTTAGAATATCTTATCCCTGAAAACAGTGTTAAAACAGAAGCTGAGAAGAAACAGTATTTGCAACACATGTAACAAAAGATAAAGAAGGCTCACATAAATCACTAAAGATGACCTAATTTTAAAAATTGGTAAGGGACACTAATAGGCAGTTCATATAAGAATAATTACAGAGGATCAGTAATCATGATAAAATGCCCAAACTCATTAATAAAAAGCAAATTGAACCAACAAAGTAACAATTTCATCCATCATATTTAAAAGATTTCCAAATACCCAGTATTGAAATGGATATGAAGACCAGGCCTCTCTATTCCCACACTTTTTGGGAATATAAATTAGAACAGTTGTTTTGCTAATAGTTTTGCCATGTAAAATATGTATTCTTTTTTTTAAGATTTTTATTTATTTATTGGACAGAGAGAGAGATCACAAGTAGGCAGAGAGGCAGGCAGAGAGGGGGTGGGGAAGCAGGCTCCCCACCAAGCTGAGAGCCCAACGCGGGACTCAATCCCAGGACCCCAAGATCACAACCTGAGCCGAAGGCAGAGGCTCAGCCCACTGAGCCACCCAGGCACCCTGTATTCTTTTTTTTTTTTTTTAAGATTTTATTTATTTATTTGGGAGAGAGAACACACGCATGAGTGGGGTTGAGGGGCAGAGGGAGAGAATCTCAAGCGGACTCCCCACTGAGCACAGAGCCTGATGCAGGGCTTGATCTCACAACTCTGAGATCATGACCTGAGCTGAAATCAAGAGTCGTAAGCTCAAAGGACCGAGTCACCCAGGTGCCCCTAAAATTTGTATTCTTAGTCCTGACAATTACACATCTAAAACCGGTTGAAAAACAAACACTTCCACAGATATGTAAAGGTACCTATTGGAGAAAGCTTATGGCCACATATTTTGTAACATCAAAACATTAGAGGGGCCCCGGCTGGCTCAGTCATGGAGCGTGCCACTCTTGATCTCTGGGTTATAAGTCCAAGCCCCATGCTGGGTAGAGATTACTTAAAAAATAAAATTAGGGTCGCCTGGATGGCTCAGTGGGTTAAAGCCTCTGCCTTCGGCTCAGGTCATGAACCCAGGGTCCTGGGATCGAGCCCCACGTCGGGCTCTCTGCTCAGCAGGGAGCCTGCTTCCTCCTCACTCTCTGCCTACTTCTCTGCCTACTTGTGATCTCTGTCTATCAAATAAATAAATAAAATCTTTAAGAAAAAAAATTAAATTAAAAAAAATTAGAGGGGCGCCTGTGTGGCTCAGTTGGTTAAGTATCTGACTTCAGGTTAGGTCTTGATCTCAGAGTCCTGGGATCAAGCCTCACGTTGGGCTCTCTGCTCAATGGGAGTCTGCTTCTCCCTCTCCCTCTGCCTCTCCCCACGATAGTACTCTCTCTCTAATAAACAAAATCTTAAAAAAAAAACTGGAAGCAACCTAAACATCTGCCAATACAGGATTAGTTAAATTATAGAATGGTCTCAATGAAATCGCTCATAGCCATTAAAAAAAAAATAAGGTAGTTATACATGGAAAGGTGTCTAACTTACATTAAATGGGAAAAAATAAATTGAAAACAGAATATATGGAGTATGAACCTATTTTTATAATAATAAATAGTAATATGTAAGTATACACACATAAAAAAATCTGCAGCAGTATTCATCGTTCTGTAATAATGACTATCTCCACTGGGCAGTCCTTGGGCCTTTTAGTTTCTATATTTTCTAAAATTATTTTCTGTGTTTATATTAGTTGAAAAGTTTTCAATGATTATATATTACAGTTAAAAAAATATTTCCCCCAAGCAAAGAAGTCGCTGTCCCTTGAATGGGAGGCAGACTTGAAGCAGGACCTTTGGAGTGAACGACTCCATCCTCTGGCACCTCCAGAACCTCGCCTTTTGAGCACAGTGCGACCCCATTTATAAATCTGCCCATCCCCATTTGGGATCATTTTTCTCTGCCTTGCCAGGCTCTCCCATCTCATCCCCCCCAACCTTTCCTCTGAGCCCAGGGAAAGCAGGCCACTTGGAGGTGATTCCATGGGCTGTGTCTGACAGGTACAAAGGGAAACCTCTGCCAACGAAAGATGCCGCTTGGTATTAGTGTGGCCTTGACCTTCCCATCCGCCATGATGGCCTCCTATTACCTGCTGCTGCAGACCTACGTGCTCCGCCTGGAAGCCATCATGAACAGCATCTTGCTCTTCTTCTGTGGTTCAGAGCTGCTGCTTGAGGTGCTCACCCTGACGGCTTTCTCCAGGTACTGCTGCTGAGGGACCATTTCCTGTCACCTGAGGGTTGGGTTCCCATCTCCTCCTAGGGAGGGACTCATTGTTCTTCTGAAGCCTGAGGGGTCCGAAGCACTTTCAGGGGGGAAAAGGGTGCCTAGGGGATTGCTTCTCCTATTCAGGGTAGACAGTTACTCAGGAAAGAGATTCTCCTTGTTCTTTGGGGCCAAGAGGCTTGGAAGATAGAACAGTTCAGGCCAGCTACTCTTGTTCACTGGTCTTTTAACCTTTTTTCTTTCTTTCTGCCATCAGTATGGACAGGATTTGAAGTGCAGACATTTCAGCCAGCAGCCCTCATGGGCTGAGACCACAGGTTCTTCTGGTCTTTAGCCATACCAGTGAGCACTGGGTCCCGTTGTTCTGGGAAGGGTCGCAGCTCTTCCTCAGTACAGACATTTGAGCATGAGGCCACTGGGCATCATCTTCTAAACCAGGACCATCAGCCTAAGAGACTGTGCTACACTCCAGCGTAGGGAGGGGTGAGGCTGTCCCATCCTGGCCCCGCTCAGAGCCAGCTCCCTGCTGAGCTCTGGTTCTCTTTGATCCTCATGGCCAGAGCATCTTGTGTGGCCCACGTGGGCTCCTTGGGCTTCCAGCAGGACCGGAGCCACATACTCCCCATGTGTGCTGTGCTGCCCGTCACGTGAGCAGAGAGAACCTCGGGACGGTCTGCTCCCAGGGTGAAGCGCAAGCCTCTCACGTCGTTGCCCAGACTGAGCTCCAGAATTTTTTTAGTGGCTCATAGTGTTATTTTTCTACTCTCATCATGATACAAACATTATTTTGTAATAAACGTATATTTTCTGTCATGGGAGTTGCAGCCTTTTCCTTATGGCACCTGTTCCTAGAATTTCATCCGCTCCAAGGGAAGGTAGGCTTTGTCCTAGTGGTTTGTTCTCAGGCTGTGCTTACTGGTCCTGTGTGGACACGAAGGCAATGGTGATTTTCTTCCCCCGGCTCTAGCTTAAATTAACCCCTAAAGGCACCGTCAGCTTCCGTATCTTCCTCGGGCCTGTTGTCCTGTAATAAATAGACTGCTTCACCTCTGCCCCAAAGCCAGCATCTTTTCTCTCACTCCTCTTACAGATCATGGTCAGCTTCTTACCAGAGTGAGGCAGCAATACTTGGAAAAAGCATATGCAGAAGCCAGCATTTTCCAATCATTTATTTAAAATTTCAAGTTCACATCAAAGGAAATACACTTTTCTTTTTAAACTGGAGAAATGTTGCCCTACATGCGTATACATTCCTTTTTCCAAGTCTTTAAAATTTTCTCATATAACTCAGTAGTGGCTTTTTTTTTTCTCTTTTCCCCGAAGAAGCCGCCAGGAGCCACGACAGAATGCACTTTAGAAAACCTCAAGCCATATGGCCCCTCTGCTGTCAGATGAATCCTATAATATCTGCTCTTGCTCAAAGTCAAAGTTAATTGGTATTTAAGCATTTCCATGCTGGCTTTTAATTCTGCTTATTTCCTGTGATCGAGCTCCTTCTCATCCTGTGAAGGTCTCCACTGTCCAGAAGCACTGATCATTTATCTTGTTTCCTACCCCTTCTGTGTCCTTGCTTCCTGGCTGCTTTTGGAGTCTATCCAAAAACTGTAGTAAACAGGCCTAATCCACCATGAAACAGTAACAAAAAATCTTGGAACCTCCTTGATATTTCGGTCACAGACCCCTCCAACCCCCGGCCTGTTGCTCGCACTGCTGCTTTCTCTAGCTGTGCTTTGAAGAAGTTGTTGACATCAAGCTAGACAGGAGCTGGTTCTCCAGGGCCGCCCCATTTCTTTTAGAGGTTCAGTGGTTAAGGTCACTCTCCAGGCAACACAGATAAATGAGTGAAAGGCTCAGTTGGAAGTTTAGAGGTGGCTTAAAATTAAAAGGAACCTTAGAAAAGAATCTAATCCCCCACTTTGGAGGCTTAGAGATGAGAAGGGAACAGCCAAGCATCACACAACCGGTTACTAACAGTTGGATCTAAAAATCTGGTCTTAGCAATCTCAGTCTAGATCAAGTAAATTCTACTCAACAGGTACCACTTGAGGAGGATGAGTAGGTTGGAAATGGGGATGGGATTAGAGCAGGAAGTCCTCATTCATCTGATGGTTCTCTGGGAGCTTCGTGCACCGTGCTTCCCGGGGCCGGCTCCTCGGATGTTCATTCTTCCTGCGGCTTGCTGGAACCACACGTGCAGGTGTAGTCACACCACAACAGAATGTCATACAACAGAAACTGAGGCACAGGGGATGGGAATGAGCATAGCCAGTCTTTCGGGGTTAATGTGGTTGGATTTTGTATTTGAATGCCAAGGGAAGTCACTGAGCCGCCCATCTAGACCTGAAGGATCAACATTCTGGAAGAGTGGAGAGGACCTGAGTGAAGGAGTAGGCCTTGGTCACAGGGGCTGGGAGACCTGCTCAGATATTTATCACATGCATAGCCAGAACTGGTCAGGTGACTGCAATGGCCATCCCTAGAGGCTGAGGTCTGGCCCAGTTCAGGAAGCACTTGGCACACGCAGATTCGGGTTTGTGGCTCTATACCATGACAGCAATATATAGGAGACTAATACTCATCCAGTGCCTGGCAGAGTAGATTTAATCCGTACCATGATCCTGTGAGGCAGAAGAAAATCAACTCGAATGTTAAAGTCACCTCCTGTCTGAGGGCATTTAGCTTAAGTAAGAGTTGGGATTTGAACCAAGAGGAACCCCAAAGTCATTCCCTTTCTGTTCCACCATGGTAGTGCTTCGATGAAGAACGAGTTTACTTCTCTAACTTACCGGTCCTCATGCTTTAGTTTACACGAGTGTCATCTGGGACATAAAAAGTAGATTTCTAGACTTCACGTAGAAGTGGGGCTTGCTGGAACAGGCAGCACGGGACCAGGGAACCTGCCTTGAGAGTCCACTCCTATTTCCCTCATGCTGTGCATTGTCAGAGAGCTTCTGGGGTTGTCCCTCCCCCGAAAAGTTTCTTGTTTTTTTGCTGATCTTGCCTTCGCAGGTCCCAGTACACATTATGTACCGCCTGGTCTCTTGTTCATCTTTTTGTACATGTAACACTTGTCTTGGTTCATCTGGCTCTTTGAAAAGCCAGAAGCTTTCTGTAATTCCAAGGAGCCCACCCACAACACTCTGCTAAACTTTCTAATCTGTACTTCCTAAAGTTTAGACAGCATTCCGGTTTCCAAAACATGTTCACATTTGCTCTCTTGGATTCTTCAAACACCGCTGTGTGAAAGGCAGAACGGCTCTGGTTCTCAGCTCACAGGTTATGCCGCTGTCCACAGACAGCGGCTGCGGGCACTGGCAGGCATACTTCCAGACTCTGAGCAAAGGAGTCTTCCCTTCCTGAACTTGAGAACATCAGAACTGAACTGTAAGGGGAGGACATTTACTCGGAGAATGAACCTTAGGAATCTTGAAGGACAAAGGACAACTTGAAATTTTTCTTCCCTTAGCTTAGCTGGCTAAGGAAGCAAGGTAACCCTCAAGGGGCGCTTCAAAAACCTGCGCTCTAGGCCCCCTAGAGTCGCACAGGCCACCACACGCCCGGCCACCCGGCCGGCTCTTCCGGCTCCAAACTCGGGGCTTCGGTGCCATCCCAGAGCCTCTACATAAGCCCCGGCCCAGGTCCCAAATACCTCAACAAAGCTATTCAATGCAGAATCCATAAAACAGCTCACACCCCATTTATTATTTAAAAATATTTTGTTACAAAAGGAAAAAAAATACAATGCAGTATAAAAGATTGACAGCGTCATCAAGTTTATTACACAATTTTCAACCTATCAGAAAGACAAACAAATCACCGACAACAGGGGGACGGGGCCTTGGCCTTTTTGAGGGCTGGGTTTTTTTTTTCCTTTTGCTATCAGGAAATAAAACTAAAATTTGTGTCATTGAGTAAAAACAAAACAAAAATGGGGAGAAAAAATTCTCCGGGTAAACGGCTTTTCTGGTATTCTATATATTTTTTTCCTTAAACTGTCACCTTACTTGGTTTTCTCTACATTTTAAAAAGACACCCGGAGCTGCTCTCGAGCATAAGCGCATCACTTAACACTTGGCCAGCCGGGCGGGGGGCCATGTTCTGAAGTGGAGGCGGGGATGGGGTTGGGGACAGGGGGAAAAAAGCTACAAACATGTAGCCTCTGTCCCAAGGGAATGTGCCTCTCCAACCCTGGGGGGACCCCCTCACTGACTGACTGAGGGCTATGTCAGAAACGTGCAGGGAAGAGGAAGGGTTCCAGTCCAACTCAGTCTCTCCCCTCTGAGCCAGAGGATCTCGGGTGACCCTGCGTCTCACATGCCACAGCTCGTCTCACATGCCACGTCTCTTCTCCTGTTAAGAGGTCACGTGCCCCGTACATGCATGCAGAGGCAGCAGCCATCGCCCCACGGGTACCGCAGGACTCTGTTGCTGCAGCTGTCGTCGGCAGCAACCACACCACAACTTGGATGTTATGGGAAAAGCAATTCCATTTGCCTGTGTAGAAAATGGCCCCCGGAGTGGTGGTCCTTAGAACTCTGAGCTGAGTTCACCTGAGTCAGGCCCCACTTCCTCCTCGCTCATCAGAGGTAGGAAGCACCTCCACACTGAGCGAGGGGAACTATGAATACATCAACAGTGAAAGGGTGGAAAGACACCAAATCTGTGACTTCACCTGCCTGCTAGTGCCAGGTTCTCCCACAGTGAGTAAAATAGGTATGTACCTGGGGGATGCAAGCCCGTGCTTACATCGAACCTGAAAAATGAAAGCCTCTATGGAAGTAGGCTACAGCCCGCCCAACCTGCCTCCGTCCTCCCCCTCCTGGTAGTTCACAAGGGTTCTTCACTGCTGAGGTCCGATGTCCCCGTCTCCCAAGGGCAGTAGCTTCCTCTAAAACAAGGAAGCAGCCTTCTTGGGGGAGGGGCTCCACGTGTGAAATGAAAAAGCCCCAGGAAAGGGAACACCTAGTACAGCGGGTTCTTCCAAGAGGCAACCAAGCACGAAGCAGCAGAGGGTGGTAACTGGCTCTGCCAGGCTCCCCAGCAGCAAGCAACCTCAGGGGCCTTCTCTACTTAGGAGGGGCGAGTCCACTGAGGCAGCTGGGCAGCAGGGAGATGGGAAGGTTCAGCCCTCTGGGAGGTCAGGGAAACGAACCGTCAATATGTAAGAGGGAAAAGCAAGAACAGGAGAAGCTTCTCGTAAGGGAATTTCTGTTCTCAGAGTCCCTCCTCAAAGGGCTGCGAAGGTAAAGGAGTTAAACAAAGAAGTGGTATGTTAGCAAGGGGTTTGGACCCTCTTGGCCCCACCAAGCCTCTTGCGGAGGGCAGGAGCCTGGGCATATTTTGGCACACCCAGTCACTCTCCCAGATCCTGCATGGAGGATCCGTTTTCTTTGGGAAGAAAGTCTTCCTATCAGCCTCACCACTGAACTGCTCCTGGAGAATCAGAAACTCCTACGTTTCCTTGGACAAAGCACCATACTCTATGGAGACCAGGGGCCTGGACAGGTTTTCTTTCTGTCTGCCAGCCCTCCCAACCATACGAAGTCTTTAGGTTCCTTCCCGTGACAAACAGGAGGGGTGGGACTGGGAGGGCTGCCAGGCAGTCTTCAGTCCTGTAGGGCAGAGGGTATTCCCTGGGTGTCTGAAGGGGGTGAGGGGTTTGGAGCAAAGGGGAGGGGTGGAGTGGCCTCCGTCCTTTAGTCCTGATCAAGGTGAGGAGATGCAAGTCCATTAAAAAAACATTTGCTTCCAACCAGACTCCTGCAATGAGAACATCAGAAGAAAAGAAAACACACGTTAGTGGTTACCTTCCGACTGATGGGCTTGCGCGAGTTACACTGGCATCCTCTGAAGTTACAGTGTATGAAGTAGGGTATATACACAGACAGAACGCAAGCCTGGGAAAGTGAAGGAAAGAAAGCAGGATTGTCTGGGGGTGTCTGGCACTGTGCGCAGTGTGGGAATGGTTGCAGGAGCTACAGTGAGTGGAGAGAAAAAAGCAGTGACATCTCACTTTAAGGTTAGGGGAAAACAGACAATGAAACAAAGTTTCAAAGCAGTTGGACTGAAAAGGAGACTTTGCCGGGAGAAGTACGGAAACTACAACAATCCAAGGAGAGTTGCGATAAGGAAATATGGGGAGCTGAAATACCATTTCAGAAATCTGTTCTGAGTATGTCAGAGCTTACCTTAAGGGGGGGGGGGTAAAAATCTGGAAGTGGGAGGTACAATGGTAAGAAAACAAGTGTGCACATAACCAAATCCGTTCACCCCCAAACACCCAAGAGGCCCTAGGAGGGAGCATGTACTTACACAGGAAACTCCTAAACTTTTCTCTCCGAGAAGCCCTGTTTAAAACAGACTCCAAACAGTGTTCTTGCAAGTACGTGTGCGTGCATACACACAAGGGGCCAGGGATCTTCTAACCTGTACTAAAGCTCAAGGGATTCTACGTCTTTCCCCAGACAACAGCTTTGAGTGAGGGACCAAGAAACAGCCTAATACCAAGAGTTATCTGGCCAGGCCAGAACAGAAAGCAGAGCATGGAGATGAAAGAACCAGTAGTCCCCATTCAAGAAACCTAAAAGCACAATTAAGAACGTCTGCCAAACATTAAGACACTGTTAAAGCCACTCACTACATGTCTACCAAACTTAAGGTCCCTGGTACGCCCAGCCCTTTTCCAATGTTGCAGCACCAGTAAGCTGGGAAATGGCCTGGTCAATTTGACCGCATAAAACAGAACTCATAGGTAACAGGAGGAAGGGAGATAAAATTCAGGCTTGGGACTTCCGCTAAAGGCCAAACCCACAACACAGCCTACACACAAATGCTCACTTTATGGGTGCTCTTCTGTAACCTGGAGGAGCTATCCAAGGGGGGTGGGGGGAGAATCCACAAGCTGCCTGATCCTTTGATGTTCTGAAATGGCACTATTTCCGCTTGGGATCCCCAGAATCTGTTACAGAGGCCACTGCCTTCCGGCTTCTCTAAACACCTATACTGCAGACATCTGTCTCATTTCCTGTGAGGGAAAACCGAAGCCCTCTGTGCCTCTCCACTCCACACCATCTGCGTTTCTGAATCTTTGCACTGGATCAAAACTGAAGAGAATGTTTAGTTTTCATTGGACCAGGAGGAAAGGAGAGGTGAGAACGATCATATTTTAAGTAGGATAATATCCCCAAATAATGAGCCAAGAGCCAAGAACCACGAGAAGTTAAGCCAAAGCCACATATTACCTAAGGATATCCTCAAATTCCAAAGCATACACACATATACCCAAAAACAGATGTAGTTTGGGACCTGTCCATACAAAACAAAACACAGGATAACTAGTACCTCAAGAAAAGTCAGCTGTAGCACCCAGCTCTTAGAGCCTATGGATACATTTGGTGGTAATGTTTGGATGCAGGCAGAAGCCCAAGTGGCCAATGAGACTGTGCCCCGGTGGTGGTGCCCACCCTGAGGCAGAAGGGACAGAAAAGCTTGCTGTCTGTACTGCTGCCTCCAGACAGACACAACTTTTGGCTCTCAGGGAACACTGTCCATACAATATGAACACTAGTGTTTTCTAACTAAAACATGTCGTACACAGAGCTTGCACAGTTCTCCAGCTAAATAGGTCCAGGTACCATCTCCCCAACATGAGACGTCCTACGTGGGGACTTAGTGACTGCAGATAAAATGCAGAATCCTTAAGATGAGGATGTGAGAAAATGACATTGTTGGGGTGCCTGATGCAATTCCTTTGGACTAGTTATTTGGAAGGAATGATCAACATATCTACGGGATAAAACATGGGGACCCAGAAAACCTGTTTCAATTAGCAATAATCGCGCCTCGGATAAACCTCATTGGCTACGATACTGCCACTGCGCAAAGCTTGAAAACCTGTTTCAAAGCTCCTTTTCCTCCTCTTGTCATAGGCCTGCACCAGCCAAATGACTGTTTTCTGGGAACTACTGGGTTGTAGGTTCTTCAGGAGTTATCCAAAGTGCATCACCCTCATAATGGAAAAAGAGGCCCATTTTATAGGCAGAAGAAATGAAGCAAAATGACGGCTCCTGTTTCAGGTTCAGATGTTCAATCCCCAAAATACTAATTGTCAGTGGATCTCACAATTCCTGTCAAAAGGCTATTAGAAACAAAGCTGCCAGGAACTGTGACATGCAGGTCTATGTTCTAACTGCTAAAGGGAAAGTGGCCCCGGAGACTGTAATTCATGCTCTGCATGGACACATACCTCCCTGGTCACTATTCTAGTCTCTTCCACTCAGAAGGACCCACACTGTGAGGAGCAGGATTAAGGAAGGGGTAACACCAGACCCACAGCAACACTAGCAACTGTGCCGGCTCAAACAAGAGCAGAGAAACGCTGCTGCTGCCACAGAAGGGATGGGACAGGAACAGAGGTTTACCTTGATGCTCACCCTCCTGCCCACCCCGAGGCCGAATTAGGCCAGAGCTTTTTGTGAGCTCCACTCTCCCTAGAGCCCTGGAGATACATGGGTACCTCCCCAATCTCAACCTGTTGCAAAACCTAGAAAGAAGTATCTAGAACGCACAGTCTATTGATTTTATATAGATTAGCTTAGATTTCCGTGATGTCAAGCATTCTAAAATTTTGTGGAATAAACGAGTGGTTTAAGAACAGAAAAGAAAGGCAGGTAAAAAATGTTAACTTCTCATTTCCCACTCATTCACCTCCTAAACAAGGCAAAAAGAAATTTCCAGCTCTAACTGCTTATATTAATGGCAGATAATGCCAAACAACAAAGTAGAGGGTGGCAGGAAAACAGGACAGAACTTTTTTCTTGTTAGGACGCTGTCAGTAGGCCAAACACTGCACTTTCTGTTTACAGTCTGGCTACGGCTGGTGAACTACAGGCATTCCCAGGGAGTGGAAGGGTCTCTTCTCTTGTCTTCATCCATTCACCCTTTCAGCCACCCCAAAGGCATGGTGGAGAGCCATTCTCAATCCTCACCCTCCTGCCAGTCACCATCACTTCAGATCAACCAAACTGCAAAAAACCACACACACACACACACACACACACACACACACACACACACACCCCAAAACAAAAAACAAGGACATTTTCATAACACACTTGATGTGGAACCAAAGTCAAGATGAGATACTAAAGTCATCTGGGTCATGCAGTAGCTTCCAAGAACCAATCATCCTAGCCAGAGTTTAGACTGCTTTTAAATTAAAGGTTTCCAGAGAAACAGAATCAAAACCACTCTTGCTTGCTTATATACTAGAAACAAATTTTGCTGGAAGCTTTCAGTTGGGATAGCTAAATCGGTGGGATAGAATGATAGGGCTGTGGTGCCTTCCCCCCCACCCCTCCCTCACCCCGACCACTGAGGCCTGTCTGAGGATGAAGACAGAGAAAGAGCAGAGCTGAGGGATGCGGAGGGGTGAAGTCCTGAGGACCCAGCTGGAGCCCCCGAACTCAGCCAAGCCTAACTCAACTTCTCCATAGCCCGAGTTAATAGAGTTCCACTTACAACTCTCCTGCTTTTGTTTTTGATCCCCAAATACATCCTTCCATTGAAATACCCTTCACACAGTCTCTATATTATTAAACGTGATTATTTTTCCAGATCAGCTTTCTCCTAAAGTATCTTGAGTTTCAATATCCTTTTAATAGATCTTAATTCTTAAAAATCATCCATGTTCCGCCTCAAAAACCTACAAGTAGGCAGTGGTCTTACTTTTTTGTCTTGGTCAATTTCAAGAAAACACCTTGCAAGTTTAGTGGGGTGAAGACAGAACTGGATATCGTCTACTGAGAACCTGGTACGTGGCGAGTACCACGAGTGCTAATGCTCTGGATGGACTGTCTCACTGAATTCAGCGAGACAGAGCTGCTTGTGCTATCTTCACTTACAAACGAGGAAACCGAAGAACAAAGACACTGTGTTCTCAGCCCAGATGCCAAGCTGTCTCTCAGATACCAGGTTAAGGCAGACAAGACACAAAACCAGCTCAATCTCAGGTCCATTTCAGGGTGAGACTTCTCCAAACAAGCAGGAAGAGCAGGAAATCTGCCCTCCTCAATTTTCTGTTACCTAAGTCAAAACGTCCTCCCTTTCTCTTAATTTGCTTTCAAAAAGAGAAGCCTCTTCACGATCAGTATTTTTTTCTTTTATAAGATCGCCCACAGCCAGGAGCGGGGCCTCGTCCCACCTTCATCAGTGGTGCCGGTCCCGTTCTCTATCCCGGTGTCTCTCGTGCTCCCGGTTCCTTTCTTGGAAATACTCATCATGCCGATCTTCGTTATGAAGCAGGTCCCGATGCCTCCTGCTGCTCTCCCGGGACCGGCTAGGTGACCGCTCTCGGGACCGATGTCTTTTCCTATTAGAAAGATCCTTCAGCCTCACTTGGAGGACCTACCACATGCCTTCCAAGAGTGTTGTGTTTTTGTGTCTTCCGGTATTTGCCTGAACCACTTTTCTACTATGGGCCCAATGTCTGAGAATGTTAGCTCTTTTTTTTTGGGAAAATAGTAACAGTCAAATGTGTTGAGGTCTTACTAATGCATCAGGCACAGTGCTAGGAGCTTTACATGTTCATCTCACCTAACCTCTACTAACCTAACCTCTGTAAGAGAAGTACTGCTATTGTCGCTTTTCCAAAGACGAGAAGAGTGTTTAGAAAGCTGACTGACTGCCATACTCAAAGCCATACAAGTACTTGGGAGCAAAACTAGATCTGAATCCAAGCACGTATGGCTTCAAAGCCCATGTTCTTAACTACCCACCGGTCTATATTCCTAAGCAGCCCGCTGCCTCACCGTGCTGGGTGACAACATGGACTGCAGATGTTACGGCATGTGTTGATGCAGATGCTTGATTTATTCCATCCCCTTAAAGACACCAGGGCGAGGCCGGCTCTTCCAGCCAGGGCCTTGCCAGATCCCCTGGGCTCTCTTCCTCCCCCTGCCGATCCCTGGAAGAGTGCTGCTTGCGGCTGGTAGGCTGCTGCAGCAACCAACAACTCACCTGGACGAGCTCCCGCTGGCACCCACACTGTAGGACTTGGCTTCAATGCCATGAAGACAGTCCTTAAGAGAGGAGATGAGGACACGGCAACGCTCATCATTGGCGACCCGGGACTGTTTGATAACAGCAATGGCTGTGAGCAGCGTCTCAATCGCGTCACTGTAATCCCCTGACAGGGGATGGATGGGAAAGGCCAAGGATGAGCAGAGGCAGTAAACTAACTGGACCGAAAGGAGAACTCAGGAGGACACAAAGCAGAGTAACTAGTTGTCCCACAGAACCATGGTAGGGTGGATGAGGCCTAAGTGGCAGGTAGAAGAGCAGACGGCCCCCATATCCCAACAGTCTGCAATCAGACAGAGGTTCTCGGGTGTCGCTAGTGGATGTACAAACCGGGGCAGGGTGGTCTGAGGGTGACCTGACAATATCCATTACAATAAACAATGTGCACACTTTCTGACCCAGCAATTCTAAGAATATTCTGCTTCTGTTCACAAGTATGTATGCTTAACAATGTTATGTTTCAGGATTATCAAAAAATTAGACATAACCTAAAAGTTCCTTCAGTAGGGTGCTATATAAATTATGGGATGTTGGTTTTGTAAAATACTACATAGTTGTTAAAAAGCACACAATACATCTATAGGTAAACAAAGTAATCCACGTAAAGCGCTTAGCACAGTGCCAGGCACACAGTAAGGGTTCGATAAATATTAGCTATTATTATATAATGATAGATGTCCAGAATATAGTAATTTCTAAAAATCTGCAAAAACAGTATTCCATTTTTGTAAAAAGAATAAAAATTCTATATATGTTGTCATATGCACAGAAAAAAAAATCTGAGGGACAGACACTAAATTGTAGAAGGTGGTCTTGGTGGTGGTCCTTGTACAGACTTTTATTAATTACCACTGCACGTTTCTCAGTCTGAATTATTTTGAATCTATAATCAGACGTGTACACATGTATAGGTAACATGTATCTAACACATCTATATACGGAGTGTGTTTATACATATGTATTTTTAAAATTATGCTGCCATCAAGAACTCGCCCCTTCATTCCCCAAAGGTGAGCAGTGCCTAGCTCAGGGATCGTGGTCAGGGGCTGGGTACTTGCAGAATGCTTTCCCGAGCTAAATCTAGCACATCCAAACAGAAAATAATGCGAGGAAAGCATGAAACCAGACAGGGGTCCAGTGATGAGGACTGGTAGCCTCCTCTGTGCAGGGCATTAAGAAGAGATCAAAAACTGTGGAGGAACTTTGATTCTGTGGAGGTCCAGGAACACCAGGAAGTCAGCTCTACTGGGTTGGGGAATTTCTGCTTATTTTGTAGGCATTCAGTAAGTATTTGTGGTTTGAATGACTTAAATGAGAACAAAAAGGAAGGGAGATAGAGATTCAGTTATTGATTTCTCTAAGTGAAGGAGCTGATAAGGAAGTACAATGACTATTTCCTTTATACTCCTCTGTATATCGGACTTGTTAAAATGAGCACAGATTACTTTCTAATTAAAAAATCCTTCAGATGTCAATGAAAGTTTTCTGGAGGGAAAAAAAAAAGAGAGAGAATACATGTATTTCCTGTCTTTAACCTACTCTGTGGATTCAAATTTTGCAGCCAAAGATGAGAAATTACAGAAAACAGATGGTAATATTTAGTCTTAACTTACTTCTTAGGAGATCTGACAGTCTACATTTACATTAATGTGGGAAACTCACAAGAAGGAAGCGAATATGACTCATATCATAATGTGAAACTTGGACCAGAACCCTATAAAGAACTAAAGATTCCATGCCAGGGCTCTCCGAGTCACAGCTTCTGGTTCTGCCCACTTAATGCTGACAGCAGGGCAGAAGTTAGCTGTAGGGCATACTATGTCTTACGATGACACTCAACAGACTTCCCTCTTTCTAGGCTAGGCTACAGGGAGGCCAGCATTCTCTCTAGAACCCAAATACAAAGAGATCCCGTACCAAACCACATCGAGTTGGGGTATCAGTCCTAAAAAAAACCTGGGATCTATACTGGGCACTGCGAAGACACTAGGTCCACTGACGAACCACTGAGATCTCCACAAGGCCAGGAATTTCATTCTACAACAAAAACTACGATCAGATACTGTTCGTTATTTATAATCTAGTCACTAAGTTAGTCTTCATGGGGCAGGTCTGGATACAGACTAACTAACACCACTGGAGCTTCCCCAAGGCCATTCAAGCAGGTTATATACTACCCAAAACGTGTCACTCTAGAGAATCTAACAGTGCTCCAATTTCATCCTGTTGAACTTCTTGCCAATGGAAATGACAAAACATGGAAAAACTAAAGGTAAGGAGAAAATGGCAAAGGTAAGGGTGAGTTACCTGCACTGGCTCCAGCTACCGCTTTGGAAATGGCACTGCTGGAAATTGCTCTATTTCGCTTCATGATCTCTTCAAATTCTGCTTCACTCACTGTAGAGGGCGGAGGGCCCGAATCTCGGCTGCACAGAAACAACACCATTCCTGATTGCCCACACTTATTATCTTTACCATATCCTACCATACAGTGTTAATCATGCTCTCCTATATAATGTCTTAAATGCTTCTCAGCCTGCTCACGTTTTATGTGTTCACATTCTCTTCAAGGACACGATTTACAACATATTCTTTTGTAATTCTGGCATGACCCAGTAGCGCTAGACATTCACAGCAAAGCTAACAGCCACATACAGCACTTGATTTAATCAAGCTCCTTAAAAAGGGATGCGGAAGACATGGTTTGGGTCAAGAGACTTAGATGCAAATGAAACACCAAATAAAAAACATTATCTAACAGATGGTTAACTATTTCCCAGGACTCAATACTATGACAAAAGAGTTTCCACGAGGGAGAACACAAGAATTCACACTCACTTCCGCCGGGAGAATAAAATGCTTAACACATGGTGTACCCTACTATACCTGGCTCAGATCTGAAAGGAACAAGAGTCCTTACCTGCCATGGTGGTTATAGGGTGCAGAGGCCTTCATGTAAGTATCTGGTGGAGGCCCCACTGTAGCATTTGGTGGGGGGAAGAAGGCTGGATTGAGGTGAAGGGCAGGTGGGATGGCCCCAGGGGGAGGTACAGCCAGATGAGGAGGTAATCGAGGAGGAGGGGGCATGAGATGCTGGTAGTGGATGCCAGGAGGAGGAGGAGGGACCCCAAAGCTTGAGGAAAGAGGAGGAGGGGGTGGGATTGGGGGTGGGGGCAAACCCATCAGGGGGAGGGCTGAAGGAGGGCGATTGAAGTAGGGTAGCACACTGGGGGGCTTATCCACACGGGCAGATGAGGGTACAAGGTTCTCAGAGGGTGTGGCCCGTCCATCAGCAGAATCACTAGAATCCCGGGAATGGGCCCGTGGAGGTATTCCTATGAAGGAAAACAGAATTAAAGTTACTGCCCAAATCTTTACATGTACCCATGGAACCAGATCATCGTTCAGCAAGAGTCCTCTGACACCATACTGAAGAAGGCGACAGGCACCTGAGGAAGAAGGTAAAATCATCTACTCCTTTTTCTTTGGCCTTAGAAAGAAAGGGCAGAGGCAAGTTAGTTCAGTCATAAACCCAGAAAGCAGTTATCACCAATTCCATGTCAAAGAATGCTCTTTATCTAGAACTTTGTGCTTCACACTTAATTTATCCTTCGATTTGTTTTCTATTTCTAAATGCAGGACCCTAATTAACCCATGAGAAAATGACACTGTTGAGAAGTATGTTCATTACTGTTCTGGCAGATTCAAGCAGATGTGAAATCACCCGTCCCTGATCAAGAGGTTCAGGGCCTCTCTCCTTCGACCAGTACTAGTAGACTTGAGATCAGTACCACCCTACTGTGCACCTGGAATTTTCTCTTTGCAGGGAATTTTGAGATAAGTGAGAGAGGGGCAGGGGATAGATACTTCCGCCATCCACATACCAAAACTGTCACTGGGATGGGGAAGAGACATACGCTACAGAAGACTAGAGGTCAAGTGAGAAGTAGAGAGAAAATGGGAGGTAAGCCAAGATGAGATGTGCCCACAGACGGAGCAGATGCACAGCTAACAGCAGGGACTCCTAGTAAAAGCTTAGTGAAAAAAAAAGCAAGCCTCCTATTTGGGGAACTCCCACTGTATTTCAATGGCCCAAACACTACCCCACAGGAGGATCAGCACAGCACGCTGGTATGGTGTTGGGCACAACAGGGGCTCACACATGCTTGTTTACAGCTGGGAATGTGGCTGGCCACAGTCAAGTCACTCAGTTAAACTTGTTCACTCTCACCAATTTAACAGTCCACTCCAAGCCTGGTTCACGTGGAAGCCAACAGAACATGATCCCATGGCCTTAGGAGTCTTGGAAGCAGAGAGATGCTGCTGGCAGTCAAACGTGGACAGAAAGGTGAGTGCTCCTAAAACTAATACTTGCTGGTAAACCCAACTCCGGTTTCAGGCCTGGGGGGACCCATCATCTCAGCAGCCACCTCACTTTGTCCTCCGTGGTTTATCACCGGCGCCCATCACGGCACACTCGTGCTTCATGTCTCATCCACATGGCAACCTGTTTCTTCCCTGAGTTCTTTCAAACCAAAGAAAGAGGTATCAGCAAGTGGGATCCTCTGAAAGTTAGCCATCTTCCCAGCTACTCTTCCTACTTGTGCAAGGGTTCTGTTTTGTATCTATGGCTACAATCCCAAGAGGAGCAACCACTTTTGAGCAGAGGAAGTCCACCAGCTGTACCTAGTGAATGAACAGAACCCAAGTCTGTCAACGCGACAGAGCAGAAAACCACCACTCAGTCATTGCCATCATCTCAGCAACGAAAGGGAACACCGAGGAGTACACAGCGAAGCGGAAGTAGGAATGCTATCCCGAATGCAACTGTACATTTATGCAGCTTAGGAAAGTCAGAAAAGGGTCAAATTATACAAAAGCTCTGAAACAGAAGAACTTGAAAATGCAAGCTGTTAAAGAAGAAAAGTATGTGCCTTTTAACCCAGAGCAATGGGAGTTCACACTATACCCATCTAGGCTCTCAATCCAGTTAGAAGAACAGTTGTTCCTATGCAAGAGAGACGTGGCCTATCTCCACCTTCAATCAATCGATACAAGATCCCAGTGGACCACCCAATCAATACAAAGCACTATTTTGAGAGCAGAACCTAAGAAATGACAGAATGCAAGTGATGACACTTTCCCCACCACCCCCACCCTTCACCCTCACTGTCAGAAAAGAAAGAAAAGGCAGTTGGCTGCTTCAGGCAAGGCCTTGCAGGGTGGCTGCACCTTGTGAGGTCAGGGAAATCCAAGGTCTGGTCCTCAGGTTTCGCAGGTTCAGAAACTCGACTTTAAAAGTTCACCCAGGGGTGACTGTACCCTAGAAAATTGATTCACGCTAACCAAACTCACAAGAGACTGATTCATAAACCAGAATGCCAATTTATTAATTTACAATGAGAAATATAACTGCCAAGCAGACCGGAATACTTGTGTCGGCTGGTCAGCGCATTCTCTTCCCAGTAGGAGAGCCTAGTTGGGAAACCAAATTAGTATCAGAAGGTGGCTTGGTGAGTACAGAATCAGAACAAAGGGAGTAAGGTGAACTCAGGGAAACTATCATGAAGCTAAAGTCGTGTAATGCAGCTTTATTAGTGGGAAATACTTGCCAAGCAGATTAAAATAACAGAAAACTGAATGGGCACCCTGTCCCCTGGACAGTGCTGGAGAAATATTGTTAAACTCTTCTTTTCCAACATTTCTTTTGGTTGATTTCTTACAAAGCACCCTTCCAGCACATGATTATGGTAAGATTATAGGCATCTTTACAAACATTACCTGCACGTTAGGGCGGCTGCTTGTTAATTTATAAAGAGCACATGTTACAATTAAGCCCATTCACTTATACACTGATTTTTTACACAAAACCACATAATTTAAAGTTGACAGGAACTTTAACAATATGTATCTATTTCAGAGAGGGGAAGAGGCCCTAAGCAGTACAGTGACTTCCCCAAGGTCACACAATGAGTCAGAGGCAGAAGGAGACTATAACCGGAACCTATCTCTTAGCACAGTGCTCTTTTTTGTACACAGCCTCATTTTTGGGTCTACTAATTGCCCATGCCACCACCCACAACCACCACCCCGCCCCCGCCAACTCCTCCACACTGGAGGCAGAGCCCACACCACAGAAAACAAACCCGCGCGCAGAAAACAAACCCACAAAATTGCCCCCTTCATACAGATGGTCTCCACGTACCCCCTCGTGGGACTCGGACGCACTCACGTTTCCGAGCCTGTGCCTCAAACTGTGACAGGTTTTGCCGGGTGGCCGGCCTCACGTCCACTTTTTCTCCATTAAGAACTTTTCCCGGGAGGAGTTCCAACAATTTGTGGACAGAGTTTTCAGAGGCTACCACCACCTCAGCATACCTTGGGGAAGAAAAATTAAAAATGAGTGAAATCTACTAGCCAAGCAAGAGAGGAACAAAGAAAATCTCTTCCACTTTTAGTGCAAATGGGTAAAGCAGAAATACCTTGCTAATACAACATACACAAAACTAGCACCAACAAAAAGGTGTCAGTCTGTATCTTCCTATTATTTGGAATCAGAAATTAGTTCTTTTTGCCCCTCGATGGATGGACATTGTTACACTGCAGCTAGGTCCCCGTTCTAAGGTGGTCTGTCAAAACCAAGGCAATAACCTGGGCCAGGGGTCAGAGGGATTAAAATCCAGAGCCAAAATACACCGTAAATCTGTTATCCTGATGATGACAAACTAAAAGGGACTTCTCAAATCCAGACCTCACCCTTTGGACTGGCCATTTGCTCGATTCTCTGCAAATTTCAACTCCACCACATCATAGACTCCTATAGAGCGAATAACCTGGATCAGCTGCTGGTCTGTGGTCCACTGGGGCCGGCAAGATGGAAAAGGAAGAAATGTCAAGAGCTACACCCCCTCCCCACCTAGAATGTCCCAAACCCTTTCCCAAACCTAGGATTCTAGTCACAGCCATGACCTCCCACAGAAACCCAAGAGCCCATCAACAGTTCAATTAGTGCAGGCTTTTCTGATTATCCTCACCCACCCAGAATTCCAAAGCCCCCCCCACCCCCTTCCCAATCCCCATCTGTTGAGATTAAGAAAATTAAAACCTATTTTAACTTTCACCGCCATTTGGGCTGCCTGGTCATCAGTTAAAACAATTATTACTAACAGCTTTTAATAAGAGACCTGACAGGCTGTAGTTTGACCACTGTCAGGAACTTTTCCCTCAGTATGTACATTTCCTAATTTGGATCCTCCCTCCACCAGCCCTAAAACATGTCTGTTACAAAAGAACTTTTGCAGAACAACAATCACCACCTACCCTGAATATACTAGAACTGTCAAGGTCTTTGATCCCTGTCACCCATCGTTATCAAAGGACCATCGAATGACCACCAAGAGTTCAAGGTGTTCACTCTGAAATCTCATCCCACAGATGACCCTGCTAGACATAAAGCCCCAGGGTCAGGGGCATTAACAAGATGGCAGAAAAAGCAACTACCCACTTATTGCTTTCTTCGGCACCAGTACGTCCTCAGGATAGTTCTCTTTCAGAGATCAATCCAACCTGATCCCAGGAAAAAGAAATCCAACCCCATCAGAGCACAAAACAGTGCAACAGTGGTTTTTGAAAATGCCATCACCTCCCAGCGCTCTCCCTCCAGCCTACCCAGGAGGCTTTTTGGTTCCCCATGCTCACCCAGGAGAAGCTGCCCACGTAGACAGCAGCTCGCCTATTGCGGAGGCCGCTGTACGTGTACAGGATCGCAGGACTCTTGTTATTGGGCTTGGGAGATGGCTCCTGGCGAACAGGAGGAGGTGGCTCAGTGCTGCTGCTTCTGTCATCTGAGGGCTGTGAGGTGGCTGTCAACACGTCATCATAGAGGTCAATCTGATCTGTATTGTTGAACTCTGGGTCCTAAGAGATGGGTTGGCAAAGGTGGGTTTGCAGACCTTCCACTGGATTCGTTCTGTTTCATTCTAGTTTACTTAGAATCCGCAGTCAAATACTTGATAAAACAACACACAAAACTTCCCTGTTCTACTCTAGGAAACTAGGTAAGAATAATTTTTCACTTAAAACCATTTCATTGAATTATGCTTCGGTAGGTTTTTCTCTCAAGACCCTGTTAGCAGTCTGCAATGTTTCCAGCTTCAGCCAACTGTAAGAATCAAACGGTACAGGATGATTACAAGAGCACACTAAGAACGCATGAAGACGCGCCTGCTACTGCTGTCAATGAGGTCAGCTTCTGAGGGCCACATCTAAGAGTAACGAAAACTCATTTTCCACATCTTGTGCTATTTCCAAAATCAAGAGTTACACAAAACTTACTACTCTATTTACTGAGAATATATTCATCTTGAAATAAAAAGCAGGGGAAAAGCATATTAAAGTGAGAACCCAGAATGCAAAAAAAGAATCAGAGCTACCCGTTTAAACTTTCAGATTTATACAAATGACTCAGAGAAGCTCTAAAACTCAACAACCCATCTTTCTAGCAACCATCAAAGAAACATTTTTTAAAAAGGGAAAAGAATACTCTGGGAGATTTTCTCTTACTATTTCTCAGATGATAATGCAGCTCCAATACATTACCGTGACTCTTTTAATAAATAAGAGACTTTTGGGAGCAACACCAGAGATGTTCAATGATACACAAAAACAGCGAAGTTCTCTCAAATCTAAGGGTCAGAAAAAAGGACAAACACCTACACCACAAGCTATGTCACAGTAAGCATGTACAACGTGAACGTGTACTCCAAAAACATAATGCGAAGTATACTCTATGTGTTGTTTACTTGTTTATTGCTATTATGGGCTGAATTTGCCTGTTCCCACAAAAATGCTATGTTGAAACCTATCCCCCAATGTGATGGTATCAGGAGGTGGGGTGTTTGGGAAATAATTACAATTAGACCAGGTTTTGAGGGTGGAACCCTCATCGAGCCAAGAGCTTGCTTGCTCTTCTCTGCATCCATCAGGATACAAACTGGCATTCTGCAACCTGAAGAGGGCCCTCTCTACCACCCAAACCTGACTTCAACCTTCCAGTCCCCAGAACTATGACAAGTAAATCTGCTGTTTGTAAGCCACTCAGTTTTTGGTATTTTCTTATAGCAGCCAAATTAACACCATATACCCCAAATCCTAAAACCGTAAGAGCTACTACCAGGAAATCTTAATGTTTCAGATTGAGATTTGAGATGTTATCTCAAAGAGCTCTTTTTATGTTAAGGATCGAGAGTGTTTTTTCAGGTAATATTCTAAAACATCCCAACAGTGCTAAAGATGATGCTGCCAAAATGACAGAGACAGACGTTCAAAGTGTTTTAAGGGAACTATAGCTCATTCACGTCATTGCTGTATTTTTAAAAAAGGAATAAAGGAAAAACCTACATTAAGTAACTTGTCTAGTTCCCTGAAGAAAGGGGGCACTTCCTCCAATGCAACTCAAGACTGGAAGCTCCAATAACTTTCTCTGTTCAATTCCATCATAAGAACTGTAGATTCTAAAGTGAGACTAGAGAGGGGAGTCACTACAAAATTCATTCCTAGACCTATATAACATCACAAAGTTCTGGAAACCATCTTTTAGTTTCTCAGTTCATCTCAAGTGCAATGGAAGAACATGCACACAACGATAGCATTATCAGACTGTTCTGAGAGTAAAGGGGAAAGGATTCTACTTCCTGAGGCAAAAAATAATTTCAAATACTACAAATACTCTAAAAAACCCCACAAGAGAAGAGTTTATACCTTGTAAAAATATCAGAGAGAATGGCAAGAGACTTTTTAGAGGGAATTTAAAAACAAGAAAGGGGGGGCAGTGTGGATACCCAGGTGGCTCTGTCGGTTAAGAGTCAGACTCCTGGTTTCCACTTAGGTCGTAATCTCAGGGTTGTGGATTCGAGCTCCATGGGCTCTACACCCAGCGTGGAGTCTATCTGAGATTGTCTCCCTCTCCCTCTGACCCTCCCCTGCTCATGTGCTCTCTCCCTGTAAAATTAAAAAACTAAAATCTTAAAAAAAAAAAATCAAACAAGAAAAGGAATCAAGGAAGACAAGTAAGCACAGAAAGACCGTTCTATGTAGTCAAATTACAAATAAATAAGCATCTTGGATAAAAAGAGTATGTAAAGAACAGGAAGAGAAGAGAACATCAGAGAGCACAGGGTGGGTAGTAAATTAAGTGAAGTGCTAAAAACCTGACAAATACAATGAGTGTAAAATACTTCATAGCCCTTTTGTCTCAAAGAACTGCAAATTTAAACAAAATCATTTACCTATTCATGTAGTAGGGATGGGGATATGACTTATGGATCAAGGTAAAGGAAGAAGAGGGAAACCACTGGATCCTCTCTGATGTTCTAATCCTTAGAGAGCACTACCTCACTCCAGGGTGCTTTTTAAATTTAAATCAAGGAGTCTGAAGTAAAACATAAAGGGGAATAAAGAAACACACCATTTTGGGTACTCAGTGGAACCAAACTGGAATTCCTTCCAAGCAGTATCTGGGATTCAGAGATGTGTGTCTAAAATTTATAATACCAGAATTACCACTGATAATTGGGCAGTGAACTAACACGCAGATCTGGACAGCTCAGAGACCACACACATCACCAGGAAATCTCCCATACTGCAAGCCTACGCCAACAATCTACTCTTTCAGGAACGCTTAGAGCATGAAAGACTCAAGCCCTGAAAAACCTTGTATATGGATTACCTTACCACTTTAAGAAGCACAAAAGGATTCAATGAATCCAAAATTGTCACAAGATTCAAATGATTTCTCTGGGCCATAGAACCTTGGTTCAAAAAAGTTGGTGGGAACTGTTCTGATGCACAGAGCAGGCCTGTTGAGTCTGTTGAAGAAACAACGTATCAAGTTCTGTTTGGATTTAACTCTACTAGCAACACCAATGCATTTTAACTTCTTCAGCTGGTAAAACAGAAAAACAGGTAAAGGGCCTGAGGTTTTTCTGATTACCCTATGAGCTGGTGATTTATGCAGTGTTGGATTAGGTTAAAGCAAATTCTAATTCTACAAATTAAATGAAAAATACAATGTTTCACAATGCATTGATGCTGAAGGTTTCATTCCAGGGAGATTAAAAAGTAAGTATGTATTTAAAACTAAATGAAAATCTCAAGAAAAATTTTGTATTTAATAGCATAGAAAGAATTAGGTCTCTGAAACTTTTTAGATAAAAAAGAACTTGCACAGTTTTGAATTTAAATAAGAACTTCTCCACCTGTATACTCAGTGTTTCTACCCTCCAACCCTCTTTTCCTGATATCTGAGGGAAGTAAGAAAGGCTAAGATTTATTGTTCTCAAAGCCACCTACTTGATACCATTGTTCTTCTAATTGTAACAAAAGCTCTAAAAAAGTTTTTGGCTTGGGGCGCCTGGGTGGCTCAGTGGTTTAAGCCTCTGCCTTCGGCTCAGGTCATGGTCTCAGGGTCCTGGGATCGAGCCCTACATCGGGCTCTCTGCTCAGTGGGGAGCCTGTTTCTCCCCCTCTCTCTGCCTACTTGTGACCTCTCTCTCTGTCAAATAAATGAATAAAATATTTAAAAAAAATTTTTTTGGCTTTATAATGACTATGTCTAGTCCTCACCTTACGCCCTCCTTCCCTGCTATCCACTGTCATCAACCACCAGGAATGGAACCTCTTTCGAACACAGGGTTCCATTTCGTCTCTGTTCCCTCACTAGTCCTGACACTAACAGAAATTGCTCAATAAGTACTCTTTGATGAAAGTGGCTAACAGAATTGGGCAATGCGCAAATCATCTCCCTTAAGAGGCTAAACACTCAGTGAAGTGGCAGCTCTCACTTTTTGAGAGTGCTTCTCCCCAGTCCAAGAGAGCACCTATGAATTTCAACTCCCAGTGTGACAGGAGTAAAGCAGCTCTGCAAGAGGCTTTTACGGCCTATGTCATAAGAGATCAGGGAGCCAGAACCACAGGGTTTTGTCCAGGGACTGTGTTCATTTTGCTTGGGGAGCAGAGTACGTGTGACGGGGTTCTTGTGCATGGGTCGGCTTGGGATGAATCCTTAATACTCCTAAAACATTCTAAAATACAATCTGTACCGGCTGCCTTCAGTCTAACCTTGCTTTTAACAATCCCTGCCAAACAGAACTTTAATCATTTCTTTACCAGCCTCCAAATAACACTAAGTCCAGCTTTACCAAAAATTAATTCACTGGGGGTGATGGGGAGCGGGCAGTGGGTGGCACCCCTCCTGGCCCTCCCACAAATGGACATAAAACATTCAAAATCTATACTTTTTTCACCATGCCAAGCATTAAATACTGTCTGTTCAGTATAAATGTCTCCTAGATTCCACATGCCATCTCTGGCCTATCTTAAACCCCCAAAAAAGCCTTTCTAACTGAAGAGATGCAACAAATTGAGGCCAATGACTCCTACCCTCACAAAACAGTGACCACTAGACAAGGCCTGTGCCTTGACTAGAACCTCCAACTTACACTGCTTAAGAAATTATGGATTTTCATTTTTTCAGACCAAATGTGGCAAGACCTGCCCCACTCTGCCCGTTTCTCAAAGTGAATCAGCAGCATTGTTATCAACCCAGAGAAGGAAATTAAGGGGGAAAAGGGTTTTTATTATTAATAAATAACTAAGAGAACCTCCTTTTCTTCCTGTCTTATATTAAAAACAAAACAAAAGCAACCCACAACTTGTAAAGAGTAGTAAAGATCTGATTCAAAGTAATACGGAACACAATGGTGTGTAACTACACTCCTATACTAAATCTTTCTTTTCATCCATAATCACTTGACTTGTTTGAACGTAACAAGTTTTTTTCCGTATATTTAGGTCAACTGGTAGCCACATGTAGAGGACTCAGTTTACCCGAGGAGACCTGGGAAAATGGCGATTAAACAAATTAACTGGTGACGCTGGTGGGTACAAGCTCACTATACTGTCCTACTTTTGTGTTCTAAAATCTCCACGTTAAAACAGCACAACGTGTTTTTTGTTAAATGTAAACTTGTGCCAAGTAAAGAAAATGACATGTATAAAACCTCTGTTGCCTTGTATAAAAGTCAGGGTCTAACCAGAGGACTTTCTTTCTCTAAACTTTTTATCCTCTTTCCAGGTCCTTATGTATACCCACTGAAAGATCCTAATGGGAAGAACCAGTTTAATCAAGTAAAAATGGGACTGAAAACAATCTGGGCAAGATAATTATTAAGTTTTAAAGAGACTATGGAACATTCTTGAGATAGACCTCAATATGTTAGATTATCATTTCAGGGGAAATCACTACACAATGTTCCTTAACATAACACAGAGCAACCAACAAATCCAGGGCATATAAGGGGGTCTACAAGTGCTTTTTAACTAGCTTATCCAACACCTTTACCTCTACCCTCAAAACAATCAGATTCACCAATAAAATTTATTTCACCAAAATGCCTATGTACCTCTTAAGACCAGAATCAAACTACTTAGAGAAGGAAGACAGACCCAAAACAGTCAGAATGAAGTTGCAATTAAATGCTACAGTACGTCTTATACTGTGTTTTTGCAGTGTCTTATGCAGAAGGGGACTAAATTTATCCAGCTGCCCTTTCAAAGCATCGCAAACGGGGGGTGCCTGGGTGGCTCAGGGCGTTAAGCCTCCTCTTGATTTCAGCACAGGTCATGATCTCAGGGTTGTGATCTCAGCTCTGCACTGCGCAAGGAGCGCTTAAGAGTCTCTCCCCCTCTCCCCACAAAAGAAAAAAAAAAAAAAGATCTGCAAAGGAACAGGTATGAACACTGTCCTCATGAATACTACAGCAAACGTGAATGTGATTTTTAAGTGTGGTTAGTCTTTGAGGAGACTGACACCCAAGTTTGGCCTCCTGGGGGAGCAAGTTCCACAGGTTGATTCACCATTCTATTAAACCTAATTTTTATTTGCTTTTAAAGCCCATAAAATTAAGCCTTGGGAGCTTAAAATTAACAGAAGCAGAATGATCAGACGTCTTGAAAGTCTCTGATAGAGTAAAATTTTAGACCCGATAGAGGGATGTTCAGGCCTAGCAAGGCCTGCCGCAGCTTGGAACCACTGCAAGTTTGACGAAAGTGATTCTTCAGCAGATCCAGGAAAATCCCAATGCTCCCGATGACCCCTCACCTGATTGAACTCCTCGTCAGCATATATATCAATCAAGTCCACTCCTTCTGACATGGCTCCGGAAGGAAGATCGCGAGCCCGGAGAACGGACAAAGTAAGGAAGATGCCACTGCGGTATCCTGAAAGAGGCAAGAGTTAGAAGGCATGAGGGTCCCAGGCTAGGAGGAGAGCAATGGTTGCCAACCTCCCATCTCCAGAGACGCAGCATCCCGGCAGCTCAAGCTCGGTCCACCCGCTCCGCTCCGCCCCGCCCCCGGCCTCGCGCCGCCCCTCGCTCTCCCAGGCCGCCGGGGCTCGCGGGGCTCGCTGCCCATCACCCTCGGGCCCGACCCGAGTTGCGCCGCAGCTGCCCGTGGCGCGATGGCAAAGTCCAGGCCTCTGCTCCTAGGGGCCCTGGGACGGCGCTGGGAAGAACGACGGCGGCAAAGCCCGCAGCCCCAGCCTGCCGCACCTGCCCAGGCCCCAAAGCGGTCCCGGCTAGAGTCGCCGCGGGTCCTGGAGCTCCAGCAGCCTCCGTTCCCCACCCAGGCCTAGTCCTCGCCCCCAACTAGGCCCGCCCCGCTCCCTCCCCACAGACTCGGCCCGGCGCCCTCGGCCTCCTCCCTCAAAGGCCCGCACCTCCCCCCGCCCGCCGACCCCGGCTACCCCAAACTCAACCGACCCCCTCCCAGTCTCAGCGCTGGCCCCGAGCCCTCTTCCGGCCCAGCCGGCCCACGGCCGCGCGCCCCCGTTACCGGGAATATGGCGGCGGCGGCGGCGAGTCCGGACTAGGCCCGAAGCGCGCGAACCGCTCTCGGCCCCAGGTCCCGCCCCCCCCGCCGCTGGCGTCACACGCACAGCCACTTCCGCAAGACGCAGGGACGCATCTTCAGGCTCAGGCCGTTCAGCGCCGAAGTCCGCACTTCAGGCGTCCGGAAGTTCCCGAAAGTGACCTGACCGTAGGCTTCCGGTGTGGGTCGGGAAGGATGGCGGTGGCCTCCACGTTCCAGGTTCTGCCACGGGTAAGGAGCGTAGAGATTTTAGGGTCCCGGGTGCTGTTGTGGGGACTGAGTCTCGTCCACCAGCGCAGTCATGAAGACTGCGAGGAGCATCCAGCTGCCTGATAGCCCAGGGTAAGGGCAGAACCAAGGAGAGATCCTCCTTGCAACAGGAGATTAAGGTCACATCCACCCTTTTCTTAGCTCACTGTGTGCCTGTCTCATGCGAGACCCAGTTCAGATTTCACCTGTTCCCCAGGTGAAGCTGGCTGCGCCGCCTCGGTGCGCCGCTTCTCAGTGTTCTTCAGCCTGCTCTTTTGTTTAATACCTGTTAGAGATATTTCACATGTTAAGATAATTTTTTTGTATTGTAGGCTTTTCACACTGTAACCTCTCGTACTACTTTTTGGCTGCTTCTCATAATGTTTGTGGTGTTGCGTTTTCGTTTGTTTCGACATTTTCGAGTACGAGTTCCCCTTTTCGAGTTCCCCTTTCGATTTCTTCTTTGACCCATTTGAACTATGGGTTATTCATGAGCTGGAGTGTGTTGTTTAATTTTCACATATTTGAATTTTCCAGTTTTCCTTCTGTTGTTGATCTCTAGTTTCATGTCAGTGTGATCATTTGTATCATTTTAATCTTTCTTAATTTGGTAAGGCTTGTTTTGCAGCCTAAGGTGATCTATCTTGGAGAGTATTCCCATTCAAGGGTGCTTGAAAATAATGTATTCTGCAGCTGTTGGGTGAAATGTTCTGTACATGTCCGTTTTGGTCCATTTAGTCTATATTGTTATTCAGGTCTTCTCTTTATTGATATTCTGTCTAGATGCTCTATCCATTACTGAATGTGGAATATTGAAATCTTTTTTTTTTTATTGTATTGCTGTTTATCTCCCCTTTCAGTTCTGTCAGTTTGCTTCATATGTTTGGGTGCTCTGATGTTGATTGCATATATATTTATAATTGATTTGTATTCCTGGTGCATTTACTCTGTTACCCTTACTCTTATTATATAATAATGTCCCATATCTCTCCTGGTAGTTTTTGACTTAAAGCCTGTTTTGATTGACATAAGGAGGGCCATCTTTGCTCCTTGGTTACCATTTGTATGGGATATCTTTTTCATCCTTTTGCTTCCAACCTGTGTATTCTTCCATCTAAAAGGAGTCTGTAGTAACAGCATATAGTTGGATCCTATTTTTTAATCCATTTAGCCACTGTAGTGTTTTGGTTGGAGTTTATTTCGTGTGTGAAATAATTACTGATGGAGAATTTATTACCATTTTGTTCATCGTTTTCTATCCGTCATATAGCTTTTGTGTCCCTTTTTTCCTCTCTTCTTGTTATCCTTTGTGTTTCATTGTCCCCCCCCCCCATGAAGACAACCTTTAACCCCTTTCTCATTTTCTATTATGTATCTTCTATGAATGTTTTCTTCTTGGTTACCATGGGGCTTACATAAAACATAATCTATTTTAAGCTGATAATAATGTAACTTCAATTACATACCAAAAACCTACCCTTTTACTTCTCCCTGTTTACATTATTGATGTCACACTTATATATGTATTTTTTTTAAGATTTTATTTATTTGACAGAGGGAGAGTGTACAAGTAGGCAGAGAGGCAAGCGGGGGGGGGGGGGGGGGCGGGGAGCAGGCTCCCCGCCGAGCAGAAAGCCGGATGTGGGACTCAATCTCAGGACCCTGAGAGCATGACCTGAGCGGAAGGCAGAGGCTTAACCCACTGAGCCACCCAGGAGCCTCTACATATATATTTTTCAAAGATTTATTTATTTGCGAGAGAATGCACATATGTCCAGAGGTGGGGGGGGGGGGTGTGGGGAGGAAGGGGCAGAGGGAGAGGGTCCCAAGCAGACTGCACTGAGTGCAGAGCCCCAACACAGGGCTGGAATTCAGGACCCTGAGATCAAGACTGAAGCAGAAATCAAGAGTTGGTTGCTTACCCAATGGCACCATCCAGGCACCCCCACAATTACATATTTTTGTGTTGTATATCCATTAGCTTATGTTTTTCTATTTCAACTTTTATACCAGAATTAAAAGTGATTTAAGTACCACTATTATAATATCCTATATTTGTCACATATTTATCTTTACCCATAATATTTATATTGGTTTGCTTGATGATGTCATATGTCCCTTGCGTGCATTTCAGTCTTTTCCATTCTTCTTTTTCTTCCTCTGATTGGGTAATTTCAAATGACCTGTCTTTGAGTTCACTGATTATTTCTTCTGCTTGATCAAGTCTACCGGTTAACCCCCATAGTGAATTTTTTTCATTTGGTTATTCTATTCTTCGGTTCCAAAATTTCTTTAGTTCTTTTTAATATTTCTTCCTGTTGATATTCTGTTCATGCTCCCCCCGCCCGCCCCGAGCTCATTGAACATTTTGATGACCGTTGTTTTGAGCTCTTTGTCAGGTAATTCATATGCCTCTGTTTTTTTAGGGTCGGCTTCTAGAGATTTATTTTGTTCCCTTGACTGGGCCATGTATTCCTGTTTCTTCATGTCTCTTGCAACTCTGTCAGATCCACACTTTTGAAAAAAGTTACCTCTCCTGGTCTTTGTGGACTGGCTTTGTAGAAGGAAAGACCTTCACCAGTCAGCTTGGCTAGAGAGTCCAGGAGCCTGTCAGACTTCTTGCATGGATAGGTCTTTAGGCTTATGCATGTGAATTCCCAGTTGGAAGGATTTGCTGGCTTCTTTTTTTCAGGAATCTCTTACCTGGTTTCTGGATTTCTCATAAAGGGAGTTGGTCCATGTATTGTTGAGTGGGTGTCTCTGTGAGAAAAGGAGAGTGTGGGGCTTCCTGTTCAGTCATCTTGCTGGTGTCACTACCTTCTCATTGCATTTTGATAGGTTTTGCCCTTCTCTAAACTGGGAGCCTGTGGAGGATTAGGAACCATGCCATCATCGTATGCTCAGATTGCAACACTAATCTGCAAGTGACTAATATATACCATTCCATGAGAATCTTAAGGAAGGGCGCCTGGGTGGCTCAGTGGGTTAAAGCCTCTGCCTTCAGCTCAGGTCATGGTCCCAGGGTCCTGGGATCGAGCCCCACATCGGGCTCTCTGCTTGGCAGGGAGCTTGCTTCCTCCTCTCTCTCTGCCTGCCTCTCTGCCTACTTGTGATCTTTGTCTGTCAAATAAATAAATAAAATCTTAAAAAAAAAAAAAAAGAATCTTAAGGGAATATAAAGAAGGAGAAAATATTTCTGCTGGAGATTTCTGGAAGGGTATTAAGTTAAGAATACGTTTGCAGTTAGGGCTGGGTTCTAGTCATAACTGCATTTACTGTCTGGATGACCTTGGTAAGTTATTTAACCTCCTGAGACTCAGCTTCCTGTGTAATAAAGTGGGGACAGTATCAACATAATTTCATAAGAACTAAATGAGATTGAATGCATTTAGCACCTAGTAAGTGTTGAGTGAATGCCAGTGATGTTAGTCCTTATAAAGGTGTTTGTGGTTTATTTCAGATGCTTGCTCTGTCAAGGCGCCATCTAGTGTCTCCTTTGCTCAGCACACCATCATTCAGCCGTTGCTACAGAGGTGACAGCCCAACAGATTCCCAAAAAGACATGATTGAAATCCCTTTGCCTCCGTGGCAGGAGCGAACTGATGAGTCCATAGAAACCAAAAGAGCCCGGCTGCTCTATGAGAGCAGAAAGAGGGGAATGTTGGAAAACTGTATTCTGCTTAGGTAGGGAAATACGAGACTTGGTGTCACTTTCTTTTTTACTGGAGATGGCTTTTTCATCTCTGTTTTCTCTCTTTCTCGTTTTAGCCTCTTTGCTAAAGAATATCTGCACCACATGACTGAGAAACAGCTGAACCTCTATGATCGTCTGATTAATGAGCCCAGTAATGACTGGGATATTTACTACTGGGCCACAGGTACTGGGCATGATCAGCAAGCAGCATGATATGAAAAGTAGGATGATTCACGCTGATTTGAGTCTGGAATTTTGTGTCCTCGGCAATTTTTTTCTTTTGTTCATGCAGTCAACACTCAACCCCAGCACTCTCCAAATTTTTCAAAGTGTGCAAAATGGTTTTATTAAAGTTCTTTGTTTGCAAGCAACAGAAACCCGTCTGACATAAGCAAAAAGGGAGTTTAGTGGAATGGTGTGGAAAGGCAGAGTTACAGAAAAACCAGGCTGGGAATGGGGAATGGTGTGGAACCCAACAGCTCTAAAGGCTACGTAGCAAGTGTTCCTTGATAGTCTAAAAACAGCACTACCTTTGGGAAGAACGGTTCTCACTGTTTATAGTTAGGATTAGCTTTGGCTGTCAGAAAAAACAAACAAACCAATAATAGCTTAAATAAATCAGGACTGTATTTCTCTCTCATAACAGCAGTCCAGAGGTAGGCATTCCATTCAGAAGTCATGCGATCCAAATCCCCCAGATGGCTGTCATGTGCTGTCTACCTCATGGTTGAAGGTGTTTGCTGCAGCTCTGTCTGTCACGGCTTATGTTCCAGCCAGGAGAAAGTATGTAGAAGCTCATGCCTTATTTTTTATGAGTCCTCAGAAGATTATACCCCACACTCCCCCTAGTTTTCCATTGGTCACAGTTCAGTCACATGATGATTTCTAGTCAGGATGAAAAAATGATATAGTCTGTTTCATGCATCCAGTTACAGTGGGGGTTCTGTTATCAAGGAAAAAATGAGAGAATGGATATTAGCGGACATCTCCTCCATTTCTTCACACTCCGGCTCTTCTGGTTTTAAGTTTACAGCCCAGATTTGAGTCATAAAACAGAAACCATTCTGTAGGTTCTGAGCATAAAGTGTGATAATACAGTCTTGAGACTTATATAGACATTGGGAGGCCCACAAAGTGTAAATATTTACCCTGCGCTCCCTTAGTGGTATTGAGTAAAATTCCATCATATGAATGTGCCCCACGGTTTGTTAATCCGTTGACCAGTGGAGGGACATCAGGGTGTTTCCAGTTTTAGGCAATTATGAGTAAAGCCACTATAAACGTTTGCATATAGCTTTTTGTGGGTGTAGGTTGCAGTTTTTCTTGGGTAAAAACCCAGAGAAGGGTCACTGAGTCATATGGTAAGAGTTAAGACAAAGTTTTTCTATAATGGAACAGGGAGTAAATATTTGGGCTGTGCAGACCATATGGTCCTTGTCTTGAGTCTTCCACTCCTGCCATTGGAGCCCACGGGCTGCCATTGCTACAGTGTTGCAATAACATTTTATTGACAGACATTGAACTTTAAATTTCATAGAGTTTTCATGTGTCACAAAATACCCTTTTGACTTTTTTCCTGAACCATTTAAAAGTCATTCTTAGCGCACAGGCCATACAAAAACAGGCAGCAGGCCATAGTTTGCTGACTCCTCTGTTAAGTGAAAGAGGCCAGACTCAAAGTCTGGCCATATGTACTATATGATGCCATTTTTATGATGTCCTGGGAAAGGGCAAAACTATAGGGGCAGAAGACAAATTCGCCGTTGTCAGGGACTAGATGTGAAGTTCCCTGTCCTTACCAGCACTTGGTAATATCAGGATTTTATTTGTTTTGTTTTTAGCCATCTTAAGAAATAGGCAGTGATATTTCACTGTAGTGAATTGCATGGCGCTGATGATTAAGGATATCGAGGATCTTTTTCAAGTGCTGCTTTGCCGTTCCTATATGTCTCTTCAGGTCTTAACCCACCTTCATTTTTGCCTTGAATTGGGTTGGTTCATTTTCTGATTGAGGTTTGAGTGTTCCTTGTGTCAGATTGAAATTCTTTATCAGGTACGTGTCTTGGAAATTTCTTTTTCCTTGCTTATGGTTTGTCTTTGCGTTTTCTTAACATTGTCTTTCACAGAGCAGTTTTTAATTTTGGTAAAGTACAGTGTTTTCTTTGGTATGTTAGTGGATTGTGCTTTTGATACTGTGTCTAAGAATCTGTTTTATCCAAAGTCACAAAGATTTTCTGTTTTTCTTCTTGGAATTTTATAGTTTTAGAATCTCCTGTTGTTTCTCCAAAAAAAAAAAGAAAAAAAAAACCAACAAACACCAGAAAAACAAAAAGCTACTCTGATTTTGATTGGAGTTGTGTTAGAACAACAGATCAAATTTTTCTAGCATTGAGAATTGTCTAATCTGTCACATGCTGTATGTCCATTTATTTAGATTTTTGACTCTCTTTTTTACATTTATTTAACATCTTAAAATTTTATTTTTCTGAGATAGAGAGTGAGCACACGAGCTGGAAAGAGGGACGGAGGGAAAGAGAGAAGGAGACTTCCTGCTGAGCAGGGAGCCCAGTGCAGGGCTCGATACCAGGACCCTGGGATCATGACCTGAGCGGAAGGCAGATGCTTAACGGACTGAGCCATCCAGGCGCTCTCAGGTCTTTGACTTCTTTAATTAGCATATTATGCATTGTTGTATAACAAATTACCCCAAAACTTACTGGCTTTAAACAAACCCACCCTTATTATCTTAGCCTTTCTGTGGATCTAGAATCCAGTCATGGCTTAGTTGGGTGCTCTCCTCTGTCACAAAGTTTCAATCAAGGTGTCAGCGTAGGGTCTGGGGTTTCTTCTGGAAGCTCAGCCAGGGGAGGATCTGCTTTAAGTTCTCTCTGGTGTCGGCACAGTTAAGTTCCTCACAGGTTCCCCACCTGCAGGCCCAAGTTCTTTGCTGGCTGTTGCCTAGAGGCTGCCTATTGTTCCTTGTCACAAGGGCCTCTCCTGCTTGGAAGCTTGCTTCTTCAAAACATGCAAGTGGAGAAGGCAAGAGAGGAGTCTCCTAGCAGGAAGGAAGTCTCAGTGTTTTGTAACCTAGTCACAGAAGTGACATTGTGTTGTCCTTTCCTTGCTGTGTTCTGTTGGTTGGAATCAAGTCGTTAGGTCCAGCCCAGGGCAGGGAGTAGGTGTGAGAATCACGCAAGAGCACGACAGAGGTGTAGGTCATTGGGGGCCATCCTAGAAACCTAACTGCTACAATCTGTGTTTGTAGTTTAAGCGTATTTTGGAGATATTTTGCTGGGTTTGTACTTAGGTATTTCATATACTATTATGCAATTATAAATGGTCCTTTAAGAGAAATTTTCAATTTCCCATTGTTGGTAGAATGTATAAATACAATTTATTTTTGTATTCTGTATACTCACTCAGATCTAGAAGCTGTTTTGTAGATTCTTTGGGATTTTCTGTGTAGACAGCTGTGTCATCTGTGAACAGGGAAGATTTTCTTCTTTTCCAGTCTGTATGCTCATTGTATCTTTAATCTGCTTTATTGCAGTGTCCAGGATCTCCAGTATAATGCTGGATAGTAGCAGTGAGAGCAGCACCCTTGGCCTGTTCCTAGTGTTAGGGGGAAGGTATTCACTCTTTCATTATTAATATATTCTTACCTGTAGGTTAGTCATAAATGCCTTTTATCAGATTGAAAAATTTCCTTCCATTTGTATATAGCATTTTTTCATAAATAGATGTTGAGGGCGCCTGGGTGGCTCAGTGGGTTAAGCCGCTGCCTTCGGCTCAGGTCATGATCTCGGGGTCCTGGGATCAAGTCCCGCATCGGGCTCTCTGCTCAACAGGGAGCCTGCTTCCCTCTCTCTCTCTCTGCCTGCCTCTCTATCTACTTGTGATCTCTCTCTGTCAAATAAATAAATAAAATATTTAAAAAAAAATAAAATAAATAGATGTTGAATTTTGTCAGGTGCTTTCTAGGCATTTCTGTAGACATTATAATTTGTTTGGTCATATGCTTTTTTCCCCCTTCGTTTATTGATAATGATGAATTTTTGATTGATTGATTTTCAGATATTAAACCAACCTTGCCTTCTCGTGGTAAACGTCACCTGGTCTTTTGCTTGATTGATTTCATTTGCCAGTATTTTGGAGATCTTTGTATCTGTCTTCATGGGGTACTGGTGTTTAGTTTTCTTGTAAGTTTATCTGGTTTTGATCAGGGTAATGCTGGCTTCATAAAATGAGTTATGAAGTGTTCTTCTCTTCCATTTTCTGGGAAGGTATATAGAGTTGGTATTATTTAAATACTTGATAGAATTTGCTAGGATCTGAGGTTTTCTCTTTTGGAAGGTTTTAACTGTAAAGTCTAATTTTTTTTTTTAATAGCTATGGAACAATTCAAGTTCTCTGTTTCTTCTTACTTAGATGAGGTCTGTTTATTAGTGTGTCTTTAATAAGTTTGGCCACATCACATAAGCCGTTAATTCTATGGATATAAAGTTATGGTCGTATTCCCTTTTTCTTTAAATATCTGAAGAGCTGTAGTAAGGTCCCTCCTTTATTTCTAATATTGGTGATTTTTGGGTTTTTTTTTTCTTTTTTTCTTGGTCAGTGTAGCTAAAAGTTTATTGATTATATTTATTTTTTCAGAGAACCAGCTTTTGGTTACATTGTTTTTGCTCTATTTTTCTTTTTCTAATTTCATTGATGTCTGCTCTTTATTTCCTTTTTTCCTCCTTGTGTTGGGCTTCTTTTTTTTATTTTTTTATTTTATTTTTTAGTTTTGTAAGGTGAAAGTTGAGCTCATTGATTCAAGACCTCCTTTTCCACTGTAAGCATTTAATGCTATGAATTTCCCTCTAAGCACTGCTTTAGTGTCATGTTGCGAATTTGGGTGGGTTTTTCTCATTCATTCAATTCCTAATTTCCCTTCTGACTTCTTCTTTGACCCATGAGTTGTTTAGAAGTTTCTTTTCTTTCTTTCTTTCTTTCTTTCTTTCTTTCTTTCTTTTTTTTTTTTATTATTTATTTATTTGGCAGTGAGGGAACACAAACAAGGGGAGCAGCAGAGGGAGAGGGAGAAGCAGATTCCCTGCTGAGCAGAGAGCCCGACTCAGGGCTTGATTCCAGGACCCTGGAACTCAAACAGCTGGGCCACCCAGGTGCCCCTGGAAGTTTCATTCAAAATGAATGAAACCTACTGATTCCATTAGGACCCCAGAACTTAGGTTGTGTAGTTTCAGTTATTTTAAGTTTCTTGAAATTTGTTTTATGGCCTGAACTATGACTGTGACACTTGATAAATGTCTCATGTACACTTCTTTGAACATAACATGTCTTCTGCACCTGTGGATGAAGTGTGCTGTCATGTCAACTCGGGCAGCTTGGTTGATGCCATTCTTCCTGTTCTCGATGTTCTGACGGGTTTCCTCTATACTTTGTTGATTAATAAGAGAAAAGTGCTGAAATCTCTAGTTATCTTGCGGATTTGTCTATTACTCCTTTCAGTTCTCTGTTTTTCCTTCATATATTTTGAAGCTCTGTTTTGTGAAAACATACTTAGGGTGGTTCTATCTTCTTGATGAATTGACTCCTTTACCATTGTATGTAATGTCTTTCTTTACTGCTGATAATATTCTTTGTTCTGAAGTGTCTGATAATAATTTAGGCATTCCAGCTTTCTTTCAATTAGTGTTTGCATGGTATGTATTTTTCCCATCTGTGTTAGTTTTCTATGCTACATAGTAAATTACAGGAAACGGGCACCTGGGTGGCTCAGTCCTTAAGCATCTCCCTTCGGCTCAGGTCATGATCCCAGGGTCCTGGGATCGAGTCGCACATCAGGCTCCCTCTCCCACTCCCCCTTCTTGTGTTCTCTCTCTCTCTTTCTTTGTCAAATAAATAAAATCTAAAAGAACTACGAGTAACAGTGATTTTAGACAACATGGTTCATACATATTTACACATATAGTCATAGTTCTTTAAGTGAGAAATTCTATAGGCCTAGAACTCAGTCTGAAATTGGTGTCAGCTGTTCTGCATTCCTGTCTGGAAGCTCATTCAGGTTCTTAGAATTCATGACCTTAGGGTTAGAGACTTGAGGTCCCAATTGTCTTGCTCCCTGCTGACCTCTTTCAGCTCCGGGAAGCCACTTGCAGGTCCTTGCTGCAGGCTTCCTTCCGTCTCAGCAACTGAGATTCTCCCTCACGTGGAATCCCTCTGAACACTTCAGATCTTTCTGACTTCCTTCTGCCACGAGCTGGAGAACAGTGCTTTGAAAGAGCACATGTGGGGCGCCTGGGTGGCTCCGTCAGTTAAGCATCTGACTCTTGATTTCAGCTCAGGTCATGATCTCAGGGTTGTGCGATCGAGCTCCGTGCTGGGTGTGGAGCCTGCTTAAGCCTCTCTCTCTCCCTGTCCCCCTGTAAAAAACAAATAAAATAAAGAGGTCAGAACCACCTGGATAATTTCCCTGTGTTGAGGTCAGCTGTGCCGTATAACCTAATCATGGTGAGCATCGTCGTGTTCACAGTCCTGAGGGTTACGTAGGACTTGTATGCAAGGGGAGTGGGAAATACCGAGGGCCAGCTTGAAGTCTGCCTCCCACACTATTCCTTTGCTTTTGACCTATCTTTGTCTTTATGCTCAGATCAAGCTTCTTCTAGATAGCACACATAGTCTCTCTTTTATTCAGTCTTAGAGTCTCTACCTTTCCATTGATATGTTTGGCCAGTTGCATTTATTAATTGAACAGTGTGGTTGAATTAAAATCTGGAGTGCTTTTGTTTCCTGTTTCTTTTTTTTTTTTTTTTAAAGATTTTATTTATTTGACAGAGAGAGAGATCACAAGTAGGCAGAGAGGCAGGCAGAGAGAGAGGAGGAAGCAGGCTCCCTGAGGAGCAGAGAGCCCGATGCGGGGCTCGATTCCAGGACCCTGAGATCATGACCCGAGCCGAAGGCAGCGGCTTAATCCACTGAGCCACCCAGGCGCCCCTGTTTCCTGTTTCTTGTTTGTTTCCTGTTTCTTCCATCTGTTCTTCTTTCCTTTCCCCTCTATTTCCATTTTTTTTGATTGAGTATTTTAAATTTCATCTGACCTCCATTGTTGGTTTATTGTTTATACTTCCTGTTTCACTTTTGTAGTGATTGCCCTAGGCTTTACCATATACATCTGTAATGGATTAGTCTCTCTTCAAGTTCTATTTACTGTATCACATACGATATCAGAACTTTACAATAACATACTCCCAATTCTTCCCTCCCATCTTGTTGTCACACTTTTTACTTTCACTTTTGTTGTAGGCCTATACTCTTTCTCTTGTTTCACTTGAGACAATTGTCTTTTTTTTTTTAAGATTTTATTTATTTGTTTGACAGAGAGAGAGTGTACAAGTGGCAGAGCAGCTGGCAGAGAGAGGGGGGAAGCAGGTTCCCCGCGGAGCAGAGAGCCCGATGCGGGGCTCGATCCCAGGACCCTGAGACCATGACCTGAGCCGAAGGCAGACGCTTACCTGACTGAGCCACCCAGACACCCTAGACAATTATCTTTAGAGCAGTTTAAAATAAGGTAGAGAATATGTTATATATATATAGTTTATAAATTATAATTTTTATAGTATATCTTATATGTGTACAACAATAAATAACTATCAAATATATTTTATATTAACCTTTATTTTAGTCATCACTGGAGATCTTCATTTCTTTGTATAGATCGATGTTTCTGTCTGGTATCCTGTTCCTTCTGCCTGAAGAACTTCCTTTAATATTTCTTGTAGTGCAGGTCTGCTCTTATGAACTATCTCTGTTTTTGTCATTTTTGAAAGATGTTTTCACTGGGTGTGGAATTACAGGTTCACAGGATTTTCTTGCAGCGTGTCACAGGGGCCTGTTTGTTTGGCTGTTAGTGTGCGGGGTTGAGGCCGTCTGGTCAGGAGCGGTGCTGGGTTCAGGTTTGCTGTTTCGGTTACCTTCATTGTACTGTACCTTCCAATTCCTGTAGCATTACCGTGAGCTGTTTCCTGGTGTGTGTAGGTTCTGACAAGAACTCTGTGTCTCTTTATTCCCGTGCATGTAATGTCTCTTTTCTTCCTAAATGTTTACACCTTTTCATCTTTGGTTTTTAGGTGTTGAATATGGTGTGTTTGATGTTTGTTCTTGGTATTTTTCCTGCTTGGGTTCTCCGGGCGTGTAGGCTCCCATGCACTGTTTACTTGTACCCTCCAGCTTCTAGATTCTGTTCTGTGTCTTTAAGTCTTTTCTTTTTCTGTATCAGTTTGGGGAATTTGTAGCCAGTGAGACTGATCTGTCTTCTAGTAAGCCAGTTCTTTCCTGAGCTGCAGTGTTGAGTCTCTCCATGAGCTTGTTGAGGTCAATCTGCTTATTTGCTACTGTGTTTTTAGTCTAACATTTACATTTGGCTTTTATGTTTCCAGTTCTGTAGTCAAGCTGCCCATTTGTTCCTACATTTTGTCTACTTTTTCTGGTAGAGCCTTTAATATTTTAGTTACTTTTTAAATATTTTATTTATCAGAGAGAGAGGAGGCACGTGAGCAGGGGGAAGGGCAGAGGGAGAAGGAGACTCCTCACTGAGCAGAGAGCCGGGTGCGGGGCTGGATCCCAGGACTCCAGGATCATGACCTGAGCTGAGGTAAATGCTTTGAAATGACTGAGCCACCCAGACACCCGAACATATTAGTTACTTTAAATTCCATAACAGTTCTGACATCTGGGTCATCCCCAAGGCTTTTTGTGTTGATCGCTTTGTCTCTTCACAGCGTGTTGTGTTTTTCTTCTTTTGTGTGCATGCGTATCTCATAATCTTTAATTGATCTTGGGCGTTACAGGTAGGACAGTAAAGAGTGAAGGTATTTATGCCTAGCAATGGGCATGCTTCCGTAAGTTGTTCGGATGGGATCGAGTCAGTCTAGTTAGGAGTTAAGCTCACCTAGATTCCGTTACTGCTCTCCTTCCCTTCACTGCACCACCAGCCTCTTGCTCCCGTCTGCGTAGACTAGGGGCTGAGTTTCTGGAAGGTATTTCTCAGTGTTCCTGTTCTCCCCTTAGCTTTCAGCCTTCCTCCTGTTTCTGTGCCTCAAAGGGAATCTCTCGCTGCTCTTGCCTTTGCCCAACAGTAGATTCCTGTTGCTTCCCACTTGGGGGAAGGAAGGCTGGGAGGGCATTCTCCGTTGTCCTGGTTCACCTTCAGTCCCTGTGGCCCTTCCTGTCCCACAGGATGAGATTTTTCTTTTTTTCCTTTTCTCTTTTCACCATCCCAAATGGGTCCTTGAACAAGTAGGAGGTAGGATTTGCAGACCTACTCCCAGTCTCTTAAGGCTTTTATTTCGTAGAGGAGAAGGGCTGGGCTGGGCTTTATGCTTTTTTTTGCGATGTTGGCCACTCCGCTGCTCCTGGCTTGCAGTGGTGAGGGAGGCTTTCTCCCACCTCTTGCTCTGAACCAGTCTTGGTCAGGAGCGCACTCTGGAGGTTTACTGAGAACAGCCTGCAGGGCGTGCAGCCCCCCGGTGTCTGTCGCTAGCCCCCACTTGGCTTGTAGCAGTTGGTTAAACATTTTAGCCGAACTCTTCTAACCTGTCCGGATGGTATCCAGTGTCTGTTCTTCCTGGGCCCTGTCTGAAGCAGGCAGGTGCTCAAATGCACTTTCTCCTTGGGTGGGGGGGCGCTTCTCTTCCCTTAGATTTTATTCTACTTGGTTGCCCCGTGACCTCTGTTCTCGGATGACTTCACAGAAAGTCATGCTATTTGTAGTTTTTCTGGCTTTTCTTGTGAGGATGATCCCAGTGTTCTTTCCAACTTGCACTGTCCCGGGGGGGATGCCTCAACCTCCTGGCCTTCAGTGATCACAAAAACAAAACCAAACCCGACTCCAAGCCCACTAGATGCTGGGCTCTGTGCTGAGTGAGGGGGAATCAAGCTTTGAGGAATTCTCTCTTCCAACACTGTAGTCTTGGTAGGAGGGTCATTCTCGAGCACATTCCCTAAGCTTCCCCGGTTGGGAGGCTTTGCATGTAACCGTAATCTTAAGCGAGTATCTCCAGGTGGAGGGAGTGGTGGGAGGTAAGCAGGCATACGGGGCCCCCTTGCACACCCCAAGACAACACTCCCATGGCTTTGCTGTCCATGCCCTTGTGGCCTCTCCATCCGCATCTGGTTCTCCGGGGCCATGTCCATTTTGTGCGCCTCTGGCAGTCTTCTAATGAATTCCTTTTTGCTGAAGTTAGTAGAGCTCCTAGTCTGTCATGTACAACCGAGGACTTCCACCTCGGGAAATGTATATACTGGAAGGGGAAACACAGTACCCAGAAAACACGGAAATACCGAGTGCAGAGCAAAATCGTGCTGCTGAGTATGGACCGGCCTGGGGGTCAGCCGACGTGTTCATAAAAGGCCAGACGGTAAATAGTTCAGTCTTGTGGCCATATGGTCTCTGTTGCAGCTACTCAGCTCTGCCATCCTCGTGCAGAAGCGGCCGTGGACAGTATGTAAACAGATGGGAGCAGCTGTTCCAATAGAGCTGTTTACCCAAGCGGGCAGCCGTGGGTCGCCTGCTCCCACTCCATGCCTCTGTGTGCATTTAGAGGAAGACTGGAGACAGTCTGTGTATCTCCTGGTTCTTTGCAAAGGCCAGAGTTTCAAGTGTCAGGGTCCTTATGCCTGAGGATTAACCGACATCCTTCTTTCTGCCCATTCTTCTCTTGCAGAAGCAAAACCAGCCCCAGAAATATTTGAAAACGAAGTCATGGCACTGCTGAGAGACTTTGCTAAAAATAAGAACAAAGAGCAGAGACTGCGCGCCCCAGATCTGGAATACCTCTTTGAAAAGCCACATTGAGCTTTGCACCACCGCCGCCTGCCTGGGGCCTCAGTCTGTGGCCCCTAACTTAGGATAGACTCCGGCCGTGACTTCCTGCTTCTCCTGAGACACTCAGCCCTCCGGGACCGTTTGTTTTGCTTCAAATGATGGACCCATCTCTCAGGACATGTAAATACGGGGTGTGACTCATTCTCACACTTTGTTGGTTTAGTGTTAAGCCTAAAAGCAGTTGCTGGTCTTGCCGGCACTCTGGCCTATTTCTCTGGCTCGGGTCTCCCGAGTCGGGCCTCTGCCACAGGAGGGCAGTGTCGGGATGCAATTGTGCTCACCCGGAGCTTCCACCAGAAGTGTGTGCCCTGCAAAGAGACAGCCAGCTGCGGGGGCTGGGTAGTAGCTTCCCCGAGCAGCCCAGGGCTCTGTTCAAGTGAAATCTGCTTTCCCCCTTCCCCCGCTCCCAGTAGGGTCCTTCCTCCTGGGGCAGCAGACCCAAGCCCCCTGAGCTGACTCTTTCAGAGGCACGGCGGGCAGAGCGAGGGCGGCAGGCAGGGCTGTGTGGGCTTGCTGCTGACGAGTCCACATCCTCCTCATCAGATTTTCTCGCAAACGTTCACTCTGTACACTGAAAGATAATTAAATATTAAAGAATATTTTATGAAGGAGAAATCACAGTTCCCGGCCCTCACACGATTATTTTAATTCTGTCTGTCCTCATATAATCCACAGTCACTTGTCTCCAGAGTTACATAAGGTGACAGCCACAGGATTGATTCCCGTGTGGCACGATGGCAAGCTTTCTCTGTCTTTCCACAGTCTTCCCGGTGATTGTAGTCGACCAATCGACAACACATAAGCAATAACATCTTAGAATGAATCGGTTGGCAGTGCTGAGCTCCGGGGCCGGGAGACTAATGTGTGTCTAGCAGTGGTCTCCCTGGAAGGATTTGCTCTCAGAACTGTAACCCAGTCAGCACTATCGCCCCCCAGGCTGGGTGGGGACCATCCAAGGTGGGGACCTCAGAAGGTGGGGGGGGGGTAAGCACGGGGTTGGTGATCACAGGAGATGCATGCGGAGAGGCAATGCCTGCTTCCAGCATCCTGGAGCTGAGGGGTTCCTGGAGAGCCTCCTCCTGGTCCTCGTTGCCCCTCAGTGTCCCCAGCTAAGGAGAGAAGAGAAGAGAAGAGCTTTTACTCAGGGGACCCCGCGAGAGCCTCACAGCACCCCTACGGACAAGTGGTGTTACGCTAATTTTGCAGATGAGAAAGTGGGCTCAGAGAGCAGTTTGTCCAAGGTCAAGTCGCTGTTTCATCACAAAGTGACGGTCTCCTTTAGTTCTGCGCCCAAGTGGAGGAACGTTCCACTAGATCACTCTTCTCTACTGGTGGAAACTTAGTAGGAATTCATGCTTTGCGATGTTAGGGCAAAGACACGATCATTCTGAGACAGCGAACTGTGTGTCACGAAGGGGACAGAAAGCTGCTAGATGCTTCCCAAAGTAAGCCCGTGGCTACGCAGCGCAGCTCACATGCAGGAAGGAGCAGTGTCGGTGCTGGTTTCAGGTTCAGATCCTGGCTCTGCTGCCCGCCTGCTGGCTGAGTGCATTGCCCTGAGCCCCCATGTCCTCCTCCATAAAATGGGGGTGACGACTCTCCTTTCTTAGCTGATTGTGAGCTTCAGATGAGAAGAGAGAAAACTCGCAAAGCTCCTACACGGCCCCCAGCACACTCGGCTCTCAGTAGCTCTTCAGTGTCCACGCTGGGTCGAGGCCTCAGCTGGAGGCTGGTCTCCTAGTACCAGTTGCCTGGCATGTCACCTGTGCAGGCGGGAGAACCACGGGGGTGTCTCACCGGGCAGGGAAGACAGCAAATGCCCTGGGGGCGAGAAGCAGATGTGGGAGTGACAGCTGGGAGGCAGAAGCAGGGCCCTCGGAGAGGACGTGCCTGGGGGCTTCCTGCAGACTCTGGTCACTTGGGGCCTCGTTTGAGGCGCTGGGCAGAGGGCGTTAAGCAGCGGAGAGTTTGTGGAGCGCACTAGACTGTAAGACGTGCACACAAATGGGCAGGACTTGCCCACCCATCCCGGGTGCTGCCGCAGCTCTCCCCAGCGGCCTAGTGGGCAGTCTGGGCCTTTCCCCCCAGGGGGGTTCGAGGTGTCCTGATCCTGATTTGGTCTCATCTAACATAATGCTCAACAGTCGTCACTGTCCCCTGGGACTGGCATGCTTCCGAAGAACTGTTTTCCTCCCAGGCTGCTGGCTTGTGTCCCCTCAGAAAGTGAGGGCTCTTGCTCGGCGTCAGACCCAGGGGTGCTATGTAAACAGTTTTTCCCTTTATTGGGCATTAACTAAAACTAGGCCGGTCACAGCGCATTTTTTAAAAATTAATAAACATATAGCAAGGGCCAGCAGCCCCCCAAGGATCTGTGGGGAACAGGAGCCGGCTCCATCGCTCTCAGTCTGACACTGCACTGCTCGGTGACCTCATTCTGAGCCGGGGCCCTGCCCTGCCCCATCCGAAGTGAGTTCTGCCGCCCAGGCTGCCTCGTGACCCGTCCCACTGGCTCACAAAGGCTGTTCTCTTGCCAGTCTCGTGTCTCAATCATTCCCAGTCTTCCCAGTGCACCAGCCACACCCCTTTGCCCGAGCTCTGTGCCTTGGAGGGGATCTGTTAGGGTCATGGTAGAGGTGTCTCGTTCTGGCTTTGGGCTTTATCTAGAGGTTAGCTGGTCTGTCTCGTCACTCCAGCCAGGGGGGCACAGTCACAAACTTTGTTCATATTTTTAAACATCACCAGGAAAAGAGATTCTACTGGCAAAGTTGAGAGTCTCATGTTTATCTGTCAGTCCATCCACCACGCTGCCGTGGCTCGAGGAAGAGGAAGAGTTCACAGTGTGCAAGTCAGGCAGCCTTAAGGGGCCAGCAGGTCTGGGAGACTTCTAAGCCGACAGCCCCCCATTAGCCCAGCTGGCCGTGTCTGAGGGGGTGGACCTGCCATCCTGCAGCTGTCAAGGGAACGATGCCCATCTGCGGGATACAGGTTTCCCAGGGAGCCCTCTGGGAGTGAGGAAGGGTGCCAGACCTTACCCAATTAGCTAAAGTGGCCTTGGGACAGGTGGCCTGAGGCAAGGGGTGCTCTTGCAGCTTTAAGGAACATGGGTCTGTCAGCAGTCTGACATTTTAAGGTGGATTATGGAGAAGTGGAAGCTATCCAAGATAAGAGGCTTGAGAGGGAAAGACGTGCAGAGAAGAAATCTACCACCTTGTAACCCACAATCACAGGGAGAAGAGTCACGGTCTTTTGCTGGGTCCCAGGTCTTGCCTGAATCCAGATACTCACGCCAAGGACGAGGATGTTTTTCTTTTTCTTTTTCTTTTTCAAGATTTATTTATTTATTTGACAGAGATTACAAGTAGAGAGGCAGGCAGAGAGAGGAAGGGAAGCAGGCTCCCTGCTGAGCAGAGAGCCTGATGCGGGGCTCCATCCCAGTAATCTGGGGTCATGACCTGAGCTGAAGGCAGAGGCTTAACCCACTGAGCCCCCCAGGGATGTTTTCTTTAAGAAGGGCGCCGTGAGCGCGCGTACATAATGACCCGTCATAGCCCATGGTTATAAAGCGAGCGGTGGCATTAAGATGTACATTGTGTTTGCCAGTGGATTTCAGGCCTTTTCGTTCGTATGGAGAGACGTGTTCACCTTCCGCGATGCGCTGGGACCCACGGTGAGGGCAAGTAGAGCGGGGCTGTTAAGGGCAGCTGCTCGAGAGATCGAAGGAAGACTCCGGGATGGCCCATTCATCAGCTGGGCGCGCGCGTCAGCCGAACCTCTCCACCGCTCTGTGTCTTTTTTAGTAAAAGGGAAAGAAAAGGAACTTCCCCGCATGTGTGGGCGTGAGGACCAAATGAGGTCGCACACGGAAGGTGCCTCGCACAGGACCTGGCACCTTGGCAACACTGTTGCTAGGTCGACTTAGCAACGTGCTCTTTGCTGATGCGGGCCCAGCGCTGCTAGGAGCATCACATGGACTCCGGCTGAAGGCGCACCATGGTCACAGGAGATAAGTAGGGGTGTCATTCCTCTTCCACAGGTGAGAAAAGTGAGGCCTGATGAGATAAAGCTACTTGCTCAGAGTCACAGAGGGGAAGCTTCTGAAGGCAGGCCTTGGGCGGATGGCGTTGCCTACATCGCCTGCAAACAGGAACGCCATCGCCAGCCCTTCCCCGAGACTGGCTTCTCCCGGATCTCGTCGTGGTCCATGGAGGACTGCTGTGCGGACTTCGCAGAGACCCTCCCTTGGTTCCCTGCCGGGCCCCTGGGCCCTGACTCTTGCACACATGACGGCGTGGCCTCGGCAGCTCCAGCCTTAACCCCCCGAGCCCTCCCAGCAGGACCGGTGCCACCTTGCGATGACGGTTTGGAGTTGAGAGGCACTTTGGATTTGCGGGGCAGTCAGAGGGCAGGGCTCAAACTGCCCTGTGTCAAGGGTTTTAGGCCTGCCTCCAGCAGCAGAGATGAGGTTTGAAGCTTTCTGGATCCCCCCGTCGCTATCCGTCCTTTCCCTCCGAGCTGGAGGCTGGCTCTGTTTGCTGGGCGTGGCTGGTCGCAAGGGCCACGCAAACCCCATTCCAGGGTACAGAGATGAGTTGCCCAACCTCTCGCACACCCCTGGCTCCCGTGCTTTTGCTGACAGCCCACTGCTGGCTCCTCCGAGCCAGAGACTGATGCCAGGCCCCTGTGAGCGGGACCCTCACTCTCCTGTTTTTCTTGGCTCCCACCTTCTCATCAGGGTCCCACAGACGTGAGAAGTTTTTGTAGATACTGCACTAGATAACGTGTCTCCCAACTCAAGTAGAAAAAGGCAGTTAAAGATGCCAGGACTTTAATTTTAAAGATGCAATGTAATGGCCTTCACTAGGTCACACATTAACAAAATTTGGTAAACCTATTGCGTTCTCTAACTTGAGAGGAACCCCACATGCCTTCCAAGCTGCCAACCCACGTGGAAGAGGTTGGAAAGCCAGAAGCTAGTCCTCTCTGTCGGCTACTTCTGTCTACATTTGGAGGAGAGTTACGAGGAAGAGATGAGCTCAGGAAAGAATTAGGTGGTGTTCAAGTAGTAATGAAGGGAAATAGAAACCAGAGATCCAGGGCCTTCCAGGGTTGAAAAATCTTCTATGCCCTAAGTAGAAAAAGATGAGATAAAAAAAAAAAAAGAGGGCCACAAAACCCCAGTGAAACTTTTCCCTCGGATAAAGTGCCTCAGGACAGGACCAGACTAGGGCATATCTCCTTTTTATCATTCCAAGTGCCCTCAAGACAGCCATCGAGGAGAGGAGAGGGATGGAGGGGAGCCAGCAAGACAGGTTATGTGCTAGAACTGTCTGGGAAAAGACTTGGGGTGAGTATGACTGGGGGGGCACAGAACCGACTAGAAGCAAGGGGGTCTGTGGCCAGTTGTGTTGCCGACAGCACCGTGAGCTGCGGGTGCCGCAGTCTGCAGCTGTGAAAGGACTTAGCATGCATGAGCAGGAGCGGGAGTCCGCAGCCCCCCGGGGGGACAGGCGGTGCCATGCCCATCTCAGAGATGGTGGAGGAGGAGGGCCGCAGACAGAAGAGCTGGGCCGATGCAAACAGTGAGCGCCATCTCCTGCAAAGCAGGACCAGCGAGTGAAGGAGCCTCCGTGCAGCGCCGTCCCCGCCCTGCACTGGATGGGCCCCACCCCCGCGTCTGTATGCCTGTCTTTCCAGTCGTGGGTCCCTGGCCCAGGATGAGCTGCATGGGACGGGGAGAGGCTGGTGCACCATTGTCGCTGGAGACCCCAGGCTTCGAGCCAGGTGCAGGGACTGGACAGGACTTAGGGTGGCGTCCCTTAGAGAGAATGTGAGTGTGCCATGCATGAGAAGAAAGACTGGCTGGTTTGGCGCACAGAAGGTGGGGTTGCGGCGGAGACTACGGTGTCCACCCGCCCACTGCCACTTCTTCCTGACCAAGCAGGGAGACGACACGGCCCCAGCCTGCCTTCTGTAAGGCCTGGGCTGCAGGGTTGGGACCGGCAGGTCGGGCCCGGGCAGAAGTAAGGAGAGCAGCTTTCAGGCCTGGCCTTTAGAAACACCCCGACTAGGCGCTTGCGGGGCTCAGTCGGTGAAGCATCTGCCTTTGGCTCAGGTCACCACCCCAGGGTCCTGGGGTCGAGCCCCACATCTTGCTCCCTGTTCCACGGGGGGTCTGCTTCTCCCTCTCCCAATCCCCCTGCTTGTGTTCCCTCTCACTGTGTCTCTTAAATAAATACAATCTTAAAAACAGAAAAGAGGGGCGCCTGGGTGGCTCAGTGGGTTAAAGCCTCTGCCTTTGGCTCGGGTCGTGATCCCAGAGTCCTGGGATCGAGCTCCGCGTCAGGCTTTCTGCTCAGGAGGGAGCCTGCTTCCCTTCCTCTCTCTCTCTCTGCCTGCCTCTCTGCCTACTTGTGATCTCTGTCTGTCAAATAAATGAAGTCTTAAAAAAAAAAACCACACAGAAAAGAAATGCCCGAGTGTGGCTGCTACCTTGCCACAGACATCCAACCCATATTCTAGATGGGGTGCCTATACCAGGGAGGGGGTCGCCTAAACTCTCAAACTGCTTCAGTGGCGCTCAAATTTCGTGCTTTATTCATTCCCTTGTTACCTATTGTAGCCTATCCTATTCGGACTAGTACATTTTGCTGGATCAGACCCACGGCTCAGTCAACCCTTGAACAACGTGGGGCTGAAAACCCGCATACAACTCTTGACGCAACCAAAAACCTAACTACTGACCGCCTACTGTTGCCCGAAGCCTTATCGGTAAGATAAACAGTCGGTCACACGTATTTTGTGTTGTATATGTACTATATCCTGTATTCTTACAATGAAGTAAGTTAGAGAAAAGAAAGTGTTATTAAGAATATCATGGGGGGGTTGCCTGGGTGGCTCAGTGGGCTAAAGCCTCTGCCTTCGGCTCAGGTCATGGTCCCAGGGTCCTGGGATCGAGCCCCGAATTGGGCTCTCTGCTCAGCGGGGAGCCTTGCTTCCTCCTCTCTCTCTGCCTGCCTCTCTGCCTACTTGTGATCTCTGTCTGTCAAATAAATAAATAAGTCTTTAATATATCGTAAGGGGTGGGGGGAGTTACACAGCCAGGAAGCAGCGAGACAGGAGGGAAATCCAGGTTTCCCCAGATCTTGGCGTGTACTTCCCCACACCCCACCTGTCCCAGACACCCTGTCCTCTCCTTGCCTTCCTGAGCTTTGCCATATCCGTGCCCCATCTATACTAATATTTCCTTACTGTTGTCCTTAAGTTAAGTCCCTTCTTTATTTAAACAAATTAATTTTTGAAAAGAAACTTCACATCACAGCTATAAATGGGAAAAACTGTATCAATGGCATCACTTGCCAAAACGAACAAGGTAGCTATAAAAACAAATACTTTGTTGTCACCTGACCGACTCAGTCAGTAGAGCACGCGACTCTTCTCAGGGTCATGATTTCAAGCCCCATGTTGGGCAGGGAGCCTACTTTAAAAGAATTTTTTTTTCAAATACATAAAATGTGAAATTTTTCTAACGTATTAGAAAAAATTTCATATATACAGCAACATCCAAAAGAGCTTTACAGCAAGTAACTCTATGTCCTATCCATCACTTAGATTCCCATTAACTTTTTACTTGCTTGATTCATTGTGTATCTGCCCATCTTTCCATCCGTCTCTGGAGGGTTGGAAATTAATTAATCCATTAGTCATTAATCCATCTATTTTTTATTCATTTCAAAGAAAATTATAGATATCAGAATGCTTCCCCTAAATATTTTGGAACACATATCATTAATTAGATGTACATACTTATTTAAAGTTGTTTTCTTTTGCTCCAAAGTTAACATATAATGAAATACCCAAATCTTAAGTGGACATGTGCTACCTTCTGGCAGGTGCCCACACCAGACTCCTATCAGGAAACAGGAATTACCATCACCCTAGAGAGTTCTCTCCTGGTCCACCCTCGTCAGTCCCTACAACACGCCTCCTCACTCGCCAGGCAACCATATCTCTGACATTTTCTTTCACCGTAGATTAGCTTTGTCTGTTCTAGAATTTCATAAAGATGGAGTCATGTGGTGTGTGCTCTTCTGGTTCTGTCTGCTGTCAGTCAGCATAACGTTTTGGCACTGCCCACATTGGTACTTGGTCCTGTTTATTGTTGAGTCGAATGTATCATGTCAAACGACTCTACCCCATTTGTGTATTCATTCCATGGATGGGCACCTGAGCTCCTTCTGGTACTGGGTTCCAGACAATTCTTTCTGTGATCGAATGTTCTTATTTCTCAGTAAATATCTAGAGGTAGAATTGCGAGGTCATACGTCGGTGTAGGTCCAGTTGAAAAGCAAGTGGCAGCTCGTGGTCCAAAGCAGATGTAGCCTTTTATATTCTCACGGGCAATGTACGAGAGATCTAGCTGCCCTACAAGCTTGCCAGCATTTGATGTCAGTCAGTCCTTCAAAACTTAGCCATCCTTGTGCGTAGAAACTGACACCTCCCTGTCGTTTTCATTTGCAGTTCCCTGATGACGAATGATGCTGAATTTTTTTTTTCATGTGCTTACTGGCTATTCAAATGTCTTCCTAACATTTTATTTATTTATTAGGCAGAACACAAGCAGGCAGAGGGAGAGGGAGAAGCAGGCTCCCCACTGAGCAGAGAGCCCTAGGTGGGGCTCGATCCCAGGACCCTCAGATCATGACCTGAGCTGAAGGCAGTGGCTCAACCCACTGAGCCACCCAGGCCCCCCTCCAACATCATTTATTAAAAAGACTTCCTGTCCTATTGGCTTCCTATGACATCTTTGTCAAAAATCACGTCTGTAACAGTGAAAACAAACAAAACTATATATTGAGGTTTTAAATATTTTATTTTTTAAAAAGATTTTATCTATTTATTTGACAGAGAGAGAGAGAGAGAGAGAGCAGGCACAAGTAGGCAGAGTGGCAGAGGAGGGAGAGGAGGAAGCAGGCTCCCCGCTGAGCAGGGAACCCCATGTAGGACTCCATCCCAGGACCCTGGGATCATGACCTGAGCCGAAGGCAGCTGCTTAACCAACTGAGACACCCAGGTGCCCCGAATTTTTAAAAATTTTAAATAAAATGTTCAAGTGAAAATTAAATGCAGCTAAAAGTAGTCTAATCAAGTTACAAAAATTCATATTTAAAAATAAGTTCCTAAAAAAAAAAATAAGTTCCTCACTGAGAAAAATGGGACTGTCGAGGACTGGTCTATCACAAGAGATTTCTTGGTTTCCTAGTATGATTTACATCTAAAATGAAAATCAAGTTTTCCATCAAAAAAGCCATTCTCTTTTTAAACGGTGACATTAACTAGCTTTGAGAATGCCAACAGCCCATATGTATGTAGGTGGAGAGAGCGAAAGATGTTAACTGTCTTTCTGATACAATTACTTATCAGTTTGGCACATAAAAAATTATCGTCGGGGGGCGCCTGGGTGACTCAGGGGGTTCAGCCTCTGCCTTCAGCTCAGGTCATGATCTCAGGGTCCTGGGGTCGAGCCCCACATCAGGCTCTCTGCTCAGCAGGGAGCCTGCTTCCCCTTCTCTCTCTGCCTGCTCCTCTGCCTACTTGTGATCCCTCTCTCTGACAAATAGATAAATAAAATCTTAAAAAAAAAAAATGATCGTCGGCGTACAGGAGGGTTTGTTGTGGTGATGCGTGTATACAGTCAGTGCTTGGAAACCCACACCAGTGATCCCCATCACCTACAGTGCCCGTCCACTGTGTGGCAGGAGGGCCACGTGGTCGTGTGGCCGGTGTCCTGGTCAGTGTCAGAAGGACAGCCAAGACCACGCTTTTTTTAGCTTTATCCCGGGACTAAGAATAGCGAGATGTGCTTATCGTGTGAGGCAGGCCTCTCATTTAGTTCCCTTACGCCTCCTAGAGAAAGGCCGAAGCACCCTGGTCACCCCGCCTTTCCTGGGAACCAGAGGTGCCCAAAAGCCACGCCAGCTGCCCAAGTCGCTCCACTGGTGAGCTGGGGGCAATCGCACGTAAAGCCGGACCGCATGGCTCCCCGCCCATCCTCCTAAGTCCTCTGCACATTTGCCTTCTCGTAAGAAAAGAGCCTGGCACGCTGCCTGTATGTACTGTTCCCATTACTCGGTGATTTCGGTTTATAAATTGTTAAAAACCTGTCTGTCTCCGTCCGTCCTAAAACATCAGGGAGTGTGTCCCCTTTGGGAACCCCACACTGCTCCTTGGGTGCCTGCCGCCTGCATCCTCCCCAGCACCTCCTGGAGGCTACTTCCGGGGCTTAGTGATATTGACAGAGAAGTGACTTACGCAGATCCCGGCTTTAGGAAAACCACTGGCACCGGGAAAGGCACTCCAGGCAGAGGGAAACAGTGGCGGTAAAGGGGCCGGCAGGATGCAGGGCATGTTTGGAGCATCTCTAAATGGTTCGTGGTGAGTCTGGAGCAGAAGGACACCTGGCTGATTAGACTATGGTCATAAAGAAACCTCCCGATCTCGGTGGCTTAACAAAGCAAAGTTTATATCTCACTTGGGCCAAGTCCAGTGAGAATGCCACAGCCCTTTCCTGGGGTGGCCGAGTGATCCAGGCTCTGCCTTTTCAGTGTATGTTTACCACACACGGGGAGGGTTAGCAACGAGGCCCGGAAGGATGGCCGGTGTTCGATGTCATGCCCAACCTTTTGTGCTTAATTCTAAAATAATAGTGTTTAAAGATTAAAATGCTTCCAGGTTAAAACGAGCTATAGGTTGTGCTGCGCTAACAACCAGCCCCAATGGTGATGGCCCCAGACAGCTGGCTTACGGCGTGTGCATGTCAGGTCCGTGGGGAGCTCATCATGACGTCTGTGTTGTCTTCATGTCCGGCCTCACGCTGGCCGGGCAGCTCCTTCTAGAACACTGCAGGGCACGGTGACAGAGGCTGTTCGGGCAGTCAGCCTCTGTGTGGTGACTCGGTGACCCAGGCTGCGCCTACCTTTTATTCTTCTGTCCCAGCACGGGGTCTCCTCCACCACCACCCGACACACACAGAGCCATTTCTAACTCCTTCCAGCTGGGAGTCGTGGTTCTCGACCCCCCAGAACTGGACACACTGTGTTTATCTAACCGCAGGGGAAGCTGGGAAATGTAGACTCATCCCAAACACTTTCTGAGTGCTTTCTCTGGGCCGGCTGGGTGCTAAGCACATACATGTGTCTCTTCTGAATCCCCCAGCCTAACTGTGTGAGTTCTGCTGTGAGGCCTCACCACCATGACCTCATCACACAGCTAAGGGAACAGACGTCAAGAAGTTAAAGGCATCCGAGAGCACAGGGCCGGAGGATTTGAACCCAGATCACTGTGTATACAGAACTGCTCTGGACCCCTGCCCTGAATTCCTTGCCGATCACTGCCGAGAATATCTTCACCCCCTTGGAGTCCTGGGATTGTGTTCTTGTTTTCTGCTCTGTCTCATTTCATCTTCCCCAGGAGTCATGAATTTTTAAACCTTGTGCAAGATCAACCAGTTCACCCAGAAGAGACAGTAAAAGAAGCAGAACAGACAGAAACGGAGCAGCCATCAGAGAGGCATGCCGGCGCTCTTCCAGGAAATGTCCACCTGCGGGGGAAGCGAACCAGAAGAGGTTGTGCGGGCATGGCGGGAGGTGGAGAGAGAGTGTTCAGGTCATCAAGGGAATTGTTCCCTTTTAGGAAAAGAGAGACAGAGAGAGAATGGGCTTAGGCCATCAGACTCAGGCTATTTCAGTTTCTGGCGGTGAGGAAGGACCTTGAGAGAATGAGCTGGGGTTCTGCTATGGCACAGAGGACAGGAGTGTGGAGCCAACCATCATTTCCAGGTCTGTTTGAAGAAAGAGTTCCAAGGCCCTGAGGCCAAAACAAACAACACATCTCAAACTTCAGACAAGCCAAACCTTCTGTTCCGGCCCCGCCTCTCTTTTCACAGGCAGCAGGACCAGAGGAGGTTGTTAATTAAGGAAAGTCACACAGCCCCATCGGCGCCAAGTTCTAGAAGAGGGTCAGAGAAGAGCAGGGATGTGACCTGGTCTCCCTCAAGACAGGAGTCCTCCTGCCTCTCCCTCTCCCACCACGGGGTCTACACCCCAAAGAGATGCGAGCAGGCACTCAAAGTGGTATTTGTGCGTCCGTGTCCTAGGAGTACGATTCACAATAACCTGAAGTGGAAACAGCCCAAGGGTCCATGCACAGCTGAATGGATAAGCAATGTGTGGTATATCCACACAATGGAATACCATTCAGCCTTTTTTTTTTTTTTAAAGGGAATTTTGACACAGGCTACATTGGGGATGAACCTCGAGGACATGATGCTAGGTGAACTAAACCAGACACAAAAGGGCACACGCTGTATGATCCCTCTTACAGGCGGTCTGAGAGCCGTCCGATTCAGAGAGGCAGAAGGTAGCAGGGTGGTTGCTGGGGCCTGGTGGGGGACAAGAGAGTGAGGAGTGTTTCATGGGCGCAGTTTTAATTTGGGAAGTTGGCAGAGTTATGGAGAGGGACGCTGGTGATAGCCATGTGATATCATGAACATATTTATTGCCATAGAACTGTACACTTTAAAATGGTTGAAATGGGAAATTTTCTGTTACATGTATTTTACCACAATTTTTAAAAAAAAGATAACCAAGTCCCCTCTTGGTGCCACCCCAGCCTCCCACTCGGCTGCACCCCAGAGGCCTGCTTTATGCCTCTTAGTTGTCTTGGCCAATTCGGATGATTTTAAACCTTTCTTCTGTGGATTTTTACACTGAGGGGCCCAGCACCGACCAAGGAGCTCTGTGCGGGAGAGGGTAAGGGAGGCACAAGTTTCAAAAAAGAAAACTGCCATCAAAGCTCAGATTTTGAAAATAGCTCGGAGAACCTTCTAGTTCAACCCACGAGGCAACATCAAAGCAGCCAACAGCTTTCCCCTTGGGGCCAGCCTGCCTGGATTTAAATAATGACCCCTCTCCTATTTGCTGTGTGACCTCGGACAAGTGAAGCAGCCTCTCTGGGTCTCGGTTTCTTCATTTGTAAAATGCAGGGGCTGATGCTACCCCCGCCCACCCAGAAACACACCTCACTGTGATCAGGTTTGAATGTGTTAATACATGTGAATCACTTAGAACAGTGCCTGGTACCAAATACAGCCCAAAAGAGAGTTTGGTATTATTGTCATCCAGACTCATGTGAATTCAAACTTCTGCTTGATTCTGTGATGGAGAGCTCACTCCCCACCAGGGTACCCTGTTCCCCCATTAGAGGGTTGGGTGCGTTAGGAAGCTTTTCCTTCCTTGAACCTCTCTTCCTGACAAAGTTGGCCCTGCCCTCCAAGGTCTGTCATGAAGACACACGTCAATCAAAGTCAAATGACACCTGCTCAGTGGTGTGCTGCCTCATTCACCCAGATATTCCTCTAGAGACCTAAAGCTCACAGAGCCCAGAGCCCAGAATGCAGATGTCTGTCCCCATTCAGGACTCAGCAAAGGGTAGGGCACACTAGCCCTGGATGCCCGTCGGGGCCCTCCCCCAATGGTTCCAACTATGGAGTTCTGGGCACCAGGGCCCCCAAAATCCTCTAGCTGGTTTCTGAGCTTCAACCTTCTAGGCTTCAGAGGCGAGGCAGCTGCTGGGGGTTGGGGCCAACCCCAGGGTCTCTGTAGCTGTGCCTTCTCGCAGGAGGAAAACAGGGCTGAATTTTACTGCTCAGGACAGGGCAGGTCTAGAAAGGAGAAAGAGGTCACCCATGTGGCCAGGGCAGTCTGTCCCTTTGGAAAATCGCTGAGCTCAACCGAATGGTGTTAGAGTCTACTGCTACAGTCCCAGCACTTCACACCGAATTTGCTAGCGTGTTTTAGCGGGCTTGGTGTGGATTCTGGAGTCAAAGCTGGCTCTACCCCTTCCTGCTCGTGAGGCCTAGGCAGTTTCCTCACGTGTAAAGCGCGGGCAATAACAATAGTCCCTGCTTGTAGGGCTGGACTGAAGAGCGAAGAGACGGCACAGCTCGGCACCTGCACAGAAAATGCTTAATAAATGGGAACAGTTATGGAAAGAGGGGCTGAGGCGGGCCCTGGATTTCCTGCTTAAAATCTGGAAGGATCATTTAGTCTGTTGCTTCATTTTATAGATAGGAAAGCAGGCCTCGAGCCAAGAGGTCCAAAAGTCACACAGCAATTGACTACTGCCCAGACCGGCACCTAGTCTCCTTGTAGGCTCTGGCCCTCGCCCTCCCAGAGAACTCCTTGCCAGGTCGGCCCCTTGTGTTCCGGAGGGCAGGTGAGGCAGAGTGGTCCGTGGCTGAGGCGATCGTGGCTCTGCCCCCTCCTCAGTTCCCTTCAGGAGCCCCCCAGCCTTATGAAGGCTCCATCTGCTGCATCTCCTGCAGTTTCCAGTGACAGCCGCTGGGTGTCGCCCCTCAGCAAAAAACAAAAACAAAAACAAAGCTACAAGCCACAGGGAGCCCAGACCTAATGGGAGTTCAGTCTCAGAGCAGACAGCTCCCAGAATCCACCCCTCCACCCCGCCCCGCCCCATCCTCTGTGGGCTTCAGGCCAGGCTGTCCCCAGCAGCTCCAGAGTTTCCCTCACAGAGTTACCAACTATTTCAAACCTTTCACCACCTCCTCTGTCCTGCCAGCTGCTAAAAGGAAAACCTGGCACAGCCTCTCCCCACTGAGTGCCTCCCCACACAGTGCCCCAGCCACCTGGGACCCATCACCACCCCTGGCCTGCAGGCACTACCCACCTTTGCCCTTGCAGGGCCCTCCAGGTGGCAAGCCCTCCCTCATCTCTGCCTGGTGCAGGCCTAGCAACCTGCTGGACACCGGGCACGGAGTATTTTGAGGGCTTTATGTATTTTGAGGGCTTTACAACCCAGTAGGTAGGTACCATTTTCCAGAAAGGGAAACTGAGGCACAAGTAACATGCATTGACTCTTCGTTGGTAAGTGGTAGAGCCGGGGCTTGTCTCACCGGCTTCAGAGTCTGAACTCTTGCACCCTTGGAGAAAGGCCACTCCATCCCTCTGTCCCAACTGCCCATGGAGGTCTTACCCTCTCTTGTGTTTCATGGGTGGGGCTCTCCTGAGCCTCTGTTGTTCGACTGGGAGAGCAGGACTGTGTGCATTCACTTGTCACCTTGCAGCTTCTTCTTTTCCTTTCTTTTTAAATTTTGTTAAGGGCCTCCTGGTGGCTCCATCGGTTAAGCCTCTGCCTTCAGTTCAGCTCATGATCCCAGGGTCCTGGGATCCAGCCCCACAACCAGCTCCCTGCTCAGTGGAGTCTGCTCCTCCCTCTGCCGGCTCCTCCCCCTGCTTGCGCTCTCCCTCTCCCTCTTTCTCAATGTGTCAAATAAATAAAAATAAATAAAATCTTAAAAAACAAACAAACATGAAGGTAATAAATACTTCAAAGTCATCATCTCCTTATTATATTACTATATTTGTCCGTCATTCATGGACTCAAGGTCACTTCCGTCTACTGGATCTGTACGACGCAAACTCTGTACAGTGGCAGCCCCATAGGGGGCTGAGCACGACTTTCCAACTCCCTGCTCCGTGACCTTGCCTTGGTGGTTTGAAAGCAGCCATGTGGGGAGGATTTACACCACAGAAATGTGGCAAATGCTACCCATCCGGGCTCCCCACTGCCACCCCATCCCCAGAGATACACTTGTTAAACAGTTACAGGCTTCAAAGCCCCGTGGGGCAAATGGACTGGCTCAAAGGGAGCAGGGGCTACGGGCTTGGCTCACTGCCGTTGTAATTCTTCACCAACTCTGAGGCCTGGTCTATGTCCTTGGGCCTCACCTTTCCCATCTGCAAAATGGGCTGAGCATAGCCGCCCTGAAAAACTGAGGTCACAACCCTCGGTGAAGGTGAGGAATTGGGGGCGGTAAGAGGTTTGAGCCACACTCCTAGCTGCTGGGGCTCGTTGGCCCTGTAATCCTAGTACCCCGGCCACAGGGTGGTTTGGGGATTGTTCGAGGTAATAATGTGTGTGGAAGGGACGCCTGGGTGACTCAGTCAATCGTCTGCCTTCGGCTCGGGTCATGATCCCAGGGTCCTGGCAGGGAGCCCACTTCTCCCGCTGTCTGGTGCTCCCCCTGCTTATGCTCTCTTTCTGGCTCACTCTCTCTCTGACGAATAAATAAAATCTTTTTTTAAAAGATTTTATTTATTTGACAGCAAGAGGGACAACGAGAGAGGGAACACAAGCAGGGGAAGCGGGAGAGGGAGAAGCAGGCTTCCAGCCAAGCAGGGAGCCCGATGTGGGGCTCGATCCCAGGATGCTGGGATCATGACCCGAGCTGAAGGCAGACGCCCAACAACTGAGCCACCCAGGCGCCCCTAAATAAATAAAATCTTTTTAGAAAGTGTGTGTGGAAGAGCTTGGCACCGATCTGGCTCTAGCAGGACACAGGAAACAGGATAATTCCCCAAGAGGCTTACACGTGGGATCCGGGCCCGCCCACGTTTGAGTCTCAACTCTTCTCTTTCCTGATGTTTTCGAGATCTCTGGCTCGTCAAGACACTGCTTGTCTGAGCCTCATTTTCCCCAGGTGAACAGAGGGATAATAATAGCCACCTGGAGGAGCCTCTCGGAGGACTGGCCACTAAGGATATAAAATGGCTGCTGAGAAGTGGATACTTATTAAGTGGGAGAGTGATCTTTCGAGATTATCTTTTATTTCTTGTCACTCAGAAGACGGCAACTCTGCCCAGCCCTGTCAGGGGAAGCTGGAGACTGGGGTGAAGGGGGTGGAGGGGGGGCACCGAAGAGGCAGGGCCTAGCCCCCCCCACCCCCACACTCCCCCCCCCACACCTCCTCCCCCCCACACACCTCCTCCCCGCCACAGCTGCTTTCATGGGGGCCAGCTCTGCCTCTCATGGGCCCTGGCCCTAGAAGGGCTTCTGAGGCGTAGGGACGCTGTTGCTAGGCACCAGTTGCTAGGAGACACAGTGTTTCTCTTGGCCTGGCCACCTCCCAGAGGACCTGGGCTTCTCTGGGGCAGCTCCTGCCTCCTGCAGCCTCTCCCCAGACCTCAGAGCCACAGCAGAGGGCAGGTGAGGGTGGGGCCAGCTGCGGCTGGGACCCAGGGGGGCTGAGCCAACATCCCTCTGCAAGGCCCCGGGCGGGCGAGCTGAGGGAGGGACAAGGAGCCCGGGGCTGGTAGTGAGCTCCAGGGCAGGGCTGGGAGAGTCAGTCCATTCAGTCCCCAGAGGAGGCTGTGAGGGGATTAAGGTCAAGTGCGGGGAGTCAGACACCCCAGGCCTGAATCCTGGCTCCCCACCCCCACCCTGCCCCCCATTATGAGCTCGTCTTTCATCACTTGGAGTCTTTGTTTCCTGGCTGTGAACTGGGGAGAGAACAAGGTGTGGGGAAGGCGGAATGAGCATATGATTAGGTGCCGAAGGTGACCATCCTTCCTTCAGTACAGGGTGTGGGTGTCGGTGGAGAGAGGGCCGGGCTGGAGCTGGGACCGCACTGGCTGGGTGGGGCTCGAGTGTCACCCCTGGGGCCTCTGCAGCCCAGGCCTGAGGCAGACTCTGGGCCCTTGGGCTACTGAGCTGATGGGGCTCCTTGTGCTTCCTCCTCAGGCGCCCCGCCGGGGCCCTGCCCCCCAGCACCATGACGGGGAAACTCCCCTTGGGCGTTGTCTCTCCGTATGTGAAGATGAGTTCGGGGGGCTGCACGGACCCCCTGAAATTCTACGCCACCAGCTACTGCACAGCCTATGGTGAGCGCCCCTTTGTGCTGGAGCCACCCCAGGACTGGGGGCTGGATGGGGGGAGGCCCTCCCGCTGTGAGACGAGCAGCGCCTCGGGCCCATCACATGCTCCGAGGGACCCCAGCACGCCGAACCGACCCATCGCCTGAGCCCCCCAGGGACCATGTCCAGGATGGCTTGGCCCTGCTGCCCCTCCCCCATGGCCATCCTGTGATCCTGCCCCGCTGACCGTGTCCCTACCCCATCCTTTCCATTCCCTGCTGCCACAGCCTCAAAGGGCCAGGCTTTCACGGCTCTTGCTCCAGTCCCTGGTTCTATGCCTTCTCCATCCCGAGGACCCCTGGGCCCTTAAGGGGGGGTTGGTGGGAGTTGGGGGTGTTTCCGGCCCTGCCTGGGAAACCCTGCTCACTGCTCGTCCACTCCCCTGCCCCGTGGGCCCATCCCGTCTCCTGGCTTCCTCTCTGGCAGGTCGGGAGGATTTCAGGCCCCGCATGGGCAGCCATGAAGGCACAGGCTATAGATCAAATTACCGGCCCGTGGTCTCCTACCACGCCAACCTCGATGCCCTGGACAACCCAGCCATGGGGTACGGTCTGTGCAAGCCCTTCTCCCTCTCTGCGCCCCTGGGCCTTAGTGCTCAGGGGCATTGGAGCTCATTGGATCGGCTGCGGGCTCCGCACATGCAGAACCTTGCCTGGCCTGGGTCTGGGGCCCTGGGGCACTCAGGGCATGGCACCTAGCTGGGACCCCAAGGCAGGTGGACTCCTGAGGCACCTGGGGGAGGTTCGGGGGAAGTGGGCAGCTTCCAGGTGGCCCTGGTCATACACAGCTCCCACCCAACCTTCAGGGAACAAGTCCGCCACAATTTCCAGTCAGTGACCAATCAGAGCTACCGCCCCCTGGAGGTGCCGGATGGCAAATATCCACTGCCTTGGAACATGCATCAGACCAGCTCTGGCTACTCTCGGGAGAAGCCCAGTGCAGCGACCCCCACTAAGGAGGTGAGTGGGACCCCGAGGCTGGGCTGGAGGAGGGGCCGGTGGGGGTGGGCGGACAGTGTGAGGGTCTCTCCAGCAGGGTGGGACTGCGCTGCCAAGAGTTGGTCAAGGCTAAGATGCCTGGGCACAGAGGAGCCATATGCAGGCTGGGAGTCTGCCCACCTGTGTCACCTTAGTCTCCATCCCCACCCGCACCATCACCTCCCCTCCACCTCCATCCCCGTCCCCGCCATCACTTCTGCCTCCCCCATCTCCAGTCCCAACCCCAACGCCATCCCCATCCCATGGTCTCCACCATCCCACTGGCATCTCCAACCCCACATGACCGTCCTCACCACCAATGTCACTAATGCGTTCGTCCGTGTCGCCCTCATCTTCTTCATTCTAACGTCATTACGATGATGGTCCTTATCACCAGCAGTAGGATGGATACTGAGTCATTCAGTCATTCAGTCATTCATTCTTTCAACTGATATGTTCTGAGCATCTCTTTTATGATGCTCAGGAACATGCTAAGTGCTGGGGGGGAAACGCAACAGGGAAGAGGCAGCGGGGGAAGCAGTAGTGAAGGGGTTGCAACTGCAAACCGGGAGTGGGAGAAGAGCTTGCTGCGGAGACATGAGTCAAAGACTCAAGGAAAGTTAGTGCCCTCTGAATGCAGCGATGTGTGAGTTCCAGGTAGTGCAGACGGCAAGTGCAAAGGCCCTGTGGTGCGAGTATCTGCTGTGACAAAGACCAGCAAAGAGGCAGGTGGTTGGAGCCCAGCGAGAGGCCGGGGTCCTTGTGGGTCTCTGTCAGGCCATGGGGTTCTACTCCCAGTGCAATGGAACGATGGTGGGGTTCTGAGCAGAGGGTGGACGTGATTGGACTTCATTGTCAAGGGACCCCTCAGGCTATGGATACTCTGTAGGGGTTAAGGGCAGAAGCAGAGTCAAGACGTGACTGCCCTCCCTTGGCCTGGAACATGACCAGCTGCTTCCTTCTCCCAGGTCAGGAAGGTCCATTTTGACACCCAGGACTACGGGCCACAGGCCATCACAGGGCTGGAGCCCAGGGACGGGCCCCTGCTCCACCAGCTGCAGGGCAAGGGCTCGATTGAGTGGGAGAACGCCCGGCATGTGAGTGGGCAGCCCCCAGTCAGGGCTGTGAGCGGGACAGGGGGACCAGATCCACCTCCTTCCCCTCCTGGAGACAGTCACTGCTCTGACTCACCCAAAAAGCCAACTACATGGGGGCTTAGGCTACCTAGAAAAACTGGGAAAGCCAAGGATATTTGGTATTTCCAAGACAGCATCAACGTCGTCCTGCACTTCCTTACTCGTGTCTTGGGACTTAGGACTTAACCCCATCCAGACTCTCTGAGCTCAGGGCCGTGAAGTGTGATGGGATCACCCACTTTACTCCCTTAGCCTCTCTCCTCGCGTTGGGTCCCCTCCTTGTCTGGGTCCCTGAGGCCCATGCTTATTCCTGAGAGTCCTGTGTGGGATGGGACAGGCCTCACGGTTACGGGGAACTTACGGTGGGCTGTATGGCACTCTGCTGCCCCGTAGGGGAGGGATTTGCACCGGGCTTGCTGTACCCGCCATCCCTTCGCAGACTGTTCTGCACGGTCTACTCAGAGCACTGAAGGGCCGCCACAGCCACCAGCTGCCTCCAGGCCCTGGTCTACCTTGCGGGCCCCAGAGCTCTCCCCTCTGTGTTCCAGGGCTCGCGCTTCATGACCTCTGAGTACAATTCCAAGTATCTCAAGGAGCCTTCAAACCAGCCAGGTAGGCACCTGTCTGCACTCCCGCCTCTCTCCCAGGACACATCCCCCCCCACCACAACCACAAAGAGAGACTCTGGGGGACCCAGATGGAGCCCGCCAGGGACATAGACGTCACCAGCAAAAGAAAGAAGGCTGTAGAGGCAGCCAGGGGGACCTGGGCCTTAGTGCCAAACCCCGGAAGGGCAACTCATGGCTCAAGAGGGCTGTCGATCCTGACCCCAGCCATCTCCAGGCCTGCCGGTGCTTGTCCTTCCTGTGCCTCTCCTCTTCTCCTCTCCTGTCTTGTTCTCTGTCCTCTCTGTCCGGGACTCTGGAGCTTCCTGGTGCCCATGATCCTAGAGCTCCGGCGTCCAGACCCTTGGAGCCAGCTCCCTCCCCACTGGCTGGGACTCAGAGCTTTGGAGGCCATGTGGGTGGGGCCAGGTGGCCCAGGTTGGGGGGCAGTATCGGGGACCATGTCTTTTGCAGATCTCCTGCAAAAGAAAACAATTGGCGCCAAGGAAGAGACTGGCTTCACCGAAGAGTCCGCCAAGAACCCCATTATCTTCCAGTCGCCCTCCCAGGCCCTCCCGGGGGACCCCGTAAGTCAGGCCCGTGCCTGCTAGAATTTCAGGGCTACTTCTAGCTTCTTAAGAAAATGTGAGCTACACGAGATGAATGCATGTGGGTAAAAACTACCACTTTGGTCCAGCTCCCCCAGTTTATGGATGAGAAGACTGAGGTCCAAAGAGGAGAAAGGGCTGAGCCAATGTTACTCAGAGTCCGGACAAGAGCCCTGGCCTGCTGGTTCTCACTCAGCATTGTTACTCCCCAAACTCTTCCCTTTCCTCGGTTACCCCAATCATATGCACGTGTTGTGAGCTCTCCTTAGCACTCAGGACCCGGGGCAGCTGCCTTGGCCTGGCTAATGTGCCCCTGCGGGCCTCTTTCCAGGTCCTCCTCCCTGGCCGGAGCATCACCAGGTCCGACTTCCTCCCCATGACCCACCCTCATGTAAGCTGAGCCGGTGGGGGTGGGGGGCTGTCTGAGCCCACAGCCCGGGGTTCTTCTGCGGGGCAGTTGGGACAGTACCCAGAGGACTGCGGGAGGAACGGCCCAGCTCTAGTGCCAGGGGCCCCTCTGTTGCCTTAGGGGGATGAGTTCCTACCTGTGCTGGCCAGAGGATCTGAGCGGGAAACTGGCTACAACCGGGTGACCGAGAGGACACTGAACCCTAGAGTGAGTGGCCCTCGGTGGGGAGGGGGCTCCCTGAGAGCGGGAGCATTCCCACGGGAGGGGACAGGGAGGTTCCTTGGGCTCAGAGGCATTTGGGCACTAAGGATGGGAAGAATCAGGATATTTGGACCCCCCCAGGGGAAGGGTGAAGGCCTGGGAGCTGGAAAGTGAGGGTGTCTTTGAACCAGGGCATTCGGTGTGCCTGGACGGGGAAGGATGAGGTCCTGGGACTCGGTGCAAGTTGGGGGTCCGTGTGCCTCTGCCTGCCTGCCCTCTGTGTTTGCTGCCTCCCCCTGACCACCCTTTACCTTTCTTGTGTTTCCGTCCCCTGCAGGTGCCCCCTCCTGGCCCAGAACCTAGTAGCATGAGTCACCGGCAGTTCCAGCCCCCGCAGCGGGTGCAACAGACGAATGTTGCTTTGCTGGGCCGGGAGACCGTGGGGAACAAGGTGAGGCTAGGGTGCCCAGCCCCATCCCCAAATCTCCACCCCCTCCTGACCTGACAAGTCCCCTCTGTACCTCTGGTGCAGGAACCCACGGGGTTCAGCCTGAACAACGCCGGCTACTTCCGGAACCCCTATGACCCTGACCTGGATAATCGGTACCTGACCACTTACAACCAAGGGTGAGCACCCCCCACCCCCATCCAGATCCAGGGCGGCGAAGCCAGCATTTTGCAGACAGACCCTGGGAAGTGTGATGAGCTCACAGCCTGTGAAGTAGAGCAACGCTGAATTAATGAGGTTCCCCCCTAAGCAGCCCCTGAGCCAATGATTTGAGCACGAACCCCTTACGGGGGACAGTGGGGAAGCTGGGAAGTTGTGTGGGAAAAGGAAGGCAGCCCAAAGCCAGCATGTTATTAACCAGATATCCGGTGGGGAGACTCTAAAAAACAGTGCAAACACACAACTTGGAATGATGAGGGCCAAGGGAGGGGAGAGAGAGCCGGGGTACTGATACCCCCACATCCATCAATCAGTAAGTAAGGGCTGTCCCCAGGGACCATACTAAGATCCCAGGCACCTTCTTGCTACGGGCAAGGCAAGCCCCAGCAGCCCAAGGGCAGCCTTCCTCTGTACTTATCTCTGATGCCACGCAGGCCACTGGCGCCTGGACTTGGGGGCAGGGGAAGAACATGGGGACTGAAGAGGGTCTGGGTAGAGCTAAGATACTATGCCCAGTCCATGGTGGGTGGACTCTGGGCTGAAAGTAAGCTCTTTGCTAAGCATCAGGGAAGGATTCCAGGAAGAAGTGGGCAGAGAGCCATGGGGAGGACTCCCAGGGCCAGGACTGGATGGGAAGGGCATTACAGGAGTGGGATAAAGGAGGTGTAATTTTCTGGACAAAAGCCTCCTCGCATGGCATCTGTCATCTGTGTCAGTGTGTGTCACCTGTGTCCACACTGACCCCCAACTCCTTATTCTCCCAAGTTGCCTCCCATCCCTGGGGCTGGCCCCCGTCTTTGGGATGGGGACCTTGAAGTTCAGATGGGAGAAGTGTGTCCCAAGCCACAACGCGCATATCCGTAACACAGGTGGCTCCTTCACTTCCCATGAAGGGGAAGGGGGAAGGGGAGGGGCAGAGACTCCCGCTGGGTGTCAGGGGCTCACAGTGCCCCTGCACCTCTCTGCTCAAACGTGCTCCTCCTGGAGCCCCGGCAGACCCTCAGCCCCAGCCCTGTCTATGCAGTCCTCCCACCCACCCCTCGGCTCTCCCGAGCTCCTGCCAGGTGTCAGGCACGGGGCTCCTTCCCCAGGGGTTGTAATCACTGATTTTCTCATTTATCTCTCTGCATCCTCACTTCCTAAGTTCAAGGGCAGGGCCCAAGTCTGTAGTGTGGCCATTTCAGAACCTGGCCCAGTGCTTAGTGAGCATCAGCAAAGTGGATGCAAAGTGGAATGCCTAGAGAGAAATGAATGCGCCAGTCTCCGCTCCCCACCCCTGGGAAGGTCATGGGCCGGGGAGGGAGCTGGCCCTTTATGCTCAGTCCTTTATGCTTTACAGTCCTTTATGCTCCCAAGTGCTGGCACAGCATGGGGGGGGGGGGGGCGTGCAAAGGAGGGTCGTCCAGTTCAGGGACAGAGCCAGAGCAGAGTCCCCAGGCAGACAGGGGCTCAGGGAGTGCCTGGCAGAGGGCACAGCATGAGCAAAAGCAAGGAGGTTGGAGGGATCTGAGGCCATTTGTGCTCTGCTGGAGCCAAGTTTCCCATCCAAGAAGGGCAGAGAAGCTACAGAGGTGGGCAGAGGCCCCTTTATCACCAGCAACACCCCCCCCACCCATGCTGCAGGTACTTCGAGAATATCCCCAAAGGTCTGGACCGAGAAGGCTGGACTCGAGGGGGCATCCAGCCACAGAAGCCTGGGGGCTATGCCCTCAACCAGCCGGTCACCCGCATGGAGGCCACCCCCAACCCCACGGAAAGCCTACGTCACCTGCACCCCCATGTGGGAAGGTAGCCAGCCCTCCCTCTGTCCCGTTGAAACATTCAGGCCTTTCCCCAGCTTCCTCCCTCCATCTGTCTGTCTGTTGGTCTGTCTGGGAGACCCATTTCCTCTCTTTGGCTTGTTCACTGCTTTTCCTGGTCCTCCCCCCATCTCCCCAGCGACCCCACCCCTGCATGGCTGCCCCCCACACACCCGCCTCATTCCCATCCCAGAGGCCCCCCCTCCACACCAGCTCCCAGCCAGGCTGCAGGGAGGGGGCGGGGACAGAGCTGAATGGACTGTGGTTCCACCTCACTCTGACTCCTTTCAGCTCAATTCAATTCCTCAAAAATTACATTTCTAAGACAATGGCCCAGAGTTGGCAGGCAAGCTTCTGTGGCTTGGCTGACCTAGCGGAGCGCCACTGTAGGGGAGGGGCAGGCAGAAGAGAAGGTCCCACTGCACCCCACATCCCCCTCACCTGCACCCCTCCCCGCCCTGCAGAACCCTGATCTCCACGGACCCCTTCTATCAAGTCCCGCCTCACAGCAGCCGCTTCATGACTCCCAGCTGAGCCCGAATCTGGGTAAGGGGCTCCCCATGTGGGCCAGCCCCACATCCCCAGCCCTGTGTCAAGCAAGCCCTGCTGGGAACCCAGCCTCAGAGTGAAGGGTGGGAAATGGGGGTGGGGGTTGGCCAGAACCCCCACCCCCACCCCAGGAGCCCCTTGGGCCTCATCTCCATTCCCCACAGGTTTGCCAACGCAGCGGGGCAGGACAGGAGCTGGTTACAGACCCTACCCCCCACCCTGTCCCTGCCGGGACTTCCTGGCTACTTTCCTAATGAAATAAAGTGCAGTGAAGTGGTTGTGTGTCCAGTCACTGGCAGGAGAGCTGGGAAAAAGACGGGGGAGGGCAGGGCGAGCATGCAGAGGGTAGGAGATCAGAGCAGGACCTCCAGGGCCCTTCTGGGTCCCACATAGGATGGTTCAAAGGAGAAGGGAGGGCAGAGGAGCAGGCAGTCACAGAGATCTCTCTAGTGACAGACGGACAGGGGTGTGCATTGGATGAACCCCTGTACACTGATCTAGGGAGGGGCAGGGGCTGGTAGAAAACGCTGGTGCCTCCGGGCAGCTTTTCTAATTGTAATTGTGAGAATTAGAACAAGGTGTCCCCACCCCTAAGCATGGACCCTAAAGAACAAACTTCCTGTGGGAAGAAAGCATCACCAGGGCCCTCAGCCTGCAAGGCAGAACCTGGGCTGCCTCTGCCTCCACCACCTCCACCAGGTGCATTTGCACAGTGCACAACTGCACAACTGTATGCTGTGTTTCTGCCACCACCAGCTCCTCATTTCATAAAGAGGGACCTGGACCCAGAGAGAGTGCATGAGTTGCTGGAGGTCATATGGACAGAGAGGCAGCAGCAGCCCAGGCCCAAATGTCTCCAGAACCTCCCAGGCCAGCCTGCAGGCAGAGGGGCAGACTCTGTGGTCTAGCAGCTGCCCCCCACCCTCGGTGGGTATCTGTGGAGCGGTGCTGCCGGCCCCGGGTGGGGCCCGGTGTACCAGCTGCCTGGAACCGCAGGCCTGGGGGCTGTCCTCACTTGGCCTGGCTGGGGCTCCATGTGGGATGTGGGCGGCTCCAGCTGGCTCCAGCCCTGGAGGAGGGGAGTAGGGATCACAGAGTCTCTCGGCTCCAAACCCAGCCAGACTCCGGACCCAGGGCCAGCCCCACAGTCTGTGGGTGGGTCCTGCTGGTCCATTGTCTCCAGCGTTAGGGGTGAGTTACCAGATCAGAGATTTGCCAGCTGGGCTGGGTCCCAACTGTGGCCTGGCCATGATGAGCTTGGGGGTGAGGGAAGGGGATCCACCGGCCCCTCCCACCCACAGTCACACGCACACAAATACCCAGACCCTGGAGACACGCACACACTAACACATACACAAAAACGCCAACAGACCAGGACATACCGACCAACACAAGCGCAGCAGAGACAAACAGAAACGCACACAAATGCACAGATCTTCATAGAAACACGGAAAGGCTTGTCTGTGCAGACACAGAGGCAGACTTAGAGACATTCCACAAGCTTTGACGGACTCACAGACACACCCAAACAGACGTACAGAGACAAGACGGACACACACACACACACACACACACACACACACCCTGACCGCACTTCACGCCTCCGTGTCTTTATTTCCCACCAGTGCCCTTTCACAGCTCAAGTTTCCTGCTCAGCCCTCCTCTGTCTAACTCAGTAGGGGATATGGTGTCAGGGACATTGGAGCCTCATCACACCCTTTCTTGGTCCCCTCCCCCTCCCATTGTCCTGCACCCCGTTTCCAGGCCACGTGAGCTGGGGCTACCCCACGACGTTTCCTGCGCTAGAGCTCTGGACCCCACCCAAGGGAAGGGGGTTGCACAGCAACCCCCTTTTTCCTTTAGCCCCTGCCTTCACCCCCTTTGGCCTCTCTCCAGGCAGCCCATCCCAGCCCCTCCCTTTGGATCCTGGGCCCTGGCCCTAAGGACTGTGTGAGGAGCAGGAAGGGGGTCCAGGAGGGCCAACACCTAACTTAGGTAGTTCTGGAACTCCTGCCTGGAACAGAGTACAGATTTCCCCAACTTCCGGATGAGGGGACAGACACAGAGAGGCGGAGTCCCTCGACCCGGGTCACACAGCAGCAAGGACTGTGGGTGGGGACCTGCTGGCAAGGGCTGGAGTGGGAGCCCAGAGCAGCGGCTGTCTAGTGGGACTGTGAGTGGACCCTGAGTCACACCCGCCTTCCCGACTTCTGCCCACCCTGCTGCATCACTCCCGGCAGGCCCCGAGCGGGGAGGGCAGGTGTGAGCTGGACCTTGACATGGGTGTCATGGCCAGTGGTGGGGGCTGAAGGAGTTGAGGCTGCGGGCAAGGACACAAGGCGGGGCCAGCTGAAGCCCTGGCAGGGGGTCAGGGGACCGACAAGTGAAGCTGTGAGGTGGGCAACCCCCGGGAGAGGGCGGGTGAGCTAGGTTTCATGGCTCTTGATGACCATGCTAAGGAGACCTTCTCTGTCCACCTCCTCAATTCTGGGACTCTTGTGTCCCCAGGGCAGGAAGGGTGGAAACTTCCTACCCTGCGGCTACTGAGGTTACTGAACCCCCACCCCCACCGAAGCGAAAGGCTTTGCCCTGTTGCTCCCCTTTTCTGCCGTCGGGTGAGTGTGGGCCCGGATACTGTGGCTTCATTTGAGGGGGCCCTGTCCTTTGCCCCTCGGAGACCCTGCCACAGGCTGTGGAGGCCACTTGACCATTCTGGGCAGTAGCGAGTAGCAGGACCCAGGCTGTGGCTACACAAGATGGCGGGTGTGAGGACTTGAGCTGGGCCCCTAGTGGCCACCTTGATCCTGGAGCAGAGGGGACCGCGGCCCAGCTGGGAGTGGGGACTTGAGACAGGCACAGGCTCTGGCCGTTGTCTCCTCCTGCTTGGCCCTGGACAGGCCTCCTCAGGGCCCTTCCAGGAGCAGCCGCCTCTTGGGTCAGGTAAGCCACTGCCCAGCCTCGTCTGGAGGCCTGGGCGGCCCCTGTCACGGGTCCGAGGCCAGCGTCTGGCAGGCTCTCCTGGAGGCGGCCTGCCTCTCCCCTCACCTGGAAGAAGCCAGGCTTTGGGCGTGGAGGCGAGTCACTGCCAGTGGGTGCTAGCAGTAACGGCTGCTGGAAGCTTCCTCCCCTCCCCCACAGATGCTTTAGAAACTGTGGTGAGGTGTACAGGGACGAGGACGCGTGTCATTAAGCCCCCACAGCCTGCTGGGTGCCGGGAACGTTCCGTGGGCCTTCATCTTTTCAGCGAGAACACTGAGGGGCCTCCCTCTGGGGGACGTTCGGGGACGCAGGTGGGAGCTGCGCTGACAGCCTCAGCGTGGGGGTGTGGAGCCCCGACGGCTGATGCGACAGCAGGTTGGGAGAAATGCTGGATGCCATGCTCTGAGGCCCCACCTCGGACGCACGTGGACGCGTGTCAGGCTGCTGCCCGTCACGGCGCTGTGGCAGCTGATGATGACAGGTACCATCTGGCTCAGGTCACGTGGCGACACGCAAAACCACGAGCTCACGGGCTTGACAGCTGGCCAGCTGGGAAAAGGCATCTATCTGTGGACCTGGAGCTCCCCGGGGTGGGGGGGGCACTGGCTGGTGGGGGGCGGCGGGCAGCCTGCCTGGGGAGGGCGGTGGGTTCGCTCCACCCAGACAGATGGAGGGCCTGAAAATGAGAATCTGATCCTGGTCCCTGCCTTCTCTCTGACCATCTGGAGGGCCATTCTCAAGGAAATTTTCCCAAACAGCCAAATATGCAAGGGTAGAGGAGGAGACAGGTCTAGAAAACTCCCCCTCCCCCACCGAGAGGAGAGTTCCGGTTCAAGGTCAGAGGAGAGAGCCTGCCAGGTCTCCCAGGCATTCAGAAACTCGTGTGCTTCCCATGAGCCGCTGACGCCGCTACAGACAGGGCTCGGCCAAGGACGTTCTTGGCATCGCAAAGCTTCACTCCTGGAAAAACCTTTGCGATAACCGGTTCATCCAGGCCAGCGAGGAAGCAGTAGGGTGTCTGCTCTGGACACAAGGCCTCTCCCGTTGTATCACTGGAATGAGGCTCTCGAGGAGGCAGAAGCTGGGGCCTAGAAGCTTCCTAGGGGAGCCAGGTCCTGGCACGCGCAGCCGGCCAGCATGGGGCTTTGTTTTCTATTGCTGGAGAAGGGATATGTGTGTGTGTGTGAGTGTGGCGTAGGTCTTCCAAGGTCCCCAGGTAAAGGGACAGACCGGTCAGAAGGGCATCGGTCTAGACCGCCCATCCTAAGAGGGAGACTGGGTGAGATGCCAAAGGAGTGGTGTTCAGGAAAGACTTCATGGGACTCTGGACCCCAGCATCCTTACTGTGGCCCCAGTGACAAAGTGTGGTTCGTACAGTAAGAGACTTGCTGCATGTTCTCCTGGAGGGCTCTGGCCCCGGCTTTGAAGGAGGCGGGGCAAGCTGATTCCTGACCATACCCAAGGCACCCGGCAGCGTGGGCCCTCCTGGGTACCACAGCGAAGACCCTGGAGCACCGGACAGTGGATCCTCCATGGTGATCATGGGGCTCCCTTGGTGCTCACAGGCTGAGGTCCGAGCTTGTGGGGGCTGCTCAGAGCGCTTTGCGAGCAACAGAAACCGACATTAGCTAATGTAGCAGAAGAGAAATTCATTAAAAGGAATTCGGAGCTCACAGAATCCTCAGGTAGACTTGAGAGCAAAGCTTCGAGGCTACCCAGCCAGAAAGGGGGGCCACACTCGTCCCATGAGCCTGCGCCCCTGGCTTGGGGCCCCACCAGCCACATGGCCAGGAGCTCAGAAATGCACGCTGGTCTGTCTGTACCTGAACTTAGCAAAGACATCCACCCCTGGCTTTCCAGTCCAACTTCCTCATCTCCTTTGCATTTAAATTATTCATTCAAGACTCAGATCCAATCAAGTCAAGAGTTCTGCCACGCCTCCCTCTTGTGTCCTGCTCCCCAGGAGCTCATTCTTAGGGGAAGGAAAGTCACCTATCTATGCGGATTCCCCTGACACGTGTGATCGCCATGGGTTTGGGTCAGTCCACAGGTGCCCTCGCAGAAGCAGCTGCGACCTTCTGACCTGTGGTTGCCAGGGTTACCTAAACAACCCTCCAGCTGGACCGCCCACGGAGCCCCTCCAGGTCGATCAGCTGTAGTCAGCCCACCAAGGCCATCTCAGAGGTGCGGAAACTTCTGGATGTTCTCCCTCATGACACAAGGGTGTGTAGAGGGATTCAGGGGAGGGGCTAGCTCCCCTCAACTTCTACTCTATTGAAGCTTCGCCCTACATCCAGGGGGTGCTTGTGGGAGGCTTCTTGTATTCTCAGGCCTCACGTGGTAAGGAAAGGACAGATTCCTTCTGCCGTGGTATCCTGTACATGTACCTGGGATGTTTTTCATGCTGCCCTCTGCCTCGGCCCAGGTGGCCCCTGAGCTCCTGGCAGGTCTGTAGGGGTGCTCTGCTCTGCCCCTTCTCTCCCACCTGATGGCTGAGGCTTTATCTCCTGTTGGGTGGGATCTTGGCTTCTGTGATGACACATGCTTTCCTGCTCTGGGGCTTACATCATCAGCTCCTTTCTCCCCAAGGTCAAAGCGAAGGTTTTGGACCTTCAAAAAAATATTTCTCTCTCTCAACCCAGCTCTTGCATGACTGTAGTCTGAACTCTGGGGTTCAAAGCCTCTTTTGCAACTCAAAGCCAGGGATTGGACCCTTTGTTCTGAGTTTCCCTGGGAGAGCCAGGAACATAGGAAGCCAGCTCATGGAAATGGATATGTTGAAAATTGTCTCCAGTGGAACATCAGTTAATATCTCGGAATGACAATCCCCAGGTCCTGCATTATTCCCTGAGGCTTCATGCTTGTTCTTCAAGAGAGGGTGATTGGGCCCATTCCAGGGCCAGGATAGGGTGCGGCGAGGGAGGCCTTTTCCCAGGCACAAAATTCAGAGCAGTGCCTGAAAATTCAGCAATCGAGAGAAACAACAGTTGAACTCAATTACTTAAAAAATTGAAGGCGAATGCAAAAAATTCACAATGAACAGAACACCAACATTTTAAGTAAAGACAGGTTGAGTACTGCTGATTTTTCCTTTTGCCAAAGGCCTCAATATGGTTCACCATAGCACTGATAACTGATCCTATCTTCATTTAAAATTTTAATATTTTGTTCATCATAGACTTCTTGCATTAATTTTGGGTTTAAAAATATTACATTAAACCGTTACTTATCTTGATTACTGAGGGCTTTTTGGGGCCCCCCCGAATCTTGTAACTTGCTCACCTCCCCCTGGTCCTGGGCTTCTTCTCCGGATGTTGAAAATTAAGGTTCAGAGATGGTGAGTAGCTCAGGTGGAGCAGAAGGCCCCAAGGTGCATGAGGGAGAGAGGGTCTCCAACCCATTCATTCACTCAACACACATGCCTTGAGCAGGCGCAGTGCAGCAGGCACGGGCTCAGTGTGTGGAGTAAGGTCAGTAAGCAGACAAGGTCCCTATCCTCATAGAGCTTACATCTTCTAACAGGGAAAACAGTTTCCAATCAAAGAATTCATAGGTAATCATTTCTTTAATTGGAATTGGAATAAGTACTTCAAAGGAGAAATGTGGGAGCTCGAGAATCTGTAACAGGGCAGCTTGATGGGCCCTGGAAGATTCTGGAAGGATTCTCTGAGAGAGGAAAGTTTGAGCTGAAACTTTAAAGATGAGGAGTACGAGCAAGTAGAGAAGCAAGAGGAGAACCCAGCACGTGTCTGGAGGTCTGGAGCAGAGAGAAGCGGGCACATTTGAGAAACTGAGAGCAAGGGGGCTGGTCAGTCCAAGATGATTCTGTAACAAACAGCCCTTACGTCTAAACAGTTAAACACGCTAAAAATGTATTTCTCGGGACACCTGGGTGGCTCAGTCAGTTAAACGTCTGTCTTCAGCTCAGGTCATGATTTCAGGGTCCTGGGACTGAGCCCCGAGTTGGGCTCCCTGCTCAGTGGGGAGCCTGCTTGTCCCTCTCCCTTTGGCAACCCCCACCCCCCGCTGGTGTTCTTTGTCTCACTCACCAATAAATAAATAAAATATCTTTAAAAAGTTGTATTTCTCATTTGCCTCACAGTGTAGTGTGGGTCGGGTCACTCATCTGGAAGTGGTGACTCGGACATCCAGTTTTTTCTACCTTTAATATTGCAGAAAAATCAAAGAGTGAAGGATCGTGAATGAGTGTGGGCGGTATCACTTCTGCCCACCCCCACTGGCCCAGTGCTCAGTCCAGGCCCATCCCATTGGCCCCGGGAGAAGGAGCTGGGCTGGGCGCTCAGGAAGAAGTTGGGAAACTCAGCACCTTCCCTGGGGCAGGGTCCAGGCCAGGCAAGAATTTGGCCGTCATGGTTGAGACCTGGGTCTACAGTGTTCAGCCTGCACTTGACCACAGATCGAGGAATGTATTACCCTAAGGGCAGCTGCTAGCTGAGAGCACTGTGGTTCTTCCTGGGAGAAGGAGTGGTCATGCCCAGAACCCATTTGAATGGTCGGGTTCCCGCCCATGGCGTGGAGTGGCCTTTACTCTCTAGGCCTCTCTTGCTGCAGTTCTAGTGTCCCTGGAAGGGACAAGGGAGAAGTCTCACCTTTCAACAGACCTGGCAGGTCACCCTCAGGGCTCAAGTTCCAGGGGAATGTGATCTTCAGGACATGGTGAGGCTCTAGTTTCGAGGGAGTCTGGGGAGCAGGTTGGTGGTGGCTGAGTGATGCTCATGAGTTTGGGTACCTGGTGAAGGACTCTAGGCTCATTGTGGGTCTGCCTATGATTAGAGAGACAGCCTGGGATTTGCTAATAGGCAAATCCTGAGCTCCGATCACAGCCCTGGGCTGCCCCTGAATTTGGGACTCTCCTTGCGCTGTCTTCTTGAACCTGTTTGAGGTTCCGATGCTTGTTCTGGGGGCCCTAGAATGCCGCCCCCATTTAGTCAAACACACCGAGCCCTGGGCCCTGGGATCAAATCTCCAAGGAGGGCAGTTCTAGAAAACTCTTTACTCTTTGCAGGATGGGAGAGAGCATTTAGACAACCTGGGTGGTTTCTCTAATGTCCCCCAGCTGAGAGAGACAACGAGCCATAGGAGGAGAAGCCCAGACTTTGCAAGAGGGTGGTCTGGCTTTGCCCCTCCCCAGCTGGGTAACCTCGATCAAGCTTCTGCACTGGATCTATCTTCTCATCAGTCAGAGAAGGGGGATTTAGTATCTGCCTGGAAAAACTGTGCTGGAAGGTGGACGAGATAATCTACAGGGGCTCAGTAAGTGAGAACTGGCATTTTCCCGTGGAAGAGAATCAAGAGAGGGGTATGAGTTGCACAAACTCCCCCCAACCCCTTTCTTGCAGCCACAGCCTGTTCAGATACGTGTCAGATTGTTCGACACTCGTCTGCACAAAGTCCCGCAGTGACCTCTCACCCAGAGTCAAAGCCTCCACAAAGGTCACGGCCCAACTGAGGTCTGCCCCCTCCTCACTAGCTGGCTTTGGACTCATCTCTAAGCACACTCCCCCTGGCTCCCCAGGCTCCTTACCACTCCAGAACCCTCTCCCCATTCCCACTCCTGCCCCAGGGTCTTGGCACCACCACGCTCTCTGACTGGAACGCATTTCCCCTTGACAGCGACCTGCATGGTTTGCCCTCTCTCGTCCTTCCATCTTTTCTCCAAGGCCATCCTGTCGGGGAGGTCTCCCTGGCCACTCTGTTCTAAACGGGGTCCTCCATCCTCCAGCGCTCTCTCCCTTGTTTCATTTCCTGCAAAGCCTGCGTAGTCCCTGACAGACTGTGAATGCGTTTTGTAATTTATCTCCACCCTCAAGGATAGAAGTCCTACAAAGTCAGGGAGTTTTGCCTATAATGTTCACATTTACAGCAATCCCCAGTGCTTAGGCATACAAGTAGGGGTTTCATGTTTGTTGAATGAATACCGGAGGACTCAAGTTGGGGGGGGGGGCTGGTGGTGCAGGTCAGGAGAGTGAGTTGTGGCATGACGGACACATGGTCAATGTCCTTTTTCTCCAAATGAAGGAGTTGGACTAGACCCCCGGAGATTATGAACCCCTGGGAATTGTACACACCGATGGTGAGTTTCCTGTCTCCATGCCTTGTTCTGGGATGAAGGTCCCTAACTTCTCCCCAACCTTTAACAGAGCTCAGCATTGTCCCTGTTCCCATGTTTCCTGGTTGGATTTAACAGGCTCAAATCCTTGCTAAGAACCTACGATGCTGACACTGACATTCCATCATCTTATTCTAGTCTCAGCAGCCCCAGGGGTCCTGGCCCCCCCGAGAGGGGAATGGGAGCCAGAGAGGAGCCTTGGCAGGGTCAGCGCGGTGGGGAAGACACTGGAGGGCACAAAGGAGACTTTCGTATTACGACATGTGCTGCCTTCTTTTTATGTAAAAGAACACAGACGTAAGGAAGTATGACAAAAATGTGAACAATTGTCCACGCTGGATACTGGGCACGGGGGTGTTTATCACAGAGAGCTTTGTACTTTTTCTGTATTTCAAAAATTTATTAAAAAAAAACAAAACCCACAGATGTGGAGGTGGGTAGGGCAGCCAGAGCCCGTGAGGAGGCATAGAGAAGCCGTTTCTGGGGGGTCTGAGGGACCCACACTTTGGGCATTTTTCGGGTGTGTGTGCATGGGCAGAGGGGACAGCCGGGGTCGGAGCCCATCCCTGGAGTTGTCGGAGCCCTTTCTTCCATCCCCCTTGCTCCCCCTTCCGCGGTCTCAGTTTCCTGCCTTCCTGGGGAATAGGGAAAGGCTGAGAAGCCGCGTGCTGGGGGTGAAGCTAATTCATTAGTGACGCTCCACAAGGACCGTGCGCCTGCCGTGCTGGCGTGATTCATCGCCATGATTGCCCCGCTGCCAGCCTGCGTGGGCCCGGAACGCCAGCACATTTTACCTTTACCCACTGAGAAGGGCCTGGTGGGAGGTAAAGGTACATGATCTACCCAGAGCAAGAAAAAGACTCGGAGGAAAAAGAGGGCTGGTCCCCTGTGCCCTTGAACCCAGCAAGCTTGGCCAGGCTGGGGATGGAGTTTCAGGGGCTCCTGGCATTCCTGCCATGCCCGCAGAGCCTAGGAGGGCTGCCTGGTGCTGGCATGCCAGCTGGGAGCATGTGGTGGTTGTGGGGGGGGGCGGGTTGGGCTTCCTCCTCCACAACGAATGTTCCCTTGGGGAACCTGCTTGGGGGGGGGTGAGGGGGAGGTGCTCATCCTCTTCTCCAGTAGCCTGGCTGTGTTTTCTTCAGCTTTTTGGTCTCTTCCAAAAAGTTATTCCAAAGGAGCAGAAGAAAGAGTTGGATGGGGGCTCAGATCAATTCCAGAAGGAGCTCAGAACCCTCTTACACCCAATCTGGGTCTGGGCTCCACTTAATCTCTGCCTGAGTGCCTTGCCTTGGCTGGGAGTCCTCCCTTCATTTTGTGAGTGCCCCCTACAGGACAGGGGTGGGTGGCTGGGTTCCTGGGTCACAGCGATACCTTCCTTGGTGTCCCATCACCTGTCAACCCCATGCCTTTTCATCCCATTACCCGACAAATATATAGTGCATCTGAGCAAAAGAAGCCAGGAATCAAACAAAAAAGAAAAAAGAAAGAAAAAAGAAAAGAAAAGAAAAACATAGGAACTGAATAATCTCATTTATATGAAGTTCAAGGACAGGCAAAACGGATCCCTGATGAAAAAGGTCACACTCATGGCTGCCTCTGGGAGGCAGAGATTGACTGAGAGAGGCTCAGGGGAACTCTGAGTGATGGAAATATTACATGGGTGTTTCCATTTGTCAAAACTCATCAAAATGTACACTTACCATCGGAGCATTTCATGGTATGAAATGTTTGTTTCCATTTTAAAAAAAGTGTTAAAATTTCTCATTGAGTATCTGCTATGTGCCAGACACAGTGCAGCAGGACAGGAGATAAACTTGTCTGCCCCAGGAGCTGACATTCCAGCTTCCGAGCGGCTCTCATGCTCTCCCGGGCTCTCTGCCCCTGGGCTGGCCTCCCTCCCTGTCTGCAGTGGGGATGCGGATAGGGGTGAGTCAAAGGTCGGGTGCGGCTGGAGGTGGGCTAGAGGGAGAGTCAGGATCAGTTACATGTGCACACCAGCCACGTTCAAGGGGAGGCAGGATGGAGCATGCACTGAACCTGCGGAGGCTGCTTTTAAGCAGATTCCCTAATCTCTCTCAGGCCACTTTCCTCCTCTTCTACATGGGACTAATGATGCTTTCCTTGTAGTTTTGGCAAGAGAGTTAGAGGCTCCCTGGTGAGAAATTTCACTGTTTCTTTAAGTTGGTGTGGTATGTGATTAACAGCACAAACCCCAGCTGCTCACCAGCCCGGTGACCTTGGGTAAGTCACCGGGCTCAAGACAACCCCTCAGAGCCTCAGTTTCTCCGCCTTTCACTTTGGGGTAATGAGGGTACCAACCTCAGACGTGTTGCAAGGACTCAGTGCAATGCTCTTAGTATAGCGCTGGGCACATGGCAGACTCGGAGTAAATGGGAGCGAGTGTTTCTGCCAAGAGCTCTGGCAGGAGGGCTCTGAACTGGAGGGAAGAAGGCAGGGGCACACAGCTGTTGGTGGAAGCATGCGCAGAGAGTTGCAGAATGAGAGTGGTCATCCTTGGTGGTGCTCAGAGCCGCTCACGTGTCCCAGTCCTCTGCCCACCGCAGCCACACACAGACCTCGAGCGTAGCTGGGGGGACAAGGCAGGCGACTGGAGCGTGAGCACACTAACAAGGAACCTGTTGGGCAGTGGGAGCGGGGGGAATGGGGCGGAGCCAAGCCCGGGTCCCCACAAAGCCTCCGATGTGACCCACCCTGAAAAGGGCCAGAAAGTAACACTGCTCCGAGTTACTATCCTAAAGTGAAGATGGGCGCAAGCCGCTGGCGATGAGTAGCCGGCATTGACCGCGCCCCTCCGTCCCTCCCCGAGAGCCACTCGGCCGGAGTCCCGGGTCGCGCGCCAGGTTTCCTAGGTCCTCGGTGCCTTCTGACTTGCTGCTCCGGGTCCACACGACCGCTCACCAAACAGCTCGTCGTGCTGGAGGTGTAGACAGCGTCGGACGTCGGGTCGGTGTTGGCACAGCGCCCGGCTTTCGGGACGCGGAGCTCGGGTTCCCTCGGCTTGCGCCGCTCCCCCGGCGGGTCACCGGGGCCGGCGGGGGGGCGGGCTCAGGAACCGGGACCCCACTCTGGTGGCACCTCGGCCCCGCCCCACCCCGCCCCCCTCCGCCTCATTGGCAGCCGCACACGCGTCGGGGGTTGCCAGGGCGACGGGTCGCAGAGCCGCAAGTCAGCGCTAAGCCGAGGCAGTCGGCCTCCGGCGGAGGGAGCGCGGGAGGCCGGAGGGCGGGCGGCGGAGCGCGGCGGCGGGGCCCCGAGCGGGCGCCTCCTCCCGGCCCGGCCCGGCCCGGCCCCCCTCCCGGCGCGGGGACAGGCCGGGGCGGGGGGCCCCGGAGCCGGCGCGGCCTCGGCCCCGTCGGGGAGGCCCCGGGGGCGGCCAGGGCGGGGCGATGCCGGGAGGCGGAGGCGGCGGCGGCGGCGGCGGCGGCCCGGGCCGGGGCCCGTGACCATGGGCATCGCCGAGTCCACGCCGGACGAGCTGCCGTCGGACGCAGAGGAGCAGCTGCGCAGCGGCGAGCAGCAGCTGGAGCTGAGCGGGAGGCGCCTGCGGCGGCTGCCCAGTGCCGTGTGCGCGCTGAGCCGCCTGCAGAAGCTCTACGTGAGCGGCACGGGGCTGCGCGAGCTGCCCGAGGAGATCGAGGAGCTGCGCGAGCTGCGCATCCTGGCGCTCGACTTCAACAAGCTCGAGCGCCTGCCCGACGGCCTGTGTCGCCTGCCGCGCCTCACGCGCCTCTACCTGGGCGGCAACCGGCTGCTGGCTCTGCCCGCGGACTTCGCGCAGCTGCAGAGCCTGCGCTGCCTCTGGATCGAGGGCAACTTCCTGCGGCGCTTCCCGCGGCCGCTGCTGCGCCTGGTGGCGCTGCAGTCGCTGCAGATGGGCGACAACCGGCTGCGCGCGCTGCCCGCGGAGCTGCCGCGCATGACGGGCCTGCGCGGCCTGTGGCTCTACGGTAACCGCTTCGAGGAGTTCCCGCCCGCGCTGCTGCGCATGGGCCGCCTGCACATCCTCGACCTGGACCGCAACCGCCTGGGCGGCTTCCCCGACCTGCACCCGCTGCGCGCCCTGCGCGTCTTCTCCTACGACCACAACCCGGTCACGGGGCCCCCGCGCGTCGCCGACACCGTCTTCCTCGTGGGCGAGGGCGCCGTCGAGCGCATGGCAGAGCGCGACGAACCCATGTCTCGGCCGCCGCCCCGGCGCCCAGCTCGGGCCTTTGAGGATGAGGAGGAAGAGGACCTACTCATCGGGGGCGGTGGCTCCCGGGCTCTGGGGGCCCCCCGGGGCAGCCTCCCTGCCCTGGAAGCCGCTCCGGGACTGGGCACCTGAGCCTAGGCTCTGGGTGATGGACTTTGGCCATTCTGGGAGGAGGGGATCTGGGAAGGTCTGTGGGAACGGCGCACCCCTACCTTGGGGGCAGTGAAGGGGCCACTTTAGGCGAGCTCTAGGGACAGGCAGGCCTGGGGGCCATCTTCGCACACTCCTGGTTGGTAAGCAGCCTGCCACCTGGCTGATCTCTGGGCAGTCCTCAGACCGGGAAGCCTGGCTCGGTCTAGTCGCCTCCTGCTCTGTCTAGTCTGATAGCGTCGCTGACAGCACAGCGGAGTTGCTGGTCAGCGCTGTCCACGGCATCATCACCTCTGGCTGAGTCTGGGTGCCCCGCGTGCCACACCAGCCCTCCCTCTCCTGGGGTTTCGATCTCCTAAAGCCACCCTTGCTGGTGCAGGAGCCGCTACCTCTGGGGTGGACCACAGGCCTGTGTGAGCCCGAACTGCCCTTGGAGGAGGGCCTGGGCCTCACGCCAGTGCCCAGGACAGCAGTGGGAGAGCGGGATTGGGGCCCTAACACCCAAGCTGCCCTTGGCCCTCCACTGGGGCCCATCGCACATACCTCCCTTCCCAGGCCCCCTAAAACTTGCATGGGGTAGGGGGCGCTTAGAAGGCAGGGTCTCTACTCCTGCCTCTGATTCTGTTCTGTTCTCTCAGCTTGTGCCTGGAATCTCGCTGGGAGCAGAGAGCTCCCTCTCCCTTCCCCACAGCCTGAGCCTTCCAGCTGTCAAGTTTGAGAAGAATCCACTGTGCCTCTAGGGCCTCCTGCGCGGAGGAGAAAGGATCTCTGCTCTGGGAGGCTGCTCCGGGGCCTCTCCCACTGCCTGCACTCTCCATTCCCTTAAATGGGCACAGTCAGGGTGGCTGGCACGGCGTGGGGCACAGGACAGGCACTGTGTGCCTCCACTCCGTCACCAGGGACAGCCTCAGGGGGTGAGGAGTGGGGTGCCGCTGTACAATTCCCAGGGCCAGATCTTTCCCATCCAAGCAATAACGGAAGGAGGGGGCCGGGGCGGGGCACACTCAGGGACACCGTCAGGGGCAGGGGCCCCACATGGTAGTGTTTTCTTTGGGAAGAAAAAAAAACTGGCTGTAAACATAAATTATATTTCTTGGAGAAAGAATGTGTGTTTCCCACATGCCTGTTTATTTATAAGTCCTGGGAGCACTGGGTCCCATGGCTGTGGGGAACCTGGGCTCCCTCTGGCACGGCGGTCCTGTCCATGCGCGCCAGCTCTGCGTCAGGCGGGCCGTGGCCAACAGTTGTGTCCCGTCTGGGGACCAAGCGCCTGCCCTCTGTTACAAATGGCTTTGGCTGCTCGAGGCTGGTCTCCTGTCTCGCGCTCACTCACTCTGCCTGCCAGAAAGCACTCTCACCCCCTTTTTTGTCCTTTCCAGCTTGCTCCATAGGTTCCTGGCTCTTAATATAATGTGAATCTCCCTCAAGCTGGGCTGACCTTTCTCTCTCCTTTCACTAGCACTCGCCCCCTCCCAACCCCCTCGCCATGTGTCTATTCTTCCCTCTTTCCAGATGCCCCACTCTGTTTTCCTTTTTCTTCGTCTCTCCCTCCTTATCTCTTTTTTACTCAGTCATGGTATTACTTTCTTTCCTCATTATTCAGGAAAAAAAGATTTAAAGAAAACATCATAAAGCCTCAAGCCTAGAGGCCCATCTCCCATGAGAAGATGCTGCCCGGCCACGGTCACCATGGCAACAGGGCTGATGTCATTCAAGGCCCAAAGGTCAGGTCCGGCCCAGCAGCTCTGTCTGTCACTGGGCTGGGCCTGGGTTACAGGGAGGCTTGGGATGGATCTGGGAGCAGCTGACTTGCAAGTGAGAGAAAAGGCCTTGAACGGACAGAAGGAGTGGGTGGGTGGGGAAGATTGGAGGCTACCTCCTGCTCCAGGACGACGAGGGGTCTGGGGCTTGGCTGCAGATCTTTTTCCTCCTGGGGCTCCTCAGGTGCCCCTGCTTCCCTGGCTGGAGCTCCGTCAGGGTCAGTGGAACTTTCTGGGGCTTGGGAACTTGGAGGATGGAATTTTAGATCTCAAAATCACTCGAGGTAGGAACCACAGCTGACCAGAGACTGTCCTCTTGCTCCGTGACTCAGACCACAGCATACAGGAAATAGCCCTGAGGCCAGATTCAGAAGGTGTGGGTTCCAGTCCTAGTTCTGTTATTGGCCAAGTGACTTGGAGCATGTCGTGGTCCCCTGGGCCTCAGTTTCCCCATCTGCACACACGGTGTTGAGTTTCTGTAGATGTGATGCTACAGCTCAGAACACCTTGCAACCTCAAGTTTCTCTACCTCCCTCCGTGCAAATCTGAGATGTAGGGGAAGTTGGGGTGCGGGGAGTGGGGGGGGGAGCCACGGTCACTCTGGAGTGGCTACTGGCCCCCATAGCCCAGATTTCCTCCCTCTCGTTGGTGTGTTTCCCTGTACCCCTTCTGCTGTTGCACCTGCCTGAGAACTCTAGGTGAGGCGAAGGCCCTATGCGTACCCCAGGGCCATGTGCAGGCACAGAGGGCTCCTACCGAACGGGGTGCCCTCATCCATGGCTGCTTACCAGCCAAGCAGGGGCTGCCAAGCTTGAGTTTCTCTCCAGAGAGAGGAAAAACCTGTTGGGGCCGTGTTCCCGGCTTTGCTACTTGCTTGCACCACCACCAGGAACGAGCTTCTCTTGGGAAATGAGACTGTTTGGCTAAAGTGGTTGCAGACTCCTGGCTTGAGAACACTATCGGGGGTCTGGGTCTCCATCTGTAAATGGAGAGACCAGGGTAGGGAGGGGGCTGTTGCCAAGGACAGTTGCCAAGGACAGCTGGGAAGAGCATGGTATTGGGAGTCCTAGCTCACCCCTGCCCCAATTGCCTGTGACTTCTCACTTGGCCTTGGGGGAAAGGGGCAGGGGGTTGAGGAAAGCAAAAGATTTTTGGAGGGGAATTTGTAACAATGGACCTGTCTACAGCACTCCTGTTGGTGCGGGGCAGTCAGTGGGGGGTGGGTCTTGGGGGAGCACCTTGGAAGCTCTCCAAGAACTGTGTGCCCAGGGTTCAGGGATCAGAGCCAGAGGACAGGCAGTGGCGACCGTGATGACAAATGAGCAGAGGCAGTAGCAGGGCGAGGGACAGGCCCGAGGAGGGAAGAGACTTGCTCATCCATGGGGTTCAGGTCTCCTAACCTTGAGCTGAATCCACACCACAGGAGATCCCCTCTGTCCTAAGCTGATGGTCAGGTCTCGGTGCGTGATAGGTGGGATCGTGTCCTCTCCCAGAGCCTCCCTGCAGCCAGACCTGGCTAGCGGAGTGGCAGAGACTGAGACTAGGCTATGTGTGTGTGTGGGCGCATGTGCTTTCTTAACTTGTGACAGTCATCCCCCGCTTCCCACCCACCCTCTGGGGCTTGGGAGAGCAGAAGGTGCTGCTCGGGACCTGGAGGCCCTGCCCAGAACCCCCTCCTGCCTCCCAATGCCACCATGCCGGCTTGCCCAGCCACCTGTCCCAGAGCTTCCTGAAGACACCTGGACACTCTTCTTCTGAGGATGGACATTTATTAGCACACCTAGGCGTGCCACACAGAACATGTATCAGACAGGGGTCGCTGCCCAGGGGGGCTCACAATCTAAAGACACAAGGCACACACACGCACACGCGCAGGATGCAGACAAAGGGAGTGGGGCATCTTCAAGGGACACAGATGGTCAGGGGAGCCACGGGCTGGGGCGTACAGCATGATCAAGCATGTCCTTCCTCTGTCTTTGTGGGAGAGGGAGAGGAGAGCAGGACGTGGCCCAGGATGGCCTTCAGGAAAGCAGCAGCATCCGGGAGGGGTTTGCGTGGGGAAGAGCACACCAGAGGACAGGGGTCCCGGGCACAGGGAGAGACAGGCAAATCTCTTGGTGAAGGCATGGAGAGCCAAGGTGAAGGCAGGCGAACCAGGCAAAAGGTCCAGGGGGAGCCCCTGAGCCCCTGAGGGGGTCTTCCCTCGGGCCCAGCTTTCCAGAGAGATCCTGAACAGAAGTTCTGGCAAGGCGTGCTCTTCAGGCTACTTACCTGACCTGAGGGCTCCCTCTAATCTCTGGGATAGAGATCAGAAGCCAAAAGAAGAAAATCACCTTTTAACGGGACACTGAAGCCAGGTTGGAAGAAATTGGCAGGGCTGAAGGGGACAGGACAGGTGGCTTTAGGTGGGGGTTCTTGGTGCATCGCAGGGAAGCAGTTGTCCACCCCAGGTGCTGGGGAGCAGGGGTGCGGTGGCACCCTTCACTCTGGAGGGGGCAGGGCCAGCCGCTGGCACATGGGGACAGGCGTGCACTTGCTCCTTCTGGGTCTGCGACAGATGTAGCACCTTCCTTCTACAGTACCCTGAGAGCTGTCAGGCCTCAGCTTCCCCCAGGCTGTGTGCGGGGAGGGCAGGAAATGGGCTGGGATGGTTATTGCTTTTTTTGTGAACTAAGGACACTGGTCCTGGGGAAGGAAGTAACTTGCCCGGGGACCACAGTGGCTGGAGAAGGAAGACACTAGGGCCCAGTTTCCTCGGACTGGAACTGGCCCTGGGCTCTTCCGAGTTGGCAAGACTCTTCTAATCCTAAAGGATTAATCGGAAAAGGGTAGAGAGAAGCCAAAGATCCAGCCAACAGACTTGGAGCTCCTTCCCGGTCCCTGAAACCACGATGGGCCAGTCAGCATTTGGGGGGAGAGGTAGGCAAGGTGGAGGGTCCCGGTTTGGATTGTCTGACCTGCCTTGGAGGGTGGTGACGGTCCCCTGGGAACTGAAGGAGGTGATGCTGGGCTGGGTGAGTGAGAGGGTCTCAAAGAGACTCCACTCCCGACAAGCCTCGTTTCAGGTCTGATCGGGAAGTATGGCTGCTCTCCTGCTTTCTGGGTAGCTGGTGGGTTCATATTCTAGATCTGAGGAGGGGCTGGAAGGTCAGAGAGGGCCTCATCACCAGTGAAGCCAAATCCCAAAGGGGACACAGGGAGACTTGGTCCCAAGCTTCCCAACCCCCTCACCCAATACCTCATCCCTGGGAGGTGAGGTAGGGCTGGGACCCATGGAGGAAAGAGCCGAGGCCCTACTTTGTCACGATCCTTTATTGATCAGAACGGACCCTGCCACAAAAAGCAGGGCCCATTCCCACAAAAATATGATTTTGCAAAGAGGAAATCTTGCTGGCTTAGAGGGTGGGTGTGGTGGAAAAATTTTGTATGGTTCTTTTTTCCTTTTTTTTTTTCCCTTCTTCAGTTTTTCTTCATTTCTCTTTGCTGCATTTTTTTTCTTGTGATAGTTTCTGTCTATCTGTCTGTCTTTTTAAAAATAAAACACTTGCACTCAAGGACTCCAACACAATACAAACAGTGGCCACCAACCGCACCCCTGGGGCCCCAGCCGGGCTGGGGACTCTGGGGGCCCCTTGGCTTTTTTTGTGGCTGTTTTCCTTGTCCCTTCCCTGGCGTCTGGCGCCAGTGGGCAGGTGCGGGGTCCTGTGGCAGGTGGAATTTGTACAGCAGTTACGAAGGGTGATGGTCACAAGAAAGGATACCTGAATGAGATAACAGCTAAGTCTAGGGCGCCCACAAAGACGGCAGGTGATGCTCATGAAGGGACCTGGGACACAGTGGAGAAGAGATAGATGGGCCCAGGCCAGCCTCGGCTATCCCTGGAGACTCTGCAGGGGGAGGGGCAGGTGGGCCTCGCTTTCAGGCTACAGTAATAATACTATGCTCCCGGGTAGCACCTTCAGAGTCCTCCTGCCTCAACCCCCAGGTCAGGTGACGGCGGCCTCACAACCTCCCCTATGAGGTAGGTGAAGTATTATTACCATCATTTTACAGATGGGGAAACTGAGGCCCCGGGAGTGTGGGTGATCTGCCCAAGGTCCTGGGACGGTGGCAGGGCTTTTGTGCCCTTCCCCCCATCCTCAAGTTCCCCATTCCCTGTTCTCTAGCCCTAGCCCAACCGCGCCCTCACCGCATACCACCCGCCTCCTTCTTTGCCAGCCCACAAGACCTTGGTCCAACACTTGCCGCCCCTCCCCAGCCTCCCGGCAGCAGCGTATTGGGGGTTGGGAAAACCCCAGGCAGGGTTCACCAGCATGCCAGGGTGGGTCAGGCTGGGAACAGACTCCGCCCGAAGATGCTCTCTGCATATGATTCGCCAAAAACTCTGTGGGCGGGGCTCGAGGAAAAAAAGATGCAGTTGCTCCGCCCACTCATTGCAGGTTGGTTCAATCTCCCCCTGCCCCCCCCCCAGGCTCCACAACGGGCCAGGGGACACGGGCGGGGCTGGCATCCCGTAGTGTTGGGGCACAGGATCTGAGGGAGCCATGGAGGACAGATCCCTCGCCTTGCAAGGCTTCCCACAAAACCCTCTGATCACGTCCACACAGCCTTCAGAGTTGCTGCCCTCCTGTCCCGCTGGGGGCTGGTCCCCAGGCCGCCCGATAAAGACCCTGCAGTTGGGGCAGGGCCCCCTTTTAAGCAAAGCTACAATACAGAAAAATTGGGATTTACAAGAAATATGGGTGACTATTTGCTTTACAAGAGCACTCCTCAATCTACAAAATGATTCACCGACACAGTATGACGCTCCTCCAGACCCTAGGAGGAGGGGATGAGGACAGGGTGCGAGATTCAGTGTAATACATTTTGATACGGGCAGCTCAAGGGGCAGCCTACTGAAGGAAAATGGCTCTCAAATTCCCATGCTTCTGCCGTGCTCTGTAAGTGGGGACCCTATCCAGAGTCTCCCCTTGGGGTCAGGCCCATCTCGGGGTAGAACTGTGGTCCCAGGCTGCCACCGCAGACGTGGTGTCCAGGCGCCACCTGGCGGCCTGTGCCGGCAACGTCAGGCCCAGGCAGGCAGACCCCTAGAATTTGACTGTCCCCAGCTGTCTTTTATCAATAACGGGAACCTCGTGGGGCTGAGCAGGTTTAAGCAGAGATCATCCGGCATCTGCTGTCTCTAAGAGGAGGCCAGTTCTAGTCTCTGCAACGGCTGAGGCAGAGAAATCCCCACTTCTTTGGGTGAGGCAACCTCAGAACTTGCGGATTCTGGATTTTCCCTGCTTCTTCGGCCTGAACTGAGAGGGCGGAAGGAGCTGCTGGGAGGGACTGGGAGCGATGGGTAAAGAAGACCCGGCCACAGACTCTGACCTCGAATGGAAGGGAAGGTCTGCGAGCTCGGGAAATGGAGGGCTGCAGAGGTCTGCCCAGACAGGGAAGGAACCTGGGAAGCATGGAGAACAGAGATCTGGGGCGGCTCAGGGTGTCTGGGTGAGGGTGTTGGGTGGTGGGGCCGTGGGACCCCTGAGAAGAAAGGTAGGGGAGTCCTGGTGGAATGTGGTACACGCAGTAGGGGCCTAAAAGGTGTGAAATGATGTTCAAGTGATGAAATCACTCAGCAAGGAGCTCTGGGAGAGCTCTGGGCAGAGCCAGGCAGGAGGTGGAGGCAACCAAGTTCTCAGTCCCGCTCCAGAGTCTGCTCCTTTCCCGCCACCCCACCCTTCCCCTCTCACCCCTCCCCTGCCTCTCCTTGCCCACCCCTGGCTCTGTGCATTGACCTCTCTCAGCCTCCTGTCCTACCTCACTTTATGAAAGCCTGCCCTCTCTGCATGGGTGGCCCCCAGGGGGACAGGGTAAGAGCGCCCCCCCCCACACACGCACACACACAAAGTGGATGCGACGCCAAATACACGGGCTTCAGCTCCACGACCCTGGAGCGGGCTATATACTATCCTTGGCATTCAGGGCCCAGCCGGCACCTGAAACTGCCCTGGGATGGGCCTCTCCTGGCCAGGCCAGGCCAAACGCCTCGGCCTTCCTTCCCCGGGGCCCATATCGGGAGCTGGGGAGAGGGCAACTTCTCTCCACTCCAGGCACTGCCTTAAAGAAAACGGGGGACCGAGCCCACCTGGCGGGTCTCTGGAGGGGTCTGCCCATCTGCCTGTCTGGCCTTCACACTCTCCCCCACTTCTTTAGTATCAGCAAGTCAGGAAGGAAAGGGGCAAAGCAGGAAAATGGCTCCCAAAGCCCCTCCCCCAGAGCTGGACCGGTGGAGGACGAGGCTGGTACTTCCTAGAAACGGCGCCCAACGGACTCCTGGGACCCCTCCCTGGCCAAGCCCTCAGGGTCCTCCCCTCACCTATGGCGGGGGGCCAGGCCGGGCATTGTGCATAAAGTGGTGAGGGCATGATGGGGACCCGGGCCCTTGGCCCCCTGGGCCTCCTGTGGCCACACTTAGGCCTTCAGCTGGTGCCACTGGGCCACCGGCTGCCGTGGACGGGCGATCATGTCCTTCCAGTGCTTCACCTCCCCAGGCCCGCTCTTCCAGGAAAGGTAGATCTGGGGAGAAAGGGAAGAGCAGGGTATCAGTGACACTCTCAGAAGCATCATCCCCTGCCCCTGCAGGGGGTCATCTCCATGTCCTCAATGGCACCCCGAGATCATGATCATGGGGACCTAGGGGCCTCTGCCTACAGCAACGGCCGACCCTCAGAGGCTCCCTCCTTCTCGTCCTCCCAGCCAGCCTGACCCATTTTCCTTGCTGTGCCTCCCTCTGGGAGCTTGGGCCTGCCTGGCCCTTCCCAGTTAGACTCCTGACCTGTTTTGCAATGGGGGTGGAGGCAGCTAGGCCCAGCCCTTCCCTGCCCTGTTGGCCACTGTCTAGCTCTTCTCACTTTTGATCACTCCCACCTTCTCGCCACTTCCTGCCCGCCAGGCACTGAGGTCAGGGCTTTATAAACACAGGTCCCCGAATCCTTACCCATGAGGCAGGTATATTATCTCCATTTTACAGATGGAGAAACGAAGGTGCGGAGAGCAAAGAGACTCACCCAGAATTTGTAAGTGGTACAGCGGAATTTACATCTAGGCCTTTCTGCCTCTGTCCTACCAGCCCAATCCTGCTGGCTTTTGTTTTGGGGGTTTTGCAGCCTCGTGGAGCCGTGGGCATGGTTCCCCCAGCTGACCCCAGCCTTGTGACTGGAGGCTGGTTAGGAGCCTGGGCTTGCCGAGTGACCCAGGCAGGAGTGAGAACCCATCCTCCTTCACCGTGGCTCAGGCAGCAGAAGGTGGGACGGTTTCAGAAGGGGCTATGATCGGTATCACGAGGATCAAATGCAAATTTGCAAATGCAAAAGGCTAAGCTTCCAAAGAGCTCTGAAGTAGACAATGGTTACTTGGCCCGAGCTGGTCCAGGAGGGGGCTCAGTAGGCCGCAGGCTGATGGGCTACGGGGGTTGCCGCCCTGAGGAACGGTGCCACTTATGACTACAGGTTGGGCGCTCAGGTTCCTGGGACCTTACTTGAAGGTCAGGGGCTTCCCTTAGCTAGCAGAGTTTTCCATCCCCAACTGAGAGTTGCCTCCATCATGGCTCTTTTCCCCATGGGGGCCCAGGTCACTTGTCATTTACCCCATATGGGGCTGTGCCTCTGGGAACACAAATGTTTTCCTCCTGTGCTCCTGGCATCGGCCCTTCCCCTCCACCTGCCCTCATCCCTGGCTTCCTGCCCTGCTCCTGGTCAAAGCTCTGGATGGACAGACATGCCCTTAGGAGGAATGTTTCACGAATAACTTTTCTTATAATGGCAGCTAACACACACTCGAAGCAGCGTGCTGAGCATTTCGCCCATGTTGTCTTATTTAATCTCCGCATGCTGGGAGGTTAGGGCTGTCTTACTTTCATTGTGGAAATGAAACGGGGCTCAGACGGGTCATGGCTGTCAAGAGTGGGGCTGGGCCCCAGCGATCTGATTCCCAAGCCCAAACTCTCCACACTAAACCATAAACGAACACAGGGATAGACATATCGAGGTAGAAAAACTGAAGGGATTATGTCACAGAATCATCCTGGGAAAACTCAAAGCCAGGAATGGATTTTTTTGGTAAGTCTATCACGAGGAGAAGTCACTTTCTACAAGGAGAACATCCACAGATCTCGGGTGATCCTCATACTACCCTGTGAAGGGCTATAGGGTCGGTACTATTGGCTCCGTTGTATAAATGAGGACACTGGAGGTCAGGGGGACAAATGGCTTGCCCAAGGTCACACAGCTATTTAGCAACACATGGAGTGGGCACAAAAGCCGGGTCTTTGGGGTCTGACTGTGGCTTCTTACACTGCTCCACCGAGCTCACCCTCCGAAGATGGGACTTGGGTGACACTGCTCTGAGGTCCTTACCCTGCCGGAGGGTCCTGTCCGGTAAACTCTCTTTTGGGGACCCAAGCCATGTCTTTCTCCCACTTCCTCCTTTCTCCGCCCTTCTAGTGGTCTGGACCAACCCCCAGTAGGACACCCAGGAAGATTTTGTCCCATCCTCTCATTTTCAGATGAAATGGAAGCGCAAAGAGGGAAAGGGAGTGGCCCAACCCCAGCTCACCCACTGTCCCTGGTGCTTCTTGGAAGCCAGGCGTGTCGCCCCACCCACCAGGCCCCTACCTTGCCAATAACATCATTGCGGCTAAGCTTGTCCTTGTCCATGACAGTGATGATGATGGTCGTCTCCCTCAGCTTCTCCGTGGGGATATCAAAGGCAAAAGACTCGTTGAAGATGGGGTTCAGGTTCCTCTTCATAGTCACTGTCTTCTTCTTCTCCACCCGCTTGTCTTTGTACATCAGCCACACCTTCACATAGGGGTCTGGGGAATGGGTAGAAGAAGGGTCAGTGCTGGAGCTCCCCAGGATTCCCTTCCCTCTCCAGGAGTGGCAGCTGGGGCAGGAGGGGCTGCACGCTTTCCCCAGAGGGTGAGGAGAGCCCCAAGCAACAATGAGAGGGACCTGGAGGACCAGTGGATGGATGAATTGGAAGGAACCTTGGCCATCACTCAGTGCCCTATTATGAAAACAAACAAGGAAACTTGTGTTCGAGCTGGCGCTGGAGCCCAGATCTCCTACCACAGTGCTCCCCTTCTCCCTGATTCTGGTCAGGATGGAGTCCAACTAATACAGACCCTTAGGGTTCTCCAAAGGGGGCCACCCAGGGCTCTAAGGTAGCGGAGTTGAGACGAAAGGGGTGAGAGGGTCAGGGGTGAGTGCACAGCTCAGACCCTGCTCTCCACATCCAGCATGACCATCATGTCCCCAGAACCTTCCCGGTCCCTCCCCCACTCTTGTCGAGAAGCCCCAGCACCTGAGGTGCCCCCGATGTCCATGGCTTTGAGGTTCCGGGCTTTGATGATGTTCACGATGATAGAGTTGGCAGAGGGGTTGTAGCAGAGAGACAAGAGCAGCTCCCCTCGGCTCCCCTGGGAGGGAAAGGTTGGGGGTGAGCCTGGGCTGTGGGGAGGGATGTCCCCCTCCACTTGCCTCAGCTCCCCTGGGAGGGAGAACAGGAGCAGTGTGGGGACTAGGGGAGAGGGGAGGGTCAGACAACTCTGCGGCTGGCCCCACTGCCCCAGGGCCCTCCCTGCGCGGGCCCAGGTGCTCACCCATCCTCATCTTTCACCTCTGTCACACCCGGTGTCCCCTCACCTGGCAGTTCCCTACACCGCCCCCCATGGGGCCCCTCCTCCCTACACAGGCACCAGGTCCTTTACCACAGCTCAGCAGCGCCCGCCCACCCTGCCCCAGGGCCAAGCACAGGTGCTGAGACCAAGGGTGGGAACTCTGCTCCCCCGGGTGCCTGCTCCCCACCACCCTCCTGCCATTCCCAAGGTTGCAGGGGGGCTAGGACCAGTTCTGCTGGCCCTGACCTGCCCGCCCCCTGAGCCAGGGAGTCATAAGTGGGGCCTTACACTCCCATCGCTGCATGGCTTCAGATCCTTCCAGAAGGTCTGCATCTGGGTCAGGTCCACCTTGTTGAGAGGGATGGACACCTCCCCAATGGGGTCATTGCGGCTGAACCGGTCATAGTCCAGGACCTGGAGGTAGAGGATCCTCTGCACCACCTTCTCGTACGGGAAACCTGGTGGACAGACGGCGGCTTGGGTGAAGCGCAGGACGGAGGGGCCACATGGGGCCTGGGCATGGCGACCCCCCAGGGCACCAAGTCCCTGTGAGGAACCCCACCCCCTGCCACCCCACCAAGGTATGGGAGGCAACAGCCGAATTCCGACCTTCCTGAAGCATTAGCAAGAACTGTTGTGGCCACACTTGTCCCTCATGACAGCTCTCCAGGGTCAATGGCATCTGATGTATTTCACAGATGCGGAGACGGAGGCTCGGAGGGCTTCTATCACCTGCCCGCAGTCTCCTAGCTAAAGAGCAGGCGGGACCACTTAGGCACTCCTGGGTCCTGTGTCTGTCTCGCGGGGCTGGGCAGCCCTACCCCTGCCGATCATCCCTGAAAAAGCCTGAGCCAGAAAGCCAGCCCCAGGAGGCCTCAGGCAGACGGGAGGGGCAAAGACACAGAAACAGGAGCGGATGCGTGTCCTCAGACGCCACGCTTCCCTCTCCAGGGATCAGCCAGTCCTTCGCTGTTCCTCAACAGATCCTGAAGCTATCCCCTTCTCCACGGCCACCTCCCTCATCCAAGCTGCTGGCACGTTCTAGACTGTCACCAGAGCTTCCAAACCACCCTCCCTGCCTGTGTGCTTTCTCCTACCATCCATTGTCAACACAGCAGAGTGATCCCTTAAAAATAGAAATCCCATCGTGACACCCTCCTGCTTAAAGCTTTTCAGGGGCTCCCAGTGCACTTAGAGTGAAAGCCGCGCATCCTGCCTAGGCTTCCAGTCCTTCTGTACAACCCGGCCCGCTGTCCCTTCCCGGCCCCTCCTGCGAGCGCTCTCCACTCAGTGATGGGCTCCAGCCACACCAGCTTCCTTCCCCGAGTTCCAGCACCCAGTGTCTCCTCTCTGGAGGCACTTCCACCACCTGGCCTGGCCGAAACAGTCTCAGCGTTCCTCCCTGACATCCCAGATGGCATCGGGCCCCCTGTTCTAGATTCTAGCACTTTCTTTTCACATCATGCCACCACGGGCTGTTCACAGAGACTCCTCTGTTTCCTTGGGCCTGACTCCCACCAGAGTAGGACTTCCAGGAAGGCATCTCTGTCCTCCACCACCAGATCCCAGCATCCAACACTGTTTCTGGCACGTAGTAGGCACTCGATAAATATTTGTTTAAGTGAATCAATACTTGTAAGGATGAATAAATGGCAGCAAATGGCCTGATGGAGCAGCAGGAGTGTGCTTCGGGGAGTGGGTGAGGTAGCTCCAGGGAGTGCCAGGGGAGGGAGTCTGAGGAAGGGCTGAAGCCAGAGTCACTGGACCTGGGGAGGCTTGGTCAGAGGAGGGGCTAGCCTGGGAGGCACAAAGCACAGAGAAGGTACAGGTCAGCCTGGAGGCCTGAGGTGGTGAGATCCTGAACCACAGTGTGAGTGGGAAGGAGACAGGACCCCCAACACCTCAGCTTGACTGGCAGAGAAGATGGGGGGAGAGGAAGAGCTCTGGAGCATTCTAGCACTTTCAGCCAGACGCTAGAAGAACTGCCTCTCACAGGAGCAGGTGTGCTGGAATAGGAAGTCCTGTGTTCCCCAAACCTCCACCCCCTGAATTCCTTCAGGGCCTCCTCCCACCGAAGGGGTCTAGGTCTTGTCTTGCTCGTCTTGGAGTCCCCCAGGGACCTGTCCGGTGACCTTTGGCATTGGTTCAGGTGAACGGTTCTGGAAATGTTGGAATCTCCAAGAGGTCCCCACACTGGAGTCCATTCTTTTCAACAGCAGAGGAGGGAGCCAGTCTCTTATTTGGCAAACACCTATTCATCTGTGAGAACCCATCCTGAACGGCCCCTATTGTGGGAAATGTTTTCTAGCACCATCAAGTGGAGAGGACAGTGGGTTCCCACAGCATCGGCCATGCAGAGTATGGCTTGATGGTCTACACACCTATGTGCTCCATTAGCTCAGGAATGCCTTGAGGGACAAATGGTGCCTTGGTCTTTTCTGCACCCCCAGTACTCAGGACAGTGCCCAGCCCATCGCTGGTGCTGGATAAATGTCTACAGAAGAGACCAGGGGATTGAAGCTCTGCCCATAAATCTCGCCCCACCAGCTGGCCTCACACCCCTCCAGACAGCTGAGCCTCTCCCTGATTGTCCCATCTCTAAACAAGTCTCCCAGCTGAACAGGGAAGAAGGGTCCTCCCACCCCACAAGCACCCACTAGCTCACCCTCCACGATTCATCTGAGGGGCTGTCACTTTGCAGAAGGGGTGGGGTGTCAAATGGCTGGGACACCAGGTGGGGAAGATTCCCTGGGGTGCACACTGAAAATTCTGGAACCCCGAGGCACATGGTGGTTGGAGTCACAGGGATTTATTTCCACTGGCTGAACATGTCGGGAAAGCATAATGGCTTCTCTACGTGGAGTCCACGCATCAAAAAGGCCTGGGACAGAAATGGCTCCCTGAACACAGCCCAGCTTCCTGGTTACCTCGGCGCCTCAGAGGTAAGAGATAAAGACGGCCTTGAGGGGGTGTGCAGGGGAGAGGAAGGGCATCTGCCTCAGTGGCTTCTAGGAACCAGGGGCATGGTTCAGAGCTGCTGTCACCCGCGTCTGGATGTGGGGGAGGCGTGGGAGGAAAGGTTCAGAGAACGGGAACGGACGGAGCGTCTCCAACAAACTGGTGTAAAGGGTCTTCTGGGTATCATAAGGGCTTTCACAAGTCACTGATTTGTTTCCTCCTTGCTACCACTGTCCTTCTTTTACAGATGAAGAAACCACGGCCCAGAGAAGTGCAGGAACTTGTCTTGGTCACACAGCCAGAGAGGGGCGGAGCTGGGTTTCGAACACACAGCATGGGCCGTAGCCTGGACTCCCCGGGCTCCCCCTCGGGGTCCTGTGTGCGTTTCTCGGCCTGCCCATCCTCCTCAGGAGGAGTTCCCCGTCTGCCCTGAGACCCCAGGTGCCAGCTGCGCTGGGTTAGACGCGAAGCGCCTCGGGTTACCTGGGCTGAGACCGGCGCCTGTGTGGGCGAGCGCCAGGGACGCGCGTGTCTACCTGTGTGCGTGCGCGTGCGCGTGTGCGTGCGTGTGCGTGCGTGTGCGCGCGCCAGCGCACCGGTATATACAGGCACCCCCCTGGGTGGGGGCGGGAGGGGAAGGCGGGGCTCTGGGTGGGGGCGGGGGCAGGCGGGGGTAGCCCCGGCCTCACCTTCGAAGAGGAAAGTCTCGTTCCAGTGGGGGTTCAGGTTCTTCCGCTTCACCTTGGTCTCCAGCTTGTGCTTCTTGTCTGGCAGCAGGTAGATCTTGACGAAGGGGTCGCTGGTGCCGCTGAAGTCCTTGGCTGGCAGCTCCTGGGCCTTCATGATCTTCACGGTGAGCGTGGACTCCTGGAAGTTGTAGCCGACACTGAACTGGATCCGGCCCAGGTTCTCCCGGCTGCAGCCCTCGTGGGCCTCGTCCTCTTCGGAGCCTGGGGAGAGCTGGGGACGGGGGAGAGGCAGGCAGGGTTGGCGAAGGTTCTGCTCCCCGCCCTCCCCCGGAGCCCCCCACCACAGCCCAGCAACCCTGGGCCTGAAGCCAAGCCTCCAGCGGCGAAGCACTCGCTCTGGTCACCATGTGGGGCTGGTGGTGGCCCGTCTCATTCACATTCACATCTGGGCGAGGATGGTCCCGTCAACCCGGAGGGGCAGAGTTGGGACAGCCCCTGCCCCCCAAACCCCAGAGCAGTGTGCACCCTACTCCCCAGTCTGCCCTGGAAGCCCTGGGTCTGCCCACGGCCCCTGCCCCAAACTCCCCCACCATGCTGCTTTTGCCTCCCCGGTCAGAGCTGCATTGATGTCCCCCCTCACCCCAGGTCCCCAAGCTCCCCCTCCCGCTCTCCCGCCTTCCACAGCCCAGCGGGGCCCACTGTGAAATGCACCAGCATGAAAAGTCAGGGCTGCTGAACAGATGAGGGAGATTGTTCGCATCTCAAAAGAGTTTACCAGGATATTTCTTTGGAAGGGGACTCTCTGGGGTTCTGAGGATGATGTGATTTACAAAATGACTTTTCAGCAGCAACGTCTAATTTGTGTAAGGCATAAATTCACGTGGGGATGCTAAAAATGCAGGTTCCCAGGCCCAGTCCCCAGAGAGCCTGATTGCATGGGGCTGGAGAGGGCCTGGGCCGCGGTGGAGTTGTTTAGAAAGCCCCTCAGCTCGCTCTACTGGGGCCAAGGGCCACCGAGAGGAAGGGCCCCTCCTGCATTCAGCCCCCATCTCCCAGGGGCAGGGCTCTTGGGCCCGCCCAGCATGGGACACGCACGTGGAGGGTGGTGTGGGTGTCCCCTTCCCAAGCTGACATTGAAAAAGTAGGGGGAGTTAATTGGGGGGAGTGTCTCCCAGCCAAATCTCAGCTGTGGCTGCTCATGGGAATACTTGGGGAAGTTTCTGGGCTGCCTGGGTCCCACCCCAGACCCAGGGGTCCTAGTGGCTCAGGCATCCCTCTCTCTGAAAGCTCCCCAGGTGACTGAATGAGAGCCCGAGTTGGGACTCGTACCACATTTAGGGTGAAACTGCTGGCCCAGTTTCTCTCCCACTTCCCCTACAGGAGCCTTCCCTGTGCCCCCTCCTTCCTGCTAGGAAGCGGCCCCAGGCTCTGAACTAGTACATAATACAGAAAATAAGAATACATATAGTGTGCACCTACCATGGCGGAAGACTTACATCACCTTCTTACTGAATCCTGACAACAGCTGGGTGAGGCGGTTAGCACCACTCCCTCGCTGAGGAGACTGGCTCAGAGAGGTTAAGTCACACAGCCAAGATTGCACAGCATCATGGACCCTCTCTGACTTGAAAGCCCACTCTTTCCACCAAAGCAGTCTCACATCTCAGGGCAATTTTGAGACATCCCCCCCATCCCCCCACCAAGCCGGCAAGAACTCACCTGCCCCAGGGGAGAAGATTCAAATCACTCTAACAGCAGTAAGGACCAGGCCTGGCCTCGCCCTGTATCCTGTGCTTGGTGCTCACTGACTCCCTCCGACATCTGGACAAGGCAGGCACTACCATGTACCAGTCGGGGTGGGAGCGCAGAGAGGTGATTAGCTTGCCCCAAGTCACCCAAGAGGGAACAGGGAGTTACAACCCGAGGCCAGGTCAGTGCCCAGCCATCCTGTGTGTCCTTCGGGCTCCCCTCACTCTGACACTCAGATCCCGCATCAGGCTCCCCTCCAGACCCACTGAGAATGTGGCTTCCCCACGTAGGTAAGGTTCCCCCTGCGCTCCTGCCCGCTGCTGGTAGCAGCCTCTTTCCCAGTGCATCTTAGATGGCGCAACTGCAGGACGGGACGGTAAGATCCATCTTGCGTGGTTCCTGGGGTGGTGCGAATGGACTCTGGTCCCTCTCTAGCCTGGCCCCTGCCGCAGCTGGCCATGGGACCGCGAGCCTGGGGCATGCATGAGTAGACAGGGCCAGCAAAGACCACTTGCCCCTCCTGCTCCTTCCATAGTTTGGGTGGAGTCCCTGGTGACTGGAGCCCAGGGGCCCCCAGCCCTGTCTGAGGTCTTAGTTCCCAAACTGAGTGGTCTAGGTTCCCAAACCAGGTGGTCTGGGGGTGAGAGGCCCAAGCTGGGCCTGGCTCTATGCCTGTTCCCAGCTTTCCCAAACCACAGTCCCAAGCCCTAATTAACCAGCCGGGGCAGCTTTGAGGAGCTGTTTCCATGGCAACCAGACTGGCCACCCCTAGCAGGGCCCCAGGGGAGGTGCGGCGGGAGCCCCCTGCTCCAGTAGAAGCAAGCATCAAAAAGGATGTCAGGGCTGGGGGTGACCCAGATGGGGGTGTGGCCTGGCCTCCTCTCTGACCCCTCTCCCTCAGTCCCTTCCTCTGGCCAGCTGTGGGCACTGACTCCTGACCCCCAGCTTCTGACGGGCTGGGGCCTGCTTGTCTTCCTCATCACCATTAATGACAATGATCCAGCTTTGGCCTGGGGCTGGGCCATTAGACCTTGCTTGCTCCCCTCTGAGCATCAGCTGAGCCCTAAAGTCCGTGAGTGGGCCCTGGGGCCTACACTTCCTTCCTCTGCCTGAGGCTGTCAGTTCCTCCCTGGGGACAGCAAGCGGCAGGCAAGCTGGCTGGGAATGGACTGTTCCTTCTTGGAACCTAACTGTTAGGAAGCTGTAACCAATGAAGAGGCTGGGCAGGGAGGCAGGGTGGGCTGTGGCCTGGCCCATCCAGAGCACAGCATGGCTGGGCCCACCTATGTGGGTGGGAGAGATAGACAAGAGGGCAGTGGAGGGCCAGGCGCGCAGGGGCCTATGGGCCTATGGGGAGGGTGGCAGGTAGAGGCCCAGGGGAAATCAGCTCTGGAACAGGGAATATCTGACGCCCGAGTCTGCATCCAAGAGAAATGCAGATCTGAGGGACCACTGCAGGCCTGCTGACTGGGAATCTGCATTTTTAAAAATAGTTATATGTGTCCAAGTCATCTCTGTACCCAACATTTGGCTCGAACTCATGACCCCGAGATCAGGAGCTGCAGGCTCTTCTGGAAACCAGCCAGGCGCCCCATGGGAATCTGCATTTTTACGAGCTCGCCCAATAATTCATGTGCATATTATAATTTGAAAACCTCTGGGCAAAAAAAGGGGCAGTGGGGGTGGATGGGTGGAGCTGGCTGGAACCCTAACTGGCAGAAGGGCGGGGCCCAGGGGCTCTGGGGCCCCAGGGGAGCGTGGCAGGTGCCATGCCAGGGCCTGGGCAAAGGAACTCTGAACTGAATGACGTCCAGCAAGGGCTTGAGAGCCCACAAACTGGCTTCCCCGCTCTACAGGAGGGACTGGGGGGGGACCCTGGGTCTGGGGAGCAGAAATTACTTGCCTCCAGTCACATCCAGTAGGAACACAGCAGGCATCAGGTTCCCCAACCTCAGACCCTAAGCCTCCTTGGGACTTGTGAGCTGACAAAGCCCTGATTGACTGCCGCCTGCAAACCACCAGCTGCCCCATCATGGGATCCTCACCCTGGGTTCTTCCCCCAGCTCAGGTGAGGCACATGGCCGTGACTCACTGTGGCCACCAGGGGGTGAGGCGTAGGTGCCTTGGTGGAAACGCCCCAGATCCATAGGGCTGGGAGCCCTGTGGAGGGGGGTGCGCACAGAAGACCCTCAGCACAGTCCCAGCAATCAGGACCTGGGGGGGTCGTACTCTTCTCTTTGGGCCCCAGCTGGCCCCCAGCAATGGGGGCTAAGGGGAGGTCCCTGCGAGGGGGAAAATGAGCCCCACTCCACCAGGAGCGCCAGCTCAGATCTCCCTTCAGTGGGACACCGCTCCAAGAGAGGGGACACAGTCTGCCCCAAGCCTTTCCTCCTACGGATCATAAAAATACCTCCCATGAGTAGGTTTTCTTGGACCCTACTCAACCCAGAAAGAGACGGGAGGAACATGGGCATTCTTATTCTCACTGGACAAGTGAGGAAACTGAGGCACAGAGAGCCTGTTCTGAGGAAAAAGCTGAAAAAAGAACCCACGCCTTGTTCGCTCAGTTACCATGCTGGTACCCGTACCCGAGTGGACAACTCCCACGCTGTCACCAATTGTCACACGTGTCCCCTCCCTGGCCTCAGCCTCCCACTTCAGCTCCTGCCTGGAACCCCAGCGCCCTGCCCTTCTCACCATGAGCATCTCACTGGTGAGGGAGTTGACGAGGTCCGAGACGGAGGAACGCGGCTCAGTCCGGCGGTCAGACTCATCATGGGGTGTCTGGCCCGGCACCGGGGCTGTGTTCACCGCCTTCCCTCCTGCGGGCAACCTGGAGGCGGGGGGAATCCAAATGAGTGCAGGTCGGGAGGTGGCCTGGGCTGGGCACCTTGGCCAGGGTGGCAGCGGCACGTCCTCTGAGACCCAAGCAGCCACCACCTCCTGCAGGCCAGCAGGAGCCAAGCTCTGGTCCGCAGGGAGGCCTGGTCTTCCCTAAGGCAGTGCCCAGGGCCCATCTCCCTCACTTAAGTGCGATCCAGGTAGACTGCCCCTGTGGGTACTCCCACTCCTCCTGTTCCCCAGGAAGTCCCCCACCATCCAATCACTGCCTGCATGGTGGTCTCTGAGAGCGCCCCTGGCCCCAGAGGCCCCTGGCAGCCCTCATCGCTCCAACCTGGCAGGGGAGGCTCCCCGGCATGTCCAGGTCACCCCCTGCATCATTACCTTCTGCAGACACACCCAGGGTGTTATCTCCCAGAGGCCCTGCCTGAGAATGCAGGTGCCCTTCAGACCCAAGAATGACCAGGTGAGGTCAGGACCACTGCCTGAGAATGCAGGTGCCCTTCAGACCCAAGAATGACCAGGTGAGGTCAGGACCACTGCCCACACAGCTCTGGCCAGTAGAACTTTCTATGATGGCAGCCGTGTTCTATGTCTGCACTGTCCCTATGTGGCTACTAAGCATTTGAAGTGGCCAGTGCGACTGAGGGCAGAGTATTTTGTGTCGTTCCACTCAAACTAATTTAGACTGAAACAGCCACCTGTGGGATAGGACGAGTCTACGCCCCCTTGCTCCCCAGTCCCCACCCGCCTCCCGCTCTGACGACTGCGCGTGGGATACGGCTCTCACCCAGGGTCAGAGAGAGACGGGGCACCACCGAGAAGCCCCGGATCTGACCATTCCGTGCGAGGCCCTGTGTGCACCCCGACTCCATGGTGCTCCCGGGAAGCTGGGCTCTCTGGCCCGGCAGCTGGGTGGTGAGCCCAGGCTCCGTCCAGCTGGGGCTCAGGAAGGGGGCACTATAAGCCTGCCCAGGGACCAGGCTGGAACATCTCATGAGGAGGATAGGTGGGGCGGGCAGCGAGGAAAAGACAGGAAGTCCGGCAGCGTGGGGCTCGGGACAGGCTGCAAGAGAACAGCTCTGAGAGTCCCAGAGCCTCAGACTCGGGGACACACGCAGGTGAGACACACACCCTCGGTACGGACCAGCCGCTGGCACACAGTTAGCCACGACAGGCAAACAGACATGCACGGAATCTGTCACGCCCTGGAGGGGAGTTACCAGGACCCAACAGCAAGGTGTGCACATGCGCGTGCACACACGCGGACGTGCACACGCACACACACTAGTGCACACAAGCCCGACAGACCCCCGGGGGCACCAGGGAGAGAAGGGCACAGCAATGGGGCAGGTCGACCACAGCAGTGAGATGACACACACACAGCGATGCACACTTAGATCCCGAGAGGAAACATCCAGGGAGACCCAGGCATGCTGAGGTGTGCGTGTAACTCGGGACCGACTGAAACGGACAAGAGCAGGGAGCCCTGTCAGGGCCAGACACCCTGTGAATCAGATGCACACACACCTGCTGCGAGAACCCCGCCCTGCCTGGGGCCACCCCAGGGTCCCTCCCAGAAGTGCGGCCACAGCGATGCACGCACGCACGCGCGCACACACAGGGACACACACTCGCGGACACGTGCGCACGCAGACAGGCACGGGGAGGAAGAGGACACTGAAATAGCTGGAGAGGTAAAGTCAGGTTAAAAATAGAGTGGGACAGGAGGAGAGCGCCAGATTGACTGCTGAAGGTATGAGAAAGTCGGAGTTATTTTGGCCACACCACAGCATCAGCACAGCTGCAAAGCAGCCTGGAAGATGGTCAGCGCCACCGAAGCTACCGGAGGTCACGGGACAGAGAGAGACAGAGAGACAAGTGCACAGAGAGGCAGAGGGAGAGGCGGAGGGGCCCCGTCACTGGCCCAGGGACATCCCTGTGAGGAGCAGATGGGAGGAAGGAGAGGGGGAGAGAGAGAGAGGCCAAGAAAGGTTAGTTGGAGACTAGTGAAGAAGGCTGCAGGGTGGACAAGGGGACGAGCGAGGCGGCCGAGAGGAGAGGCAGAGAGGAGGCGGGGGACACACACTGGGACAGAGGAAACATGGTGGTTTGGGGGCGAGGAGAGCGATGGGGGTGGCCAGGTCCCCGCCCTGCCCCGCGCCCCACTCAGGTGGGGGTGGGCCACGGTGGACACCATTCGGATCCCAAGGAGCGATGGAAGGGATGGCAGGGAGCATGACATGGGCGTGGATGCAGGGCAGGATGGGTGAAGGCAGCGGGGAACGGGGGCCAGCGGTAGTCCTGGCCTCCTTCCTTCCTCCCTCCCAGGGTCCAACAGCATTCTGTTCTTGGGGCCCACAGAACTGAGGCTAAGGGACTGGGAGATCCTCGGTGGGGGACTTCCGGGCCACCAAGGATCCTGGGAGGGAGGTAGTGACCAACCTTCCCATCTCCATGTTGCTCGCTAGACGCACCCCTACCTTGTTTGGGAATTGGAATGGCTGCTCCTCTTCCCAGGGCCCTCCTGTCGCCCAGGGACCTGCCGCTGACAGACCTCGGGGGCTGAAAGTCCTCCCCAAGGACAGCCAAGGGGTTCAGCTGGATGGGAAAGGGTGGGGGGATCAGGGCAGAAGGGCAGACTCTGGGTCTAGAGGCAGAAGCTGAAGAGAAAGGGACAGATGACCCGAGCCCACCATGCCAAGGTCCAAAGAGCCAGGAGTCTAGAGGAGTGGAGCCCTAAGTTTCCGGGAGCCTGGTAGGGTGCTGCCAAGCCTGGGGCCGGGGAGAGTTCTGGGAAGGAAACCCTCAGTGCCAGACACCCTCTCAGCACCCTGTCGCCTGGGAAACACCCCAGAGGCCCTGAGATGTATGGGGTGGGTGTGACAGGGTGGGAATGGCATGTGTCCACCCGGAGAGTCAGGTGGGGTGGGGGGTGAGAGCCGACGGCCTCCACCCCCACACCCACCGTCCCCAGGAAGGCAGGGACAGCTGATGTGATGGTCGGAAGGGATGGGCGTGTTAGAGTACGGGCGGGAGACCTACATGGCAGAGGTGAAAAGAGGCTGTGCGTGGGAATGGAGCCAGCTCATGAACACAGGGGTGATGTGAAATCTCGTTTCCAGCCTGCGTCGCCTCCTGCACACTTCACACCTTTCCCCCGGCAAGAAGCTCGGGTTCTCAGCAGGCTTCCAGAGGTCTCCAGCCCCCTCCTGCCGCCTCTCCCCCATGGCCCCTGGCCCCTTCCCCGCGGCACTCTAGCCTACCCTAGGCCCAGCCCAGGACTCCTGGGGTGCCAGGTGGGCTGGAGGTGGAAGGCTGTTTCTGCCACTCCCCACCCCCCCGGGGACATGGGCTCGGGTGTTATACCATCTGAGCCGCTGAGTGAAAGAACCCGTCCCGCTTTTCCCTCCCAGTCTCTTCTGTGTCCACCACAGACATTCGACAGTGAACTTGGAATAGGAAGAAAATGCGAGAAGCCGCTGAAGGAACAGGGAGTCCGCTAACTCTTGACCTATCCTGCCATAACCCACAGGCCCCTGGTGGTGGCCTGGGACAGTCCCCTCCTGCCTTAAGGGGCCCAGGGAATGTCAGGATCCCTGCGCAGTTCACAGGCTCTGGCAGGTGCCCCCGCCTGAGGGTCTATGAGAAGCTTCACATGCCCAAGCCGGAAGGGGTCACACTTTCCAGTCCTCCATCCAACAGACAAGGAAGCAGAGGCTCAGAGAGGGGCAGTGACTGGCCCATGTCTGTACAGCGTGTCTCTGCCACAACCAGAACTAGAAGGCCGGCATCCTGGCCATCAGCCCACAGGCTCTCCGGCAGGCTTTTGGTCGTGTCGAGAAGCAGACCCGACTGAGGTGAGGAGCCCTCCCTCTGCGACTACAGCTGTGCATCTGGCTCAGCCCAAGGTCAGGAGACGGGGGCAGCCACACCAAGGGCAGGCTCCCCCGGCCCTCCGACCTTTCCCCGTCTCCTTTCCCACAAGTGCTCCACGCCCTCCCTGAGACAGGAGGTACCGGTAGGTGCTTCCCTGAGTTCCTGATGGTCAAGACTATGGCTAAAGGCCCAGCCATCTTCTTGGCCTGTGCAAATCAGGGAGCCTAGCCGGCACCCGCGGCCTGCTCTCGGACCCTCCCCCTAGTCCCTCCTCCTGGTACCTCAGGTTCAGGGCTGCCTCTCAGTTCTTTCTGGTCACCAGGCCTCTCCCACGCCCCACACCCTCCCACCAGGGGTTGTTCTTCAATCAGCCAAGCAGCTCAGCCACACCTGTGCAGTACCCCTGCGGTGACGGGGTGCTACCTTCACCCCAGCGGGACCTCCAGGCAAGAGGGAGGTTGAGGTGGCGGGGATGAGGGAGAAGAGGCTGGTGCCCCTTTCCTACATCCCCCCTGCCCACCAACCACCAGAGAAACTGGGATTTCGAGGTCGGGGGTGGGGCAGAGATGAAAGATGAGGGGCAGCAAGGGAGGAGGGAGCCAAGCAGGGAGATGGGGCAGAAAGGCTGGCTTGCTCCGGGTAAGGGCAAGCATGCCTGGGGAGGAGGCTTGATCCAGAATGGTCCCAGGATGGCCACACTGGCCTCGGACCCCCCCGGGTGTGGCGTGTGTGAGGGCACCAGATGGGGAGGGGGCTGTCCTCCCGCTCCAGGATCGCCGAGGGCACCGCCGCCTCATCTAGCAGCCGGGCCAGGGCTGGTGGAGGCCGGCAGCCTCTCCACGCCTCCATCTCTGCTGCTGCCGCTGCAGGCCCTCGCCTGTGCTCGTACCTCTTGTCCCCCTGAGCGTTCTGGTTCTGCTGGGTTCCTGGATTTTGCAGGTCAGGGATATTGGCAAAGTCATCCTGTTCCGAAAGCCCTAAGACCAAGGATAGCACCACCATCCTGCCTTCCCTGCCCGACGTGGGCAGCCCACCAGCCGGGAGGAAACGAGGAGGCCCCACGGGTTGGGGCAGGGAGGGGCAAGAGAGAGACAGAGACAGAGACAGAGACAAAGAGAGAGAAGAAAAAAGCGTAAGAAACTGGCCCTGCGGGAGAGAAACCACACACTTCAGCACTGTCAACAGTTGTAGAGCAGAGTCGGGTGGATGTGGGGAGGGAGGGCATGAGGAGAGGTGTCCACGGCCTGAGACCCTGCCTGCCTCGGGGCCAGGGAGCAAGGTGCTCTGGAAAGACTTGGGGAAGGGGCTGGGCAGAAGCCCGCTGAAGGGGCATGTGCCCAGGACACTGCTGAGGAAATTGTTAAGGAAGGCTGGCAGGGGTGGGGTGGGGGAGGCCAGGGGATGGGGGGTAGCATATGCCCTGGGGCACTCGGACTTCCAAGGAGAACTCATCTCCAGTTGAACAAAGGCCAGAGGCTACACGCTGGGCCCCTGGGAGAAAAGGGAGGGGTTCTGTTGCCATCTTGCTTTGGGAAGGGCAGGCAGGTTTGGGCTCCCAAGTGGGAGGTTCTTAGAAAGTCTGGAAATCCAGTGGGCGCTGCACCCTCATAAAGACGTCTCTAGGTCATGGTCAGCCAGATATCCTTGACACCAGGAGGGGTCCCTGAACACACAGCCCGTCAGAGGAGAATGGAAGTCCCTTCTGGTTTATGATGCCATCACGGGCCTTCTTTTGAGTTCCCCTTCCTGGAAATCTAGGGAAAAACCACCAAGGCTTTTGAGTCCAGTTCAGGGGGCTTTCCTTGGAGAAAGAGTTCAGAAGTCACCAAAAAGCAAAGGTGGAGAGAGAGAAAGAGCAGGGACCTGGCCAGGTCTGGAGGGAGCCTGTTTCTGCAATGAGGAAGATCTGGAAGAGGCTGGAGCCATTCTGCTTTGAGGGAGGCTCAGTCCAGGCAGACCAGGAGCTGGCATGTGGGTAGCAGCATGGGGCCAGAGGTCAAGGTGTGACGTTTTTCATAGGCGGCATTCTCAGAGAGCTCCGTGGCAACTGCAGGGTCACCCTGCATTTTCCAGGGACGGAAAGTGACCTGCTACCCCACAAAATCATCAGAGTTCATGGGCATTTTCTGGGTATTTTGTGGAACTTATCCAGCTCTGGGTCTCTCATCCAAAGGAAAAGGAGGAAAGCATGTCTCAGGAAGGGCCAAGGGAAGGATGGTAAACCTGATGAAATATTCTGGAGAGGGGGATCCTGGGTTGGGAGATCTGCCCTTCAACCACTGTTCAGGGGGGCAAGGTTTAGACAGCAAGAGGCGGCTTTGGATATTTCCTAGAGAGGTTGTCAGAAGGGAACTCAAGCAGGCGACGCATGGCACCTGGGGGGGTTGGGCTCGGGGAAAATGGGAGATGGCAGTGGGGGTCCAGGGAGGGGAGGAAGCCAAGTGGTTGCACTGCCTACGAGGTCATACATCTTTGTCCTGGGCACATTACTCCAGGTTGACACTCTGCTGGCATCTAACTTTTGGATAACAACTCCCCCTTCCCTCAGGACAAATCCTCGTTTTCTTTGTTCTCTGCCCACCGGTACTGTTTCAGAGTTGGTAAAATTCCATTTGGCTGCTTGGGAGCTGGTGGAGCTGGGGGAAGGAGAACCCAACGAAAACAACATGTTTTTCCTGGTTAATGCATTTTCCAGATACTCCTTTTGCTCGTCTCGAAATCAAAACGGCTCTTCTGCATAAATTCCCAATTTGTCATTCTCTCCAGCAACACAGGCTGCAAGGGTGAGAACGAGGGGCAGGAGGAGAGTCTGGGGAGAAGCTGGTGGTATTGGGGGGGGTCACACCCATTAAGCAGGAGGAACACCATCCTTCCTGCAAGAGGGGGTAGGGTCCTGGGAGGTCTGGCTAGCCCTCCCGCCCTGGCTATCTCCATAGACCAGCAGCATCTGGGGCAAGAGAGGGGCCTCAGAAGCACACCAGCTAAACTGTAAGGCGGGGGTCAGAGGTGGGCAAAGTACAGCTGGTGGCCTGGCTTTCTACAGCCTGCAAGCTAAGAATGGCTTATGCGTGTTTAAAGCATTGCTTAAAAAAATGTGATTGAGACCACGTGCCCCACAAAACCTAAAATATTTATAATCTGGTCCCTTACAGAAAAAAAATTTGCCGACCCCTGCTGGGAAGAATGACAAGTGGAGGAGAGAGGGGCTGGGTGATCTCTAGTGGTGGCCAGCAGGCGAGGGGCCCATGAAGCAATGGTGGGCAAGGCAGTGTGGACCGTGGATGCTGGCCCAGCAGTGCTACTCATCAAATCCCAGTCGAGCAGGGGCGCAGCGGGCAGGGAAGAGTCGGTACACGGATGCATTCCTGCAGCCGACTCCCTTCTTCCCAGGGCCTGGGGATGGCTCCTACCCCAGTTCTCATGGCTGCTAGAAAGATAGCAGGGTGACGGCTGTGTCAAGAGCAGCCGGATGACAGGAGGAGCAGAGGGGTGCAGGGGCTCGCTGGTTCTCAGTTCTGTTCAAGCCACAGAAGAACCAATTCCCTTGACTCTCCTAATCTGCACCAGAGCCATCGTATCCGTTCCCAAACAAACAGCGGCCGGGAAGCCAGGAGCCTCTGCTGGGCATCTTGTCTCGTGCAGGCACCAGCTGGATTCCCAAGGGTCCTTGGGTGGGGGGAAGTCCCGGCAGATGTGCTGCCTGGATGGACCAAGCAGGGCACGGGCAGCATGGACTGCCAGGCCAGGGCAACGGGCCATTTGCACGGATGTGGGAAGCCAGCATGGCAAGGCCTCTTCTGTTGGGGTGCCTCTGCCAGGGGAGCACTCCTGTCTGTGCTGGAAGCTTGGGCGGGGGTCTCAGCTGGAGAGGTAGGAAGCTTGGAGGGACCTGCTTGCCTTCAGAATCCCCACCATCTTGCCAATGAGCTGGACCTTGATCTTGGCCTTCCCCTTCCTCCTCCCTTTCTCCTCTCCCAGGCTTAGTGCTGGTCTCTTGCTCCATGAAAAGTGCTCCCAAGGAAGACCTGGGCAATGGAAATAATCCCCAGAGCCTGGAAGGAAGGTCATGTTAGGCCGGAGGAGGCGAGTGATATCAGGGACCAAAGCCCAGGTCGGCCTGGGCTCCGATAGTGGGTGCAGATGCCCAGAGCGATGCCAGAGAGAGGGAGTGCCGTGGGCAGGGCCCCTACCTGTGCCGGGGGGTGGGGTGGGGTGGGTGGGGGGCCAGCATGGGACAGGGGGGAGGTGAGGAACGTCTGCAGTTAGAGACCAAGATGGGTGGTCACTTCTCAGGCCTGTGCACTTGAAAGAAGCCTCTGATTTAGAAAGAACGTTTGCTAAAGCTTTGGGGGGAGCATCTGAGGTTTGTCCTCAGGGGATGGGTCATTCTGGGAGCCGGAGGACAGGTGGCTGTAGAAGGTCAGAGAGGCAGAGGACAGGGCTGATGGCAGGAACAGGGGAAGTGAGAGGGAGGGAGGAAGTGCGGGCACAGGAAGGTGAGCAGAGTCGGGTTACAGGGAAGGGGTGATCTGGAGACTTGGAGGCAGGGCCTGAGCCCAGGTTTGGGAGGAGGGGAGGAGGCTGGCAGGGAGGCCGGGAGCAGCCTGGGACTAGCCGGAAGGGGAGGCAGACCTGGCAGCCTCACGGGCATTGTCCAGTGTCCCCGTTGACTTTTAGCGGGGGGGTGGGGGGGTGGGGGGGGACCTTCTCTGAGCCCTGGGAGGAACGGAATCGGGGCGCTGGGGTCCTCACAGGGGCGGCTCAGATAAGAATCCTTCCATGGGGGGCTTCAGGCACAAGCCTCGAGCCACAGGAGGCCGGGGAGGGCTGCTGGGCACCCCGCCTCAGAGGCAGAGGAGCCCGCGGGGAGGGCCAGTCGCTCCCCAAGGAGATGAGGGGAGAGAGGCTGGGTTGGGAGGTGGGGGCCGGCCCGCTCAAGGGGGGGACTTACAGGAAGGATTTCATGTCCAAGCCTCGGTTTCGAATCTGCCCCACCACGTGGTCCCAGCTGCCCGGGTTGGAGCGGCTGCGGCCGCCGGCCGCCCGGTACTTGGAGCCGGCGGAGGTGCCCTGCCGAGCCTGGCCCCGGCCATAGGCCCGGGGGTTGGGGCCCGGCGCCGAGGCCGCGTGGGCCTGCAGCTGGCCCAGGCTCTGGCTGGTGGTGGGCTGGCTGGGCTGCCGGCCCCGCTGGTGCTGGCTCAGCGGCTGCTGCAGACTCTGCTGCCGCATCAGGGTGCGAGGTCGCTGGCATTTCGGCTCTCCCGTGGAGCTGGGGATAGATTCAAGGGTAGTGGCCGTGGACAGGGTGGAGTCCTCGAAACTTGGGGCGGGTGGAGGAGAGGAGAGAAAGGAGAAGCAGGTGAAGGGATCACAGTGGAGGAGAAAGAAGCCGAGGGTCAGGACTAGGAGGCCCCAGTGCAGGGCGCGCTCTGCCGGACCTCGCGCGGCCTCCATCCCGGTTGTCGCCGCCGCGCCGTAGCTGCCACCACCTCACCCGGGAGGGCCACGGAGCCCCGCGCCCGCCCTGAGCCCGCGCCCCAAACACCACCCCTGGGCTGGCCCTGCCCAGCCCACCCCACCCTCTGGCCTTAGCTTGGCTGGCGGACAAACGCCTCTCAGACCGTGGGAGCTGCGCAGGCTGCGTGGTGAAGGCGGCCCCAGGGCCCCGGACCTGGCGTGCTGGAACGGCAGGGGGTGGAGGGAGCTGCCGCCGCTCCCTCCCACCGTCTCGCTGGGGGACCCCAGGAAAGTCTGCCTCTGTGATCTAAGTACGACTGGCCTTTGGAGACATGAGGAAATCCAGGCCAGTGCAGAGCTGGCCTAGTAATGTGTGACGAGACAGGGAAAGCCGGCCTTTCTTATGCTTGGGCCACAGAGGCTGGGGACTGTCCTCGGACACCCTCTGTCCTTGGGCCTCTGCCTGGTTGCCCTGGCTGCCTCAGGACTGCAGACCTTTGCCCTCCTTCCAGGGTTCCTTGTTTCTGAGGTGCAAGGTCCCTTCCTGATTTCTTGGGTCAGAGGAGGGGACCCGGGAAAGGATCAGATGAGGTGGGAGCCCCAGGAACCACCTGTCTGGTCACTTTGCCCCAATTCTGACGGAGGACAGGGGGACTGTGCATTTGCAAGAGGCCCCCTCCTAGCAGGCCCACCGGCATTCCTGAAAAATGCTGGTAAGGGGGCAGGGACAGACAGGAAGCAGGACATGGCTGATCAGAGGCAGGATGAGGTCAGAGGAACCTGGGCTCAAGCCCCGGCTCTGCTGCTTCCGAACCATGGGACTTTGGAAGAGCGAGCCCATCCCTCAGTTTCTTCATCTGAGTGTCTTCATAAAGCCTGGGCGAAAATCATCCCCGAGCTGCCTCTGTCCCAAGGTTGCCATGGGGACCCAGTGAGGTTGGGCCCGGGGACGTGTATTAGCTAATGGTTCCCATGCCAGGGGTACCTGCAAATGTCTCAGATGGAGGTAGGAAGAGTCAGAGACCCCTGGCTTCCCCAGGCAACCTGTCTGCTTCATTCCCCTGGCCAGAGACATGAGCACATCCCACAGGCAGGGCCAGAACCTCAGAGGTCCCAGCCTCCTCTTCTGTCCCCTCCCTCTGTCTCCCAGTCTAGTGGTCCAGGGCAGGGGTTGACAAACTGTAGCCTATGGGCCAAATCTGGCCCACTACTTGTCTTTGCAAATAAAGTTTTACTGGAACACACTAATTTACATTCAGTCTATGGCTGTGACAGGCTTGAGTCGGCATGAAAGAGACTATGTGACTTGCAGAGCCTAAAGATTTTCTTTCTGATCCTTTACAAAGAAAGCTTTGCCAACTGTTGGTCTAGGACCACAGGGCAGCCATGTTCCCCCCCCACCCCCACCCCCCCGCCTCCCTGCCCGGGCTGTCTGCGGGAGGGGCTCCAAGGCCCTTGGAACCGCTTTCACCACTGCAACCAGACCTCAGCTTTGCTCCCCCCGAGCCTACCCTGGGAAGCAAAGGACAACAGTTAGGCTGCCCCTATGGGCTAGAGAGAGAACAAGAGAGCAAAAGAGGGAGAGCAAAAGAGGGAGAGAAAGTCAGAGAATAGAGTAGAGAGAATGAGAGAGAGAGAGAGAGAGAACAAGAGAGGGGAGAGAGAGAGAGAGAGAGAGAGAGAGGCAAAACATGGCTTAGGCTGGGAGCTCGGGTCCTGGAGGGGGCAGCAGTCTTGTTCAGCTCAGGCCTGTATCCGGGGCTACCGCCAGGGTCAGGCCCAGGCCCAGGCCTGGCCAGCCAGGTAGGCCCACAGCTCCCTGTTGGGGGGCAGGGGGGGCAGGTGGAGGCAGGGGAGGACGACACTTGGACGGCCTCCTCCTCCTCCTTGCTGACCTCATTTTGGTTTCCTATCACATCCAAAATTAGTCCAATTTACAACCTCTCAGTCACAGGAAACTAAAATTGGTGCCTCCAGGCCTGGAGCCAGCGGATGGCATGGAGGCTTCAGCCAGCCTGGAGTCTGTGGCCGGAGCAGGCTGGGGAGGACGGGGTGCTGGGCCTGGCTCTCCAGGGAGTGTGGGGCTTCCCTCTGAGACCTTCCTGAGGCTCAAGGGAGAAATCAGACTGTGTGCCTTCAGGTCAACAAGCAATAAGTTCTCGGCACAGTGGCCCTCTGTGGTCCCAAAGCAGGAATCATAGGCCATCTGAAGAGAACCGGGACAGGGTGTGTGTGTGGTGCTGAATGGAGGCAAGAGGACAGCCCCCAGCTAAGAAGGGGTCAGGGCTGCCAGTCTTCTAAGTGAGAGGCTGTCTGCTCCCTTAGCTGGGAGTGAGGCAGTTCTAACAGCTGAAAATGGAACGTACGTCCCAATGGGTGAGAATGGTCATAGTTCAAAGGATTTAGAGCCTGGAAAGGCTCAGCTGTGGGGAAATGGAAGTTTCTAAAAGCCAAGATGAGAATAAGGCAGCCCCATGGTGGGGGAGGAGAGAACATACTTTCTGCTGTGAACAGGGGCCAGCCCTATGTCCACGGCCCGAGAGAGGGACAGTCTTGTCCGGAAAGCTCAGAGAGCTTTTAAAAAGGAAACAGCTCTTCTGTCTGACATCCAGACCACCCTCATCAGAAAAGAGAAGCTAGCTGGGGCACTCAACAACCCAACCGCCGAGAACACACCACCCACCAGCTGACAGTGGGACAGCTCACTGCCCAAGACCAGGACAGCCAATGGGGATGGCTGAGATGAGGATGGCCCCATGGGGACAGCCCAGCTGCTCAGGGTGGGCCCGCAGGACAGACGGGGGAGGGGGGAATGGTGCAAGCAAGAGTGGGACAAGCCGATGGAGGCGCCTGATGGTCTGAAATGGAATGGCTCAGCCTCTGGGTCTAGAGCCACCTGCTGGCTGGAAGAGGGAAGGCCAGTGAGTGGCATCAAACAGGCTGAGAGCCGGCCAGCTCCCCAGGGATGGGATGGTCGGATGGCTGAACGACCACGGGTGGCCCACAGAGGGATGACCTGACGGCTGGGATGGGGCGGTCACTCGAAGAGGATGGGATGACCTGAGGATTGAAATGAAGCCGCCTGGGGGGCAGAAAATGGAATGGCTTGGTCACTGGCAAGGGAAGAGACTGATGGGGGGCAGCAGCCGGAGGCTGGGATGTGACACAGTATGGCTGTTGCGCCCGATGGCGGGGATGATGCGTGTCTCGTGAAGGAATGAAATGAGCCAGAGGCCGAGGACGGCACCTCTGGGGGCAGCAGCGGGCGTGCCGGGGGGTCCCGCTGTCCCCGCTGGCGGGGGGCCGGCCCGAGCTCACGGCTCCGGCTCCGGTGGCCACAGGGCCATGACTCACTTGGACAAGTTGAGCTTCCCTGCGGCCAGGTGGCCCTGCACCGTCCGCCAGCGGCCTCTCCCCGCCTTGCCGCCGCTGCCCGGCTCGCTGGGGGCAGCCCCGCCGCTTCTCGAGGCGTCCTCTCCGGGTGGCGGCGCCGGTGCTGGCTTCTCCCCCGGCCGGCCTTCCCGCTCCACCGCCAGCCCCGCCGCGGCAGCCACCCTGGCGCCCGACAGGAGGGTGCCACTGGAGGGCGCGGGCCAGAGGGCGCCGGGGGTGGCGGTGGGGGGGAGAGGGCGGGCCACACGCGGGGGTGGGGGTGGGAGAAGGAGGAAAACACCGACAGATAAAAGGAAGAAAGAGACAGTGAGAGAGGAGGAGAGAGACAGACGGACAAGAGACAGACAGAGAGAGAGAGAGACACATCAGCACTGCGAAGTGGGTGAACAGCAGAGCCTGCGGAGAGGAGAGAGGGGGCCGGGCGGGCTGGGGTCGGAGAACAACGCACCACGACAATGGAGGGGCGGCCCCTCCCCACCGCCAGGGGCAGGGGCGGCGGGGGTGGGGGGGAGGGCAGCCACCTCCAACTCTATCCCACAGGACAACGAAGGGTTAACGACGGAGGAAGAGCGGGCTGTCCAGGCCAGGAGGCCCCAAGGCAGGGAGAAAGAGAAAGCCGTGTTAGTCAGAATTCATCACCCCACCACCGTCACCGCCATCACCGACCACCGCCACCGCGACCACCGACCACACCGCGACCACCGACCACCACCACCGAGCAGCCTGGGCAGCGGCACACAGCAGGGAGGAGAAAGCGAGCCACACCGAGAGGGAGGGACCAAAACGGGCAACCCCATCCTGACTGCACAGAGAAGGGGGTGGGGGCCGCGGGGGACCCCCTGTTGGGGGGTGGGGAGGCTCTCCTGCTCGGCTGGCCCTGGGAGACGGGGGAGGGGAGAGAGGGCGGGCGGGAACGGGAGGGAGAGGGGAGGCAGGAGGGGTTGCTCGTCTCCATGGTCGGCCTGCCCATGGGTGCACCGGTTGGGGGAAGTCGGGGACAGGAGCAGGAGGGGAAGTGAGGGCGTGCGCAGATATTCGGTACATAGGATCAAACCAGGTAAAGTCACTCACTTGAGGGACAGTCGTGGGTCGCCATAAGGGGCGTAGGGTGAAATGTTTAGAATAAACTCCTTGGGAGGATAGGAGCTCCATTTCTGCTGCACTGTGCTCTCATTGTTATTCCAAAAGTCTCTGTCTAGATCGCTGGAGGGGCAGAGAGAGAGGGGAGAAAACAGGGAGATACAAGAAGAAACAAGAACCGCAAGTCCTGCGGGGGCAGAGGGGACAGGGGCCCCGGGGCCGTGCACACAGAGAGCGGAGAGGGCCAGGGTCTGCTCCTGCGGGAGGAAGAGAGGGGGCAGCTGCGCCCCACGTGGATGTGCACACACGCGCCCGCACACGCTCACACGCTCGAGGGCCGAGGGCCGGGAGAAGCCACGCAGAAAGGAGGCGAGCTGCTGGTGGGCAGGCTGGAGCCTCGCGCCCCGGGAAGCTGGTGGGAGAGAGAAAGATGGTGAGAGGGGACGGGAGGAGAAGGGGCTGGGATAGGCCTGGGATAGGAGAAGGGGCTGGGGGAGGATGGCGGGGGCAGTGGGAGGAGGAGAGGGTGCTGGTTTCTGGCTGGAAAGAGCTGAAAGGTAGATCAGACCCTGCTGCCAACTTCTCGGAGGGCGGGGGTGTGGGGGGCGCACTGCTCCTGGCCTCAGTTTCCCCACCTGCCAAACCAGAAGGTTGGCCGTGGCCGCTGGGCTGTCGGTTTTCCCACAGCGGAGACCTAAAGTTCTCTCCTCTTCCATCCACCTCCACTGAGCCACTCCTGGGGCAGGCCGAGCTCCCGGACCATCTTTCTCCTCATCCTGTTGGCCCAAGGTCCCCCAGCCTCCTCTGCTCTCTGCCCTCCTAGTGGATCGCAGCCGAGCTGAGGATAGTCTCCTCATTGCAGATATGGTGGTTGGGTGGCCTCCCAGAGAAGAGAAGGGTCTCCAGGCCTCTGACCTGCTGAGAGTGCGGAGGCCTTCAGGTCAAATGTTTTGGGGCCTGTGTGGAGGGAGACTGCCTTTCTCTCTGGGGGTTCATGGGAGACTCAGCCCCAGGCCCTTGACACGTCCCTGACCTGCCAGCCGGGGTAGCCTCTTTCTGTGCCCCTGATCCTTTCCAAGGCGGAGCTGTTAGGTCTGAAAGGGACCCTCTGACCCACTCTCTTCCCACCCCCTCCTGCTCTGAGACAAGTCACACCAATGAAGCAGATAGGCTGGAAGAAGAGAGAATGTGGGGGCTGGCTGCTGGGGGCTGGCTGCAGAAGCCTTGGCCAGCAGAAGGCACAACCTGGAAATCCTAGGAGCCAAAGACAAGGGGCTCCATCAGCTTGTCAGGCTCCTGGGGTCCTGAGGAGCAGGCCTGGGAGCACAGGAAGAGGAAAGGCAGAAGAAACAGGCCAAAGGAACATTCTAGAAGGGAGTCAAGCCAGAGCCCTCAGAAACATATCTAGGGAAAAGGGCCCTAGGAAGTGTTGGGGTGGGCCTGGCCTGTGCTGAGACCCTGCCACTGCCCAAGGCCAAGGCAAGGGCCATGTTGTTGGGGAGGCACACCCTCTGAAGACGGAGCAAATGTGTTCTTGGGGGACCTGCTTCTCTCCCCCACACCCCACACCAGAGCTTGACCTTGACCTTGGTTCTCTGTCTCAGACCTGGGAACAAAGGAGAGAAGCTGAGTGGCCACCACAGGCCCAGAGGAGATGGTGGTCCTGGCCCAAGGGGGTGTGTGGGCAGCGTCTGTCTGTCCAGAGCGCGCATTAGAAATATCTCACATCTGTACACAGGGTTCAAAGCCAAAGTCCTGAGTCAGTCTGTGAGGGGCACAGTGGAGGCTGAGGTGGGAGCAGCAGGACAGGCCCTCAGCACTGGGAGGCCCCTCCCTGGAGAGGCTCCCTCGACAGAAGACCCTATTCCTGCCAGAGACATCCTTTGGTCCACCTCCCCCAGTGTTACAGAGAGATGGAACAAATTGGACGGCCTCCCTCCCTTTGCCCCCTCCAGATCTCCAAAATCAAGTGTCCTCCAATCCTGCAGAGAAAGAACCACCAGGGTCATCACTGCCAGGCTGGTTTCCTACCCTCTGTTCCAAGGAGCTCCAGGGTCCCTCATGTACTCCGTTGCAGTACTGGAAAAGACCATCTTTAATTTTAAAAGTTTGGGACACACAGGTTCCTTTACTGCAGGACTTCTCAGAGGCTTTAATGTATCAACGAATACCCTAATCTCCAAGAGGGAGATAGAGTGTGCAGTGCTTCCCAAACTTAGTTGGTCACGGAACCCATGAAACCTCAGTAATCCATGGAACAACCAGTCATCATTTATGGAGTGCTTTGAGGAACAAAGTTTGGGAACCACTGCTAAAGAATGCAACTTCCCAGAATCCTTGGCAAAGGATCCCTTCAGAGGAGGTCCTAAGTGCAATGGGTAAGCCCTGCTTCCTGACACTTGACTGGCTTTGGGCCCTGGCAAGAAGTAAAGGCCTAGGAACCTAGGGGCATGCTGAATGGTGGCTTCCCTCCCCTGAGGCAAAGGCTCTGTAGCTCAGCAGGTGGGCAGAGGCAGCAGCTATAGAAAAGAGGGGACAGCCACCGTTGCCCTTCGAGGGTGCTGCCCCAGCCTGCAGAGCCTGCCACACGCACTACTGTTGGCCTTCCCCCTTGCTGGTCATCCCATCTCCTCTCACGGGCCCTTTCCATGACTATCGAGAACATATCCATCCCCAGGTTATGGTCACTCAGCAGACAGCTCCCCCTCCCACGGCCCAGCTGCAAACTGGGTTAGGGGCCTGGTATGGAGGCGGCACAGGGGCTGGGCTGGCCCCTCGTGGTCCTTCCCCGCCTTCAGAAAGCCCGGGGCCTGCACTCGGCATCAGCCCCTGAGACCTGCCAGCTCTCTGCTTTGAAGACTGGAGAGTGCGCAGCCAAACCACTTCAAAGGCTCCCCGAGGCCTCCTCCTGAGCCTCCTCCCGCCCCCAACCCGTCCACTTGCCCGCCCCCCCTCCCCCCCACAAGGCACACGCTGGAAGCTTCTGTGAAGGCCCCAAACAGGGTCAGAACAAGAGATGAAAACAGAGGGGGAACAGCAAGGAAGCCCTCAGGGGCAGGGGAGAAGGGGAAGGGGGAACTCGGACAAGAAGGAGGGACTAGGCTGTGGGAAGGGGGCAGAAGGCAAGGTGTGGGGCAGGGATGGTGCCGGCCTTGAGTTACAGGAAAGAAGTGGGGGTCAGGGAAGGTTGGGGCGGCTCCCCTTCAGGCAAAGCCCCTTGCTGGCAGGCTCAGCCCTCGCTAGGCTAAGGTGGAGGGGAAGGCCTGGGTTCATCAGAGAGGAACCTTCCAGAGAGAACCCTCCTTCCCAGAGCCTCCAGCCAGGTGGGGTGGCTGGGGGCGGGGGCGGGGGCTGCCCTGCATGTGTCCCAGCGACCCTCTGCCGTGGGCTGGCCGAGGTGGTCTGCGGAAGGCAAACCCCCCTCCTTGAAGAGGGATCTCAGAGCAAAAGCAGGGAGCCTGGGAGAGTGTGAGGCAACAAGACAGGCCGTGGGGACCGGGAGTGACAGGGAAGGGAAGAGTCCCCACTGCTCTGCTTCCCAAGTGGCCCAGCACTGAGGTCTGCCCACCTTCCAGGTCACCCTCAGGACCCTGGTGAGGCCTTAGAGAGGAGCCTGAGCCCCCCAGGAGAGGGGATCCCAGCAGGGGGCGGGGGGCTCAGATATGCGGGGAGCTAGGAGCGTGTTGGAGATGGCTGCGATGTGAGGGGAGATGGAGGAAACGGCGACCAGGGTCCAGGGAGGAGGCAGACAGAGCGGGAAGTGACAGCTGGCGTCCTTGGAACCTTGTGGGGGTCTGCGGTGGGGGCACAGGCAGAAAAGCTGGAGCCCGGAGCCACCCTGAGGCAGTAAGAGTGTGCGGGCAGGGGCCAGGGAGAGAGAAAGGCACCCCGGTGCGAGGGAGAAACTGAATGGGTGTGTGGCCAGCTCCAGGGACCGGGGAGGCTCCTCCCACGTGGGGCTGCCTGCGTGTTCCCTCCCCAAACTCGAAGCCTGGCACCTACTTGATGGCCTTTTTCTCACTGCGCCCACGCCCTGAGTCTGGCGTGCCCACGGTCTCCAAGGAGTTCTTGTAGCGTTTGCCCTGTGGAGAGACAGCACGAGGGTCACTCCGGGGAGACAGCACTGCGCCCTCCCTGCCTCCCCAGCACGGGCCTGGGTGGGGGGCAGGGGGAGTAGGCTGGGCCCAGCCTTGGCTACAAGGATCCGGGGCCCTGCGTGAAGCTGTCACCACCGTGGGGGGGCCAGCTCCAAAGCTGTCTGTTTCCCCGCTGGTAGCTCCTTGGCCCCATGAGGCCTGAGGACCGACTCTGCCCCTCGAAGGGCACCCCAACCCTGACCCTCAGGGATGGGGCCCCTCCTTTCTGCCTATCTCCTGGGGCTCTGGGCTGACTCCCAGAAACACACCTCCCTCTGCCACGGACAGACGGCTCTCAGGCGCCTGGCCACGTCATATGGGCCACGTCACCACCCCCAGATGGTGGGGGTGGCATCCTGCAGGGGCAAGGTTGGCAGTGGCCAGTGATGTGAATGGTGGGGGCAGGGAGAGGGCCCCGTGCCCAGTCCGGCCCAGGACCGGGTCCAGCACTGTCTGGGGGCTCCCTGGGGTCCTCCTGCCTTGGGCAGTGAGGCAGGACAGGGCCCAAACACTCTCCTTTATAGGAAGGCAGCCTCAGGAAGAGAGGCTGCCCACTGGTTCTGAGGCCGGGGCAACTTGGCCCACACCCCAGAGTTCCTCCCACCAGCTTGGGGTGGGGGGAAGGCTGGGCAGGCCCGGCGGGCAGTGGGGGCGTCTCTAGGTCTCCTGGCGAGAAGAAGGGCCGTGGCTGCAGTGGGGACTGGGCCTGCTGCTGGGAAGGTGAGCCCCATTCACCTTCTCGGTTTGGGTTTCTAAATTTAGCTCCTGCAGAGCCGGGCACCATTAACATTCCTGGCTGCCACCGAGCGTCCTCACACGCACCCACGGGCCACGGGCCTGGGCCCCGGGCCGATGCGTGCCGTGGGGTGGTGACAGCCCAGACACCCACACACACCCACACACACACCCGACATGTGCACACGCATCTCCGCACCATCCTGTCCTGCGCTCAACACGGCGGCCACAACAGTCTACCCTCCCTGAAGCAAATGAAGAGCGGCACAGCCGTGTCCCCCACACTCCTGCTGGCTGCAGCCCCTTCCAGGCCCACGGAGCGAGCCTGGCAGGGCTGGGGGGCTCCCCAGAATGCTGAGGGCAGAGGGGCAGACCCCTCACTCTACCCCCAGCGCCCCAGGTCTCAGGGGTGCCTGGGTCCTGGTCCCAGCAACACCGCACCCTCCCCGGGTCACCCTGGTCAAGTCCCTTGTCCTCTCTGACCTCCTTTCCCTCCCTTCTGAAAAGGGGTGTTGTCACTGGATGAGCCCCAGGTCCCTCATCCTTCCAGGCTCTCCTCACCGATAGGACAGGTTCTCTCTTGACTCACTTCAGCAGTCTCCCCCCGCCCACCCCCGGGAATGCAGCCCGAAACATTAGGGACTGTCTGGTTTCTAGGACTCGGTGTGGAAGACAGTATCCAGCAGTGCTCAGAATGGATCCCACGGGAGTGCCCCTGCCCCCTGGGGTCTCAGCCCCAGGCTGTTGCCTCTGAGACAAAATTTTGAGAGTGAAAAAAACAGAGCTGTTGGTTCCTCTGAGTCCACAAAACCTGTCTTCGTTACCCAGAAGTTCAAATCCCCAGTAATGCCCAGTCCAGACTGGGACGATCAGGGCCTGGAGCTGCCCATGCTAGCCAAGGGCCCTTCTCCAGACAGGACACAGGGAGAAGCCCCCCCCACCATCCCCCCCAAATCTCTCTCACTTCAGGCGGTGTCGGGCAGGGACGACCGGGTTGAGGGCCCCCCAACTCCACCGCTTACTCCCTCTCCTCTTTCTCTCTTGGCAAGAGAACTCGTCCTAGGCAGCACTTTCTTCTAAAGGGGAGTCAGCTGCCCCTTCCTGGAGGCCAGGCATGGCTGCGGGCAGGGCTAGGGGCATGGGCTGTCCCCAGTTCAGGCAGGGCCTGCCTCTCTTCCTTCCACAGCACAGAGAAATGTCCCCTCTGGCTGCCATGATCGGTCTGCAGCAGGAGCTGTGGGACTGTGAGGGACAGGAGCCAGGGCAGGACTTGACTCGGGACTGGGGTGGGGGGGCAATGACAGGAAACCCAGGCAGGATCCAGGAGACCCTGGGCGGCTCTAAGGGAAGCCAATCCCATCAGCCTGCTTCTCAGGGAGGGGGTTGGCCAGGCTGATCTGGAAAAAGCCAGCTGGAGATTAAGGAAGTTATTAATGTTTGGAAATGGGATCTGGGCTGTCGGGGTGTCACATCACTATCGCTGTTGCTGAAGGGACAGGCGGGCAAGGAAGGCCCAGGAACTGTGCAAGGGGCATATGCAATCCCCTCCCGGAAAGCACAGAGGCAGCCCAGGCAGAAAGCTCCCAGCTCCCCCCATGGAGGGTGGTGGGGGAGGAATTGAGGCAGGGTTGGGGGGCTGGGCTGCTGGGGGAGAAATTCGCATAGACCAGCCCAGGCAGAAAGCTCCCAGCTCCCCCCATGGAGGGTGGTGGGGGAGGAATTGAGGCAGGGTTGGGGGGCTGGGCTGCTGGGGGAGAAATTCGCATAGACCAACTGCCGCTGGGACACCCTGGGGAAGTCCCTGGTTGGAGGCTGGGAGGACAGGCTGGGTCATGGGAGGTGCCTCCCATACTGGCGGGTCCCCCACCAGCTATGAAAGCTGTCATCTTTGAACACTGGTCCCTAAGTGATGGGGTAGGGGAGAGGCCCTTACCGCAACACACACATGCACATGCACGCACGCGCACACACACTGCAGCACTCACCAGGAGATCAGGACACGGGTGGAGATCTGATGAGATGCAGTACGCCCCACCAGGCAGGGAGGAACACACACACGCACTGCACCAGGACCCTCAGAGTGGCCCACTCAGCACACAGACCCCCACTCAAGGTCACGGGCAGTGCCTGCTCACACACCTTCCTCGGACTTCAAATGCGGACTTGCATCCAGACAGCGGAAGAGACCCTACATGGGGTGGCAGCACGTGTGTGTGTGTGTGTGTGTGTGTGTGTGTGTCTGCGCGCGCTCAGCCCCTCCCCTGGCCTCGGAGGACGCTTGCACACACAGGCACGTGGCCAAGTCCCCTCTTCCACCGCCCCTGAAATTCCGGAGACAGATGCAGACACCAGGGATCCAGGAACAATGCAGGACGGCCAGCCGGGGCACCTGCACGGCAAGCCCAGTGTGGGCTAGGGCCTGGTTACCAGTACACTCACACTCAGGACCCATGGGGCACAGCTGGCCTTCTCCATGGTTTCTCCCCAGGGGAAGAAGCCCCGGAAGCCGAGCGTCCCAGGATGGAGAGCCGTGTTCCCCATTCCTGAGTCTGCCTTTCCTGAAGGAGACACGCTGGGTTATGGGCCTCTAGGGTCCTTCTCAGAGCTCTCTGACCCTTATCTTCTGTAGGATTGGGGCTTGAAGCCCCCAGCTACATGGTCCCCAGGGCCCTGACCCTCCCTGCTCATCCTTAAGGCCCCTCTGTCTCAGGCAGGGAGAGAATGCGTGTCTCAGATGGGGCGCCTGGCCCCCACTCCCTCAGTTCTCAATCTAGGGGCTAGAGGTGTCTGTCAGGCTTTTTCACCTAATCCCAGGGAAGGCCCGACATCTGGGACACCTCTGGGTCCACCTTTGGGGGTGCCCGTGCTCGCTTTGGCAGCACATATACCACCTTTGGGGGTGCCCCACTGCAGCCCCCAAAGTCCCCCACTGCACTTCTGGGCTGGGGCAGCAGGACTGAGGGTGGGGGGTTGGGGAGGAAGCAGGGTGCTGGTCTAGCCTTGTAGCTGGCCCCAGGTCCCCTTTCGGGGAGCTGTGGGCTGCATGCGGGCGGGGTAGAGGCTCAGCCCAGCTTCTCCTCCCGGACCTTCCGGTGATGAATATCCCTCCTGATGGTCTCGTTACTTATTGATGGCCTAATACTGCTCGTTAATTCCCCAGCCCTCGTTAAAAATGAAAAGAAGCCGTTTGTGCTTGTACAAACCCCAAGAACCAGGATGGATGTACCGGCGCCGGGGGTGGGGCGGGGCGGGCGGCGCCTCCTCATTGGTCAGGAGACCCGGCTCGGCCACGCCCAATCCTGGGTTGGGGGACAGCGGGCAGCGGGGAGTGGGGAGGAGGGGGCGGGGCGTGTGTGCCTGTATTGGCGAGTGTGAGAATGCCTGAGAGACTCACGTCTGTCCTCGACTGTGTTCCTAGGTGTGTGGTTCTGGTGTACACACGACACATGGAGCCAGCGCCCAGGCAAATGCAGTGCGTGCATGCATGTCAGTTCCTGCGGAAATGGGCCGGACTACGTGAGCAGCTGGGTCAGGAGCCCTTGAAAGGGTTCAGGAGCCAGGGACTGTGGGGGGCGGGATGTAGGGCCCCGCCCCCCGGGGCCCTCAGGAGCCTCACCAGTTTGCGCTGACACCAGTGGCAGAGGCCGCAGAGGACGACAGTGACGCTAAGGCTGACGGTGATGATGGCAGAGACCAGCAGGACATCGCGGGTGGGCGCCCCTGGGGAGGACATACACAGGTCAGACCCTCATTGGTCAGCGCCGCCCACCCTCCCTCAGCCCGGAGCCCCCCCACCTCCAGAGCAACTACCCTACCCTACCAGCTGGACCCCACACTGGGAGCTCTGAGCCTCAATGCCACTCCCAGCTAGGCTTGCTGGCTGACCTTGGGAAGTTCCTTTCTTTCTCTGTGACTCAGTTTCCTCATCTGTAAAATGGGGGAATTGTGCACGTTGAAGTTCCTCCCACACCCTCCCTGCATGGGCTCCCTCAAAGGGAGATGCCGAGGGTGCCCTCCGCCCAGCCAGGCCTCCGTGGACACTTCTACTCCCCCTAAAAAAGCCACTGCCTCTGCACAGTCTTCCTGCTCAGCCCCCTTCCATCCCCTCCAACACTCTGAGCCACGACTCCAGCCCCATTTCCCCAAAGGGCACAATGTCTGAGGACATCTGCCCCATGGGCACTAACAGACCCTCAGAAGTGTCTAGCCCAACCTGGATGGCGACATGTGTAGTCCAAAAGGGAATTTCTGGAATCCTCTGACCAGCCCTTACCTGCTGCAGCTCAGGTTTTCTTGGACCAGAAGACCACTCAAGTGGCCTCTGTGTGCCCTGCCCTCCCACCCCTTAGCCCCCTGAGCTTGCCTCTCTTGCTCCCCCTACCTGGTTTAGCTTTAGCCCCGGGGGTGTGGGGGTGGCGCAAGGGGTTGGGGTACAAGCAGCTTCCATTCCAAGAGCTCAGGGGTCTTATATTTCAGGAGTGGCTATGTTGACAGACCTGGCCCAGGACACAAGCCCCAGGTTCCATGCAAATCCCACCCCTTGCTCGCTGTGGCTTTGGAGTAGTCACATAACCACTCAGTTTTGGCCCATGCAAATGTGGATTAAACCTCCTCCCTGTCTTCTCACAGGTGGTTGCAAGTATGAGCCCAAAGCAAATGCAAGGCAGGCAAAATTTCACCAGAAATTCTCGTGTGGGGGAGTGAGTCGAACAACGAGAGCAGCAGAGATCACACGTGCACTGTAAATACGTATGCACTAGGGTACATCCTGAAGGCAAGTAGACGCTGTTTATTTACAGAGGAGCCTGCGTGGGTTTTTCGGTGCCAGCGAGGGCGATAATTAAGAGCTGACGATATCTGTCTGGTCCTAGTTCCTGCGGTTTTAGCTTCTGGGCTCCCGGTCTCGATTGCTTGGCTACGGGGCCTCGTGGAGAAGCTCTCGGGGCCCTTGGGGTTCCCTCCTACCAGCACTCTAGTGCCCTGGGTGGTCCGTTCACCCCCTGCTCTCCCTTGAGTCTTGCTTGGGCACCACTTCTCCCTTCCTGACTTCCTGAGCCTCCTAGCTGTGGGAAAAGGCCACCTTTACCTGGTCCCCTCCAGTCCACCTGCCAGGCCAACCAAGCTTCCTTCTGTCCCGAGTCTGCTGCCTCCCCGCACCCCCGCCCCCAGCCTTGCCCCCAGCTCACTGTCGACCTCAGAGCCCCTGGCACCCAGGAGCTCTGGCCTGGACAACTAGCAGAGGCCAAGGTCCTGGTCCTGCCCTTTCCTCTCTGGGGTGGAGGAACACAGCTCGGCCTCATCTGCCAAACGGGAGGCTTCCGTCTTTAACCACCAGGCTTCTGAGGGTGGTAGGGAGCAGGACAAGGGGGGAGAGTGATAGCCATAACACCGCAGGTCACGCCGCCGGTGCCCCAAGACTCAAGTCTGTGGTAAAGAGAGTGGCAAATATACCTCCCAGGAAGGGGACCTGTGTTTTTTCCAGCTGTCTCTGCAGGAACTGCCCCTGCCCCCTTGGAAGAGTCTGGAAGGAGGGAGCTATGTGGGCCGAAAAAGCAGGTGACCTCACAGCTTCCTCTGTTGAACTCACTTTTTTTTTTTTTTAAGATTTTATTTATTTATTTGACAGATAGAGAGATCACAAGTAGGCAGAGAGGCAGGCAGAGAGAGAAGGGAAGCAGGCTCCCTGCTGAGCAGAGAGGCCGATGCGGGGCTCGATCCCAGGACCCTGAGATCATGATCTGAGCCAAAGGCAGAGGCTTTAACCCACCGAACCATCCAGGCACCCCTGAACTCACTTTTAAATAAAATAAATTCCATTTTTGGTCTGAGCTTTCTTCAATCATTATCTGCTAAGAATCTAGCATGAGGCACGTGGGACAGGAAAGAGGCAAGTCTTCAGGGGATTATCTCTTAGCATGTCAGTGCCCCAGAGCCAGTGAGGGGCAGAACACCCAGCTCTGGCCTCCAGACTCCAAAATAGCCACGAAAAGCCCAAAGGGTGAGTGCAGTTTCTGCCTCTTTGTAGCCGAGTGGCCTTGGACAAGTGTTTTAAGCACTCAGTGCCTTCCAGTAGAGACAACAGTGGCACCTACCCCAGGGGGTTACTGTTGGCACTTGATAGATACACATTATGATTAAAGTTGGCAGTGTTAGTTTCCTCTCAGCCGTAAACAGTGGGCTCTGGGAGCGCAAATGAAGAAATGCCTGCCGGACTAGAGGGCTATCTGGGAAGGCTTCCCTGAGGAGGTGGTATTTGGTGTGGTCTGGCGGATGGCTATGCGGTGAGGGTGAGACGATCCAGGGACAGGAAAGAGCAAGAGCAAAGGCAAGAAGAGGGAGTAGGGGGGGGAGGGTCAGGCGTTGTCTGAGGAGCTGGTCTAGGTTAGTGGGTGTGAAGTGGAGGAGGATCGGCTGGGAAGGGAATGGGGCCTGGTGGGGAAGGGGTTTGTCTGTCAGGCTGAGGGGCTCGCTGTGGGAGCCATGGAAGATTTTTGAGCGGGGGAGGGTCAGGACCAGAATGGGTATGAGCAGGCTCTTGATCTGGTAGCTGTGGGGCCGTGGTAGGAGGCCGTGCTCTGGCTGGGTTCCTCTGCCCCCCCGCCTCTCCATGCACCTCCCCTTCCACACACATCTTGGCCATGGGGTGATTCTCCAAGGAGGTCTACCTCTTCTCTTGACCAAAAAAGTCTTTCTCAAAACTGCTCCTCAACCCCTGCTGTAGGGAGGGGACACCTGACATGGAGCCCGTCAACCCCAGAAGCCGGAGGACACGCTGAGAAGAGCCCCCAGAGACGCAGGGAGTGCCCATCCAAAACAAGTAGCCTTCTGTGGGCAGGCAGCATGAGCACTGGGCTAGGAGTCTAGGAGAACCGGGTGGAGGCCCTGTTCTGGCCCCTAAGCAGCTATGGGGCCGTGAGCAAGGTGCCTAGCCTCTCGGATGTCCACACCTTCACCTGTGGGAGAGCTGACCCCTCCTCTGGCAATAAGCCAGGTGTTCTAGATGCTCTCCACGACGTAACAACTCAGTCCTCCCAACAGCAACGGAAGGAAGAAGCACTACGATTGTCCCCATTTTGCAGATGGGGAAACGGAGACGCAAGGGCGGGTCAAGAACCTTGTCCAAGGTCATTCGGGTAGGAGGTAGCGGAGCCAGGGTTCAAACCTAGGCCATCCGGCTCAAAGTCGGCTCTCTTTGCTTTGTGTGCTCTCTGGAACTGTTAGGGTTCCCGGACTTTGTCAGGGGCTACAGACGTGGATGCCGAGATGAGGCTGTGGTCTCTCAAGCCCTCTTCCAAAAAGCAGCAACATTTCCCTGTTTCACATCTTGGGCTTTTGTAGAAAGTTCCATTTGAAGAAGGAGGTGTGCGGCTAAGGCAAGTTGCACCCCCTAATGGGGGCCCCCAGGTTCCTCTGCTGTCATCCCACAGGCAAGGAGTCCAACCCCTCCCCTTGCCCCCCCCCACTGCCCACCCACAGCCCTTGAAGCTGGGGTGAAACACACGCTTGTCACTGCAAATTGCACTGATGCGGTGACCGAAAGTGACACGGTGTCCTCAGCCAGCAAGCACTGTTATCATCAAGGGGGTGCAGGTGTGTGTTCTTGCCTGCCAGCCGGAGTGACCCCATTCCCAGAACACGGATCACTAAGTTTGGGGCTGGAAGGGACCTCTGCTGTCATGGAGTCTGGCCCCAGCGACACACGAACCCTCTGGGCAGCCCTATCAGGGACAAGAAGCTGCTTCTGGCAGGCGCTCCACCACCAGGCGGGGTTAGGGAGGGTTGCTGGGCCCCCGTGCTGAGCGGAGCTTGTCTCCCTAGAACTACCCCCCCACCCCCATCCCCCTCACTCCCAAGCTTGCCCTCTGGAGCCACTGGGAACACGCGGCTGCTTCTGCCACATGACAGGCCTCTAAATCCTTGCCGACAGTGCTCATGTCCCCTTCCAGTGTTCTCCAGGCACAGCCGCCCTGGCCTTTCTAACCCGTCCTCCGATGACATACGTGGTTTCAAGTCCCCTTAGTGTCAGCATATTAACATCGGGGAAAGAAAATATTGCAGCCCTCGTCAGCCTGTGACAGGGCTGGGTTCCACAACCTCTCCTTGAGTGGGGGAGACATCTGGGTCCCGGGGGCGAGACACGGACAAGGGCAGACGGGTGACATTGGGGAGCCGTGGGTCGTGGTGGGGGCAGCTGGGAGTGGGGAAAGCCAGGCCTCCTGGGTCTGATCCCAGGGGTGTCTGGGGAGTGAGGTACGAGCTTGGGCACGTGGCTGCCCCCAGCACCCCCGTCCAGGCCTGTGGTGGCCACTCGGACCTTGAGTTTGGGGTCAACCATGGTCTGGTGGGGTCCTATGCTCCAGACCACGCCCCCAGCACAGCGGCTCTTGGGGTAAAGTCTGTGTGTTTGAGGAGGCAGCCCACCTCCGAGGGTGCATGACAGGCTCGAGCTCACGCCGTTGTCCCCTCTAGAATGTCTGCTCCGTGAGGGCGGGGCTTGCCCTCTGTTCCCCACTGTCTCCCCTGCACCAAGGAGGGACCAGGCATACAGCAGGTGCTTGACAAAAGCTTGCTGAAAGAATGAGTGAGCAGGAATCCCAGGCCTCCAGGAATAATGATACTAATAGAGGCCACCATTTATTAAGCGCCTACGACTCCACGGTCTATGAAGGTAAGGGCTTTACTGTTTTGCTCCTTCTGGATATTCTGCAACAGGCTGACGTATGGGAGGTGCTCAGTAAATACTGTTAAAGGTTCAGTGCTTGCATGTTATCCCGCTTGTCACCCAAACAAGATGGGAGGGAAGAGATGGGAGAGGCTGCAGTGACAGAGTTTGAGCTTCTCTTCTACACACACACACACACACCACACGAGGACCCCTTTCAATCTCTCCCCATGCCATCTTTGTCTGACAATTCCTGATTTTTCTAGACCCTGATGAAAAACACCTCCTCCAAGAAGCCTTCCATAAGATCCCCAGTGGGAACGAATTTCTCCTGCCTAGGAGCTCCCATCACACTGAGCCTGCACCCTCCTTTTAGGGTACAGTGATTAAGTGTCAGGGCTCTGGAACAGACTCTCTGGGTTCAAATTCTGGCTCTTCTTCTTCCAAGACATGTGACCTAAGTTTTGTGTGCCTCTGTGTCCCCATCTGTAAATGGGGGCCAATAATAGTACAGGTCTCCTAGGACAGTTGTGAGGTTTAAAGGAATGAGCACATATGATGTACTCTGCACAGTGCCTGATGCAAAATAAGTAGGCAATGTATGCTCGTTGTTATCACGGTATTACCACGTTTGCCCTGGAGTGGAGACATCTGGGCACGGAGCCAGCGCACAGTGAGTGTTGAATAAAATACTGAACTAGATACACATCTGGTTCTTCCCCCCCAGACAGCACAGGCCAAGGGTCCCGTCTTACCCAGTTCGGTGCACCTGGATCCGTGCCCCGGGACTTGACCAAGACCAAGAGCATCAGTGAATGCCTGCGGCGAGGAATGGGGAGGGCTGGGGCGAGGGGGCGTGAGGGGGGCCCACAGCTGGGAGCCAGGCTGGGCTTCAGGTGTGAACCACAGACCTGAGCCCGTCCCTTGCCAGGCTCTGCCCCCACTCCCAACTCCTTCTCATCTCCTCAGCAAGCCATAATTTATGGATGAACAGAATCAAACAGGACGGCTGGCTGCTGGGATGCCCTGGGGAGCTGCCGGAGAGGGAATGGACTTCTGAGGGCACGCTCACCAGCTGCCCGGCGGCGGGGGGGGCGGGGGTGTGGGACGGGGGGAAGAAAGGCAGGGAGGGGGAGGAGGTATACACATACACAGGTCACAGACATGAACACCCATGGCTTGTACACACACGTGCCTACACCACAGAGACTCGCTCTTGGCACAGACAACCAAGCGGCCACGCTCCACACATGTGCACGCAGGTGTGCACGCACACACACACAGACCCGGAGACCCACTCCTTAGACAGACACTCATGCTCACTCACACACATGATAAACACACTGTGCACAGATACCCATGTCCACATACACACACACACACACACAAGCCTTGGAGGCTCACAGCGCGCATGGACACTGTGCTCACACTCACACGCACAAATGCGCACACGGCCATGGCCACGGCCATGAGTAGATGCCCAGTCCACTCCATCATCCACGAGGTCTAGTTGTTCACGCACATCCTCTGGTGTGGAACCTTCTCCCAGGACCCGTTATTCCTCTACTCGAATTCTGTCTGTCCTTCTGAGGCAGAGCAGTGGGACAAGAAGTAGACCTGGGGGCAGGTGGCCCGGATTCAAGTCACATCTCCACCCCTGGCCTGCGACCCCAGGTAAGGCCCATTCTGGGCCTCAGCGGTTCACCTTCAAGTGATGGAAACCACCCCTGACGTCTCCTGCTGGGGTTCTAGCAGATACCACGATCGTCCCCATTTCACAGAGAAGAGACAGGCGTGGTGGATTAAGGACGCGAGCCTGCACTTTCCCTCTGAGCTGAAGGATGTACCAACCCTCCACTGTGGGCTCCACTGCACGGTCCAGCCACTCCTCACTTTCCTTCCGCCGTCAAGAAGGCCAGCCTCTTTCCCACTTCGGCACAAGCTCTTCCCTCTGCCTGGAATACATCCCTTCTATCTCCTACTGTTACTACCCCGAGACGAGATGGTCTTCATTCCCTCCCACATTCCTTTCTGCCTCCCCCGTAACTATGGCAGTTCATCATTGTGGGTTAAGAATTAGTACTTTCTGTCTTTTCCCCTGATGGGAACCCCTCAATCACCCATCTTTGTAGCCCCAGGTCTGGGACCCAGGAGAGCTGGATAAATAAGTGCTGAACAGATGCTTGAAGTTATTCGAGGCCCCCAGGTAAGCCTGCCTCTTCCAGGGAGCCCTTCCTGATGACAAGTGCTCACAGCAGTCTCTTCATTCCCCAAGTTTGAATTAACTGACCTTCTGTCCAGCACCCTTTTCTTGGGGGTAGGCCTGTCCCCCAAGCAGAGCCAATGGGGTAAGATCATGTCTCCCCATCTCTTGGGCTCCCCCACAGCCCACAGCCCGCAGTCCAGGATGCTAGACAGAGAAGGTGCTGGACACGCTGGAAATCTGTGCACACAGACTTTTCTCCCGGACTTTGCTTGCTCTTGTACTCCCAACTGGCGACACACACACTCTCCATATCCAGGCCTTCCAAAGTTGTCCCATCACCACCACACCCTCCCAACCTAAACTGCTTCCCTCTTTTGGGATCCCCGGATCGCAGGCCCTTGTTCTCCCTACCAAATACCTCTCATCATAGCAAGTAATGTACGCTAAACACTGAATCATGTTCACATCTTTAGCACCCCTCTGGAGGTAAACATACTCATACCTGTTTTACAAAGAAAGAAACTGAGGCTCAGAAGGTTAAATACTTGCCCACGGGCACAGAGCAGAAGAGAGGTAAAGCCAGGATTGCACCTGGAGTCTGTAAACCTCAAACCTTACAGCTCTCTCTCTCTCTTGTTCCATCCAAGGGGAGCTGAGCCTTGAGCCAAGTCACTCTGAGGACAGCCAAGAGAAGAAAGATATAGAGGGAACACAAAAGAAAAGGCATTCAGGGGGAGGAATTTTCCCCCAAATTTTACCAACGAGAGCCACACCTGAGTCACCCCAAGAGCTTCACAGGCTCCTCTCACACACATCCTTCCCAGAGATCTTTCCTCCCTGCACTGGCCCAGCCCTCAGCCTCAGTAAAGCACCCACATTAGAGGCTCAGTCCACCTAAAGGTCCCTGAGCAGGCTGGGGAGCTGGGCCCCTGGGGTTAGACAAGGGTGAGCAGGAAGCAGAGACAAGTGGGGTAGCCCAGGATTTGCCCAGGGCTCTGTCTCTGGTACCGTCTAGGGCACAACCACTATTCCGGAGATAAAGCAGAATGATGTTGGGGGTGGTTGGGGCTACGTCTGCCAGCGTCTTCCCATCCTAATCCTGCCTCCTCCCACCTGATTCTGCACTACTTACGACACATCAGGCCCCAGCGCCTCCCCCCTCCATCCTTTGGTAGCTGCGTGATGACGTTCAAGATGGAAAGCAGCAAAAGCTAGAGTCACAGGTTTCCAAAGGAAGCGCCCCTCCACGTGTATGCTGAGCAGATGGAAATGGGGGGAAGGCGGGAGGGTATTTACAAGTGCAGAGCCTACCAGCCCTGGGACTCTTTGGGCATGGGAAAGGGTACATTTTCAGTACCTATCCCACCTTCCTTCCTCCTCCCGACCCAACACACACACACACACACACACACACACACACACACACACAGAGCCAGAAAAAGGCAGAACTGGGGAGAAAGCAACAGAAAACCAATGAGCAAAACTCTGAACTTTACACAGCCAGGCAAAGCTCTGGGCCTCCCGACATGCTGAATTTTCTGCCCTCTCTCTCCAGTCTAAAACTCCTCCTCCAAGCTACCCACCTTGGGAAATAGAAAAGAAGATGGGCAGGTAGAAGGAAAAGGAGGGGGAAAGAGAGCCTGGCATTCATTACCCAGGAAAGCTGGGCCTCTACCTGAGCCCCATGCCCCTTGGACAGTCTGCCTGAGTGTCCTTCAGAAAGCCAAGGAGACACCCACAACCCCTCAGGCTTCACCTGGGGTGGGCGGGCCCAAGGCTGGTGAAAGAGGAGGCCCGAGGGGAATTGTTTTGGAAAGTTACAAGTAGCCGAAAATAGGGGCTTAGCACAAGCAAGCCTCCTCAACCTTGACTGTAATAAAAACAGATAATGCATGAGTGAGCTAGGGAGGGAGCGCTGGCAGGGCTGGCAGGGGCCGCAGAGGCCGGCTGGATGCAGACGGTTTAGAATTCAGAGGAGATGCCAAGTGAGTAAACAGCAAATGAAGGATTGTTCGGATGGGCCAGGAGCCGTTCCAGCAAGAAATTGGACGGGGACATGTCAGGATCCACCAGCACGTCAACTCCTCATCAGGGGAGCAGGGCCTGTTGAGCTACAAAGGCCTCATCCATGAGTTCTCCATGCCTTTTCTACCTTGGCTCTCTCTTCCAGCAGAGAGCATGGCCTTGGTAATAACAGCTCATGTTTGTTCAGTGCCGAGGAGTTTACAAAGTACTCCTGAGTTTACCTAGGGTTTCACATCTCCTGCCATATTTAATGGTGATGGGGTATCTTCTACTTCTCCCTCACCACAGTCACCCCCACCTCCCACAGTTCCTGACCTAGGGAAGCCTGGTACATCTGGGTTCAGTTTTCAGCCTCGGAAAGATGGGGGAGGGGGGTTGAGACCATCTGCGACTCAGAGAGCTGGTGAGTCTGGAAGTCATGAGGGTCAAAACCATTCAAGATGAAGGGGACCAGGTGCCAGCTCTGAGTTAGCTGGGAATCAACCACCCTCCCTAGCCATGCTGATCCCAAAACCGATAAGCCACCTAGATATCCCTGAAAATGCTCATGTCCATCAGAACAGCAGGAGTTCAGGAAGGGAGGAGCTCAGGTGGAGGGCTTCTCCACCAGGAGTGTGGACCAGGGGCAGGATCAGGGACGTGTGATGATTAAGTGCAGGCCTTGACCACGAGTTACTATGAATAATGCATCGTTGTGCCTTGGCCTAAGTCAGCATCTTATTGTTATTAATAATACAAGGCTGCAAAGAAGCTGAGGTTGGAATGGTGTGCTCTATTTTATTCGAGGATCTCAGAGCACTTAAGAGTTCCTCATGCTGATGACTCAACTCTAGCTCCCTAAGTCACAGGCTTCCTCACAGGCCAGGGCACCTGTCCTGCCCAACACCCTCCCACCTGATGCTTGGAGCCATAGAAAAGCCTCAGGGGCTAGGAATCTTCCATCCTGAGATTCAGATTTTTTTGATTGGTGTTTTGGTGGGAGAAAGGGTACAGTTAATCTTTGACAGCTCAAGGGATCTCTCCGGGATAGAATAGAATGCGAAGCTTCTCCCAGGGATGTTTAGGAAGGAAGGAGAGAACTACCGGAAATCCAGTGGGGAGAAATGTTTGGAGAGAGACCACTGGGGATCTGAATCCAGTTCTGCCACCCACTGTGTCACAGTGGGTGTGTGGCCTTACGGAACTAACTATACGCTCTGGTCCTAGGTCTCCTTGGGATGAGTGACTGAGATTCTGTCTGGGAGGTGCCATACTACCATGTTTTGGGGGTATAATTTGCGCCACAATTAGAGCGCGGCCCTGGGATCTGTCCACGGTTATGAAACAGGGGGGCAGGAGCGGTGCTCCTGTCCTTGGTGCTGAAATTCGTTTCAGTCCTGAGACGGCTCCCTCCCCTAGACCGCTCTCTGCATCGCCCCTAAAGAGCAGGAGGCAAAGGACTGGAGCTGTTTTCAGCACTAAAGCATAGTGATCCCACTCTCCTCTGCCAATTGCTCCCTGATCAGTCACGAGCTGAAGCCACGGCGGCGACCAGGCAACTTTGAGAGCTTCCTTTCCCCGGTGAGGTCCTCAGATGTTGAGGACCCAGTCAGCGCTCGGACTCAGAAGAGAAAAAGCCTCCCCGCTACTGTAAATGCCGCCTACCATTCCCTCAAGTAGAGCCCGCCGAACCGCCTCCTGGCGGCTGGTGCGGGTACTGCGCTTAGAACAGAAACACAGAAGGTCCCCCGCGGTGGCGCTGGGCGGGTGGAGAAGGAGTGGCATAAGGTCCGCTGTCACCGCCCCCTCACCCATCCCAGGAAAATATGGCGCTCCGAGCTTGCAGTGCCGCCCAATAACTCGCACGTTCCAGGCAGTCCGGCTGCCCTGAGGCCGTCTTGAAACACCATGCTGCCTGCTTCACAGCGAAGATTTAACCCAGTAGTCAACCCAGGCCAAGCGAAAAACTTCTTGCTGCCTCAACACAACTTTTCTTCTCGCTATTGGGTGAGTCCTAGCACAATGAACACAAAGGCTTTGTAATTAGACTCCCGGAAGGCAAAGGCTCCCTACCTCACATCCATCCAGATAAGAAACTTGCCCACAGCGGCGCCTGGGTGGCTCTGTTGTTAAGCGTCTGCCTTCGGCTCAGGTCTTGATCCCAGAGTCCTGGAATTGAGCCCCACATCTGGCTCCCTGTTGAGCAGGGAGCCTCCCTCTCCCACTCCCCCAACTTGTGTTCCCTCTCTCACTGCCTCTGTGTCAAATAATTTTTTTTTTAAGTAAGAAACTTGCCCATAGCCCCTTTCTAGGAAAAAGTGGGAGTCAGAGGAGAAAGCCACAGTTTCTGCCCACTCCTGTTCGCTACTCCACAGGTGGTGGCTCTTTGAAAAGCAGATCTGCTTGGTGTTTCTAGGGACTGCTTCATATTAGCGTCACTGGGTGTGGAAATTCCCCTCTTTCCGAAAACAAACATCAGAGCAAATAAAACCATCTGAAGACAATGCCCCACATCACAGCCCTCTGGATCCAGGTAGGGAGTAAAGATAACAGTCTTTATGGTAGATACAGATAATATAATTTATTGAGCACTTACTATAGGCAAAGAGCTGCTAAGAGCGCTGTGAACATTTTCTCATTGAAAACTACAACCCCTCCCCCAGGAGGAAGCATGAGGGTCAGCCTTCTACAGATGAGGAAAGTGGGGTCCAGAGAGGTAAGGTGGCCATGCAGAGTGGTGCAGCTGGCATGTGCTGAGACTGGCGCTAGACACCACATCTGTCTGCCCTTAATCTTGCAGCTCGCCATCCTTCCATGTTCTGGAATTCTCGCTGCCTCACTCCTGCACATCCTCATATCTCATCTGAGAGCACACTGGAGGAACAGAGTGACACCTCACACTCCCACAGCACTTACAGCCTGCAAAGTGCTTTCATAGCCATTGTCCGAGTCAACCCTCATGATACGGAGGCATTCTTCCAATGGGACAAGAGAGAAGGCTAAGGCACAGAGAAATAAGACGCTTGCCCCAAGCCACACAGTGAGTAATGGAACCAAAGTTCAGATGAAGACAGTGGTACTCCCAACCCAGTGCTCTCTCTGTGCTTCCATAGGCTGGGGTCCTGGAGGTAAGCCAGGGAGGTGGGAGGGGGTCCAGGGGCTTCCTGAGACTCTGACCTGGGCTGCTGCCCTCCTCCTGGTCCCCAGGGGCCATCAGTTGGCTCAGCTCTACCTTGGAGTCTCAGAGTCTCATTCTAAATGAAATTTTTTTCCCAGGCAATTACTTCCAACTAATTAGGAGGCAAGGCTGCCAGTCCCTGGGCCCTGGGCTGACCCCCTTTCTCAACTCACACGGGTGGGGGATTGTTGAGGTACTGAACAGCAGCACCAGCCACAGAAACTGCCTGGCTCGGCCCATTCAGCCCCATCGTCTGAAGGAGGCAGGGAAACTCTAAGGGCAAGGGAACCGGTGGAGGAGTAAAGTGCGCCAAGGACCTGGAAGAATGGAGGTGGAGCTGGGGACTGGGGAGGAAGGGACTCTGAAGTGGGAGCGGGCCAGAGAACAGGAAATGAAGGAGTCTAGACATGCCCATGCAGAGGGAGACAGAGACCTGAGCTCTAGAGCAGCAGGGGCAACCAGGAAGATCCAGAGAAACAGGGATATTTGTTCCACGTTGTAGGGAGGAAAGAGAAGGAATCTCAGGAAGCAGAGAGACAGAGGAGGGGGAAGAGGCCTCCCATCTGTGGAGGGAGAGGAAGGAAGAAGGCACCCTGGAAAGTGGTCAAGATTACTGAAGTGGAAGAGGCAGAGAGAGGGAGATACTGGGAGACTCCAAGAAGGGGAAGGAGAGAGGAAGGACAGGGAGGAAGGAGGATTGCTGAAGGAAAGCCCTGGGGAGGAGGGAGAGTGGGGGAGGATGGCTGGAATGGCAGCTCCCAGGGCCCCAAGGAAGGCTCTCTCTAGTCATCGTCCTTGAGCCTCCCCCAATGTCAGCGCCCGGCCAGTCAGGCCCGCATACCCTCCTACGCAGCCACAGGTGCGGGCCAGCATGATGGCAAGCCACCAGTCAGCGCAGGCCCCAGATGCTCCACTCATCCTGGACAGCCAGCTGACCTCCCTTCCTGTCAACCTGTCACCGCCTCCAGTGGCCTGAGCCAGGGACTCTCCGGGGTCACACAGCAACATGACCAGGCGGCTCTGGAGCTATGGGGCCCAGCCTCTCCACCTGAAAGAGGGAGGACCAAGGACCTGAGAGGAAGTGGTGCTTGTCCAAGTTCCTATACCGAGTGGGTGATGAGGCCACATGCAGAAGGTTCAGGGTCTAAGTCCCACGGGTGGGTCCTGTTCCTTCCTGGGGGAAGCCAATAACAGGAGACAAAGACGGGTCTTCCTTGTTAGCAAGCCTGTCTCTGATCAGTCTAGGGAGTAAGGGCAGCCAGAGGCTGAAGAAGAAGCAAAGGAAGAGAGTGCTTCTGGAGCACTGGGCGGGAAGACTCTGCACGGGCTCTAATTGCAGCTAACATAATTGAGCATTTACTAGGTACATGTTCCAGCCACCGTGTGTACGATCTCATTTAGTCCTCATGAGAGCCCTCTAATGTATGTATTACTGGAATTCCACTATAGGGAAGAAACTGAGGCTCAGGAGAGTCGAGTCATTGGCCAAGTCCACAGGTCAGTCGGTGGCATGTTACTAATTCGGGGCACTGACCGCTCCCTGGAGGATCCATCCACCCGGCGTTATCTGAAGACGCTCAGATCCCCAAGTTCCCATGACCCCCGCCAGCCAACCCCTGGCAGAATCCAAGCCCCGGATGCCAGTGGGATGCAGTCCCAGCGCCTTCTTGGGGTCCAAAGTGGGGGCACGATCAGGAAGTGCTGCCGTGGAACAAGTCCCATCTTCAGGCACTGGAGTCTGGTTTCTAGTCCTGGCTCTGCCGCTAATTTACTGTGTGACTCTGGGCAGGTCATGTGCCCTCTCTGGACTCGGCGCTCCTACCCATGCCACTGAAGGGGCGAACCAGACGGGAAGAGCTAACATACCCATGCTGCCGACAGGACGACAGTCACGGTTCCGGACAGTTCCTATACGTCAGCTCCTCAAATCCCGCCAGCGGTGCCCTGAAGTGGGTGCCATTATCGCCTCCCTTTATGGATGGGGAAATGAAGCACTGAAAGGTCAGCTTGCCCAAGGTCACATGACTAATCAATACATGCCAGAACTGGGATGTGAGCCCCATTACTTAAAAATTTTTTTTTTAATTTTTATTTATTTATTTTAAATCACCTCTACACCCAATGTGGGCTTGAACTCATGACCCTGAGCTCGAGAGCGGCATGCTCCAGCAGCTGAGCCAGCCAGGTGCCCCGGGAGCCCCATGACTTTCGATCCAGAGCCCATGCTCTGGCTGCGGCTCTGCATTCTGTTCTTCATGAGTCTCTTAGGTGCCCCGGGGAACCCCTCCCGTGTCCCTCTGCATGGGCACCCGTGCCATCACGCTTCCACGTGGGAAGCGACCGTGACCATCACGGGGCTGCATGATGCACCGTGTGTCGGCTGATACCGCTCTGCCGGCTCCCGCGCCCTCACCCAGCTTCCATCTGCAACAGCCACACTCGCTCGGTCCTGCAGCTCCGCGAGCTTCCTGGCGCCCGGAAGAGGCCAGCTCCGGCAGGGCCACATGCACGCACACACGGGTCCCCTTTTCTGGGCACCAGCGGACTCGCGGGGGGCCCTGTGCCAAGCGTCAGCACACGGCCACGTGGCAGTGACGTGGGCCACCACACCCCTCCTCGGCCCCCCTCTAGTGCCTGGGTGGCTCACACATCACATTGCACACCGCCAGCACCCCCATCCACGCTGCCTTTCCTCACGCCTCTCCCCTCACAGAAGCGGGCCCCTTCTCCAGGAAGGAAGCAGGCACACGCCCAGCCTGGCTCCCACGGCCTGAAGATGCCAGCCAACTCAGGGGCGGGGAGGGAGAAAGAGCCACCGCCCGGAGGATCCGAAGGGCCTGGGCTCCACGGTTCCTGTCTGACACCAAGCCCTCCCTTGGGCTGAGGGTCGGGGCTCTCGAGACCCAGAAATGGGGTCAGATGGGGGCATGGAGGGAATCACTACCCATCACATCTGAGCAGGACCGTGGAGCTGTGAGGGTGTCTCTGGCCAAGTTAGCCCTGCACAGCACCCCCCAGCACCCCATCCTGGTCCCTGCTCTCTCCTCCCCCTGCCCAAGCATCTCAGAGTTCTGGGTATTTTTAGGCCTCAGCTGACAGGCTGTGAAATCGCTTCCTTCGCACCTCCCCAACCAGGCGGGGGCTGGAGAGGGAGGAACGGGGCTGGAGGAGGGGGCCACACACAGCCGATTCATGAGGCTCCTCCAGGGCTGGCAGGTGCCAAGCAGGGAGTGAGGGGTGCCTCCCTTTCCTTTCAGAGCCTCCCCTTGACTGAGAGGAACCTTCCACTGAGCCTGCGGAGAGGGAGAGGAGTCAGGGTGGGAAGGAAGCTCCACCCACTCCGGGGACCTGAGAACAAAGGCTTCAGGGGATGCCTCCAGCACTAGAGGCAGTGGGGACACCCTCTGAGTCCAGCTCTGCAGCCAGGACCAATTCCCAGCACTCCCTTCCACGTGGTGGGCCGAGAGACAGGCTGGCTGGGGTCCCAGTGGGATTAGCGAAGCTCCGGGCTCCAGGGCCGTCCAGCCTGGTGGTTAGGACCCAGGCTTTGGAGTCGGGCTGCCTCGCAATCTCATCCCGGCTCTGCTGAGTGACCTGGTGAGACAGTCCACCTCTCTGGGCCTTGGGCTCCTCACCTGTACGACAGTGGGGGCAGTGTCTCCCTCGTCGGGCTGCCGTGAAGGTGAGATGGGATGCCAAACGTGAGGGATAAGGTGATCAGGTGACCCGCCAGGCCCTGCTGGGAGGCCTCCCCGGCCACCTTTCCTGACCTGCCCTTCCCTCATCACCAATTGCTCTTCAGTGCCCATCTGACCCAAATCCCCAGGGAAACAAATCCCCGGTCAAGGTAGGCGGGCCAGGTAGACCGTCACGGACTCCCTGCTGCCCGCGCACACCCACATCACATGTGCACACGGGCCCAGATCCCAACATGTCTGTGTGCTGCTGGCGCCTGGGGGCGAAGGCGTTTGCCCTAGGACGAGCCCCCCAGGGAAGTGGGATGATGTACTCAAGCCCTGTAGGGAGTGGGCCCCTGTGCCAAGGGCCGTGGGGATGGAGAGGAAGGGGCCTGCCCAGACAGGCTGGCTCTGGTGGGGGGCCCCCCGAGGGGCCTGGCCTTGATGCCCATGGTGTGGGGTGGGGCGCAGAGTCGACCCCCAGGAGTATAGATTGCGTACACTGGGCCCTGGACCAGCCTACCTGGGTGGGTGTGTCTCTGACACCCCATGTCCCTGGGTGAGCCCCCGGGGAGTGTCCATCTGACCTTTCTTCACCGGGTGCCTCCCCGACTGCCCATTACCTGGCCGAAGCTTGCCGAGGGCAGGGCCCCAGCTCTCCAGACACCACGGTGTGGTGCCTCAGACTCAGCCCTGTGCAGTGGAGAGACCCAGGAAGGGCTGGGCAAACGTGGGGACACATGGGACTCCAGCTCCACGAACATGGCCCTCTCCGGGCTTCCTACCCTCCACACCGCTGCAAAGTTAAACTTCTTTACAGAGACCTGCTTCGAAGTCATCCATGGCAATCCATGGTCCTAATTTAAAAAAAAAAAAAATCCAGTTTTCCTGTTTCAGAATGCCAAGACCTTCAGAATCTGGCCTAACCACCTTTCCCAAGCCTCAGCTCTTGCTACGGGCCCTCCCTTCTAGCCCCATTCAGGCCCCTACGGCTGCTCCCACAGAACAAGAACCTGCTTCTGGGCCGTGGCACGTGCTGTCCCCTCCACACTGAACACCTCACCCCTGCTCGTCCCGTGGGAAGCTCTTCTTCCTTCAGAACCCAAGGCCCTGGACTCCAAGCTCAGGCTCCTGGGTGGGCTGGTGTTTGCTGGAACTCCCAGCCGACTTCTAACTGCAAGCTCCTCCTTCCCAGGTTGGTCGGAGGATGGAAGAGTAATGCGTGCCATGTGCTTCGGATGGCACCTGGCAAACACGTGTTTGCTATCCCGAAGGTAACCGACTGACACCGCCTCAGGGAAGCCCTCCCCGACTCCTCCTCCACCACCGCTGAAGCAGGCACGTCCTTCTTGGAGCTTGCGGCATGCTCATCCCAGCCATCAATCACTTGGTTCAGGACAGTGTTGATAACAGCTGTCGTTGGCTGAGTGTTTACTATGTGCTGGGCTCTTAGCTAAGGCTGTTTCCCGCCTTACACCCCCCTCATCCTCCAAGCCCGTGAAATAAGAACCATGATCAAACCCATTTTACAGAGAAAGAAACCGAGGCCAGAAGAGTGGAGCAACTTGCTCCAGGGACAGGGCAGCAAGTGTCTCTGGCTGTTTGCCCCCGGAGACCTAGCTTAAGTAAGCCACCCCCTGTGGCACATATGTGAAGCGTTTAGCACATCCTGAGTGCTCCCCCAGCAATCACCTGCCATGATTAAGGCGCTCGTGTCATCAAGTGAGGCCACAGGATGTGTTGGGTGCCCTGAGAGGGGCTTCCTGAGGCTGGTCCCCCTACAGAGTCCCCATTCCTGGAGAGAGATGGTGAGGGCTGGGAGGGGCTCTCGAGCTCTTAGGGGTGGGTCAGGACGGTCAGGAGGGGAGCAGGGCCCGGCAAACCAGGGGTACCAGAGTAAGCCAGCGTGCCAGGAGGCTGGAGCGGGCCCAGGCTGAACAAGGGGGAGAAGGCCTGCCGTGTGTTGGCGGAGCTGGCCACCGCTCTCCGGCCCGCTGACACCACCCGTGGTAATGAGACGGATCCAATTTGTACCCAGGGCCCCGCCGGGAGCAGCTGCCGCTGCAGGGTTTGAAGTAATTTAATTGGACACATTAGCCACAGAACTCTCCTCTCTGCTCCCCTCATGCAGGGCCTCATGCGGGCACCCCTTGTGGCCACCCACACCCCACGCCACCCGGGCCTGGCTTGGGGGGGGCAGGGTGCACCCTTCACCAACCAGTACCGTGAGATCCCCACCTACTAGGGCTGACCCCCGCCTGCCCCGCCCGGCCCTGGCAGCCCTGGTCTCTCATTCCAGGGGCTCCTGAGGGTTCTAGAGCTGGCTGGGTTCTATAGGTGCCCCTCACTGAGGCTGGGGCTCAGACCTCTCCCTCCTGTCTCCTCTGCTAGGCAGAACGGGTCACTCCCTTCAACACCCCCCCCCCCCCCCCCCCCCCGGCTTCTTGCACGCTGAGAAGGGCATCAAAGGGGCAGGGCCACTTCCAAGACGGGGGGTGGGGAGGTGGGGGTGGGGGGTGGGGGTGGGGGAGGGTGGGGGTGGACCTCTTCTTGGGGCTTTGGGGGAGGGGTGCACACACACAAAATCAGACACAGTACATGCACACAAACACACGCACGCTGACGGACCCACATGCTGTCTCGGAAATGCCCGGATCTGCACACACCGAATCTCCCAGGTCCATCCGTCCACACCTGCATACGCCTGTGCAGCCAGGTGAGGCCCTCGCTGCTCCCAGCAGATGGAAGCCTCAGAGGCCACCAGGCGGCAGGTGGGAGGGTGTGGCGGCGGTGGGGGGGGGCGGACAGGCAGGGCCCCTGGAGGGCATCTGCCTGGACTGACTGGGGATCCGGCCAGGAGAGGCGCCCTCCCTGCTGCTTCTCATCACCGCTCCGCGCACCTTAACGCACCTAACTACAAATACACTCATTACTGCTGTTTACAGCCGGCACTCAGACCAGCGAGCGCGGCTCAGCTGACACCCGCACTCCTACAGGGCAGGGGCAGGGGCACAGAGCTCCCCCACCTCCCCCACCACCCACCCCCTGCCCCGGGCTGCGCCCTCACCAGTTGCTGTTTCTGTGCATTCAGTGACAAGGATACATCAGTTCCCCAAAGATCCCGGCTCCTGATTCAAGTCAGCTCCCCACCCAGTCCAGCGCCCCCAACCCCCAGGAGACACACCTCCAACGGGTTTCCCAGGAGGGAGCTACCGAGCCCCCTTGGAGCAGGACCAACGTGCCAACCCACCTCCCAAACCAACTGGGTGCAGAATTCCAGGCACAGGCTCTGGGCACTGTCCAGCCCCTTCCACAGGTCCCATGCTGTTGTCTGCCAACTCCGTTCCACCCCTTGGGAACGCTGCTGGGTGAGACCAGAGCCCTGCCCTCCAGACACAAGCTGGATAGGGCCCAGCAGGGCTGCCCCTACTGCTGGAAGGTCAGGCACATCCATGGCCACCGAACTGGCACAACCCTCCTGGCACCTCCGGCCGGGGTTCCCTTTGCAAGGCAGGCGGGCACCCGGGCCGAGGCTGGCACCGGCCGGCTCCGGCACCTGGCCAGACCAGTGACCGCCACGACAGCGCCGACCTCACCAGCCTCACAGGCCACCTGCCGGGCACTGCCCACGGAGCTGCCCCTGCCCCGCCCCCCCCAGCCCCGGGACGCACTGGGACCTCTGAGGAGACTGTCATAGCGACTCCCCTTCCAGTCATGAGTCCCTGGCTTAGGACTCGGCCTCCCCCCCCAACAGCCCCCCTCACTGCTCCTCTCCCTGCCGTCACAGCCTTGCTCCCCGGGGGGAAGCAGTTATTGAAAACGGTCCATCAGATTCAATAAGTGTTCAAAGTCCCTCAGAGGATAGAAGGTGGGCGGGAGTGGGAGTGGGAGGAAAGGAGGGGTGCAAGAGCGAAGGAACCACCCACTCCTCTCCCGCCTTTCCCTCAAGGCCTCCTGCGGCAGCTGGGCTGGGGGGTGGTGAGAGGGGAGAGCCCTTCGCTGCTAGGCTATGTTGCTTTCAACGCCCCTTGGGTTCTAAGCTTGGGGCGAGCCAAGGGCCCAGCTGCCCAGGGCCTCACACCCACCTGTTCCCTTGCCTTCCAGCTGTCCTTCGCCTGTCACCTGCTGGCCTACATGTTCCCACCCCAATCCCGCCTGCTCTAGCCTCTCTTCCTCCACCAGGAGGGGCTCCGAGACGATCTCCGTCCCCATTGTCCCCTGGTTCTCAAGCACCCAGCTGGCTGGTCACTGCTCTCACAAAGCCACCAAAGAACATGACCCAAGGCCTCGGAGGGTCGTGTCTCCACAGGAGCACGCAGCATGGGGCCAAACCCACAGAAGCCATCCCTCCCACCCAGGGTTTCAGACACCACCCCCCGGCCCCCAACCCTGTCCTCTCCACGGCCTGTTGGAAGATTGCTGGCTCTTCAGCCCTAGCCTGGGACCCAAGCCCGAGATGCAAGCCAGGGAGGTCTGGGCCTGTGCAGGTCGGGATGGGGGGAGTGGCTGGAGGGGTAGATGGGGTAGGGGGAGAGTTTGACAGTGAATCAACCGGTCAGTCAGGCCTCACGGACCTTCCCACACCTCAGTCCTCGTCCCTAATCCTGGTGGCCCTTTCAGCCATCCCCCTTCGCTCCTGCCCTACACATCACCCAGTGGCCTCTGTCCTTAACTTGTGCTCAGCAGGTGGAGGGTGAGCCTGGACAATCTCATGGATCCTTCTGCCTTGACATAGGAGACCTACTGTGCCAAGGCCCCCTGCCCATGCGGTGTGTCCCCTGTGCTCCCTGACAATGACCTTTCTGGCAGAGTTACTGTAGGGGGCAGAGCCCACTAACAGGTGGGACAGACAAGACCTCCAGCCATGCTATCCCACGGACAAGCTCACAGAGGGCTGGGGGCAGGCAGGCAGCCTCAGGACCTGACCTCTCTCCCAGGACTGCTGCGCTGGCCCTGAATTTCCCTCTCTGGCCTTGCTCGCTCACTCACCGCAAGGTCACCTCTCCCTCCCTTCCTCCCTCCCTGAAGCCGTCTCTTGCCCGCCCACTGCAACGCTGACCCCTGCAGGCCTGCTGAGGCCCTGCCTGGCCCCGGGCCTGGGTCCAAGGGACACAAGGAGGCCTGGCCGGGCCAACTCCAGGATGAGCATAGGAGGAGGGTTGAGGACAGAGAGAGGGCCACCTGCCTCAGGGAGGGGACAGAGAGGAAGTTGCAGGCACCGCTGGGTAGGTTGGACAGAGTTTGGAGTAGAAGCCAATGGGGGTGTGTGGGAGGGGGGCTGGTCTTCATTCTTCACTGGGCTCTGGCTTTTTCCCACAGTCCCTTGCTTCAGCTGAGCTAGATCCCAGAAGTGCCTCAGAACCGTGGGCCCAAGTGGGTAGGGAACTGTGGACAGGGTCTTAGCCTCAGGCTGAACCCTGTGGAGACCAGGGTGAGTGCGCTGAGGGAGAGGGTACCTCGGGGACACTCTGGAGCCAGCCTGGAACATGGAAGAGCAGGAGAACACGAGAGAGGGAAAATTGTAAAAAAGGACTGGGCCACAGGTGTTCCTGGGAATGGGATGAGGGAATCAGGACAGATAAGGTACTGGCCCCCCCCCCCCGGGGGGGGGACCAGAAGGAGGAGCCTGAATCACACAGGAATTAATTTGCATATCTCGCCCCTACCAGGTACCAGGCAAAAGGGAGGTAGGGGACAGAAATGGGGGACACAGCCCAGCCTGGGGGAGCAGAGTCTAGGGGGCCGGAGGGGAGCCGTGGTGGGAGGGAATGCGTAGTCTGGCCCGGAGCTGTAGGGATTCTAGGAGGTGGGCGGGGATGCAGGGAGGCTGGGGTACAGAGGCCAGGTTGATGATGACTCTGGCCCCTCAGAGAGAACTCAGAATCAAAGGCAGATTCTGCCCTCTCCAGCCTGTTTCCGACCGCATCCAGTCCAGTGGGAAGTGAACCCCAGACCCTGCCTGTTGCCGGTGAGTCAGTGCTGCCCCTGCCCCTGGCACTGGTGGGCCCTGCAACCAAAACTGGGCAAGACAGGTCTCCACCCCAGAGGGAGGCCTGTTTGCGGGGCGGGGAGAGAGGGAGACACCCCAGGGGCTGCCACGAAGCCAGGGGCAACACTGGGTTGCAGGCCCTTTGCCCAGAAGACGCCAAGCATGTCAAGTTGGCTTCCATGCAGAGGGCAGAGGTGCTTGGAGGATCAGTGATGTCATGGTGCCCAGGCATGGGAGGAAAGAGGAGGGAGGGAGAAGGGATGAGGGCACGCACACAGGCCACCGGGCTAACAGGAAAGGGGAGGCTGCCAGCCTGGCAGGGCAGGGGGAAAGGGAGTGCCCTCACTGCATCTCCCCTTCTACCTCATACCCTAGAGCTGGCCTCTGAACTAAGCCGTTGGTTTCTGGGAGGGTGATCCCAGCCAGAGACTGCCTCAGCGCTCGGTCCGAGTGCTGGGAGCTGGCAGCCTCGTGGAGGAAGAGGCAGGGTCAGCGACCTGGGTTCAGAGAGACGAAGGGAGGGGTGTCCAAAGGCAATGTTCCTTCAGCCATCACCTGGAGGACATTCATGCATGGGCATGAGGTTCTGGAGAGGGAGACGGAGTCTCTCTCCCCCTTATCTCCAAGCGCTGAGTGAATGTAATGCCTGGCACCCAGTAGGTCCTCCTCAGTGGACTTAGTAGGCTGCAACGATTTGATGGGGGTGGGGGCCCGACTCCCAAGGAGGCAGGGACAGGCTGAGGCTGCCCCTAGAGGGAGAACAAATGTGGGGCTGGGACAAGAGTGGGCAAAGCTGGTGTCCACGGGACTGCCCTCGAAATCCTTGGGGCTCAAGGTCCCTTCTACGTGGAGAGCCCTAGGGTGGCCCCCTCCCCCAGCACCCCCAACCCAGGGAGGCCAGCAGTGGTAAGCCTGGAGGCTCAGCAAGTCCTCAGGCTGGGGTGCCTTGCTTCCTGCATCACAGAGAAACCCAGAAGCAGAGACCCCGCTGCCAGAACTGGCAGAACTGGGTCTGGGGTGGGGCACCCCAGGTGGGAGCTGAGACAGCTGGGGCAGGAGCTGCAGGGGACCTGCCTACAGGTGGGCACTGTGTGAGGAGGCGTCAGGAGCCAAGGAGGAAATGGCAGAGCAATTTCCCGAGGAAGGAGGAAAGACTCCTCCGCTGGGCTTGAAGGATGGCAAGCAGCCGTGGGCTTCTGGGCCACTCCCCGGCTCCTTCAGGAGAGATGCAAAGGAGTCCGCCCCTCCCCCTCCTTCCCCCGACAGGACTGGAGTGAGTTTGGGGATCTTCGCTTTCCCCCTCCCCAAACCCAGGATCACATTCCCCTGGCACCCCATTCTCCCCAATCTCTGCTCTCTTTCCCTTCAAGTACTCCTGTCTTCCTCGGCAACGCTCCTGCGGTTCCCCTCCCTCCCTCTCCGAAGCCCCCCTCCCCTGCTACTGCACCAGATTCCCACTTGCCCCTTGGCACCCTCTCAATTCACAGTTGGCACCGCCGATGTCACTCTGCTCCCCGGTGCCCACAACCTTGGCCCAAAGCTGCCTAGGATCCTTGCCCTGGGGTCCCCCAGCGCTGGCACCCGCGGGCACTGGTGCTGGGGACCCAGGGGTGCCTCTGAGGGCACTGCCCGGTTCCCGCGGGGGCAGTGGCTCCTCGCTCCGCCACACACGTTGTCCTTGGGCTGCTGGGGGGTGGTGGGGGGAGGAGGTCCTTGTGGGGACACTGCGAAGCCGGCGCCGGGCATCAAGCCTGGCAGCGCCGGGAGTGCGGGGCCCGGGGTCCGAGTCGCTGCCGCTCAAGCCCGCGCCCCCGGGGCTGGGATGACCCCGGGGGGATGGGGGGGGAGGTCTGTGCCGCTCGGGCCGACAGCCGCCCCGGGCTTGGGGCTCCGAGACGGCGCCCGGCGCTGCCGCCGTCCTGCCTGCCGGTGCGGGGCGCCCCAGCCCGCGCGGGGCCGCGCTTACCTGGGCTGGCCGCCTCCGGGTCCCGGTACATGGTCCCTTCGTCTCCGGCTCCCTCCGGGCTCCTCAGAGCCGCCCGCGGCCGCGCGCTGCTCCGCCGCCGCTGCAGGGCATGGGGCCTGGCGACCCCCGGGGGCGGGTCCGAGGGCGGGGGCCGCGCGGGCTGCACCGAGCCGCGGAGCCGGGGAGCGGGGGCCGCCCGCCAGCCCTCCCGCCCGCCGGCCGAGCACGCCGCCGCCGCCGCCGCCGAGCCGCGCCGAGCCTCCTCCCTCCGGCCTGCGCGCCGCGTGTGCGCGCCGGAGCGTGTGTGAGTGTGTACGAGGCCGTGTGTATGTGTGTGTGTGAGCGCGTGTGTGAGCGCGCCCGGGGCACCGCCGGCGCCACCCGCCCGCTGCCGAGCGCCGCTGCCGCCGCCACCGCGGCCTCCCGCGTCCGCTGCTGCCCGCTGCCGGTCGCGCGCCGCACTGCAGCCCCGCGCCCGCCGCCGCCCGGAACCGCCCCGAGAGCACCCAGCCGCCCCGCGCGCTCCGCCCGCAGCCCCCGCGGGGAGGGCACGAAGCCCTCGGGTGGGCCCTGCGAGCTTGCGGGTCCGGCCGCTCTGCTTGACCAGCCCGGCCGGGACGCCCCTGATGGCAGAGGCTTCGAACCGCGCGGGGCGGGGCGGCTGCCCACCTCCCCCAGGTGCCCTTTGACTCCGTTCCAAGAGGCGTGGAAAACCACTCCGGGTTTTCCGCTTGGTGGCGGCTCGAGGGCGTCAGCTCGGGACTCGATACAGTGCCGGTCCCGGGAAGTCGGGCTGGTGTGCGCAAAAACCAGGAATGGATTTTTTTGCCAGGGCTGAGCCTGGGTCCGCCCCTCTGGCCGTACCCCCCACCCCGCCTCAATTTGAACACAGCCCGAGCAGACAGGATCAGGATCGCCACCCTCAGTGGAGGACGGGGCCTAGAGACCCTTCCCACTTAAGCCAGACGCAAACCAGCTCCTCCACTTCACCCCCCTTCCCTTTCCTTGACCCAGCACTTCAGTGGGTAAGAAAGAAATCCCTCCTTCGTCCAACCCTGGGGCTCTCTTGGCTCTCTCAGCCCCTCTGTCAGGTCCGCACAGCCCAACTCAGGTGAATCCTAGAATTCGAAGTGTTTGATTCTGGGGCAGGGAGAAGGAGCCCTTCTCCCCCAAATTTGCAAAGCCTGGAACTAAACGAATTATTGGTGGTTTCAGGTAGGGAGACTTCCCAGCACACACCTACATACCTAATCAGCTACAGCACAACCTACCCCCACCCCCAACAGACACACAGACACTAGCACACAAACAGGAGAGATATGCACACCCAAACGCTGCTCCTCAAGGGGGTAGGCAGGAGGGCAACACCCCGAGCCCCGCTGCAGCATCCTGCCTGCCCTCCACTGAGAATGAAGTTAGAAGGTGAGCTAGGGTTTGTAAAATCAAGGATTCCTTATGCCACCCGGAGAAATCCACTTAACTGACTGTATGCACAGCTCGCACCCAACCACACCTCTACCTTCTCCCAACACGGGAGGCAGCCAGCACCCAAAGGGACAAGCCTCTGTTTCCAGTCTCCCCCAATACTCACTCACTCACATACATACACACACCCCATACCGTTGAACTTGCACGGAGCCTATTACATACACACACTCGTGCGCAGGCACACACTTACCTCCACCCACAGCTTTTCAGTTGAGAAACAGATAAGGAAATTCCCCCAAGCAAACCTCCATGAAGAGTGTTCCGGTGGAGAACAGATTTCCTTGGATTGAATGTTCTAATTAAAAATGGAAGAAGAAAAAAAAGGCAGCTGTAGATTCCAGCCCATAATTAGTCCCTGGCCAGAAATCTCAGCCCTCATCCCTTGGTCAAGGGCCATTATGTTTCGTATACCCTGCAGCCATCCCCACCCATATGCAGCCAAGAACTCAGGATAAATCCACAAACCTCTTCTTGGCAAACCCTAGGATGCCAAGCCAAAAGGCTGGGACTCGGGGGTCTCTGATCTTGACTTGTTCCTGCTCCCATCACCAGCTCCCCATCTCAATGCCTGGCTAGTAAAGACCAAATAGTCATGTCATCCCTACCTTGGGCCATCAACGGGCTCCACAGAGAAAGGTTCCCTGCTCAGGAATCTCTCCATCTATCAATGTGAGAGTCCAGATGGGGATAGCAGAATTCATCATGGCAACTCAACAGATCTTTATAAGCATTTAGAATCTTGGAGCTTTTCAGAGTTGGCAGGGAGACGACCTCTGACAGGCCACCCCTCGGATGACAGATGGTGAAGACAAGGCGTCTATAGGAAGAAGGAACCGGCCAGGGAGCTCAAGGCCCACAGCTAGCAACACAGATTGCTGGTAAGAGAATCGAGGGGAGACCCTTGGTCCTGTCTCCAGCCTTTTGCCAACCACTAGGAAATTCATGAGCAGACCCGGTTCCCGCCCCCGTCTGAGAGCTTACAGCCTGTCCCTTTCAAACATAAAATCCCAAACTCACTCACTCCCAGGAGGCAGTAGACAGCCACTATTCCAAAACGTCAGAGATGGACAGTCCCTCAGACATACTAGATAAGTCCCCTGAGATGTCACTGTGGAGACTGAGTCTCTGAGGCATTGGGAAACTCATTGGGTTTTAATTCCTGCTTGCATCATGGACACAGGAAAAGCTCTGAAGACACCCTTTCTCTGGGCCTCATTCACTTTGTCTAGGGGATGCAGAATCACTGGGGAGAGAAAAGAATACAGGTTTACACGGCCCAGCCACTCATATAGCCGTGGGACCTCAGGCAGGCCGCTTACTCGACACCCCTGGGCTTCCGTTCTCGTCTACACCATAGAGATAAAAATACCACCTGTTTGACTATTATAAAGAGTAAACAAGATGGTACCTGTAAGGCACTTAACATGATTGTTGGAACAGGGAACTTATTCCTGACGAATCTTGAACATACTCCTCTTTGCCATGTTTTGCCTCTCAAGGAAGTCCTTCTAGATGTCTGATCTCAGACCATTTGAAGGCTGCACTCTCCTGCTAGAGTATGAGCAAGAGCCAAGCCCACCATGAGTCCCTGTCTTCTCAGCACTCACGGAGGACTAGGCACAGGCTGGAAATGAAGTGTGCGGAAGTGAGCAGGTCCTCTGAGAAAAGAAATGAGAGGGGGTGAATCACCCCAGTCCTGACTTCAGGCTGTGGCCCTCTAAGGTGAGAGCCTGGTCCTCTGGTGTTCTGCCCCTCCCCTTCCTATCCCCTGGTAGAGGGGGGCCCGGAGAAAGCTTCTCATTCTGTGACACAGCTGGCTTGTTTGTCCTGGGTTCCATGACGTGGCAGGAAATGCTGGTGGCACCTGGTTCCCCAGGGAATGCCCCGTGGAGTACTGTGGGCCCCTCAGGCCTCTTTCCGATCTGGCGTGGTCATTAGGGCCCAGGTGTCCTGGGTCAGCTTCTGGTGGAACAGAGCAGGGAGGGATGGACGTTCTGTCCCTCTGGAGCAGAGACCAGGCCCAAGCTCTCCTAAACAGGGCCCCTGAGGCTGCTGGGCTCTGTTGCTAGGCCACGGCTGGAGGCAGGGCTCCTGGGTTCCCCTTCCGCCTCTACCTGGCCTGGTCTCCCCACAGCTCCTGATCCCCCCTCCCCCTCCCCTTGCCATGAGCTGAATTATTAATAAAAACGCTGAGGAAGCTGTTTGTGTAGCTCACAAGACAGAACAAACACACCTCTCTCCTTATCACCATCCATGTGGCGAGAGGATCAGGCTGAGCATTTGCTGGATCCAGGAGGGACAGGCGGAGACCAGCCAGAAGGCAGCTCTAAAGGGCAACAGCAGAGCCCACTGACCTACCAGGCCAGCAGCAAGGATGAGCTCTGCCGCCCTGTCCCTGCAGCTTGCCGTCCCCTTCCTCCTACTTCAGAGCGCAAGAGTCCGGGGAAAGTAGAAGCATAACACGAACACCTCCCCGGGAAGGGCACAGTGAGAAAGTCCTAGAAGGCGGCTCTGGCCGCCTTGTCCCAGTGGAGACTGAATCAATGCTTGCCGATCAATGTCCTCTTCACCCCAGACCCAGGGACCACTGAATCTCAAAGGCTTACCCAAGGCCCCAGCTCGCTGGTCACACTTCTCCCCGCCCCGGCTTTGGATACCTGATACTGAAGAGGCTCCCAGCCTCCGGCGAAGAATCCTGGACTTAAACTATGGTCTTGCTTCTGCCACTATCCAGCTGTGTGGCTTTGGCCAGTGACTTGGCATCTCTGAGACTCAGTTTTCTCGTCCATAAAATAGGGCTGTAATGACACCACATGGGGATGGAGAATATAGTGGGGAGATAGCAAGGCAAAGACCTGGTGTCTTTCATGGCTCCCTTGCACCGAGGCACTGGACTTGTCCCAGGCACCAAGGTCTCTGCCCCAAGCTGACCTTCCAGAGCCATGGGTCCCTGTTCTTTATCCTCAGGTCATGATTCAGGACCAGAAGCCCCTTCTGGAATCCCAATCCCACCCACATCTTTTCTCCCTGAAACCTCCTCTCTCTCTCTCTCAGTTGTTACCCTGCCACCCACCCCTCTTCCATGTGCTTGGCTCAGCCCCTCAAGCTCCAAAAGATGAAAGCTGGTGCCCCTTCTCCTCGCCAGCTGCTGCGTGGGATAGCCCCAGGCTCAGTCAGAATCTTGGCCTTAGGCCTCTGTTTTGAGATACCCCCACCTCTCAGTCTTGGGAAACTGTGGGACCCTGACATAGGGGGAGAGCCATGGGAACCTGTGAGATTCCCTTATCAGGATGCACCGTAGAAGAACCTTGGCTTGCCAGCTACAAGCTGAATGACCTGGGGTAAATCACTCAATCCTTCTGAGCCTCAGTTTACCAATCCATAGTACAAGGATTTTTTTTTTAATATAAAGATTTTATTTATCTATTTGAAGAGGGATCACAAGTAGGCAGAGAGGCAGGCCAGGGCGGGGGGAAGCGGGCTCCCCACCGAGCAGGGAGCCAGATGTGGGGCTCGATCCCAGACCCTGAGATCATGACCCGAGCCGAAAGCAGAGTCTTAACCCACTGAGCTACCCAGGTGCCCCAAGGATGTTGGTTTTTAATCTCGATTCCGCCTTGGACTCCTTGGGGAGTCTAATGAACTTCATGGAACTCCCCCTCTCTAGAAAAATGCCTTTTCAACTATAGACACACAGTTTGTCCATAATTGGGTGGGAGAGGGTCCTATAGGTTTCAGATTAAAATCCCTGGTTCAGAGGCCTACACGGTTGCTTCCAACTCTGACCATCTGTGCCCGGTTCTCTGCCCTATTCACCTCCCCACAGTGATTCTCGTGCCCAGGTAAGGGTGGGTGGGCTGGTGGTCCATTCCCACCATTTCTCCCACCTGGCTCAGCAGCCCCCTCCCCTTCCACTTGCTGGGCTTGCAGCCAGCTTGCCAGCAGCTCAGGACCAGCATTTCAGTACCTCTTGGAGGCTACCGAACAGGCTTCACCTGCCTTTCAAGGTATTTAAAGGTTCTTTGACCAAATGCTTTTTGATCCTCTGCTGATGGGAACCAAGCAGAGGCTCTTTCACCAACAGCGGCCCCCTCCCCCCATATATTAGTGACTAAGAGCTCTTTTGATATTGCAGAAACCTTCTGTGGTTTGTTCAAAGCCCTGGACCTTGTGGCCACCTCCCCCAGAGACCCAAGCTGGTCAGCTCGAGCCAGCCATGGCCCACCCCCAGAAGTGTCCTAGTTAATAGGGGCCTCCCAGGGCTAGATAGCTCCGGCCAGCAACGGTGAGACCCCAGACCTAACCCCAGCTGGTAGAGGGGCCGCTTTGGTAAAGCCCAGCTCCTCCCAGGGAACCCCTCCGCCCTGGTCCGGGTAGGATGGGGTCGGACCCTGGGGAAACACATCTCTTCTTCCCGCCCATCTTAGGCTGCACAGATAGGCACGCCGCCCACGGGATCGATTAACCTGTTTCCAGGGTCCAGTAAATGGGATCCCTTAGCCTGAGGCCAAGAAGGGGAAACTGAGGCTTTGAAAGTCCGGGGTACAGGCGTTGGTATATGAGGGACAGGAGCCAGCACCACCGATTCAAGACCTCCTCCCGCTCCCCAAGCCCCCATCACAGCCGGAGTCCCTCTGCCCCCGCGCTCCTGCTCCTGCAGGGCCGTGCAGAAGGCCCTGGGGTGGGCCCCAGCGGCAGAATCCGTGGGGGGCAGGGGACGAGGCATTGGACTCTGGGCCGCCACTGTCCCGCGACGGGGGCCCCCAGCGCCGATGCCCTTCTCGCCAACTTGGACGGACCCACCCAGAACAGCCAGAGTCTCCCGCCCGGCGGGGGCCGGGGCGGAGATGCGCGTGCGCGGAGGGGGCGCGGCAGAGCCCGGAGCTGGTGTGAGCTGGTGAATTACGGTGTGCGGGAGAGGATGCGCGTCAGCCCCCGCCCGGGAGGAGGAGGCGCCGGAGCACCCAGCACCTAGGTGGGGGTGGGGGGCAGCGACATGCCCCGAAGGAACCCCAGCACTGGATTGATGCCCCAACCTGGCGCCCCAGCTGGAGTTGAAGACTGCAGTGGGGGTGGGGTCCTATTTCTCAGCAGGTGAAAGGGTTATCAGCACCCGAGAGTGCTGTGACTAACCCCAGTCCAGGATGCCTGGCTCTGAGCTTGAGAGGATGATGGGAGGGGCCCAGCGCTCCTGGAGCTGGGCGAGTTCAGGTCACCTGGCCCCTTCGCTCTTAAAGGCTCCTTGGGGTGCTGGGATCCTTGGGCTGCCCAGACCAAGCATCAGAATCCCATCCTGGCCTTGTAATAATTGTAATAGCAGCTGCCACCATTTATTGAACTCTGAGGGCTTGACGGCCCAAGTGCCAAGTGTGAAACAAGCTTTATCCCACTGGGTAGTCACAGCAGCCCCATGGAGAAATCTGGTTGTGAAATCCTCCTGAAGGTGAAGAAGCTGATGGTCAGAGGGGGCGTGACTTGCCCGAGGTCACAAAGCCAAGAGAGATGAGGGATGGAGGCAGCTGGGAGCCCCACTCTGCTCTGACCAGTTCTAGAGTCTGAGCCTTCAACCACTAGGCTTTGCTTTTTCCACCTTGGAGCTTTCTGGAGGCTGGGTAGGCCCTGGCCTCTGCCCTTCAGCCCAGTCTGGCCCGGCTCATGGGAGATAAGCGGGGAACAGAGGTGGGACAGCCCTGGAAAAGACTGGGACCCCCCCAATTCTCTGGCTGCTCAGTTTCCTCCTGGATCCTCTCTCTTCCTGCTCCCCAACTGTGGCTTTGTCCTCAGCTGTCATCTGCTTTCTCACACCACACTCTCTCCCCTGTGAGCTCACATGCTCCTGCCACTTCAGCCTAACTCCCAGCTCTGTCTCTGGGGCCCTGACCTCCCTCCCAGGCTGGCGTCTGCCTCAGTGAAACATTCCTCCTCCCCCAGTGGAGTAAATTCATAATCTGCGTTACAGCAGCTCCTCCCTGGGACCACAGCGTGTCTGTTGAAGCCCCATCCCTCTCCCAAGCTCCAGATCAGGTCCCCAAAGCCTCCTACTGCTCTTCCCCCACACTGGATCGGTTTCAGATCCTTCAGACCCTTTCTCTGTGGACCCTCTCACGCCCACATCCTAACCTTGGCAGCTGCCTCCCTCACTCAGACTCTCAAAACCCTCCACCTCTGCCTCCACCTCAGCAGCAGCTCCAAACCAGTTGCCTCCCTCCTCCATTCCAACCCAGTGCCCTCCCTTGTTCCCTCGTGTGGCTCCCCAGCTCTTTGGCCAGCACCCCGCCCCCTCCCCCCAACCCAAGGCCTTTGATGGCCTCCCCAGCGCTTAGAATCAGGTACAGGAAATTTTGCCTGAAACAGAGTACTCCCCAGTACGTGAACCCTGCCCAATGCCCTGCCCTGGGTTAAAAACTGTTCCTGAATTTCTGCCATGTGTTTCTACCCTTCAGAGCTCCATCTCAAATGCCACTTCTTCCAAGGAGACCTCCCTGATTCTCCCAGGTGAGTCTGAAGTCTCAGCTACTCAACACTACTCAGCGCTGATGGAACTATCCACTTAGTAGTGTTTGTGTATCTCTCCAGTCCTGCTCTCTGCCCACCCCTCCTACCTGTGCAATGGGTTGAGAGCTCCTTTAAAGGCAAGATGGTCCATTAGGGTTCTCATCTTCATTCTTTTTTTTTTTTTAATTGATCCATTTAGCAAACACTGAGTAGCTGCTCTGTGCTAGGTACTGCAAATATAGGACCTCTGCTCTGGGCTCTTCCTCTGGGTAATCGGCATACAGTGGACACTAATGGGGAGAGGCTCAGGGCACATGCAGGGATAACTTTGTCCTGGGAAAGCATTTCTCCAGGCTCCAGAATGCCAGGCCCCGTCCTAGCTTCTAAAAGACAACACAAGCTGGAGTAAGACCAAGCCCAGGACTGCAGATGTATGGAAACGATGTGATCTCTGTGCAGTGTGGATCCGAACAGCGTGCCGTGAGACCATAGAAGACGGAATTGTGACTTTGGCCCCGGAGAAATCCAGAAGCTTCCCAAATGCCCAGGGCTTGCACCCAGCGGGAGCCTCTTAAATCTTTGCTGAGTTAAATTAGGTGGGGAGAAGGGGATATAGAAGAGGCTGGAGAAGGCAATGTTATGGAAGGGCGGGCAATGACAGAACATTGTCACGACGTCTGCACAAGATGGCCCTGTCACTCACCCCAGGGGCATGGCTTGTGGATGAATGAGCTCATGAGAGTGCAGTGCTCCGAACCTTGGGAAGAAAGGATATAGATATGTGTGTACATATCACTGATATTATTAGTCGATTCCCATCAGACTAGTGAGTTGTTCTTTCCAGAAAATCAGGTGTACCCTATCACAACTTGATTCTCTGTCTGGGCCTTAGTTTCCCCATCTGCCACCTGAGGATGTGGGATGAAGCCATCCTGAATGTCTCTGGCTCCTCCAGGGAGTGGCTCTGTGGGACAGCTGTGCCTGCCCAGGAGCCGCCCTCTGTGTCTTCTCCTGCCCAGCTCACCCTGGGCTGAGCACACGGGTCCAGGTGATGTCACAGAGGCCGCTCCCTGCCTTGTTTATCTTTCTGGGCAAACAAGGCCACGCAGAAAGGGAGACAAGTGTAGACTTCTCGGCCGGAAGCTCCCCTGTAAATCCTGGGGCAGAGGCCACCCTGTGTGGGCCCCCCTGTGTGGGCCCCTCCCTCCCCTCCATTCAGCTCTGGGGTCTGGGTTCCCCTGGGGAGCACCTGTTTTTTTCTCCAAAGCCCCATGAGCTTCTCCCTTTTTGGCTAGAAGTGTTGGGGTACAAAATGTCCCCAGTGGATGGGGATGGGGACTGTAGCAGGGGGAAAGAGAAGCTTCTACCGAAAACCTCCTTTACCCCCTCAGCTCTGTGCTCCCCTCTTCTTACCTGGCATGCGTAATAGGGAACAAGTCCTGGCCTTTCCCCTCTGGGCTATCTCTCCTGTCCTTCTCAACACCCCTATCCCCCCCCCAGGCCCTGAGCCCCCTCCTCCCCCTCCAGCTGCCTCCCCTCCCATCCACTGTCCTGTGCACATCTAGGCATATGTGTGACCAAGTTGCTCTCCAACTTAAGGCCCTTCCATGGGTCCCCACTACTCTTGAGGAAAAGCTCCCTTCCTGTCTGGCAGGCAGGGCCTTCCTGCCCTACCCAGAGAGACGAAGTGATCTTGGAGAGGGTTGTGGGGTGTAGAAAGAGCTGGGGAAAGGATGGTTTGGGGGGCACCTTTCAGAGAGAGGGCAGGGCGAGTACAAAGATGGGAGAGGTGATGAAACCTGGTGTGGGAAAAGTCAGAAACCTTACTGGGCCGGTGGCTCGGGGTATCAGACACATGTACTGTGTGCCAGGCCCTGTCCCCACGCTGGGTCTCCAGCAGTGACCCAAATAAAGATCCCAATGGGGAGCTGGCATCTAGCAGGGGGAGAGAGGCAAAGGTAAGTAAATGTCCTGGTATGTTAGGAGATGATGAGTGTGGTAGGAAAACAAAGGGTCGGGAGAAGCAAGGGTTATCTGGAAGGCTGGAGATGGATTGAAGATGTGACATCTGGGCAGACTTGAGGGAGGTGAGGGGTTTAGCCCTGTGGCTATCTGGGTAGCAGTATACCAAGACTAGGGATTCACCAGTGCAAAGGCTCTGGGGTACAATTGTGCTTGGAGAGTTTGAAGAAGAGCCAGGAGGCTTGTGGGGCTGGAGTTGAGTGAGCGAGGCAGAAAGGAATGGGGGAAGAGGTCCAGAGAGAAAGGGGGGTGGGGTGGGGAGGGTGGGTCACTGTAGGAACTGTGGGAGATGGGAAGCTTCTAGAGTGTCTTATGAGGTGGAGGGACATGAGCTGGCTTATACTATCAAAGGAGCACGCTGGCTGTGTGTTGAGGGACCTAGGGCAGGGAGACCAGTTAGAAGGCTGTTGCAATGACCCGCATGAGAAGCCATGGTGGCTCAGACCATAGGGGTGGTGGGGAGTAGTGGACTCTGGATGGATTTTGAAGGCAGAACCAACAGGATTTGTTGATGGATCGGTTGTGGGTCATGAGAAAGAGGAAGGAGACAGCATCATCTCCAAGTTTCCGACTGGAGCAGTGGAAGGTTAGGACCGCCATTGATTAGAATGGGCAGCTCGTATCTGAGCAGCACTTTTCTGTCTTCTTTTCATTATCCCCACCTAGAAAGAGCCTTTGTAGACTTTTTTCTCCCGTTGTCGCCTGTACAATTTTAATACCAGAATTTAAGTTATAATACTGTAGTACTGTAGTACATATATGGTTATGGACTCTGGCCCTTTGGAGAGTCACAAACCATTGCAGTATCTAAGAGTTTTTGCTCCCCAAGAGCCAGGTTTCACCCCTTCCTCCCCCAGGGAGATGGCTGCCCGTGGAGAATGGACAGTTCCAGCAAGCAAGGAGCTCCGGTTCACAAGTGGTCCTTGGATTCGAGCTGTCTGTTCCAGCGAGGAAGCGTCGAAGCAACTGTTGGGTGTTTGAAGTCCAGGCTGGAGGTATGAGTTTGGCCATGATCAGCTTGCAGCTGGTGCTTAAAGCAGCAAGACCAGGGATGACCAGGGGACCGGTACAGAAAGAGACCAGGACCAGGCTGGAGGCTGGGAGAGAGAAGGAACCAGCAGAGACCCAGAAGAAACGCACAGAGAGGTCACAGGGAACCAACTGAGCACAACAAGCCCGGAAGGTAACCAGGAAGAGTTGTTTGGGGGTGGGGGGGGTGCCAAACTGCATCCAGTGCAGTGGGGAGGGCCTGTGGTGGGGAGGACCCCACAGGAGGCAGACTGAGCCCCGCAGGAGGCCATTGGAGGTGTGGATGGGCACCTGCGGTGGAGTGGGAGGAGGGGTTGAAAGCCAGATTGGAGTGATTTCAGAGGAACAGGAGGAGGGGAGCGTCACCGCAGAGGGGATCAGGGAATGGGTGGGAGCAGCAGGGAGGTGGGATCACGACAGGTTTGAGTGAACCAGGAGGAAGAAGAGTGGGGAGCTGGTTGGCTCATGGGGGTGCTCGGGCGGAGGGTAAGACGGATGATGCGGAGGCTGAGAAGGCGTGGGGAGACCTGCTGGAGCGGCGGTGTCCTTGAGCCGAGAGGAGTGGAGGGCTGGGCTCTGCGGGGCCCACGGGGCAGGTGGGCGCGTGGGCACTCGTGGCTCAGAGGACAAGGGCGGCAGAGCGTGTGGGTGCAGATGCTGGTGGGGGCGGATGTGCCCGCGGATCTCTTCTGAGAGACTGGATTGTGTTCGAGAGTGTGGGGGAACAAGGTCAACAGCTGAGAGCGAGGGTGGGGGCGGCGAGATCGTGAGCAGTAGTCACCCACGGACCGGACGGCGGGTGCGAAGGGCTCTGCAGCGGCGCGCCTGCCTTCCCCGGGGCCCACGGCTGGCTCGGCCGCCTACCTCCCCAGCTCCCCGGGCTCCCCGGGCTCCCCCAGTCGGCCCATCTCCAGGTGTTCCCTGCTCTGGTTGCCCCAAGAGAGGACCTCTTCTCTCCTTCAGCATTTCTGTTACCAGTCAGACAGCCAGCGTTTGAATTCACCATGACTCCCTTGCTGGGGAAACTTGGGCATGTATTTTCATGTCCCTGTGCCTCAGTTTCCTCATCTGTGAAGTAGGAACAAGGGGAGGAGTATGCCCTGTGCTGCTCCTGTTCTGTACCCGGTGCCTGGCCGAGATGAGGGCTCAGTAAATGAAGCGAGAAGGCATGGACAGAGGGAGAGGAGTGGGCTGAGGAGGGCTAGTGTCAAATCTGTGTCCTGGCTGATGGAAGACTGGGTGCCCCCAGGTCCCGTGCTCGCTTCCACCATGCAGGCGGGGGCCCTGCATAGCTGTTGGGTGGGCAGCCTCCCGCTGGGGACAGACGCACCGGTGCAGCCCAGGACAGTCCCTAATGAGCCCGAGGCCAGGACCTCACACTGGCCTTCTCTCACCACGGCCTGCCACTGCAGGGTGGGAGAGCAGGGCTGGACTTGGCCCCGCTTTCCCCAGCTCCTCCCCCCCACCCTGCCCCGGGGACTTCCTCCTCAGCCTGGCCCTTCCTGTTTTCCTCCCTGGCCCCTGGAGGCCATTTCCTCCAAGGAGTCACGACAGGATGTTGCTTTCTCTCTCCAGATCCCAGAGCTTTCTGAACTTGCAAACTTCCAGATCTGGGCCTTTGGGACCCCCTAGATAATTGTCTGCTGGCTAGTCCCTTCCTCAAGGCTGTGATGCCAGGGGCTCCGCTGGGGACATAGAGTGTGTGTATACGTGTGTATGGAGGAGGCAGGAGGGTCCTTGGGGGCCAACGTGGCCTTGCATTCCTGCAACGGGCTGGCCATACACAGTGGAAAGACCATGGAATGGGAGCTGGACTCCCTAGGAGGGGGCTCACAGCGCTGGCATGGGCACCTGCCCTGCCATGCCTAGCTGAGGCCTCTTGAAGAGCTGGGCTCTGGGACCCTCCGGGAAACTGACTATGGCCCTTCCCCTGCCTCCCATCAGGCCCCGCCCCTTGGCCCCTCCCTCTGTGTACCCAGGAGGGGAAAGGTCGATGTCCCCAGGTAGGACCATGTCACAGGGTCCAGGAGGTGTCCCTGGAGCTGGGGGACTTTGGGCATTACTTAGCAATGCCCTCCCTGTGCCGTCTGGAGAAATCAAACAACGGGCTTGGGGTGTGCCCAAAGATGCACACGGTTCTTCCTGGGGTACTAGCTGCCTCCCTCTGCAACAGTCAGACTCCCCAGCTGCCCCTCAGGGGACTCTAGGATGAAAGAAATCACCCCTTTCTTCTCCTACCAGTGATGCCGAGCCAGAAGGAGCATGGCACAGAGCGATGACAACCGTTCCCTTTTATGGAGGGCTTGCTGTCGGTCAGGCACCGTTCTAGGGGCTAGCAACACAGGGCTCCGGGAGGCCAAATGTACCCTCATGGGCTCCTATGACTGCATTCAACCCTTATATCACCCCATGGGCTCAGAACTTACATGTGGGGGGCGTCTGGGTGGCTCAGTCATTAAGCGTCTGCCTTCAGCTCAGGTCATGATCCCAGAGTCCTGGGATGGAGCCCTGCTCCCTGCTCGGCGGGAGGCCTGCTTCTCCCTCTCCCACTACCCCTGCTTGTGTTCTCTCTCTCATTGTGTCTCTCTCTGTCAAATAAATAAATAAAATCTTTAAGAAAAAAAAAAAAGAAGAAGGACTTACAGGTGGATAAACGGAGGCTCAGAGAGATGGGGAATGAAGTGAGGTCCTATGGCCAGTGAGAGGCAGGGTCAGGATTCGAGCCCAGGTCTGTCCGACTCTGTCCTCAGCCTGATCTCTTACCCACTGTTAAAGTGGGAAGAGCCCAAACTGGGAGTCAGAAGGCATGCATTGGCCACTCCCTGGGGTTTGGGCTTTGGGATGGTCTTCCCCTCCCTGAGCCTCAGTCCCTCATCCACAGGTGATCCAGAAAGTTCGTTCCAGTATTTCTGCAATTCTGAAATGTCAAAAGACCTAGCAGTGTGTCTGGCCAGAAGATCCAGGCAGGAATTCCTTTTCTCCCCAGCACTGTACCCTGGTGGGAGGACAGAGACCCAGTTCAGCCATGAACCAACCTTTGCAGCATGAGGAAGGACCAGAAGTCATGGACTGCTTGGACCCTGACCTCGCAGCAGCCTGGCCTGGGCTGTCTTGGCCACGGTCCTCAAGGGGACCCTGTTTTCCATCCTCAGTGCTGGTCCCAGCCCTTACTGCCTCCTCTAACTTGATACATTACCTTTGGGAAGCCCAGCCCCTCTCTAAGCCTCATTTCCACATTTACTGGATGAAACCATTTCTGATATGCCCCTGACTTTGCCAATCTGATTCTAAAAGCCTGTTGAGCCCTTCATGGGGGCCCAGACCTTCCCAGGAATGAAACAGGTCCCGGCCTGTCTGCTGGCCGTGAACTCTACTCCGGCCCCATGCTCTCCCCATAAACCAGGAAGGGAAGGATGACCTGCCTCACACTGCTGGTTGGGCTTCCCTATCACCCCTCTGTCCTCACCCACAGCTAGGCTCTGAGTCAGGGAGGTCTCCTCCTCCTCCTCCTCCTCCAGCCAGTCACCGGGTGGAGAAGACAGGAGGCGGGCAGCCTGAGGCTCACGACAGGTAGGGCGGGGCGGTAGCAAGGGCTCCACAGAGACCGGGCTCCGCAGAAAGGCAGTTCTCATCACGGGACGCCTGCCAGGTGGTGGGAGGACCATTTCTTTTCTTTTTTTATCCCTATCCAAAGAGGGAGGGAGGCCCAGGAGGAGAGACTCCCGAGATGAGAGATGGGGCTCTATGGCCTGGACTCAGACTGGGGGGCACTAGCAGCCAGGGGATCTCCTATCTGCCCCTGCAGACCCAGGCTCCGGTCCCCACATTCAGTGCCCTGTCCCACCCATTTCACTGAGGAGCCGGAAGAGAGATGACTGATAGCTCAGGGGGCATGGGATCAAATGGCCAGCCTCCTGGGGATCCTCTGTCTTCTTCAGGCAGGGATGGGGGACTGGAAAGCTTACCCAGTGGGAGGGAACGATCTCCCCTCTCTTTGGTAGCCAGAGGGGAAGGAGCTGGGTGATAGGGACGAGCAGACTTTAGCCTAGCTGTTGAGAGTTCCCAGAATTCCCCGTGATTCTTCTCCACTTCAGACCTCTGCCTGGGCTGTTCCATCTTCCTAGAACCCTTTCCTCCACCTGATTAACTCCTTCGGACACTCCAAGTCATAATTAGATGTTGCCTCCTCCAGGGAGCTCTCCCTGGTTTCCCCAGGGTCAAGGAGCCCTGATGTGTGTTCCACTGCTCCCTAGGCTTCCCTGCCCAGGACACTAATCACCTGCCATGTAGTTGTGTTTCTTTCCCCTTAGATTGGCAGTTCTTTGAGGGCAAGGCTCTGCCTTATTAGTCTCTAACATCAGGATCCGAGTATGGAATAGTATGGAGTAGGGTTCACAGTTTACTCCAAGAGCTGTTTGTTGAATGTCTGAATGACTGAATGAGCATCTATAGAGATCATCTCTGTCCCAGGCCTGTGAAGGGGTCCAGTGGTGGGAAAAAAAGAAAAAAAAACAACCCTAGCCCTGTGGAGTAGTCACAGGCACAGTGGTCTGGGGCATCATCCAGAGTGAACCTGGATAGGGCATGCTGGGAACTCAGAGAAGGGAGGGAGGGGTAGTATTGGGCAAAGGATCCCAGGAAGCTCTGGGAAAAGGTGCGAGGGGCCTAGACGATAGAAAGTTTGGCTCAACAGTGAGAGCTTGGGGGTGCTGGCTTAGTGACCCCAAAATACATTGCTTTGTCCCAAGCCTGGGACTGCACTCAGAAGAGGGGACCCATGAAGGGATCACTGGACAGGGAAGCCAGGTCACAGAGTTCTGGAGACCCGTTTCCAGGTGAGACCAGAAAGGGCAGGTGTTGTGCTCAAGGTAACACAGCAAGACAGCAGCTCCTTGCCTGGGCTCTGGGCCATCCGCTGCCCCACAACCCCCACCTGTCAGGCTCCTGGCTCCGGTCAAACAAGGTGCCCCAGGCCCCAGGGACACGGCATCAGAGGGAGGGAACGATAAAAGCTTATCAAACAGCACGTAGGAGGTAGCCACAGATTTCAGAGGCTAAATAATCTGTGTCTAATGTTCACTTAGCAGAGCGTGAGCGTCTGAAATGTCAGCGCTTGTGGTCTGACCCTGCAGTGCCCAAAGCTTTTGAAGCGGAGGGAAACGGAGCCATTCTGCATTCCTAGAGCTCTGCGCCGGGCTCTATGGTATAGGCGAGAGAGTTTTCAGCCGCCATCCCATCCGGGGGCCCCAGCTGGCTGCACCCAGGGAAGTAAGACATCTTTTTTGGGCCTGGAGAGGCCATTCAGGAGCTTGGAGTCCGAGCTGTCCATTTACAGATGGGGGGACAGGCGGTTGGCCCTGGGGACCCACCACGGACTGACTTTGGAGCCTGGTTTTCCGATGAGCCTCTGCTGCCGCTGAGTGCCCTGGTGCCCGCCTCCAGGGACAGAGGAGAGGGGTCCTGCCCTTACCCAGCACCACCCCTCACAGGGACTGGGAAATGAGGCTGCACAGGGACTACATTGGGGCCAACCTCACCTCTGAGCCCCATGCTGGCCTCGGGACCTGCCTCCCCCTGTTCGATCTCAGGCACATCCTCAGCTCTCCTGGACCTCAGTTTTCCCATCTGTCAAGGGGCTGGGTTCTGCAAGATTCCATCCTTCTACAATATCTTGCAAATGATGAATGAGGCATGTGCCGCACAGCTTCCCTTACTCTCCTTTCCCCGTTTTCCACAGCTCGGGGTCTTTGTTTTGTTCACTGAGACATCCCAGCCGCTGCACGAGTGCCTGCGGCTTAGAAGGTGCTCAGTAAACATCGGGGGCTGTGAAACTCCTGGCAGGCACCTGACTTCCCCATGGCGGGTCCCCTCCTGATTAATTGTGGCCCCCCCATCCTCCCCGGTCTGTTTAGTCCCCTCCTTGAGGTTGCATTGCAGACTGATAGGCACGTGTTGATATGCAAATCTGGAAGCCACCCCTGTTTCTATTCCACCTTCTCCTTTCCATAGTGGGTGCGTGGGAGCTAGCCATGTCTTCTTTTAGATCACCCCCAGCGCGGCTAGGCTGCGTGCCAGGGCCTGGGTGGTACAGCCAGTGCTCGGTGGGGTTGTTTACAGTCTGCCCGTGACTCACGCACAACAGCCCGGAGAAGGCTCTGCCCAGGCTGGGCCCAGGCATGGGGAAGCAAGGGAGACCAGGGTCTTAAAGGCCTGCTGGGATCCTGGAACAAGGGCAGAGGAGCCAGAGGCCTTCCAGAATAGTCCTGGCCCAGGGGAGCAGGCCTGGACAGTTGAGGGGCCGGGGACCAGGGTTGCGAAGATCTGTTCTGGCTCACGCCCGCTGATTCTTTGGTTGCCAACCCTTGATCCAGGCCTCCTTCCGGGCACGCTGGGCTGGGAGCTGGGGGACCTGACGGGCACCAGTCTCCGTCTTGGCTTTTAGGAGCTTACACGATGATACAGAGGGTAGTGGGTATCGGGGGTTCTAATGGAGGCAGCCACGGGGTTCTGTGGGGGTGCAGATGCGGTTGTCATGCATCAGTGGGCTGGCCCTTTTCTGGTGAAAGGAACAGCACATGTGAAGAAGCAGAGGCCGGGCTCAGACAGCAGGAAAGGTGGTGTGCTGGCCCTGCCCTCGTGCTCTTGCACTGTGGGCCATGCTCCCCCTCTCCGACGGTTTCATTGAGAAAGCAGAGGTGGTGTTGCTCGGGTCCATGGCTAGGGATTCTCCTCAACATTTTCCACGGGCCTGTCCAGGTCTGACAGTGATTCTGTGGGAGCAGGAGCGGGTGAGTAACGCACAGGGCAGGGTTCTGGGCCGCAGTGAGGTCCCGGTGGCTGGGCAGGCAGGACAAACAGGGCTGTCTGTTTAGGCAAGGAGGGGAACCTGGAGGAGAACACTGCCAGCCAATTAGACCGTCTCTCCAGACCCAGTGTTTGCTGATGGAATGAGGGAGTGGGGTGTGCCGGCCCTGGGGAAGGAGGCAGCCCTGAGAGGCACCCGCGTGGTGCTTTCCTTGGAGCACGTCCCCTAGAGTGCCAGGCAGGGCAGTGGCTGACAGAGCCCTTGGAACGTCATAGACCCATTAATGGAGGTGCTTGGGCCTCCTCCCCAGCCTCTGGCTCCGTCTAGGAAAAGGGGTGGGGAGTGGCTGCCCGCTCTCGGAGAGGAAAGGGACGCTGGGGCCAGCTCCTTGGTCCCCTGGGAAAGTCCTGCCACATGGGTTTAGTCTCGACTCTGCCACCAACTTGGTGGGTGACCCTGGGTCGGTCTCTTCCCTCTGGCGGCTTCAGTCTTACTCTGAAGATGAGAGGCAGGAAGGGAAGCAGGTTACCATTTTCCTGCAGGACCCCTGTCTTTGCGGTCAGAGCAGTTCTGCTTTGAGCAGCTGGCCTGGTGATGCCTTCATGCGCCGAACAGTTACTCAGGGCCCACTCCACACCAGGTGGGTATGAAGGCAGCGGAGACAACCAGCTTTTCCAGCCTCAGTGAGTTCCCTCTGTAGAAGGTTCCAGATCCTACGCCGGGGCCGCGTGGGGCTCCATGGCTCTACTGGAGAGCTGCAGAGTCACACTAACTGTGGCTCAACTTGTTAGCCATGTGGTCTTATGTAAGCTTTCATGCCTCAGGTCCCTCATCTGTGGACTGGGAGCAAGGAGAGCCGCCCGCCTGTGAGGCCAGTTAGCATGAAGCCTTCTGGGGTATGGGGGGGGGGGAGCTGCATAAGACTAGGTTGCTGTTATTAATCCGAGGATTCTGACAGCTCCCCCCATTTTTAGGAAGGGACAGCCCTAGAGAAAAAGGCCCACGATCCAGGCAAGAGTAGGAGAGAGGAGATGAAAGACCCCAGATCTGGCAGGGAGCCCGGGGGGGTGGGTGGAGTTAAATGGTGCTGGCAGGTGGAGCCTCGGTCTCTCGTCCCTCTCCCCTGTACCCCATTCATGCCCCAAAGAAATCCGCAGTCTAAGGGTCCTCTAATGGATCCCCCACTCCCACCCCAACACACACACAAGCCTCAGGAGACCAAAACCTTCATGCTTGAGGTCTGGAGAAGCGGGGATGGAGCCAGAGAACCATTCCATCATGCAGATGGGAACACTGAGGCTTCAGTGTCGGGGAAACAAGTAATTCAGCATCCATCAGGGCCAGGGAGAGACCCCAGGCCTCCTGAGCCCCCAGCCTGGACCCCTGCCCCATTTGTGGAGAGCAGTGAGGCTCCGAGTATCCCTAATACCAGGCCGGGTGTCTCTTCACTCCACCCTGTCCTTCCAGGGGGCCCAGCCCCCCCCGACACACCCTCCGTGGTGCCTGACTCCCCCAGGGGCAGCAGATGGTGCCGGGCCTGCCGAGAAGTGTCTGACCTGGAGCCCAGCTGTTGCACAGATGTGAGCTGGGCGGGGGGGCTGCGGGCTTGGGGGTAAGAAAGGCAGGGACCCTGGGCAGCTCAGGCGCTCAGGCCTGAGTCACCCTCCAGCCCAGCAGTGCTAATGAGCGGATTAGAGTCATTAGGCCGAATGACTGGGTACGCACTTGCTCATCCGAGCAACCACCAGCGAGGGCTGCCCGTGTGTCTCCGTCCCTGCTGTCATGCCAGTCCCGCCTTGCTCCTGCCCTCCCCGCGACCTCCCCTCCCGGCAGCTTCCCTGGCCTTCACAGGCCTCATTAGAGTCTCCCAGGCATGCCCACCTCCCACTCCCGAGATATCACTCCTCCCCCTTCTCCTGGGCTTGGCGGGTGATGCGCCTGGCGGGGGGGGGGGGTGCGTACCCTAGAGCCTGGCTCTGAGCCTTGATAAGGGGGTCCGGTCATCTCTATCTAGGGAAACTGATTTAAAAACTGGGATGGGGGCCAGGATAGGTTGTGGCAGGGACCCAGCCACCGGTGCCTGTCCTTCCCTGTCTGGTCACCTACCAGGGGTCTGAACGGGCGGAGGGCCACCTAGTTCTGGGCCAGGGACACCTTGGTCCGCAGCAAGGGCGGTTCCCCCTCTCCCACTGGGTTTCAGGTCTTCCCATCAGCTTCCTTCCGCAGCAGGAACACAGAGCCAGCATGTCCCATAGCTTAGGACGGAGCACCAGGGTGACGGTGCTGAGATTTAGGGCTTATGATGTCTGAACAGGCATTGCAGTCAATGCAGGACATGTTTTAGCTCCCTTTGTCTTCACGGCAGCCCTCTGAGTTGTCTCAGCGTCAACTCCATTTTTAGATGAGGTGATTTAGGCCCAGGGGGATTAAGCAACTGTCTCAAGCTCACACAGCTTGTGAGCAGTACAGCTGGGCTTCCATCCTGCCTCCTTACTCCAGACCCTTCTCTTTCAACCGCCCCATTCTGCTTGTCACTGGCCCAGAGCCTCTCTGCCTGTCACCCAGCTCTCCTCCTGGGGAAATCAGCTCTGGAAAGACACTTCTCATCACGCCTGTCCCCCAGGGAGGTTCCGGAGGCGCTGCTGAGCTCACCACATAGGCTTCTGTCTTGGCATTTGAACCCCATCCTTCCTGGCTAGCCTCCAGCCGCCCTCCATTCCCCATGCTCGGCTTGTCCTCCACGCTGTGGAGACTCGGCTCATGTCTCACGCTCACTGGCCACTTTCAGAACGGTCCCACCTCTGTGCTTTTGCATGGGCTGTGCTCTCCTCCCGCAGGGCTCCTTCCCATAGGTTCCGCAGGTCCTGGTGCCATCCAGCCTGTGTGCCCGAGCTGACTAGGATGTGCGGGCACCTATAGCAACACAGCGGGAGGAGGCAGTGCGGGGGTCACAGAAAAGAGAGCAGGGGCTCTGGAGGCAGGTATGTGACCTCAGGACGCCTCACTGTCTCTCTGAGCCTCTGTTTAGGCAGGAAAATCCCTCCTAGCTTCTCAGGGTTCACAATCATGCGTGGGAAGGTTCCAGCGCAGAGCAGGTCTTGATCACCACCTGTCACAACAGGTCAGAAAGCCCTTGCTGCATTTGTGAAGTCCAGTGAAGAGATCCCCTCGTATAGGCAATGCGGGGAAAGCCATCACCGGGGGCCCTTGTCCCTAGGAAGACACCCGCCCTCAGTGTCTCTCTGCTTTGGTCCCATCACTGATAACAGGGCCAGGAAAAACTTGCTGGACACCAGGCAGCCCCCAGTGGCCAGTCTTGGCAGAATGCCAGCCCCCATCTCTGGGAGCCCAGCATCAACCATCTCCGGGAAGGGGTGGGCGGCACCCTCCTTTCTCCACTGTGCTGCCTCCTCAAAGAGTCAGAATCCAGGGAGACGGTCTCCTGGCAGCAGACTTCCCGCTGCCCGCCCTGCATGGGTGTCTGTGATGCCGCCACGCCCCGGGGGGCACAGGCGCTCTGGGTTCAGGGCTCATTAAAGCCTGGGAGTGTGCAGGGGGTCCAGCCAGGGAGGCTGGAGACAGCCAGGCCTGGGTGCTTGCCAAGAGGCCAGTGCCAGGATGGCACCCCTTGCCCCAGGGAGTTGGGGCGGGTGAGACAGTGGTCCTGGCTGTGCCCAGCTTGTGCCATCGTGGAAGAAAGCACCTGGCACAGGTTCACAGCAGGTGCTCAGTGAGTGGGAAGACCTTCCCGGGTGGGATATGCTGAATACTTTGGTGCCGACAGAGTCGGAATGCTCACAGGAGGGGTGGGCACTTGACGGCACCTGTTGGGAGGATAGAAATGTTCAGTCCTTCCTCCCAAGAGGGGCAGTGGTAAACTCAACCCCAGATGACTCCTGCCCCCATCCACACCCACCCACTGCCCCCTCCATGCGCCAGCTCCATGCCAGTCTCAGCCAAACAGGGGCCAAGGCATTGAGGGCAGACCTTTCCTCTAGGACTTCACACCGGCTCTGGGGCCAAGGTTGATGGGGCTGAGGCAATGCCTCGGTCCCAACCTTCTCCCGGGTTTGGAGTGGCCTTGAGGTCCCAGGCCCGCCATCCCACCCAAGCTCCTGGGGGTCCTGCCTCACTGCCCAGACCACTGGGCCCAGCTTCTGAGGGTCCCTAGTCACCATTCCCCCTACCCTGCACCATACAAAGCAAAACACTCATTTGAATCTCAGTCTCAACCAGGAGGGGCTCATGAAAAAATGGATATTTAAAAAATAATTTACAAACATAAACTTAAAAAATAATCTACATTTTTATATTTGTTAAAGATTTTATTTATTTGAGAGAGAGAGAGAAAGCACCCATGAGTGAGAGGGGAGGAGCAGAAGGAGACAGAGAAGCAGACTCCCCGCTGATCAGGGAGCCCAATGCGGGGCTCGATCCCAGGACCCTGAGATCATGACCTGAGTCAAGATGAAGAGTCCGACAGCTCAGCCGCCTGAGCCACCCAGGCGCCCCTCCTGTGTCAGCCTTTGAAAATGCATACACATCCTGTTCTGTACCCACCGTCTTCCCTTCAAAATATATCTTGGTTGTCGTTTTATGTCAGCTGAAAAACCGTTCCTCATGCTTATGTTATGACTGCATATTACTTCGTTGCATGGTGGGACCATGCGTTATTTAAGCGACTCTAACTGGAGCACATTTACTTGGTTTCCAGTCTTTGGCAATTACATTAAATGTTGCAATAAATAACCTTGTACGCAGGCCACTGGTACTGCACGCTGGCAACCTGTGGCTAGAGTCCCAGGAGTGGAACAGTAGAACGGCTGGGTTGGACGTGTCCCCGTGTCCACCAGCAGCCGGAAGGGGGTAGAGAGGCTCACAGGGTCCTCTCCGGGTTGCCGCACTTGCCCCAGCCTGGTCTGCCTTTGCCTGTTCACTCATAGGTTTGCTGGCACAAAGTTTTATCAAACTTGGCGAGGTTCGCCAATCTGATCTTTGAATAATGGTATATTTGTGTGGTTAGAAATTTTATTTTGTTGTATTTTATTTTTTAAGGTTTTATTTATTTGACAGAGAGAGACACAGTGAGAGAGTGAACACAAGCAGGGGGAGTGGGAGAGGGAGAAGGGGAGCTTCCCCCCGAGCAGGGAGCCAGATGCGGGGCTCGATCCCAGGACCCTGAGATCATGACCTGAGCCAAAGGCAGACACCTAATGACTGAGCCACCCAGGCACCCCTGGTGTGGTTAGAAATTTTAAAACAGCAATTATGTTGGTGGCTGTTTACTAAGCCGGAAGGGCACTGTGCCAAGCATGTTACAGGGGACGTTATGCTCACTTCTCACAAGGAACCACTGGAAGCAGGGAGCCGGGTCCCGTTTCATATAGGAGAAAACTGAGGCCCAGAGAGGTTAGGTACTTTCCTAAGGTCCCACAGTCTTGAAGGGCAGAGATTTGAACCCAGATTGTCTGCCTGGAGCCCATGCTCCTTCCTCATTCTACGCTGCCTTCCAGCGAAGGGCTGCTGAAGATTCCCCAGGCCTGGGGACTACCCCCCTTAACCCCATCGGGGTTCCGGGCCCCCCCACCCCCCAGGGCTGTGGCTTCCCAGGAGTGTGTGATGGAGCAGGCTTGGTCCCACAGCCCTACCTGGGGGTAGGGCCTGCCCCGAGGAGGACCCTCAGAGCCCCAGCTCTGCCTCCAGGATCGAGGCTCAGGTGCGCTCCAGGGGCCCTAAGCGCCAGGCAGGTCGGCCCCCCCAGAGCGCAGAGCCCGCACCAGCCCCCTTGGCACTCATGGAGACTCACTTCCCGGCAGCCACTTCCAGAGGCCGCTCCCCCAGGCCTCTCCCTTTCCGGAGCCCTCCCTGCTGCCTTCTCCAGGCCACCCACAGCCCCAGCAGCCTATCCTGGGTGCTGAGCCCCACAGGCCTGGCCCCTCTGCTCTCCGAGTCTGTCCCCAGGTCCCTCTGGCACAAAAGCAACCAGTTGGTGAGTGTCTCTGCGTTCTCCGCTGCCAGGCCCAGAGGTGGGCAAGGAGGTGCGAAGCCAAGACTCAGGAGTCTGCCTCAGTGTCCCGTGGCCCTGGGCTGGTGCCTCGGCCTCCCCGGGGCCTCACCGGGCCACGGCCTCCAACAAACTGTCCAGTGCTCCCAGATCTGCGGGCTCTGCCGGGGCTGGTCTCTGCTCCAAGGGAGGCCGAGGAGACTCCAGCAGCCGGAGGAGCCGTTCCCCCGGACACCACCCTCCTGGACAACTGGAGGCTTTCATTTCTAAGGCCTTCTCCCCTGGCTCCCTTCCCCCAGGCTCCAGAGGGCCGGCCAACTCTGAACTCTGATCCCAGCCGGTCCAGCCTGGGTGGGGCCGGAGGTTCTGTGAGCCTCGGCAGAAGCTCGTTAACTGAATGTCAACAGGATTAAAGGCTCTGACACTCCAGTGGCTGAGGGCACTGCGCGGTGATGGACGGAGGGGAAGGACTCCCCAGGGCCAAGGTGCGCATGCGCGCACCTGTCTGTCTGTGTGTGTGTGTGTGTGTGTTTGGGGGGTTGGGTGTGTGTGCGCGTGTGGGAGAGAGAATAAGTTTGCAAATGAAGGTTGAGCCCCAAGAAGCCTTCCGCCCTGGGAAGGCTTGGGAGGAGGCTGTGGACGGTGTCCTCGGGGACTCCAAATGGCAGGTTTGTCGCTCAAGCAAGGATGAGGTACATCAGGCACCCAGGGGTGTCAGGCTCCGCACTGGTTGCGGGGGGGCAGCTGGGAGCTGGAAGAGCCAAGAGAGGTGGAGACCGCCTCGGCCCCAGGGGTCCCGGCCCACAGAGAAGCAGGAGGGTCTCCGACTTCGAAAGAGCCACACCCTTGGTCGCTGAGGAGTCTGAGGCTCGGAGAGGCTCGGGGGAGGGTCTCGAGGTCACTCAGCAGGCCAGGCGAAAATCGGGTCCTGAGCCTGGTGCTCCCCCATACTGTCATACACCGCGCAGGGAACACGTGCCTGCACGCGCGCGCACGCACACACACACACACACGCACGCAGATTCTCAGTGCCTAGTGCAAGGTGTGGAGGACATGCTTCCAAGTCTGCTGGGCCAAGCACCTTCGAGGGAAGGTGGCCAGGAGCGTGAGGCTGAGCGAAGATTCGAGTGCTGCTCCCCGCAACGGAGGAGATGCTGGAGACGGGGGTTTGAGTCCCGGCTCTGCCCTGCTCTGGGGGATGGTCTTGTCAGGGCGTTACCTTCTCCAAGCCTCGGTTTCTTCTCCTGGGACAGCAAGATGAGAACAGCAGTTGGTAGGAGGTTTCGCGGAAAGCCCCTGGTCGGTAGTCGGCCTGCACGATTCTGCCTTGCCTTTCCCTCATCCCCCGCTGCATGGGAAGATCCATAAAGTCTCTCTGAATAGCCCTGGCCCTGGGTGAAGTCACATAAAAGGAAAAAGGGACTGGTTGGTGTCCAGTGGTTCCTCCCATGTTCAGCCCTTGGGATTTTCCAGCCACGGAGCCAGGAGCGCAGGTGATGGAAATCCCAGGCAGATAGCCCCAGTCCGGCAGGATGGGCCCCACCCAGCCAGCCAGAGTGGCACTGCCCTGTCCCCACTGAGACCCCTTCCCCCAGGCACACCCCAGGGCCCTCCTTGGGGAGGTACCCATGGCAGGGAGGAGTCACAGAGCTACCCACCAGGAAAAGGCCCGGGACTCCGCTGGCTGCCATCCAGACAGGCAGCCAGCTTGGCCAGCGGGCACTCTGGGAATGTAAACTCCACATTTGGATCATGGGTGTTCCTGGCCCCAAGGGCCGCTGACCTTTCCAGGTGCTGCCTGGGTCCTTCTTCCCCTTCTAGTCCCAGAGACTCAGCCTGGCTGGACATTAGATGCTGGAGGCTTTTACAACAGCAGGAGAGGGGAGGGGGGCCACTGTCAGGGGCCTTTGGGGAGGGGGCCCTGGAGGTGTGTCCTGCAGAGACCAGCTTGCCCTCCTCTCTTCACCAGGCAGGGGGAGCCCACAGTCCCCTGACTCAGCATCTGCTGTCCCTCACCCCCAGCCAGGATCCCCTCCACCTCCCAGTACAAGTCATTGCTTGACACGTGGGCTGCCCGAGCCCCCGGATTAGCAGTGACATTGAGCTATTAGTCGCCCCCAGATGCCTGTGACGTCTCCCCAGGGAGTGCCCCATCTCTGCTGAGTGACAGCAATGCTGAGCACACTGTCAGCTTTTCCAGGCTCAGCAGTCAGGCCTGCCTCTTGAGGGGCAGAAACCCTACCCAGCCCACCCCTACCCCTTCCAGGTCCCAGAGGACCCTCGTCACGGGTGGCTTGGTCAGCCAGCTGGCTGGGCACATTCCCTAAGGTGCATCTAAACTACAGTCCATCTACAGACTCTCCAGGAGAGCAGGGTCTGCCCTGAGTCCCGGTTGCACGAAGATGGGGAGACTGAGCCACGCCCCCATCGACTCACAATGAGAAAACCCCATTTACGAATTTTTATTGTCCATCCCACGGTTATCTCTTGGGCCAGATACTGGGGATGCTTTGATGAATGTTATGGGTTGAATCATGTCCCCCAGGGGGTATGTGGAAGCCATAACCCCCAGGACCTCGGAGTATGACCTGATTTGGAAATAAGGTCATTGCAGATGTCTTCGAGTGAAGATGCAGTCATATGAAAGTAGGGTGGCATTTTATCCAATATGACTGGTCTCCTTATTAGAAGGAGGGTGGTCATGTGAAGACACAGATGCCTAGAGAGGGCCATGTGACCACAGAGGCAGGGAGTGGAGAGAGGGATTTTTAAGACACCGAGGATGGCTGGCAACCACCAGAAGCTTAGGGAGAGGCAAGGGGGTATTCTCCCTTACAGGTTTCAGAGGGAGCACGCCCCCATTGAGCCCTTGATTTCTAACTCCGGGCCTCCGGAGCTGTAGACCATCCAGCTTTGGTGGTCGGTGGTACTTTGTGACGGCAGAAGCGGGTACAGCGGGTGACATGGTCCCGGGCGGCCGGACTTCTGGAGCAGCAAAGGGAGACAAGCCCCATGAAGCGAGTTAACAAATGAATATATAGTCACAAGACATGGCAACTCCGGAAATAGTAGCTGGCCTTTTATTAAGTGTTTGCTACCTGCCTGGCACTGTTCCAAGCCTTTTTATATACCTCTTTTCATCCCCGCACCGAGTCTGTGAAGCAGCTCTCCTGATGTCTGTCTCACGGATGAGGAAACAGAGACAGGAAGGTTGAGCAACCTGCCCGAGGTCACGCAGCAGGAATCTGGCAGGAAGGGAGTTTGAACCGGCTGGTTTGGCCTCGGATCCCACAGGCTCAGCCGCCGCTCTGTGCCTGGATGAAGGAAGCAAGCAGGAAAGTAAAGGATCAGGGTGGGGGGCATCTAGAAAGAGAACTAAGGATCCTTTAAATTCACATGGGACCAGGTCATTCTCTTCTCATGGGACCTTCAGTGCATCTGGTTTGCGAAGTCCAGGCTCCGTACTTGGCTCCTCACCCATCCTTCCCATGGCGGAAAGCGGATGCCCGCGGGGGCTCAGAGCCCCGACCGGGGAGGGAGGCTGACCCGAGTGGGAATCCGAATCCAGCTCCGCTGCTCAGTAGGGCTTGGACTTCGGAGCCTTGGCCCCTTCTCCTGTGAAGCGGGAAGACGATCCCATGGTTGCCGGAGGGGTTCATGAAACAGAGCGAAAGGCAGCCCCGCACCCTGAGCCCCCAACAGCCCCCACTATGTCCTCAGCTCCCCCCCCCGGGCCCCACCCCACCCCTCACTGCCCCGCACTGGGCCCCCCACAGCCCCTCACTGGATGTTGCAGTGAAACTGACGCAGACAACTGACAGCTCCCCATGTCTTTGCTCATGGTGGGGGGGCTTTCTCTCCCTTCTGGGCTTCCTTCAACTTGAAACATGCCCTGCTCTGCTCTCTACCCTCCCGTCCCCCGGAGTTGGCTGTTCCCCACCAGGGCCTCACAGAGAGCCTGGAGACCCATCACCCAGAGAAGTCATCCCTGAAGCAGGAATCTAACTTTGCCTTGCCTCAGTTTACCCATCCTGGAAGTGCTGCGGCACCTGGCGTCCTCGCTCTACCTCTAGTCCCCACTCTTCTCCCACTTGTCCATTTGCCTACCAGCTGTCCCCCATTGCCCTTCCCTCACCGGCTGTCCTGACACCCCTCCCCCCCGCCAAGTGTCAGCCGCAGCCGGGGTGGGGGGTAGTGAACAGGGGCCTCTCCTCTCTCCGCTGATGTGCAGATTATATGGCTGTCTTTCGCAGAAGAGAGTGGGTGACAAGGGTAATTAGCCGCCTGCCAGCTAGCCACTCTGAGGAACCAGCTCTGCCCCTGGAGCTGGTGACAGTAGGGACGGCCTCTTTCACCTCCCACTATGGTCAATGTCTCCCTTCCTCCTGAAGAATTCTGGACCCTGGAGCCTTGGGAGTCTCCAGCTTTGAGTCCCTCTCAAGGCGGCTTGTCAACCAAGAAGTCCCATCATGTTACGGAGGCAGTGGAAAAAGTTCTGCCTGTGGTCTTAGAAGGCCTGGGCTCCAGTCCACCCCTTTGTTGCTATGTGACCTTGGGCAAGTCAATTCGCCTCTCTAAACCTGATAAGCACAGGGCGCCTGGGTGGCTCAGTCAGTTACCCATCTGCCTTCAGCTCAGGTCGTGACCCTGGGGTCCTGAGATCGAGCCCCACGTCAGGCTCCTTGCCCAGCAGGGAGCCTGCTTCTCCTTCTCCCTCTGCCTGCCGCTCCCCCTACTTGTGCTCGCGCTCTCTCTTTCTGTTAAATAAATAAATAAAATCTTTTTTCAAATACAAAAAGAAATTATAAAGTGTCATATTAGATGTAGTTGTATTTTGTCTCTTCATTTTGAACAATAATTTTGACTGTTTGTTTTTAAGATTTTATTTATTTGAGAGAGAGAGCACGAGCAAGGGGAGAGGCAGAGGGAGAGTGAGAAGCAAGCTCCCCCACCCTCCCCCAAGCAGGGAGCCCTCCGTGGGGCTTGATCTCAGGACTCTGAGATCACGACCCGAGCTCAAGGCAGATACCTAACTGATTGAGCCACCCAGGCACCCTTAATTTGGACTATTTTAGAAAAACATCTTTTTGAAAAATATTTTTTAAATTTTACAGTCACCATAATTGATCTTTTGGATGAAAACTGTATTTTATTTCTTTAGTCTTTCTAGATTACGCCTGTTACTGGAACACGAATTAGTAATTTTGGTGAAATGAAGGCATGAACATTTTTATGGAACAAAACCATAATAATTTATGAATTATGTATATCTTTATTTTGCTGCTTGTCCAAACACAGCCGGTCCATCAACAGAACACCCAAACACACCAGCTTTCGAGTGTATAAAAACCAGAGCTTTACACACACTTTCAGCTTCACCACTGCGGAGGTATATTTGTCAAGGTAAGAGACAGGAACATATTTTATTTTCACGGCTTGTTTGCTTCATTTTTGAATATTTAGGCATATGGTATGTGGGTCTTCATTTGTGTTCCTGCAAATATTAGAGGCAGATCTGTCTTTTAAAATAAAACCTTTATTGATCAATAGTTCTTATACCATAAATCTCACCCTTTTAGGGCCACCTGGGTGGCTCAGTCGGTTAAGCGTCTGCCTTCAGTTCAAGTCATGATTCCAGGGTCCTGGGATCGAGCCCTGGGCTCTCTGCTCAGTGGGGAATCTGTGTCTCCCACTGCCCCTCCTCCCACTCGTTCTCTCTCTCTCTCTAAAATAAATAAAATCTTTTTTTTTTTTTTTAAAGCTCACTCTTTTAAGATGGGCACCTTGTGGGGCACCTGGTTGGCTCAGTTGGATTGAGCCTCTGCCTTTGGCTCAGGTCATGATCTCAGGGTCCTGGGATAGAGCCCGCATCGGGCTCTCTGCTCAGCAGGGAGCCTGCTTCCTCCTCTCTCTCTGCCTGCCTCTCTGCCTACTTGTGATCTCTGTCAAATAAATAAATTAAATATATTTTTTTAAATGATAGGCAACTCATTGGGTTTTAGCGTGTGGATAAAATTATACATCGCCTACCACCACCTCATTCTAGAACATTCACAACACCCTCTCCCGCCCCCGCCATGAAACCCTGTTCCCATTAGCTGCCACTTCCCACCCTCCCCTCTTCCCAGCCCCTGGAAATCACTAGTCTACTTCCTGTTTCTATAAACGTGCCGATTCTGGATACTTCATATAAATGGAGTCATACAAGGTGCAGCCTTTCGTGTCTGGCTCATTTCCTCTGCCGTCCTGTCTGCGAGGCTCACCCATGTCATAGCGGGTGTCAGGACGGCATCCTTCGCAAAAGCCGAATAGTGTTCCCTACTACGGATAGACCCCCTCATCTACCCCTTCATCAGCAGACGGGGATTTAGATCGCTTGCGCTTTTTGGCTCTTGTGAATCGTGCCGCTGTGAACATTTGTGTGTAATTTTTGTGTGTACATCTGTTTTCGGTTCGCCTGGTCACATACCTAGGAATGGAATCGCTGGGCCATATGGTGACTCCCTGTTTAACTTTCCGAGGAACTGTCCAAATGTTTTGCGAAGCGGTTGCCCCATTTTGCATTCCCACCAGCACGGCGCGAGGGGTCTGATGTCTTCACATCCTTGTCAGCACTTGCTATTGTCTGTCTGTCTGATTATAACCATCCTCGTGGGTGTGAAGCCGTAGCTCAGGGAGGCTTTGATTTGCATTTCCCCGATGACTAATGGTGCTGGGTATCTTTCATGGGCTTGCGGGCCATTTGCATATCTTCTTGGGAGAAATGCTTATTCACGTCCGTGCCCACTTTTTAATTGGGTGATTCAGGTCTGGTTTGTACACGGATAGGACTAGGGCGACGATCAGGACGACCCCAGGACAGAAGCCTCATGCTTGCTTCTGCACCAGGCTTCTGTCTTTGCAAAGGCTGTTCTTATCCCCCAGGATGCCTCCTCTTTTCGGCTCTACAGCAAAGCCTCCCTGGTAATCCTTCTTCTGGCGCAGAGTGATGACTGGGCATGGTGCTCCGAGTCAGCGACAGCCCTTGGCTAGGGACGTGGGCTCGGGAGCCAGGCTGCCGGGTTCACGCCCAGGCTCTGCCATGCCTCAGCTGTGCAGACCTGAGCTGTGGACTGCTGGGTTTCCTCCTCTTTAAAACAGGTGCTATCACGCCTTCCTTAGAGGGTTCTTAGAAGGATTGCTGAGAACACCCATGCAAAGCTATGGTGTACTCTCTGCCCCCTAACCACCCCTGCCCCAAGCAGAGCACTTCCCATGACGTGGGGGTCACTACTTTTAGGACAGGACTTTTCATTTATGGATGATATTCATTGGAGCAAGCCCCTGGGATGTTTGGCTGAAAATCGCCTCCCAGGGTCCCAGGGCAGGGACGATACTCGGGCCCAACCCGACACTGTGCCTTGAGCTCTGGAGTCTGGGGTGAAGGCTGTGGGCTCCCCCTCCTCCTCCGGCCCTCAAGGTCCACCCACTCCTCCCCACTCCTCCCCTCTGTGTCACCCATGCTTCCTCCCTCCTTCCCGAGTGGCGTGTGACTGCCCAGAGGACGTGAGAAGCAGCTGGAAAGTGATACAACACCCCTTAATTACCTTTGTTCCTTCTATATCCCAGTGCCTAAATTTAGCCAGCGGAGCCTGGGCACTGGGGACCCAGCTTCTTCCCCCACCAAACTCCATCCTCAGCAGAAGCAGGAGTATGAGTCCCAGGATGGGACTTCTCCCCTAATACCTGTCCCTTACTGCCCTGGGGGAGTGTTCAGGGACATCTCCGAGAGGCCTGGGTGGGGGTGGGGGGACACTAGACTCCGGGAGGGACCCTTCCTTCTGCAGCTGCCAGTTGGAGCTATAAGTCATGACGCAGAAGAATGCCACTTGCCAGTCCCCTGCCCTTTGTAAAGTTGGGGCAGCCGGGGGGGGGGGTCAGAGAAAGTGGCCAGAATGTTAGGGACACGGGCTTGGAAGTCAGACAAGCCTGGGTTCTCAGTTTTCACTCCACTACCTGCCAGCACTGGGCAAGTCAGCCAGCCTCCCCGGATATTTTCTCATCTGGAACGTGGGGACAATCCTAGGATCTCCCAAGTAAGGTGGTCAGGAAATCGAAATGAGATGAAAAGAGCCAAGCACAGGCCGTCAAGCGAGAGCCCAGCAGACTCAGCCGCGGCTGGCATCGGAGCTGCTGGGTGCGGGGAGGGGCCACCCACACCTCTGGCCTTGCCCTGTTCCTTCGCCTCCTTCATGTCCGCCTGCCTCTGCTTCAGAGGACACTGAGGCAGAGAGAAGTGAGCTGCCAGGCTCTAGGGCAAACTCAGCTTGCTGACTATAGGGCTTGGACTTGAACCTCAGCAGCTACCCCCTCCTGAGCTTTGCTTTGGCAGGGGGCCTCACCTCGTCAAAGCTCATCCTAAGGCCCACTCCTTCCAGGAAGTCCTCCTGGCTGGCTCTAATGCAGGTCCCTCCTTGTTCTCTAGGGGCAGAGCATGTCTGGGGCCGACCATGACCCACTCCCAGGCTTCAGGACAAATTCTACAAGACGAGGGCTTGCTTGTTGCCTCCTTGAGTCTTCGAGGTTGCAGGACAGAGCCGGCGGGAACTACGATCTCTGCTCTTTGGGGTAAAGAGACAGAGGGGGAAGCAGCAGGTGGGAAGAGAAATGGAGCTGGAGCAGGGTCAGGTGTGGGAAAGTGTGCACCCCAGAGACGGGTGACGGGGGCTTCACCCCAGAGCCAGGAGGCCAGGCGGTCCCGGTCAGGGCTGGGGTCGGGGTCAGTCAAGCCTGGGATCCATACCCTCGTTTCTGGGTCTCTGGGCCTCAGTTTCTCTTCTGTAGAATGGGGCGGTAAACGCGGGCCTCCTAGGGGATGAAGAGATGGTACTGTGTCCCAGCCCTGTGTCCCTCGTGGCCTTTAGCTCCGTGTCACAGCTAGACAGAGCCTGAACCTCCCCTTGTGCCTGAGGTAGCCACTCAGGTATGGCCTCTCTGCTTGAGCAGCTATCTCCCCCCCCGCTCTGTCTCTCTCTCACACACACACTTACACACACTCACACACACTGTCCCCACTTCTTGGCCACGCTGGATCTCACAGGCACAATACCTCAGGGACGCCGGATGGGGGGTGGCACGGGGCCACCGTCCCACCTCTGCTGCACCGATATGGTCTCCCCGTGGCCTCTCAGTGCCAGGCTGTCATCAGGCCTCACCAGCTCTCATTCCCTCACTGATAGGGCCCTTTCATCATCCCAGGCCACAAGTGAGGACACCCTGGCACAGAGAGGTTAAGGAATGTTCCAGAAGGACCGAACTTAAATTCCGACCCCGGCAATCTGGTTTCAGAGTCTGTGCTGGAAACCACTACCCTCCTCTGCCTCCTCTGACGAGACCTTGTCCGGGATGGGCTGGAGTCATTTGACAGACTTAGAAGGCGGGAGGCCCCTCGGGGTGGTCGCCGGAGACACCGTTTCTGAGGTAGCGCCTGGAAAGTTTGATTCTTCACTGGAAGCTCCTCTCACTGAGGGGGTTCGTTGACTTGGGTCTTCTCCCTTGTAATAATACCTCCCCCAGTAGTAGTAGTAGTAGTAATTACAAACCAGGAGCTCATACTCTATTAGCCCCCCCCTTTTAAAAAATATTTTATTTATTTGACAGAGAGAAATCACAACTAGGCAGAGAGGCAGGCAGAGAGAGAGAGGAGGAAGCAGGCTCCCTGCGGAGCAGAGAGCCCGATGCGGGGCTTGATCCCAGGACTCTGGGATCATGACCCGAGCCGAAGGCAGAGGCTTTAGCCCACTGAGCCACCCAGGCGTCCCCTATTAGCCCCTTTTATGCATGAGGCAACCGTCCTCAAACTTGACACGCACTAAGTCGCTCATGTGTGTAGCAGCCCTGAGATGAAGGTACTGTGAGTTTCCTCGTCTGGAGGAGGAAACCCAGGCTCAGAGAGGTTAAAGTCTCAGGGGACCCCCAGAGCTGGGATCAAACCCAGGCAGCAGGCTCCCAGCATTCCTCCGCACGGTGCCCTCTGAACCTCAGCCCCCTGCCTCCTTCTGCCGCCCCTGGTGCAGGTCCCCCTTCTCCTCTGCCCCCAAGCTGGGAAACCTTGTCCCCCAACCCTGGGGAGGCCTTCCCAGGATAAGGAGGAGTGGCGGAGGCAGCCCCCTCAGCACGGGGAGGAGGTGTGGGCCTGGCCCTCTGCCGCAGCCCCAGATGGTCCTGGCAGACACCCCCAGCTGCCCCCCACCCCGCTCCCCAGTCCTCCCACTGCAGGAGTGGCCTGGCCAGCTAGCTCCGGAAGCCCCACAAGCCTCTACTGAAAGCAAACAAACCCAGGGCTCAGAGACAGAATGGCCTGAGCTGAGCCCCCGGTGAGGAGAACGGAAATGTTTTCCTAGCTGCCTCCCTTTCTCGACACCGCTCCCGCCCTGGATCCAGTAAGTGGCATGACCGCGCAGAGCAGTGCCCAGGCCCTGAAGGATGGCTCCCTCGTTTACGCAAGGAGAGGCCTGTTCCCGTAAAGGGCTCCATTAAATCCTGAGCCACCAGCTGGATTCTCCTCTGTCTCCGTGTCCGCCGAGGAGCAGAGAGGGGGCGTTTGTCCTGTCCCCTTGTGGAGGTGAACACGACCGAGTCTTCATTAAATGACAACTTTAATAGTAGTAGTAGTATGTCCCAGAGATATGGCAGAGATGAGACCACACGACCTTGTGTTTTGGGGAACGACCCACCTGGGAACGCCAAGGGGCTTAACTGAAGCTTCTCTCACGAATACTATCTATGCGTCTATCAGCGAGGGGCTCTTATCTCGGGTTCCTTTGTGGGTCTCAGGCCGGGAGACAGGGGCCTGGGTCATGGCATCCAGAATGCCAGGCATGTCTAGATGGGGGTCCTGGCAGAGGGAGCCAAGCTCTCTCACTGTGTGTGTGTTATCTGCAACAAAAGCGTCTGTCCGTCCGTCCTGCCTTCCTTCCTTCCTTCCTTCCGGCGCATCTCTAAACATCCTATTGAAACTGCGGGGAAGGAAGACTCTGGAAGGGTCTGGGCAGCTGGGGAGATGCCTGCAGTGGAATTGCAGCATGCCTGTTGTTACGGCTGAAGAGGTGTAAATACCCCTGGGGTTTTCCTTTGCTTACTTTCGTGTATGGATGTCGGTGGCAGAACAATGGGGTGTAAGCGCTTTTGAGGTTCACTGCTGACCTGCAATGTTGTTTAGGCTTCTATTCAGTTGAAGGAGATAGAGAAGTCCAAAGAAATAGTCCATCACATAATATAGAAGTTATCTTTTTCTCCCAAGTGAACAACATTTGGCAGAATCGAGTCTCAGACTGATGCGGCAGCTCCACAGGTATCAGAACCCAGGTCACTTCATGGCGGCTCCGTACCTTATGATCCAATATGGCTGCTCCAGCTCCCGCAATCACATACATATTCCAGCCAGCAGAAAGGAAGATGAGGCACAATGGGTGCAACTCACTGGGAGCAATGGCCATGTGCTTTCTGTCCCTAACACCTCAGGTAACCTGGTACTGTCCTTGCCTTGTTACTGTTACTCTAGCTCCCAGTCACACAGCCAGAACCACCCTGAAAGCAACACCCCAAGCCCTTATTCTGGCATTCAAGGCCTTGACCCTTGGGTTTCCTCATCTACCACAAATGCAGCCTTTGCCCAACCACTCTTACCTGCCTCCTTCATTTCTTGCTTCCCCAGATCATGCCCTCTGCCTGAATGCCCCCTTCTGGACCTCCTCTGCCAGTGGACTTCTTCAACCCCAAAGAGTCACCATGGAAATGTTGCTTTCTCAGGGCAGCCTCACAGCGCCCTTCTCAGGGGAACCAGAATCCCTTTCTTCAACCCTCCCTTGGGCTTCCGGAGCCTTCCGTCATCCCTCTATTTATAGCCCGTTCAAGTCAGGTGCCACTGGACACATTGCTGGGAGGGAGGGAGGGGCCCTAGGCTTGGAGAGCAGGTTCTGTGACCTGCCTGGGGGAAGGGCTGGGATTTTCCAGGACAGTTCCTCTGGCTTGAGGTCCCTTCAGTCACAGCAGAAGCATTCTCACCACTGCTGACTTGGGGTGGGGGGGGGCAGTTGTCCTGTGCCCTGGGGCCTAAGTGTGCCCATCCATGACTCCTAAGCCCAGGCCTGGGCCTGACCCCGCCTCCGTCACCATCACCTTACTGACCTGAGAACTGGCGGTGAGGTTAATGTCTCTGTGCTGGGGAGGGTCCTAGTCAGAAAGGGCCCGCCTGGGTGAGGAGGCAGGGCTGGTTGTAACTTCGGGGAGTCAAGGGGGTGCTCTCCGTGGACGTTCAGCTTCCCTCCTGCTTCCCTGGCAGTCCAGACGACCTGCCGTGGGTGGCGGAGAGGCATCGTCCCTCCAGGAAGCCAAGCAGGGAGAGAAGGGCCCTGCAGCCCCACACTCCGTGTCACTGTCCCCTGTCGCCTGCCTTCAGCCAGCTCAGCCCCTCCTGGATTCCACAGAACCTCTTAGCTCAACACCAACTCACACTGGGTCCTTCAGCCTGTCCAGGCCATCGCCCCTCCCCATCCCCAGATCGTAGGCTTCCCACCTTCATCCTTCAAGGCCTCTCCCCACCCTGGTTCCCCAGGGGCTCCGCCCCCCACCCCCAATACACTGACGAATCTGAGCTCTGAGTCAGAGTGACCCCTTCTGCCCCAGCCCCCACCTACACACCCACTTTCAGATAAAGACAGTGACGCCAATGCCAAGGACCTGTCCCAGCTGCCAGTGGAGTGCCTCCCCCTTGCCCTTTCGTGAGCCTCCAAACCTGGCCCTGACCTCCTGGAGTGAGCCCGTGACCCTTGAGTGCCTGGAGAGTCACTCTGTGGCAGACTCAGCCTCGTGGTCACCACGGAGGCTCACAGCCCGGGCCAGGATTCTCCTCTTTGCTACGGGCCACGTGGCAGGCTGAGTCTAGCAAACCTGCCCTGAGCCTCTCCTGAACCAGGACCGGGATCCAGCATTTAGAATCCGACAGGCCTGGCTGTGTGAGCTCCGGCAAGCCACTGACCCTCTCTGAGACTCTGATTCAAGTATGCACATGGGGCTCCCAAGGGACCAATGGGCCCGAACCTCCCTGGGGGTCGAGACCCCTCTCTTCCCTCCCTCACCCTGGGATGATCAGGGCAAGAGACTCCTTCCTTCATGGGGCTGGGGTATAAGGGGGAGGGAGGACTAGTGTGCCTTCCAACCTTTCCCCAGGAGCTGGCCTCCAGCTCCAGGGAACTTAGAAACCACTGAGTCGCGTGGGGGTGACTACCTGGCCCGCCTGGAATCTAGGTGTTTCGTGCCAAGGAGGAGAAACAGTCTAGGGCGCCTCCTAGTGGACACCAAGAAAATGTCTGCCCTGGCGGAGGGCAATTAAGGGTTTCGGGTCCACCAGCCCTTTAAGCATAGCTCTCCGCTTGGAGTTGGGGTCCAGCACCCACCCATCACTGCTGGCTGTGGCAAAAGCCACCCCCATCAGGGAACCTCAGTTTCCTCATCCACAAAACAGATGATGAGCACACCACCACCGCAGAGGACCACAGCGAGGCTCCTGTCGGGTGGCCGACACCCTATAATGTTTTCCAAGGTCTGGAGAGGCTGCTCTTGCTCTACGAGCTGCAGTGAGCTGGTGGCTGAGCCAGGGTGAGGAGCCAGGGGCTCAGCCTTCTGGTCCAGCGATCCTTCCACTCCTGGGTGCTGTCCAATGTGACCTTGGTCTCCCCGGGCCTATTAAGCCCTCTTGGTGGCTCTGGGCGGTTTCTGATGTTTTAGCGCTATTAACACACCTGTCCCAGGAACTAGCTAGCTTATGACCGCATCCAATCAACCTGCCTGCCAACAGTGATGTCTTTTCCAGCACCTGCAGGGATATCTCTGTTCCCATCTCTTTCCAAAAGACAGAAGTCTTGCGTGAGCCTGGAGGTGGCTGTGATATCCCTCCAGCGGGGGCCCCTCGGGTCCTCTGCCAGGAAGCAAGGCTGACCTGCTCGGCCAGCCCCCACGGCCTTGGTGCTGGGATCCTGCTGCAGCGTCAGGTTGGGAACTGTGTGCGTGCGTGCGTGTGTGCGTGTGTGTGTGTTGTGGGGGCTACTGAGGGGAGAAGGGGGATGTTAAAGGGCAGCCCAGAGTTCCAGCCTCAGAGGGCCGGTCTATCTGATCTGTCATGGAATGAGGGGCCCTAGGGAACAACCACTCCCGCATCCCAGTTCCTTCTGGGTGTTGTTGGGGGCGAATCTGGGGCATGGAGAGACTGACTGGCGGGGAATTAGGCCAGCCAGGTGCGGTGGCCCAGCAGCTGTGTGCAGACTGAGCGGCTGGAGCTCTCCCAGCTCCCTTGTGCTGGGTCCCTCTCCATGCCGCCCCAGAATCCTCTCTTATGTCCCCGGGAAGGCCCCAGGGCTCCCCAGAATCTGACGGGGCCTCACTCATCAACCCACACCTGCAGTGACACATCCAGATTCTAAGAAACTTCCTCGAATACACAGACCCAAGGCAAAGACAGGGACTGCGTGACCACATGACCCGGGAGACACTCGCACAGACACGCAGCCACAAACACACTCAGGCAAAAGGAAAGGGGAGGGTCTAAGGGGCAGGCAGGCCCTTGGGGAGTAGGCTGAGAGCTAGCCCTGTAGAGTGGGGAAGCCATGGGGGTTCCAAGCAAAGGGAGCTCTGCCTGCTCCTGGCCAGATCGCCTTGTCCAAATCCCCACCACAAACCAGCTCACTGGGCCTGAAGTTGGTAACCTGAGCCGAAGCCTGGACAGCCACATCCAGGAGGCCCTTGCCCCCTGCCTCTCCTGGTACCCCCGCTCAATGGGGCTTTACTTTCTCCCTGCTAACCCCTCACCCACCTCTCTGGCTGCCAGCTCTGATCTCCCATCCTTCCCCTCTGTTCCCCTCCCCTCTCTGGGTCAATACCCTCCTTGCTTTGGCCACTTGTCCCTGGCCTGCCCCCTCCCACTGTGTCCCCCTTTGCCTTTACCCCTGTCTGTGACAAACTCCAGCTCATCCCCCAAGGCCCAACTTTGTGCCTCCTCTGAGAAGCTTTCCTGCCGCTCCTCCCGCTCTTCCGGAGACAAAGTTAATCTCTGCCTCCTGGTGCTCCCGGGGACACTAGCTGGGACCTCTGCCTTCACTCAGAAGGCTTCCTGATGTAATGTTCCGGGAATGCACCTGACTCCTGGACCTGCTGAGAAGCTTGTCTTTTCTGGTGTGTACCAAGGGCACCAGGAAGCCTCGCAACACTTTTAACCAAGCTGAGCAAGGATCGGATTTGAGATTGAGAAAGGTCACTGGGGCAGCTTTGGGGGAGAGCGGGCGACAGGGAGAGGGAGTGGTGGGGGCAGGCAGGTGGGGAGGTGGGCAGAGTCAAGATATTCAGGGTACAACCTCCCCACAGCCGGTGTTTCCCCAGCCTGGCTGTGCATTGGATCCCTTGGGGGAAATTAAAAAAAAAAAATTAATAAATCCCTAAGCTCTACCCCAGTTACACCTAAATAGGGTCTCAGGGGTCAGGCCCAGAATCTTTTTTTTTTTTTTTAGTAGTAAAAAACAACATAAAAGTCTTGACCATTTTTAAGCAAACAGTTCAGTAGTGTTAAACACATTCACCTTGTTGCAAAGCCAAGATCCAGAACTCTTTCTAGAAGCTTCCCACCCGTTACGCAGCTCCCTTCCAGGCCCCCCAGCTCCTGGCAACCTCCGTTCTCCTTCCTGGTCCTGTGAATGTCACCTCTTTAGATGGGTGAAATTATATAAGTGGAATTAACTGGTATTTGTCTTCTTGTGACTCAGAATCTATATTTTTTTTTCCAGGATCTGTATTTTCTAAGCTCCTCTAGCAGTTCAGATACAGCTGGTGTGAGGTCTGGAGTTTGGAAACCACTGTCCATGTTATGCAAGCTGGAAGGTGCCCACTCTGTCACGCTGCTCTTAGCAGCAAAAATCAGATCCCAGGACCTCTGACCTTGAGTACGTGTTCCCTGTGAGCGCAGGGGAGAATTTTCTTCCATACAGGCCCTTGTTGTCTATGGAAGTCAGACCAGCTAATAAGTCAACACCCCCAAATGATTATTACTTTTCATGCCCTATTTTTTTTTAAAGATTTTACTTATTTATTTGACTTAGAGAGAGATCACAAGTAGGCAGAGAGGCAGGCAGAGAGAGGGGGGAAGCAGGCTCCTCACTGAGCAGAGAGCCTGATACCGGGCTCAATCCCAGGAACCTGAGATCAGGACCTGAGCCAAAGGCAGAGGCTTAACCCACTGAGCCACCCAGTCTCCCCCAATGCCCTATTTTATATAATGTTTTGGATCTTGGCTCCTCCAGTCTGGTACCAAACCAGCAGCATCAACACCCTTGGGAGCTGGTGAGAAATCTGGGCTCCCAGGCCCCTCCTGGCTGTGTGTACAGTGAGTTTGGGAAGCCCAGTTTCGAGTTTAAGGCATGAGGTCTGCTGGGAGCTGGGGGAAGGAGGCTTGACCCCAGAGATCCCCCCCACCCCACCCACCCAAGGAGGGGTCGTTGGCAGGCTAGGGAGGTGGCCCAGACTGAAGAAGGATTGGTTTTTTTCTCTGCCATCCCCTGCCACTGACCTTTGAATGAGGCTGTCTGTCCCTACATGCCTGTCAAAGGCCATCTGCCCCAGGGCACCCCTCGCTGGCTTAGCCCCTGGCCCCTTGATCACCTGCCTCGTGGTCAGCTCTCCCCAGCCTTAGCCATACATTCCTAAGCCTTTGGCATCTGCCTGGGGAAACCACTGTGTCCTTTGCAGCCTGGCTCAGGGAGAATGGCCCTGCATTTGGCCTGACCCAGACCCTTCCAGCAGGGTACCCGCTCTCACGACATGCCCCATCTGGTCCTCACGATGACCTAGAGAGGGTGCACTTACGTGATGGCTCCCTGAGTACCTATGAAGCAGCAGGCACTGGGGAGAGGCTGGGTCCTCCCAGCACCCCATGAGGACGCCACAGGGATGTTTCACATTCGGCAGGTGGGGTAACGGAGGCTCAGGAAGGTGAACTGATTTGTGCACTGCTCCATAACTACTAAGTGCTGGCATCAGGATCTGAATTTAAATCAGCCTGTCAGGTCTGAGTGCTTAACAGAGATGTCTCTGTCCTTGATGTCCTTTTACAGAGGGAGACACTGAAATTCAGTTTTATAACCTGTCTGAGGTCTTATCTGCTAAGTGCTGGACCAGAGTCTGGAACTCAAGACTGTGTCTGCCAGGCCCTGAATTCTTAACTGGTGAGTCCTCTTTTTTCCTCCTTCCCTCCCTTTCTTTCTTTGTTTTTATTTATTTATTTGCTTATTTGACAGAAAGACAGAGAGAGCCAGAAAGCACAAGCTGGGAGAGAGGCAGAAGGGGAGGAAGAAAGAGGAGCAGGCCCCCCGCTGAGCAGGGGGCCCGACACGGGGCTCAATCCCAGGACCCTGGGATCATGACCCAAGCTGAAGGCAGATGGCCTAACCGACTGAGCCGCCCAGGTGCCCCAAGCCTGCTTTCTTCAACCCTCATACAAACGTGGGAGCTGAGACTCCGAAGCTGAGGCGTGTGACTCTCCTGAGCACTGGTCTGTCTACCCCGTTTCCTGCTGCCTGTGCTCATCCCTGGCATCGGGCTCCTCCGTCGGGGCTGTCATCTTAGCAGTCACGACACTGACAGCCAGGGCACCCCTGAGCCACAGCTGCAGCCCAGAATGTGTGGGGAGCCCAGCACCTTGGGGAGGAATGGAAGGGAAAGTGACACTTCCCAGCCCCACGGCTGGGCACCCGAGAGGGGGAGGAGATCGCACACCTGGGCTCCAGAGGTGGCCACAGACAGCCACCGCTGGGGGATCAGGAGGCAGCGGAGGCGGGGATGGAAACTGACAGCCACCGCTGGGCACCCAGCACAGGTGGGGTGGAGGCTGGGGCAGGGCTGCGGAGCTCCTGGGGCACCCCCTGGCTGGCCAGCCAGGAAGGGTACAGCGGCTTCGAGCAGGCTCCCCATAAGAGGGCAGGGCGTGTGGGAGCTACAGCATGATTCGGAGAGCCGCCAGACCCCTCACTGGGTGAGTTGCTTGACCCCTCCGGGCCTCAGCTCCTCATTTATGAACTGTGGACGGTAACAACATCTCTGGAAGGCAGAGCGCCTTAAGAGCGTATATGCGGAGCCCAGGACCCAGTACATATCACCACGGGGGCTGCCCGAGTCTACGAGGCAATTTGCACCTGGCTGCTGTGAGGGGACAGGCAAATTATAAATAGGGAAAGCATGGAGGGCCTGACATACAGCAAGCTCCATGTCACTAATAGGTATCATTACCAGGAGCAGGGCTGGCTGCGTCATTTGCAGAGCCCAGTGCAAAATAAAAATGGGAGGGGGGGCTTTTAAAGCAATTATTAAGAATTGCAAGACAGCAAGAGCAGAGCAGCGAACCAAGCATGTAGCCCTGTGTGACTACCCTGTTGCACTGGGGAGCTGGCCCTGACTGGGGCCCAGGACATGGGGGTCCTTATAGCTGCACAGCCGTCTGCCCTGGGGAAGGCTATCCACCTGCTCAGCGCTGGGGCTGGGCAGTGGTTTCTCCACTCCTGCCTCCCCTGGTCTCCAGATCATTCCAGGAAGCCCCTCCTTGCGGCGGGTGAGCTCCTGAGAGCCCCCTCTTGGTAACCCAGCCCCAGATTCACTTGTCCTGCATGATGGAAGCACTTGAGTCTGCCCTGGGCTTGGAGGCCTTCCCAACAGCCCCAGAGTCCTTGCGTGTCTGGGCCTTTGGAGATCATCTCCACGCGCACCCCCTGGCCCCCCAGGATGAGAAGGCTCTGCCCAAGGAAGAACAGGACCCAGAAGCAGGACGAGAGAAAGAGCCCACCTCAGACTCCCAGCCTAGGAGTTCCGGCTCTCAGAACGGGCTCAGACACAGCAGGGGACTCCAGGTTCTGTGGTGGGAGAAGTGTGGGCTAAGAAGGGACATCGGCCCAAAAGTCAGCCTGCGCTGTCCCGGGAGGTGGGCACGAGGTAGTTTCCATTCACTTGGCTTCTCTGTGTTTTCTGCAATTGCTTTTGTACAAATTACTTTGGTAATAACAGGGGGAAAAAAATCATAACTGAACCTTCATTTGAGGAAAAGCAGCATTCTCCCAGGACCCAAGAAGACAAGGCTTTGCTACAAAGTGTATTCAGAGGGAAGACAATTAAGAATACAGAGATGGAGAGATTAGAACAACCAAGGTTGTGATAAGTCCTGCGGCTCAGCCCTCAGGGCGAACCCTGAGGGGCTCTGAGATTGCGGCTGGGGGCTGGTGTGCATGTGTGTGTGTGCGCGCACCAGCGCGTGTGTATGGTGTGGCTTGTGCGGGAGTGTGCAAGTGAAGCCGTCCCAAGGTGGGAACCCCAGCCCCGCCAATGGCCCTGCTGCGTCTCCCTGTTGGAGCTGGTTTCTTCTGTAATAAACCAGAGGAAACAAGGTTTTTCACAGCCTGTAGCGGTGGGGATTAAAGAAAAGAAACCTGCACAAAGAGCACATAGTAGGTGCTCAGCCGCTCGCAGCCACCGCTCCCTCCCCGCAACACTGACATAGCGCCTGACAGTTTCAGAAGCGGGTCCTCACTGTGGTCTGTGGCCTGACCCCAGCGGGGAGCCGGTGGCATCCGCAGGCGAGGCCAGGACGTTCTGGCCCGTCACCATCCAGCCGGGCCCTCTTCCTCCCCGTCCTCTCCCTCCCCCTCCTCCGAGTTCACCTCGACCAGCTGGAGCCCTAGGAAGGACCCTGGAGTCGCCATTTGGCGGAGCGTGGAGACCCCTAGTGGCCTCATGGGGGATTGCACCTCTCCGTGTGAAGCCTCCCACCAGGAAGGAGTGGGGCGCCTCTCCCCGCCTGGGTCTTCCCTCTACTGCTCTCAGCAAACGTTTCTTGAGCCCCTGCTAAGTGACAGGGCTCTCGTGCTAGATGCTGCGGTGGCAAAGAGGACGTGATTCTCACCCCAGAGGAGCCCACCTCCTCCAGAGCTGCTGAGGCTGGGCTACCCCACTCCTACCCCCACGTACAGTCACAGAGAAGTCAGGAATCAGTGCAGAGCCTTCTGGCAAGACACAGCATCTCCCGTGTCTTGCTCTCCACATCTGCCTCGTGGGAGTGGTGTCCCACACAGCCCCTGGAATGAGCAAGAGTTTAAAAATGATTATGATACTGGGGCACCTGGGTGGCTCAGTCGGTAAGCGTCTGCCTTCGGCTCGGGTCATGATACCTGGGTCCTGGGATCGATCCCCACATCAGGCTCCCTGCTTGGCGGGAAGCCTGCTTCTCCCTCTCCCCCTCTCTCTCTCCTCCTGCTTGTGTTCCCTCTCTCTCTGTCAAATAAAATAAAGTAAAATAAAATAATTATGATACTAAAAGCACAAAATAGGACAGGTGCATTGAGCCGGGGGTCACACCCCTTCGCTCCCCTCAAAGCACGTTGCAAACTGCTAGGTACTTGCTTGAAACCATGCTCGCGATGTGCCGGGCACTGGAAGAAGCCCTTTGCAGGCGGCATCTCACTGATGTCCAGCCCGTGGATAGGGTCAGCCGATGCTCAGGGAGGTTCGGGTGAGTAGGCGCAGTGGGGACGCGCACCTAATCTACCTGGCCCCACAGCCCATGCTCTGGGGTAATAAGGCTGTCCATCTGCCTAGAGGCTGCCCGTGACTTGCCAAGCAAATTTACTCACCTCTCTGGGCTTCAGAGCTCTCCTGGGTCAGGCCAGATGTTTTGCAGTGTTTGTTGGTTGCGGGCGCTGGGTTCACTTGCTCCGAGTACATCCCCGGCCCTGGGATTTTTCAATTTCCCAGGTCGTTCTCATGGGCATCGAGGGTGGAGGAGGAGTTTCCAGGCCCAGGTATAGCGACTGGACTTCATTCTGCTAGGGATGAAGCCTGTGGAGCTTTCCTCCCTCCCTCTGGGCCCAGGTCTTCTCAATTACCTTTCACTCCTTATTTATTACATGAGATTTTCCCCCTTTAAAGTGTACGGTCCAGTATGTTCACATGGTTGTGCAACCATCCCTTACTACATTGAAATCACCCTAAAAAGTCCCTAGGCTGGGCTCATTATCCCTCCGTCCAGCCCCTCGCAGTCACTGATCTACTTAACGGCCCTACGGATTGACCTTATTCTGGACAATTTACAGAAATGGAATCATACGATCATATATGGTCTTTTGTGTCCAGCTTCTTTTGTTTACCCTCCTTTTTTTTTTTTTAAGTCATCTCTACACCTGACATGGGGCTCAAACTCATGACCCTGAGATCAAGAGTCACACGCACTTCCGCCTGCGCCAGTCGGGCGCCCTACACCGTATTTTCAAGGTTCATCCATGTCCCACTACTTTATTCCATTTTATGGGCAGATAATATTCTCTTGCCTGGAAGGACCACACTTGAAAATCCATTTATCACTTAACAGATGGCTTTTTGTTGTTGTTGTTGTTGTTTAAGATTTTATTTATTTATTTGACAGAGAGATCACAAGGAGGCAGAGAGGCAGGCGAAGAGAGGAGGAAGCAGGCTCCCCGCTGAGCAGAGAGCCCGATGTGGGGCTGGATCCCAGGACCCTGAGATCATGACCTGAGCCGAAGGAAGAGGCTTAACCCACTGAGCCGCCCAGGCGCCCCTTAACAGATGGTTTTAAGGTTCTCATATTCTCTTGGCCAAGAGAGGAGACTTGATTTACCCAGGTGGGCGGGGGGGGGGGGAGCCAAGAGAGGCACCCGGGAGTCAGGACATTGCCTCTGGAGCCTGCATGAAGGAAAATCCAGCAGGGAAGTTTGTGAAAATCAACCCTAGAGACCTCCCAGGGGCACAGTGGGCACCCCTGAGCACCCCTGTCCCTCCACATCTTTCAGAGAAAATCAGCAGGGACCTAGGCAAAGCTACATTGTCAAGGCATGGCTGAACAATGGAAAGCAGAGGTCACTGCAGTGTCTGACAATATAATTTGTCATGCAATCCAAAGGGGATACCATGAAGTCAAAAATGACGCATTCTCAGCAACTTCTATTACCCTTATGACGCCAAGCCCGTGTGCGCATGTCCCCATGCAGACTCACCCAACCCTCAGAGCCCCCCTGTGAGGCTGATGCTCTTAGGATTCCCATTTTAAAGGAGGACACAGAAGCAGGGAATGGTTAAGGAAGGAGCTCGTTCGCTGTCCAGCAGCTAGAAGGTGGTGGCACTGAGATCTGAACCACGATCCACACGCTTAACGTCTCTGTTCTACCCCCTCTCTGAGGGTGGGCAAAATGTTTACCAAGGGGAGAAACCGTTCACAGACTATTGGCTCGGCCAAGAAATCGGGTTAGGGCAGAGTACGTGAAGTATGAATCAAGACTCGAAGGAAATACGCCCCGTGGCAAATAGGGAAGGAAGCTCTCGGCCCCTTTGCAGTGGGATCATTTTTGCTTTCTGCTTTGTGATTGTTTCCCCAATTTTCTACAAAGGAGCGTGTTTTTGTTCTCAGGAAGAGAATTATTTTATTTGGCTCCCTTTAAAAAAATAAACAGCTTGCATATTTTGCTGGCGGTGATCAACCCGGGGTACCCCCAGTCGAGGGCAATTTTGCAGGATTTCTCGAAGCTGCAGTTGCTGTTGCCTGTTGACTCAGCAATCCTGAGTCTACATTTCATCCTACAGGTCGAGCTGTGCTCGGATGCTGTATGAGGTTACTCACTGCAGCGTTGTTGATGGCCACGAAAGAGCAGAAACCACCTCAGCATGCATTTTAAAGAGATTTTGGTTGAATAAACCCTGGAAGGAATAATATACAACTGTTAAAAAAAAAAAAAGACCAAGGAAGCGTCCTAGACTACTAGGGAAAGAGCACTGAAATATTTTTAATGAAAAGGGCATGGTTCAGAACAGTGTTTTCACAACGTTACTTCTGTATCAGAAAGAAGGGAAGGGAGAAAGAATATTTTGTATCTGCTTGTACTTCATCCAAGAGGTGCTGGACAGCAGGGCGAGAATCGAGAATCAAAATATCTCCCATCCAGTCCAGTATAGAACAGGCTACAGCTGAGATAACCAAGAAACTGAAGAAGGGCTGCCTGTGCAGACAGGAAAATGGGGTGAACAGGACAGGGGTGGGAAGGAGGCTTCCCAGCCTCTGCCTTTTTTGATTGTTTTCATTTTTCAACCATAGGATCATATTGCCTGATGAAAAAAAAAAAGATAGCTTTTAAAGAGACCACACCCAAGGTGGTGGCTTCCAGTCCCCGCTCTCTCCACCAAAACCCACCCCACCCCACCCCAGGGGCGGGGGCATGGGGACAGCTTGGGGAGGAGAGGGCTTGGGGGACTGTGGCGAGCTCTGGGTGTTGGGGACAACCCCCTTGGGGCTGCACCATCAGTCTGTCTGGTGCTCTGGCTCAGGGGTAAAGCCTCAGACCTTCTCGGGGGTGTCACTTCTGTTGTATTGGCTCAGGTATGCAGAAGAGGACAAATCGTATGGGCGAGGGTGTTCCTCCCCTCCTCAAAGACCCCTCAAGCTTTCTACTGGGGACCAAGGGCCTGGGGCTTCCTCAGCTGCCTTGGCGTGGCACGGTGCTGGCACATAGTAGGTATGCATTTGGTACGCATTTGCTTAACTAATTGCTCTCTCGCCAGCCTGATTAGCTCACCCTTGGGGTGGTAAGCCTCTTACTCACCCAGATCTGCCCCAGCGGCTTAAGCCATTCAGTTGCTGGTACGTGGGGCCATATTACTTTAATCAGATAATCAGATTACCCCCTTCCCTTGCATCTGGCCGAGATCCGGGCACTACAGAAAGGGAAAGGAAAGCCTGAAGTTTCCATTCCACTGGGTAGACATTTATCCCATACCTGCCATACGCAGGCCCCAGGCCTAGATGCAGCAAGGCGGCATCATGTTGGACTTCCTCTCTTGGGACATTCATTCTCTGCAGCCCCTCTGCAGGGGTGATTCGCCATTGCTAACATTTATGAAGCAGGCACACATGTAAATCTCTATGCTGAGGCCTCTTTGGCATGCAGCATCTCTCTTGCATGGAAAAGTGCTTTCATTATTCAAGGCCTGTAGGCCCAAGGGACACAAACCTAACTCAAACTCGCTGAAGCAAGAGGAGATTTTATTGGCCTGCACCAGTTGAAGTTGGTAAGGCTTCAGGTACGGTGTGATCAAGGCTCTGGCTATTTCTCCATCTTCCTCTGTATCCTCTTTGTGCTCATGCTGGGTTCCCTTGTGGCTGAGATATAGCCACATAGCAGTAGGGCCGGTATGTTTCCTTGTCTGTGTCTAGCAGAAGAGCGACTAAGCTTCCCGGGGCTCTGTCTCAAGAATAAGGAACAGTCTGGGGCACCTGGGTGGCTCAGTGGGTTAAAGCCTCTGCCTCTGGCTCAGGCCATGATCCCAGGGTCCTGGGATCGAGCCCCACATCGGGCTCTCTGTTCAGCAAGGAGCGTGCTTCCTTCCTCCCCTCCCCCGCCACCTACTTGTGATCTCTGTCAAATAAATAAATAAAATCTTAAAAAAAAAAAAAAAGAATAAGGAAGAGTCTTTCCCAAAAGCTGCAAGCGAGCCTCACCGCCCGTCTCCTTCGCAGAAATTGGCTTAGACCTGTCCATCCCACAATCTGGCAGTTCTCAAAACTGGGGCTGCACATCATAATCACACAGGAAGAGTTTCGAAAAATTACCTGGGGTGCCTGGGTGTTTCCGTCATTAATGTTTCAGTCTGCCTTCGGCTCAGGTCATGATCCCAGAGTCCTGGGATCAAACCCCACATCAGGGCTTCCTGCTTGGCAGGAAGGCTGCTTCTCTCTCTCCCACTCCCCCTGCTTGTTTTCCCTCTTTTGCTGTGGCTCTCTCTGTCAAATAAATAAATAAAAATATATTTTTTAATATTTTATTTATTTGACAGAGAGAAATCACAACTAGGCAGAGAGGCAGGCAGAGAGAGAGGAGGAAGCAGGCTCCACGCAGAGCAGAGAGCCTAATGCGGGGCTGGATCCCAGGACCCTGAGATCATGACCTGAGCCGAAGGCAGAGGCTTTAACCCACTGAGCCACCCAGGCACCCCAAATAAAAATATTTAAAAAAAAAAAGAAAAGAGAAAGAAAAATGATCTGGTGCCCAGACACTACTACCCCAGTCCTGTTAAGTCAGAAACTTTGTGGGTGGGACCCAAGGATCAGCATTTTACAAAAGCTTCTTAGGTATTTCTAATGCATGGTAAGGACCTCAAGGTCAGGCTTTTGGCATCGTCTCCCAAGGAAATCATCTGTCCAGTGACAGAGAGCTGGCCAGACTGAACCAGGAAAGTTCCCACCTGCACCAGGCGGCTGGACCCCGCCCGCTGCCCACAGTACAGCAGCAATTAATAATTTTAATAAGTCCTATAATTTTCTTGTGAATAGCATAATTATATTGCTTGGCACTTTGTGTGTGTGCTAAAAGCATTAATTTGTTCAATGTAAACATCTAAAATATGCCACGATTATTGTAAGCCTTCTTAGCCTGTCTTTGGTTTTTTATTCAAGCTGGGAGCTTCCCAAACCGTAATCGGCCCAGACCGCTCTCCGTTTTGGAGTCAGATGAAATTGCTTTCATACCTTGGCTCAGTTCATAGCCGCGGGCCAGCTTACCCAGTTCTGGACCCTTCCCGGTGCGGAAAGTTGTGGTTTTGACTCCAGCTCTTCATTGTCCCGTAGTTGCATTATGCATTAGCCCGTTACCGTGGCCTCGTGGTGGCTGGATGGACTCCGTGCTCTTGATGTTGAGCTTGATCACGTGACCTGCTTCCGCCAGCGGGCTATGAGCTGAGCAGAGGCTGGAAACGTGCTTTTATGGCTGAGCTTGTCCCTTTGCACGTCTGCCACAGGCGCTGGAAGAACATGTCCCAGATGCTTGCTGCCCCTTCAGTCTGGGCCCCAGGATGAGCCAGGCATCTGGGCTCGCCGCTTAACCAGACCCAGCCAAGCTGCCACTCATGACAGGAGAATACGCGATTGTCTTTTTTAAACCCCTGGGTCCTGGGGTGTTTGGTTGCGCAACAGTATTGCCATCAGCATTGACTGCTACGCTTTGCAGACTGTGCTGTGGGCAGACATACCAGCCCCAAGCTCTTTTGGCCCCAGAGGACATTAGGGGCCCAGCACAATGGCAGGAGTGTCTAAACCAAGGATGTTCCCCTCCTGGGACCCAATGACAGCATCTAGGGTTTATGAGGGTTGGGGCCCAGCTTCAGTTGAAGCACAGTGATTACAATCGTAGGTTCATTTGGAGTCAGACTGCCCACTGGGTTTGAAACCCAGCTCCACCATTTATGTGCTGTGTGATCTTGAACAGGTCCCTAAACTTCTCTGGGTCTGGGGTACCCCATCTGTAAAATGAGGGTCAGAACAATACTACCTACCTCTGTCATGCAGATTAAGCAAATTAACTTGTGGAAAATGTATGGCATGTGCTTGACACATAGTAGCAAACACAATATAAGGGTGAGCTCTTAATTATTAAATATTCTCTGTGCTTTCCATTCTCTCAACAAGCAGCCAGAGAGCCTTATCGTTGTTTGGTGGCTAAGGGACTGAGGTTAAGAGACGTCAGCTGATTTGTCCAAGATTACACAGCGCGTGAGTCACTGAGCCAAGGTATGAAAGCAATTTCATCTGACTCCAAAACACTTTTTGGTCTCCATATTGCCCGCATTTCATGTAAGCTTGGTGCACATCAGGCCACGATAAATGCCGGCAAATGAATGAACAGCACAGGGAGGTAGAAAGCAGACTGGACAGTGATTAAGACTCCTTATCCAGTGCTCTCTTTACTTTCTCTGGCTTTTAACTGGGCTGGGGACTGGCTGGTGAGTGGGGACCTCCACTGGAATGGTTTGTGGGGAGTGGGGTGTGATGGCAGCCTCGCTGGGTTGGGAGGCAGGGTCCTGCATTCAAGTCCTGACCCTGCCACATTTAGCTGTGTGTCCCAGGGGCAGCTAATTTCCAAACACCTGAGACTCAGTTTCCTCCCGAGTCAAAGCAGAGTCCAGCAGGAAGGAGGGGCAGGGAACAGCAGGATAGCAAAGCCGGGACTGCCTTCCAAGCCCCAGAGACTCACCTCTGTCCTCTGCCACCTGCAGAAAGACTCCCTCCTTCCCAGAGGGAAATCTGAGCCCAGCTGAGCTGGCACATTCCGGGGTCCAGATCTCTGTGTCCCCTCTGCCTCCCAGCCCAGAGTGAAGGCCTGTCCGTCCAAAAGGCGGGGACAGGTGCCAAGCCTCCTCAGGGCAGTGGCATGCCCTGGGCTTGACCCACAGGCTGGGCCCAGAGGGCTCCAGGGCCAGGTATGCCCAGGCCTCTCCCATTGGAGAAGGGCAGGCAGAGCCTAGGGAAAGAGAAAGGACCCAGAGGCAGGGATCAGGTTCCCGCTCTGGCCCCCTAGCCCCACAAACCCTAGTTTCTTTGAAATGGAATCGTAACTCCTACATTTCAGAGCTGTGCAGAATCTCCAAGGGAGGTCCCCGGAGGGAGTGGCCCTCTGCCCCAAATACATGAAGGTGGCAGTGTGACACCTCGACTCAAAACCCTCTGTGGCCCCAGGTGTCCCGTGGCTCAAGTCTGAAACCCTCAGCCTAGCCCGCAGAGCCCCCCAGTGAGCCTCATCTCAGCCCTCACTGCCCGGGCTCGTGCTCCAGGACTCAGTTTTCACATTTGAAATGAGAACAAGGAGCTCAAAGCATTCTTCAAGCAGGGAAGCACTCCAGCCCAGCCCCGTAAGAAATCGTCACCCCAACTCAGTGTCATGCATGTCAGGGGGTTTCTGTGTGATGCACCGTGAAGGGCCAGCATCACCCACGATCTGGGCCCCATCATCGGAGTCCAGCAATTCTACTGGAAATACAGGACAAGAAGGAATGCACTTAACAAGACAAGAGCAGAGGGGCACCTGGGTGGCTCAGTCGTTGAGCATCTCCCTTTGGCTCAGGTCATGATCCTAGTGTCGTGGGATAGGGCTTCCTGCTCGGCGGGGAGCCTGCTTCTCCCTCTCCCTCTGCCTCAGCTTGTGTTCCCTCTCTCGCTGTGTCTCATTCTGTCAAATAAATAAATAAAATCTTTTAAAAAAAAAGATAAGAGGGGCTAGAAGGAGACAAATCCTGATGGTGGCCCCGTGTCATTGTCATAAGGAAGGGATCTTCCAGACCACAGGGTCCTGACTGCACCTTTGCTCCCATGAGTCAGCCTAAAGGACAGTTAGGGGACAGTGAGGGCATTTGAATACGGCTGTGCACAGACAAATAAAAACGTCTTGGCAGGGAGAGGTCGAGATAAAAACCAAAAAGCTGACTGCAATGCAACACAGACACTATGATCTCGTTTTGATAAGAAAAAAAAGTTATATATGCATAAAAAGATCTGGGAGGACAGAGGCTAAGGTGATCGATGGTACAGCCCAGATGGTAGGAATAGAGGGGATGTGTTTTCTTACGTTTGCTCATCGGTGTGCTCCAACTTCCTACAATATATGACACAGCTTTGGTGATTTTCAAAAATTCAAAGTAGAGACATTCTCTGCTCAGTCCCTACTCTGCTGGTTTCCTCTGGCCTTAGCCAGGTCTCCCAGCTCCCGCCCCATCTGGGACACCATTTGCAAGACCTGAGCGCTGTCATTTGGGGCCATAGTCTCCTTCCCTCCCTCCCACCATGTGTCCTTATGGAGGAGTGTTCCCTGAATTACAGTAACCCTCAGGCCCCTCGCCCTCCTCCTCCCTTGCAAAGAAGTGACTTACCAGACGGCCCAGGCTGGGAGGAGCTCTTGTGGAAGCCCTTACTGGTCTGCTCCTGCTGGGCAGTCGGGAGCCTCCTGTGTCCCCACTTTGAGCCAGGGTCTGGGTGGTTTCGGTGAGGGAATATCACGTTCAAAGTTGAGAGGGTAGGAAGCCCCTTGGCCACAAATCTGAAGTCATAGTCATAGGGAAATATTTTGATCTTTATTTGTCTGGCTGTTGTGTGTCTGTCTCTCTCAGATGGTTCCAAACTTGGATAGGGAAGAGGAGTGTCCTTTTTGGGACTCTCTAAAACCCACCATGCTGCTCTCCCACTGTGGCCCCCAAGCCCCCGGCTCACCTCTAGGGTCTGGTGGAAGCCGATCCCTTAGAGACATGGTCTAGAGATGGAACCTCAGAATTGAGTCTCTACTGAAGAGGAGAAGAATAGGAAGTCCCTGGGTACAGCCAGAAGTGGAGGTTCAGACAGTAGGGACAGTACATCCAAGGAGAGGAGACTTGGGGGGACAAAGGCAGAGGCTGGTGACCCAATGGGAGAGAATGAGGAGCTGAGATGAGACTGTGCCTTGCGCATGACTCACGGGGGGCTCTGTGGGCCAGGCTGAGGGGCTCAGACTTGAGCCAGGGGGCACCCGGGGCCACAGAAGGGTTTTAAGTTGAGATGTAACATTGTCACCTTTGTATATTTGGAAGATCTCGTAGAGCCACTCTCTCAGGATAGATCCAGGAACAGGGAGAGCCGCAGTGGGATCGTTACCTCTGAACATGTACAGAGAAAAGGAAAAAGAGTCATTTAAAAGCATAAAAGACAGCAGCCTCCACATTCAGGGGAACAGAGAACTTTGTCTCAGGAACAAATCACTCCTGGTTGGCAGGGGCTCCAAAGTGGGTTTCTTAAATTGTGCCCAGGATTGGGGGGGGCTTGGGTGGTGGCTCTCAACCCTGTCAGCCCCAAGCCCCCTTTGGATAAAAATATTTTGTAATGTGCCCTTCGCCAAGCTGAAATGAAATTCATAAATAATCACACAAGCTTTAAAAAAAATCAATGTAATATTCTAACCATAATATGAAGAAGAAATAAAAGGAGAGTAATTTATAATAAAATAATTTCGGGATGAAAATGCACAAGCCGTCTGCAGCGGGAGCTGGGATGACGTGGCCCCAGGCTTGCTCCTAGAGGTGGGGCCACCGGGAACACCACAGCCACAGAGGCAGACGGACCCAGGTGGTTCCAGGGGTGACTCAGACCCCGCGAGCTGTGTTGTCGCTGCTGATGTGAAATGGGCAACAGGTCTTGGCAAAATTCTGAACAAAACAAAGGAAAAATCTTCCCTCTCCGTGTACATAATAGTTGGATTCCTGGAAAAGTCCGTGTGTATTAAAAGCATGCAAAAATTATTTTGTGTTTTTACATAAGCAGGTTACACACACACACACACACACACACACACACACACACACACACTATGACAAAGGAAATGCCCTTACGGATTTCCCAAACTCCTCCTAAGGGGCTGTCTTGGCCTCCTTGAGCATCATCGTCTTAGATATTGACAGTAATTAAGGCCAAAATGTAAACACTCTGCAGAATCAACTTTGCCTCCTGGTGGTTGAGAGGCAGGTGGGGGGCTGCGGAACTGGGAGGAAGGTCCAGAGAGGGGGCTGGTGAGCAGGGCCTGAGAAATGGTATCAGCCCTGAGCCAGAGGACACGGCTGGCTGGGAAACCTTCTCTCTGATGGGGATGGCCATGCTGAACAGGGCAAGATCTGTGGTTCAGTTGTGAGTTGTTCTGATGCTGTAATCCCTACCCCTTCCATTCCCAAACCTTCCATAAAATCGGTTGCACACAGTAGTGCTTGGTGGGGAATAAGTAAAAAGGAGGATTGGGGCGCCTGGGTAGCTCAGTGGGTTGAGCATCCAATTCTTGGTTTCAGCTCAGGTCGTGACCTCAGGGTTGTGGGATGGAGTGAGCCTCGTGTCAGGCTTTGCGCTCAGTGCAGAGTCTGCTGGAGAAGCTCTCCCTCTCCTCTTCTCTCTCTTAGATAGATAGGTAATTCAATAAAATCTTTAAAAAAAAATGAGGGCTCATGCACCCTAACTGTCAGGCCCTGGGGGCTTTACCCCCATCAACTGACAAGTGAGGACAGGCCCCACTTGTCCCTGTTTTATAGGGAGAAAGCCCAAGCCAGAGAGAGAGAACACCTCGTCCAAGGTCAGCCAGCCTGTCAATGGCAGAGCTGGACCTTGAACCCTGGCAGTCTGGCTCTTGGGGTCCTGCTCCATCGCCCCATCAACAAGGGCCTGGGCTGTGTCCTGGTGAGACACCATGGAGGCAAACAGCGTCAGCAGGGATGGAGCTGGGGAGGGGAGCAAAGAGCCGCATGAAAGGGTAACAGGAGACTGATCACAAGCATCCCTTAGAGATGCTCGGAGACACGGAGAAGGATGCTGGATTTCCCCTGGTACAAAGAAGAGGAATGCAAGCCATTCAATGGAGTCTTTCAGGGAGGGCTGACTCCAGGGAAACGGAAGAGCCAAGCGTTCCATCGTGCCCTCCCCACCCCATTTTGAGAAGCCCAAAACACGGCAGCACGAGCTTACACCCAGAGCCCATGTGAACACTTCTGTTTTCTACACACTAACCCGTCCGCCATTTTACCTATTCCCGCCCCGTTTGCTAATGACTGTATCTTACGTATCCACTGGCTGAGAAAATAGAACACAAAAGACCACTGTGAATTCAGATAAGCTTTTAGTGAATTTGAACGTTATTAATCATGATGGCATCCACACGCATTTGGAAAACATTACATACGTGAAAGCCAAACGCTTTCCAGCCGCCGTGCTTGGGAAACCTACAGACACGGCTGGCTAAGCCCACAGGTGGGAACTATGTCCGCCACTCAATCCCCCAGACCCCAGAGCACACCCCTGGGCAGGCTCTGGGTCACCGCGACAGTCCCCATATGTGATACGTCACCTCCTCCCTACTGGTAGGTGCCCGGAAGATGGGCTTTGACTGGGTGATCTTGACGCCACATGACTTTGCGTTCCTGGGCCCAATTTGAATGTGTGGGGGAAGGGCGAGGGACGTTGCCCACACCAACAAGCAATTCTACACCAGCGAGGTGTTCAAGAGTTCCACTCAGTTCTAACATGGTCGACCTGGAGGGAGCATCAGATTCCACGGAGGAAGGGCTCAGTCCCAGAAGACTAGGCTCCCCTGTGGGTGACAACTCCAAGTCAGGGTGCTCCCTGTGCTTCTGACCTACGGGCTATGTATCAGAGGTTCCCACAACGCCCCCCTCCTTGGGTTCCATGAGTTTGCTGGAGTGGCTCACAGAACTCAGGAACCCCATATGCTCACTAGATTACCAGTTCATTACAAAGGATGTGAAAGACGCAAATCAGCAGTCGGATGAAACGACACATCGGGCAAGTTCTGTCCTTGTGGAATTTGGGGCCCAGTGTCATGGCACCCTGGAAGCATTCTGGTTCCCCAACCAAGCTCTTCAAACTCCGATTCTGGGTTTTTATGGAGGCTTCTTTACGTAGGTGTGATTGATGAATTTGTTGGTTACTGGTGATGCATTTGGCCTCTGGTCCCTCTCCCCTCCCTGGAAATTAGGGGGTAGGTATGGTTGCCCTTAGGTGCTTTCTGAAAGTCACCTCATTAACATAAACACAGGTACGGTTGAAAGGGGCTTGTTATGAATAACAAGACATCCATTTCACCTTTATGTCTCTGAAGGGATTTCAGGAACTAAGGACAAGAGGCCAAATATTACAACAAACGTTGCTCCCAAGGCTCTTTTGCTCAGGAAATACCAAAGGTTTTGAGAGCTGTGAGCCAGGAGCTGCGGATGAAGACCAAACATCTATGAGAAACATATTCTGGTCATCTGGATGATTGAACATCTATTTCTCAGGACTCCCAACACCATACACTCACTATGGAGCAGCTCAGCGGGGGTGGAGCTTAGACCAGCTCCCTCCAGGGGGTAAGCTGACCTGTCCAGCCCATACACAGCTGCCTTTAGACTGGAGGCCAGGCCAGAGCAATCAGCTCGGACCAAGGGAGCCACTGCAGTGGATGGGGGAAGGGAACAAATCAGAGACCCATTCCTCAAAAGGGGCCTGGAAAATTAGTTAAAACTGAAAAGAGTTGACCATTCCAAATGCTGGCAAGGATGTGGAGCAACCGGAACTCTCACACTCCGTGAATGAGGGTGTAAACTGGTAAAAATCATTTGTAAAACAGGTAGAAATGACCAAACCTAACAAAAACATATCCCATAAGCCAGCTATCTATCCCCAGGAATGCACTCAACAGCAATCGGTGTGTGTGTAGGCTCACCAAGATGTATACCCAAATGTTCACAGTAGCAAATATCCATCAACCATAGAATGAATAAATATTAGGCTGAGCCTTGTGAAATGGCCTTTTTCGTAGATAAGAAGGTTAGAGATTAGCAATTTCATTTGATTGATCCTCATAGATTTGGTGTGTTTCTGCCATGGAATACTACATAGCAATGAAAAAGAGTAAGCCACCGCTTGCTGGAATGCTATGGCTGCAACTCACAGATCTAACAATGAATGAAAGAAACCAATCACAAAAATAAACATACTCCGTGGTTCCATTCCTTTGAAGTTCTAGAACAGGTTACGTTATCCGTGCTGACAGAAGGTCATAGTGGTGGTTTCCTTGACCTTTGGCTCAGGTCATGAGCCCAGCCAGGGTCCTGGGATTGAGCCCTGCATTGGGCTCTCTGCTCCAAGGGAAGCCTGCTTCTCCCTCTCCCTCCGAAGCTCCCCCTGCTTATTCTCTCTACTTCTCTCTCTCTGTTGAATAAATAAATAAAACCTTTAAAAAACTAAACATGAAATTATCACAGGATTCAGCAATGCCACTTCCGAATATTAAAAACAAGACAAAAGGCCCCAAATGGAATAACTTATGCTAAGCCCCAACCACCAAACCGAGGCTTTGCTTCTTGATGGTTTTGGCTCTCCCAGAAGTAAAATCTTAGGCCAGGAAATCAGGAGTCACCTGAGGGGTGATAAATCACTAGATTCTGCTTCTGAAACCCGGGCTGCACTGGATGTCCACTAACTTAAATTAAATTAAGGGGAAAAAAAGGACTCACCTGGCCAGCCCTTGTTAGGAATCTGCCTGATAGCCCCCTGACATCCCCTAGAGGAAAGGAACTTAGCAGTAACCAATCCACTTTTCCTTGTTCACTCCCTCCTGCCTATAAATGCCTTTCATATATTTTTTTAAGATTTTATTTACTTATTTGACACAGAGAGAGTGCACAAGCAGGCAGAATGGCAGGCAGAGGCAGAGAGAGAAGCAGGCTCCCTGCTGAGCAGAAAGCCCAATGAGGGGCTTGATCCCAGGACCCTGAGATCATGACCTGAGCTGAAGGCAGATGCTTAACCCATTAAGTCATCCCGGTGCCCCATTTTGGGCAGCTCCTCAGGCTCCTTTCTATCTGCTAGATTGGATGCTGCCTGATTCAAGTCAATTTTTGCTCAAACTCTTAACATTTTTAACATGCCTTGGTTTCTCTTTTACCATAAGTACATACCCCAAAGAGCTGTAAGCAGGGACTTGACTAGATATCAGTACACCCATGTTATATACTTCTTGTTATTATTGACGAAATATAGAAACAACCTAATGCCCACTGATGGATGAAATGTGGCTTATAAATGCAATGGAAAATTACTCAGCCTTAAAAAGAGATGCAGTTCTTTTTCTTTTTAAAGTTTATGTATTTAAGCCATCTCTATACCCAACGTGGGGGTCGAACTCAGGACCCCTAGATCAAGAGCTGCGTGCTCTACCAACTGAGCCAGTCAGGTGCCCCAAGATGTGGTTCTGACACCTGCTACAATAAGGATGACCTTGGGGCACCTGGGTGGCCCAGTCAGTGAAGCTCTTGATTTTGGCTCAGGTCATGATCTCAGGGTTGTGAGATTGAGCTCTGTGTCAGGCTCCTCACTAGCTGTGGACTCTGGTTAAGATTTTTCTCTTTCTCTCTGCCCCTGTCCACCACTGGCTAAAAAAAGAAAAAGAAAAGAAAAAAAGAAAAAAAAAACTTAAAAAAATAGGGATGACCTTGAAGACATTACACTAAGTGAAATGAACCAGTCACAAAAAAGACAAATATTTTATGAGTCTACAGGTAGGAGGTCCCTAAAACAGTTAAATTCATAGAGACAAAAAGCAGAATGGTGGTTGAATGGTGACTTGGGGCTTAATGGTTATGTTTCAGGATGGGATGACGAGAAAATTCTTGAAATGATTGCACGGCCGTGTGAATGCACTCAGTGCCCCGGAACTGTACACTTAAAAATGGTTAAAATCGTCAATTTTATGTTATGTACATTTTAGCACACACGCACACAATTTTTTTTTAAAAGATTTTATTTATTTATTTGACAGAGAGAGAGATCACAAGTAGGCAGAGAGGCAGGCAGAGAGAGAGGAGGAAGCAGTCTCCTTGCAGAGCAGAGAGCCCGATGCGGGGCTCGATCCCAGGACCCTGAGATCATGACCTGAGCCGAAGGCAGCGGCTTAATCCACTGAGCCACCCAGGCGCCCCCAATTTTTTTTTTAACGGCTCAGAAGGGATGGGGGGATGGGCAAAATGGGTGAGGGGGAGTGGGACACACAGGCTTGCGGTTACGGACTGAATAAGTAATGGGACTAGAAGGCACAGCATAGGGAACATAGTGATATTGTCACAGCCTTGGATGGTGACAGATGACAGATGGCAGCGACACTCGGGGTGAGCACAGCATAAAGTATAAACTTGTGGAATCGCTATGTTGCACACCTGAAACTAATGTAACATTGTGTCGGCTATACACAAATAATGTTTTGTTGTTGTTTTTGTTTTGTGAGAGAGGGAGAAAGAGAAAGAAAGGCAGGGAAGGGCAGAGGAAGAGGGAGAAAGAGAATCTTAAGAAGCGGACTTCACGCCCAGCCCCGGCGGGGGTGGGGTGGGAGGGGGGCTCAATCTCACGACCCTGAGATCATGACCCGAGCGGAAATCGAGAGTGGGATGCTTTAACCGACTGAGCCACCCAGGTGCCCCTAAAAAGTTGTTTGAAAAACTAAGAAGGAGAGGGGGTCTGCAATCCAAAGCCAGCCCAGCGGTTTCTTAAATGGACCCCAGAGGCTGTAGCCTGGCTGGTTCTGTCCCCAGGTTCTCTCTCCCAGGGAGACCCATGGCAAACCTGCCTTCAGTGCCCTACGGAGCAAAAGCTTGTCTACTCTCTAGACACCGACTTCAAAAGGCAGGGAAGTCTCTGAAAGTGACTTTGGAGCCCATTAGGAAGGCGCTGTCAGAAGTAAATTTACCAAAGAGGTCACCTTCTGACTCACACCTCAGGAGGGGATGCGTGACGTCAGTCTGTCTGATCTCGGGACCAGTGCGGAGTTTCTGCTAACTCTGTTCACGTTTGTCCCCGAAAGCCTGCCACAAAGGGAAAACCCCTTGGCTGAGCACCTACTATGTGCTGAGCGCACCGGGCCTGGAATCCTCATCGCTGCCTCCCCAGGGCAGTTCGATTAGACCCATTTTCCTGACTAGGAAACTTGAGTCTCAAAGAGGGTCTCACAGCCAGAAAAGCGGGAGCGGGGTTGGACTTTAGAGCCAGCTTTCTTGGCCCCAAAGCCTGCTGGCTGAGCTTCCTCCAGGGCTGGCCTGGGAGAAGCAGGGAGCTTGTGAGCCAACCTGTACTTTCCCAGAGGAAGCAGGAGAGAGGGCAAAGTCCACGCTGGCAGGCCTGTGAAAATAGAAGTCCCGGCTCACCTCACACCCTGCCCACCGTCCAGAAGTCTGTCTGGCAGAGGTGGCTTCTGGCTAGAGGGACTTCTGGTGTCTCCCACAGCAGACTGAGGGGGGTGGGGCAGGAGGGATGGGGGTTGGGGGGACCTAGTGGTACCGAGTGGATGGGGCCCTGAAATGGAAACTAGAGCCTCGAGTTTTAGTCCTAATGGGCTCCGTAATGCTCCATAATGCAACCAGGGCAGGTCCCCTACCCTCTCCATGCCTTGGTTTCTTTGTCAGTACAAGGGCGGGGGTTGGAGTTCATGATTGCTAAGTGTTCATCTACCAATCACCCCAATATGCATTGAGACCCTGGTCTGGCCAGCAGCCAAACTGTGGGGACACAGAAGACAGACGGGTCCTCTACCCTCCTTGGGTCGGGTCTAGTGGGAAGGGTAGACACTGAGAGTCACAAGTACACTGTGTGCCATGGGGGAGAGATGTGGGGGATACAGAGACCAACAGCCAATGGATCCAACCCCACCTCAAGGATCGGGCTCCAAGAACAAAAAATCAGCTCAAAGGACACCTAGCTTTCTGCCTGGCCTTTAGCCTGGGACCCCAAGTGGCTCCCCCTGAGTGCTCCAAACCCCGTCACCTATGGGCGGCACATCAGGGGCACAGGGATCCCAAATGGGGCTGGGGGGGGCTCCTACCCCTGCTTTCCTGATGAGCCTGGGGAGAGACAGAAACCTTCTTTCTCAGAAACCGAAACTCTCTACAATCGACCAGAAAGGGCTGAGAGGAGGGAGGGCAGAAGTGGTTGGCGCAGAGTGTCTTGCAAAAGGGAGCAGTGGAGACCTGAGAGGTCCCCAGGGCTCCTCCAGGAGGCCCCAGGCTGAACAAATGGGGGTCCTACTAACACCGTGGTTCTCAAATTCGGGTACAGGCTGGGATTGCCCAGAGAGCTTTCAAAACTCCCGATGTCGAGTCTCATCCCACAGAAATTGTGCTGTAACTGGGAGGCAGCCTGGGTTAATGCGTCGAGCCGAGGACCAGTGACATGTCAGAAGGCTGGAGTCTGCTCAGAGGCCATGGAAGCCGATTCAAGGAGGCCAAAGAGGTCAGAGGGTATCCAGGGGACAAGCAGGCTGTGTGTTCCGAACAGCATGGGGACATGGGTGCCCGGAAAGGCCTGCTTGGTGTTGGAGGAGAGATTAATCCCCACCTCACCCTCAGCCCTGCCCTGACCCTGACCCCCACCTAGGATTGCCAGATAAAATACAGGATGCCTGGTTAATTTGCATTTCAGATAAAAGGCAGTAATTCTGTATATGTCCCTGCAATATTTGCGCATACTTGTCTTAAAAAAAATTATTTGTTGCTCACCTGAAATTCAAATATAATTGGGCATCTGGTTTTTCTATTTGCTAAATCTGGCCACTCCACCTCACCCCACCACCAACCCGTTTTCGATCTCAGCTCTGATTCTAACGTGTGGGGGAGGGGAGGCAAGTCACCCGTCCTTCTTCTTCTCTGAGTCTTGGTCACCTCACCTACTTATAAATCCCTCCTGCCTCGGGGGCCAGGCTGACTGTTTCCAAGGCAGTGAGCATGAGTCACACAGGTCCCTGGGAAGGCATCATCGAGCTGTCTTGTCTGTAAAGGGAGATAGGGCCTTTCTCACGAAGAGATCATTTGATCATTTCCCTCCTGGGGGTCTGATTCGCATGAAAAGTGTTTCCGGAGTCTTCTTGCCCTGGGGTTACTGGCAACCAGACCGCAGCAGAGGGCCGAACATGGGCTGGTGGTCTCCGAGGTGTATGCCTCTCTCTCTCAGTCTCATCTGCTCTCTCTCCTTCTGTCTTCACGCTTCTCCCCTCCTCCTCCTCTCTGATTTCCTCCCTGCATCTATTCGCCCTGACTCTCAAACAGAAAGTGTTCATTCAATTCTCAGCAGGTGGTTGCTGTGGGCTTACTATGCACCAGGTACGTGCTCTGGACACTGCGGTGACCCAGAGTCTGCCCACACCAAGTTTTGGGTTGGGGAGAGGAGGTGGCAAGACTCCATTACTTAAAGGAACATGCCATGGCAAAAGAACACATCAATTCAGGAAACTGATCTCCCTCCTTGAGGACATATTCTGGGCGCTGGCATCTAAGGAGTGGAGCTGGGGGTGCACCCAGCGGTGGGACGGGCACTTGCAGAGAGACCTCTGGGGAACAGCATGGCTGGTGTAGCTCATGTGGCCTGGAGAGTGGAGGACAGAGCAGAGAGTGGCTTGAGATGGGGGTGCACCTGCTGGCAGGACCAGACGTGCTGGGTGGTGGGGACTGTGAGAGGAATTTGAGTCGTTAGCCCATGCTAGAATCTAGCAATTCCACACCTACACAACCACCTGTAAGAATTTCCTATTGCTGTGATAGCACATTGCCACAAACTTGGTGGGATAAAGCAAAAACGAATCTACTATCTTATAGCTCTGAATGTCAGACGTCCAAGATGGGTCTCACTGGGCTAAAATCGAGGTGGGAGCAGGGCTGGAGGCTCCAGGGGGATGATGATCCATTTCCCTGCCTTTATCAGCTCTTAGACTCCATCCTGTTCCTTGATTCATCTTCAAAGCCATCAGTGGCTCTTCAAGTCTTTCTCTTGCTGCCATCTCTCTACTTCACTCATTGGACTTCCCTTTTCTACTTACAAGGACACCCTTGTAATTAACAGTAGACCCACCCAGATAATCCAGGATCATCTCCCCATCTCAAGGTCAGCTGATTAGCAAACCTAATTCCATCCTCTGCCTTAATTCCCCCTTTGCCGTGTAATCTAACTCATTCACCGGCTCTGAGAATTAGGATGTGATGTCACTAGAGGGCCATAATTCAACCCATCACACCGTCCAAGAGAAATAAGCATCATGTCCACCAAAAGACTTGTACAAGAATATTCTTAGCAGCCTTATTCCTTAGAGCCCCAAACTGGAAGAGACCACATATCCATCAATTGCAGAAGAGACAAACAAGTCATAGTACAGTTACCCAATGAAATATTACACAGTAATAAAAAAAGAATGAGCTACTGATTCACAATAACATGGATTAATCTCACAGACTTAATGTTGAGCAGAAGAAGCCAGACAGAAAAGAGTATGTACTACCGATCTTCCTTGACTTACTGTGGGGTTATGCCCAATAAACCCAACATAAACTGAAAATATCATTAACACTTACATTAGCTCCCAGTTGGGCAAAATCCTCTCAGGCAAAGCCTATTTTATAGTAAACTGTTGCCTTCCTCATGTAATTTATCGAATTGTCCCCAGCATCACAAGAGAGGATCACACTGCATGTTGGTAGCTTGGGAAAGATCAAAATCGGAGACTTGAAGTACGGTTTCTACTGACTGTGTAGAAACCATCATTTCGCACTATCAGAAAGTTGAATAATCTTAAGTTGAACCATGGTAAGCTGGGGACCATCTGTATATGATTCCATTTGTAGGGGGCCACCTGGCTGGTGCAGTTGGTTGAGCACCCAAGTCTTGGTTTTGGCGTGGGATCTCAGGTCTGTGAGCTCAAACCCTGTATCCAGCTCTAGGCTCAGCTTGGTGTCTGCTTGAAATTTTCTCTCCCTCTGCCCTCCCTCCCGAAATCTTTCACTCTCTCTCAAATAAATAAGGAAGTCTTTTATTTTTTAAGATTATTTTTTATTTACTTGACACAGACAGAGAGATAGATAGAGAGAGGGAGAGAGTAAGCACAAACAGGGGGACAGGCAGGCGGGGGAGAAGCCAGTTCCCTGCTGAGCAGGGAGTTCGATGCGGGGCTTGATCCCAGGACCCTGGGATCATGACCCGAGCCAAAGGCAGTTGCTTATTAACTGAGCCACCCAGACACCCCATAAGTAAATCCCTTAAAAAAATGATTCCGCTTGTAAGAACTCAGGAACAGACAAAACGAATCTATGACATAGAGGTCTGAATAGTGATTACTTCTGGGCGGTGCAAGTGGGTACTGAGCACACCAGGAACTGGAAATGTTCTGCATCTTCTGCAAGCCGTGCCTGTTACTGTAAACTCCAAAAACAAAAAGGAGGGGCATATATTTTAAGAGCAATAGGAAACCACAGCAAGATTTTAAGAAATGACATGACATAATCTGATGTCCATTTATAAAACGTCACTCTATTTATTGGATTGAAAATAGACAGGCAGTCAGAGCAGAGAGGAACCTGTTGCAGCTGCCCTGAAGAGGACAAACATGTCCCAGACTGGGTGGTACTGGTAGAAATGGATAGAAGTGGGTAGTTTCAAAGACAGTTAGAAGGAGGAACCCAAAAGACCTGATTTGGAATATAGTTGGATAAATGGATGGGAGGATGTAGGAAAGAGCTGATGGACAGATGGGTGGATGGGTGGAAGGATAGATGAGTAGATGGATTGTGTGGGTGGATAGAAGAGTGGGTGGTTGGTTGGATGGATAGATGGGTGGATGGAAGGGTGGATGGATGGTGGATGGAAGGGTGGATGGATGGTGGATGGAAGGGTGGATGGATGGTGGATGGAAGGGTGGATGGATGGGTGGGTAATGGACAGATTGGGTGGAAGAGAGGGTGAGTGGACAAGTAGGTGAGTGGCAAGATGGACGGGTGAAGAGGCAGTTGGGAGAATGAGTCGCCAGGTGAATGTGTGTATGGATGAACTTCCTCAAGCAGACAGATTCTCTTCTATTGTTATTTGTGTCCAGAAAGTGCAGATGAGTTGCCCTAGTCAGTAAGCACGCAATCTTTCCCCTGAGATATCTGTTTACACTCCTGTAGTTCCCCAGTGCTTCAAGGAGAAAAACTAGTTACTACAATACCCATCAGGGAGCAGACACTTACAAACAGGCTGGTTTAATGAGATGCAAGGATCCCCCAATCCTCTGGGAATTACAGTCCAAATGCTGGTGATACCCACGTGAATGGAGGATGAGGCAAGAATAGAAAAGCCTCCTAGTACTTCCCCTTGGAAGCCATGCGTCCTCCTTTTCCTCCCTATCACCTTCACCCAAACCACCTTCGCCATTGCCTCCTTCAGCATCTCCACCCCACGACTACCCGCATCACTGTATGGGTTTGTTGACACTGCAAACTGCGCTTGCTCAGGTAGAAGGTATGGGCTTGTAGGCTCCAATCTGCAGGAACAACTTGCTGCTGTTTCTTCTTCTTTTTCTTCTCCTCCTCCTTCTTCTTCATCATCTTCTTCTCCTTCTTTTACAAATTGCTTCTTGCACAGGACCTCAGCACATCCCAGTGGTGGCTGGCCTTTTAATCCCTGGGTGGTTCAGCCCCCATTTCCAGGCTATTTGCCCCCATGACCCATTCCTGTATCTCATAGCAGGACAAACAAGAAGGAAGGGAGAGCAGCAGTTTACAGAGGGAACAAGGGCTGAAATCCTGCCAGTAGGGGCCCCGGATAATCCCAAATTGGGTCCAGGTGCCCTAAACTCCAATTCACATGCATTCCTTGGTCCTCCAACTAGCTCATTTCTCTCCCTGTGGGAGTCTGACAGCTCAGCCTCCCCAGAGCTTTTCTCTCACCTCCCCAGGCAGGCTGAGTTCGTGCTATTTGGGTAAATAATATTCCCCTTGGTTGTCAGCTGCAGGCTTATTTACCTGGTGATGGGACCAAGTGATTCCTTCCCACCCCAACACAGGTGCTGGGACTCAGGGTGGGGGGGAGCCAGGACCCGACAAACCCTCAGGGAAGGGGACTCGGCATCTCACAATGGCTATGGGGACAGTCACATTCACAACTACACTCAGGGGCCTCCCTGGACTTCTGCACCTGGGAACAAGCTAGAGCTAAAGTCACCATGCCCCCGAGCTGTGATTTCATCCAGTTATCCTATATCCTGCCTCTAAGCTAAAATAGAGTCATTCGATCTTCTGCAGCCATGAGCAGATACTCTATACTTTAAAACTCTGCATGCTTTGAGTACCCCCAGCCTTAAGCCCGTGTGCTGTGTTGGCCCTCCCTCCCTCAGGCTGTGAGGAAAGGTGGTCACTGAGTCCCCCACGCCATGGGACAGTGCAATCGGGGGCTTGCTGCCCAGCTCTGGAATGCTGCAGTTGTCTTCCTGCCGGCAGCTCTGCCCTGATGCAATCGCTGGCCTAGCCATCCCATTCTGCAGCTGCTGGGAGCTGAGAGTCTGGGGCAGGGCCCAGCTGTGCCAGCTGTCGGCGACAGATGACGCTACGGAGCTCGGCCATGACTCACATTCCAGTACAGGGGAAATGTGCAAAAGTTATACGATGCCTTTGGGGTGCCAAAAATCATCTTGGTTTTGTCTTGCAAAATGTTCAGCTTGCAGAGCACAGGGCAGACGGAGGAAGGGGGTGGGAAGGAGGCGAGGGGAGCAGATCGGTCTCCAGTCGATGCTGCCTGTCACACACCCTCCATGGCTCTAATAACAACACTCAGCATTTAATCAGCCCCTTTGTGGAAGCAGACGATGTCACACTCACTAATTAGTTAATCTGCACAGCCCCCCTTGGAGGAGGAGCCATGTTATTATCCCCACTGGGACCCAGAGGGAAACTGAGGCCAGAATGGGAATTTGGCACCGAGCTGAGAGAACACAGCCTGGCAGCTGGACCAGGACCAGTCTGTGGCTTATGGCCCCTTCTGGCAGCCTCACTGTTGTCCTCCTCCCCCATTCCCGGCTTCGGTCTGCTCACAGTGCTGGTGGCTGTCTCCAAAGACACCTGGGCAAACTGTCAGGATTGGGCCTGAAGGCAATCACGGGAAAGGGCAAGCAGGGCATTGGAGCAGAGAGAGTTCAACTTGGCAGCTGGACCGGGCCAGGCCCCTAGGGAATACGTGCTCTGAACCAGACACCTGTTCTGGTATGCTTCTTCCAAAAGGTCCCAGAAGTGGGGGTGGAAATAATGGTCGTGACTCTCGCCATCACCAGAATGCCTTCTGTCTGCTTCCTGTTCAGACAGCTCTGGGTTTTGATTGTCTTTAGAACTGAAGGAAGGAACAGTTCTACTAGGAGGCACCATCATGGCTCCATTGAATTGGAAATTGAGACCGCCACCTGGCCATTTGGGGATCTTCATCACACACAGACACACAGACACACAGACACACAGACACACACACACACGGAGAGGGTGTAGGGGTGGAACCAAGGGTCCCCAAGGAGCACCTCCTACATCATCCTGCCCAGTGGTAAATGTAGATGGAAGCATGTCGTGATGCTTTACCACTGGGATCACCAATGGCTCTGGCCCCCAAGGATGAAGACAGGTCAGTCCACCAGGAGAAGAACCCTGACTAAAGGAGACCCAGGCGGGAGGCCAGTGGAACGTGAAATAAGGAGTCAGAAGACAGAAGTCATAAACACCTTTTAGGAATTTGCAACTGTTGCAAAAATAGAGTTCCGCCCCCTCCTTGTGTTTTCTTCCTGGTTACTAGGGTCGCTGAGGATGAAATCATTAAGCCCTCCCTCCATTTCTTTTTAAATAGGAATGATCGCAATTAAAAAATATTTGTCGTATCTTTCCTTTTCCTTCCCCCCAATATTTATAACAACAGTCAAGTCAAAGTTATATTTATATCAAACTTTAATGTACACACAAATCGCCTGGGGATCTTAACCTGCTTAGATCCCTGAACCTGAGACTCTGCATTTCTAACACAGCCCAGATGGAGTCAATGATACACTTCAATCAGGAAAACTGAAAAGACAGGTTGTTGGTGGTTAAATGTACCCTTTAATTCAGTCGTGAGATGCCCAGATGGACTCACTTGAGGAGAGTAGACTTGAGGAGAAACGGACATCACCTTGAAAATCTTGGACTTGGATCTTAACCATGACCCTGACCATGGAATATCAGAGCTCGTTTGGATAAATGGAAGAAGGGTGTGTATGTGTGTATGTGTGTGTGTGGATGCATGTGAATTCGTGTGCATGGGGCAGCCAAGGGATGGAGTGTAGTTACTACGATTGACAATGGTCCAAGGTGGACCAGTAGGATTCTTTCTTCTGGGAATCTAGAACTTGGAACCAAGACACAGTAGATTTGGCAGTTTGGATTCTGATTAATTGCAAGGATCTGGTAAAGATCCCTAAACTGTTGGTGATATAGTCAGTCCTTATAGCTGCCCTGATTCCTGCTCTTCCTGAGGCTGTGTGTGTGTGTGTGTGTGTGTGTGTGTGTGTGTGTAACATTTCCTTGAGTCCTCTCAGGAATTCCACCCCAATATTTGTCCCCCCACCCATCCCATTCTCTCTCTCTCTCTCTCTCTCTTTCTTTCTTTCTTAACCTAAGCTGGAGTTTGCCTTCAAAATAACAAGTAACACAGAATTCCCTCCAGAAGTAGTTTCTGCTCTGGACTCAGTCTTCAGACCTGAGTGTCCAGGTCATTTTCAGGCTGATGCTTCACGTCAGACCCCCTTCCAGCTGCTTCTTCTCCACCGTGGCTCCCATTTGCACTGAGCCACAGCCCATCACCCTGTTTTCCTGGGATGGGAAACACTTTCCAGGGCCCAGGAAACACTTTAGAGGCCTTTCCCCTGCAGAAACACACTACTCCCCTTTTTGCCTCTGAAGAATTTCTACTGGAACTTTGAGACCCAATTGAGTCATCCAGTCCTCCAGACCCAACTCCCTCCCCCGGGGCTTGCTTACAAGTGCCCCTTGTAAGGAGGCTCTCTGCTTAGCTCCCACCCGCAAACACCAGAATTGCGCCTGTCCCCCCTGTACACTGAGCTTCCTGACGGCAGGGACTGGCTTCTGCTTCTCTCTGTTCTCTCTGCCCCCTCCCTCTCCCCGCTCCCCACCCTCATTAGCACATGGGGACCATAGTGCTCCCATCTCAAGAGTAGCTCTGAGGGAAGGTGTGTTAAGTGATTTACAGCTTGAATGAATGGGTATGTGTGTGTGAGGCCAAATAGGAGGGGAGATTTTCTTCATTTACCAGGAATTCACAATTGACGACAGGCCCCTTTGGATGCCAGGCAGGATGCTGGGCCCCGGGGGGATGAGGAATGGGGGAAGGACACAAGCGATGGAGTGTTCCGACCTCTCGCGGACCACTCAGTCACCCCGAGGAGGTGGAACCCATCTCTCTCTTTCCTCCCCCTAAATGAACCAGTTCTCCAGTGATCCTACTTGCTTTTTTACCTCTCCCACGCTAAACCCGGTCACGCGGGGCCCGAAGGAGGTGGACCCAGGCGCTCCCTTCCCCGCGTGCTGCACGGCGGGTCCTGCCCCCTCTGGCCGCCTACGGAGCCCCAGCTGCGTCCGAGCCCAGCGCCCACCGCCCCCACGCAGCCGGCCAGCGCCTGCGGAAGGGCTCGGCTCGCCCGGCCTCGGCGCCGCTCCCCTCCCTGGCACCAGGGGGCGCTGCCGCCCCACGACCGTCGCCATGGTCACCGCTGGCGGCGGAGTGGGGTTTACGTAAAGGACGCAGCGTCCCCCGGGGGGCGGAGGCGGCCTTCGCGCCGGCGCCGGCGCCCTGCGGAAGCGGCGTTAGTGAATCGGGGCCTTGGGGAGCCCAGGATGGAGGTGGCGGTCGCGGCGGCGGCGGCGGGCCGAGCCCTGCGGAGGGCGGGAGGTAAGGGGGACAGCGGGCGCGGCACGGCGGGCCGGGCCCCGGGCGCGGGCGCGGTGCGAGCGGCGCGACGGGCTGGGCAGTGTCCAGGGCGCGCGGTGGCCGACCCGACGGGTCCGCCGGCAGAGGTGCGGCTGCCACGAGCGCCGGAGGCAGGTGTGAGATCCGTGGAGCTCCTGGCACCGGTGCGGGGATGGTGACACCCGTGGCGCGGGCGTGGGCAGCGTGGGGCTGGCACAGGCAGCGTGGTTTCCCTGGCACGGGGGTCAGAAGACTCACCCCCACCCTGGTGTGGTGGTGGCCGCCCAGGTGTAAGGCGGGTGCCGTCCTCCGTGCAGGTAGGTGGTGGGCACAGCACTAAGACTGATTCGGGGTGACAGTGGCTAGTTCGTAGGCGTGTGGCAGTGCACCTGGTATGGGCGCTAGGGTGTTGGATGGTTCTGGCCTGACATGGTCTGGCATGACGGCACTTGGACTTGGAGAATTGGTGTCCTCAGCATGACAGGAGTTCCTGGTGTGACTGGGAGAGATGGCCTTGGCACCGTATGGTGCCTGGAAACTCCGTGGCTCCCAGAGCCTGGTGGATGGAAGGGTAAATGTCCATCCTGCCACTTTAGTGATGATGAGGGACATGGCCTCTGTCACCGGGGCCCACTTTTAATGCCTCTTGGGTACACCGGACTGAGGAAGGAGAAAGGCTGGGAGAAGGTACCGGTGTCCTTTATAATGGATCTGAAAGAGAGATGCCAGGAGGTGCTTCTACCACGAGGAACCCAGCGGTGACCCAGATGGAAACCTGACCAGGTACTAGCATTGTCCTGGGCTCATGTGTTCATCTGGCTTCAGAGAAGGAGGAAAGGGGGGATGGTTCTCAGCCACGATCACTATACTTGAACATGGGTCACAAGACATGTGCAGGACTGAGTGGTGACCTGTGTCAGAGCCCGGGGAAAGGTGGTACACCATCTGTCTGTCCTATCCAGGCCCCGTCTTCACTTTGGGTTGATGGTTCGCTCCGGGGTATCTGGGAGTTGCCTCTCTTCTTTGATGCTTGGAAGCCTTTGGGTCCCGAGGATCGTTGCGGGGCTGGGGGTGGGGGGTACTTGAAAGATGACATTGCACCCAGTGGGCATGTGCCAGGATGCATCTGCTCCCACGGGTCTTTTGGGAAGCCTTGGGTGAGGGTCTCACTCAGCGTCATGTGGTGTCTACCTCATAGAGGGGCAATTTGCAGAGCTCCAGGGAAGTCTTTGGATGCGGGGGACATCTTTAGGACTTTGTGGCTCTTTGGGGGGCAGTGGGAACGGGGTAGAAGAATCCATGGGGTAAACTTGGGCTGGGCCTGGGGAAGGCCGTTAGGAGTCCAGAAGAACGGCGCAGAGGGTGTGGGAGAGTAGGGTGGTCTCGTTTGCTAAGGTGGGTGCTTGGAGACGCTGCTGAGATTCCTTAAAGCGGGCGTGTCATCTGGTGCACGTGGAGCCAGAGGACTGACCCTCCAGTCTCAGCTGTGTGACCTTGGGCGGGTGACTTTACCTCTCAGATGCGTGTCACCAAGTGGTCGCGGAGGAGGAAAGGAGATGGTGCTCATGGAAACAGTGAAAGGCTGAGCAAAGGTCAGAGATCCTCACCAGGTAGGGTGACCAGGGTGGGAGGCGCTGGAAGCGGAGGCCTGCAATGTGACTGGGGAGGAAGGCAGCCGGAAGGTCGAGAGCCTGTCACAGGGAATTAGAGGCCCTGAGTGTAAAGGCTCCTGGTGGGGGAAAAGTGGGGTCTGTTGACACTGTGAGTCAGCTGCTGAGCTGGAACCGGGCCCCAGGTCTCCCGAGGACGGTCCCGAGCACGTGGCCGCAGCAACGGTGCTGTCTGTCCTGCAGGAGCGGCCTGAGCGAGAGGAAGCCCTCGCTTGCACTGAAGATGCACTTCGTGGCCGCATAGGGCCGGGACGTGTCTGTGGCTGACCGATCTGGGGGACCCGTGTGGCAGGGAGACTTGGAAACGTGTGTGTCCTCTCTTGAGAATTTCCTTTGGCTCCGGGTTCTGAGGATGGGGTCAGGGAGCCGTCGCATCAGCGTTCTGGGGGCTGTGGCCAGCAGAAAGCAAAGGGGGTCAGAGCCACAGAGTGGGCACAAGGGCCGGTGGGCCAGCCAGAGAGGCTGGGGACACGGGGGACAAGGAGAAGGGGAATATGGGCACTCTGAGGGGTGTGGCGCAGATTCCCCAGGACGTCTCACCCCACATGGCCCCACTTTTCTGAAGGGCCTTCCCACATGGAGAAGGTGAGGGAGGCTGGGGATTGCTTTGCCTCCTGCCTCCAGGGGCTGGTTCCTGACAGCAGACCCCACGGGCTCCGGCCCACTGCTCAAGCCCTCCGCACGAGGGTCTGTGCTAGCCAGCAGCCCAAGCTCCTGCTTGCTCCGCGAGGCAGAAGGTTTTTTGCCCCACGTCCAGGCTGCAGTGTCAAGCCTCGTGGGTAGAAGGAGGACACAGCTCCACCAGACCCGGGATGGTGAGCTGCCTTTTCCACGCTGTGGGACTCACCCTGCCCCCGTGGCTGCTGGGTGGACACCAGCCTTCCGAGGCTGGTGGGAGGGGTCCGAGGCTGGTCTCACAGGCTCCGTGCAGCGCCCTTGTCGGCCTCCTCTGGGAGTGGCCCACACTTCAGCTCCAGCCTGGGGAGCTTTCCACAGGGTAAGCCCGTTAGGAGGCTATGCCTGGGGCCTCTCCGTTGTGAATATTCAGCACTCACGGCCCCTCAACTCGCCCTCTGCCTGTTTGCTTTGATTTGTGGCCCAGCCTTATGGTCTTGGGCTTCGGGAGCCCTTTGCAGCTGCCCCTTGCCATCTGCTTGCGGTGCTGGGACTCTGCACAGCGGAGCCGGGTGGCAGGAAGGGCAGCTAGGAGACGGGGAGAAGTTGGCGTCCGTTCCCCAAAAGCAGAGCTGAGCTTTCTTCCGTGTCTTCAGGGTCCGAGCCGGTGGGGAGTCCAACCAGGTCACCAGCCCTTGTTCTGGGGCACAGATGCTGCTTTTGAGCAGATCCCAGCTGGGGCAGGGGGCCAGTCCCACAGGCGCGGACCTCAAGGGCAAGCAGCTCTCTGGAGCTGAGACGTTTTCAACTCCAGTCCTCAGTGCTGTTTCCATTGCTTTGTCCATGTTTCTCCAAAAGTTGCTTAAGTCAGCTCCTGGCAGCCCTCGTTCCTCAGCTGCCTCATAAATCGTGGTGCCCGGTTCCTCGGCTTCGGGGTGCCAGGGAATCGGGCATCTCTGGACAGAGGATTCTGGACCAGGGCTGAGCATGCCAGGCCAGCCGGCCACCGCCAAAGGCACCGCCTGTCGCTGGAAGCCACTCCTCCCCCAGCCCTCCTGCCAGGGACCAGACGGGGGCTCGGGCTGAATCACCTGTTGGCTTAGCGCCCCCACCTGAATGCAGCTTCGCACTGGAATCGCTTTCCGATACGCGCTAGTGGACTGAGCAAGGAGCACTGGGGGAGACATCAATGAGCGTGTGGTCAGAGGAAGATAAATCTTTTAGAACCACCGAGCCAGCCTGGGACATTGCCGGATGTGGTTACCTCCCCAGCGGGCAAGGCTGAAAACCGTTTATCTTGATTTTCAAATTTCCTTTCTGATGCCGACTCTGATGGGGCTGGATCTCTCTGGGGCAGACTGGGGAGTGTGCGTGTAGGTTAGGAAGACCCAGGAGACGGCAGGCAGGACCCCCAGGGACCTTGGCCGTGGAGGTGGAGGGAGCGGTCCAGGAGGTGAGGCGGAGGGGAGTCTGTGGCCGCAGGTGAGGGTGTTTGGCGACCCGCCCAAACCCTGCCCACAGCCAGGGCCGGGTGGTTGAGATGAGCAGGGGTGGGGCTGCCTGGGGATTGCACGTGTGTGTAGCCGCGTGTGTCCGTAGCTGCCTGTGGGAAGTGAGGGCTGAGGGGGTGTGGAGCTGTTGGTGTGGGAGCTTGTGGGCTCCTGTGTCTGGCTGGCCCAGTGTCAGTGGGTGTGAGGAGCGGGGCGTTGCTGGTCTCCACCGAGCAGGAGAGAACAGTGGGAGCAGGGGTGGGGGTGCCTTCCAGCTGGGGAGTGGGGAACGTCTCCGGCTGTGATTCCTCCGGGAGGAGCCTTCTTGCTTCCTCCGTATTCCTTAGAAGGAAGCCCAAGCTGGAGGTGTGGCTCTCCAGCACCGGTATGGGCTCACTCACGCCTGCTCCCGGGCTCCCGCTCCAGCTGCCCTGGAAGGCAGCTGGGGATGGTTCGCTTGGGTGGCAGAAGAGAGCCTGGTAGCCGGGAGCATTAAGACTTGGGGGCTCTGCAGTCAACCAGACCCGGATTCGAATCCTCGTTCCTCTCTATACCTCAGTCTTGTCATCTGAGATGGGGACAGTAAAACCTCCAACCAGGGTGGTTGGAAGAATTCCACGACCTAGTAATGTCTGGTGAGAGGAAAGATCATGCCAGAAACAAGAACACACACACACACACACACACACACACACAAAACAGGCATTTTTGCTCTTATAGTAGAATGTTTTCTACAGAAAAGCAGTTACATCATGATCTGCATGTGTTGGTACCAAGGAAGATGTCATAGGTCATGACCTTTTTCTTGATAAGGAGAAGGTAGCTCCACCCAACCCTTGGCCTGGATAGAATCTTGCTTATCTGTCCACAGAATCCTGCACAGAAGTAATGTCGGGACCCCTAAGGACCGTTTCCACTTGGAATTCATCAGTAGTCCTCTCTCGAGCACCTATGGTGATTTGGGTTCAGTGAGGCCACAGAGAAGAATTCGGCACCCCCGAGCCTGTAAGGTACAGACTCTGCCCTCCAGGCATTCAAAGTCTGAAGTTAGGAAGTTGAGAAGTTAGGGAGGTGAAGGTCTCTGCGGCAATTCCTGGAGAGGGGCCACTAGAGGTCAAAGGAGATTGAGGAACTTGAACTAGGGAGGTCAACAGAGACTTGGGTGGCAGTGGCCTTTAATCTGGGCCATCCAGTGATGGTAGAGGAAGTGGCAGCAATGGGAGACGTGGCTGGAAATGTGAGGCGCTGCCGGGCTGTGGTCTGGCTTGAGTGTAGGGCGCAATATGGAAGCAGGGGGGGCTAGGTTTGGCAAAGTGACTTGGAGCTGGGTCCCCGGGAGCGTGACAGCAAGGGTGTGGGTTGGGTCTGTGGAAGACATGGGGAGCCACCGAAGTGTTCTGAGGGAGAAGGTAGGGGCAGGCAGGTACCCCCCCCCCCACCCTCCATAGACATCTGGCATCAGGTGCCCGGCGTAAGGAGGCCAGCTGGCGCTAGGGCAGTTCTCAGGTATGGAGGGCCCTGCGGAGGAAAAGGGAAGGACCAGTCTTCCTGATTACAGAGGGGAGATAGAACCCAAGAGATCTGTCAGTTTGGTCAGTAAGGGTGGGCCCAGGAACGGGCCCGGAGGCCAGGCCCCGGATCAGAGCTGGGCCCCGGATGCATTTCCCACACGTGCCTTTCAGTTGTCTTGATTCCTGTCTGTTCCGGCCTGGGAGCAGGAGGAGAGGCTCTCAGGGACCCCAGGAGGCTGGTTGTTCTGCCTGCAAGGCTGTTCTCATCCCTGAGGACCCATCGAGGGGGTTCCAGTGTTCCTGGCATTTATTTCCAGCCGTTTGATCATTTTCTCACCAAATTACCCCTTGAAATTTCGCCTGCCTGAGTTCAGCCCAGGAGGTTACTATTCTGGGAAGTTTCATCAAAACCCTTGCAGCGTTTGTGAGTTCTCTGAGCCAGGGGGCAGGTGGGAGGAGAGCGGGGCTTGTCTTCACCTGTGTTTCGGGGGCCGCCACTTCCAGCTCCCAGAGATGCTCCTGGCCGCGGAGCCTGCCGGGCCGGGGGCTGGGGAAGGGGAGGCAGGACAGCGCTTCTCATTCATCCCGAGAAAGCCCCTTGTCGTCGCCTCTCCTGAAGCCATTTAATTAATTTATGATTGATGTTCCTGGACTTACTGGAGGTTCATTTATTATTGATGTGCCTTCATTATACACCATTCATTCTGTACTTTTGAGCACACGGCTGCTCCTGCCGGGCCGGCCACATGGCAGGGTGAGCGCTGCGGGGCTGCTGCTCTGGTCCTCACGCCCCTCACCCCTGGGGACAGAGCCCGGCTTCCATCAGACTCTCTCAGGTCTTGGGGGGCCGAGCAGACCCCAGGGCTTCTGTGTCTGGGAGCCTTTGCTCAGCCACAACGCAGTAGTAATAATAATGGTTTTCATTTTAGGAACCTGGGGGACCGAACAGGGCACGGTGCATTCTTGCTCACTCTTCCACTTCTCTGGCTTACAGGAGGCTCAGCGAGGACACGTGGCAGGGAGATGGGGAACCAGGTGTGAGCCCAGGCCCCTCGCCTCCCCTCTCCAATCCCTGCCTCTCCTTTGGGCCCTACACCGGCCGTTTCCCTATGAAGCCTTTCTTCTGCTTCCCGAACTCCAGTACCGGCCTAGCTAACAGTGGGGCCCGCCGCCCCCCGAGAGTATGTGTTGTTAAATGTTGGTGGCTTGTCCCCCTCCCTAACCCATGGCCTCATTGAAGACTAACAGTAAGGACCAGATAGTGCTTCCTGAGTAAAGATGCCAGGCGGGCCGCGCTAAGCACTTGTCATGCATTAGCTCATTTAATCCTCATGGCCACCCCCAGGGGCAGGTGATGTCAGCCCATTCTGTAAATGAGTTAGCCCCGTGCTCTGGGCACTCAGGGAATAGGTGGCAGAACCAGAACTTGGACCCCGGCAGCCTTGAGATACAGGGCGCTGAGTGATTCCCTCCCTCTCCATCTCCTTGGGCCTGTTTGTTTATCAGACGTCTGTATGTTTATCTAGTGACCACATCGTCCTCCTTCTCACGTCTGGCCTGAAGTGTTGGCCTGCATGGGGGCCAACCCTCCCTTGCTTTGGAGACCAGGAATGCCCACTCACATGGGATGGGTGATTTTAGGGAGACAGCAGGGCACGTGGAGGGCCCTGGGCCGGGATTCTGCTCCTGGCCCGGCTGGGCAACTTCAGGTGAGTCATTCAGCCCCTGAGCCTCAGTTGCCCTGTTTGGATCTTAGCAACAGTGGCATTTCTTCTCTCCCTCACTGGCTGTGCCTGTGGTCAAAGGTGATGCAGGGTAGGAAAGACGCTGTAGGAATCAGGGGTTGGATTGCTTGTGCGTGAGTTCTGCGAGTGGGCACGAAGGCCGAGAATGCGCCAGGACGCAGAAACGCAGGCCAGGGGATCTGTACCCACCTTCTCAGCCGCCCTGGGTGGACTGATGCGCTCCGTGGCTTGCCAGCTGGCAAGGACTTGCTCTAGGACCCTTGCACGGCCAAGAGCTGGGTGGGAGGTCCCTAGAATGGGTGCCAGGCCGCAGTGTGGTGTCCCCGTTGGCTGAATAGTCCCTGGGTCCCTGGAGGTGGTCTCTCGTGCACTGGGTCCTTGGGCTGTGTGCAAGTTCACGGGACCCTGCTGGAGGCTCTGGGCCCTCCTACCCCTCTCGTCTGGGTAGCCTGACTAGGCCAATTCAGGCTAGGTTTGGTGAGGGAGGAGGATAGCTTGCCAAGCAGCTGCTGGACTTCCCCTCACCCCTCAAAATATGCGGAAAGCCCGGTGAAGAGGTGAGCCCTGCGTTTGTTCCGGAAAGCGGTGAGGCTGGCTGCCTCCCCATGGCAGGGTTCCCAGGGCGTTGGCTAGGAGTCCGCTGCTTTCTCATCAGCCTGGGGAGCACGGCGCGGGCTGCCAGGGCCCCCAGGGCCTGGAGAGGCGGGCAGAGGTCTGAGACAGTAGGTGGGGGTAAGGCTGGCCTGGCATGGCTGTTGGAGTCTGTGGCCGGGCTGCTGGTGGGTGACGTCCCGCTGCACTTCCCGTTTTGGGGATTACATCAGGCTCCCCGGGCTCACCCTTTGGCCAACTCCCACCTCATCCCGGCGCCCACGCGGCCCTGGGATAGCTGTCCGGCTGCAGCTTCGTGCCAGCCGCAGAATCTGCCAGCAGCCCTGGGCCCGGCAGCAGACAGGGCTGTCCGGGCCCGTCCCAGCTCAGCAGCGGGCAGCAGTTACCCTGCAGGGGTGGCCTCCCAGTGCGCACCTGCCCGCCATCACCCTTCGATTCCTTTCGTTACCCATCTCTGACTCGTTCTCGCTCTCTCAATTCAGCGTAGCATAGGCCTGCAAGCGTGGACGTTAGCATAAAGATGGAGCTTTATTTGAGTCCACTACTGCTTGGGCAGGTCACAGGACCTCTGAGCCTCAGTTTCTTCATCTCGAAAATGGGGGCTCTCGTGGAATATGGCATCTGGGGTCACTGTCAGGCTCCAGTGAGATACAACCTTGGAAGTTCTGCCCGGTGCCAGGAACATTGCACGGACTCAATACCTCCTGTCGTTAATCACCACCACTGTTTGAGCTCTTCTCAGTCAACGCAGGTAGGCACGAAGCTGAGAGGACCCTCCCCTTGCTGAGGCTGCTCCCTTTCTCCTCCGCAGCCAGGCAACCCTAACACGGCTCCTGCAATGCAGGCCGGCCCCCTGGCCTTCCGCCTCTCCCCTCCCGCTTCTGGGCCACTTCTCAGGGCTGGCAGTGTCCCACCTTCCCTCTGGCATCTTACCCTGTTCCTGCCCCAATCCTCTTTTAGGCTGGCTCCCATCTCCCCCGCCCTCCCCCTTCCTTTTGTTTCCTCTCCTGGTTGGTTTCCTTCCCCTTGGCACCTGTTCCTTCCTGCCGCTTTTCTTTGTACAACTTTTCCTCCCCCGAGGCCTCTGGGTGAAACCAGTGTCTTTCCTCGGAGACCCTCTGACCCTCTTGGGCAGAGTGGTGGCCTCTGAGCCCCTCCAGTTGCACTCGGCTGTGGGAAGCTGGCCCGGGGGTCCGACTGTGCATCCTGAGGATGGGGGTCACGACTCGGCCCCCTCAGCCAAGAGCATTGGCAACCTCAATGAATTCAGACTCCTGTAGTGTCCACCTCCAGGCCTGGGAGCCTGCTGGGCAGACGGACAGCCACTCCCAGGGCTGCAGGAGGTCCCTGCTGCCAAAGGGAGCAGATGGGAAGCCATGGGGAACCCACCGTATGGGGCCCCAAAGCCCTGACCAAGGCTGGAGGATCCAGTCCCAGCAAATCCTCTTCGGTTCTAAGGGCAGAAGGAGGCCAGAGTCAACCCCCAGTTCTTGGAGCCAGAAAACCAGGCACATCTGGAGTCTCTTTCCTTCTGGGAAGTCAAGGAATTTGTCTCCGGAGGTTGCTTCAGTTTCATACCTTTGACAAGAACTTGGTCTTCCTCCACCTCCTTCCCTGGGGCGGGGCCACGCTGGGGAGAACGGTTTCCCCCCTCTGTCCACCGGGACCTCCCTGGGACATTTCTCAAGCACCTGCTGCAGGCTGAGCTTGTGCCTGGAGCCAGGGGTAACAACTCGTCGCCTCGTCCTCTGGGAGTTCACAGATTGGGGACTGAACTACAACAGGACAGAGGAATAAAAGCAACGTGAGCACACGCTTCCTGCCAGTCCTCTCAGCCGGACGCTGTACTGAGTGCTTTACGCCTAGTAGTTTGTCGAATGCAAAGACCATTGACGCGGGCAGTGCCCACCGCCAGGAAGGAGGCCCTCGTATTTTGCAGGAGAGGGGCAGGCCAAGGACCTCAGCTTCCTCAGAGAATTGAAGGGACCCGCTAAGGGCTGTAAATTTGTCGTTGGCAGACTGAGACTCAGACCCTCAAATGTCTGGGCTCACCTCGCATCGGGTTGGGGGACCCTCTGAGCCATTGGACGAGCGGGCTCCTGCAAAAGGAAGGCTCTCTTTGGCCACCCTGTTGCTGGGAGAGCAGCCTCCCCCACCTCCAGGAAGCCCTGTCATTCCCCCCTCCCCCCCCCCCCCCCGTAGGCCATCAGGGGCTTGCAGCCACCTCCCCCTCAGACCACCCCTTACCCCTCGGTCTTGGCAGGTGGCTTTGGCACACACAGAATTGTTCCACTCATCCTGCATGCCCCCTGCCAGTAAGACTGAGCTGTCGCCGGTTTTTCTCCATGCTGCCTGCCTGCCCTATTGTACCAGTCTGGTAAATGGGCTAATGGAGGGCCCCTGTTCTCTGGAACCGCCTTCCCCACTTCTTGGCCCCTTTGGAGAGCCCGGCTCCCTCCCTCCCCCGGGTGAACCCTATTCAGCAGGCTTCCAGGCAGTGGGTCACTAAGCCGGCGCCCAACCCACCACCTGCTCAGTACTTTATAAAAGTTTAACCTTAATGGTGTAACGAACTCCCATCATAAAGCAGCTGGAGCAGTGCATCCTGGGATGCATACATTATAGGAGCCCTCTGAAGTTGTAATTGGAAATGGCAGCAACTGGAAGGTTGAAAGAGGCCAGCCTCGTTGGGCTGAGCCCAGCTGTTCTCTACTTCCTTTCAAAAGGCACACAGAACTGAGTCTGGCTGTGAAAAAAGAACGTCCTCAGACCAAACCGAGTTCCTGGTTCCTCCGCCCCACTTCCCATTTCCTGCCCCCCCACTGTGTCTGCAGGGCCTGTGGGCTTCAGAGGGGGGACCCCCACGCTGGCCCTGCGCTCGGAACGCAGCTCCCTCCTCACCCAGCACACACTCTGTGGAGGATGGGCTGGTGCTCAGGTTCGCTGTGTCCCAGGGGGAGCTACAGAGCGACTTCCCCAGTCTTCCAGGTTCCCTCCGTAGAGTAGAGAGTTCGAGCCCACCTGGGTGGTGAGATTTCAGCCGGAGCCCCCCCGGGAGTGCTGGGAGGCAGGGTTAGGAGCTCAGGCTCTGAAGCTGGGCCATCTCCTTCCCAGCGTGGCTCCGGCTTTTGGTACCTGAGAGACCATAACCCAGTCATTGAACCTCTCAGCTTCACCTGTAAAATCAGGGAATCACTGACCTACTTCTGGGGAGTGTCAGGAGGCTGGTGTGGGATGCTGATTGTTAACGGCTCAGCATGACGCTGCCTTAATGGGCACACAGATCACCTGGGGAGCTTGCAAACGCAGGTCCCCACGGAGGCTGGCTGGGGTCCCAGATCTGCTTCAGGGATGCAGCTCATGGACCACACCTTGAGCGTCTGGGACATGGTGTTTGACCCATCGAAGAGCTCCGTGAGAGCTAGCTAGGATTATCCCCCCAGACGAAGTGCCCCACCGCCTGCACCTGCTGCCCTCTTGGCTTTAGTTCGGTGCTCCTGAGTGTGGCCCGTGGGCCGGCAGCAGCAGCACCTGGGAACAAGTTAGCGACACAGAATCTGTGTCCCCGGGGACCTGTGTTTCAATCAGCTCCCGGGTGCTCCTTGTGTTTGCTGTGGTCAGGGAGGCACTGCTGGGCCTCAGCCTCAAGGTCAGGGCTTTTTGGAGTGCGGGCTGGTTCACCCGAGCCTTGGAACAGCCTGGAGTCAGCCATGGTGTGGCTTGCTCCAAATAGAGACCCCTAGGCCCTACCCCAGACCAGTTGATTCAGAATTGCTGGGCGGGGCCTGGGAATCTGCATTTATCCCTGTCCTCACTGCCGTTCCAGGTGAGAGACCCTGGGACTCGCTGGCTGCCTGACAGTCACTGGGACTCACTGTGGAGAAGAGCAGGGCCTCCTCCTGCCCCACCCGTCCCCACTTTGTACAGGAGGCTTTGCCTCTGCTTGGGGGGTAGAGAAGGAGTGCTAGGTGGGGACCAGGAGCCTGTTCCACCTGGAGGCCTCCTGGGGGCCTGGAGCTGCTCTGCTTTGGGCCCAGTGACGGGGTGTTTGCATAGTGAGAGGAGGGGAGCAGCCACTGGTCAGGAATTGGTCTAATGAACTCACGGACGCCGGGCACCTGGTGTGATCTACAACGAGGAGGGGCGGCGGGGCCAGGGCCATGTGTCATGAGGAGAAACGTTCACCTTCTCTACTCAGTGGGAAAAAGTGGCAGGTACAGAAGGATCCCATATTTGGACAGAGGAAAGATTAGACGGATGTTAATAGTTAATCATTTTCCTAGGAGGATCATGGTGACTTCTATTTCTCTCCTATTTTTTTTGTTTCTGTGTTCTACAGAGAACATGCATTTGGTAATAAGAAGAACGGAGTAGACACAGATAAGCGTGGGTGGCCCAGGGTTCTCGGGTCACCTCTGCCTGTGACAGGCACAGACTGTCACGACAATGCTCCTCCCACTGGAGCAACCTGCTGAGGTGACCTTCACCGTGGTCCCCCTCACCTCAACACCCCCGCCCCATCCTTCCCAGTGTTTCTCCCACTTTTTTTTTACTTCCTTTCTGCTTCGAGTCTTCCCTGGCAGTGGTAGACGTGGAGAGCCCTTCATGCAAGGGGAGCGTCCCCCCCCGCCCCCCCCCCACCCCGGCCCCAGCCTGCAAGCCTCCGGCAGAGTTTGATTTTCATCAGGGGATCACCTAGGCAGGCAGAGTCTGGCACATAGGACTTGTTTGGGAAGTCGTGGTTAAATGGTGGTTTGGATGCGGGCGGGGACTGGACAAGACGCATAGCACGCCCACAGGCTTCTCTGGGCTTAGGGTTTTTGTCTCTAAGATTTGTGGAGGCTTGAATTCTGCTTCCCCCCAGGCCCTTCTGGCTCCAGCCTGTGGGGAGTCACGGACCTTCCCACTCCTGCCCACCCTGTGCCTGGTTTTCTGAGCAAGTTGTGCTGTCCAGGAAGCCCCCACCTGTCTGTCCCAGCTGCCCCGTGAGAGCCTGTGCACAAGCAGCTGCGCAGGGCCCGGCCTCCGGGACAGAGGCAGCGGCAGGGAGGGGACCTGTGGTGCTGGGAAACAGAGCAGGCCCCAGTACCAGGGGGCACCGGGCAGTCCTGAATCTGATGGTCTCTTGTGAGCCCCGGTAGCCCCTGTGCTGCCCGTGGGTCTGGTGTCTGCTCTCCAGCTGCTCCTGGCCCTGGGCTGTCTTGATCCCAAGTGGCCCCTGCCCGCCTTGGCGGCCGAGACCTGCTTCCATCAGGCCCGAGCAGTGCCGAGTCTCTGGCCCTTTCAGCTGCTGTTTTCCAGTGAGTGGCTCAGGGAGGGGGAGGGTGGGAGAAATCCATTCAAGCCATTTGTTTTAAAGACATTTAAGAAAACCCACGGGGTTTGTGTGGCCACATCTTTTCAGTCTTCTTTCAAAGAAATGGATGGGTTTCTGGGCCTCTCCCACCACCGGCTTCCCTGCCTGGCGAGTGGAAGAGGCCCAAGCTTCAGAAGGAATGGTGGAGAGGGGAAGCCCTGCCAGTGTGGGAGGATCAAAGGGGTGGGGGATGGGGGGGTAGGGGCAACCTGAACTTGAGCTTCAGTTCCCCACCTGTGGAGGGTCACCTGTCCAGGTAACACCAAGGGTGAGCCTGCCCTTCATGCCCTCCTGAGTGTGTTTTTCCTGGCCCAGGGAGCCTGTAGAAAGCAGCTTTGTCACCCAGCCAGAGGCAGGAGTTGGGAGCTAATGGTGGGGCTCAGTACACAACCCTGCAAAGGCAGAGGTGAGGGAGGCAGAGCTCTGTGCCCGCCTGGGGTCTGGCCCAGGATCAAGGTGCATTTGCTTCCGGGGTCCTGGGAGGCTTTCTATGGGACAAGAGAGAACAAGCGAGCCTTACTTTCCTGCCTTTTTCTTCCTGGTAGTGATCTGTTCAGCCCCCAGCCCCAGTGGGAAGCCCTCTCTGTCCACCGTGGGCTGACAGGGGTCCCCAGCATCATAGCTTCATGGCCTCTGGCCTGCGTGAGGGTTTCCTTGCGCACTGTGAGCTGCTTGGGAATAAGGCTTGCCACCGCCATGTTCTGATCCCCAGAATCTCCTTTTTTTTTTTTTTTTCGTTTTTAATTTATTTATTTGAGAAAGAGCGTGTGTGCATGAGTAGGGAGAGGAGTAGAGGGAGAGGGACAAGCAGACCCCGCGCTGAACACAGAGTCCACTGTGGGACTCCATCCCATGACCCCGAGACCTTGATGGGAGCCAAAACCAAGAGCTGGTGCCCAACCGACTGAGTCCCCAGGCACCCCCCAGAATCTCCTTCTTAAGGTCCCGTTGAGTGCATCCGAAGCCCCAGCTGGCAGTCCTGGGCCCTGGGTCTGTTCTCCTGCTCCGGTCTCGGAGCCCACTGAGGTAGGGGGAGGACATGCTCAGAACAACCCCCCGCCCTGTGCCTCGGGCAGGAGTCCGACTGGTAGGGAATGAGGGAATGGGGTGGACAGCAGGCACTGGCCAGAATGTGCCCCGGGACAGACCCACCCCGAAGCTGTCCCAGGCGGGATCTCGCAGACCCCCTCCCGTGTGCTCAGACAGCCTGCAGCAATGAAGTGGCTGCTAACACCAACCGGTCTGGCTGGTTTGCGGGGACCAGGCCCGGTTTCTTGAGGGACAGGATGTCCTGCTGGGAGCAGCCTTTGTGCCTGTCCTTTCTGGCCTTCTTCCCCTTTCAGGCTCTCAGGCTGGCCCTGTTCTGGCCTGTTCTCTGCCTTGCCCTCTTGGCCCTGCCCTCCCTGAGCTGTGGGGCAGCATGTGGCGGGGGTGCCTGGTGGGAGTCAGGGACCAGGGCCTCCCAGGCATGAGCGGTTGCGGGGGGGGGGGGGGTGACCCAGGCGCGCTGAGACCCTGGGGGCACTGAGACCCTGGCAGCAGGATACCCAGTCGTTGGGGGGACAGGTCCCAGGACAGGAGCCGGCACCCTGCTGTGGCAACTGCGCTCCAGCCTCTTCCTCTTCCCCTGTGCAGAGAGTAAGGGCCCCGAGGCCTGAGGAGGCCTCCCAGCAACGGAGAGGACCAGGCTTTAAGGCACGGCTCCTTGGCACTGTGACTCCTCTCTGCCACCACCACCGCCGCCAGGCTCCCCTCTCAGGGAACAGGAAATGGGGGTGGGGGAGCCCGGGTGTTCCTCTCGCCCTCTGCCGGGAGGGGCTGGGCGCCCCACTCCGTAGGTGTCGGCGGAATTGTCACCCGGCGGCGGCGGGCGCCCGGCTGGGATTTCCCTGGCTGACTCACCCCGGCCTGGCTGTGCCGCAGCCCAGGCAGGAGTGACTCGTGAAGGTGTCTGAATAGCGGGGCGGGGTGGGGGGGGTGTCCTGGGAATAGGGGGGCCTGTCCCCCCCAGGGAGCGGGAGACCCTAAGCTCTCCATTAAGCACAACGACCGGACCTCCTCCTGACCGCGGAGGACTGGTGAGGCATCTCGGGGTCTGAGCCCCAGCAGGGCTCCCCCCCCCCACCTCCCTGTAAGGGTCCCCCTCACCGCCCCCCGGGGTGAAATGCCTTCCCTCCAGAGAAGAGAGAAGCCATTGATTCCCTCCATCCCCAGGCGCTTCACAGACAGGCGCCCAGGGGAAGAGGGGGATAGTGGGAGGCAGGAAGTGGGGCCAGGGCGGTGACCCAGCCAGGGGCCAAGGACCCTCGGAGAAAGGGAAGAAACTGTAGGCTGTCTCCCTGCCCTCCACCAGAAGAATTCACAAAAGTCTGTGAGGCCCACAGATGCCCTGGAGCACATCTCAGGGGCCCTCCTTGGCCCCAGCTGCTGGAGCCGCCCTCAGCTGAGAGCTGGCAGCGGGCTGGAGGTGTCGCAGTTGCGGTGTTGGGGAGGTCTGGGGGAGGACTGTGCAGGCGGACAGGCGGAGCGTGCGCCTTGCGAGCGGGCCTGTGGGGGTGGCGGCCACAGAGCGGCATGGGGCAGGCTGGCTGGGGGTTGGGATGGGAAGTACCGTTCGGAATGATCGCCCCAGAGTCCCTGCCTTCCTCTTGTCGATGGGAGGAGAGTCACCCCTGACTTCTCCAGGCTGGACCCACGGGGGCCGGGAGCCCCCAGGGGCCGAGCTGCCAGGGCTGAGGTTCACGGGGTGTCATTTGGGCCCCTGGCACAGCTCCGTCCCTGTGGACGGACTCCTCAGCCCCCTACTCACTGCCTGGCCTGGTGAAAAATTGAGCCATTTCTGCTGGCCAGGTGCCACAGGGCAGCCCCAGTGTGTCTTATGAACAGGCTACTTAAACCCCTGCAGGCACGTCTGGCCCCTTTGGCCACACTAATCCCTCCATGAGCAGTCACAGGGCACCGTGGCCCAGGGAAGGAATGTGGCCTGTGGGCCCAGCCTCCTGAGTGACAGCCTCCTGGGGGCGCACCCAAGAGGCCCGGGCTGCAGTGAGTCTGACTGGCTGTGGCGTGGACAGGCAGGGTGCAGGGGAGGCTGGGCCTGACCCGCTGCAGGCCCTTAGGGCAGGCCCAGCCCTCTAAGGGCAGCATTTTCTGGAGGACACAGGACAGCCCTGCCCGGGAGCCTGCTAAGGACCCAGGAACGGGGCAGTGGGGCAGGCTTTCAGGGTGTGCTCCTGGCCTATGGCTGACCTCCGTGTTGCCTAGGGCAGGGGATCTGCGTCCTTGGCCCCCACCTTCCTTCCTAAAATGATTGTATGTGACTTGGGCTTAGAAGGTTCCTTCATACCCAAATGTTCTGTCATTTTCTAAGCCCCCAGCATTAGAGAACCAGGGAGGGCCCCAGGACCTTCTCCTGGCACCTAGGTAGCCAGGTACTTACACACTGAGGGGCAAGACAAGGATTCCCCCCCACCCCGACCCCTTGGACTCTTTGTCTCCTCCTCCTTCCTCTCTGGGGTGATGAGACAAGTGAGATGATGGCCCAGAGTTCCTGCAAACAGGTAGTCGGGCTGGAATTGTACTCTTGTTATCGTCATTATTGTGGAGTCGCCTCCCTAGAGCCTGCAGGGGGGGCTCCCTGGAGGAGGCGGCATGGCTTGTGTCCTGGGCTGGCTTCTTGGCCCCGTGGTCAGGTTAAGTAAGTGGCAAGAGGTCGGGGGGGGGGGGGGCAGCCCGGGGCTCCGGGTGGGCAGGAGGGGGGCCCTGGCACCTTTTGGGCTTGGCCAAGCCGCCGGCTCCCATCTGCAGAGGAGCGGCCCACCCTTCATGAGTTGGCGGGGAGACCTCAGAACTGAGGAGTGCGTGTCCCCAAACATCTTGTTCACAGCAGATGGCAGCCGCAACTCCCTTTCTCCCTGCAGTGCCGGTTGCATTTCCCTTCCCTTTGCTCACCCCGCCTGTTAACTTTGGTGTCTGCTCTCCAAGTCCGGGAGGCAGCCCACAAGCCCCCAGAGCCACCTGTGACTGTGGGTGAAGCTAGGTGCTCAGAGCATGGACAGTCTCCAAAGGAGAGGAGATCACAAGTCCCCATTGGCTTGTCAGGGAAGCCAGGCTTGCCCTATTTCCTGTGTGCTGAGTCCCTTTGGCCCAACGGGCAGCAGCAGGATCTCAGAGGAGAGAGGGAGCGGGCCCGGGGTCTGGCCTGACGTTATCTCGGGCAGCTGCTGAGCACCGGGCCCTGAGCCGGGTGCTGAGGACACAGGCAGAGGGTGCAGCCCTACCCTCCGGGAGCTCCCAGCATAGTGAGGAGCCAGGGTGCTCACAGGAGGAATGGAGGGATACCAATCAGGTCTGCTCTGGGCATTGCAGACTTCTGGAGGTTTCACAGAGGCTGTGGTGTTTGGGCTAAGCCCTGAAAGACTGAGGAGTTCCCAGGTGAGCAGTATTAGAAGGGGGGATTCTGTGCAAAGGGACAGAGGCATGAAGAGCTCTGAGCCCGCAGTGCGCTTGGCTGTGGCAAAAGGCCAAGCAGAGGAAGGGCGAGCTGCCTCATCAGCAGGGGCCGTTCAGTCCCAGGGTGGGGTCAGCAAGGGGAAACCTCGCTCCCCCAGCTGCTTGTTGGGTGGGGAGCCCTGTACGGGGAGCAGGGGTGGTGCAGGGACTCTGGGACCTGGCTTGCAGCCATGCTGAGTGGGGGCCCGTGGGAGCAGCCGCCCTGGACAAATCTGCCTTGGAGGCTGAGGCCAGGGGATCACAGAGTAGCTGAGTGGCTAATGCCCTTGGAGGCTGAGCTGCCCCGGCTTCCAGAGTGCCGCCCCCCGTTCTGGGACCTGCCCTGGCTCTACCCTACATCCGCGGGGCTCTGGGCACAACCTCCCTGTGTTGAGACCCTCATCTGTGCCAAACTGCACTCAACATGTTTCCCTCATAGGCCTCGTCCCATTTACCCTTCCCGAGGGCTGCTCAGGCGGACGCTGCTGGGCCTGAGGTCCTGAGACTTGTTCCGATTCCCCCAGCCAGGCTGTGGCCAAGCAGAGGCTCCAGGCCCAGGCCAGCCTGACCCTCCTCAGCCCACGTCCTTCTGGATGACGTTCCCGGTCCCCTAGAGAAGGCTCACGGCACTGGGGGATTGGCAGCCAAGCGTGATAAGCCCGGCTTCCTGCAGACTTGTGCCCTGCCCGTTGGCCTCTGCTGCCACCTCCCCTCCCCTCACACTCAGGTTCCTCCCCGGGGACCTGAGCAGCAGCGGGGCCATCCCGTAGGGCCGCAGGCCTGGCCGAGTGGGGGTGTTTGCTTTGCCCAGCCTTGCACCTGCCGTGTTGGTTACCTGGCTCACTGTTTGTCCAGGGCTTTGCCCTCCAGGAGGATGGGGTGGGGTGAGGCTGGGCGAGAGTGGCAAGCAGGTGGTCCGCCACTTCTGGGCTCCCAGCTTTTCTGCATGACCCATGAGGGCCGCCCTGTCCGTAGGAGCCACGCCCTCTGGGCCCGCTGCTGCTCCAGCCAGGCCTGGCCTCGCCTGCGCGGAGCGTGTGACTTGGCCAGGCCAGGCCTGGCGTGCCTGGCGTGCCAGGACGGCAGTGGCAGCTGGACAGGCAGCAAGGAGCAGAAGAGGTCCCCAGAGCCCTTATGTGGGGCACTGGCCTCAGAGTGTGGGGGCGAGGGGCGGCGTCAATGGGACTTTTGTGTGCCTGGGGCAGGAGCACGGGGCCCAGGCCAGGAGTATCCTGCACGGGCCATCTGCCCCCCTTCCTTCCTGGAGCTGCTCCTGCTCAACGGTCCCCGCCCTTCCTCCCCAGGAGGAGAGCTTGCCTGGACTCAGCCAATCCCCGCCCCACCCTGCCCTGCCCTTCACCCCTTCTCAGATGAATCAGCCCCAGAAACTTGACCATTTCTTCCTGGGCCCTGGCCTGCCTCTCTGCCTGCCCTCCTGACAGCAGGCTTCCAGCATTGTCTCTTGGCTCCGACTGAGCTCTCTGCTGTGTGGGCAGTCACTGCCCACGGACGTACTGCCGCCTCCTTAGGGCCATGGGAAGAGGCCATGGGCATGGTCCTCGCGGCCGATGGGAATAGATTAGGTAGACTGAGGCAGGGTGGGTCTGGCATCCCAGGGAAGAGGCCCTTTCTTCACTGCAGCTGGGGCCCCAGGGAGAGACTGGCCCTAGCTGGGTAGGGGGCCAGCACCTCCCTCCCGGCAGTCCTGCCTTCGGCCAGCCTACGGAGGGGCTCTGGTCCTGCAGGGGTGCAGAACCTCGGCCTGCCATGGGGCATCCAGCCTGCTTTGTGCGGTGGCATTTAGCAGACCCACTGCTCTGGCCCGTAGTCTCCCCACCACCTGACACCTGTCAGATGAGGTGTGCGGACAAGCAAGCTGTCACCAAGAGGCTGCGTGGCCCCCTCCATGGGCAAAAAGCTCCGTAAACAGAGAGTGGCCCAGAGAGTGTCATCACTCAGGCTTGGGGACAGCCTTCCCAGGTGGGCACAGCTTGCTGGCTAGAGGCTGCCTGGTCACTCCCATCCTGGCCCTTGGGGAGCTGGCTGAGTGCGTCTGGCTCCCAGCTGTGGGGAGCCCAGGGCCTTCCACCTCTGAGCTGGGGACGATGACCGGCACGGAGCAAGGGCTGCCTTGGTCTCCTGTGACTTGTTGAAGTCACTGTAGCCGCCAGGCCCTGCATAGCCGTCCCTCCAGCAGGTCAGGGATGGGTGCTGCCCCAGGATGGACAGTCCTCGTACACCACATGCTGTTTCTGCGACAACAGGAACAACCCCTGATGGGTGTCATGCCCCGCACCTGACTGTCGCTCCTCCCAGCAACTCTGTGGGTCCCATACCTGGTGACCCCGTTCCCAGGGAAGGAACCCCGTCTGTGTCATACTTTACCCCACATCGCATAGACGTTACTGATCCCCTTTTCACAGGAACCGGGGTCCAAGAGGTGGCGACTTGCTCACATGGACTCATGGCTGGGCCCAGGACCAGGCCTGGGTTCTCGGACACCAGGCTCTACACTTGTCCCACTCTGGCCCTTGCAGTAAATCGAAGTGTTAATAAACGAGTACATTGATACATAATTAATCCCACCTTGGATCCCTCTGTTCTTTTCTCTCTGGGGAGCTCTAAGCACTTCCCAGACGTGATCTCATGCATCCTCCCGAGGCCTGGAAGAGGTGGAAGGAGGTTCTGGGCAGAGGGGGGTGGACGAGCTGGTCCAGGGGGCCATGGGTCAAGAAACCAGTCCCTCACCGTCCGGGCTGCCCCTGCCTCTGGTCCTTCTGGGGTCGTGCCTGCGTGAGCCAGGAGGAGAGCATCTGGCATAAGGCCCATGGGGGCAGGGATGTAGAGGCCCAGGACTCTGTCTTCAAGGGAAGTCAGCCCATTGCCAGGGCTTTTCATAGAGTTTTCCTTCCAGGAAGCTCCAGCTACGTCCTGTTTGCTCTCACACTCCAAAGAAGTGGGCAGAGAGCAGACGACGGTCATAGGGAGGGAAGCAGAATGAGGACCTCTAGGGTAGGCCCTTTACCAAGCCATCTGGTCCCTCGGTGGCCCGGGAGGCAGCCTCACTCTTGTCTGCGTCGTCTGGAGAGGAACCCAGGTGGAGAGACTTCCTGCGGTCACTCGGTCACGGGCAAGTCAGCGACTGGTTAGGGTTTGCACTTCGTTCTGGCTGACCTCCCAGGCTGGTACGCTGAAACCGCTGGGCTGTAGTGTGGCCGTTCTGGCCACGTCTCCCTCCCGGGGTGCCGTGAGGGGCTCCAGTACGTCTGAGTCTTCCGAGGGGCCGCATTCCCAAGCCAGAGGCTCGGGGACTAAATAGGCAGGTCCTGGGGAGAGTGGAAATGCTCTGGTCACTCACCTTGTTTTCGGATGAAGATGCTGAGACTCTTAGAGGGGAAGCCGGAGCCTCCCTTTCCTTCTGGCTGACGACGGGCAGGCTGGTTCCCGGGTTGTAGGCCACAAGGGTCCCACGGGGAAGTCTGGCGCTGGGAGAGGGCTTGAGCGCCCACGGAGGTGCTGCCTTCCTCCCCACCGTGTGCTGTGCGGAGTGGGGCACCACACGTCCCCCTCCTGCAGACGGGCAGGGAGAACGGCCCATGGAGGCACAGAGGAGCCCCTCATAGGGCAGGCCCTGGTCATTGCTCTGCTGCGCTCTCTGTGTCCCCTCAGGATATCACCCAACACCCCCTTCTTGCCACAGTTTGCCGCATCCGCAAAATGAAGATGGTACCTTTCTCCCCTGTCTCACCCGCGGCGTGGTCGTCAGCTGCCAGGGAGGCCTAGGCCCACCTGCTGCTGCTGGAGGGCCATTCGGGATGGAGCTTGAGTCCAGCAGATGGGGCCAGTGGATGGGGTGGAGCGGGCCTGGGGTAGGAGCCCTGGGTTCTGGGCTGGGCTCTGCTCAGCTCCTCCTCTTCCAGCAGCAGGGACTTGGTGGGGTCCTGCCTCCTGCAGGTCCCCGGCCCTGGGAGCCGCACCTATGGTGGGGGCAGGTAGCAAAGAGGCTGACAGACTGTAAGCCCGAGAGTGCTGGATGCTGGTGAGTGTCCGGAGCAAAATGCAGGAGGGACAGAGAGGTGATAGAGAGGGGCAGAGATGGGCACACCTGAGACGGGGCAGGGGAGCGAGGTTTGAGCTAAGAACTGTGACAACACAGAGCCAGCCACACAGACATGGCAGGGGACAGGGGGGATGTCCAGGCGAGGGGAGGCCTGAGGGCCTGGTTGTTGAGACACGGCGCACTTGGCTGTGCGAGGGACAGAGAAGGCCCGATCGTTGGGGGGTGATCGCAAAGGCGGCCTGGGAGGAGGTGAGGGCAGCCAGGCCCTCGGGGGAGTCCCTGTCTTCATTGCCTAAGTGGGGAGACGAAATGGCGGTGGTTATCCTCTCTCCGAGCCTCTGTTTCCCTCTTTATGTGGGGTTGGCCTCAGCTCTGCCATGGTCCCCGCCTGGGTGAAGGCCCCTCTCCCCGTGGTTGTGTTTGTGATCAGAGATTGGTGGCAGGAAGAGTAAGGAGTTGAGGGTTCAGGGGAAATGCCTCCAAACTCCAGCTCAGCACCTGCCCCCTGAGCAGTGGGAGCAGAGCTAATGACCCCCCTTGAGCAGGTGCGGGCTGGCGGGCACCTGGGCCTGCTGCCCACCTGAGGGTTAGACCAGGCTGAACTGGAAGTCCAGAAGAGGATGTAGATGTTTCGGTGGAGAGGGCTGCCCCAGGCCTGGGTTCGAATGGTGCTCCTCCGGGGTCAGGGGAAACCAGAGTGCCATCCATCCTTCTTTACCTGCAGGGAGAGAGGGGCCCCCAGAATCAGGGTCACCCGGTGTTTGTCCAGTTACCCGGACCATCTGGCTGGGGCGTCCTTGACAGCACCCTCTCCCTTGCTGCCCCGTCCCATCTGTCACCGCTGCCTGCTGGACCTCAGTGCGGGCCCCCACTTCTCTCCAGCCCCACGCCTGCTGTTCTCCAGATAAAGCTCAGACCCACTGGGCCCACTGGCCTTTCCAGCTCGGGCCTCCTTTTTGCTTCTGTCCTGTTCATCTGGTCTCTGCTCAGTCCTTCCAGGTCCTCCTACACGGGCCCTCCTGCTGAGGGGCGTCCCCTCTGTTGCTCTCCCCTTGTGGCCTCTTCCCTCTGCCTTGTCCTACAGACCTCAGCCCCTGCTCCCGGTTCTTAAGGCAGCTGGTCCTCGCCTCCTCATTCAGGCTCTGACGGGTCGCCCCCTAGGAGCACGCGTCATGGAATTTTCCCTGACTGTACATAAAGATTAGCTTCAGGTCTTTATTTTTTTCTGGCCCATGGGCTCTGAGAGGCCTGGCCCCATGTCAGCCCCGCCGTGTGGCAGGTCCTCCGATGACTCTCTGGGTGGATGGGGACCGGCCGCACGCACACATTTCATTTTAACTAGCTGTCCCCTGTGTTTGTGCTGCCCGGAGCCCACTCCTGGGGCGCCCCCTGGTCTTTCTTCCTCTCGCATTCTCCCTGCCCCAAGCCAGGGAGCCTGGAACCAAACCCTGGCCATGTGGGAGGGTTGAGGGTCCTCATAGCTGCGGGGCCCGGGGCCACCTCCTGTCCTGTGCTCCTGGGCTGGGCAAGCCAGGGGCTTGGGGCCTGGGCCTGCCAGGGGTCCGTCATGGAGAAGAGGGCTCGCTCATGCTAGCGGCTGGAAGAACGAACACTTTCTAGTGAAGCACTACGAGGGCTACTCCAGGAGGCTTCCAGTGTGATGAGAAGTCGGAAACCAGGTGGAGTCTCGGCGTCAGTGGAAGCAAGGAAGTGGGGGAGGAGCCCCGGGGTCAGGTGGTTTGGGAGCCTTCCCTGCTGAGCTTGAGGCCAGAGGTGGGTGGCCTTGGGGCTGAGTCGGCAGCCTGGGGCGCTGCATCTCCTTTGCCGGCCCGCCAAGACTTTGGTCTGCTGGGACCTGGTGTCCTCAACACTTGCCATAAAATGGTAGAAATGCTGGCCATGGGAGGCTGGGGGCCGGAAGCCACAGCTGTCTCCCTCAGTGTTGGGGCTTTCCCGTTGCTGGCCAGGGCCCCGCTTCGTGTCAGCCGGCTCCCAGGCTGCAAGGATGTTCTAGTCAGACAGGCTCGGCCTAACCGGCAGGGAGGGGTGCCGGGAGGCCCCAGAGCCCACGATTCTAGGTCACCTCCTGCAACATCCAGAGGCAGGAATGATATTTATAGCAGCCTGTGGCCACCAAGGGTGGGGAAGTCAGCGGGAGCTGGGACGCAGGCCACCCCCCTTCAGGTCCCCTGGCTCTCCCTGAGTCCCTCACTGCCCACCCCCCCCACGCCGGCGCCTTTCTGGGACGAGCAGGGAAGGGCTGGGCCCGCTGCGAGTGCAGACACGGTCACCCTGCCTCCCCAAGCCCTGGAGGAGATGCGGTGCCACTTTCTGCCTGGCAGGAGCCCCGGCCTCTGCCCGTCTGGCCAGGACCTTGTCGGTCTCCACGGTCCCAGGTGGGCCTCCTGTTAGCACTCAGCGCCTGGCCCCGCTCTTCTCTCTCGGTGCTGTCGGCTCCTGTAGAGACGTTCATCCTCGGAGCCCCCAGCGGCTTTGCAGACCTTCCTGGAGCCGGCAGGGGCCAGTGAAAGGCCTGCCTCATTTCTCCCCGTAGCAGGCGGTTCAGGGGGCGGTGGATACCTGCCCCACGCTGGCTGGGAAGAGGCTGTACCAGATGCCTGTTACCTCCCTGCTGTGTCCTTGTGAAGCAGGCTAGAAGGGCGGCCATCCCAGCCTGGGGTCCCCAGCACAGCCCCAGCTCTCCCTCCTGCCACACCCAGGGAGCAGGCCAGGAAGCAGAGGCCACCAAAGTGACAGTGTGACAACGTTCGGGCCCCAGGCCTTGCGGGTGAGTCCGCTGGGAAAGAAAGTGACGCCAGACTCTCGAGTCCTGGATCGAGCCAGCCAGGCCCCTGCTCTCTTGGAGCCTTTACCTACCCACATACAAAGCGGGTCCTTTGGTCCTGCCCAGGCGTGAGCAGACAGAAGAAGGCTGATGCTTATCAGGTGCCTGATGCGGTCACCCCCGTAGTGGGGGCCTGGGCTCCTCTCCCAGGGTTTCCCCATTTCCAGACTGTTGCTGCAGCTCCCAGGCCCATCCCCCCAGGCCAGGGGAGAGGCAGGGTCTGCTGCAGTTTCTCCCAGGGAGCCCTGGCATGAAGGAGAAGGTGCAGCAGACAAGACCAGGAGCCCGCAGGAATGGGGGCCCTGGCTCCCCCAGCCCACGACAGGGCAGGGCAAGGGCCCTGAGCTTGCTTAGGGAGGGGCCGCTGAACTGAGTGGGCCAGCTGGAGGGGAGGAAACCCCTGGGCTTGCTCTGTTCCCAGCGGATGAGAGACAGAGTCAGGAGCAGGAAATGGGCTTGTCCGATGGGCAGAGACGGGCGGGACAGGGGTTGGGGGGGCAGGGGGGGAGGGCGGTTGGTGGAGCTTTACAGCCAGTGGTGGCAGCTTTAATCTTATTTAAAGGGCATTTCAGAGCCATAAGATGCTTTTGAGGAGGGGGTTGATTTCATTAAAACCGTTAACTGTAGCTAATGCCAGCGAACACCTCCTCTGGGACGGCCCCTGCTCTCAGCACTGCCCAGCTGTGTCCTCACAGCAGCCCTGGGGAGGCACTGTCAGCACTGTCCCCGTTTACAAAGGAGGAAGCGGAGGCTTCTGTAGTTGATTTGTCCTGCCAAGTGGTCCCTGAAGGTCGCAGCTCAGTGGACATCTGAGTGAGTGGAGGACAAAAGCACGTCTCACCCTGCCCTCCACCCAGGGGCAGAGGACCTTCTGAGCCCCTGCCCCTTCCCGGAGGCCCCGGGGGTAGCTGAGGCTTGGGTCCAGTTCTGTCATGCCCCCGGAGTGGGGAGGGGTGTCTGCCAGGGAGCCAGTCAGCCGCAGGTCCCAGTCAGAGCTCCTTCTGTCATGTTTCCTGTGACCCCCTTTTGCTCTCAGAGCTCAGGCCAGGCGGATTTTAGTTTGGGCTCCTGCCTGGAGCCCCAAGACCCTCTCCTTGGCGTCCTACACCCAAACCAGGTAGAATTCCAAAAGTCAAGGCCAGAGAGGACCTGAGAGGTCATCCTGTCCATTGCCTCTCAAATGTTTTTAAGCACCGAGACTGTTTTGTTCCAATCAAATGTTGCAGGGAACCCCCACATGTAAAGCAGCTAACATCAACTCCGACAGACACAGCATGCCAGCCCCAGGAAGCCCCAGCCCTGCCTGCTTGGCCACTTCCCCTTATCTGGGGGTCCCTGAGGGTTTCCAGAGCCCCACTTTGAATAGTATGGACATCCCTTCATTGGACACAGGAGTGGAGGGCCCCCTAGGGGCGGGGCCCAGGCTTGGGCCTTTATGCTGTTGAAAGCCCCCCGACCCTGTCCCTGCCATCCAGGTTCTTTGGGGCAGAGGACGTTGGCTCTTGCCGTTACATACGGGAACCCTGCAGATCTCCTCCCCTGGGAAGGAGCTAGTGTTACGTTGTCACTCGATGCCTGTCTGCTTCCTTGATGCCCGGGGAATGGTAGAAGTGAAACCCAATCGCCCAGATGGCTGTCCTGTGCCCTAGATGGCCATGCCGCCCACAGAGCCGGCCCCGCCCTGGACCCATGGCCCATGTGGACTCTGGGAGGCCTTGTCCCCAGCGCAGGCTCGACCCCGAGACCCAGCCCACAGCCTGAGGAGGCGAACAGGACAGTGCCTCTTGGGGTACGCTGGGCGTGGGGCGAGCTGTCGGGCTGGGTGTGGCCCACTGAGCAGTCTCATTAACAGCCTCACGAGGGGACCTCTAATGAATTAGAAGGTGCTAATTCCTCTCAGAGGTGTTGCCAGCACCCGGGACGGGGAATCTCCTCTCTGGGAAGCTCTGAGAAACCAGACCCGGGCATTGCGCTGAACTACCTGGGAGAGGGTACCGTGGGGGGGTGGGGGGCTCCCAGCAAGGGGCTTTCACACAGGCCCTGTGTGAGACTGGACAGGGAGGGGCAGGGGGCAGCTGAGTGGGATGCTGCACTGGGCAGGGGGGTGTGAACAGTGGGCCTCTGCCCTTTGGGGTGTCCTGAGTTTGAGCAGTGGGACGTGCTGAAACTCCACACAGAGACGCAGGGAGTTCTAGCAAGAGCACACAAGCACATCCTTGGCTCAGTCCCATGGTACAAGCTGATGGGATGGCGAGTCCCACCTGCCAGGCTCGTTTCCGGGTAAAGGAGGCGGGCCAGGGAAGCCTCAGGGGGAGTAGGTGGGGGTCCCAGGAGAGGGAGGCCAGGGCAACACGGAGGCTGCAAGGGTGAGGGAGATATGGGTCAGCCTGGTAGCCAGGGATAGAGCTGGGCCCCTCTGTTTAGGAGGGTCGTCTTAGATAGCAGAGAAATTAGCGCCCCTGCCCCACCTCAGGGGGTAGGAGCTCAGTGCAGGGAGGAAAAGGTCTGAGCACTCAGGAGACATGATGATAGAGGACATGACGGCAGCTGGCGCTGTCTGTGAGCGAGTGCTTCGTGTGTACTCCGTCACTTCCTCCTTGCGACCCCCTCCGAAGCAGGCCACCTGCACCATCCCGTTCTGCAGATGGGAAGTCTGAGGCTCAGAGAAGTGACGGTCACGGAAACCTGGAAGGGATGGAATTAGGATTCACTGCAGGGCTGGAGGGAAGGCAGCGGTGGGCTCCTTGGGGGACCATCACCCTCCAGGTCCAAGCACTGGAGGGAGGGAGGGCTCCAGGGGAGCCGGGAAAAGGCGTGTTTCAGCATGTGGGAGGACCATGGGGCGGTCGGGAAAGGCCTCCCCCTGGGTGGAAACAAGCCCGGGGCCGGAGCCTGCCAGCCTGAGCCACCCCCCACCCCAGACACCCCGGTTCCCAGGAGGAAGTGGCCCGGGGCTTGGAGACAGCCAGGCAGCGTCATCAGAAGGTGCAACCTGGGCCCCTCCAGGGTACCTTTGTGCCAGGCCTAAGCATGAGTGTGGGGCAAGGGCCCTTTGCTAATTTCAGTAAAATAGCCTGAAGAAGAACTGAGAAGCAGAACCTGGTCTGGCCGGAACCTGGAGGACCCCTTTCACTACGGGAAACGGGTCCTTTGGACCCTGGCTTAACCTCTGGGAAGGAGGAGCGGGGGAGGGCCATGGGGTGAGAGGAGGGCCCGGGCCCTCCCTCCTCATTCCTCAGCAGCTAGTTCCCTCCCTGAGCAACTAGCAGGAGACCAAAGGCCCCAATTGATTCTCAGGGAGCTGGCTGGTGTCAGTGACAGGGCCGGTGGCAGATGGCAAGTCCTGTTTGTTGTAGAAGAGCGGAAAATAATTAGCGTCAGGATGAGAGCTGGAGCCTCTGTGATAAATGGAGCCCGGAGGGGGGCTCCTCAAGAGGCCTGGGAGCACAGCCTGCGGCTTCCCGGCATGGCTCAGCCACTTCCTGAGTGACCTTGGGCAAGTTGCTTAACTTCTCTGAGCCTCGGCTCCCTCATCCTTAAAATGGGGTAAGGTGAGCCCTTAACCTCATGGGCTTATTAGAAATACTACATTAAAGGAGGCAGTATTTGTGAACTCGCTGTCATATCTGGCATGTACCAAGCGCTATGTAAGGTTTTAAAGAAAAATAAACAAACAGGTGTTGGGGCACCTGGGTGACTCAGTCAGTTAAGTGTCCAGCTCTTGGTTTCGGCTCAGGTCACAATCTCGGGATCCTTTCTCAGCTGGGCGTCTGCCTCAGAGTCTCTCTCTGCTCTCCCCCCCCCACCTCCGTCACTCACATGCTTGCTCTCTGTCTCTGAAATAAATAAATCTTTAAAACAAACAAGCAAGTGTTAAAATACTTGTCGGGGCCACTTCTGGGCCCAGCAGCGGGGGCTCCTCCTTTTCATTCTCCTCTCTGAGCCCTGTGGGAGCCCAGACCGCTGCTCCGTGGGAAGGGCTCTGGTCGGCAAGCAGGTGGACTTGGCCCCCAACTCCGTAGATTATGTAATCTCCCGGAGGCTCTGTCTCCCCTCAGGTGACAGAACAGTCTCATGGCACCCCCAGAGCTGTAGTGCGGGGCAGAGGAGGCCATCCTGGTGGGGAGGGACGGAGAGGTGTTTGTTAGTCAAAGACTCTGGGGACAGAAGGGATGGGGCAGGGGCGTGCCCCTCCTGCTCCCCACCGCGCCAGGCACCCCGCGTTAGTCCCAGGGCCCATCGTGTGCTGAAACCCAGCCCCAGCCCTGGGCAGGCTCGGCTCTGCCTTCTGCTCGGGCACAGCTGAGGCGTGAAAAGCAACAGCTTTTGGGCCCCTAACTTGGGTAGCACACACCCGGGCCCAGGCTGGTGGCGCACGCGGCCCCCAGCCCACGCGTGCTTTCTCTCTGTCACCTCCTTTGGCTTCTTCCCCCTTCCCGTGCCTTCCAGAGCCCAGCCTCTGTGTGGGGCCACAGACCTGGCCGGGAGAAGGGGCATGGGGGCCAGGGAAGGACCGTGCGGGTCTCGGTGTCTGTGCGTGGCAATAAGGAGTCGGACAGAAGGAGGAGGAGTTTTTTGGTTTTTTTTTTTTCCTTTCAAGTAACTCAAGGAGACTGCTTGAGTTCCCAACACATTGTTGTGGGATCTTTGGGCAAATGTTGCACGTCCTCGAGCCCTGGTTTCTTCATCTGTGGGGCTGGGGTAACAGCCTGGTGAGGCTGGAATGAGGCCACATTTACAGCATTTGCTCGGTGCTCTCTCCCGGCCCCGCAGCCTGCTCACCTCCAGGCAGGCCGTGGGGCTCACGCTGCCGCGTCTGCACGGTCGGCCGATACCCACTCTCCCACGCGGTGGTGAGTCTGCAGCCACGCAGGGACCTGGACACTGCTCTGAGGTTTCCAGGGCCCTGCCACCTCACTCTGTGAGGGGGCGGTTTGAAGCCAGCTTGTGAGTTCAGAAGCGGGCATGTAGTCGAGGCCTGCTCCCCAGAAGAAGCATGGCGCGGTTAAGACATGGGCCCTGAAATTAGGCTGTGTGACCCTGGGCAAGTCACTTCACCTCATCTGTAAACCACAGGTAGCAGCAGTACCCGCCTCCCAGAGTTGTTCTGAGGACTGAGTTATGGGTACGAAAGGCTTAGACCAGGCCCAAGACGCGGTAGGCCACTGACAAATGCTAGAGGAAGTGAACCGACTGGGTCCCCACGTTACGGGTAGCCTGTCTCCTCCCCATCAGCCTGATACACGGGAACCGGCCTGCAGTTTCAGGAAATCAGAGCCAGGTTACTGTGTGTTGACCCCCTCCCTCTGCAGGTGCTCTCGAGGATGCCACATGAGTGAGCAGGAGGGTTAACTAGCTCTCTGACTAGCCACGGAGCTGATAAGGTGGCAGGGTTGGGGTCTGACCACCACCGAAGCCCATGCTCTGGTCACTGCTAAAGAGGGCACGAGCCCTGGTGCCAGCACAGTTTGGCAAGGCGGTGGCCCATTAGTGAGCCCGTCCCAGCCAGGATGGAGCCTCTGGGGGGCCACCAGTCACCCGGCAGGCTGCCCTGGATCCATCCCCACTGCAGTCATCCCCCCAGGTCAGACGCCCTTCCCCACCAAGACTAGAAGAGCTCCAGCCTCTAATCCTAGAACATCTGAATCAGACCCAGAGAACCTCGAAGGCAGCAGGTGCCTGTCCCTCTCCCATCTGGAAGCACCTTCCCATTTCAAAGCCCTTTCAAATGGGGAATCCCATTCATTGTGGGGTAGGGAGGGAGTCCTGGGCCCTCCCCTCAGGGAACCAAGGATCAAAACACCCCGCAGAGCTCAAAGAAACCTTACAGACTGCCCAGTTTCCTTTTTCTCTTTGGCCACCGGGAAGCATGGCTGGCGTCTAGTACTAGTTTTACACATGGTCTATGAGACCCTTTATGTCTTCGTGCCTGTGTGCAACCAACTCCCCCCACCTTCTGTTTTAATTGCCTTAGTTTTTGTGCTGAAGTTGGTTTGTTCTTAAGTTCGTACCCCACCTCTTCACTGTTTCTGTTTCCTCTAAGGCACACGCAGCCATTTGTTGTGAAATCGAGTGAACACCAACCTATGTACAAAACCACACCCCGTCTGTTGGTAGCCCAGGCTCCTCATTCTCCAGAAGAGGAAACTGAAGTCTGGGAGGGGGGCAGTGACACTCTGGCCTGGAGACACTGCTCTTTTTTTTTTTAAAGATTTTATTTATTCATTTGACAGACAGAGATCACAAGTAGGCAGAGAAACAGGCAGAGAGAGGGGAGGAAGCAGGCTCCCCGCTGAGCAGAAAGCCCTATGTGGGGCTCGATCCCAGGACCCTGGGATCATGACCTGAGCTGAAAGCAGAGGCTTTAATCCACTGAGCCACCCAGGCACCCCAGAGACACTGCTCTTGGTCCGGGCCTGGCAGCTCTGAATGTGGCTAGGACTGGCCCCATTGCCAACCTTGGCAGGCAGGGGTAATTGGAGGGGCCCCAGGCAAGTGGGCTTGGGTCTGAGATCTCCTGTCTTTTGCCTGTTGATTGGCAGACTAGTGGGGCCCCTGCCACAGGAGGTGGAGAGCCAGCCATGGACGACTCTGAAACGGAACATGTGGGTGATGCCTTCTTGGGGACAGATCTCACGTGGACTGGCCAGCTTCCGACAGGGTCACGCGTCAGAGCCTGAAGGAGAGCTCGTGGGGAGCTGGAGTGGGCTGTGTGTGAGGAAGAAGGGCGGGAGCCAGCTCGGGGACCCTGGGACTGTGTGTCCAGGTCGTGACGCCATAGGGCAGATGTATGGGGAAGTCGGGAGCCCCAGGTGCCTTTCTGAACCTGCTTCCTCACCCATGGAAGGGGGCAGCAGGGCTGTTTTTGAGCCCCTTCTACCTGACGTTGCTGCGCTAGATGTGAGTCTCGGGTGGCAGCAGGCATGGCCTGGGTCTCCGGCGGCAGGGCTCCCGCTCTTCAGAAGGAGTTGGGGGGGGGGGGGTCTGAGCCCAGGGCCACCTCCTGGAGTAGTGCTGCCGGAGGGGCCCTGGCTGGACACTGCCTGTGTGGCCGCTGCTATCCTCAGCCTATGGCTCATCTTACCCTGTGACAGTTCTGAGATAAGTACTGTTCTTAGCCTGTCTTAGAAATGAGGAGCTGAGGCACAGAGAGGTAAGTAATTTGTCTAAGGTCACACAGCCCGTCAGTCCAGAGCCAGCACTCGGGCACAGTCTGTTTTTAGAGCCTGTGGACTGAGGGCCCTTGTATCCCTGCCTCCCAGCTGTGAGGGTGGAAGGTCATTAGTCCTGAACTCGGGGCACAGGAGGTGCTCACCTGATGGTGGGACCCATGGCCCAGACCTGCTGGTTGTCCCTTTCTCCAGCCCGCGACATGCATCCTGTCTCCTAGGGGGGCTGGGCTCAGCTGGGCTCCAGTGACCTGGCCCGGCTCCCATCTCTCACCAGCCCTGGGCCATCCGCGGGGTAGATACAGTAGCCGTGCCCTCCTCCTCCCTCAGCTGGGGGATCTCGGCACCCTGCTGGTTAGTACCCCTGTGAAGGGGCTCTTCTCCCCAAAACTTGCTCCCAGGGCCACCCCCCAGGGGACCTTAGGATCAGAGGGGGGAGGCCCAGCCTAGGGTGCTTTAACCAGCCAACCCCCAAGGCCTGGGGTGAGGACAGGTGAGCCTGTCCAGGCTTACATCTCTTCGGGCCAGCCCTTCCCACCAGCTGGAGCCAACCGTGGGAATCAGCAGCACCTGGCCAGACCCCAGCCCCCAGTCACAGATCACCTTGCCAACAAGTCCCCAGAGAGCCCCCCAGGAGCTCGATGATGACAGCCCCACGGATCGACTGTGTGACCCCAGGCAGTTTCCACTATAGCCCTTCGAGGGGTAGTGTCATCCCCGGTTTGCAGACCAAGAAAGCAAAGCCCCAGACTGTTAGATGGTGCTCAGGGGAGGCACTGGGGTGGAACATTTCCCAAAAAAAGCCAAGGATATGCGGGAAGAGGTCTCTGGCCATTGTGGTGGGAGGGGAGCTGTTGCAGTGGCTTCGTGGGGATGGAGCGGTGGTTTGGGGCTCTGCAGCGGCTCAGGAGGAGAGGGGCTGGTTTGAACTAAGTTGTGTTCAAACCCCAGGGGCACAGTCAGACAGGGCTGCAAGACCCAGGCCCGTCGGGGCTCTGCTGGAGCCACGGTGGGGATAGGCATTGAGGAGTTGGCAAGGTTACTCTACGCCACTGTGCCCAGGGCCACCCTGGGATGAGCAGTCTGGGGATCCCATACGGGGTAGCCTGTTCGACGTGAGAAGAGTGGGTTGGGGGTGGGTGCTGTCAGGGACAGTTTCAAAGATGCCGTGACTTGGCTGGCCTGGAAGGATGAGTAGGCCTTTGCCTGGCCTGGAGTAAGCAAGGTGTGGAATCTTCCAGTGAGGGGTTTTCAGGGAGACAACAAGTTCTGGGGGGAGCTGGGAAGGGAAGGTGGGGCAGCAGGAGAAGGGGGCAGAGTGCCTTCCTGGCCGGAAGGAGCTGGCCGGCTGAAGGTGGTTTCAACGTGCTTGTAGCCGACTGTGTCTTGAATCCCCAGGGGTTGGAGAGTATCTTTCTGGCCCAGGACTCAGAGGGGGCCAGGCACCCGCACAAGGTTGCACAGCCTGCCAGCCAGAGACTAAGACCCTCAGCCAATGCCCGAGGGGCTTGGACTTTATCCTGCAGGCATGGGGAGCCATGGGAGATTTTTAAAGTAGGAGATAGCATGTGCATTTTTTTTAAAAAGACTTTTGTATCTTTAGGAAGAGGAACTCCCCAAATGGCCAACATTTAACTTAGGGGCCTGAACCAGCAGCAGGGAAATGGGGCTTTGTGGATGGGGGCAGAAGGGGACCCCCAAGGGCCACTCAAGTCAAACTATCTACGTGAGGAGGGTCTTGGTACCCCATTCAGACCTGCCTGAGTTGGGGTCTAACTGGGGGACATGGGGAGCCCCCAGCGGTGCCCCTGTTCCCTTCTGCTGGAGGGGGTACCACGCCTGCCCTGGAGGTGCCCCCAGATGGGGGAGACCGTGTGACCCATAAATGCATTTGTTGGGGGGTGTCGACCCTGTGCCCCAGGGAGGAGAGCTAAAGGAGGTGCTCTGTGGCAGCCCCAGACCAGGAAGTAGCCTCTGCCCGCCCCCCCAGACATTTCCTCCAGATGAAATCACATCCCAGCAGGGGAACAGGCCCCCATTGTGAAGGGCTGGGGTCTCAGAGAAAGGGCGCCTTTCAGGCCCTTAAAAATAGCAGCCCTGAGATGGATGAGTCCGCATGGAATGGAGTGGCTCATCCTCCCCCAGCAGCACGGGCCCTGTCACCCCCATCCCACGCACCCGTGACCTGTCATTGACCAGCTGGAGCATCCACTGGCCCAGGCGGGGGAGGGGCGGCTGGTCCATGGGGCCGTCCCTGGCGTTATCCAGCACGTCTGGGGCCTCTGCAGACGGTGTCCCCTGCAGTCCTCACCGGAACTTTAGCAGGCGGGGTCGAGTGACATTTTACAGATGAGGAAACTGAGGCACAGATCGTGAGTCCCACGGCCAGCGGGTGGTGGTGGGGCCCAGGTTCGAAGCCAGGCAGTGTGGGCACCCAGGCCTGTGCCTAGGATTCTGCAGTGGTGCGCTGGCTGCAGGGACGGGCTGGAGGAGCGGGGTGTGGTGCCCAGGCCTGAAGTGGGGCACCTGGTGGGGTCACATGATCTAGGTGGGCACCGGCGCTAACCACGGCTGCTGGCCTCAGGCTGGTCGCCCCCCTGAACCTGGTCAGAGGCTGCCACTGGCTGTATCTCTCGGGCATCTTGACCCGTCTCAAGCTGGGTCTGCAGGGCTGGGAGCCAGGCGCTCCCCACCTTCCTGCCAGGGAGCAGAGAGGGCGGGGCCGTGTGCGCTTGCAGGTATGGGGCGAAGGAGCATTAGCCAGTCTGGACTCCCAGAAGTGAAGCGGAGGGACATCTGGTGCCCATCCAGAGGATTGTAGACAAGATGTTCTGGGCGGGACACTTAGCCTCCAGCCCCCAGTCCCAGCCCCTCTCGGGAAGGCACTCCCCTTCAGCCGCCACTGCAGGGGTCCTTCAGATTAGGGGTTTAGAAGGGATTGGGAGCTGCACCTGCTGGGACCTCCCCCACCCCCTCACCCCCGCTGGCCTGACCTCTTGGTCATCCCGTTCACGTGAGGGGGCCCCCTGAGCCCAGCATTTTTCAGCAGAGCCACCTGGAGACAGGGAGGGGCTGTAGAGAAACGGGGGCTGAAACACCAGCTGTTGGCAGCTCTGGCCTGCCCCAGCCAGGCTGCCACCGCACGGTGTCCTGGCTCTTCCCATCGGGGGTGGCCAGCGCTGGTCAGGGACGCTTGTCAGGGATGCACCCTGCTGGAGCCCCAGACCCCCGCCCCTGCCTGGCCACTCCACCACGCGGCTCCGGCTCCGGCTCTGGGCTTTTCATCCTTCTCCCCACTTCCCAGAATCCGCGCTCTGACTCCTCCTTGGAGAGAGTGGGATGACATCACTTCCTGAGGGGGGAGGAGTAGGCACGACCCCGCCAGCCTAGCCCGCCTGCTCACAGGGAGCAGCCTGGCAGCGGCTGGCTGAAGTGGCCGCACCAGAAAGAGCACGACAGAGACGGGCCGGCTTGGACATGCCGGCTGGCCACCCGGCCCCATGGCCCCTCATCCAACCTGAGGGCCGTGCCCACCGGCCGGGGGATACTTGGTCACTTGCTTCCCAAGTGATGCTGGTCTCCGAGGACACTCGCTTTCCCCGGAGCCGTCACCGGGGAGAGGAGGACTTGCCGCCCGCCTCTGGACCAGGTGCCATGTAAGCCTCTGAGCCTGGGGGCAGCTGCCCAGCAGCGGGGCGCCCACCCCCGCAGCAGGGGTTCCTTTGCACAGTCCAGCACAGGGCAACCCTGGAGCCCCTCACCAGTATCTCCCGGACCACCCCCCCACCCTGTGTGGGGAGCCTCCTGGCCTGCAGTGCTCCTTTTTTTCCTAGGGCTCTGGGGCATGGGGGTCCTGGACTCTTAGGCGATCCACCCCGAGCTTGCCTGTGGCTGACTCGAATTCAGCTTCAGAGAGCTCTGAACCGGGCAGCGAAGTGTGCATGGCTCAGGGTGGACACGGGACATGTGGGTCCCAGGAGGATAGGGTACCCTGCAGGACTCAATGCCCTTCCAGCAGAGGGGCTGGGTAGCCCCAGTTGTGCCCCTGACCCTGAGTCCCGGCTGTGTCCTTCCCTACCAAGAGGCATAGCTGTGGCCGGGCATTCTGTCTGGTGAGTGCAAGATCAAGTCCCAGAGCATGGTCCCAGGGCTCCAGCAAAGCAAGAAACTGAAGACCTCATTCAGCATATCTTTCCTGAGCACCTGCTATGTGCTGGGTGCGCTCTCCTGCCTCCGTACTTGCCAGATCCATGTGTACCCTTCCCCCCACCCTCCCCAAGTGCTTCAGCCCTCAACCTGTTTTGTTCAGTTTTTGCTGGTGCTTGGTCTGGAAAGCCCCCCTCACACCCCCCCCCCCCCAGGCTCCACACACTGGGCCGGGTCTCCTGGAGAAGAGGCAACAGGGGAGCTGGGGGCTCCCCTGACCCCATGGAGGGGGAGGCAGGTGGGTAAGCCCAGGTCTTTAATGGAACTGAGTAGCACTGTTGTAGTAACCCCTGGGAGAGCCGATCCCAAAGGGCTGGCTCCAGGCTTGGGGGCACGAGAGCCTTTGGGTGAGGCGGCAGCCTGTCTCTGGCTGCTGAGGTCCTTTACAGTGGCTTTGAGCGGCGGGTAGGGTTGGAGATGTGTCCTGCCCGGGGATGGCTCAGCATTTGCAATGGTCTGGAAGCAGCTGGGCTGTGGGGCCTGGGAGAGATGCTTCTGTGCTGGCCACACCCGGCCAGGAGTGCAGTGGCCCCGGGTGCCCCAGTGGCAGCCACAGGGCCCTCCGCTGTCTTTCAGGAGGTGAGCACCAGGCCCGCTGAGCCTCTGCAGAGCTGCCAGCCATGCCCGGGATCGTGGTGTTTCGGCGGCGCTGGTCTGTGGGCAGTGATGACCTCGTCCTGCCGGCCATCTTCCTCTTCCTCTTGCACACCACCTGGTGAGTCTTAGGGCCGTGCCGCAGGCCTGGAAGAAGGCTTTCTAGCCGTCTGACCTGACCCTGTCGTGCTCCCGGCTCCTAAGAGTTGGTGTCTGGAGTACCCATCACTTAGGGAAATACCCACGTGGAGCACAGAGACCCTGCCTGGTCCCCTGCCAGACTGGGCACCATCACCAGGCAGGGCTGCCGCCGCTGTCCCCCCACGGCCAGCAGCTGAGCTCCCTGCCCTCGTGTCCCTGTCCATGGCCACCCATGTCCTCAGAGGCCGGGTGGATCGTGGTCCTGAGCCCAAAGCAGTGCAGCCGTCCACCTGCTGCGTCCCGCTGGCCAGGGGCCACGGGAGGCACCCGGACTGCCTGGCCCCCTGTCACATGTGCATCTCTCCAGGTTTGTGATCCTGTCTGTGGTGCTCTTCGGCCTGGTCTACAACCCGAACGAGGCCTGCTCCCTGAACCTGGTGGACCACGGCCGCGGCTACCTGGGCATCCTGCTGAGCTGCATGATCGCCGAGATGGCCATCATCTGGCTGAGCATGCGCGGGGGCATCCTCTACACAGAGCCCCGCGAGTCCATGCAGTATGTGCTCTACGTGCGCCTGGGTAAGGGCCGCCCCCGGGGGGCGGGGGCTGCTCCCCACTCCCTTCCACCCCCCTCTCCTGCTCCATCACTCAGCTGGCCAGCATCTGTGGGACCCATCTGATGGGCCAGGCCCTGGGCCAGCACCAACGGCCAGCCGAGAGCCAGCAGACTTACCGGGCTTGTGCTCTGGACTGGGGAGGGCAGACTGCAGCCCGAGGGCCATATCCAGCCTGCCGTCTGTTTGTGCAAATAAAGTTTTATTGGCACCCAGCCACATTCATTCATTGACCTACTCACTGGTTCTGCAGCAGAGCTGAGTAGTCAGGACAGAGACGAGGACCCACAAAGTCTAAAATATTTACTCTGGCCCTTGCAGGGGAAGTTGTCGGCCCCTGTTCTAGGCCAAGTGCCTCTCTTCTGCTGCTTTGGAAGCCTCCACCCTTCCCTGGAAACCCCTCAGGGTTCCGGAGCCGCTCCCTAGAGGGCCTGCCTGTGTCCTTTTTCTGGGCTTGGGGTTCAGCTGCTAGTCCCATCTTTCCAAGCGAACACTTCTCTTCTGCTTCAGGGAACTGTGCTAAGCCCTTCCCCTTGTTAGCTGAGGGAGGAGCCATTACTGGTCTCCCTTTACAGATGAGGAATCTGGGCCACCCCCGCCCCTGCCCAGGGAGCTTAATTAGCGCCCTCAAGGTCACATGGCCTGTGTGTGTGTGTGTGTGTGTGTGTGTGTGTGAGAGAGAGAGAGAGCAAGAGAGAGAGAGAGAGAGAGAGAGAGCGCCAGCTAGCTGAGATTAGAACCCAGCTTGTCTGTCTCCAAAGCCTGGACCTCAGCTGCTTCAGGTGCTGCCTGCGAAGCTGGGGCCTCAAAGGCTGCCCGTGCCCCCGGGGGCCCCCCTGGCCTGCTGGGGCTCCTCTCGCCTCCTGCCCCGAGTGCCGGAGCCTCCTCTGGGAAATAGCGGTCTCTCATCTCATTCTCCGCGCTCCTGTAACGCAGACGTTGTCACCCCATTTTACAGATGAGGAAGCGGAGGCCCAGGGAGATTAGGTAACTTGCCTGAGATACATCTGATACCAGAGTTCACGGACATAAGTCTAAAATCCCGAAAGGACAGCGAAATGCCTCTTCATCCTCCACCTTTCCAGTCACCCTCTCAGGGAGGCGTCGGGGCCTGAGGGTGCTTAAGCTAGAACAGGTGGTGGGTACACTGTAGAAGGACAGACCGGTGGTGGGACAGCCACGCGCCCTGGGCCCTCTCTGCAGCGGGGCCTGTGCTGGGGGGCGGGGGTCTGGTGCCCCTGCTGCAGAGGGTCCTTCGGACAGGCGGACGGACTGGAGCGTCCTCCAGCCTGCTCCCTGCTCCCCTCGCAGCCATCCTGGTGATCGAGTTCATCTATGCCATCGTGGGCATCGTCTGGCTCACTCAGTACTACGCCTCGTGCAACGACCTCACGGCCAAGAACGTCACCCTCGGTATGTCAGCCGGCTCTAGGGCTGGGAGGGACGGGGTCAGCTGGGAGAGGGGGAAGCTCAGGCACATCCCAAGGGAAGCGGTTGCTGGGTGGACGCCGGGCAGGGTGGTCGCCGAGGCTGTGGGCTTCTTCCCAGGCCCGGCCTGCCCCCTTAGGGGCACCTGGTGTGGAGCAGGGGTGGGCAGCAGGGGAGGGCCCCTCGGCTCCTCACCGGGAGCCCCCAGAGCTGCCTGCTCTGTGCCGAGGGTGGGCCTTGGGGTCGTGGCTCAGCACGGGACAATCAGGTGGCCAGAGGCTAGGGCCAGGGGCTGCTGAGCCTCGCTCTTGGGCCCCAAAGCAGACTGTGAGCAGGAGGCAACTGTGCCCCTGGGCCAGGGAGGCTCCCCCAGCACCGTCTCTTGCTTCCCACTGCTGCCCCGCAGGTATGGTCGTCTGCAACTGGGTGGTCATCCTCAGTGTCTGCATCACCGTCCTCTGCGTCTTCGACCCCACGGGCCGCACCTTCGTCAAGCTGAGAGCCACCAAGAGGCGGCAGCGCAACCTGCGGACCTACAACCTCCGGTGAGCAGGCAGGGTGGGCGGGCAGCCCCTCGGAGGTTCACGGAGGGCCGGTCAGGCTGGCCCCGTGCCTCGCCAACGGCAGGCCGGACCGCATGCTGGCCTGTGGGATCCATGCGCGAGCCATGCGTGTATGTTACAGTCTTAGCCTCTCCCAGCCTCAGTTTCCTGGTCTGTAGAGTGGGAATCACAACAGCTCCTGCCTCTGACGGCTGCCGTGAGATTTGAATGAGCACAAAGCGGTTGGTGCTCTGCTCACCATTTGGTACGTGCTCGGCCAATGGGGCCATTGTGACCATCGTAGCAGGAAGCAGGCCTAAACCAGGCCAAGCAGCACGCGCCCTCACCGACAGCAGCTCTGTGAGGGGGCTGTTAGCATCACCCCCTCAACACAGACAGAGCAGGAACACGGAGTTGTGTGACTTGCCCCAGGGACCCAGCTGGGAAATGGCGGGGCTAAGCCCCAGCCCGGGCGGTCTGGCTTTAGGGCCCTTGCTCCTAACCACTAGGCTGGGTGGCCTCTGGGATTAAGGGGGCTGGAGAAGGTTACTCAAGGAAGGCTTCCTGGAGAGGGTAGGTTTTGCACAATGTTTTGAAGAAAGGAGAATGCTGTGCCGTGGTAAAGAAAAAGAGGGAATCCAGGGTCACAGTAATTCCTGTTTAGGGAAAGAAAAAGATGGGTGGGGCACGGAGCTTCTCCTGTGACTTGGGCCCTGCCATGAGCCCTTTCCCGCCATCAGTCCATTCAGTACTTTTGCCGACCCTGGTGCCCTTCGGAGGCCTATTCTGTGGATGAGGAGTCTGAGTTCCGGGGAGGGCAGGTCACTTGCCGCAGGTCACGCTGATGGGGAGCAGACCGGCACTCCATCCCCAGGACAGGGGATTTGGGGGACCTTGGTGGCTGCCCAGGCCCCCAGGCCCAGTGGGAATTCTGCTTTGAGCTCCCCTTACGCCCTCCACGTCAGTTCAGTGCAGCGGCCAGAGCCACACCCACGCCTGGGCTGGCCACCTCCCAGCCCAAAATACCAGGTCTCTGAGCCAAGGCCCCAGAGCCCGTTCTCCCTCCCAGCATAGCAGGCCATCACCACCCAACCCGTTTTGCTCATTCTGAGCATACGCCCCCATCTAACCTGGTTTCTGGGCTTCTGGGGCCCTGGGGAAAAAAAAAAAAATTCCCCTCCCTGACTCTGGGTAATTGCCTTTGGGGCCAGGGAAGCTAATGCCTTTGCAGCTGGGGGCTGTCGTTTTAATTAGAAAGTTTTCCTGCGGTTTCGGGCCGCGTGGGGCTAAGCAAGAGGCCTCAGAGCTCATGGGCTCTGACCTGTTGCATCTTCTCCAGCTCTCTGCGGGGGGGGCTGGGAGGGCAGCCTTGGCTGCCACTGGGTTCATGCGGCTGCCTCTCAGCCTGGTCTCCACGGGCCCCCCACTGACCCTCTGAAACCAGCAGCGTTTCTAACAAGGACATTTCCACGCCTGCCCGCCCTTCATCCACTTCCAGGTTTGGGGACGGATGCACGCCCCCACCCGTGCTGCACTGACAGGTTATTTTAGCATCTGGAAGTCAGGAACCTGTTTAAGTCCTGGGCCTTCTCTCCCTTCCGTGAAGTCTGGTAGGGCCGGAGAGATGGGTTCTTCCCAGCACTGCTCACGGGGAGCCTTGACCTTGGATCTTTGCAGGGGTGTCTGCACTCCCAGTGGGGTGCCGGGTCCATGGACTTGCTCTTCAGATTCACTCTCTTCTCAGCCTGTGTTGGTCTCTGCTGCCTAACTGATGCATCAGGCCAAACCTGGCCCTGGCTCCATCTTCCTCCTGGTGGGCGTATGGGGGAATGCAGGAAAGCCTATAGTCAGCACTGCCCTCAGCCAGAGGCCCAGCAGGAAATACTCTTGGAATGTTGAAAAGCCCCTTAGATTAGAAAGGGTTAAGGAATGTGATGCTCTGGGATCCTGGCCTGTGGCTTGTCAGCTTGCTCTCCCTTCACCAAGCCCCTGGCAGGGGGATGTCTCTTTATGATAAGACTGCCCAAGTCCCCGAGAACTGGTAGATCCCAGAAGCACCAGTTCCCTTGTACCCTTCGTATCCTGTCCTAACCCCTTCTCTAGCTCTGGAAAGCCCTGTGGCCTTCCCTGTCCTTGCGGTCCACTTCCAGAAGGAAGCAGCCCTTTGCTGCAGAGGGAAGCCAGAGGGCTCGGGAAGGAGGGCCTGGCCTGTCACTCCTGATGGATACTAAGTGCCTTGCAGGCATTCAAGGCCACCCATGCCTTCCCCTCTAGACCACCAAGCGGCAGCATCAGCAGGGACCAGAGGGAGGGGAGGCACATGTCACAAAAGCTTGTTCAGTCTGGAAGCTTACATATTTAATGTTGGGTCTCCTAAATTTATGCTCGAAACACACTGATTTCAGAGTACCTGGTGGCTCAGTCCGTTAAGCGTCTGCCTTCAGCTCAGATCATGATCTCAAGGTTCTGGGGTCGAGCCCCACATCAGGCTCCCTGCTCAGCAGGGAATCTGCTTCTCCCTCTTCCTCTCCTTCTGCCCCTGTCATGTGTGTGCATGCTCTCTCTCTCTCAAATAAAAATAAGTAAAATCTTTAAAAACAAAACAAACGAACACACCAATTTCTGGGCTCCCAGCCCTGGAAGGACCTCTGAGGCTAACTGGCCAGCTGCTCCGCCTTCCAGTGCAGTGTCCTGGGTTCCCCGACCCCCCATCAGAGCAGCTAGACACATTGGGGCTGGGGGCGGGAATGGACAGGCGTCAGCCACGCAGATGACAGGTGTGGGCCCTTTTCCCCCCTAATGTAACAGATTCAAGGAGTCGGGAGATGCAGAACCTCACATGCCCATTAAACTTCCCCCCAGTGCAGAGGGTTGTGTATCTGAAATCCCTTCCAAGGGGAAGCAAGTCTGTCCAACAGGTCTGCTCCAGTGACTTGACCAAGAGGCCCAGCACCCTGCTGCAGGGTCCCAGGGCTTTTAGTTCGAGGCATTGGACACCTGGGCCACAGAGCGGTCCCCAGTTTGGGCTCCCACCTATGAAGCCTCCCTGGGGCATGCTGGTGTTCAGTCGGTGAGAAGCTGGGAGTGTGGCTGACCACATGCAGTCGCAGGCCAGCAGGGGTCCCGCCGGGGGAGGAGGGGGGGACCTTGGCCCGGCCCAGGCCCAGTCCCTCCTAGACTCCCTGCTGGAGAGCCCTTTGGTGGGATCATGGGAACAGGCCGCCCTGCTCCAGTCACAGCTGGGTCATGGCCCTTTTGGCCCCACCCCCTGACCTCACACATACCAGCTCTCTCCCCTTGCAGGCACCGCTTAGAGGAGGGCCAGGCCACCAGCTGGTCCCGCCGGCTCAAAGTGTTCCTCTGTTGCACTCGGACGAAGGACTCGCAGTCAGTAAGTACCGGGGGGGTCGCCTCCCACCAGCTTGTGTCCTGCTGCCGGCCACTTGGGAACTTAGGAGCCCTGGCTCCTTGGCAGAGCCAGGTGGAGCAGGGCTGCTAGAAGGGCGCTGACTTGAAGCAGGAGCAAGGGGAGGACCTGACATTCACTGGCCTACCGACTCCCTCCAGCCCGGGGAACAGCCACTCCCTGGCTTGATCAAGGGGATGGAAAGGTTTCAAGACCTTTCATCCACCCCCTCGGAACTTAGTTTAGGAGAGGAGATACGAAAAAATCAGGGTTACCTGAAAGCAAAGAAAAGCAGCGTGTTCCCAGCTGCAGAGGCCTCTGGAAGTCTCGTCAGGGCGGTCAGGTGCGGAGCCCCAGATGTGCACAGCCAGCCCTCCGTACCTGGTGCTCGGAGGAGGGCACGGAGGGGCCCAGTGCTGCTGGAGAAAGGCCAGCTCAGCGGAGGGTGGCCCCTGGGGGGAGGTAGGGCCCTTGGGGTCCTCGAGGCAGACCCCCATGCACACTGGCAGGGCCCTTAGAGACCATCTAGTGTCCCCCCCCACCCCCTGCCCCTCGTTTTTCAGATCAGACAGCTGAGGCCCAGAGAGGTGGTGTGACTTGCTCAGCGTCCCACAGCTAGTTAGTGGCAGAACCAGTGAGGTCAGGAGACCACTCCTCCCTGAGCCAGACAGCAAGTGCCCTCCATGGAAGCCACCGGAAGCCTGAGTGGCTCCTTCCCTCCAGCAGCCCCTGGTGAACTGTAGAGTGAGTAATCAGGTATAAGAAAGCCCTCCTCTCCCCCGAGGTTCCCTGGTGGGCGGGGATCACCCCTACGGGCCTCTCTGGGGGGTGGTCTAGGGGAACGTACCCACCCCTCCCGGGTACATGCAGACTTGGGGCTGATGTCAGAGCGCTGCAGGGAGGGGTGGCCCAGGATCTGGGTCCCATCAAGCGCTGGGGGTCGGGTGCAGTGCAGAGCACGTTTTGATCACTCTGTGCCGTGCGGCTTAAAATCCGAACTGAGTGCCAAGGTGACAAATCAGCCCCTTCGCGTACAGTTCCGCATTTGTAGATGGAGCCGTGCGGGCCCCTCGCAGGGCAGGCAGCGGAGCCCGGTGGTAGCCAGCGTTGTCTGGCCTCGTCAGGCCTCTGAGTTTGCAACCCCTGAGTTTTGTTCTCTTACAAGTGCCAGGCACTCACAGGTGAAACCCCGAGAGAGGGAACCACTGGCCGTGAGTTTGCACCCATCACAGCCTTCCCCAACAAGCTAGGGAAGAGGTTCCTGAGGCGGGGAGGAGGCTTGGCCCACTGACGGGCATGGTGGCCTCTGCACGCCTCCTGCCTCCTGCCCGGGGCTCAGGCGGGCCCGAGGACCAGGTTTACAGAGAGGCCAGAGGGGCAGCCAGCCCAGCGTCACAGCCTTCTCCAGGCCCATCATGAGGGTCTTCCAGCCTGAAGCTGTGGGCAGGAGGGGGAGGAGAATGCCACCCCAGAGACTCCGCCCTGTAGGAGGCCTTTCAAGGTCACAGCTGGTGGGAGGTGGGAAGAAACTCAGTGTGGGGAGGCGGCAGCCAGGAGCTCAGTTTTGGCTTCTCTGCTAGAGAGACAGGCGGAGGAGAAACAAGCCGGGCCGAGCAGGCCTTGATTCCTAGTGGCTGGGGAAAGAACAGGAAATGGCTCACGTTGGCGTCTGTGCATGGTAGGCGGTGATGGTGAGTGCCATAGGAGCTCTGAGGACAGAAGAGGGCCGGGAGGTGGAGGTTCGCTGGCTGTCTGTCGCACACAGCTCTGGCCAGGTCTGTGGGGCCCGGCCCAGAGCCTAGGCTAGGGCCCTCAGGGTCACGGTTGCAGAAGGCCCGGCGGGATGGGGCCCGGCTGGTGCCGAGCAGGTGCCCGGGGCGAGCTGGCACTGAGCCTGGAGCAGAGCCCCAGCCCAGTGGGATTCACGCCCGGTCTCTCGCCCTCTCTCCCGCTCCCCTGTCCCCACCTCCCATCCCCTCCCCCTGGACCTCACAGGATGCCTACTCCGAAATCGCCTACCTCTTTGCTGAGTTTTTCCGAGACCTCGACATTGTGCCATCTGACATCATCGCCGGCCTGGTGCTGCTCCGGCAGCGGCAGCGGGCCAAGCGCAACGCCGTGCTGGACGAGGTGAGCGCCCTCCCTCCTTCGGGCCTCTCCCCACTGCCCTGCTGCTGCTATGCCCGCTCCCTGGGGTCCCTCTGGTCACCCCCTGATGCCTCCTCTCCTCCTGGCTCTGGCTTGAGGACCCTCTCGCTGCTGGGCCAGCCGCGGAGTCTTCTGACCACAGGGCCCTCGTGAGCGATGCTCGGTGCCTCGGCCCTCCGCACTCGCCTCCGTCCCCACCCCCCACCAGCACCCTGAGCCCCGCTGGGGTCTCCCAGCATCCTCTCCAAAGCGTGGTACCCTCAGCCTGGGCAGGAAGGTCCCTGGCACAGGGTAGTAGGGGGGTGTTTGATGCTTTCAGTGGAAAGGGAGCAACTGGACATGTGAGGAGACCTCAGATTTGGGGACAATGGCTGGGTCATGGAAGAGCTAGAAACCACACCCTCCTTTGGGTGTTCAGGCCCTTAGGAAGCAACAGAATCAGAGCCCGGGGGGCCTGGACCCCCTATCTCAGCCGTGCCTCCTGGACCTGGGACAGCCACCTTCACACCCTGGTTTTACAGGCGAATAATGACATTTTGACCTTCCTGTCTGGGATGCCAGTAACTAGAAACACCAAGTATCTCGACCTCAAGAACTCGGTGAGTCAGACACCCCCGCCCCCCCCACCCCGGGTGCCTCTCCCTCTGCGGGGGTGGCCTGAGCAGACCACCTGCCGGCCGCCCCCACAGCATGGGCTGCACCTGCTCCTCTGGGGCCCCCTGCAGCTCTCCCCATCGCCTCCCTCCTCGCCACCCCTTCACCTCCCCTTCCTCCTAAGGACCATCCCTGTCACACTGGTCCCACTGTCAAAAGCCTGGTTTCGGCTTCACCACCATCCGAATGTCCGGCCCCGGCCTCTTGAGATCATGAGGTTCACGGGGGCGAGCTGCTCAGACGGTTGTAGCCGCTGTTGTCCTAGAAGGCAGCATGACACAACACACTGGTTTCGAGCTCTTTTGAGCGGTGGAACCTTTTCTCAGGCATCTGTACTAGAAACCCGCCGTTCACAGGTCAAGGTGGGGCCTGTCCTGTGGCCAGGGGAGCTCTTCCCCACTACAAGGGCACTGTGCTGCCTAGGCCGAAACTGCAGCCGGTGTCCTCAGGAGCAAAGCGATTTCGGGGGCTTCCACTCCACCACTGTCGCTGTGACCTTGAGCAAGGCCTCCGTCCCCTCGGAGGACGTTTCTGCATGGGGAATGGTGCTGGGCACACCTTCCAGCCAGAGCTCCAGTGGGGAGGAAATGAACCATTCCGAGTCTGGTTCCCCAGCCGGGGACCTAACAAAGGCTTCCTCCCTTGTACCTAAATTGCCTAGATAAACCTCCAGTCTCCATCTGTCCGCACTGTCCAGGTGGGTGTGTGTATCCCCTCCAATCACGGCGCCCGAAGCAGGTGCCCAGCCCAGCCTCGCTTCCCCCAGGCACCCCGGGCGCTCTCACCATGTGAAGGGGGAGGGAGCAGAGGCAGGCCGTGGAGCCTTGAGGTGCTGAGGTCCTGCCTGCTGGCGCCCCGCCCTCCAGCTGGAGCCGGAGAGGATAATTACCTTCTCCAGCTCATTCCTAAAGAGCAGATAGAGCCTGCCCGGCAATGGTTCCGCCCCTCTGGGCCCTCATTAAGGTGCTCCCTGCCTCACTTCAGAAGATGACTAATCACCCTCTTTAACTTTTACAAGGTGACTAATTCCCCCTCAGTGCAGGAGCCCTCCAGCGTCTGGCACACCCGGGACACCGGGAAGCCGCTTTGCCGGGACACCTGTGCCTCCCACCTCCTTCCAGCCCATCGGGCTGATCACAGTAGCCACTGGCCTCAGACGCCGGGTGTCAGACTGGTGCCTTTCTCTACAGAGATCCCGGTCTGCTCCAGACATCCCTGGGGAGCCTGTGACTTGCCTCATCAAACGAGAGTCTCCCCATATTTGCAGACAAAGAACTTGTGGGCCGAGAGGGTGTTGATGGCTTGTCAGGTCACCCAGCGTCTACAGGGCTGGCCCTGCTGCTCAAGGCCTGGACACCCCCAAGCTGGAGGGCTTAGTGCCTCTCAGGGTTAAACTTTCCTTCCCAGGCCTGTGATGCCCTCTCACACCTCCCCCTCGCTTCCCTTCTCTGGAAATCGATCCAGGGCTCCGAGTGTTTTTCTGTCCCCAAATCATTAATTCTAAGGTTGGAGCAGCAGGACGGGTCCCAGGAGGTTCCGTGCCCTGGTTGCATGGAGATAATTAGGGAAATGCAATTATCATCTGAGGGGAGCAGTCCTTCCTTCAAGGCGGGAGCGTGGGGGGCCTATAGTCCCTGGAGAGGCCAGGAGGGCCGCTCCCTCCTCCATCCAGGGGAGCCTTTGGGCCTGGAGGCTGGAGGCTGGAAGGGCAGCAGTGACCACCTCCACCTCCTTTCTTCCAGCAAGAGATGCTCCGCTACAAAGAGGTCTGCTACTACATGCTTTTCGCGCTGGCCGCCTACGGGTGGCCCATGTACCTGATGCGGAAGCCTGCCTGTGGGCTCTGCCAGCTGGCGCGCTCCTGCTCGTGAGTACCCCCGTCCCGTGCGTCCGGCTGGCCAGCGTGTGCAGACAAGCAGAGGTCCTGAGGTCCTGAGGGCCAGTGTGTGGGAGACTCTCCCTGGACAGACTGTGCCTGCCCAGCCCCCCAGGGTCTGTGGCTTCCGTGGCTCCTCTTCCAGGTCACCTCTGGGCCTCAGCCTCCCTCTACTGCTGCATTATCCTTAGGTGGGGAAGAGCACGGGCTTTGGAATCACACAGTGTCTGGTTTGAATCCAGATTTTGTCACTTGCAGCCAGAGGCAAGTTGGTCTACCTCTGCGAGACTCAGTTTCTTTGTCTGTAAAGTGGGGATGGCGATACGTACGTCCTGGAGTTGTTCTGAGAGGATGGAATGAGGATTGGCGAGCATCTGGCCTGCTAGCTCCCTTCCCCTCCCGTCCCTCTCTGCCCCCCTCAACCACACCACTCCCTTCTGCCTGTATCTTTCTTTCCCGCTGGTGTCCTGTGCTCTGCCTTGCTGAAAGAAAGGACATGCCTAGTACAGGCCCAGTTCATGGAGGCCTCTGGAAGGGCATCGAGAAGGCCCTTGAGTGAAAGACTTTGACCCTCTTCCCAGGGATTTGGCAAGGCACCTGTCCCAGACCAGCCCACCACCCCCCTCTGTGTGCCGGGAGGACTCTCTGTCTTAACTGGGCCAGAGAAGGACAAAGCTCCGGAAGGGCCCCTTCCCCGTCCTTGGTGTCTCCACCCTCAGACCGGCCCAGACAGAAAGAGGACAGCTCCCTGGCTCCCTGGTCTGGAAAGCCTGGTGTTCTGTCTGTGATGCCCCTGCCCTTGGGGCAGCCACACCCCTCCTGCGGTGCCCTTCCTTTCTGCAGAAAGCTGTGTGGCTCTTGGGACCTTGTTATCCCCATCCCCCAGTGGCTTGCAGAGCGAGTGGCCCGGGCATCCTGTGCCCCCTCCTGTTCTCGGGAGTCGCTGCTGCTGCCACTGAGAGGCTTGTCAAAATGAGTATCAGACCAGGAGTCTGGAGACCCAGGCTCTGACGGGCCCTGCTCCGTTACTGGCAGGCTGGGGACGTGGTTGGGGCAAGCGGTGCCCTTCCCGCCTGCCTGGGGGGTATTTCAGAAGCCAGGGAGTCGTGGGCAGGCAGGGCCCTCGGGGATCTGCAGACCAGGGGTGGGGGGACACTGCGGTTTGTCAGCTTCTCGAGGCTGCGAGGAGCAAGAGGACAGGTCCTCGAGCCCAGGTGTCTGTCCCTGAAGGTGGCATAGTGGCGGCCACATGCTGAGAGAGAAGAGGCAGCTGCCTGAGAGCAGGAGTCTGGCCCCCAGCCCCAGGCTGGCCCCCACTTGGCCCTGCAGTCGGTGGAGGCCCCCCCACGGGCCTTGCGGTGGTCACCCACTACAGGCCCCGTTGCTTCCCAGACTCGGCTGAACCCTGAGTTTTCCCAGAGGGGCCTCTCCTCATTGGGAAGTAGGTAACAGTCCCTTAGGTGCGGCTTAGGTGAGGACAAAGCTCTCGGCATTTCTGAAGTTCAGGATTCTTCTTAAAAATCTCAGCTGTCCTCTCAAGGCAGCAAGCCCACAGGGGCCTTGAGTTCTGGCCAAGGGCTCCGCGGCCCATCTGTTGGCCGCTGGCTCCCTCTGGCGGCCTGAGGAGCAGCTGCACCCCGAGCAGGGTCCCCCACTCAGATGCTCAGCTCGCTGTTCGTTTGGGGGAGGCCTGACTGGGCCCCGTGCCCGGACGTGGCTGTACCCCTGGCAGAGTAGGCCCTGCCCTGGGGACCCACGGCCTGGAGGGAGGTACAGACAGCACACAGACAAGGACGCGGGGCCTGTAGGAGCAGAGGGACACTTGGGAGAAATAGAAACAGGTCGTGGTGTCAGGCCGGGGAACGCAGGCAGGGGGCTGGCGGTGCTGGATGGGGTGTCCCGGGCGAACGTCCCTGTGACACACGTGTGAGCAGAGGCCCGAGTGCAGTCTGGCCTGTGCATCCTTGCAAGGACCCCAGCTCTTACCCTGGGCAGGAAAGGCATCACTGCAGGGTTTCCGGTGAAGCGACATGGCTCGGCTAACGTCTTAGAGGGTCGCCCTGGCTGCCGATTGAGAATGTCGAGACCAGGAGTACATGAGGGAGACCGGGGCGGCCACCATGATGCTCCGAGGCGGAGATGATGGCGGAGGGGTGGGTGGGCGCGGGGAAAGTGGCTGGAGTCTGTTCTGAATTGGAAGACAGAGTGAGCCGATGTGTCGACCCATCCACGGGCTGTGGGACGTGAAGTGGAGAGGGGACCTGAAGCCAGCTCCAGGGACAAGGCTGGGCAATGAGCAGCAGGGCGCAGGGAACTCTGGGAGCACACAGGGGTGGGCCAGCGAGGGGTGTGTCTGAGCCCCTGAGAGGTGGGAAGGGAGCATCTGGAGGCTGGGAGCAGGTCAGGGGGTTCGGTAGCCCAGAGGGCGTAGCTACGACAGAGGAGGAGCCAGGGAGGCCCAGCAGTGAGGGAGGAGCAATCCAGGGGTGAGGCGGGAAGAGCACTGCAGGGAGAGGCAGAGGCCCACCGGGTCCCGTCCCGCCAGGAGGCCGAGTACGGTGAGGGCTGTGGGACTTCTCCAGGGAGGTTCTGGGGAGGCTGGCTGGGACAATTGCTCTGGGGGTCTCTGAGCTCCCTGCCCCCCACCCCTTGCCAGGTGCTGCCTGTGCCCCACGCGGCCCCGCTTTGCCCCAGGAGTCACCATCGAGGAGGACAACTGCTGCGGCTGCAACGCCATTGCCATCCGGCGCCATTTCCTAGATGAGAACATGACCGCGGTGGACATCGTGTACACTTCCTGCCACGACGCGGTGAGCGGTCACGCCGGGCCTGTGGGCAGCGCTCCCTCACCCTGGCCTCTGTCCTCGGCAGGCTGCAGGGGCGCAGCTGGACCCCCTCCCCTCCTCATCCCCTCGGGGACCAGGCAGTGGTCCCTGGCCCCACACCCAGCCCCGGGGCTTCTCGGCCCAGCCCTTGGGGGAAGGGATGCAGGGACTCAGCAGCGAGGCCCTGGGAAGGGGGCAGCCGTCACTCCAGACTCCGCAGGCAGGACAGCAGCACTCAGGCTGCCTGAGCTGCAGGGGAGCCTAGAGGGAGCCCCAGCAGCCTTGCAGGGGCCCAGAGAGGAGCTGGTTCCTTGGCCAGGAGGCCTGCTTAGGTCACTCTCTGATTCCGGGTCCATCCCAGGGCCCCTTGACTCATGAGCCGCCCCCATCCTAGGTCTACGAGACCCCTTTCTACGTGGCAGTGGACCATGACAAGAAGAAGGTGGTGATCAGTATCCGGGGAACCCTTTCGCCCAAGGTATGCTGCCTGTGGCTCCCAGCCCAGCCCTCACAGCCCCTGAGGGCTGCCCACCTTCCTCTTCCTGTCCTCACCCCAGCCCTCACCTGTCCTCTCTGTCCACAAGGATGCCCTGACGGACCTGACCGGTGACGCCGAGCGCCTCCCCGTGGAGGGGCACCACGGCACCTGGCTGGGACACAAGGTACTCCCCCTTCCGGGCCCCGGAGGCCCCTTGCCTCCTCCTGCCCTGCCAGCGCGCACACACCTGTCCTGCTGTTGGGGTGGCTGTCCTCCCTGCTTGCTGGGCCCCCAGAGAGAGATGGGTCAGAGGAGCGTGCATTCATTTAGAAAGTCCACTGTGGCCCACCCGCCGGGATCCCCAAGTCCTGCCTAGCTCAGGTCCTGTCCCAGAAGAGCCTAAAGAGGCAGACAGGAAAAGACTGGTTTCTGTGAGATGCACAACTCTTCTGAGCCTCAGTCTTGTCATCTGTGAAATGGGAATGCTGTGATAAAGTGTGTACCAGCCCCCACAGCCAGGTTGTTAGGCAGGCCAAAGGGGAAATGGTCGGGACAGGATTGGTGAGTTTACAGTCACCGTCTTTGCTGGTCCCTAAAAGGCCTCACTCCTGGGGCGCCCAGGCAGGGTGGTTGCTTACGCCTCTGATTTTTTTTTTTAATCTTTTATCTTTTTTTTTTTTTTAAGATTTATTTTAAGGGGTGCCTGGGTGGCTCAGTCATTTTCGTGTCTGCCTTCTGCTCGGGTCGTGATCTCAGTCTCCTGGGATGAAGCCCCTGTTGGGTTCCCTAATCAGTGAGGAGTCTGCTCCTCCTGCCTGTGCACTCCCTCTCTCTCTCTGTCTCCCTCTGCAAAATAAATAAGTAGAATCTTTTAAAAAATTTATTTGAGAGAGAAAGAGAGCACGCACATGAGCAGGGGAAGGGCAGAGGGAGAACTGAAGGCAGATGCTTAACTGACTGAGCCACCAAGTATCCCCAAGCATCTGATTCTTGTTTTCAGCTCAGGGTCATGATCTCAGGGTTGTGAGACCAAGCCCAATGTCCAGCTCCATGCTCGGCACAGCGTCTGCTTAAGACTCTCTCTCCCTCTCCTTCTGCCCCTACACCCTGCGTGCATGCCCTCGCTTTCTCTCACACTCAAAATAAATAAGTAAATAAATCTTTCAAAAAAAAAAAAAAAGGCCTAAAAGATCTCCCTCCCTGTGACACCCACCTGTGTTCCTCCTTACCCAGGGGATGGTCCTCTCGGCTGAGTACATCAAGAAGAAGCTGGAGCAGGAGATGGTCTTGTCCCAGGCCTTTGGGCGAGACCTGGTGAGGCATCCTCCCTGCCGCTGAGCCCTGGCCATGCCCGCGCTGCCGCCCCCGAGGCAACACTTGGGGGCAGGGTGTGTGCGTGGTGGTGCCCCCCACCTCCCGCCCACAACGCCCCACAAGCCAGGCCCCTACACTCTCCTTGGATGCCTGGCTTCCAGCCCCCTCCTCACCTGCTCGGTGACCCCTTCCTCTCTCTTGTACCAGCAGTTCTTGGGCTCCCCTGCCACGCCCCACCCAGGTGTGACCCCCCTGCTCCATGCCGGGCACTGGGGGTACAGAGATGGTTCTGGGCAGGGGCTTCAAAATACAGAGCAGGCAACAAAGAGAAGTAATTTCAGAGCCCATTGGAAGGGTATCGCTCTGGGTAGAGCGATGTGGATCCTACCCCCCACCCAGCACCCCCACGGCGCTGGCAGCCGCCCTTCCCAAAGCCAGGCGGTCCCTGGCCTCAGGAGACCCCAGTCTAGTTGTTGGGGCACAGAGACGGGGGCAGGTGAACCAACGATTGTTCTACAGGATAATCTCCGTAGTACGTACCTATTACAGCAGAGTACAACCACCATGTATAAAGGTCTTCCGTGTGTATAGATGCAAGCGTCTAGGAGGGAGTGAGCCTCTCCCAGAAAATCAGAAGGTATCAGGAAGTCCGCACAAGGTCTTGAAGGATGCATAGGAGTTTATTCGAAGACTCTCCCCAAGAAGTTGCTCTGAGCGTGTCCAGCTTGGCTCTTCCCCTGCCCCAGGGACCACACAGCACAGACTCCGTGTCAGGACTCTGGGAAGACCCCTCTGCCCGCCTGGTAGCAACTAGTCCAGAGCGTCCGTGGGGCGGGGCTCTCACCCATCTCTCTGTTTTCAGGGCCGAGGAACCAAACATTATGGCCTGATTGTGGTGGGCCACTCCCTGGGTGCGGGCACCGCCGCCATCCTCTCCTTCCTGCTACGCCCCCAGTACCCTACCCTCAAGTGCTTTGCCTACTCCCCGCCAGGGGGCCTGTTGAGGTGAGCGGCCAGGGGCCTGGTTGCTGGCTGGGGTTGACGGGGGCCAAAGACTTGGGAGCTGGCCTGGGCAGTCTGACTTCCGGTGACATGGGAGCCTGGGAATGGCCTGGTAAGTGGAGGGAGGGCTGCTCCGTCAAATGCCAGGCAGACCCCAGGATCTGTGCCTGGCAGAGCCTCACTGGCAGGAAAGGTGTGACCGGGAGCAGGCAGCCCAGCCTGGCCCCTGGGAGCTCCCCAGAAGGCCGTGAATCCCAACACTAAGCCTAGGAGTGCTGGAGCAGGGCTCCCTCACCGCCCCTGCCTCAGCGCCCCCACCCCCGGCTTCCTTTGCAGCGAGGACGCCATGGAGTACTCCAAGGAATTCGTGACGGCTGTGGTTCTGGGCAAAGATCTTGTCCCCAGGCGAGTTGCAAGTCACAAGTCACTCCCTTTCACCACTGTGCCGGCTAGCTGTACCTGCCTCCTCTGGGCCTTTCCCTCAGATTCCCGCCTCCCCGGGGAATCCCAGAGCCCCTAGAGCCCCCAGAGGGTGAGGACAGGTGGCCCCACCGTGCCTGACCTCCCTTCCCTGGCTAGGCCCTGCTAAGCTGCGGACTCACCCCTGCCCACTCCTCCCACCCCATGATCCCAACAGCGTGGTCTTCTTCCTTCTGTGGCTGCCGTGTGCCTGCCTATCTGCCCCCACACCCCATACCCCTCCCAGTCCCTGGCCCGGCGAGGCTGACACCTGGCTTGCTTCCTTCCCCAGGATCGGCCTCTCCCAGCTGGAAGGCTTCCGCAGACAGCTCCTAGACGTCCTACAGCGAAGCACCAAGCCCAAAGTGAGCCCCCCCCCGGTACCCCCCCCACCCTGCTTGGGCATGCTGGACCCTGGGCACCTGCCTGTCCCTTGGCACAAAGCACAAGAGGGCCCAGCCATGTGAGGCCAGGCCATGTGTGGCTGGTGTCACGGGAACCCTGGCCCATCAAACTCTCAGCACCTCCAAACCCATCTCGTCTCCCGCACAGCCTATTCTCATACAGAGGCGGGAAATCGAGGCCCAGAGTGGGTAAGGGACTAGCTTTTGCTCACACAAGCTGTCAGGACTGGGACCCAGGGCTCCTGAGTCCCGACGCCATCCCCCAGAGCTGCCTAAAGTCACGAAAAGGCAGGCCCAAGGCTCGGTGCTTCGAGTTCATGACGGGGAGGCCGCTGCTGGGCCTGCTGGGCTCTCCAGGCTCCGTGAGTCCAGATGCCCCTGCCGGAGGGAGTCTGGGTGCAGTGTGTTCTGAGGCTCCGCTGGGGCTAGAGACTGGCCCAGCCCCACCTCCTGTCCCATCAGGCCGTCGACACTAGGGGCCTTCCTGTGCCAAGCTGGCCTCACTGTCCCAGGCCGGCGTGGGCGCCGTGGCACGTGGGTGCCGTGGCCAGGTTCCCTGAGGCAGGCAGGAAGGGGCTGCCCTGGAGTATTATGTCCTCTCTGACCCCCGACTCCACCCCACCCATCATCTCTGCCCAGTCTGGACTGTTCTCAGCCTTGGAGCCCATGACCTTCTGGCAGGCAGCGCCCTGGGCCTGGCACCTGGTGGCAGGGGTGGGCAGGGCAGCAGAAACTTAGGGGGCCAGGCATGCCTGGAGGAGCCTGGTTCTGGGAGGCAGAGCTGCTCCTATCCGACCCAGGCTTGCACACTCATCAGGGCTGGGAGGCGGGTGGCCAGAGGCCACCCCAGATGCAGCCGGGCCTCGTAGGTGCAGCCGGAATGAACTTGGGGTCTGCTCTGTCTCTGACTCAGCGCATGACCTAGAACGAGTCCCTTCCTTTGCTGGGCTGTCTCCCCGTCCTCTAGATGAAGAGGTGACTGGTCTTCCAGCCCCTTTCTAGCCCTCAAGTTCAACACTGTCCCGTCATCTGTCCTTGGCATCTTTCTGGCCATTGTGGCCACCGTATGCCTCAGCCACTGCCTCCGCAGGTGGGCACTGTTCTTCCCTCTGCCCCATGGCCATCCTGGCTCCCCCCGGTCACCTCTGAGCCCACTTTCGAGGCCCCTCCTGCCGCTGCCCACCAGCCAGCCCTGCTCAACTCTTTCCCTGTCTCCCCAAACCCTGCCCCCACACAGTGGCGAATTATCGTGGGGGCCACCAAATGCATCCCCAAGTCAGAGCTGCCTGAGGAGGTCGAGGTGGCCACCCTCGCCAGCACACGGCTCTGGACCCACCCCAGTGATCTGACCATCGCCCTGTCTGCCAGCACCCCTCTCTACCCGCCTGGCCGTATCATCCATGTGGTCCACAACCACCCAGCAGAGCAGTGCTGGTAGGTGCTGCTTGTGACCCTGGCCAGGGGCACGGGGGATGGGGCTGGCCTTGCTTAGTGACCCCCCACCCCTCGGGGACTGGGGGCAGAGGCGGGGAGGTGATGGCCCAGGACACTCTTGGCCTGCGTTGTGCTATCCTTGGGCTCTGCAGGTGGAACAAAAGACCCATCCAGAGCAGGACCCCACCCTTTGTCCCCCGTGCCCTCCGCCATCTCCTGGTGTCCCCCAGGGCAGTTCTCCCCACTTATGGCCCGTGTAAAAGTGGATGCCCTTGGGGAGGTCACCCTGAGGCCCCAGCCAGCTCCCACCTCAGTTATGTGCCATCCCCTCTGGGATTGGTTGGCAGCTCTCGTGAGCAGGGGTGGGGATGACAGGGGAGAGGGGACCGGGCCAGCAGTAGCGGACTTCTCCCTCTTCCTGCTCTTGCAGAGGGCGGGGCCTGGCTCCTCCCTCCCAGCGGCAGAAGGCTTGTGAGCCAGGCCTTGCCCAGGGCGGGGCAGGCGTGGTCCAGGCCTCCAGCAGGTGGCAGGCTATGTAGGCACTGTGGCTGAGGTCCTGGTGAGGCCCAACAGGGAGACCAGGGACCTGGGGGCCGAAGCCGGGCTGCCGCCCACCCTCAGCCTCCCTCCGGCCCCTGTGCCCCCCAGCTGCTGTGAGCAGGAGGAGCCCACGTACTTTGCCATCTGGGGTGACAACAAAGCCTTCAACGAAGTGATCATCTCGCCGGCCATGCTGCACGAGCACCTCCCCTACGTGGTCATGGAGGGGCTCAACAAGGTGAGCCCCCGGGCAGGCTGGGCAGTGATGCCTCCTCAGAGCCCCGCTGTGCTCTGCGGCCCGGAGCACCTGCGCCGTCCCCGAACGACAGGCAAGGATGCGGATGCTCAGAGAAGCGAGCCAGAACTCGTCCTCTGGTCCCTGCACCCCTGCTGTCCCCATGGCTATGTAGGCCCTGTGGTGGGAAGGGGTTGGGGAGACTCCCAGGGACCTGGCCTGACACAGCTGAGCGGGGGTGCCCTCCGCCATCACCTGGCCACGGGAGGGGGACCGTAGTGAAGGAGAACACCAGCTGCGGTGCCTAGCGTGATGGTGGGGCAGGCCCAGGCCTTCCTGGTGGAGCGGGGACCTGGGCAGGAGCGGGGCCCAGCCGGCCCCATGAGGCTCTGGCCCGAGATGCCTGGCCTGCTGCCCCACCCCCACATGATTGTCACCCCCCACCACCGCCACCAGCTTGCCCGACCTGTCCCCAGGTGCTGGAGAACTACAACAAGGGGAAGACGGCCCTGCTCTCCGCTGCTAAGGTCATGGTGAGCCCTACTGAGGTGGACTTGACTCCTGAGCTCATCTTCCAGCAGCAGCCGCTGCCAACGGGGCCGCCCATGCCTGCTGGCCTCGCCCTGGAGCTGCCCGCCGCGGACCACCGAAACAGCATCAGGTGAGTCCTGCCTGTGCTGCCCCAGCCTGCCCCCAAGGATACGCACGCCCCAGAGGTGTTCCAGGGCACAAAAGCTTGTGTGCACGTGGATCCCGCACCTGCCTTGGGCCGACAGGTGTCTACGAAGCTCTGCGCACATGCACAGGAAGGTTGAACTTGACCCTCTGCTCAGGACCCCCTGGGCTGCTCCCACAGCCCCCTACTTGCCATTACTGAAGCCCCCAGGGGAGAGTGGTTGCCTGGGGATGCACAGAGCTGGAGCCACAGCACACAGATGCACTCACAGCCGTCTAGCCCACACAGGTGGACACCCGTGGACTTACACACACGCACAGAGGTGTGTTCGTGCTGATGCTGACACGTGCATACACATACGTGTTCAGAAACCATAGCTCTGAGCACACAGAGCCCCTCACACACGTGCTCATGTAGAGGACATACAAGTCAGAGGCCAAGCCACCCGGACCAACGGGCCGTTAGGGTGGGCAGCCACGCACGTGAGCACAGGACTGCACCTGTGCCCAGACCGAACCACACGGACAGAGACAGACACCTGCACGCTACACGTGTAACACCGGGCCCCACGTGCCTGCTCTGGGACCTGCATGTGCTCTGACGGGGGCTGGCTCTGAGGTTGGGAGTTTTCCTGGCCCACCTCGCTGCTGCAGGGACCCTTCCAGGCCAGGTCACAGATGTGGCTGGGAGGCTGCTCCAAAGGGTGGTTGCCACCTCCAGGCTCTTGGCGGGGACACCTGGACATCTCTCCCTACCATTTGTATATTTCCTGTGGCCGCTGCTTGACCATGTCTGCTCGGATGTCCGGCATCCTCCTCCCCTGCCCCCGCCCCCTTCACTTCCCTGTCCGTCCAGCAGAGGGCACTAACCCATGGCAGAGGCGGGAGGAACGCCCGTGTAAGAAAGTGATCTGGGCCACCTGCCGCCCCTCCAAGACACATCAAGGGGCGCTGGCCCCGAGGGTGTGAGAACCAGTGGGGACAGCTCTAGGCAGTGCTTTCTCCCTTTCTCCCTCCCCCTTCCTCTCTCTCCCCTTCCACCAACGCCTGGTAGTGACCTGGGACAGCCAGTCTGGGCCCCAGGCTCCCTTGAGTGCAGAATGTTGCAGCAGCCGCTCTAGGGCTTTCAGCGGGGCCTTAGGCCTTCAGTGCTCCCACCCACAGCATCAGCCCTTTTGCCTTCTGTCTTGGGCTCTCGTGCGCTGTTTTTTTAAAACAAGCGTCACACTGTTGAACAACTGGTAAATTAACCTCCTCCTTTCCCCAAGCTCCCTGCAGCCGGGGAGTGGGAGGGCTCCCCCAACCCTAGGGTCTCTGCCCCTCCTGAGTGTCACAGCCCCGCCCTGCCCTCTGTAGGAGCAAGTCCCAGTCCGAGATGAGCCTGGAGGGCTTTTCAGAGGGGCGGCTGCTGTCCCCAGTGGCACCGGCGGCGGCGGCAGCTGCGGCGGCGGCCCGCCAGGACCCCGTGGAGCTTCTGCTGTTGTCCACCCAGGAGCGGCTGGCGGCGGAGCTGCAGGCCCGGCGGGCGCCCCTGGCCACCATGGAGAGCCTGTCTGACACCGAGTCCCTGTACAGCTTCGACTCCCGCCGCTCGTCTGGCTTCCGCAGCATCCGCGGCTCGCCCAGCCTCCACGCCGTGCTGGAGCGCGACGAGGGTCACCTCTTCTACATCGACCCCGCCATCCCGGAGGAGAACCCGTCCCTGAGCTCGCGCACCGAGCTGCTGGCGGCCGACAGCCTGTCCAAGCACTCCCAGGACACGCAGCCCCTGGAGGCGGCCCTGGGCAGTGGGGGCGTCACCCCGGAGCGGCCCCCCAGCGCGGCAGCCAATGAGGATGAGGAGGAGGGGGGCGGCGGAGGGGCAGCCCCCGGGGGAGAGCTGGCCCTGCACAACGGGCGCCTAGGGGACTCGCCCAGCCCCCAGGTGCTGGAGTTCGCTGAGTTCATCGACAGCCTCTTCAACCTCGACAGTAAGAGCAGCTCCTTCCAGGACCTCTACTGCATGGTGGTGCCCGAGAGCCCCACCAGCGACTATGCCGAGGGCCCCAAGTCCCCCAGCCAGCAAGAGATCCTGCTCCGCGCCCAGTTTGAGCCCAACCTGGTGCCCAAGCCCCCAAGGCTCTTCGCTGGCTCCGCAGACCCCTCCTCAGGCATTTCACTCTCGCCCTCCTTCCCGCTCAGCTCCTCTGGCGAGCTCATGGACCTGACGCCCACGGGGCTCAGCAGCCAGGAGTGCCTGGCCATGGACAAGATCCGGACTTCGACCCCCACCAGCCACGGGGCCAGCCCCGCCAAGCAGGACGACCTGGTCATCTCGGCGCGCTAGCACCCCGGTGTGGCTGCCAGCTGAGGCCCCGGGCTGAGCAGGGGGCCCCTCGGGCTCCTGGTGGCTGCCCCCAGGGCCAGGCCGCTTTGAGGAAAGCCCCCCCCCCGCTCAGGGGCCAGTTTAGCCTCAGGCACGGGGCACTGCTGCTGAGCTGGGGGTCTGCAGCCCTACCTCAGCTTAGGACCACCGGGCGGCCGGGATAAGGGTCCTTTGGATGGGGGAGGGATGTGAAGCAGGGAGGAGCCTGGGGAGGCCTGCCGGGTGGGCTGGGCAGCCCTCAGCCCTCTCAGCCTGCCTGTCCCCCACAGGACGGGCAGTGGGCATGCCGACTTCCCATCACTGCCCGCTGGCTGCCTTCCCAGGGCCATCATGGAGAGCAGCCCTCTCCCCACATACTCATATCTGTGGTCCAGGCTGGTGTCCACACTGGCCACCCCCCAGATCTGGTGCCTGCTGGCCAGCCCCCTGGGGTGACCCCACGCCAAGGTGGCCCGCAGTGCTGTGTATGTTTACAGATGTTGCTGGGCCAGACTCAGGAGGTTTCCTGGGCTTGCGAGTGCCCCCCCACCCCTACCCTATCATGGGTTCTGAGCAGGGAGGGGAGGGGGCCTGTCCCCACGGAGCCCAAGGCAGCCACGGGGCCTGGAGGGGCCTGGAGGAGGGTGGGGTCAAGACTACCCCTTTCCTGCTTGGTGCCCCTCATGCCGATCCCTCTGGCAGTGGGTCCTGGGCACCTGGGCCTGCCCCATCCGCCCATCACTTCCTGTCTTGCCTTCTACCCCAGGGGTCCTGGCCGCTCAAAGGGCAGAAGGCACAGGTATGACCACGGCCGGCTTCAGAGTCAGTGCCCTGGGCAGAAGGAGGACACCCAAGTCCCCCTTCCTTTGAGGGCCCCATGTAGCCCCTCTGTATCCCCTCGCCCCAGCGCCTAGGCAGCCTCAGGCCCTGGGGTCTGAAGCCAGACGCCTCCGCTGCCCTCCGTTCCCCCTCCTCACCGGCCCCAGCGCTCCCCCAGTGGAGCTCTCTTCCCCCCAACCCTCCCCCTCTGTCCTGTGGGCAGGAAGTGGAGCCAAGGGGGGTGGGGTGGGTATTGCAAGATCTAGCTAAAGGGGGAGCAGGAGGGCCAGGGGCTCCAGGGCTTTCCCCCCTTAGCTGGAGGCCTCCTGCTGGGCTGGGGACGCAAGGGGGAGGTGGTGCATGCCGGCGTGGGGGGCGGGCGTGTGTGCGCATGTGCATGTGAAGCACCCCTGAGGAGGGGCCGCGGGGGCTCCCACCCCACCTGCTTGCTGCCCCTCCCAGCCCACCAAGAACATAGACTAGGATGGGGGCCTGGGCGGTGGTGTGGGAGGGGGGGATGCACAGGACAAGCTCAGTTTCATACGTTGCCATCCCCCGTGTCCCACCTGCTTCTCAGACCCCGTGTTTGGAAAACTGGTATGTGCCCCAGCGCTGACCGCCTGCTTGTGCCTTCGTCTCCCCGGAGGCAGACTCCCCCATGCTGCCCCACCCCATAGCCTCTCTGGAGCTGCTAGACTTCCCTGACCAAGATCCACACCCCCCCCCAATCTCATGATCACTGGTATCGGGGGCCTGTGTCCTGACCTCCATCCCACAGAGCTGGGACTGGCCTGGATGCTGCTCTGGGACCCCCTGCCCACCGCGACAGATGGAGCCAGAGTCCGGGGAGCTGGGCCTCCCTTCCTCTCTGACACCCCCCGTTCACAAGACTCCAGGATGCCCCTGCTGAGGGGCCCGCTGCCGGGCAGAGCCTGGGCCCAGCAGAAGCAGGATGGAATCAGTGGCTCTGAGAGTTTAGAAAAAAAAAAAAAAATCATAAATCAGAGTAAAGTTCCAACAAGCACCTCAGCCAATTGCAGGGAGAGACTTGGTGTCTGGCCTTTTAATTCCTCCTCTGCCAGGGTGGCCCCCGGCACCTCTAAGGGGGCGTGGTGGCCACCCATGCCCAGGACTGAGCCATCAGGGACAGACTCCCCACCCCCACGGCTGCAGCCACACACGGTTCCAGACCTGGGGCTGGGGCAGGCTTGGACTCAGCCCTGGATGCCGCAGGGAGGGTCAGCCCACCCGGAACCTCCCCTCTCCCCACCACACCCCCTGAAAGAATGGGCCTGCTGCGCCCCTCTCCCTTCCTCCCCATGCCACACTTGGGGGCCTCTGAGCCTAGGGTGGCTCAAACCCCGCCCCCCCGCCCCCCCCGCCCCCCCCCCCCCACCAGTCTGCTCCCAGAACGCAGCACAAACTCCCAGCCAAGAGCTGGCCTGTTCTCCCCTGGGGTCTGAGTGACCTCCATATGCAATCGGTAGCGAGCAACTGGGCCCCAGACACTCAGGCACTGTCCGTGCCATTCTCCCGCAACTTTTTGTACTTACTGTATGAAAGATCCACACTAATACTGCTGTAAAAAGGAGAGACAAATTAATATAGCTTATTCTATAAATATATCTGTATATAAAGGTTTCTGTATATTGTATAGAGCTGTGTATAAACTGCGTGTAGAATCACGCTGGCTGCCTTGAGTGACCTCTCTTCCCAGCTCGGGGGGCATGGGATGGGGGCCTGCTGCTGAGCTCAGGGGTGGGAGGGGCCCCCTGAGACTGGCTCGTGCCGTTGTCGATACCCCGGTCTAGGACCACAGTCTGAGCCACAGTGAGGAACCAGAAGACTCTCAGAGCCCCACACAAATGGGGGCAGTCCCTTGCTGAGCCCTGCCCATGTGGAAGGTGTACTGGGAGATCCATGTTCATGACCCCATCAGGGCCTTGAAAGATGGGACTTCTTAGTCCGTTTCTCCTCCCTGAGGGGTCTGGGGCACAGAGAGGGTAAGTCAGCTGCCCAAGACCACAGAGCCAGCATGTGGGGCGCTGATCTGACAGTTCCAACCTTTCCCCCCAATACCGAGAACCAGAGCAGAGGAGCAAGGACTCCCCTAACACGCCCCAGCAGCGTAGCACCGAAAGGCGGGGGCCACTGGAAACCTTTGCTGAGTGCTTCTTTAAAAGGGTGCAGAAGAGTTGACCAGGGACCCCAGCGTGTGCAGGCTCCAGGACAGTGAGGCCGCTGCAGGCCTTGGGTGGGCGGGAAGCTTTTGGGGCCTCTTGCCCACACCAGGCCAGGCCCGCCCGCCCCCTTCATGCAGCAGGTGGCGCTGTTCCTCCAGCCCGTCCCTGGGAGATGGCAGCGTGGGCCCAGACCCTGGGCCAGCCAAGTTTTGACCTGACCTTGACCTTCCCCTTCCTCGTACTGCCCACCCTCTTACCCCCTCGAGAGTCCCGAGGGACCCTACTTGGTGGCACAACGGTGCCTGGCTTCATCCCCAGCCTCTTTGAACAGAAGAGGCTCAATGAGGCCGAAGACCTGCTGAAGGTGACTCGGGCTGTGGGGACAGCTGCAGGACTAGAATCCGGGCTGCCTGGCTGAAGACTCTGGCCTCCACCCTCACTCGATGGTTTCCCAAGGTTCTTCCTCAGAACTCAGTCTCACCGAGTTTGCAAACTGTCCTGTCCAATTCGTGGAGCAGAAGCCGAAGAAACCGAGGGCCAGAGAGGTTGTGACTTGCCCAAGGTCACACAGAATGTGTGGGAAAATGCTCTCATGAGGGCAGTTCTGGGAAGGGCTGGAGCAGCGCTGTGCCTCCCATCCCCCATGCAGGCCCTGTGGACGGGCCTGTCCACCTCAGCTGGGAGGGAGGTGGGAGGGAGCTTATCCTGCAGGGCTCCCCCCAGCCCTCTCACCCAGGTCCGGGGAAGCAGCACCCCGCCCCCCCGCCTCACTGCCGCTGGGTTCCCACTCAGCACCCTATGGGCCTTCCTCCCTGCAAAAGGGGCGGGTGCCAGGGCTATAGGAGCCCATGGGGGCCCATGGTGGGTCGGGGTCCCACAACAGGGAGGCCTGGCCATCTGGCTAGCTGATGAGCCCCACCCTCTCCTGGCCTGGCCTCCAGCCGGGTACTCTCTGCCTCCGGTTACCCTCTGTCCCTGCCTCCCTCTCCCCAGTGCTGCCTGCTGCTGGCCCAGCCCTAAGCACCAGGAACTGTCCTGGGATAGAAGAGCAACACTTACTGACCACTTCCTGCCATTTTACCTTCACCGAGAGGTGGGATTAATAGGCTGACTTACAGAGGAACCCTCCGAGCCCTGGAGGGTGGCTGAGATGACCACAGGACAGCTGCCCCTGCTCGGCCAGGAAGGAAGTCCAGGTTGTTCACTCCTTATGGCCTGGTGGGGACAGGGTGCAGATGGGGCTCCTCTCTGTGGATGGCTCCCTCAAAGTCCTTGTAATGCACAGTTCCCTTGGGCTCCCTTACCAGCCCTAGCTGCAGCCCTGTCCCAGACAGGCTTCCTTCTGGACTTTGAGGGTGACAACCTCAGCTTCTGGCTGAGGCCCAGAGTCTGGGACTGTAGCCACTCCTCTCCCCCAACCCAGAGATGGGAACCCCTGGAGGAATCCCTCCTTTGCTCAGTGGCCTAGTGGAATCAGGGGAGAGGGTAGGGCCGGAACACCCTTGGCCAGGCCAGCTCCCACTGGATGAGCAGGAAGCTCCGTCCCACCCCATCCAAGTTCAAAGCCACCCCAGAGGCCTAATGATCCAACTTGAGGAGTTGGGGTGTTGGGGACAAAATATGCATATCCCACTCCTTTGATGATCCACACAGGGGCAATGCTTCGCTCATCACCATGGCCCTCAAATGGTGGGCATTTCAGCACTCTGTGGAACCATGTTGGAAAGACCTGTGGGTAGGTGAAGGCTTATAAAGGAGCTAGTTTTCCAGCTGGTTCCGGGCAACTCCTAAAATAAATTCATTAAAAAAAAAAAATCACATGGCGTAGGCGGGTGTCTACTTTGTCCACAGGCAGGCCTGACCGGGTGGGGGAGGGGGCAGAGCAGAGAATAACAATTGTCTTAAGGGAGGCTGCGGAGGGCGAAAAAACCTCTGGGGTGTATCAGCGGGGAAAAGAATAGGCGTCTCAGTGTGGCCCTCTCCCCCCTTCTCGACCCGGCCCCTGCGGGGGGAGCACCGTCAGCACACACAGCTGGGGCCTCCAGCAAAATCCCATTCTATATACGGAGGAGCAAATGCTCAGAGAGCGGCCCCTGGAGGGACAGAACCTCATTGTGAGGCGCCCGCCGGCCTGGGCGCCCCCTCCCCCAGCCCCAGAACTGTTGTGGCATTGACCCTCCTCAGTGGGCCACCACCGGCCTGCTGACTGGGCCACATCTGGGGCTCAGGCACCGGCCACCCCTCCCCCAGGGCTGGCCGCTGAGGAAGGGGAGGGCTGCCTGGGTGGGAGCAACTTCACAGGCTCTCACCCCCGTGCCCACTGAGCAGCCCGGCTTGCCCCCCGTGCTCCTCTGGGGTGGGGGGCCTTGGCTGGGCAGTGCGGCCCCCTCCTGGCTGCCAGGGCTGCTATCTCAGTCAGCTGGGGGTCCTCCCGCCCCTCTGGGCCTTGGGGTCTCAGTCCCAGTCCTGTCGTCTGTCAAACAGTGGTCGGGCGGGATCAGTTTTCTAGCTCTGACTGCTTATCCGAGGATCCCGGGAGGCTGTAGCGGCACCACTTCGCAGTGAGATGATTCGCTGGGTCCGAGATTCCAGAATTCTCTGCTTCCAAAGTTTCAGAGATCTAGGATTCTGCGGTGTGAAGACACCATGGTCCGTTCCTTTCATGTGTATTTACTCAGAATGAACTGCGTTCCAGCTGGTGGTCTTGGTGTTGAAGCCATGGCAATGACCAAGCCCGAAAAACCTCTTACCCTCCCAGAGCTTCCAATCTAAAGCCAGAAGGATAATCACAAGAACTGAGTAAAAAATCTTTTATGTGGTCAGAAAAAAGGGCAGGTAGGGGGAATTGCTTCAGAGAGGTGACGAGTGAGAAGGAGCCAGTCATGCGGGGACAAGCATTGCAAACAGATGGAACAGCATGTGGCAGATGTGAGCATGGCATGTTTGAGTGAGGGCAGGGAGGCCTTGGGGGCTATGACTTAGCAATGGAGAGAAAAGGAGGAGCTGAGGCCAGTGGTACGTTAGGGCAGGGGCAGAGCATAGAACGCCTCAGAAACCAGGACAAGAGGTTTAAATATTGTTTTGAACACGACAGGAAACTACTGGTTTTAGCAAAGGAATGACGTGATCTGTTTGACATTTTAAAAAGAGTGATTTGAGGGGTGCCCGAGAAGCTTAGCTGGTTAAGTGTCTGCCTTCAGCTCAGGCATGATCATGGCTCAGGTATGACCTCAGGGTCAGGGATCGAGCCCCACATTGGGCTCCGTGCTCAGAGGGGAGTCTGCTTCTCCCTTTCCTTCTGTCTCTCTCCTTTAACTGGTGCACTCTCTCTCTCAAATAAATAAAATCTTTTTTAAAAAAGAGTGACTTGGGAGGTTCTAGAGGCCATCACTGAGGACAGAGGCGGTGCAGTAGGGCCAAACAGATATGAGGAGGAGCTCCGGAGATGGGGACAGACGGACAGGGGATGGTGGGTTTATCCTGGGCACACTAGGATAGGAGGTAGAACCTGTGGGTCTCCCACTACCAAACAGGGAAACAGTGACCAAGAGGCTGTCTTTCCAGGTTTGGCCAGGATCTGGCTCCGAATGCACGCTTTGACCCCAATTACCTTGAAAGCCTCAGATCCATGCCGTGCAGATCCAATACCGTAGCTGCCCGTCGCTATTTACTCTTGAGCTACTGAAAATTAAATACAATTGAAAAGCCAGTTCCTCCGTCTTACCAGCAGCCACGTGCAGCTAGTGCGGCCCTACTGGATCAGCGGGTCACCCGGAGAAACATCCCCATCATCAGGCAGAGTCCTACCCGACAGCACAGGACTGCTCATTCCTGAGACCGAGCCCGTTTCCTCGTCGGCAAAATGCACTCAATAGTATGTCCTCGGTGGGAGACCTGCCAGCGGTCTGCTCACCAGATGTGTAGGGTCGGGGGCCAGGGGAGGAAATCGCGGGCGTCTTCTGAGAAGCTAAGAGTCAGAAGCCTGCTACCCTCCCGTGCCCAAGGGGAGGGCGAGGACCGCGGGGCGGGGGCGCGGTCGCGGACCCCTACCCCGGCCGGTGAAGTCACCCCGCGCCCAGCGCCGCCTGGGGGAGCCGCGCGTGTCCTGCCCTCCGGGGGCCGCCGCGCCGGTCGGGCCGCCAGGGGGCGCTGGGCGCGGCGGGCGGGGCGCGGGGTGTTGAGGGGCGGGGGGCGGGCGGGGGCCGGGCCAGGGCCGCGCGAGGGGCGAGCGCGGCGGCGGGCCGGGCGGGACCGTGGCCGGAGCTGCGCCGGGACTGTCGCGCGGGCCGCGCCGGCGATGCCGCGCCCCCGGGCCGGGCTGTAGCGGGGCCGCGGCCGAGCGCGCGCGGGGCAGGCCGGCCATGGAGGTGGTGGACGAGACGGAGGCGCTGCAGCGCTTCTTCGAAGGTGAGGGACCGCGGGCCGGCCGGGGACGGGGTGGAGGACGGCGACCCTCCTCGTGCTGGGAACCGCCAGCCAAGCTCCCCGGGGACTGGGACCCCCAACTCTGCTTCGACCACTTTGGGACTCCCCAGAATGCTTCCTCTGGGCCGGGGCGCTCCGGACTGGCGGCTGCCTGCGGGGCTGGCTCCCAGGGCTGGGATTCCCCGGGAGGTTACTGCTCACCTCCGCTGAAGCTGGGCACCCCCTCCCGGTCCCCCCAGCACGCAGCTTCCTAGGATCCGTGCCCCCTCCCATGCTTGGTCCTTCTTCATGCCTTGCAGGACTTGCAGTGCCCCCTAAAACCCGACACCTCCCACCCCTAGCGCACTTCCCGAGTTTGGGGACCCTCCACCGTGCTTCCCTGAACCTCATACGGACCCAGACTCCCAGACCCCCTTTGAGGCTCTGACCCCAGCATGCCTTCTAGGATCTTCCATGCCTTTTAGGCTGGCCCCCCAGCTCTCCAGCATGCCTTCCAGAGGTCGGGCCCCCTGCCTAAAGACTCAGGCCCCTGTGCCCTTTTCAGGTGGGCAGCCTATGCCCAGCCTGACCCCTAGGAGCTGAGACCTCCCCACTGTGCTTGCCTGAGACTAGGACCCCCTTCAAGCCTGTCACCCCACCCACCTTCTGCAAGGCTGCTCCCTCCCCCAAGGCTGAAATTCCCCCTGAAGCTGCCATCCCTCCCTTACTCAGGGCTTGGAACCCCTCCCCAGCATTCCTCCCTGGGCTGGATTCCCCCCAACCCTGAAATGCTTTCCCTGGGCTAGAACCTTCTCAAAGTCAGCATCCCCACTGCCAGACACCTCCACACTCTGAGACCCTCCCAAAGGGGTGAACTGCATCCTGCCAGCCCTCTGGGGCTGCTTGGGGCTGTTCTACCCACACCAGGCCCTGGAGCTACGCTTCCTCTGGCTGATACCCCCATCCCAGGAGTGACCCTCACCTCCACCCGGATAGGACCCTCGTCAGGACTGGGATCTAAACATCTACACACAATCTACAATGTTTTCTTCTACCCCTGCCCCCACCACCCTCCAACACACACACACACACACACACACACACACACACACACACACACACACGCTGTGGTTTCGGAGGTCAGCTCCTACATCTACCCAGACTCCTGTCCCCTTTTCCTGGGTAGCCTCTGCCCCTCCTCCAGGTCTTTCCTCTTCCTCTGAGGTGCTGGACCCTGGAGGAATGGGACAGAATGTGGGAAGGGGAGGCAGAGAAGCAGGCTGCCGTGTCCCAGCCCACTTGGCTTCTCAGACCCTCCCTGGAACATCTCCCTCCCCTCCGGCCCCTCTTGGGCTCCTCTCCACCAACTTGGGTAGCCAAGCCTCTGTCCTCACCCTCTCGCCCTAGTCCCTAAGCACACAGCCTAGTCCTCAGTGTGCACCTGCCCCCAGGGATGGGGTGGTCCATGGGGACACCGCTGTGCTGGGGCTGTTGGGCTGCGAGGCCGTGGATCACAGCCCAAGTTTCCAGCCTAGGACCCAGATGCGAGTCCTGGAGGGAGAGAGGAATGCCTTCCTTTGCCTCAGTGGCTCCCTTTTTGTGCCTGGGTTGGGGTGGGGGTGCTTAGCAGCCTTTGTCCACTTCCGGTTGCTGAATAGGTAAGGCCATCTCCTAGCTTCAGGCCTCCTCACTTCAGGATTCTGGATAGCCCAGCAGACCCAGACCCAAGAAATCGGCCTTGGACTCGATGAAATGGTTGATCCTGGGGCAGTTGGGCCGTTTGAGGGGTTCTAGGCTGTCCTACCCCCGCCCCCGTCAGTCCCAAGGGCTCTGGTTCTCCCTAGACACTGTTCATCCTTTATGAACCCTCAAGGGGCCTTGTGGGGGCTGGGCGCCCCTGAGAAGGAGGGAAAAGGGTGCTGTTTTGGGGGTGTCCTGAACCCACTAGATTCCCAGGACGGTCATGGGCCAGGCCCCCTTCCTTCCTGCAGCTGTCCCCATGCGGCCTGCCCCAGGACCCTGGAACCAGGCAGAGCTCAAGCTCCCCATCTCCTGAGCCAAACTTTCCCTCCTGGCCGTGGGTGGGGGGTGGGCGCTGACGCCACAGCTCAGCCATGCGGCTGGCCTGGCGGGGAGGCTGTGCGGCTCCCTCCAGAGAGATAAGAGGAGACTCAAGAATGTCTGTGGGGAGCAGGGCGGGGGTGTGGGGCTGCCGGCTGAGGCGGGTGGAGGGAGCCCGGGGCTGAAGCAGTGTTCCCAGAGCCCGAGATGAGCGGGAAGGTGGGCTGGTGCTGGGGCTCTGGGAGTCTCTGGGGCATTTGGGGTGGGGGGCGCCTGGCAGGGAGCAGGTCTGCTGTGGTGTGGGGGGGCCTCCGGGCCAGGCCTTGGTGTCCTCAGGACTGTTAGTGTGAACGCCAGTGAGTGTTGTGAGTGTGGGTATGTTGTTCCGGAACTCTCGCCCTTGGGGCTGGAACCTGAGTTCTCATTCTGGTCCTCACTTGACCTTGGTCACTCCCCGTGGACAGTGGGAACAGGGGCAGGGTCTGTGCTTTCAGATCTGCGCTGGAGACGGAAATAGGCTTTGCTGAAGGGCAGGGGCCAAACCAGACCCCTTGTCTGCCGTGGTGCATTCTCTTGGAACCCCAGGCCTGTCTCCTGGGTCCTGTCCCGTGCAGTGGGCCAGACTGTACCCGACCCAGGGGTGGTGGGCTGGGGGCTAAGGCGCTTTGGGCCTTGGGTGGGAGGCTGGGACAGGGCGGCCCCCTCGAGGCTGGTACAGCCGGGCCCCCGTGATCGCCCTGCTAATCCCCTAGAAGGAGCCTCCCGCCGCCCAGATCGGCGGGCACAGGGCCTGCAGAGAGGGGACCCTCCAGGCACGATGCACTGGCTCCCGGCAGGTAATAGGGTCATGGTGGCTGGTATACTCCTCAGCATCCTGACTGGCTGGGGCCTTGGATTCCCGGAGCCCGGTCAGGGACAGGGGCAAGATGGCATCAGAGGAGCCCTACGGAAACTTAGAGGTTCTGGTGCGGGCTTGGGCCCTGCCGCTGAGAGCTTTGTGACCCCGTGCTGAGCTCCCACCCTCTCTGGACTCCTTTCCCTTACCTGCAAGACAGGAGGGGGTGACAGAGAAGGTCTTGATGATGCCTTCGGATCTGATGAGCCTCGTCTCCCAGCCCTGGGAAGGAGGGCCGTGTGAGAACATGGAAGGCAGAGGGTGCTGACCCCTGGTTCCAGGGCCACCTGGAAGAAGACTCGGAGACCTAGAAGGACGGGGCTTCTAGCAGGTGCTAAAAAGGCCACTGAGAGGTGGGGGACCCCCACTTGGCCTCATGTCCCACCAGGGCATTCACTCCTTCCAGACCTGATGGTGACTTCCCTACTTCGGCCTCATCTCCCCTCCTGGGGGTAGGCAGGAGGTTGGGACCAGACCAGGGGCTTCCAATGAGGTTCTTTTTAGCCACCAAAGAAAGGCAAACTCGTGGCCTCCTAATACACAAGGGCTGTGGAGGGCAGGGCTCCCCACAGCCCCCAGAGCCCCGGGATCCTGATTTGAAAGCCACAGACGGAGGGGCTGGCACTGATCCCCTTTCCCAGGGGACCAAGATTCCAAGAGAAGGGAGTTAGCCAGCATCAGCCGGGGCTGCTACCAAACCCCCAGCTCTCTCTTCTGCCGCCAGGGCCTTGGGGGAGGAAGGGTGGGCTTTGGTGGGGACCAGCCTGTTGCCTCCAGAGAGCAGGAGGAGGCCGCAGGGGGAGGGCACCCGATGATTCTGGGAGAGGATATCCTACCCTGGACAGGAGTCTGGGGCTGAGTTGGGGTGTGTGATCGCATGGCACTGGGCCCTACATCAGCCTGTCTGTCTGTCTGTCTGTGGTGCCCCAAGGAGTAGGTGGATGAGGGAGGCATCTGGGCCCCTGACTGTCGAGAAGATGAGATGGGGTGCCTTTGGGCAGAGTCCTGTCCCAGCCCGTCCTCCCTGGGTCCTGAGTCCAGCTGGAGGGGAAATAGTAGTGGGGGATCTGACTCATCCCCATGTCCCCAACACCCAGCCCGGCGCACAGGGTGGCATGGGGCTGGGGGGGTGCAGGAAACGTTTGCAGGGTCAGCAGAGGCAACAATGACTCTGTGAACAAAGGCGGGGTGGGGGGTGCCCCTGAGAAAGCCAATTCTCTGGGAGGGCCTGGGGTCAGTGCGGGGTGGGGGGGTGGGGGGTGGGGGAGAGGAGCCGGCTGTCTATCTCCAACCTGCTTGCCGTGGGGCCTCTCCTGAGTCTGGGGGTCTTAGCAGGGTGCCCCTGGGTTCTTAGGCAGGGCCAAGCAGGGTATTTGCGGGATAGACAGGTGGGTTGCTCTGGGCAGTCTGGCCTCCTCCTGGGGACCTGGCCCCCACTCTCTGATTCTCAAGGGCTTACAGGATTGGGGGGGCCCTGGCAGCTGCTGATTGGCTGCTGCCCTTGGACTTTGCCCTCTGATAAGAACGGGGAGCAGAAATCATTAACTGGATCATTAATGGGGAGTTGGCCCTGCCCTACCCAGGCTGCCTGCCCTTCCTTCCCGCCTTCTTCCTCCTCACAGCCCACCCCCGCCCCACCTGCTTTTGGGCCTCAGTTTCCCTCACAGCCTGGCTGTGTGTGTGTGGGGGGGTTCCTCTCCCCTATGAAAGTCTTCAGCCCCTGCTGGGTGTGGGTAGCCCCTGGTCTGGGGATCAGGTAAGTCATGGCCTTATGTACTCCCCGGAGTGGTGCCCACAGTCCCTCTCCTGGGCCGATCTCTGCACTTCTTTGTGTCTATACTTCCTCATCCTTAAAATGGGAATACAGCTGTAGCCCCTGTACCTGCTTCTCAGGGTTTCTGTGAGGGTTGGGTGAACTGGGTGTTCTGAGGCCTGGTAAGTGCCCGGTGTGGTAACGCCCCAGAAATGTCACCCTGGACGGTGATTACTGTCCCCGGGGCCTGCCCCCCACTTTGAGGATGTATTGATCCGCGGGGTAGGTCAGTGCCCCACCCTGGGCTGGGGCCTGTGGCTGGTGCTGTGTGCTTTGGGAAATTCCCTCACCCTCTCTGGGCCGTTTGGGCCAAGGATTGGGGGGAACCAGCAGCCTTATGGGATGCGCTCTGCAGGCAGGGCCCGAGGTTCCTGCAGGTCTGGCCCTGTGGGGCCCTGATGCCGGCTCCTGGGCCCTGATGCCTCCAGTTGGGGCCCCTCCCTGCCCCTCAGCCATGGGGAGCTTGGGCCGGGCTGGCAGCAGGGGGGACAGGGCTGAAGGTCCTTTGTCTTGTTTGCTGTATACACGGGCCAGAGGTTTTTGCAAAAGTTTCCTCCTGGGAGTCCCGGGACTCAGTGGAAGTTCAGGTGGTGTCTCAATTCCAGGAGAGAAGTGCTGAGGTCCGAGATGAAGGTGGTGGGCGCCTGTCACAGTTGGGTGTCCGTCTAGAGCGGGGCAGGGAGGGGCCCTCTCCTCGAGTGCTGAGGGGTCCTGATCCACCACAGATGGCTGGGCTGGGTGACTTCCATTCAGCCCCTTGACCTCTCTGGACCTCTGGAGCCCTCACTCAGATGGTCAAGGCTGTGTGCTGTGTGATGCCGAGTCCTGAGACCCCTGGAGTGCGAAGGCCTGGAGTGGGAGGGGAGGGAAGGGCAGAACCCCAGCTTTGGGTGGGGGGAGTTGGGTTCAGAGCCTCCACTGGCCTGGCCTGTGGAAGCCCCAGGGCATCCTGTCCTCTGCCTGTCTCCAGGACACATCAGTGGGAGAGCACTGTCTTGCGTCTGACCTGGGTCCCTCCAGCCCTCATAAGGTACAATGACAGGATCAGCCCCTCTGAGGAGTTTGGGGACCCTTGCTCCCTTGGGACCTTTCCTCACTCTCCTCTTGACCATCTCAGTCCCTGGACTCTCTTTTCCCTCTGTGGTTCTTCCTTGTGGGGTCTGTGGCCTGGGGTAGGAGTTGCCGAGGGTCTGCGACGCTGAGTTGACTCCGATCTGGAGTGCTCTTGGCCTGGGCCTGCCGCTGGGTCAGTGAGCATTCGTGTGCACGAGCGTTCGAGTCTGGGAGGTGCGCCGACATGGGAATAAGCACAGAGATGCTCAAGCCGCAGGGCCTTTGCACTGGCTCCCCACTGCCTGGAATGCTTTTCCCAGATATCCCGGTGGGATATCAGGAGGCCCTCCCCGACTGTCCTGCTGAAAACTGCAGCTCTTCCCGGCTCTCCTGCCCCACCTGCCCCCGCTCTCTGCTTGATTTTCTCCATAGTATTTGTTACCTTCTGAAATGCTATGGAATTTTACCTGCCTGTCTTGTCTCCAGAACATCGGCTTCTCGTGGGCAGGAAGTTTGTTTTGTTCATTACCATAGCTCCAGAGCCAAGCATCATGCCCGACACATAGCATATGCTCAGTAATTGTTTGAATGAATGAATGAGCACACATGTGTGTCAGTGTGGGAAGGGTATGCCACTGTGTGTGTGTGGGTGTGTACACGATCATGTGTGGGTCAGGGGCAGTGTGCCCCTGTGTACACACGTGTGTGGGGGACATGCTGGTGTGAATCCAGAGGGACATGGGTAACCCGTAGAGATGTGCCTGCGCCCCAAGCTGCAGGGTCTGTACCCTTCCCCTGTGCTGAGGCCTTCCCCAGCCTGTGCGAGAGGGGTGGGGCCATCAGGTGGGAGCTCGCTTGGCCCTGTAGCGTCAGGGCTGGGGGACTCCCAGAGAAAACTGCAGATCCCTGGGGACCAATGTGGGTCCCCACAGAACACGTTGCAGCTTCTGGGCTCAGTTCTGGCTTAGGAGCCTCTTGGGGCTCTGACTTCAGCCTTGTGTTGACCTGAGGACAGGGTGGTAGCTGTCTGGGGTCTAGGGGAGGACAGAGCTGTAGCCCAGGGGTGGCCGGAGATTCCAGGTCCCCTGGAGGAGATGGGGTACTTTTGCATTTTTGGCAAATAAAGGCAACCATGGCTCAGATTTAAGGACCTGATGGCAATGACTAAGGAGCCATATCCTTGTTACCCCAGCTAACTGGGGACATGGTGCAGAGATGCAAAGGACAGCTTGCAAAGTCAAGCATCTGACCGGAAGGGGTTTTGAGTGGGAGGTCTGGTCACAGGTTGAAGCCTGAAGTGGGCACGGCTAGCAGTTATTACATTAATCACAAATCGCATTAATAAAGATAGAAAGTTCAAGCCAAAGGAGGCGAGAGCCCACTGTGCCCTGTCCCAGAATGAACTAGTTTGGAGTACGTCCGTTAGCTCAGGCCACATTGGGAACTAAGCGACAGTACTGGGGACCCGCTGTGATTGAGGGGATCAAGGAGGAACTACCAGAGCAGGGAGGCGGCAGTCAAGGGCTTACCCACCGGGGTAGGGGGTGGGGGGCTATAGCCAAGGCCTGGAAGATGGATTGTGCTGTGAATGTGCCAGAATAATAGCACGGTACCCGTCATGCGTCAGAGGGACTCAGGAGAAGGTCGGAGCCCCCCGCCCTCCCCTCTAGAGTCACTCTGGGGCAGATCTGCAGTCAGGTGGAGAGGCATGGGAGAGAAGGGTACAGGCTGAGCAGGAGAGGGGAGGGGAGCCCCAAGAGGATGAAAACAGCGATGACTGTTATTTGAGGAATGGCCTCTGGGGGTGAGGAGCTTTCCTGCCTGTCGTTGAAGACTCAGGACCACTCCGTGAAGCAGGGGTTCCTGCTGCACTTGACAGAGAAGGAAGCTGAGGCACAGAGAGGTCGGGTCACTTGCCAAGGGTCGCACAGCAATGAAGCAGGGTCCACAGTAGCAGCTTGGCCTCTTTGACCCTAGGGATCCCTGAGGGCATCATGGGGAGTGCTAGGGTGTGCTGTCCCCTGACGCCCACCATCCTGGCTCCCAGCCATGGCCTGGAGCCAGGGTGCCCTCAGATTCAGATGCCCGGGGTGGACACTCAGGGCCGAATAGGGGGACAGACTTGGGCCCTGAGCCCCGTCAGCCCCAGGTTCTGATCAGCTAGGCCTGGCCAGCATCCTTCGGCCCTGGCCTCCCCTGCCCACAGCCACGTGGCCGACGGGATTTCCGCCATGTTTGGGACATGAATTGACAAGTGCCCCATTGACGGGTGGGGGGGAAGTGTGGGCAGGGCACAAGCCTCCCACTGTGCCGGGTCCCCACCCTCCCCCCGTTCCCTGGGACAATGGCTCAGACTCAGCCAGCGGCCACAGCTGGTGGGGGGGTGGTCATGAGCATGAGGAGGGGGAAGGGAGGGGTCCAGGGTGGAGGACCACCTGGGCCCTGACCCGCCTTCATCCTGCGCCTGGCTTGTATCCCTTTGGTTCTCCTCCTGCCCAGCTGGGTGGCCTTAAAGCGAGGAGGAGAGAAGAGGGGAGGGGGCTTCCTCTCCATAGCCCCTATCCCATCCTGTCTGGGACAGGGCAGTGTCTGGCTCCTGTTAAAAGCAGGTAATAGAGGCCCTAATTAATCCTCGAGGAGCAGCTGGGGCGCAGAGCTCAACAGGACGGGACGGTACCTGGAGGGGCCCGGCCTAGCCCTGGGCTCTGTCCGTAACACGGCCGGCTGGAGGTCCCCAGACCCCGGAAGGCCTGGTTCTAGTGTCCCGTGTGCCACTTTGCTCATTCATCACATGAACATTTATTGCGTGCCTACTGTATGCTTAGATGCTTATACCCCAGAGAGGCAGAACAGGGCTGGCCTCATATCCCAGGTCCCACACCTGTAAACTTTGGGCAAGGCCTGTATCCATTCTGAGCCTGCTTCGTCTTCTGTAAAATGGAGAGCAAGAAAACCACCTCTCCTGGAGGGTTGTTACGGGAGTGAGATATGCGCCATGTAGAGTATCTGCACAGAGTGGCTACTTGGAGAGTAAGCTGTGGGCAGCGGATGAGCAGTGGATAGACCCTCCACCCTCCTCTGAGGTCTGTGCTAGCAGCCGAGTGAGGAGCCGAATGAGAAGGGAGGCCGCCAGTCACGAGAATGGGAGTCAGAGGGTGCCTCTCCGAGAAACTTACATGCAAGCCCAGTGAATGGGAACAGGCTTCCTCCAGCAGAGGAAACAGCATGTGCAAAGGCCCCAGGACAGGGAGAGTTGCAGGGAACTGGTTAGGAGAGGAGACTGGAGGGGGCAGGCAGGGGGCCACTGTGGACCTCCGGGAGGGCTTTGTTATCCTGAGCAGTGGAAAGTTGTGGAAGGGTTTGAGGAGGGGGTGGACTGGGAAGCTGGTTTGTGACTCGGTGGTGCCGCTTTCTGACTGTGGGACCTGGGGCAGCCTCCCCACCTCCCAGGGAGATCTTGAGGCTCAGCAGGAGCCACACTTAGCTTCCTGCCTGGCAGGTATCTGTTGTTGGCTCCAGAATGTTCCAGAACTCTTTTCGGGAGCAGTCAAGGACAGGGGACACCCAAAAGTGTGCTGATGCCTTTGTCCTGGGTTTCTGGGGGCTCTGCCCCCAGTCAGGAACCTCTGGGTTCCAGCAAGCCCCCACCCTCTCCCTGTCCTCCCAAATGTCTGATTAGAAGTTTCCAGTATGGTTTTTGGGGCAGCCGGGGGGCCAGACCCTTTAGGCTGAGCTGTGTGGGGAGAACATCAGGCAGGCCTTGTGGGGTCCCAGAGAACAACAAGATGTGGGCTTAGTGTTCCTCAGGAGGCCCACCAACTCCCCAAACCTGAGACTTCTCCCCCACCCGGCCCCAGTGGTTTTCTCCTCCCTCCTTTGTCCTCCCGTCCTCCCGGCCCCTGGCACGGGAGGGTCTGTCCTCCCCTCAACCACATCTGGTTCTCGTTAGGGTCTCCCAGGATGCCTCTGCCTGAGGCCCCCCCATCCCAAGGGAGGTGGGCAGGAGGATTAGGGGTGATTAGGAGCGCTCCTGGCCAGAGGAGGGGGAGGAGGGGAGGAGGGGGCCTGGCGTATTATAAATAGCAACACCATGATTCTGTCACCCCATCATTCACTGTAGATTCCAAGTTCAGTCTCGAAAACCTGCAGCTTCAGCAGCCAGGGCGGGGGTAATACTCCAGTGCTCCCTCCTTCTCTAGCCCCTGAGGGAACGATCCCCCCACCAGCCCATAACGTGGGGTGGCCCAGAATGGCTGTAAGTAAGTAACAGCCATTAAGTAAGTAAGTCTCATTCACCACCAACCACCCCGTCCCCGTCCCCGTTGGAGTCAGGCCCCTGTGCCTGGGTTTGAATCCTCCTGGCTGTGTTGCCTCGGGCAAGAGACTTGACCTCTCTGAATAAATGGGATGGTGTTAATGATGTAAAGCACTGTAAAGAATAGTGCCGGGACCTGGTAGGCAGGCGCTCAGTCGCTCGCTTAGTCCGCAGGAGTCCTGCAGACAGAGATCGGTGTCCTCTTATCATCGCCGTTCAGGACGGGGAGGATTAAGCGTTACACCGCACATGAAGAATCCATGGGATGCCTTGCATGTAATAAACTCCTATGGTTGTTAACGTCTTTGGCTCCCAAAGTGCCTGGCATACAGTAGGCATTTAATAAACGGGATCTTCGGGTAACAGGGAAGGATGCGATGGGGACCAGAGTGTAGACGGGAATCCTAGAACCTTGATGAGCAGACTGGTCATTCCCAGCTTGAGAAGCTTCTCTCTCCCGGGCCACGCTGTGCCCTGGATGGCCACTGGCAGCGCTCGGGGGGTGTCCCTGGTTCCTGGCCGGGTGAGCCAGGGGTGGGGGCCAGCAGGAGGGCCTGTCCCGGGCAGCGCGTGACTCCTAGGAGGGCTTAGCCACTCATTAATCACCTAAGCGGGGCTCAGCATTCTTGAAATGCCGGCTGGGGCCAGGGAGGGGCCTGGGCCAGGGGCTCGTGGGGACCCCAGGGCTCTGGGTCTGTGAAGTGAGGACAGGCAGTCTGTTCGCTGAGCACCCATTATGCGCCGGGCACCTTACATACCTTAACTTGTTTCACAGTCAGCCCTGTAAAGTATTAGCTGTTCATGTCCCCATTTTACTAATGAGGAGACTGAGGCTCAGAGAGGGTATGTGACCAGCTTAAGGTCACACAGCAGGGAGGACACAACCAAGGATTTGTTCCTGGATCTTCCTGAGCTGTTCCCAGGGCTCCCCCGGGAGAAGGTATGAGGTGCAGACCCGGGGCTCATGGCTCCAGGGGCCTGTGGGAGGGGTACCTCCTGCCTCAGTGGGGCTGGTCAGCCCAGGTCAGCAGTGTGGGTGGGGCCGTCCTCCATTATCGGGGCTGACGCATCTCCTACGTCAGCCCCCTTATCACCCCGCCCTCCTGCTCCCCCCTGCAAGGTGACCCTGGGAGGGGAAAGGCCAGCACCTCCCCCTTTCCTCCCCTGCTCATGCCCAAGAGTCCTGGGTGCCTTTTCTGTGAGTCCCTCCCCTTCGCGGGGCTGGGGCCAGCAGGGAGGGCCCAGGAGAGGGCCGTGGAGGAGCGGAGCTCTGACCACCATCGTTCCTTGCTGTGAAGCCTGGCAAAGCCCTTACCTCTCTGGGCCGGTTTCCTCCTCTGGAATACCAGGGCTGGACACCCTAGACCCTGTTATGGGGGTGACGAGCTCTGCCGGAGGCTGAGCCAGACACTTCTGGTTCTAGCCCCCACTCCCTCTCCATCTGCATTTGGGGCCTGGGGTGCTGGAGGCTCCCTGGCCTCATTGCCCCCCCACCCCCACCCCAGGACGTGTGATTCAGGCCAGCCTGGTGTCATGTTCCTGGGGAACCTGGCAGCTGGGCTGTCTGGAAGGAGACAGGGCGGGACAGAGTCACTGAGTCTGGGTCCAGCCTTTAAGGGTGGTGGGCAACCGCCGGGCACTCGGTTCCATAGAGTACCTCAGTTACTCCTCACGGCTCCCCATAAGACTTGGGAATAATGACCCCATTTTACAGACAAGAGGGAGGACTTGCTCACGTCACAGGAAATGGCCTGTCTGTCGCCGATCTGTGCTCTGGGTTCCTCCCCTCCTCAGAGACACTGGGCAGGCTGGGGCCAGGGAAGCATCCTTGCGATGCCTCCTGGAGGGCGTCAGGTGATGGGCACTGTCGGACTCTCCCTGGACACGGATGTGCAGGTGGGGAGGAGCCTGGGGGCACATGTGCGGGAGGCCCCGGCCTGGGGAGAGCTATCGGGCAGGGCCCAGAGACCCAGGGGTGCTCACATCCGGCCCTCCCCTGCAGGCCACGACATCAATGGGGCCCTGGAGCCCTCCAACATAGACACCAGCATCCTGGAGGAGTACATCAGCAAGGAGGACGCCTCTGACCTGTGAGTGGCCCTGCCCCCATGCCCTTCGGCCTCCGCCCTTCACCTGGGGGGTGTGCTCCGGCCCTGGGTCCACAAGCCACTGGGGTCCTGGCTGGCGCTGAGCTGCTTCCTTTCTCCACAGCTGCTTCCCTGACATCTCTGCTCCAGCCGGTGCAGCCTCCTACCCCCACGGGCCGCCGGGGATCCCCGGCTCCAGCGGGGGCCACCACCTGAGCCCCCCTGGGGGCGGACCGTCCCCGGGGCGCCACGGCTCCCTCCCCGCCCCGAGCTACAGCGCCCCGCTCAACTGCAACAACAATGCTATGGCTAGCGCTCCCAAGCCCTTCCTGGGGGGCTCTGGGCCCCCCATCAAGGCAGAGCCCAAGGCTCCCTATGCCCCAGGGTGAGTGAGGGCGGGGAGGGTGGGAGGCAGGTGTGCGGCGGGAGGGGGCAGGGTCTATGGGCTAAGGAGGTGCTGGCGGTGCCCTGGCCAGCCATGGTAACCTGGCTGCCCTGTGGGTAGGTAGGGGTGGCTGGGGAGGGGCTCGTGGCTTTGTTCCGAGGCCGTGGGCAGCCCCAGAGGATTCCGAGCAGGGGAGTGATGAGGGCTGATGTAAGCACTCGAAAATTCTCTGACAGCTGTGTAAAGGGGATGGGAGGAGGCGAGCCTAGAGACACGGCTACTTACCTACACGGATACACGCAGGCACGCACGTGTGCACACACACAGGGCACGCAAGGTCCCCTCACTGCCCCGGGCCATCCACTCCTGCGTCTAGCTACTATTTGCTGGGGCCGCGGTGACCGGCCCGACGGCACAGATGTGGTACCTAAAGCTCCCCCTGCCCGAGCCAGCCTCCCAGGCCCTTTCTGTCCTCTCTCCGAGGAGTCTACACCGGGGGCCCGGCTGTGACCACAGGATGCTGGCGGTCAGCAGCCCAGCCAGACTCAAGGGCCACCCATAGACCTGTGCTCGTGAGGACAGGCAGGAACATGCGTCTGCTGGGTTCTGCAGGGGGGCTCGAAGAAGGTTCTGGGTTCCCCAGCGTGGGGCAGGAGCAGGGGACCCTGTAGGGTTAGCTCAAAGTGCTTGCCCTCCGGGATTGTGGAAATAAGGGGAGGAAGCCCAGAGCAAGTGGCGGAGGGGCGGGGGGCACCGGACCTGTCACCTGGCTTGCTGGGGGAGGGCTGCGGAGGTGAGCTAAGGTGTTAGGGGTGAGCTTTTGCTGCGCAGGGCAGACATCCAGCCGAGGGGCTGTCCCTGAGCCCAGACCCCGAAGGGCAAAGACGGGAGGGAAGAGAACGAACGTGTGAGAAACACCTGCTGGATGCCCACTGCTGTCCCTGCTGTCCCCTACCGCTGTCCCCGCTGTGGCTCTGTTTGTGTAAGCTCATTGAGCCTCTCAAGTAACCAGCCCCTGGGGGGACCCCGGAACCAGCTGGCCTGTGAGTGAGGCTGTGCTGCCCCCCGGCAGAATCCCAGCGGCACACTGAGGCCATTTCTAAGGGACAGAAGGGGCTTGCCCACAACTACGCAGAGACCATGTGCCCCCTGGGAGGGACCCAAGGCTCTGCATCACCCCTGCACCTGCCAGGGTCTGTCCCCCCTGGGGAGGATCGTGCAGGCCGGTTGGGGAGGGACATATTAATCAATAAATCACCACATGGGGGACAATTGAGCAGCACGAGGAGTTGTGGGGAAGGAATACGAGGTCCCACCGACTTGAGACGTTTCACAGCAGGGACCTTTCCACGCCGGAAAACCCGATGGCCACTGTGCAGGGAGCAGTCAGGAGATGCTGGACGCAGGGCAGAGGCCCCAGGCAGCCCTTGGGGGTAGCTTTTTCTGTCATTCTCTCACAGCCCGAGGGGTTGGGCCAGTGGCTCATCCAGGGGGGCCTGAGGGCCCTGGAATCAGTCCAGGGGTGTGTCGGTGCCTGGGCATGGAGGTGGGCAGTCTCTCCAGACGTGCGACCAGGACAGCCAGAGAGCTGGGTCCCCGCCGGGCCACAGCCTCCCCTCACCGGGCGAACGCAGGGTGTTAATCTCTCATGGTTGAGTTTTTCTTTCGCCTGAACCGCTGATAACCTGCAAGAAAAAAATACACCCAGACCTGGTGAGGCTAGCTCCCTGCCCAGCCTGTACCTGCCCCTGGGGGGGCGGCCCAGTCCCTTAGAGCCCCAGAGAGCTCTCCCCTAGAGTTTCCAGAAAGTGGGGCTTCAGTGGGTCTGGGAAGGGAGCAGCGGGCCTGACCCTGCTCCTTGAATCCCTGTGCCGTCCTTGTGTCCTTGAATCCTGTTCCATCATCAGGGACACTGCTTCCTGGTCCCCAAGTGCCCGGGAGGTCTGAGGGGATACAGGTCAGGAGCCCAAAGACCCTGCCCCAGACCCTGCTTGGCACCCTAAGATGGCTCGCGCAGAAAAATTCCCTTTGGGGTGGGCAGTGAGGGGAACCTCAGGCCTGCAGTGTCTGGGGTCTCGGGGACCCGGCCCCTCAGACGAGCTGCCTGCCCAACGGCGCCCTCCTCCCCCTGCAGCACACTGCCGGATTCTCCCCCAGACTCGGGTTCTGAGGCCTACTCCCCCCAGCAGGTGAATGGTGAGTCCAGCGGGCACCGCCCTCCCCCCCTGGGGTTTGGGCAAGTGGTTGGGGCGGCCTTATCGGGGAGGGAGGGAGCGAGGGAGGGAGGGGGCCAGCGGCCGCCCAACAGGCCCAGATTATCGCTGGTCAAATACTCCCCGGCGCTGGCTATTGTCTCCCCACTGGCGGGTGGGGGGCCTGGCCGGGCCTCTGAGAACCTGTCCCTGCTGGCGATGCCACCCGCCTGCCTGCCTGCGCCATCATGGACGCACCCTTCGGCGGTAAGTGGACGGCTGGGGAAGGCCGTGGGTGCAGCCTGAGTGCAGGCCTGGCTGACCTCCTGGGCCCACCTCCCCTGGTGGGGGAGGGTGCCAGGGGTGCTGCGGCCCCCAGGTGGCCAAAAGCAGAAGGATCTCGGGCAGCAGCCTGTCTCCCCACAGCCCAGAAAGGGGTCAAGAGTTCTGTTTATCTTACCAAAAACATTTCTGGAATGCCTCCTGGGGAACAAAGGGAGCTGGGGGGCTGGCCCCTGGGAGCCTGCTAGAGGGGCTGCCGGATGGAGGAGGGCTGCCGCCGGACTGTGCTGGGGTCCCCCTGAGACTCCTTCCTGAGGCCCAGAGGAGGATCGGGACTGAGAGGGGCCAGGGGAAGACGCTGGGCAGCCAGGCTTGGGGGGAAGGAGCCAGTTAGGATGGCCAGGGGCGGGGTGGGGGGGTGGAGAGGGCAGAAGCTAAAGCTGCCCATCCCGCCCCTGGACAGGGGCTTGTCTCCCTGCCGGGGCCTCTAGTGGCCAGCCTCAGGCTGCCTAGCCCGCCTCCCTTGTGGGGCTGGTCTCAGGAGAAGGTGGGAAACCCTGTGCCCAGGGACCTGAGTGACGTAGGTCTCTGATGCCCACCCTCCACCATCTCTCCTGCAGACTCCCATCTCCTGCGCACCATAACCCCTGAGACCCTGTGCCACGTGGGTGTGCCTCCTCGCCTGGAGCACCCGCCTCCGCCTCCGGCCCACCTCCCAGGCCCCCCGCCGCCCCCGCCCCCCCCCACCTCACTACCCCGTCCTGCCGCGGGACCTGTACATGAAGGCTGAGCCCCCGATGCCCTCCTATGCTGCCATGGGGCAGGGGCTCGTGCCCAGCGATCTGCACCACACTCAGCAGTCCCAGATGCTACACCAGCTGCTGCAGCAGCACGGAGCTGAGTAAGCCCGGGGCAGGTGGGTTTGGGGGGTGGGGGCCCGGGCGGGGCAGAGATGGTGCTGGGGTCTGGGGTGAGCTCTGCCCCCACGAGATGGGGGTAAGCGTGTGCCTATGGAGGTGCCCACTCAACAGCTCTGTAGCTGTGGCCATGTGCTTCTGACGACCTTATTTGGCGAGCATGGCCACCCCCATTGCCCTGATAGGTAAACTGAGACTCCCAAGGGGAGGAAATGCTTGTCAGGGGCATGGAACTAGGATGGGACAGAGCCGGGACGAACCTCGGGCTGTGCCTTTCCCCAGACACCAGTGACTTTCCAACCTTCTCAGGGAGTCGGGGGCTCCAGCTCTGACCCCAAACAGTGGAATTGTCCTTTTATCTGTTTGTTTGACACATCCAGATGTCATGGAAGGTTTAGTTCAGGACAAGACTCCACAGCCTCTTCCCCAAGAAACTCTCCTTCCCAGCTTTGGCAGCCCGCGCCCCGTGGGGCTTGTTTCCAGCCTCGGAGGCTGCTCTCTGTGGAGTCCCCACTCTCAAGGGTGGCCCTGAGGATGACACCCCAGGGAAGGGACCGGCTTGTTCATTCCACAGACTATCGGGGACTCTGTGCACCAGGCCCACAGCGGGCCTGATGGGGACACACAGACAAGTCAGGTGTGGCTTCTGCCCTCCTGGTCCCATGATCCGGGGGCTGGAGAGGAGTCACAGAAGCAGGGAATGGCCTTACAGAGCGATGGGGGAGCCCTGAGGAGGTAAAGCCCAGGGCCTTTTCTGGAGGGGTGTCCTCTGGATTGGGCATATCTTGCTGAAATGGGGTGAAGAGGGGAAGGGGGCTACTGCCCGGAGGAGGGGAAGGGGCTCAGGAACGAGCCAGCCCCCCATGGCCTCTGTGTCACCCCCAGACTCCCCGCACACCCCTCCAAGAAGAGGAAGCACTCCGAATCACCTTCCAACACCCTCAATGCCCAGATGCTGAATGGAATGATCAAACAGGAGCCCGGGACCGCAGCGACGCTGCCCCCACACCCAGCTCGAGCCCCATCCCCACCCTGGCCTCCCCAGGGCCCCCTCTCACCGGGGCCCGGCTCCTTGCCCCTTAGCATCGCCCGGGTCCAGACACCGCCTTGGCACCCGCCAGGGGCACCTTCACCAGGTATGTGCCTGGCCTGCCGGAGCTCACAGCGGGCCAGCTCCCCTTGCAGTGGGGGCGTGGGGCGCAGGGCCCACGTGGTCGCTCCCTCCCTCCAGGTCTCCTGCAGGACAGTGATAGCCTCAGTGGCTCCTACCTGGACCCCAATTACCAGTCCATCAAGTGGCAACCGCACCAGCAGAACAAGTGGGCCACGCTGTACGACGCAAACTACAAGGAGCTGTGAGTGGCCCGCACCCCCCTCCTGCCGCCACATCAGGGGCATGCCACACCCCCCGCCCCCCAGCGTCAAGGCCCCAGACAGAGCCTGGGAGCACACTGGGCACCACATGGGCCCCGGTTACAGGAGGGCAGCAGGCTCAGGGCAGAACTAGGACAGGCCCTCGGGGTTCCGGACTTGTGGGCCTACCCAAGGCCTCCTTAAGGAGGTGGTGTCTGTCAGGGAGGGGCCAGTGGGAGCCTAGGGAGGGAGAAGCGGGTGGATGGGTGTTTTCTGGCTCCTCCTCCCCCACTCCTTCTGCATTCCAGGAAGGTAGCAGGAAGCTGTGTTGGCAGAGCCCTCCCAGCAGCCCCCTCCCTGGGACAGAGGGTGGAGCGGGTGGGGGAGGACAGGCTGTTAGGGCGGGCATTCCGAGCTCTCCCTCTGCACCCACCCATGTTGGATTCGGCTTCCTGGGACCAGGCCAGCAGCACTGTGGGACCACTCCCCTCACTGCTGCAGAGGTCCGGTGGGGGTGAGGGCGAGGCTCTCTGGACACTGCCAGGCCAGGGCAGGGTGGCTGAGAGCAGCCTCCTGGAGCTGGGTGCCCCAGGCTGTGAGGGCAAGAAGCCAGAAGCCCTTGGGGCTGGGTGGGGGATCCAGCTGCTGTCGTGGTTGAAGGCTCCCTTGAGATCCTGTCCGGATTGGGGGGGAGAGGTCTTCGGGGATCCCACCCTTATGGCCTGGGGAGGATCCCCCCACTCTTCCCACCACGCTTTTCAGGCCAGCCCTGCCATCTCAGGCCCTAAGGCCAGGAAGCTGGCAGCTGGGGGCCCCAGTGTACTTCCTGGGTGTTCCCCCGGGGCCGGCAGGTGGGTGGAGCCCCAGGCCTTCTGCAGATGTTAGCCAGGCCCCCAATCCTCTTCCCCCGGGTTTGGACTCGTTCTCTGCCCGTCTTCCTTCCGGGGGACCCCGGGCATCGGGAGCACTGCTTGTGCCTAGGGACCTGGGTGAGGATGGGCCAATAGTTGCCCCCTCTCCTGCCACCCGGAGGTCCCCCCCAGAGAATCCATGCTTGGAATCCTTGCCCGGCGACAGATGGGTAGACCGAGGCTGAGTCTGCGCTGCCCAGAGCGCCCCTCTCCCCACCTGGGCAGCTGGAGAAGTCAGGACGAGGATTTCGGGGGCTTGAGCAAGCCAGTGGGCTGGGGCTGGGCCAGTGCCGAGCCGGCGCCTGGTCCCACCGTTTCCATGGCAACCAGCTGTCAGGCCCTTGAAGCTCTGCAGACGCAGCCCCTCTCACCCCGGTCTCCTGCGAGGGAGGGGGCTTCAGGCAGCACTCTGGGAAGGAGCCAAGTGTGATGAGGGGCTGCGAAGCCCCCTCCTCAGGAGTCCACTGCCCTTGGGTGGGCCTCAGGGGTGTCGCCCCATGTGCCCCATCACCAGGGTGGGCTGGGCCCAGCCACACAGAGGAAAGAATATTGGCCCAAGAGTTGGCAGACCTGAGCTCAGATCCTTCCGGGGACTCAGTTTCCACTTCTGAGAGGTGGGGGGCAGCCCCATGCGTGGTCTGAGGATCCGGGGGGTGGCTACCGGATAGGAAACCGTTTCGGAAGGCAGACACTGGAGAGGGACATTCCAGGCCTGGCTTTGGCCGGGGGAGCCTCTGGCGAGTACCCTCCCCTGCCCCTAGGCCCATGCTCACCTACCGCGTAGACGCCGACAAGGGCTTCAACTTCTCTGTGGGCGATGACGCGTTTGTGTGCCAGAAGAAGAACCACTTCCAGGTCACGGTGTACATCGGCCTGCTGGGCGAGCCCAAGTACGTCAAGACGCCCGAAGGCCTCAAGCCCCTTGACTGCTTCTACCTGAAACTGCACGGAGTGAAGGCAGGTTTGGGGGCTCAGCAAGGATGGGAGGGGAGTGGAGGGGAACCAGGAGTCCTTGGGGAGTTGAAAGACCCCAAAGCAAAGCCCCCTTCCCAGCTGTGCTTCCTGATTCCTTCTCTGCCCAGTGACCCCAAGGCTACACCCCCAGCCCAGACCCCGGGATCATGACCGGAGCTGAAGGCAGAGGCTTTATTTAACCCACTGAGCCACCCAGGCACCCCTGACACTTGCCATTCTTCCAGAGCTCCTGCTGCCTTCCCAGCAAAGCCCTGACTTCTGAGCTTAGCCCACAAAGGCCTTTGGGACCAGCCCTTCCCTGCGGCCCTGCCATAGCTTGTGCCCCAGACCTGTTGTGCCCATTCACAGCCCCTGCTCTGCTGAGGCAGCTCCCCTTCTCTGGGACACACGGAGAATGCCCATTCCACCCCTCCTCTCCTGGCAGACCGCTCCTTGGCCTTTCCGTTCCCTCTGCTGCAGTCCTTAGTCCTTGGGGACAACTGTCCTGAGGCTCCTTCCCTGGGGTCTCTCTAGCGCCCCTCCCCCAGGAGTGGTTGATTTGGAGCCCGTGAGCTCCCTGGGGGCACACAGCTGCCTGTTTCCTTCAGGGCAGGGATCCAGGCCGGGTCTGGCCTTGGTGCAGCTCAGCCGTCACTCATGGAGGGGCTGCAGGGATGTGGGTGTGGGAGAGGGTCTGGGGAGTGCGCGGGTTTGGGTGGGAGCGGGTGTTTATGGAGGTCGGCTTGGGGAACGTGTGTGGAGGTGGGGGCCGTGTGTCCGTGGAAGGCGTGAGTGGGTGCGTGCGGAGCTGGGAGAGCCGTGTGACTGTCTGTGCCCTCACTGAGGGGAGGGCCATGCCTCAACTTACGGGGGAGCGCCGGCTGGGCCAGGCCTGGGCTGAGCGGCTAAAGGGAGGCAGAACCAGGCAGGGACCCTGGCCCTGATGGGTCACCGGCCTCGGCTTCTCTCTCAGCTGGAGGCCCTGAACCAGTCGATCAACATCGAGCAGTCCCAGTCGGACCGGAGCAAGCGACCCTTTAACCCTGTCACGTGAGTGTCTGACCTTGGGGGTTGGGCGGTGGTTCTAGCTGGGCAGGCCAATCCTGGAGCTGGCCTGGGAGCCCAGGGGGCCACGGTACCTGCCTTCTACACATTCCTGACTGTGGGCCTGGCTCTTTGAAGCCCCCTCCCCGCCTCCTGAGTCCCCGCCACTCGTCTGCAGGGTCAACCTGCCCCCTGAGCAGGTCACGAAGGTGACCGTGGGGCGCCTGCACTTCAGCGAGACCACTGCCAACAACATGCGCAAGAAGGGCAAACCCAACCCCGACCAGAGGTGAGCGGGCTGCGCCCCGGCCTGGCCAGGCCCTCCAGGTCTGAGCAGGAGGGGCAGGAAGACACCGCCCGTTGTCGCAGTGTCCCACACACTGACACATTGTACAGAAGAGACACCTGAGCCTCACACCTACGGCTAATGGACTTAGCAGCTCCCTGGGGTCCTAGCAGTGGGCCCTGGGGAGTTTCTGCCCCTAGTGGAGACTTAAGGTGTTAATGCCCTCTTCCCGCGGGGGGTGCTGGGAGCTTGGGCACTGTACCCCAGACCTGGGATGGGGGCAGGTGGGGCAGGACCTTGGGTGCCTCTAAACCCCTGTGCACCCCAGGTACTTCATGCTGGTGGTGGCCCTCCAGGCCCACGCACAGAACCAGAACTACACGCTGGCTGCCCAGATCTCAGAACGCATCATCGTGAGGGTGAGGGCTCCTTCCTCCCAGGGGATCAAGAGCTGGGAAAAGCAGCAGCCAGGAAAAATACTGGGGCTCTGGGGAGTCGGGAGCTAGAGTGCTGATCCTGCTGGGCCCTAGCTGGGTGACTTTGGGCAAGTTCCCACCCTCTGAGCCACAGTGTCTCCTTCACAAGGGGGGAGGTGGACAAGGCCTGGGTAGCCTTCTGAGATCCTGCAAGGGACTGAAAGGTGCCACAGTGCAAGGGGCAATTTAATTTGGGCGAGGTGGGGTGAGGATCCTGGCCTGGAGGTAGAGGGGTGGCTGCACGGTTTCCCCTTTTGCCGGGTCACTGCAGGTCCCTCGTCCCCTGGGACTGATCCAACCCCACCCCCAACTTGTGGTAGGCCTCCAACCCTGGCCAGTTTGAGAGTGACAGCGACGTGCTGTGGCAGCGGGCGCAGGTGCCCGACACTGTCTTCCACCATGGCCGCGTGGGCATCAACACCGACAGGCCTGATGAGGCGCTGGTCGTGCACGGCAACGTCAAGGTCATGGGCTCTCTCATGCACCCGTCGGACCTGCGGGCCAAGGAGCACGTGCAGGAGGTGGGGGCGGGGCTGTGGACGAGGGGCAGGACCGTGGGGCAGGGAGAGCTGCGGGAGGGGCCGATGGCTTGTGGGGGTGGGGCCCGTGGAGGGGCCGGGCCTGGTGGAAGGGCAGGACGGCAGGGTTAGTTGGTGAGGGAGGCAGGCCCTAGATTTCTGCGTCACTGGACCCTGGTGCTGCAAGGTCTCCGCTACATAGCGGAGCCCGAGCTGCCTCCATCTTGAGCTCCGGGGCCCACCTTGGCTGGGGAGGGGTTCAGTCTCGGTCCTGGTTCCCGCGCAGGTGGACACCACGGAGCAGCTGAAGAGGATCTCGCGCATGCGGCTGGTGCACTACAGATACAAGCCGGAGTTCGCCGCCACGGCGGGCATCGAGGCCACGGCGCCAGAGACAGGTAGGGACCGGCCTGCGTGGACTGGGGCTGGGGTCCAGGACCCAGTAACCTCGGTCCCCAGTCACCCCGCCCCCTATCCCAGCCCACTGGAGACCCCACTCCCAGGAACTCCTCCCCCTGACTCCCTGGAATTCCTGCCCAGGGAATCCCGCCCTCTAGAAACCCGGCCCTCAGCCCTTGGAAAATCGGGCCTCCCCCCCCCCCCCCGCCGGGCTGGGTGGCTACCCTCCTTGACACCAGAAGTTTCAGAATCCTGGTCCCGGGATCCTGAGCTCCTTCGGTGAATCCTGCCTTTATCTCTGTCCACTTCCACTGGGATCCTTCCTCCCAGGAGTCCACCCTTGCTCCAGTCCGGGGAACCCCACACCAGAGCCGGGGAATGGGGCCCCCTGCTCCAGAGCACCTTGGGTCCCAAATCTCTGGCCCCTAGAATTTGGCCCTCCTCAAACTGGGCCCCCTCCTTACATGCTGGTTCTGTGGGTGTTCTCCACCCTACCCCCCCAAACCCCCCAGGTGTCATCGCTCAGGAAGTGAAGGAGATCCTGCCGGAGGCCGTAAAGGACACTGGAGACGTCGTCTTTGCCAATGGGAAAACCATCGAGAACTTCTTGGTGGTGAACAAGGTGTGTGGGGGTGGGAGGATCCCAGGAGCCCAAGGGCAGGGGTGGGCCAGCTGGAGGGCGGTTAACTCCTGCTTCGTTCAACTCCCGCACAGTGGAGCCGGTGAGGGCAGCCCGGTCTTTTCTCACTGTGTGTCCAGAGCCCCCTCCCCACCCCTCACGGAAGAGGGTCGCATTCCAGGGCCCGGGGACTGGGGGCACTCTGTGTGGTCCACAGCAAGAGGAAGCTCCGTGGGGCGTTATTTTCCTCCCCTTGGAAAGGAGGCTAAAGATAGTCACTGCCCAGAGCTTCTCAGGTGGCTGTTGCAAAACTTAAGTGTGGCTTATGGTGAGGATGAAGTCCTGTGCTTTCGCCTAGGCTGAATAGTGAGGAGCCGAAGCCTGAGACCCCACGTTCACGAGATTGGAGAGGCCGGCACCTCCGAGAGACAGTGTTCTGACGGGGGTTAGGGGTGGGAAGCGCAGTTCTGGTGGGCCAGATGGCCCAAGCAACGGGGCAGAGGTGGGGGTGCCGCTTGGAGGCAGGCACGGGGAGGTGGGGGCGCTGGGACTGGCCTGGGTAAGGAAGCGTGGAGGGCACCACCCCCCGCCCCATTGCCCAGGGCTCCCGGGGGGCTGACCTCGCCCGTGGCCCGCGGCAGGAGCGCATCTTCATGGAGAACGTGGGGGCCGTGAAGGAGCTGTGCAAGCTCACCGACAACCTGGAGACGCGCATTGACGAGCTGGAGCGCTGGAGCCACAGGCTGGCCAGACTGCGGCGGCTGGACAGCCTCAAGTCCACCGGCAGCTCGGGCGCCTTCAGGTGCGGGCGTGGGCCAGGCAGGGGGACACCCCCTTCCCAGAGGCACCTCTGACCCTGGCCCTCTTGCTGCAGCCATGCGGGGAGCCAGTTCAGCCGAGCGGGCAGTGTCCCCCACAAGAAGAGGCCCCCCAAGGTGGCCAGCAAGGTGAGGCTGGGTGCAGGTGGGAGGCAGGTTGGGCTGGGCCCTCCCTCTCCAGGCTTGCCAACTGCGAGGGCTCCTCCCTTCTCCCAGCTCGGGCTCTCTGGCCCCGTTTCTCCTTCCTCTCCCTTCCTCTCCCCAGCCCCCACCCCCCACTGTAGGAATCATAGGCCTTAGCACCCCCACCGACAGCAGAGCCCACACCAAGTGACATCATGGGCTCCCTAAGTCTGGGCCTTTTCTGCTTCTTCCCCTTTTCCTCTCGGTCCTCAGCCATCTTCTGTGGTCCCAGACCAGGCCTGCATCAGCCAGCGCTTTCTGCAGGGAACCATCATCGCCCTGGTGGTGGTCATGGCCTTCAGGTGACTTGTGCCCTGGGCTCCAGGGGTGGCTGGCTGGGGAACTTGAGCTGCCCTTGGGGCCAGGCCTGGAGGAAGAGGAAGATGTGGCTGGGAGATGAGACCTGCCTGAGGTCTCAGAGGGGGAAGAGGGTTGCCTCTTTCTGTCCTGTGGCCCTGGGACTGGGGAGACCCGTGGAGAGACATCACTCATTCCCGAGCCCAGCCCCTGGAGCCAAGGACTAAAGACCCTGCCCAAGGGAGAGGGCCAGGACCATGGCTCCAGCTCTAACCATGGCCCTTTTTTGTGGCTCCCAGCGTGGTGTCCATGTCCACACTGTATGTGCTGAGCCTGCGCACCGAGGAGGACCTGGTAGAAACCGATGGGTATGTCCCTGGAGACCTGGCTGCCGGCCAAGCTGCGAGGACAGGAGGGGTTTGGTGGGCAGCCGGGGGGCAGGGGAGCCGTGGAAGCTGTCTTCTCTGATAGGGACGGCGCCTTGGCTCTCAGCCTGCTGGGGCTTGCAGGGGTGGGTGGGGAAGGTCTCCCTGGAGAAGGGGCAGCCATGGTCCCCGCTGAAGCCAACGTTTCTACTCAGTGCTCCTTGAGGTAGCTGGGCCTCTGCGAGTCAGGGGGCATCTGAAGGGCCCAGGTTGGAAGGGGGGAGTCGGCGGGGAAGGAAGGCCAGGGTGGGACCCTGGGCTCTGTCTGCCCACTTTCACCTCAGCTCCAGGGCTCTCTCTGACCATGTCTTTTCTCTCTCCTCCCCTGCACCTGTCCCCCTCTTTTTCCTCTCTGCCGCTCCTTAGCTCTTTTGCCGTGTCCACTTCCTGTCTTCTGGCCCTGCTCCGGCCCCAGCACCCTGGGGGGAGCGAGGCCATGTGCCCATGGTACGTGTCTGGACCAAGCCCCCTCCCTCCTTACCTCTGGCTCCTGGCTCCCTGCCTCTTTTCCGCCATCCCTGTCCACCTCTCTGGGACTCCCAGGCCTCCCTGTCCAGGCTCTTGCAGTCCCTCTGAGCTCTGCCCACCCCTCCCCAGCAGGTCCAGTCAGAGCTTCGGGACCACCCAGCTCCGACAGTCCCCCGTGACCACTGGGGTGCCAGGCACACCACCCTCTCTGCTGCTGGGTGCGTGCCTGCAGTGGGTCTGGAGGGTGGGGATGGGGGCAGGGAGCTGTGTTCTGGGAGGGGGCTCAGCTGCCCATCTCTGGCTCATACAGCCTCTGGCTTCCTCAGTTACCACTGGCCCAACCAGCTCGGCCCCGGGGCCAGTCATCCCCACGTTGGACCTCTGCTCCAGCCACCCTTGCCCGGTCGTCTGCTGCTCCTCGGCCACTCCCAGCCCTACCGCAGCTCCTAGTCTTGGCCCCAGCTTTAAACCTGGCCACGGCCTCAGCCCCAGTCCCAGCCCCTCCACCAACAGCTCAGGTATGGCTCTCTCGGCTCCAGGGTTTGCGCTGAAGGGATTTTATATGAGTCCGGAGAAAGGCCCCAAAGACTTATTGGGGGGAGGGTATCCTGGAGCCCAGAATGAGGGTCTGGAGAAAGGTTGGTGGGTCTCTCTGAGGGGATAAAGAGACAGATGGGGGTCACCCAGAGTCTGGTGAAGTCCTGGAGAAAGCCAGACAGGAGGCAGCCAGGTCCCTCTTCTCAGCTTATCCCTCATTCTCCCCACAGGCCCCAGCCAGATGGCTTTGCTGCCAGTCACCAACATCAGAGCCAAGTCGTGGAGCCTGTCAGCCAATGGTATTGGCCACTCCAAGCATCCAAAGAGCTCAGAGCCTCTGGCCAGCCCTGTGGTCCCCTTCCCTGGAGGGCAGGGCAAATCCAAGAACAGCCCCAGCCTTGGTCTCCACGGCCGGACCCGCCGAGGGGTTCCCCAGCCTGGCCTGAGCCCTGCTCAGCCCACTCGGGCCCGGAGCCAGCCAGGTACTTGCCCTACTCCCCCCCTCACTCCCCACCATCTCAGCTCAGCCAGCAAGGCTCACTGGCCTGGGCGCATCTCAGCCCAGTCAGCAGAAGGCCCAGCGCAGGACTGTCCACAGACGTTTGCTGGGCATTGCAAAGTCCCGCCATCAGGCCAGGAGCCTATGTAGCTCTCTTCATGCAGGGCTCACGCATCCCTGCAAAGAAGAGATCATCCCATAGGTCAGATGGGGAAACCGGAGCCGGGTCGTGTGGCGGGGCAGCAGCAGCCCTGGAATCCCACCCCACGTCTGCCTGATGCCAGGGCCCTGGACGTTACAGAGGCCAGGGGCCTCCCGGGCTTCAGCCCAGTGGTTCTGCTCTTGGAAAGGGGCCTCCTTATCAGCTTTCATTTGATGGTTTTTGTGGCTTAAAGAAAAAAAAAAAAAAGCTTTGAAACTGTGACTTGCTGAGATTCAAGTACAAAGTGATAGGTAAACCCCACCGGGGGGCTGCTCACCGGGCCAGCCATTTCCAGGGCCGCTGCTCTGTGGCTGGCTCTGTACAGGGTGCTGGGGTGATGAAGACAGACATGCCCTGACCCCAGATGGCTCAGACACCTGAGAACACAGTAGTGTACTAGCGTGACAGGGCACTGAGGGGATGCGCTAGCAGCTTGGTGACTGGGGAGGGCACTTCGTCCAGGCTGAGGTGGGGAGGTGATCAGGAAGGCCTCCCTGGAGGAGGCGACATTGGAGCTGAGTCTCTGAAGGACCTCAGTTTGCCCAGAAGAGAAATGAGAAGGGTACCTTCCATCTTCTCTTTATCTGGTATCTGTCCGTGACCCAAGGGCGTACTGGATCCTGCGGGGTAGGGGTGGGGGTCTTTGCGTGCCTGGGTTGTGCCTCACGAAGCCAAAAATGTGTCCGGTCCAGCAGATGTTCTGGACCCAGTTTCCCCTTCCTAGGTTGTGGGGGAGTGGGTGCGGGTCAGGCAGCAGCCAGCCCGTAGATGGCCAAGAAAGCCTTGTCTCCCTCACCTGCCATGTCACACCTCAGAACCACCGGCCCAGCCCGCCATCTGTCGGGGGTTCCTCCACAGAAGGCCACAAGCCCTCATGAGTGGGGCACTGGGAGGTGTTTAACACTGGGCTCTTGGGGAAAGAGTCCTGATCTGTGGTGAATACTCCCACCGCGGCTAACTTCCGGCTACCAACTTCATGCCGCCGAACTGAACGTGAAGAGACGTGTTTGGGCTGCGTGCGGGCTCCTGTATGCCTCTGGAAAGGACATGAAGACCCTTCCCTGCTCCTGGGGTTTGGGTTCTGCCGAGGAGGCAGACCTCAGGCTCATGGGAAGTGGCTCTTTGTAGTGCTGCCACGGAAAAGAGTGGCATGACCCTGCCCATTGTGGGGGAGTCTGGAAAGAATAACCTGGAACTTATTTATGCTAAGGTGTGAGTGACTGAATGCGAGCTTGGCAAGGAACAACTTGGCTGCTGCTTATTTGTATCCCACCTTGTCACTTCCTCCCTGCCCCCCACAGCCTCTCTCCTTGCAGACCCAGTGCCCTCCCTGACCTCCATCCAGGTGCTGGAGACTTCAATGCCCATCACTTCCCAGTACTGCGCTCCAGGGGATGCCTGCAGGTGGGCTTGGCTCCTTCCCTTCACCCCAAGGACAGATTCCCTCAGGTGACATGAGCCCAGGCAGAGCGGAGGCCCAGATGTCCTCCCCGTCTTGTCCCCCTCCCGTCCCCCTCCCCCACCCTGCCCCAAGGTGGGGCAGCCCCTTTCCATGGGCTCCAGTACAGACCGGGGGGCTGGGGTATCCAGGCAAGGGGCTCCAGCAGGGTAGCCTTGGTCTCAGGAGCCACGTTTGCCCCTGCAGGCCTGGAAACTTCACCTACCGCATCCCTGTCAGCAGCAGCACCCCGCTACACCTCAGCCTGACTCTGCAGATGAAGTGAGTGCCCGCTTGGGGCCTTGGCAGCTCAGGGAAGGGGTCTGAGGAGGGATGCAGACTTTATCCCTTGCTCTGGCTGTGTGACCCTGGCGGTCTCTGGGCTCCTCATCTAGAAACTGCTGTTGCGCAGGGGTGTGGAGGCCGTGCGGGATGGTAGATGGGAAAGGGCGGCGGTCTAGGGCCTGACCGGTAGGGCTCATTTTCCAGCTGTGTGAGGACTCGTGGCTTGTTTGGGCAGGGCAGGGGAGGTGGCGAGGGAGGGCTGCCTGGGGGCAGGGCAGGTTGAGGAACTTGGAACCCCACTTCCCTGCTAATCGGCCTTCCCCCAGCTCTTCGTCTCCCGTGTCTGTGGCGCTGTGCAGCCTGACGTCGAAGGAGGAGCCGTGCGAGGAGGGGGGCTTCCCACAGAGCCTGCACACCCACCAGGACACCCAGGTAGGAGGCAACTGGGAAGCTGTGGGCCAGGCAGGCCCCAGAGCTTCACCGTCCCTGGCACAACTGGGCCCCCAAACAGGTGAAGAGAAAGGGCTGGGAGGCAGAGGGATGGCATCTCCACAAGGGACACTTTAGGCCGTGGGCCTCAGGAGCAGAGCATCTCCCACCCCCAGCCCTGCCCTGCCCAGAGCCCCAGGGAAGAAAACAGTTCTAAAAATGCGTTCATCCCAGGACTAACCTGGGATGAACGCAGTGGTGGCAATGGGGAGGGTATTCTACGGGTCCTTGGCAGGGAGAGCTAACCTTGTCTGTGCTCAGGGTCAGAAGAGACGCCCCGAAAGTCAGGTTTAATGAATATGACACCTGCAGCATGAGGTCATTGGGGTCGCCTGGAGAAAGAAAAGAGGCCAGTGTCACAGGAGCAGAAGGGCAGGTGCAGAGGTGGGGAGGCCCGGGAGAGTGTGGCCTTCCGGCTGAGGTGGACACGCAGCAGCCTGTCCCGCTAGGAGCCGGGAAACAGGAGCCCGGTCCTCAAGCTCAGGCTGGGCAGCGGTGTGGTTCAGTCCTCCTGTCCGGAAGACCCCTCACCCTACCTTGTGGAGGCCTGCCAAATGCCTCTGACCCTTCCCTTGTCCAGCTCCTCACTGGCCACGTGACCCCCTTGGGGACCCAAAGTTGTGACTCTCCGTGCAAGCGAAGGGAATATCTCCTCACCAATTTATGTTGATTCAACGAAAATGTGTTGGGGTCTCTCTGTCCCAGGCCCTGTGCTGGGCCCAGCTTCGGGGACACAGTGGGAGGCAGGGATGGACCCAGTCCTTGCCTTGGAACAATGCACTCCCTAGCTGGGGAGAAAAGATGTGCAGAAAGTAACCTGAGGAGGGGCTGGGGGGGGGGAGCCTCCCAAGAGGCTCAGGCGGAGGCTGAAAGGAGGGGGCGAGCCCAGCCAGCTGCTCACACCATGTGGAGCTCAAGCCCAACTCCACGTATGGGGAGGCCATGCCAAAGCCTCAGCAGGAACACTGGCAAGCCTCAGTCTCCCTGCAAGGGGGAGAGCACAACAGCGCGGGGACCCGTATCAGTCCCCGCTCTGCCACGCAGTGCCTGTGATTTCAAGCAATAGCTCAGCATCCTCATCTGTACGCGGCGTCATCTTCTCGGGTTGGAATGAGCATGGGCTTCGTGAAATACCTTGCTGTGCCTGGAGTATAATGCAGAGGGGAGGCAGCAAGCGACGAGGCAGGAACCAGGGGAGGGCTGCTGTGGACCTACGGGTGCCCCGCACAGAGTCTGCATAAAGGGGTGCTGCCTCCCCTCTCTCTTCCCAGCTCTGACTCCAGCCTCTGTAACACTTGCCTTGGCGCCCAGGGCTGCAATGACCATGCTCAGGGCTGCTGGTCGGGATAGGGCCGCAGGGCTGTCTTCACCCCTCCCTCTCCCCTCTCCAGGGCACCTCCCACCAGTGGCCAGTAACGATCCTGTCTTTCCGAGAATTCACCTACCACTTCCGGGTGGCACTCCTGGTGAGTACAGGCATGCCCTCTGCCCCCAGAGGTCCGGACCCCTGCATCTCAAGCGTGGGGCTTGGGAAAAGGACATGGGGATTCCCGGAGCACATGGCAAGACTTGGGGCATGGTGACGGGTAATGTGGCGGGGGGCAGGGGAGTGCTTCCTGCCCCACGCCCCCAGAGCCACCTCACCTGTTCCTGCTGCCCTCTCACCCAGGGTCAGGCCAACTGCAGTGCGGAGGCCCTGGCCCGGCCAGCCACAGACTACTACTTCCATTTCTACCGCCTGTGTGATTGAGCTGCCTTCCCCGAGGCGGCACCGCAGCCGGGCCGGGGCCCCGTGTGCCCCTTCCATATTGGACGCGGCCGCGTTACCCTGGAGCCTGCCACCCGGCCAGCTCTCTGCTGTTCACTGGCACATCCCTTGGAGAGACTGATCTGGGCTTGGCCCTCTACACGACTGGGGAAACTGGAAGTCCTCACACTGGAGTTGCTGTTCCTGCTGGTCGCCCCTCACACGCTGCATGGGGAGCCAGGGAGACCTCCTGGGGCCGGGACAGGACCAGTCCTTCTGTGTCTGTCCAGCTCCGGTGGTTGGAGGACTGGCTGCAGGGGTCTTGGAGGCAAGGGTAAGCCTGTGACTGTCCAGAGCCTATCCGCCTACTCTCCCCTCTTGAGACTGTGAGCCACCCCTCTTCTGGAGTGGGGACCTGCTGCCTTTGACTTGGCTGGAGCCCTAAAAGACTTGGCTGGATCCGTGAGTCCGCAGAGAATATGTAGCTCTTACCCTCGAAGCTGCTCCCTGGGGGGTGGCGAGGTGGTGGACTTTTTGGGGTCTGTTACGCTGGACTTGGGACTTTGAAGCTTTAAGTGTGGCCCAGGAGGTCTCTTCTCCCTGGGATCACTGGCTCCCGAGAGCTCCCAGGGCAACTGAAGCCAGCCCTGGATGGGCTGGAAAGACCGACCATGTGCCTTACGTATACTTAGTGCCTGGCTGAACCAGTGCGGGGGACCAGGGGGCCCGGTCAGCCTTGGACGCTTGAACCTGGAGTATCCTGGAAGGGAAGTTCCCCGTGAGCCTCCCCCGCCCCACATGAGTGTTGCAGCCCCACGGCCTGGGCTCCTAGAAGCTTCCAGAGCTTATAGTCACAGCTGGGACCCATCATTATCTCTGAGCAGAGGAGCGGGAATCCCTGCAAGGCGGCGGGCTGGTCTTGGCTGGTACGTGGAGTCAAGCTTTTGCTGTTATTAGTGAAGTAATTACTAAAATGCACTTAAGCCGGGGCAGGAGTGGAAGGATGGAGAAGGAAAGGCTGGAGAAGTACAGAGCTCTCGGGAGACACTTCACCAGATAGGGCCCTGGCTCTGGTCTGTCCCAGGGAGGCTTCAGACACACATCTCACTCCCGACCACCACCACTCTGGCTTCTCCCTCCTCTCTTGTCTGCTGGCGACCTTGTCTCCCCAGACCGAGGGCTCCCACGTTGGGCTCGACTAGCCCACGGCTGGCAGGAGACTCCATCTCCGCCCTCTCCCCCTGGAGGTGGAGCAGTGGGCTTGTGTTACCGAAGTCTTAACTCAAGTGCCCGTGTTGCAGGAACCGTCCTTAGTGGGAGTGGGAGCCTGGAGCGTTCTGAGGCCAAAGCCAGGCTCACAGAAGGAGTGTGGGAAGCATTTAGGTCCATCTACACGGGTTCGGTAAGGGGAACGGGAATCGCCGTCCCTGCCCCACGGTATTCTGCCACCTCTTTGGGAACCAGGCCTTACCCCTCTCCGACGTCTCATTCTCAGCTCTGAGTGGGAGACCTTTCTGTGGGGAATGGAAATCTTTGAGAAGCCTGTGAGGCGCAGGCCCCCTTTGGCCACGGGTCTCAAAGCACTTATCCTCAGGGGAATTGGGGGATAGGGACACCCCACCTCCCAGCTCCCTCCCCAGTGTGGCTGCGCTCCCTCATTCTGACATAGGAATTGCATGGCTCCCCACACCATGCAGGGGGCCCGGGCCTTACTTAGGACTATTCTGTTCTCTATCCCCCCACACTGGGCGGCGGGGGGGCGACCCTCCTGAAATGCCTTAAAACTGGTGAACCCCACCCTTTGTAATAGGATTCTGGGCTTCCTTAGTGAGGGTGCCTGTCCGTGGACTGTGGCCCCTCAGTCCTTAACTGGAAAGTGACCCTCCACTGCCCCCTGGAGCCCTTCTGGCCACAGCATAGCCCCAGTCTGGTTAGCAGCTGGCTGTTTCCATGCCTGGGGAGGGATCCTCAGTGCAAGGATCGGGGCCAAGCTGGGGCTCCAAGCTGCTTGGGAGGTGGGTGGGTGGGGGGTCAACCTCGGACCAAAGTTGCCTTAAGCCCATGAAGGTAAAAGGGCTTCAGGGAAGGGGAGTGGGTCACCTGCTGGAGGCTGACAGCTGCCTGGCTGGCACTGGTAAGTGGGAGTCTTGGCTCCATTCCCTACGTGGGGTCCAGCAGCCAACCCTCCCTTCCTCTCTCCCCTTTGGCATTTATTCCTGTAGCCACTGGGCTAATCTCCCCCAAGCTTCAAGCTGTACATAGGGCCTCTCAATGCACGAGTCTCTCTGCCCGTATCGTATCCTCTCCCTCCACAAAGGCCTGCATGTGCATAGAGCGCCCCTCCCTCCCGGTTAACCCCCAGCCCCCATCCCTGAGTGCTGACTCCTCTATTTATCGTGTACCAACTCTGACTCTGCAGTGGGCAGAGGGAAGCAGCCCTGGGCCTGCTTTCTTCCTCCTCCTGTCCTTTTCTTCCGAAGTAAATATACGTATATAAATAAATGTAAAAATATGGCTTTGTATCTGACCTCGCCTCCCCATCTCTTCTTGAGACTGTTGTGCTAGGAGATGGAGTCATCTGTGGGGCTCAGACCAGCTGGAGTCTCTGGGGTTCCTGGGCCAGATGGATGCATTGTATCCCGTTATCCTTCTTAGCTTCACGCTAGGCTTGGGAACAGGACTCAGCAGCCCCCTCCCTTAGCCACATCCCATGGACCTACCTACCGCTGGCCCACCCGGGTTAAAGGAGCCATCCTAGGGTAAAACTCCTCTGGGGACAAGCTGAGCCTTGGGAAGGTCCCCAGCACACAGAAGGGTGGCTATATTTAGAGGATGCGATTGGCTCAGGGCAGACTTGATTGGTGCGAGTTTCCAGAGAAGTCTGCTCTCAAAACAGCAGAAGGATAGGCCCGGCCCCTTCCTATCCACAGAGCTTTAAATTCCAAGGACAGACACCCCTCGCATACCCGCCTCACCCCTCACAGGTAGAGAAAGCAGGGCTTCCCAGCAGCAGGAACCAACTGAAAGGCAGAAGAAAAACAGGAAGGGGTGGGACCGGGGAAGGCACCTGGGGCCTGGCACAACTCCACTGCCCTCCCACCTCTGCGGAATGGGCACCAGACGGGGCGGTCACACATCTGCCTTTATTGGGAGCAGCGGGTGGGACACTTTCAGCGACAGTAAAAAAATTAATTTACAAAAGCAGGAATTCAGTGAAGCCGCCTGGCGGAACCTGAAAGAGGAGAAGGAGGTATCAAAATGAGACTATGACCCTTCTTTCCACCTCCTCTTCTCACTGGGGAGGCCCACAGCTCTGAAGCTGGGCCACCAAAGCCAATTCTCAGTGACCTGTTTGGTGGATTATCTGCACCAAGGGTTTTGGGTTTTTTTTTTTTTAATCACTTAGTCAAGATTTATTTTAATGACTGAAAACATTCAAACTAACCACAATGGTACTCCTTGCAGCCAGATTCTGACCCCCTTTTAATCCATTCCCAAGCAAGCCTCGCCAGGTCAACGGTGTATGATGTGTAAGGAGGCAAATGTCTAACATGGGAAGACTGCGCCCACAGCCCTACAAAGTATATCCCAAAGCCCGATCAAGGCCCTGGGCAGTGTGCAGAACTTAGAATCACAACACAGGGCACAGATCCTCATTTGGGACAGGGAGAGAGGCACACGTGCCTGGTGTCCCTCTCCACTCTGCAGTCTGTCACCATTAACCAAAGTGTCGCACAGGACTGAGGACCCCGCTAATGGGGATGTGGGAAACTTCTCTGGTGCCCACCCTGTCACAGCTCTTACCCTTGGGAGCTCATACGTAGATGCCAACCCAGAGCAGCAGGAAGAGGACTCCAAAACCCATGAAGAGCGAGGCCACCAAGGAGATGAGGAGCTCTTTGTAGATATCCCGGGTGTATTTGGTGGAGGTAACCTCATAACTGACAGGGTGATTAAGGAGAAGCAAAAGGATGCACTGGGTAGGACAGGAAGCCTGGCCAGTGCAGCTCCAGGAAAAAGGTACACAGTGAGCCTTCCAGAAGGCTTGCCTGGCTCAGGGTAGCCAGGAAGTGGGGCCTGAGAGATGACCTGGGCTCTGTTGCTTCATACCAGCTCTCAATCAGCCATGAAGAAAATCGGGCCCAGAGGGGTTAGGTCACTTGCCCCAGGTCACACAGCTAGCGGACAGTGGAACTGCAACTAGTCTGCGCAGCTCTCTTGCCGCCTGAGCATATCCTTCTTCTGCCACTTTTCCAACTTCAGATCCCCTCTCCCCAACCTCCCGCCCAGCCAGGTCTTCTGTTCACTATCCTGGAAATCCGAAGAGCAAACGGAGCTTCTCTGAACTTGGGAAATAAGGCCAGCACCTGACCTTGGACATCAACAGCTTTTCTCCAACTTCCTTTCCTTCCCCCTATCCCCACACCGGAGCAGAGCTGGCAGGGTGCATATACCCAGCACCGTTTCTCCCTCAGTTTCCCCACATTGCTAATTCTGGCCTCACTGGCTGCTCAGTAAAAGGATACACGAAGAACCAGGCCGTGAAGAACATGCCAATTGCCAACAGCACCACGGTCAGATGAGGGAAGACAGCAGGGTTCACGGGGCTGGTGTATCTGCTCATGGCCTCGAGCTCCTGGGGAGGACATGAGATCAGAGCTATCAAAGAATCCCAGGACTTCAATCTGGGGGGGGGGGGGGGGGAGGGCGCGGGGAGTGTGAGGTCATCAAGGAGCCTCCTCCTTCTAGGACTGTAAAAGGTCTGTTTAAGCCTGGGAAATAAAGAAGTCCTCCAGAACCAACATCAAGCAATTCCATTTGGAAATGATATCAATGGTATCTTAAACTAAAGGTGGAACTTTTGCTTTTTCAATATGAGAGAAGAACGGCAGCCGAGAGTCAGAGGCTGACACAGAAGATGACTGATTGGCTATCCATCAGTGGTCCCTAACATTTGTTGAGACCACTGATGACTACGAAAAAAATGGGATAAAAAGTATGGACCCCGCCCAGGGTAAACCACAAGCAAGAAAAAGTTTGCCTGTAATTTTAGAAACTCTACGGACCCATGTCTGTAGACACCAAGCTCAGAATCCTGCTGTAATTCAGAGCCTGGGCCGGGACCCAACCTCAACTTCTACACCTGTATTCTTCCCACTTCGCTATTAACGGAATCTCAGGCTCCACGAGGAAAGACCTCAGTTAATAATCTGGCTCTACTGAATAACACGAGTCTCAGTAAAACAGTTATAATAACACCACTCACAGAGCTGATGTATGATTTAAGAAAGATGACAAACGTCAAAGCAACTAGCTCACTTCTTGGCATAGAGCAGCCGTTCAAAAAAGTGTTTGTTTCCTTCCCAAGCTTACGGGGAAGATTGTGAGATAATGCTGGGGAAGGAGGGCTGTAAACGATAAAGTTCTGTACAAACGCTGATGTCCATTGTCAATCACCAGCCAACGCTCCTAATGTCCAGAACATAACAACTCTAGAGAAATAAACTGACCTCATTGTTCTAGGAGACACTGGAATTCAATTCAGTAAACATTTCTGGCCCCCCTCCCCCCCAAAATGATAAAGACAATCGCTGCCATTCATTGGGCCTCCAATTGCAGGCCCTGTGTTTGGCACTGGGAATACAAAGATGAATAGACATCATCCCAGAGCTAGAGGCACGTCAGACGGTGGTCACTAGGAGGCGTGGCAGATAACAAAGAAGTCCGTGACATGTGGCAAGAAGTCTGTACGGAGGTTGTGGGAGCTCCCAGGAGAGAGCGGCCAAGTCGGCCGTCCACCCCCAAGAAGGTTGAACATCTGCCCTGGGCCTCGTAGGATGAGTAGGAGTTCAACAGGAGGAAGAAGTTTCCACACAGAACAGCTTAATCACAGGTAACAGAGATACAAGCTCAAGGTATTAAAAATGCACCTCACACGCCTCACCCCTTAAAAGTCAAGAGATGAAAACCTCAGCCTAACGAGTCCCAGGCAAGGGGCTTCCCTTCCCGCCCCTAAGCCCAAGCCGGAGGATACAGGAGCCTCCTGCTGTCTGGATCTCGGGCGTCTGAGGCCTTCGCGAGAGAAACCGAGTGTGGAACGGGCCCCAAGGGGTCCTCCCAGACCGGTCCAGAACGCCCCTCAACCCCCTCACCATTTTGCCAGGCACGGGGTCATCCACCGCTCCGCCACCGGAATAACACGTCGGCAGGGGCAGGCGCACTGTTCTGCGGAAGAGGAAGTGCTCCCCGCGCGAGTGGCATTGTGGGATTTGTAGGCCTGTGGGTTAGGGTGTAGAGCGGGCTGCGGCCTGTGGGCGCCTGCTGTGGAGCTGGGGCAAGGGTACCGCAGAGCCGCTGAGAGGGTTCGCTCTCCCCCGGCGGGACTGTTTGGCCCAAGGGAAACTGGCCGAGGGAGTCGGGTCCAGCCCCACACTTCCCAGGAGGCTGTGCGCGGCGGCGGTCACGTGACGGGAGCGCGGGCTTTGGAAGACGGCGGAGCGCGACAGGATCCGCGGCGGAGCTGAGCAGGGTGCGGGGCTGAGCGGCGTCCTGGGCAGCACCCGACCCAGCGCCCCTGTCGAGGCCTCGCGCTCCAAAGGCGAGGTGAGACCCCGTGGGAAGTGTGTCCGAGGGCGGCGGGGTCCACCTCACTCTGGGTGTTGGGGCGGGGGGCGAGAGGCGGGGGGCCGTCTGCTGCGCGCGGGGCGGAGGCCAGAGCGCGGGCCCGCCACCCTCCCGCTCTGCGACTCGGACCGGTCGCCTAACCTCCCTTCATTTGTGGAAGGCGGGAGATAGCTTCCACTGTATGGGGCCGTTGGGTATTTTGACCAAGATCCTGGATGAGAAGCATTTTGGAGACTTAACTGGTTTAGATCTCTTTCCCGCCTGCCGCTGTGGGGGACTGTGGGGGGGCTAGCCGGCCGGTAGGCACGGACCCCTCGGTAAGCCTTCTAGCAAAGCAGCCGGCCTGAGGCGGGACCCGATGATCGAGTGGCTTCTGCGGGAGGAACGGTTCCGGGCACCCCGTGTATGGCAGGAGCCAGAGGATGGCGGGAGGAGGGCACGGCTGAGCAGCAGTGAGAAAGGGCAGGGCTTTAACCCGGGCTGTGAAGGTAGGTTGGGAAGCAAAGCACGGAGGATCTTGACGCCAGGTTGAGGTGTTTGGACTTAAGTGTGGGGGGGAGGGGTCGTAGCTTTATGATGCTTTAGAAGGAATCCTGAAAAGTGGGAGCAGCGAAAAGGTCTAGTTTCTTTCTTGTAGTGTTGGACACATGCCACCAGTGGACACATGATGGCTTTATTTATTTATTAAGATTTTATTTATTTGAGAGAGAGAGAGAGAATGAGAGGGGACAGGGTCAGAGGGAGAAACAGACTCCCTGCTGAGCAGGGAGTCAGCTTCGGGGGCTGCGGGGGCTCTATCCCGGGACCCTGGGATCATGACCTGAGCTGAAGGCGTTCGCTTAACCAACTGAGCCACCCAGGCGCCCCACACGATGACTTTAAATGGCATCCAAAAAATCCTTTTTAACAGTCACACATTTGACACGTTAAACTATAACTGATATGGCACAGGCATTACTGCTTAAGAGGAGTTCTCTTTTTCAGCTTACCTTCGTTTTTAAAACAATGGTGTCCCTTTAAAGAAAATATTATGTGAATGAAAGTACAGGTTTTAGATGGGAGTGGCCAGAAAAATCTGTGAGGGTGGTTTGGGTCTGACCGAAGTTTGGGAAACACTGCCCTAGGACATACTCGTGAAGGGGCCTGAACCACAGAAGTACCATGTGGGAATAAGCAACTCCAGCTTGCCAGCTTGCTAGATCAGGACCTGGGGTCAGGTAGGAGCCATGGGGTTCACGCTTCAGACATAGTGGTGGGGAGAAAATACCAGGGAAAGAGTTAAAATTTCTAGCAACATCGTGGTAGAAGTAGAAACCAGGTGCAGTGCTGAGGGGGCCCTGAAGGGAGACTTGAGCCACAGTGTGTGAGAAAGCCACATAACTCTCGTTCACGTACGTTCTTCGCCAGTCCTTCTTAGGGCTGCTGTATCAGTCAGGATTCCCCAGAGAAACAATAAGGTATAGGATATGGACAGATGTAAGGAGATTTATTTTAAGGAATTGGCTCAGATGACTGCAGGTTGAAATGATCAAGGTTGAAATGATCAAGGATCAATGAAATGGCAAGGTTGAAAATGATGGGGCTGGCACACCCTTGCCGGAGTTGATGGTGCAGTCCTCAGGCAGACTTTCTTTGGGAAACCGTTACTGCTGCCAAGGCCTTACGGCTGATGGAATGAGGCCCACCCATGTGATGGCACAAAATCACCTTCACAGCAACACCTGGATTGGTGTTAGAGTAAATAACTGGGCGCCGCAGCCTAGCCAGGTGTTAGAGTAAATAACTGGGCGCCGCAGCCTAGCCAGGTTGGCACATAAAACTAACCGTCACCGCTGCGAAGAGGCGGGGCGCCAGAGGAATGAGTTGGGGGTGTTCAGTGACTGGCATAAAGGTACAGAGGAGGAATGTGTGAGTTGTCAGTGAGATGGCAAGACGATAGAAAACTTGTGTTTATTTGGCCACTGTGCACATTCAGCTTTCTGTTATGGTCGCTTTTGTACTTGTGTCGTCTCGTCATCTCTGTTTAGCCAGTATTTGCTTGTCCTTCAGGGCATGGTTCTGTCATGATGGTCCCTGGGTTCGTCAGGCCAGGGTAGGCACCCTCCTCTGGACTTGTGGGGTCTTCGATGCCCACGCCAGTGGTAGCCCTTACTGCGTGCGAGCCCTTTTACTGCCTTATCCATGAAACCTTAAATCCCTCAACACCAGCAGGATCCTATTCCTCTTAACACCCAGTTTTCCCCTCCGATACCCAGGAAGCCTTAGTATTAATTGAGTGGCCTCACTTGCTAGAGGGTAAGTTTTTTCGCTAATGGCGACCTTGTCTTGTTCACCTTTTCATCTTCTGCGGTCCCAAATTGGCATCCTTCTTGTTGTGCTCCATTTGTTCAGTCGAGGGCATGAAGTTGGTGGGATAGCACCGTGATCCTTTGCATTCTTTTTAAGTTCCTCCTCTTCTCACTTTGCTCCTTTCTTTTTCAGCTGTCCCTCTCTGTATTGCTATGGGAATTCAAGGCCTGGCCAAACTGATTGCCGATGTGGCCCCCGGTGCCATCCGGGAGAATGACATCAAGAGCTACTTTGGCCGCAAGGTGGCTATTGATGCCTCGATGAGCATTTATCAGTTCCTGATTGCTGTTCGCCAGGGTGGGGATGTGCTGCAGAATGAGGAGGGTGAGACCACCAGCCACCTGATGGGCATGTTCTACCGCACCATCCGCATGATGGAGAACGGCATCAAGCCCGTGTATGTCTTCGACGGCAAGCCACCGCAGCTCAAGTCGGGGGAGCTGGCCAAACGCAGCGAGCGGCGGGCAGAGGCGGAGAAGCAGCTGCAGCAGGCTCAGGCTGCTGGGGCCGAGGAGGAGGTGGAAAAGTTTACGAAGAGGCTGGTAAAGGTCACCAAGCAGCACAATGACGAGTGCAAGCATCTGCTGAGCCTCATGGGCGTCCCGTACCTTGATGCGCCCAGTGAGGCCGAGGCCAGCTGTGCTGCCCTCGTGAAGGCTGGCAAAGTCTATGCCGCGGCCACCGAGGACATGGATTGCCTGACCTTTGGCAGCCCCGTGCTAATGCGGCACCTGACTGCCAGCGAGGCCAAGAAGCTGCCCATCCAGGAATTCCACCTGAGCCGGATTCTGCAGGAGCTGGGCCTGAGCCAGGAGCAGTTTGTAGATCTGTGCATCCTGCTGGGCAGCGACTACTGCGAGAGCATTCGGGGTATTGGGCCCCGGCGGGCCGTGGGCCTCATCCAGAAGCACAAGAGCATCGAGGAGATTGTGCGGCAGCTTGACCCTAGCAAGTACCCGGTGCCGGAAAACTGGCTCCACAAGGAGGCCCAGCAGCTCTTCCTGGAGCCCGAGGTGCTTGACCCAGAGTCTGTGGAGCTGAAGTGGAGCGAGCCAAATGAAGAGGAGCTCGTCAAGTTCATGTGTGGCGAAAAGCAGTTCTCTGAGGAGCGAATCCGCAGTGGCGTCAGGCGGCTGAGCAAGAGCCGCCAAGGCAGCACCCAGGGTCGCCTGGATGATTTCTTCAAGGTGACTGGCTCTCTCTCTTCAGCTAAGCGCAAGGAGCCAGAGCCCAAGGGATCTGCTAAGAAGAAGGCAAAGACTGGGGCAGCAGGGAAGCTCAAAAGGGGAAAATAAATACGTTTCCCCTCCTAGCGCCTTGACCCCAGAATGTTTGCCTTCTCGTACCCTCGGGAACTAGCGCTAGAGAACCCGCGGGGGGCGGGGAGGGGATTGCATTGCTTCTCTAGCTCTAGCCTTCTCGGAAGTGCTTTTCCCTTTTGTACTTGATCTTTTGGCAGGAACGCCACAGAGCTACTTTGTTTTCTTCTTTTTTAGCTCAGGAGAGTATGTCCCGCTCAAAACAGCTCTCAGGCAATTTAAGGGACACTGAATCTATTGTTAATGAGGAGGGAGTGGGAGATAGACCGTAGAGACAGCCGACTGGACAAAAATGATTTCCTGGCTGGCCACCTGGTGGCTGACAGGAGTGGGTGTGGCACCGGACTGCACTAATCTCTGGTTCAGCCTTGACCCACCCTGTGGACAGCCATCAGGAAGACGGAGCCTTAACAGATGGGGAGAGCTGGAGTCCCTGGAGTTGGCAAGAAGGGTCCGATTACTGTGTGTCCTGGGGTGGGGGCAGAAACTTGAACTTGCTATGTAACTTGAGTCTTCACAGTGGTTATTTAGAGGCATAAGATGGCGAAATTCTAATGTCCTCCCTGAGGCAGTCAGCAGAGTTGAGACTTTGGGATAAGATGCTATTTTCATGTGCTGTATTTTTGTTTTAAAGATCCGAGAAAAGAGTCAATAAAATTATAAAAACCAACCAGAATGTCATGTTCTCTGACAACGTTTGAAAACATCTCGAGTCCCCAGTCTTCAGGCAGTATAATGTTCTTTTCGCGCTGAAGAGAACACTCGGGAAGTGTACCGGTACAAGAGGTTTGAGAGTGGCCACCAGGTGGCGCCACACCCCACAGAATGGCTAAGGTAGCTTTGACCGTACTTAAGCCATTTGGAGAATGGCCTAGTTTAACTTAACCAGGGAAGAAATGTGAATAAATTGAATGGGTTTCTAGTTTCCCACCTACTGTGTGAGAGAAAAGAGCTCCTTTGAGAAAGCCTCACAGTTTTGATCAGCTACTGCATAGCATCCAGGCATTTTCCTTACCAGTTTAAATTGTGAAAAAACGACACTTCAGGAATTACTTTTGTGTTTCTTTTGTGACATCAAATTCAGGTTGCTGTTTCCCATGGAGATGGAATGTTTTAACAGTTTTATAATCCTGACAAACCTTGGCGGGGAGTTTCTCATTTTTTAGCATTCCTGTCACTGCCCTTTGAACAGGCACACTTAAGCAATCTGAAGTTGAACTGCCAATATTCTAACAGATTAAGCAGGCAGAAGACTAAAGACTTGGTGGCCTTCAAAATTTCTCACGGGGCAACATTTTTCGAGTGCAATCTTATGTGGAACCTCAGGATATGAGCTGCTCTGGCTGAAGGAGGAGTGGGACCTAGTCTCCCCAGCAGTGCTCTCATAACTAGGGGACTCCCAGACCACTGGTGTAGACGGAAAGTTCTATTCGGAGGGCAGGGATCTTGGTTTTGGTTACTGCTGTATCCATCATTGGACGGAATGGGTTTTCTCAGACCCAGGGATGGAAAGACTTTCTTAGGGAGGGAGTGATGGCCTCAGTGCTGTAGCTGGTAGTCAGACATGTAGAGTGGTTTTCCTTTTTTCTTTTTCAGTTTTTTTGTTGAAGATTTTTATTTGAGAGAGAGAGAGAGAGAGAAGGAGCACAATCAGGGGAAGCTATAGAAGCAGGCTCCCCACTGAGCAGGGAGCCAGATGTGGGACTCTGTCATGACCTGAGCCGAAGGCAGATGAAGGCAGATGCTTAACCGACTGAGCCACCCAGGTGCCCCATGGTGTTTTCTTTTTTAAAAAATTTATTCAGGGCACCTGGGTAGCTCAGTTGGTTAAACAACTGCCTTTGGCTCAGGTCATGATGCCAGAGTCCCAGGATCAAGTCCTGCATTGGAATCTGCTTCTCCCTCTGACCTTCTCTCCTCTCATGCTCTCTTGGTCTCTCAAATAAATAAATAAAATCTTTTTAAAAAAGGATTTATTTCAGACAGAGCGCATGTGTGCATGAGCAGGGTGGGGGAGGGCCAGAGGGAGAAGCAGACTGCTCACTGAGCAGGGAGCCTGCCGGGGGTGGGCGTGGGGGGTTGATCCCAGCACTCTGATCATGACCTGAGCCAAAGGCAGGCGTTTAACCAACCGAACCACCCAGACGCCCCTCCTCTTGGTTTTTCAAGTTGAGTTGTCTGGTCTTTTCTAGTTGATTAACTACTGCACACTGCAGGCAAGACCAGTTCTGCAATTTTTTACCTAGCATGTTTTAATGTTACTGTTCAAAGGGAGCTGTTCTAGCAAGACTGAGGTTAAAAAGGCATCGTAGTCCAGCTCTGAAGCACCGCACCTGCAGAGAGAGATTCAGGCAAAACAAGAGGTTTTTAGGGACCCTCTGTATTGAGACTAGAAACAAGGACAAAGGGTGAGGTTGTTGCCTCATGAAAGGAGAAGCATGTGCCCCTGGCTAGTGAGCACTTGAACATGGGGGGTCCTGAGAAGGGGCTGGCTTGCTTTCTCCTTGCCATGGTCTACCTGTGCCCTGGTGTCCCTCTGGAGGGTCCTGCTGCTCCTCTGCCCAAAGGCCTCGTGCAAAGGAGAGTCCATTTGGGAACTCCTGGTCCGAAAGTTCCAGCCGTAGAGGTAGGTAGTAACTTACAGCACAGGCCCAGGGCGTCCCATTGGCATGTGCGGAAGATCGTGGGTCGCGACAAGTGAATAGAATAGCCTTCATTTGGGCAAAATTAACTTTATTTTGCAGCTTTACTTCATCCGGATGTGGTAACAAAATTAGCACACACAAAAAGGATGCAGATGTGGGGGCCAGTTAAAGTGCTTCCAGTAACGTGGTGGGAAGATGAGAGTAACAGACATGTAGTTGGAATTCTAAAACACTGAGTTCGGATGTTAGTTTTGCCACAATCTGTGACTGGAGGTCACAGATTGTCCTCTTTAAGCTTCTTTTCTCATGTCATTGCTTGGATTTGAGATCACTCATTGTACTGTTAAAACAGTCTGAGGCTTTTTGTCGCTGGTGTGTCCCTCTGTGGTCTGTGAGACCACCCTAGTCTAAGTTAAGGAGAGAAGGCCACAGTGGTGAAATGCTCGCAAGGCTTGGCTCAGTAAGCCTTGCTGGGTTTGCTCCAACTGGCAGCCAGGTGGCTGGACAGGCTGGTGACAGGACTCCCTAAACCCTGGGGAGTAGGGACCAGAGGGACGGGGCAGGATCAGCACCTGTTCTGGTGTGAGGAAGCCAATGAAAGTAGAACTTTTCAGTCCTGCTTCTAGTCTTTCTATCCAGGTGGGTTCAAACCAAGTCCTGCCCAAATGGAGGAGAGCTGAACTCTTCTGTAACCCGGCCTGCCCTCGTGCTGTTCATTTAATCTGTGTTCTGACAAACCGCGAAAGTCATCCCTGCAGCCTTTCCACAGGGGTGTTTCTAACCCCACTGCAGCTCACTTTCACATGACCTTTGTTCTCTCCCACAACTAAACGTAGACTCAACTAAACTGTGGCTCTGCTTTTTCCTTCTAGTTTGAGTTTCCTCCTTTCCAGATCCAAAATCTGCAATATGCTTAGAGTAGGTGCTCTCCTGAACAGGCAAATCACGCCCTCACCTGCAAGGGAAAGCTGTGGCTGTGGGGCGGGGCAGAGGCTGCCAAAGCAGAGGACAAGCCCTGGGGCTTACGGCAAGACTGTTGGACACGTTCTTCTGTTTGCTTGCTCGAGACACGAGATAAATCGTTACCTTTTAAGAACCAGAAGATTTTGTAAAAAACTGTATTTCAGTATTAGGCGGGGAGGCTTTTTAAGAGATTATCTTAAATTCCTACCTGGTGTCCAGCTGAGAAGACGCTTGCAGAGTTCATAGTTCACAAACTGTTTTTATCTTCCTATCTCTGGTTTAGGAATGTGAACTGATTATTTACTTCACTTCCTACTCAGAAGCAATACATTGCTTCTTCTGAGAAATTTCTAAGAAATTAAAAAGAAATTGCTTCTTAATTTCTAATTAAGAAATTTAGGAAATTTCTTAGCAACCCCTATAGTCTTTTGGACTGAATTTTGTGTTTGCCTCCTAACTGATAATTTAGGGTCTCCCAATGTGCTCACTTGTGCTACTACTTTATTAAACTTGGACTTACAGGTAGGAAGACAAAGGGCAACCGCTGGGAACCTCCATTTGTTTCTAGGGAGGAGATGAAGTTGTCCCGTCTGTTCGGCTGTTTATGGATAAGAATCAAGAAGTAGACTCTCCATCCTAGAAGTGTGTTGTGCCTTGGGTGGTGATTGTAAGAGGTGATCCCAAGGTGGAGGGTATTCTGAATGACCAGTAACTCTCCTTGCTATTTTGGCAAGACCTAGGACCTAATGCTCCCCGGTGGAACACAAGCTCAAAATCAATAATGCCAGGAGCCTTCAAAGTCAGATGGCTCCAGCAACACAGTCCTGGCTTTGCTCTGCCTGCTTCTAGAAGGGGTAAAATTGCTTCTCCAGGAGCCTGAGGCAGACCTGGGTCCCAGCTTGCTGTAGAGTGAGCCGAGCCTCCCAGGCAGCGCACTGCACCAGGCCTCAAATGTAAGTCTTGCTCAGAAGGTCCAGTTGCTCCGTCTTCTCAGACAGTAGCGGGTGGGGAAGGCACTGAGAAGCAGACCAGTGAGATGGGCTCACCTCTTTCGTGGCTGGAATTTTAATGCTAAATCTCTTACTGATTTGGGGGCTTGGTAGGTCCCCCCATTCTTCCAACACCCTTGGACTCCCTCTTTGCTCACCAAGCATCAGTTTCTGCCAAACTAGAAAAAGGAAAGGAAACTTACATCTCTGCCCCAATAGCTCCACCCCTCCCTCCAGGGGCCCTGCTTGTCTTTGGGTCTTACGTCTGTGCCTGGAAGATAAGGGGAGGGGTTTGAGGTGAGCCTTTATCGCCTCACACCCACCCCCTCTGAATATTATAAAGTGGCATTTTCCCTCAAGCTCCCCTCTGCCAGAAAATCATCTCCCAGAGGGGCTGGCATTATCATCGAAGACAGGCATCTCTTCCAGATGGGGCCGCTGTTTACTGGTGAAGATAGGCATCTAGCCAGAGCTGCCCAGACTCCTTCAGTGAGCTGTGGGGGCAAGATGGGAGCAGGAAGTGAAAGAGAGCAGAGCCAGGGCCGAAAGCCAAACAAACCACCCTAAAACATGGAGTAGTGAGGCTCTTACAGGGGAATGGAGGCCGATTTCCATATGGCCCCTTTCCTCCCCTTTGCTTCTGAGAAATAGCTCGGGCCACGGCACTGGGAACAAAGGCTTGACTTGGCCACAAGACCAATAGAGCATCCTGCCTTTGTCTTGGTGGCCTCCATTCCAGCAGCCTGGGAAACCCCACACATCACCCACCCCATTGCCTGCCCTCTTTCCACCCTACTAGCCATCTTCCCAGGCTCAGGTACTCACTTGATAATGTCGGCGAAGGCTGAGAGCAGGGGCTTGGACTGGTACTCTATGCCATGCTTGGCACACAGGGACTGCACCAGGGGAGCCACTTTATGGTAATTGTGTCGCGGCATTGTGGGGAAAAGACTTCAGGGAGAAGGGGACAGTCAGTGACTCCTACTCCGCACTTTCAACCTCCCCACTTTCCCCACAGGGACCCTCCCAAGGACCCTGCTTCTCAGGTCTCCCCACTTACTGGTGCTCTATCTGGAAGTTGAGATGGCCACTGAACCAGTCGTTGAAGGCAGACTTGTGGACATTACACGTTGCACGGAGCTGGAGGAAGAGGGCAGGGGAGAGTGTGGCTCTGGGTACCAGATGGAAAGGCCAACGCAACCTTCTCCAGGCAAAGCTGGCTGAGAGGAGGGAGTGTGGGACAGTTCCTGGTCACTCCACATGGTGGCAGGAGTGAAGCTTCAAGCCAACGAGGCAGTGCTGTTTGGGGACTTGAGTTGTTAACTGCCCCCGCCCCCATCCTTTTCCTGAGTCGTGTCATCCCCAGGTCTTCCAAGTGACCGTCCTTTACCTGGATGGAGACCCAGTCCATGTTCCGGTCGTGATCGATGTGCATGGGGATATGGTTCATCTGCGTGACCCACACAAACCAGTGGCTTTCCAGGAACCTGGTGGATATGGCACACAAAGACAGTACGACTTAGACTTCTTTTCCCTCAGGTAACAGCTCTGGCCTGGCCATCTCCCCAAGCCAACACCCGAGACACCCCTGCCGCCCAAAGCCCCAGTGCAGCCCCCAGACCAGACTCTGTTTCTCCCACATGTCGGCTTTTCTTTGCCATGGCTCCTTCCCCGTCAAAGAGTACCTGACCACGAAGAAAAGGCCCAGAACGCCTTTCAGTCCCAGCAACGGCCCGTAGGTGAGGAAGAGGCGGGCGTAGAAGGTGATCATCCAGGCCAAGTCCTGCATGGAGAGGCAGACAGCTCGATGACTGGCACAAAGCACTTCCTCCTCTCCCTTCCGTTTCACCTGTTTCCCTGGTACAGCCACTCTGCCAGGGACCCGGACTGGAACACTGTCACCCGCAGCGTCTCTTCATCGACCTAGTCCTGCGATTTCTCGGGCCGCCACACCTTCCTTCCATGCCTGGTGGTGGCCCCCAGTCCTTCTTGCCTGTTTCCTTCCCAGGTGCCAAGGCCACCAGGCTCTCCCGGCCTCCAGCTCCTCCCAGCCTGTCCACGTTCTTTATCCCCTCATCAAGCTGCCAAATCAATCTCCCAGGACGGCGGCCCGGTCTGTGCCAGTGCCCTGATCCAGCTCTCCTTCGGCATCACAACTCTCCCCTGACACGAGTGCACAACACGTCCAAGTGGCCAAAATTGCCCCTCACTTCCCAGCTTCTCTGCTCAGAGTCCACCCTCCCCCGACCCCACCTCTGCCTACCCTCCAAGGCCAGCTACAGAAGTGACTTCGCGCCGGAAGCCTTTTCTGATGCCTCTTATCTAGCCAGGAGCCGGCAGGGCCACTTTAGAATCCCAGAACCTTCTGCATTGACCTCTTCCCCACCCGAAAGCCTGGCTCCTGGCTTTATACCAAGCACAAGAACTTCAGGAGGTACCGGCTGAATGAAACAGGCCATGGGGTTGCGGGGGCTGCGCTTGGGTGGGGGGGCTCAGTCAGCTGAGCACCCGACTCTCGGTTTCGGCTCAGCTCGTGATCTCAGGGTCATGGGCCTGAGCCTGGTGCTCCGCGCTCAGCACCAAATCTACTGCAGAGATAATCTCCCTCTCCCTCTGCCCTTTCTCCTGCCTGTGCGTGCTCACGCGTGTGCACTCTCTCTCTCCCTCTCTCGTGAACAGAGGAATGAATGAATAAAATCTTAAAAAAAAAGAAATAGGGGTTTGGGAGTTAGGCTGTCTGCTGAGTCCAGGTCGTCCACCTAGAGTGGAAGGTCTGTGTTCGGTTCTATTAACTTTGCTCTAAATTAGGCCCGGAGTAAATTTCCGTGAGCTTTCCTCTGGAGAACCCCCATTCCCTTCCCTCGGGATTCTGAACACAAAGGATGTGGAACTTGGGGGCCATGGATACTCACCATCCACTTCTTCCGCTGGATAACAAAATAGAAAATATACCACTGGAAGTAGAGAGGCAGCAAGGCTGGGGGCCCAACTGGGAAGGAAATGGAGACAGGGAGGGAGTGTGAGCAGCATGAGGGCACTTCTGCGCCGGAGGGGTGGCCTCTGGCCTGGGGCTGCCCCTGCCGCCTCGTCCTGTAGCCCCTTCCAGCTGCCTTGGCTTTCCTTGCTGCACTGCAACCGGCAGGCCCGGAAGGTGGGCACGAATGCAAGTCTGAAGAAGGCAAGACCTCCCAAGAGGACGCCAGGGGGGTGTGGGTGGGAGTGCCATTCTCTTCCAGGGGAACGAACGAGGCAGCCTGGGGAAACTGGAGCTCCACGCACAGACCCTGCCCTGCTGCCTGTCCTCGCGCTCACCTGCCCTGTGTTCCCCGCTGCTCTGCCGCGCAGGTGAAGGGAGGGAAGCAGGAGGCCCTGCTGAGGCTTCGTGGGCTGAAAGCTTACTTTTTCCGACTAGGAAAATGAGCCGGCACCGCCCAACCCGAAGCCCTGGAGGGCAGGCCTGGGAAGGGGCTGACGGGCTTCTCTGAACGCTGGGAGTCGAAGAAGGGGTCCCCTACTAATGCTGTGCCATTTCCTTTCCTGTATCCCTTCTCTGCACGGTCCTCACGCTCCCTATAATCACCGCAGGACCGTGCTCACCCACGGCTCCTCTATCCCGCTGGGCCACGGATTCTAAAATTCTTCCAGACGTTTCTGCTTTACCCTTCTACCTGTTCCCCTTTCTCCAGGAGTGATAGTTCGTAATAGGCAGGATAAATTCCTTTGAACTAAAATGGGATCCGTGGAATCCTCCTTTCCCTTCCTGTAAAAATTTGAATTTTTATGGGAAATAGAAAACTCAAATTTTAGGCATGATGAAGACTTTGAAAAGTAAGGAATATAGAGCATTCTTCAGAGAGAGCTTAAGACAACCACAGAAATGTCCTCCTTTTCAGCTCTAACAGCCTCTCCACTGCCTTTTTGAGGCCAGTCCTCCCATAGCCATGTCTGCCTTTATCCCCCTGGATGCTGGACTGCTCCACGGAGTCATCTTGGCCCAAGTCTGTTTCTCAGGGTCTAAGGTTTACTCAAGATGGCTGCCCCTGACCGCGCAGTGTTCCTGTGGAAGACCTCCTTCGCCCTGGATACCCATGACCCTTGACCAAACATTAGCCTGGAAACTTCGCTCAGCTGAGATGGAAACCTGCTCCCGGGCAGAGAGGAACCCAGTCGGAGACAGGGTGCTTCCTTCAGTCTTTACTGGAAAGACCACAATCCTTCAGAAAGTCATTTCTTCCTCACGTCCCTTCAGCGACCCCATCCCGAGACAGTCCCCTGTGCCGGATGCCCACTCAGGAAGAAGCACTCACTCAGGAAGAAATACTTGTGCTGATGGTTGTATGGCATGTATTTTCTCTTCTGCTTCCCAAGCTGTGAGGAAAAGCGCAAACAAATCAGTACCCGCAGACCAGTCACCCCATTCCCCTCCCTCTGTGAGCCTGGCTTTTCCCTGCTCAGGAGTTTAGGCCTACTCCACGGTGAGCTTGTGGCTGCTGTTAGACTGCTCCAGCAGGCCGGGCCTTGCCTCTAGCGCCCGGCGCAGGGAGGCCCTGGCTGTGATGGGCCTGGTGTGCACACACCATGGCCTACCGCTCCGTGGCCGCTGCCCACACAAGGCACGAGCACAACAGTCTGCAGGTCCTCAGGACACCTCATGTCCATCGAAAGAGACGTAAGTCATAAGGTTTCCAGGCCTCTCCACATCCTTCCCCTTTTCCCATCTAGTATTTTTTTTTTTTTAAGTTTTGTTTACTTATTTTAGAGAGTGAGCGGAGGAGCGGGGACAGGGAGAGAATCCCAAGCAGACTCCCCACCGAGCACAGAGCCTGGTTGGGGGCTTGATCCCAGGACCCCGAGATCATGACCTGAGCCAAAAATCAAGAGTTGGACACTCGACCAACCGAGCTGACCATAGACAACCATTTATAACCCTACATAGGCCAGTATTCCCTCTACATCCATCCGTCCAGACCCTCTTGTGGTCTCTTGACTACAACGTGAGCTTTATAAAATCCCTTGATTGCTAAGTCGAGTTCGGCAAATATCCGTGGAAAGGAACAGAACTTGACAATCGGAAGGTTCTGGCAAGGCTTTTCCCGAAGGGTAGTGATTTCTTGCAAGCCTAGCTGCTGAAGAGACAAGCGGGTACCGTCAAGTCAGTCAGCCTGAAGGCCTAGCATGGGCGCACCAAATCACGACAGCAAAGCTCTGCTGTCTCGCTCGATGGCTCCTTCTGCCCCGCTTGCCCCAGGAAGTTCTGGCAACCGGATGACCCAGAGCCCCGGAGGCCCCGTACTCCCAAGTGCAACGCCAGCTCCTCTTTGTTCTGTGCGAGGCCTTTGGGCTAGACGAAGCTTTCTTTCTGTATTAACTGACGGAAGGCAACAAGTATTTACTGAGCACCTATTATGCACCAGGCCCTGTTCTAGTGCTGAAGATAGAGGTGAACAACACGAACGTTCTTACTCTCATAGAGTTTATGATTTGAGGAGAGGAAGCTGGTGACCAGCGTGTGGACAGAACTCAAGGTAATTACAGATTACAAACAGGAAGACAGGACAAAGTGAGGGGGCAGCGTCCTGGCTCCGCTGTTCAGATATGGTCTCTCTGAGGTGTTGCCATCGGAACTGACACCTGAATGGTAAGGGACCGGCAAAGCAGAGATTCAGGGCAAGAGCATTCAATGCAGGCAGAACAGGTAGCACAAAAGCATGGGATGTTTAAGGGACAAGAGGGGCAGTGTGGCTGCAAACAGTAAGCAACAGGGGAGAAGGACTGGTAAGGCTGGAAAACGAGGGAAGGCCACTTCCCAGTGGACCTTAGAGAGCCCAGGGAAGACCTTGGTAACGAGCCTGGGTTTTATTCCGAGCCTGGGTTTTATTCCCGTGGTGATGGGAAGCCACAGGAGGGCTTTCAACAGCTGTAGCATTATTGGCTTTGCACTTCGAAGGGCTCACTCTGCCTGTGGGAGTCGAGAATGAACTGTAGGGGGGAGGTAGAGTTGCAGGGAGAGCAGTGAAGAGGCTGGAGCAGGAATCAGGCTCCAAGATGGACATGGGTAGAGACGGGAAGCCGTGGAGCTGGGAGAAGTCAGTGCACTTGGGGTGTTTTGGAGACAGTATTAACAAGGCTTCCTGATAAACTGGATGTTGGGGTGAGGTTCACCCCATCCCCTAAGGGGAAAACTAGAAAAGGAGCCCCTGTCTTGTTTGTGGGGGTGATTGGGAAGAACACTGGCCTGTTTTGGAACTGTCTGCCTCCTTGAATGGCAGTCAGATGCTGCTCTGATCCTTATAACTGCCCTGTCGTGTTTCAACTCTCGGACAGAGCCAGGAAGTTTGTGCTTAGGGTGAGGTGTCCCCTGCGTTTTCTTGTTCCCCCGGAGACTCGGGAGGCACTGAGGTGGATGCCGTGGGGCCAGCCTGGGGATCAGCATCCAGAGGGGCCAAAGCCAAGGCCAGGCAGCCTGCAGCCAAGGCATTTACTAATAGGCAGCCCATCCTCAGGCTCAGAACTAGACCGAAAAATGTCTGTTGATCCTACATCACTTTATATTTTTAGTGTCTGCAAATGGGAGTTTCTTGAAAACCTTAGTACCCAGAAGCAATAAAGGCAGTGGTGTGAGAAGGGTCTCTTCCACTTAAATTCCCACTTTTTTTTTTTTTTTCCAAACCCTATAGAGTGACAGTTGAAGTGCTACCAGGAATGATGCTCTAACAAATTCCCCACACAGGGGGGCCCGGGGCTGGCTGACCAGCCTCGCACTTGTTGACCATACCACAGTGTCGGACGCGCACAAACCAAGTCCTTGCTTAGAAGGTAGGGCAGTTAGGACATTGTGGACAGGTGGGGCATAAGCCTCAAACAAGGGGCTCCTGTGCCAAGACAGCCAATGCTGTAAAAGCCTTTCCACAGAGTCCTTCTCCTGGCCAGAGGGGGAGGACAGTCAGCCGACCCTGCACTCACTCGTGCCTGGGATGGAGCAGTCCTGAACGGCTGAATTCCAGGCAGGCTGAAGTCTCATACAGTGTGGGGAGCGGGACCTGGTGGGACTCAGACTGCAGCCTAGAGCCTGGGCACAAAGGCTTTTAAAGTAACTTTACCAACAACTCTGCTGGCCATTCAAAGCCTCCTGTTCACCGGAAGCTCTCCCGCTCTCTACCCTCAGGCATTCGTCCTTAAGTAGCTGCCCAGCAGTTTTTGCTCATAGCCCCAGGGGATAACTCAGACCCAACACTGACCACCCCGGAAGTCGGGCTGGGGTCAGACGGGTGGGAAGAATTACCGACTGAATGAATGTTCCAGGCACTGGGCATCAAAGAAGAGTAAGACGGTGGGCCCAGCCCTTAAAGGGGAAGATTGCACACAGTAGGGTATCAAGGTTGCAAGGGGCGGGGGTGACTACCTGGGGTAGGAGTGCCTAAAAAGCATCCCCCATTCGACTGGCAGAGATTTGCACAGTAATCTGATCATCGTTCGGATCCTTTGCAGCATGAGGTGCCTTTACGCAATAGCCATCGGCTTGCACTCACCAGGGAGAACAGATGACTCTGTCCCGGGCAGCGTATTTACTGCCTGCTGCTTCCCGCAACTGCCTGGGAGCCAGCCTGGCCCCAGCGTCTCACCCACACTGACCGCGCTGTGAGCATTTCCCCAGAGCCCTCCCTTCTGGCTGGCTGCCATTCTCCCAAGACCTTCCCACGGGTATTTCTGCTCACCTCCACAGAGAGGATCTTCCCCAGGGCAAAGAAGAAGGGGTGCATGTTGATGTCCGGGTCTTTGCCGAAACAGTTGGGCTTGGCATGGTGCTGGAAGTGCATGTGGTTCCACCAACTGGCAGGGGCCCCCTACAGAAAAGCAGGGACATGAGCACGAACGCCTAGCATTCCCCCCACCCCCCAAGAAAACCCTTCATTGACTGGAGTTTCAAGCGCCCCTCCCCAGCCCACTGACCTTCAGGTGGCCAATCACGAAATGATGTAGCAGGTGGTTCCACGTAGAGGTGCTGAAGACAGACAGGTGCCCAAAGTCATGCTGTAGCCAGCCGGCCTGGGCCTGAGTGAGAAAGGTTAGCGCTGAGAGCCGCCCTCTAGCCCAGGCTCCCTCTCAAAGACCTCAGTGTCTCCTCTGCCTCATCCCCTTCCTTTGCCCACCTTAGCCCTGCCATTGCCTCAGTACCTCGAGCATGTCGGGAAAGGAGTCAGGAAGCCTGGGTCCTAACTCTAGCTCTACCACTGACTCAGGCGAGAGACGGGGCAAATCACTCTCCTTTCCCTAGTCTTCAGTTTCCCTAGAAGAGCCCCCACAGAACTCCCTGGAGTTCTCGGACTTATGATGGAGTGAATATCCAGACTACAAAAAAGGACACAGTGACAAACTCAGAGGCGAGGGGCAGGCCTGGCAAATGGGTTCTGATCATTAGGGCCCAAGTTTTGTGAGTGTGTTGGGCAACGTGCTGGTGAGGAAAAAGCCAAGCTTTTCGAGAAATCAGAATTTTGATTCTTGGCGCACTTGGCCTACACTTGGGTGAGCAAAACGAGAGCGCACAGGTGGCCAAGGAGCGAGTAAAAGGCGCAGATGATAAGATGTCTCTGTGCACGAATTCTCCCCCACATCCTCAGCTGCCCTGGTCACAGGGCTGGACTCCTTGGCCTCCTGAGGTGCACAAGGAGCTTCCTTTCCCCAAGGATGCTGAGCACGGCCGTGCTCTTGACGAGCCCAGAGCTCTCACTTGAACTGCGCTGAGCAGCACTGCACAGAGGAGAAAGGGCACCAGGGATGTCCCAAAGACCCAAAGAGTGAGCCAGGCAGCTATATCCAGCAGCAGGATGTGCAAGAGGTACAACAGGAAGAAGACATGGTTGGCCTTCATGAGCCCCATCCGCTCCACTGTGGACCGCAGCTCTCGGAACTCATCAATCAGCTCTTTCTGTGGAAGAGTAGAGAGGGAGGGGCTGTCATTCTTTCCAGCTGTAACCCAACACTGCTGGAGACAAGGGGCCTCTTTCGCTCCAGGGCCCCCCTACCCCCAGATAGCTGTGGCAAGTCCATAATCCTAGGTAAAGCTACCAGGACACCGAGGAAAGAGGACAGGTGCTGTGGGGTCAGGTCTAAGAGCGCGTGGTCTCTGGAGTTAAAGACTCGCTTCAGATCCCCGCTCCACCATTGACTAACCCTGTGATTCTTGGCCGCGTGGCTCACCCTCCCTGAGCCCCAGTTTTCTCATCTGTAAATGTGCGCGGGTTATATGGGGTTACAGCGCACGCGGAGTTAAGTGTTTGATAGGTCTGGATGAGGCTAGTGGTGGTAGCCTTGTGAGAGGCACGCATTTCAAAGCCCTGCTCCCTTAGACCTGCGTCCCAGTGACTGGGAGAAGCAGGTACCTCAAAATTTCACAAGAACTGCTGACTGTGTGGGCACCCGGGTGGCTCAGGAAGTTAAGCATCCGCCTTCAGCTCAGGTCATGGTCCCTGAGTCCCGGGATCGGGCCCCGTATCAGGCTCCCTGCTCAGTGGGGAATCTTCTCCTCTCTCTGCCCCTCATCCCACTCCTGCTCTCTCTCTCTCCCTCTCAAATAAAATAAACCTTAAAAAACAAAACAAAACAACACTACAGACTGTGATCAACTGTGATCTTATCCAGGCCTCCCTTCTCCCCGCTACCCTTCAACAACCAAAGTGTCTCCAAACAGCAGAGTCTCACATTTTTAGTGGGCTCAAAGCTGGGCTGCTCTGGAGACAGTTCTCCAATCAGGAGGGAGTTCATATACTTCCTCACAAGGCCCTTGTTGATGTGGAACGCCACAAAGGGATCCTGCAAGGATAGGAGAAGACAGAGTGGTTAGGAAGCCAGCCCGGGGCTCCCCGGGATCCTGGAGGGCTCACACCAGAGGCCATCCTCCTAATTTAGCAAAGAGGCTGTATCCAGGTTCAAAGAGACAGCACTTCCCTCCAGTCAGCTGTCCTTTGAGGGTGCTTAAGACCTTTCCCAGGTGTGCACAGCTCAGGAACACCCAGCATGTGTTCTAGTGAAAAGGGCACCACAGCAAGGAATAGGAAGTGTGGGTAGGGGGACCACAGAAAGACCTCTCTCTCTGGGCTGTCCTGCCCTCTAGGAGTGTCTATGGACAGCTTTTGCACAGGATTTTAAGATCTAGGTGAGAAATAACTAGAAGGGGAGGGTGGGGCTAGGAGACTTCTGTTTTTACCCGTGGGACTTTTAACAGACCTTCTCTGAGCCAGAGTTCTTCATAAAACGTCATTAGGAAGACTCCCTACCTCTAAACTGGGACTTTCTGCATTTCTCCTCTTTCTCTCTGCCGCTGTACCTCGTAGGGTGCCATATTTCCCCTAAGACTCTGACCACCCCCTGCCCCAGAGTGGCTCATTTTGGTTCGGTGAGGTGGGCTAGGTTAGGCGGCCCCAGGCCTTGGAAACGCGGAGGCTGCACTAGAGACGGGAGCCGGGGCGGAGCCGGCGGCCGGTGGCACCACACATCTGGACCAATCGCTATCCCCGTTGCCGCCGGCCCCAGCCCCCGCCCCAAAGCACACTGCGTGAGGACCCTGCGTCGGTGCCTCCTTCGTTTGCGCATGCGTTAGCCCACATCCTCGCTCCACTGGGCAGTCCCGGCCTCCGAGTGGTCACTCAGGGTCACCACTATAAGCTCTTGCGTTACCCGCCCCCCGCCCCCGCCTGGTCGCCTCGCAGGGAGGTTTCCGGGTCCTCAGGCCAATACGTCTATGCTCCGTTGCGACATAACGGGGACTCTTGTGGGCCCAGGCACCCTCCCGGATGGCAAAGGCAGAGGGTAGGGACAGCGGAAGTGGTCATGCCGCTGGGCCCGGGAACGATGTAGGGGGAGGGGACGCGGCGGAGCAAAGTCTCTACAGGGTCCCACGAGGCGATCGCCTGCTCTCCAACCACGGCAGGAGGAGCCAGTTGCCTTACGTCCGAGAGCAGGTGGTCTAGAAAGGGAAGAGCAACACTGGGTCTGGATGGCGCGCTGACCCCCATAGTGAGGCCAGAAAGGATGGGAACCACAGCCCAGGAGTGCAAACAGCTGTCCGCTGCGGCCAATAGCTGGAGACCCCGCTGGCCTGCGGCCGAGTGACCTTCCACCATGATTCGGGTTTTCTCTTAAGTGTAAGCTGACGTAGGCTCCCCCACCTTCTGCACGCCGCTCCATGACCCACTGTGCACCAGCAGCGGTTAGTCCTCTCCGGCGGCGAGGCCCCTCCTTCACCCTGTACGGGGGTTCCCACCGCAGCCGGCACCTGGCGGCTTCCCGCCTCGGCCCCGAGAACGCTTCCCTCTCCCGCTTCCCTTCGCAAGCAGGCGCGCGCAGCCTAGGCGCCCTCTGCTCTTCCTTCCCACCCACCGAGACGGATCGAGACTCCCTATTCCTGCCACTGACCCCTCTCCTCCCTCGGCCTCAGCCGCACCGCCATCTCCGGCTCCCAGCACGCTGCCTTTCCTCCCTGCTTGTCCTGCTCTGGGGTCTGCCTACGTCTGGCGACCAAGGACGCGGCCAGAGACCGAACGCACGCGCGCGGGCGGCGCAGTCCTTTGTGTGGGCACGTTGCCGGCCTCCATCCCCACTGTCCTGATTCTGGCCCGTTTCCACGGCCATTCTCCTGCCCTTGCATCCCGTGCTAAGTCGTGGGCAACGGGTATGCTGGGCGCCTGCTGGCTCCTCCCCGAATGAGTTGTGAGTTCGTCCCTGGGTGCCAAACTTCCTGCCTCGAGCACTCGACCTCCGGCGACAGCCGCCCGGCCCCGCCCACTCCCGTGTCGCGGACTGGCAGCGCTCACCGTTGCATCCTGTCCCGCGTAGTGGCTGATGACCCGGGAGCCCCCGGGGTGCCGGCGGGAGAACTCGCTGATGTTGTACACCTTCCGGTCGATCACGAGCCACCGCTCCTTCTCGTGCCCGGAGCGCTGCGCCACCTCGTCCCACGTGAAGTAGCGCTGGGCGGGCGCCTGGGTAGGGGTCTCGGAGTCCATCGAGGCAGGGGCGGTGAGGCCCGCGATGCAGGCGGGTGTGGGTAGCACGCGCCGTCTCCGCGTGCGCTGGGATCCGACCCGCCTACGCGCGCCGGGTTTTCAGCACCCTCTGCGCGGACCGCGGAGCCCTGCTGGCGCGGGCCACTGAGCCCTGCTGCGCGCGCTCCCATTGGTCGAGCCGCGTGGCGCGGGGAACTAGCCCCCGCCTTCCGGCCGGGCCCGCAGGGGAGGATGAGGGTGGGCGCGCCCACTCGGTGGAGTTTTCGCTGCGGGGTTCAGTTTCCCGACTCGCGGCTATGGCTCTCGGGGGCCCCGCGGGCTGGATCACAGTCTCTGCGGCGCTTGGGTGGTTGGGGAGGGGCTGTCGAGGTTGCCCCAGAGGACTGGTCCGCAGGCCCATTGTGCGCCCTTGTTAGTCTCATCGCCGACCCAAGGCAGATCCATCTGATAAACCACCAAGGCGCTCCTGGTTGTGGGCCCGGAAACAACAGTGTGAGAACCCTTGGCGGTTATAATTATGATTAATTGGGTTCGGGGCATGTTAATCCTTTATTTTGCCCAAAATAACGTTGAAAATGCCCCCACAATTTTTGTACTTCTGTTTATCTTTTTTGTTTTAATTTTTGGTCTGTTCTGAATTAACTGGGATCCTTAAATAAAAGGATGTCTTCAGCATCTCCTGACTTCAGGGAGGTTGTGTGTGGAGAACCTGGGTCTTCAAGCAGAGGCATCCCTACCTTGTCCTGGAGGCACCCCAGAACCATAGGAGGAGCCATGGAACAAGGTCATTTATATTTTTCTTTAATACTTTCTGAATTTTTTTTATTATGAGCATGTATTTGCCTTCAGAAAAAAAAATGTTTATTGTTTTGAAATGCCACTTGTAGGATGATTCTTTGATTAAACCCACCTTCCTAAAATCCCTTTTAAGTAGAAGAATTTGGGGCTCAGACCTCTGGGCTTTAGGAAGGAGTGAGGAAGCAGCCAGAGTTTACTGCTAAATTCTCCATGTTGCAGTATGGAGAGACCCAGAGTTTACTGCTGAATTTTCTCTTATTTATTCAACAAACACACTATAAATCACTTACTATGTGCCAGGCACTGTTAGTGTCTTACAAACAAGACTTCATGTAATTCTCAACACAACCCACCGAGGTAGAAACTAGTATTAACCTTACAGACAGAGGAGACCTTAGGTGGTTTGTCACACAGCTAGCAAGTGACAGGGCGGAAATTCAAACCAGCCTGCACTTTGAACCCCTAGGCTCTGCTCTCTGTCCTCTGAGGACACTAGTATTTGGATACTCTGATGGGACTCTGCAGCCAAGAGAAAGGAAGCAGAGCCTTGTCCCATGCACTGAGCTTCTAGGAGTCAGGGAAAAGTATGACTGGATTTCTCATAGAAAAGGACCTTAATCCACTCAATCCAAATACCTCGTTTTATAGATAAGAGAATTGAGTTTCCGGGGAAGGGACTTCCCAAGTGCCTGTGAAGAAGCTCAGATGTCCTGGCTTCTGGTTAAAATTCCAGGGCCCTAAATGACAGTACAGACAAAAGGTTGATATCCAGGATCTATAAAGAACTCCTCAAACTCAACACACACAAAACAGATAATCATATCAAAAAATGGGCAGAAGATATGAACAGACACTTCTCCAATGAAGACATACAAATGGCTATCAGACACATGAAAAAATGCTCATCACTAGCCATCAGGGAGATTCAAATTAAAACCACATTGAAATATCACCTCACACCAGTTAGAATGGCCAAAATTAGCAAGACAGGAAACAATGTGTGTTCGAGAGGTTGTGGAGAAAGGGGAACCCTCTTACACTGTTGGTGAGAATGCAAGTTGGTGCAGCCACTCTGGAGAACAGTGTGGAGATTCCTCAAGAAATTAAGAATAGAGCTTCCCTATGACCCTGCAATTGCACTGCTGGGTATTTACCCCAAAGATACAGATGTAGTGAAAAGAAGGGCCATCTGTACCCCAATGTTTATTGCAGCAATGGCCACGGTCACCAAACTGTGGAAAGAACCAAGATGCCCTTCAACGGACGAATGGATAAGGAAGATGTGGTCCATATACACGATGGAGTATTATGCCTCCATCAGAAAGGATGAATACCCAACTTTTGTAGCAACATGGACGGGACTGGATGAAATCCAATTTCACTATGCTGAGTGAAATAAGTCAAGCAGAGAGAGTCAAGTATCATATGGTCTCACTTATTTGTGGAGCATAACAAAGAACATGGAGGACATGGGGAGATGGAGAGGAGAAGGGAGGTGTGGGAAACTGGAAGGGGAGATGAACCATGAGAGACTATGGACTCTGAAAAACAACCAGAGGGTTTTGAAGGGGCGGGGGTGGGAGGTTGAGGAACCAGGTGGAGGGTAATAGAGAGGGCACGTATTGCATGGAGCACTGGGTGCGGTGCAAAAACAATGAGTACTGTTACGCTGAAAAGAAATAAATAAATTAAAAAAAAATTCCGGGGCCCTGCACCTTGTTCTAGAATGATAGACAGCTGCCCCTCTGTTCATCAGTTTTCCTTTTTATGAAACAAATCTTGCCCAGCAGCTTGGCAGTTTGTAACCAGAGGTATATAATGATTTGTATCTTCAATCAAGTAATTTTGCTCTTGGGAAAGTGAGGAGTGGGAAACTATGAAGGTGTTTATTGCTAATTTAGTAGTAAAGATTGGAAACAGCTACAAATCCCAATGGTAAGAAAACCCTCATGGGGCTCCTGGGTGGCTCAGTGGGTTAAGCTTCTGCCTTCGGCTCAGGTCATGATCTCAGGGTCCTGGGATTGAGCCCCAAATCTGGCTCTCTGCTCAGCAGGGACCCTGCTCCCCCCCGCCCCCCGCTTTCTCTGCCTGCCTCTCTGCCTGCTTGTGATCTCTCTCTCTCTCTCTCTCTGTTGAATAAATAAATAAAATCTTTAAAAAAAAAATGACCATGATAGGGTGCCTGGGTGGCTCAGTGGGTTAAGCCGCTGCCTTCGGCTTGGGTCATGATCTCAGGGTCCTGGGATCGAGTCCTGCATCGGGCTCTCTGCTCAGCGGGGAGCCTGCTTCCCTCTCTCTCTCTCTGCCTGCCTCTCTATCTACTTGTGATCTCTCTCTGTCAAATAAATAAGTAAAATCTTAAAAAAAAAAACAACAAATGACCATGATGTGAACTATGTTTATAGGTAGAAAGTACTTCTCAGTGAAAAGAGCAGAACCCAGAGTAGTATATACTCACTAAAGTTATGTAACAGTTCCATGGGTATTAAACAGAGGAAAAGAATCTGCCAAAGGTGAAAGCATTTCATAACTTAACATTCTTTGTTTTTCTGTAAAGTTGCTTGATCTCACTGAAGAAGAAGGAAGACCTTGTTACAACCATTATTCCTGTAGTGAAGTCTCATATACTTCTTGTGGGAATGTAAATTGATGAGACTTTCTGGAGAACTAGTTTGGCAACTTTATTTAGAACCTTAGAAATATTTCCAGTAATTTCATGTTTCGGGATATAGCCAAAGGGAATTTTTCCCTTATGCTGTGTCTTTTATCCCCATGACTTATTCATTCCATAACTGGAAGCCTGTCTACCCACTTGCCCTCACCCATTTTACCCCAGTCTCCAGCCTCCTCCCCTCTGGCCATTACCAGTTTGCTCTCTATATTTATAGATCTGATTCTGCTTTAAGGAAATCTTTTGGGGAAAAATATTTATAACCAAAAAATATCCATTGAAGCAGTATTTATGACAGCAAAAAATGACAACCCCCGATATGCCGGTCAGTGGAATATTAAGCAGACATTAAAAATAATGCAATGAAATTTTACTGGCTGAGGAGATCATCATCCCTCTAGAAAAAGACTAGTAGGAAATGATAATAGTAACTCTTTCTGGATGCGTGGAACAAAGTCATTGATATTTTCTTTAACACTTTATGAATTTTTTTATTACGAGCAAGTATTTTACCTTCGGAAAAAAATGTTTATTGTTTTAAAATGCCACTTTTAGGGTGATTCTTTGATGAAACCCACCTTCCTAAAACCATTCATCAAGTGTTTCGTTAACATTTGTGGCGTATCTGCTCTTTGTCAGTTATTTTAGTAGGCACGGGGAATACAAAGTCCAGTATCCTATGGATCATGCCTAGTTTAAGGCCACTGGAGAAGAAAGACAAATTAGGGATTAGCAGTCAAGAGGATAGGTGCAAATTGCTCCTTTTTCTAATTCTCAACATTAAGAAGTTTGTATGACCTAGATTTGCCTTCGTGTTTCTTTCCTTTGCAAGTGTTCTTATGTCAGTGTTCTGTATTTTGGCTACCTCCTTAACTAGATTCTAATCCAGGGCAGGGACTATGAATTCTGTTTCAGGCTACCTGGTATATTCAAAGTACCCTAGTTTGGGGTTCTGTGTGGAATCGATACATTTGTGGAAATAACTGATTGTTCTAGCCTGAAAAAAATAACAGGTTAGCAGGCATATAAACCAGCAGGTGGATACCCTATTGCCCTCTCGTTTCCCTGTGCTCGTACTCCTACATACATGGCCATGGAGATTGGAAAAAATCCATCCCCAGTCTAACCCTCTTACACTGTTGGTGGGAATGCAAGTTGGTGCAGCCACTCTGGAGAACAGTGTGGAGATTCCTCAAGAAATTAAGAATAGAGCTTCCCTATGACCCTGCAATTGCACTGCTGGGTATTTACCCCGAAGACACAGATGTAGTGAAAAGAAGGGCCATCTGTACCCCAATGTTTATTGCAGCAATGGCCACGGTCACCAAACTGTGGAAAGAACCAAGATGCCCTTCAATGGATGAATGGATAAGGAAGATGTGGTCCATATACACGATGGAGTGTTATGCCTCCATCAGAAAGAATGAATACCCAACTTTTGTAGCAACATGGACGGGACTGGAAGAGATTATGCTGAGCGCAATAAGTCAAGCAGAGAGAGTCAAGTATCATATGGATTCACTTATTTGTGGAGCATAACAAAGAACATGGAGGACCTGGGGAGATGGAGAGGAGAAGGGAGGTGTGGGAACCTGGAAGGGGAGATGAACCATGAGAGACTATGGACTCTGAAAAACAACCTGAGGGTTTTGAAGGGGCGGGGGTGGGAGGTTGAGGAACCAGGTGGAGGGTAATAGAGAGGGCACGTATTGCATGGAGCACTGGGTGTGGTGCAAAAACAATGAGTACTGTTACGCTGAAAAGAAATAAATAAATTTAAAAAATTTTTTCCATTTAAATTTGAGGTTAAAAAAAAAAATCCATCCCCAGGCTGACCCAGGGTCTAACTGGACAAATGCTTTGCCTCCTGGCCTCTGCTGATCCCATTAACTTGCCTTATCCAGGAAATGAATCCTATGTGTATTTCCAGATTGGGACTTGGGAATACTCCTCTAACCATTTAGGCTAAAAATGACTAAGGAAATAGAGAAATCGGCGGAAGGCCCTAAGGCCAGTTCTCATCAGGCCATGTTTCAGTAACATGACTGTGAAAGGCCATTGGAACCACCTGAGGTGTGTGTTCAGATTTTGCCGTGTTTTGTCAAGAGTCACAGCTGTCATAGACAACGGACGGAATCCTTCACAAAGTCAACAAGTAGAGGAGAAAGTGTATCAGCGGTGCTTGGCTCCTCTGTAGCCTCTTGTCCCTTGACATTGCCTCAGACCTTGAACGATGAAAGCTGTCTTCTTAGTGGTTGGGTTGCCGTGAAATTAGATAATTCTGGGGGACGCAGTGAATAATACCTTACAGTAGATGCTAATTAAGTGAATCAGTCCTTGTGTTACCAAAAACTCACTTGTCATAGCTAACTTACATCAAGTATTACATCAGTAAAAAATCATGATGTATAGTGCTTGAACCAAAGAGAAAGAGTCCTAAGATCACACTTTCTTTTTTTTTTTAAGATTTAATTTACTTATTTGGCAGAGAGAGAGATCACAAGTAGGCAGAGAAGCAGAGAGAGGGGGAAGCAGACCAGAGAGCCTGATGCAGGGCTCGATCCCAGGACCCCAAGATCATGACCTGAGTCAAAGGCAGAGGCTTAACCCACTGAACCACCCGGGTGCCCCGAGATCACACTTTTTGTTGTTGTTGTTGTTGTTGTTGTCTATTTTCAGCGTAACAGTATTCATTGTTTTTGCACCACACCCAGTGCTCCATGCAATACGTGTCCTTTCTATTACCCACCACCTGCTTCCCCAACCTCCCTCCACCCGCCCCTTCAAAACCCTCAGGTTGTTTTTCAGAGTCCATAGTCTCTCATGGTTCACTGAGATCACACTTTTATTAGAGATACAGGGATGTCTAGAAAGAATATTCTTTCAGTTTACTGCATTCTAAGAACATGGGAGTGGGGTTGGGGGGCCAGGGACCCACAGAGGATGAGCTTGTGGAATTTTCTAAATGGATCTTGTGATTGTCTAGAGTATAAGCACCTGACAGATAGACACATTAAACCCACTCTTTAATAGGTAAGGCTACCGAGATCCAAAGAGCTGCAGTCACACATAGAAAAATAGGAGATCTGGAGCTGGAATGTACCTCTAGACCTAATTATAACTTTAGTTCCTAAATGGTAGGTTCAATGCATGTGTTTGATATAAGGCCATCCCGGTTCAGAGAAGATGTGGCGGGGTCAGCGGGCTTGTCCTTCCTTGTCTGGAGTGCCTTCTTCCTCATGGGCCCTCTGGCTTACCTTTGTGAAATGGGAGAAGGCAGGTCTAAAAGGTAGGTCCCAGAGCTTCAGATTCCTCCCAGGGAGTTGGTCTACACTGCTCCTGGGCATGCAGGTCAGCTTTTTGCTGGTCTTTTAATGCCATGCTTTACAGTATAAAGGGTCTCTATTTTGGGGTGTCTGGGTGGCTCAGTCCGTGAAGCATTTGGCTTCAGCTCAGGTCATGGTTCCAGGTTCCGGGGATCGAGCCCCGCATCGGGCTCCCTGCTAAGCAGGGAGCCTGCTTCTCCCTCTCCCTCTGCTGCTTCTGCTGCTGTCTCTCTCTCTCTCTCTCTCTCTCTCTGTGTCAAATAAATAAAATCTTAAAAAACAAAATCAGGGCGCCTGGGTGGCTCAGTGGGTTAAAGCCTCTGCCTTCGGCTCAGGTCATGATCCCAGGGTCGTGGGATCGAGCCCCACATCGGGCTCTCTGCTCCGCGGGGAGCCTGCTTCCTCCTCTCTCTGCCTACTCGTGATCTCTCTCTGTCTGTCAAATAAATAAATAAAATCTTTAAAAAAAAAAAAAAAAAACAAAATCAAATCAAAGAGAAAGGCTAAGCTTAGAATCATGATGACAAGATGGTTTGCCTCAGTGTAGCAAGGCATCATATGCATACGCCTTAATATATTCAGTTTTTTCCCTATTGTTGGACATTAATTTAGAAGTTGTGGCTTGCATAAATATGCCAGTGATGAACTTTTGTTTAAAAACCAAACATACTCGTTTATATTATGAGCATCAGGATAAGCTCTGTGCAATTAGGAGATCAAATGATAAAGAACATTTTAAGGCCTTTTTCGTCGTGAGATAGTTTGTCATCAAAGTCTATGTATCGAGAACTTACTATGTGTTCTTCGGTTTCACTGCAGCTGTTATCTGTAGAACAGGAAAGGAACTGCTCTCGGACCAGCTGCCTCCCCACCCATCCTGTGAGCTTCTCACATATAGGAATGAAGCATGACAAGCTCGGTCTCCCTCCGAAATCTCCAGTCCCCTCATCCTATCCCAATAACGATGATACCCGGCTACAGTCAAATTCTATTCTAAATGTCTTTCCGAGTTAGACAAGAATCCATCAAGTTCCAATAGGATGTAGCCAGGAAGGGAGGCAATGGTAGAATAGAAAAGATAAAGACTAGCCTTTCAAAGGCCTCGGACCTCGTCCTCTGCTCACGTCCTGCTGTATAATGTTGGTCGTCAGGTCAACTACTCTGGCCTCAAGATTCCTGTCTAAGGTGAAGAAGCCAAGTGCCTTCCGGCTGGATCTCTGACCTAGACCCGGCCAACCGACTTATTTCCCTGACAGCAGTCATTGGCCCAAGGGTTGGACATGTGACCTCCAGCCCACGACAGTTGAGTCGTTCCCTGGGATTGATTCATGGAAGCAGGGGGTGGAGGAGCATTCTTTCTGCCAGGGTTGCTCGCAGGCACAGCCGAGTTTTCTGTCACATGGAGATCTTTCTACAGTGAGAGAGAATCTGGGCAACAGGGAAAGTAGAGCAGAGACATTGAATTGCTGCCTCCAGAGACCATGCTTTCTGGGGCTGGTTAATTCTGTGATCTGTCTGGCTAGTCTTCCAGGCTAGGTGAGCCAATACATTTCTTTTTTTTTTCTTATATACTAGTATAAGGAATAAGGAAATGAACCCAAAACCTCTGGCTCTCAGGCCAGGGTCCTTTTTCTAATGTTAATCCTAGCAGTGAGTCATTGAGTTGAACGCTTACAACGTGCTCAACACTTCATTTTTTTTTTTAAAGATTTTATTTATTTATTTGACAGACAGATATTACAAGTAGGCAGAGAGGCAGGCAGAGAGAGAGAGAGAAGGAAGCAGGCTCTCCGCGGAACAGAGAGCCCGATGTGGTGCTCGATCCCAGGACCCTGGGATCACGACCTGAGCCGAAGGCAGAGACTTAACCCACTGAGCCACCCAGGTAGCCCCAACACTTCAACCAAAACAAAAGCTTTCATCCAAAAAGGCTAACTATGGAAACCCAGAGAGCACAACCAGAGTGAACGGCAGAGGGGACTGGAGAAGCAGGCTCTCTCCTGAATAGGGAGCCAGATGTGGGATTCAATCCCAAGACCCTGGGATCATGACCTGAGCCGAAGGCCGACGTACAATTGACTGAGCCACACAAACACCCCATGGAGAGCATTTCTCATTACATTTATATGTTTTCAGCACCTGAGTGGCTCCATCGGGTAAGCGTCTGCCTTCCACTCAGGTCATGATCTCAGGGTCCTGGGATGGAGCCCGCATTGGACTTCTTGCTTAGTGGAGAGCCTGCTTCTCCCTCTGCCTCTCCCTGTCTCTGGGAAATAAAGTCTTTGAAATGAAATGAAATGAAATGAAATACATTTGTATGTGTTGCCCAGAGCACTTTTTGGAGCCTCTACTCATATATCCAATGTCTTCTTTCCACTTCCGCTGGGATGTCATAACATCATATCCAGATGAAGATGTCTAGGCCCAAACCTTCCAATCTCCCACTTCACCTCCCAAACCTGTCTTTCCAATCACCGTAAAAGCTCTTTTCACTCAGTGAACAAGGTTAAGACCTGGGACTCATTTTTGAAACTTCACTCTCATGAGTCCCCATGGTTGATCCATCCCAAGTCCTGCCTGCTGTACCTCTAGAAATATCATAAATCTCCTCCCTTTCCTCAATCTCCAGGGTCTCCACTTTATCCAAGCTATTGTCACCTGTTTGGATTCCTATAATAGTCTCCTAACTAGGCTTCCTGCTTTATCCACATTTGATTCCCTCCTATCCATTCACTGAAGAGCTTGAATGATCTTTAAGAATTTAAGATAATGTAGGGCGCCTGGGTGGCTCAGTCGGTTAAGCCTCTGCCTTTGGCTCAGGTCATGATCCCAGGGTCCTGGGATCAAGCCCTGCATCAGGCTCTCTGCTCGGAGGAGAACCTGCTTCTCCCTCTCCCTCTGCCTGCCCCTCTGCCTACTTGTGATCTCTCTGTGTCAAATAAATAAATTTAAAAAAAAAAAGAATTTAAGATAATGTGAGTTTCCTGCTTAAAACCTGCCATTGGTTTCCCATAGCCCTTGAAATAAAATTCCTACTCCTGTGGCCCTCGCCTACCTCTCCAGTCTCATCTGATGGCTTTCTTCCCTCACCAAGTACTCTGCAGCCATAGTGAGCTTTCTCTTTCTGAAACAGGCTAAGTGCATTCCTTCATTACAGCTTTTGCATATGGCTATTCCTTCTGCCTGTAGTGGGACACCCCCCCCGCCCCCACTGTTGCTCACATGTTTATCTCCTCAACCATCTGTTCCCAGTATCAATTCCATTTCTCCAAATGCACCTTCCATGACTCCTACTCTTTCTAAAGGAGGTGGTTTCCCCATTCTGCCTATTGCTGCTTTCTCATGATTTTAACATCATCTGTTTTCTTCATAGGGCTTGTAATTTTTTTATTTAAAAATTTTTATAATTTATTTAAATTTTTATTTTAAAATTTAAATTTTTATAATTTATTATAATATTTATAATTTATTTAATATTTTATTTATTTGAGAGAGAGGGTGTGTGAGAGAGGAGGGGGGAGGGCCAGAGGGAGAGAGAGAGAATTTCAGGCAGACTTCATGCTGAGCAGGGCTTGATCCCAGGACCCCAGGATTACCACATAAACCAAAGGCTGACACTTAACTGACTGAGTCACCTAGGTGCCCCTAATTTATTTAATTTTTAAAAAAAGATTTATTTATTTATTTATTTTAGAGAGAGAGAACTGGGAGGTGGGGCAGGGAGGGCAGAGGGAGAGAATCTTTAAGCAGACTCCATGCTGAGCTTGGAGCCCAGCTTGGGGCTAGATCCCATGACCCTGAGATCAGGACACAAGGTGAAACCAAGAGTCACACACTCAACCAACTGAGACACCCAGGTGCCCCTATTTATTTAATTTATAAGTAGGCTCCATGACCCATGCAGAGCCCAGTGTGGGGCTTGAACTCATTACCCTGAGACCAAGACCTGGGCTGAGGTCAAGAGTTGGACGCCCAACCAACTGAGCCACCCAGGTGCTCCCAGATTTGCAATTATTTTATTCCTTCTCTGCCAGTTTTCTATCTCCCTGCCTGTATTATAAACTTCATGAGGGAGAGGCTTTGTCTTGCTCACTGTGGTATCCCTAATATGTACTCAATACAATTAGTTGGGTGAATGAATAAAATCGGTAAGAAAAAAATAAACCAAAATGAGTGACACCAACAGGAGGTCATAAGAAAAAAATGTATAGAGAGCCAATAAACATGAAAGGGTACTCCGTCCCATAATTAAAAGAGGGGGCGCACTTGTATCAGATTGGCAAAATTTAGAGGTTTGGCTTATCTCTAAGACTTGGCTAGAGTTTGAAAAAACATTATGAGATGGTAAATTAGTGCAGTGTTGTTATTTTTTAAGATTGTTAAAAATTTATTTGACGGAGAGAGAGAGAGATTACAAGTAGGCAGAGAGGCAGGCAGAGAGAGAGGGGGAAGCAGGTTCCCTGCTGAGCAGAGAGCCTGATGCGGGGCTCGATCCCAGGACCCTGGGATTATGACTTGAGCCGAAGGCAGAGGCTTTAACCTACTGAGCACCCAGGCACCCCTAGTGCAGTGTTTTAAAAAAGCATTTGGCAAATATCTATCAAATCATGAAGGCATATATCCATTGACCCAGGAATAATAGAGATAGACTTGCATAGAATGCAAAAAGAATGTTAGAGTATTCATTGTAGCTTTTTTTGGTAATAGTAAGAATATGATATAACTTTATAATTAATTATATAATTACATTAATTATAATTAATTATGTAATTATAGTAATTATAATTTTTTAGTACTTGCTGTGTTCCAGGAACTGTTCTAAGCATCTCAGATGAAGTGGTTGTTTTCATTATATCCCATTTTTTAAAAAGATTTTTTATTTATTCATTTGACAGACAGAGATCACAAATAGGCAGAGAGACAAAAAGAGAGAGAGAGGAGGAAGCAGGCTCCCTGCTGAGCAGAGAGCCCGGATGTGGAGCTTGATCCCAGGACCCTGGGATCATGACCTGAGCCGAAGGCAGAGGCTTAACCAATGAGCCACCCAGGCGCCCCTATATCCCATTTTTTAAGTGAGGAAATTAGCTGGTAAATTCCCCCAAGGAGCAACAGCCAGTAGTGGCACAACTAGGAATTTAACCTAGAGCTACATATTTAATCATTAATGCTACACTACCATTTCAAACAACCTAAATGTCTATCAAAGTAGGGAACAAGTTACATAAATATGGCATTTGAAATTCTACACTGTATGGCCCTCTCACCATAAATAACCATAAAGCTGGACAAAATATATGAAGTGATTGTTTCTGGACATTGTACAATAGGCAATGCAAGGTTGTGATGCCCAAGAGAAAGGAGATATACAAAGGCGACCCCACTGTCTCTCTGGCTTTCTGTCTGATGATACTTTCTGGTGCTGTAATGAGGTGGAATCCAAGCAGAACACAGCAGAGATTTATTTTAACATTTGAAACATGAGACAGCTGGGGTTTGTGGGTCATGCTATTAGAGAGAATTCAGAAATCTGCATATGGGTCTTAAGTTTTTAGGCAAATACTAAAGACAATGTACAGGATGAAACTTCACAAGTCTGGCAGAGAACAGCTACTTGGTCTCATAGTACTGGTGGACATAGGAGTCCCTACTAGCCAGAGTCAAGAGACCTCCCTAAATATTCTGTGCATTTAGCTGAGGACCCAGAAAGGCCATGCTTTAGGAGTAGCAGTACTTTGCCCTAAGCTATGTGTCATTCTAGACCTTACCAACAAAGTTGTTTTTTAAAGATTTTATGTATTTATTTGAGAGTGAGAGAGATCAGAGAGGAAGAGGCAGAGGTAGAAGCTGACTTGCTGCTGAGCAGAGAACCCACTGCAGGGCTCGATTCCAGGACCACAAGACCATGACTCGAACTGAGAGCAGACACTCAACTAACTGAGCCACCTAAGTGCCTCTCCAATAAAGTTTAAAAATAAATGAAGGGGTGGGGGGGGTATGGGGTGGGGGGGGTGGGGGGGTGGGGTGGGAGGTTGAGGAACCAGGTGGTGGGTAATAGGGAGGGCACGTACTGCATGGAGCACTGGGTGTGATGCCAAAACAATGAACACTGTTATACTGTAAATAAACAAATAAAAAAAAAAATAAGCCTCGGGGCGCCTGGGTGGCTCAGTGGGTTAAAAGCCTCTGCCTTCGGCTTGGGTCATGATCCCAGAGTCCTGGGATTGAGCCCCGCATCGGGCTCTCTGCTCAGCAGGGAGCCTGCTTTCCTTCCTCTCTCTCTGCCTGCCTCTCTGCCTACTTGTGATCTCTGTCTGTCAAAACAAAACAAAACAAAAAAAAAGCCTCAAAAGAATCAGGCTTACCTGCCAGTAAATTAACTATTGATTAGGAGATGATACAAGAAGGGTGCCTGACTGGCTCTGTCAGTAGAGCATGGGACTCTTTGTGAGTTCAAGCCCCGTCTTGGGCATGGAGCCTACTTTAAAAAAAAAAAAAAAATTATAAAAAGAACGTCTTTTAAAGGAAGGCAACTAAATCCTGACACTAAAAATAATTTAGCATTCACAAAGTCCAACATAAAATTGGAAATTTCTGGACATGAAAAAAATCAGAGAAATGTGACCAATAACCAGGTTTTTTTTTTTTTTAATGGAAAATAGAAACTGACCCATTAGATGACAAATGTTGTAAACAGAAGACAAGAACTTTTAAACAGCTACTATAAATATACTTAAGGGCTTAAAGGAAAAGATTTCCATACTGGGTAAGCTGATGGAAAATCTTACTAAAGAAATAGAAACAATAAAAAAAATAGAAATAGAAATTCAGGAACTGAGAAATATAGTTTCTGAAATATAAATTCAATGGGGAGAATTAATAGCAGATAGAAACTACAGAAGGAAAAATCAGTGAAATTGAAGATAGAAACATAAGAATTTTTTTAAAAGATTTTATTTATTTATTCGACAGATAGAGATCACAAGAGGAGGAAGCAGGCTCCCCGCAGAGCAGAGAGCCCAATGAGGAGCTCGATCCCAGGACCCTGAGATCATGACCCGAGCCGAAGGCAGAGGCTTAACCCACTGAGCCACCCATGCCCCCCAATAGAAACATAAGAATTATCCAGAGTGATGCTCACAGAGGGGAAAAATAAACAGGAAAACAAACAAACAAAAATACAATAACCACTGGACAGTATCAAATGGCCTAACATATATAAATGCAGTCCTACAATAAGAGGAAGAAAAGATTAAGGTAGAAGAAAATAGTTAAAGAAATAATGGCTGAAATATTTCCCAATTTGAAGAAAAATAACAATTCACAGATCCGACAAGCTCAGTGAACACCAAGCAGGAAAAAGTACAAATAAAATCACACCTAGGCAAAAACATAGTCAAATTTCTAAAAGTAAAAAATAAAATCCTAAAGGTACCTAGAGGAGAAAATATAAATTACAGACAGGAGAACAACAATAGAATTATCACTGATTTTTCACCAGAAATAATGGTACCCAGAGGACATTGGCAAAAATACTGTTAACCTAGGAATCTACACCCAGTGAAAATATTTTTTTAAATTAACATAAAATGTATTATTAGCCCCAGGGGTACAGGTCTGTGAATTGCCAGGTTTACACACTTCACAGCACTCACCATAGCACATACCCTCCCCAATGTCCATAACCCCACCACCCTCTCCTTACCCCCCTCCTCCCGGCAACTCTGTTTGTTTTGTGAGATGAAGAATCTCTTATGGTTTGTCTCCCTCCCGATCCCATCTTGTTTCATTATTTCTTTTCCTACTCTCCAAACCCCCCAGGTTGCATCTCCACGTCTTCATATCAGGGAGATCATATGATAGTTGTCTTTCTCCAATTGACTTATTTCGCTAAGCATAATACCCTCTAGTTCCATCCACGTTGTCGCAAATGGCAAGATTTCATTTCTTTTGATGGCTGCATAGTATTCCATTGTGTATATATACCACATCTTCTTTATCCATTCATCTGTTGATGGACATCTAGGTTCTTTCCATAGTTTGGCTATTGTGGACATTGTTGCTATAAACATTTGGGTGCACTTGCCCTTTAGATCACTACATTTGTATCTTTAGGGTAAATACCCAGTAGAGCAATTGCTGGGTCATAGGGTAGCTCTATTTTCAACTTTTTGAGGAACCTCCATGTTGTTTTCCAGAGTGGTTGCACCAGCTTGCATTCCCACCAACAATGTAGGAGGGTTCCCCTTTCTCCACATCCTCACCAGCATCTGTCATTTCCTGAGTTGTTAATTTTAGCCATTCTAACTGGCATGAGGTGGTATCTCATTGTGGTTTTGATTTGTATTTCCCTGATGCCAAGTGATGTGGAGCACTTTTTCATGTGTCTCTTGGCCATCTGGATACCTTTTTTGCAGAAATGTCTGTTCATGTCTTCTGCCTATTTCCTGATTGGATTATTTGTTCTTTGGGTGTTGAGTTTGATAAGTTCTTTATAGATTTTGGATACTAGCCCTTTATCTGATATGTCATTTGCAAATATCTTCTCCCATTCTGTCAGTTGTCTTTTGGTTTTATTAACTGTTTCCTTTGCTGTGCAAAAACTTTTGATCTTGATGAAGTCCCAATAGTTCATTTTTACCCTTTCTTCCCTTGCCTTTGGTGATGTTCCTAGAAAGAAGTTGCTGCGGCTGAGGTAGAAGGCTGAGGTTGCTGCCTGTGTTCTCCTCAAGGATTTTGATGGATTCCTTCTTACATAGAGGTCCTTCATCCATTTTGAGTCTATTTTCGTGTGTGGTGTAAAGAAATGGTCCAGTTTCATTTTTCAGCATGTGGCTGTCCAATTTTCCCAACACCATTTGTTGAAAAAACTGTCTTAGTTCCATTGGACATTCTTTCCTGCTTTGTCAAAGATTAGCTGACCATAGAGTTGAGGGTCTATTTCTGGGCTCTCTATTCTGTTCCATTGATCTATGTGTCTGTTTTTGTGCCAGTACCATACTGTCTTGATGATGACAGCTTTGTAATAAAGCTTGAAGTCTGGAATTGCGATGCCACCAACTTTGGCTTTCTTTTTCAATATTCCTCTGGTTATTCGAGGTCTTTTCTGGTGCCATACAAATTTTAGGATTATTTGTTCAATTTCTTTGAAAAAATGGATGGGATTTTGATAGGGATTGCATTAAATGTATAGATTGCTTTTGGTAGCATAAACATTTTCACAAAATTTGTTCTTCCAATCCATGAGCATGGAACATGCTCTTTGTGTCTTCTTCAGTTTCTTTCATGAGTACTTTATAGTTTTCTAAGTATAGATTCTTTGCCTCTTTGGTTAGGTTTATTCCTAGGTATCTTATGGTTTTGGGTGCAACTGTAAATAGGATTGACTCCTTAATTTCTCTTTCTTCTGTCTTTTTGTTGGTGTAAAGAAATGCAAGTGATTTCTGTGCATTGATTTTTTTTTAAAAGATTTTATTTATTTATTTGACAGAGAGAGAGATCACAAGTAGGCAGAGAGGCAGGCAGAGAGAGAGGAGGAAGCAGGCTCCCCGTGGAGCAGAGAGCCTGATGCGGGGCTCGATCCCAGGACCCTGAGATCATGACCTGAGCTGAAGGCAGCGGCTTAATCTACTGAGCCACCCAGGCACCCCTGTGCATTGATTTTATATCCTGACAGTTTACTGAATTCCTTACAAGTTCTAGCAGATTTGGAGTGGAGTCTTTTGGGTTTTCCACATATAGTATCATATCATCTGCAAAGAGTGATAGTTTGACTTCTTCTTGGCTGATTTGGATGCCTTTAATTTCTTTTTGTTGTCTGATTTCTGAAGCTAGGACTTCTAGTACTATTCTAGTTGAATAGCAGATAACGGGCATCCCTGCCATGTGCCTCACCTTAGCAGAAAAGCTCTCAGTAGTTCTCCATTGAGAATGATATTTGTGGTGGGTTTTTCATAGATGGTTTTGATGGCTTTGATGGTAGTGAGGTATGTATCCTCTATCCCTTCACTTTGCAGAGTTTTGATCAGGAAAGGAAGCTGTACTTTGTCAAATGCTTTTTCAGCATCTATTGAGAGTATCATATGGTTCTTGTTCTTTCTTTTATTAATGTATTGTATCACATTGATTGATTTGTGGATGTTGAACCAACCTTGCAGCCCTGGAATAAATCCCACTTGGTCGTGGTGAATAATCCTTTTAATGTACTGTTAGATCATATTGGCTAGTATTTTGGTGAGAATTTTTGCATCTGTATTCATCAAGTATATTGGCCTGTAATTCTCTTTTTTGATGGGATCCTTGTCTGTGTTTGGGATCAAGATAATGCTGGCCTCATAAAATGAGTTTGGAAGTTTTCCTTCCATTTCTATTTTTTGGAACAGTTTCAGGAGAATAGGAGTTAATTCTTCTTTAAATGTTTGGTAGAATTCTCCTGGGAAGCCATCTGGCCCTGGACTCTTGTTTGTTGGGAGATTTTTGATGACTGCTTCAATTTCCCTACTGGTTATGGGTTCGGTTCAGATTTTCTATTTTTTCCTGGTTCAGTTGTGGTAGTTTATATGTCTCTAGGAATGCATCCATTTCTTCCAGATTGTCAACTTTGCTGGCGTATTGTTGCTGATAATATGTTCTTATGATTGTTTGTATTTCTTTGGTTTTGGCTGTGATCTCTCCTCTTTCATTCATGATTTTATTTATTTGGGTCCTTTCTCTTTTCTTTTTGATAAGTCTGGCCTGGGGTTTATCAGTCTTATTAATTCTTTCAAAGAACCAGCTCCAGTTTTGTTGATTTGTTCTTTTTTTTTTTTTTTTTTTTTTTTGGTTTCCCTTTCATTGATTTTTGCTCTGATCTTTATTATTTTTCTTCTCCTGCTGAGTTTAGGCTTTCTTTGTTGTTCTTTCTCCAACTCCTTTAAGTGTAGGGTTAGGTTGTTTATGTCCATCTGGTTCAGTGTGTCATTTAAGGCCTTTATTTCCTTGTTGATCTTTTTCTTGGATGTTCTGTCCATTTCAGTGAGGGGGGTGTTAAAGTCCCCTACTATTATTGTATAATTGTTGATGTGTTTCTTTGATTTTGTTACTAATTGGTTTATGTAGTTGACTGCTCCCATGTTAGGGGCATAGATTTTAAAATTGTTAGATCTTCTTGTTGGTCAGACCCTTTGAGTATGATATAGTGTCCTTCCTCATCTGTTATTATAGTCTTTGGCTTAAAATCTAATTGATCTGATATAAGGATTGCCACCCCAGCTTTCTTTTAATGTCCATTAGCATGGAAAATTGTTTCCCACCCCCTCACTTTAAATCTGGAGGTGTCTTTGGGTCTAAAATGAGTTTCTTATAGACAACATATTGATGGGTTTTGTTTTTTTATCCATTCTGATACCCTGTGTCTTTTGATTGGTGCACTTTGCCCATTTACATTAAGGGTAACTATTGAAAGATATGAATTTAGTGCCATTGTATTACCTGTAAGGTGACTGTTACTGTATATTGTCTCTGTTCCTTTCTGATCTACTACTTTTAGGCTCTTTTTTTGCTTAGAGGACCCCTTTCAATATTTCCTGTAGAGTTGATTTGGTGTTTACAAATTCTTTTAGTTTTTGTTTGTCCTGGAAGCTTTTTATCTCTCCTTCCATTTTCAATGATAGCCTAGCTGGATATAGTATTCTTGGCTGCATATTTTTCTTATTTAGTCTCTGAATATATCATGCCAGTTCTTTCTGGCCTGCCAGGTCTCTGTGGATAAGTCTGCTGCCAGTCTAATATTTTTACCATTGTATGTTACAGACTTCTTTTCCCGGGCTGCTGTCAGGATTTTCTCTTTGTCGCTAAGACTTGTAAATTTTACCATTAGATGATGGGGTGTGGACCTATTCTTATTAATTTTGAGGAGGTTTCTCTGTGCCTCCTGGATTTTGATGCTTGTTCCCTTTGCCATATTAGGGAAATTTTCTACTATAATTCTCTCCAATATAACTTCTGCTCCCCTCTCTCTTTCTTCTTCTTCTGGAATCCCAGTTATTCAAATGTTGTTTCATCTTATGGTATCACTTATCTCTCCAATTCTCCCCTCATGGTTCAGTAGTTAGTTGTCTCTCTTTTGCTCAGCTTCCTTATTCTCTGTCATTTGGTCTTCTTTATCACTAATTTTCTCTTCTGCCTCATTTATCCTAGCAGTAAGAGCTTCTATTTTTTATTGCACCTCATTAATAGCTTTTTTGATTTCAACTTGGTTAGTTTTTAATTATTTTATTTCTCCAGAAAGGGCTTTTATTTCTCTAGACAGGGTTTCTCTAATATCTCCCATGCCTTTTTCAAGCCTGGCTAGAGCCTTGAGAATATCCATTCTGAACTCTAGATCTGACATATTACCAATGCCCATATTGATTAGGTCCCTGGACTTCAGTACTGCCTCTTGTTCTTTTTTTTTGTGTGTGTAAGTTTTTTCACCATGTCATTTTGTCCAGATAAGAATATATGAAGGAACAAATAAAATACTGAAAGGGTGGCAAAAACCCCAGTAAAATGTGCTTTAACCAAAAAAGAAGAGACTCCAAATCGTGGGAGGAAGAAAGGGGTAAAAAGAAGTTCAGAAAAAAATTAAAAATTAAAGAAAAAATATAAAAAAGAAAAAATATATATTAAACTGGTGAATATAATAGGGTCACCCACTTAATTTTGGGAGAATTTTGATCTCTTAGAAGAAACTACCTCCCAAAATTTTAAGGAGTGAAAAACATATATAAAGGTCAACATGATGAAGGGTTGGAATATGACTATAAAATGAAAAATGTTTTTTTTTAATTTCTAAAAAAGGAGTTGATAAGATGAGTTGGTTGGGAGAATAAAGAAAAAGAACATAGAATTTGCTCAGGCTGGAGACTAGAACAAAGCCCTGTGCTAGATTTAGGGTATATTTTGATCTATTAGAAGAAGTTGTATCCCAGATTTTTTTAGGGGGAAAAAAAACAACAACCCCTATGTGTGTACAAAAAATAAAGTGAGACAAAAGGAAAGATAAAATATGAATATAATAATATATAATGAATAATAATAAAATATGAATATAATATGAATATAATAATGAATATATATGAATATATTCATATAAATATGAATAATAATGAATATAATAATGAATTATATTTTTATAATAATAAAAAAAGATTTTTTTTGAAAGGTATTGTTAAGATAAACTAGTTAATAAACGTTAAAGAGGAAAGGGTAAAAGTTTTAAAAAGTTAGCAGAAGAGAAAAATAAAATTAAAAAAAATTAATTAATTTTGCAAGACTAAAGAATCATGGGGAGAAAGCCATGAATTCCATGCTTTGCTTTCTCCTCCTCTGGAATTCTGTTGATCTCCTTGGTAAGTGAACTTGGTCATGGCTGGTTTCTTGCTGATCTTCTTGGGGAGGGTCTGTTGTAGTGATTCTCAAGTGTCTTTGCCTGAGGCAGAATTGCACCACCCTTACCAGGGGCAGGGCTAAGTAATTCGCTGGGGTTCCTTTAGGGAACTTTTGTTCCCTGAACACTTTCCGTAGAGTTCCGGAGGATGGTAATGAAAATGGCGGCCTCCCAATCTCCAGCCCAGAGGAGCTGAGAGCTGGGGGGCCCCTCCTCAGTGTGCCTTCAGCGAAAAGTGCTCCCATCTCCCTGGCCTCTGGCTGTGCTCCGAGCTCAACCAGCCTGTGACCAAGTGTCTCTGTCTCTGGCACACAGCCCTGCCTGAAGTCTCTGAACCTGCAGATCCCTGTGCTCTTCCAGGGGAGTCTCCCCGTGTCTTGTGGGGTCCCCGCTCACAGAGCAGTGGCCTGTGCCATAGATCAAAATTTAAGGTAACCCCGAGTTGAGAGCTCACTCCTCGGCTCTGTCTCTGTAGCTGGCTTCCCCACTCTAATACCTGTGAGCTCTGTGACACTCAGACACCCCAATCCTTCTGTGATCCCATGGGACCTGAGACCACACTGTCCCCGCATGGGCTTCACCCCAGCTTAGCCTCTGGAGCAATGTCCCTCAGTAGAGCAGACATTTAAAAGTTCTGATTTTGTGCTCTGTTGCTCAGCTGCTTGCTGGGAACCAGTCCCTCCCCCCACAGTCTATCTTCCTGTTGCTTTGGATTCACTTCTTGACCGGTCCTACCTTTCAGAAAGTGGTTGATTTTTTGTTTCTAGAATTGCTGCTCTTCTCTTCGATCTCCTGTTGGATTTGTAGGTGTTCAGAATGGTTTGATAAGCTATCTAGCTGATCTCCTGCTACCTGATGTCATCTCAGCCTGCTACTTCTCCACCATCTTGACTCCTCCCTCACCCAGTGAAAATATTTTTGAAAAATGAAGACCAATAGTGGTTGTGGGGGTGTTTAAGGGATATAAGAGAACTCTCTATTTTTTACTCAATTTGCTGTGAACCTAAAACTACAAGTAATTTATTAAAAAATGAAGGCAAAATAAAAATATTTTCATACAAAAAGGCTGATGGAATTCACCAGTAGGACTTCATTACAAAAAAAAAAAAAAGAAAAGAAATAGTAAAGCAGGTTCGTCAGGTTGAGAGAAAAGGATGCAAGATGGAAATGGGAATGTAAAGCACCAGAAATGGTGCATGTGTGGGTAGTTAAAAATTTTTCTCATTTATTGTTTCTTTCAAAAGATAACTGTTTAAAGAAAAAAAATATACTATATTGTGAGGTTTATAACAATGTAAGATTATTGCGCTACATGTGAAGAGATACAATATTAAATATTAGTTAATGATAGACTGCTAAGTTATGGATGTATATTGTATTTCTTGACACAACCTTTAAAAGAAAGAAGTATATCTAAAAACCTAGTGGAAGAGATAAAATGAAATACAAAAGGAAAAAAAGCAAGAAAGGGGGATAAAGGAACAAAATATAGAAGAGACAAAGAGAAAACAAATAATGAAAGGATAGACTTAACTCAGTCATATCAATAGTTACACTACATGTAAATGGACCATATATTCCAGATCATCAAACTGAACAAAAAAGCAAGACTCAGTGGCGCCTGGGTGGCTCAGTGGGTTAAAGCCTCTGCCTTTGGTTCAGGTCATGATCCGAGGGTCCTTGGATCGAGCCCCGCATCAGGCTCTCTGCTCTGCAGGGAGCCTGCTTCCTCCTCTCTCTCTCTGCCTGCCTCTCTGCCTAGTTGTGATTTCTCTCTGTCAAATAAATAAAATATTAAAAAAAAAAGCAAGACTCAGTTATGTACAAGAGTGCATTTTGAATATACTGATACAGATAAGTAAAAGAATGGAAAAAGATATGCCATGCAAATTCTAATCATAAGAAAGCTGGAGTGGCTATATTAATTGATAGCAGATAAAATAAACTGTGAAATTAAGAGTGCTGCTAGAGGGATTTTCTTAATAAATAATTCATCACGAAGAAATAAAAATCCAAAAATTATATATATATATAAATATATATTTTATGTATTTTTATATATACACACTTAATAATATATGCAATAATGTAAATGTCTAATAGTTATTTCAAACTGAATGTTAGAAATGGAATTTGGGGGGCACCTGGGTGGTTCAGTCTTTTGAGCATCCAACTCTTGATTTTGGCTCAGGTCATGATCTCAAGGTCATGAATTTAAGCCCCAAGTTGAACCCTGCATTGGGCTCTGCACTCTGCAGGGAGTCTGCTCGAGATTCTCTCTCTCCCTCGCCTCTGCCCCTCCACCTTAAAATAAATAAATAAAAAATTTTTTAAAAATGGAATTTTTGATTTTTTCAAACCTACAACAGCTCCACTGCCCCATCTCAGTAAATGGTGTCATTATCTACCTAGTTCTTAAGCCAAAGTCCATAAGTTTTCTTCAATTTCTCTTACTCCTTCACCACCACCACCACCATCATCACTGCCACTGCTTCCCCGGTACAGCCAATTCATTCGTAGGTCTTAATTGTACCTCCAGAAGATTTTGAATTTATCCACTTTCCTACATCTTCATCATTTCTGTCCTTATTAAAGCCACTTCTATCTTCTTCCTGGAGTTCTCCAGTACTCTCTGAATCTGGCTCCATGTTTCCAATCTTCCCACTTTACAATCCATTCTTTACATATAGGCCAAAGTAATTGTCTTAAAAAATGTCAGATCATTCCTCTCCCCTGCTTGAAATCCTCCAGTCATTTCTCAGTGTACTTGAAATATAAATACTTGTCAAAACTTTTAAGATCTTGAGTGTTCTGGGCACTGCTTCCCTCTCAAACCACATTTACGGCTGGTTCTCATGCAGTCACTATATATTCCAGCCTCATAGTTCCTTTTGTAGCCTAGATGCTCCAAATTCACCACCCTTTTGTTCTCTCTTCTTGGAATGCTCTCCCCTCAACATCTTATAATGTGGCTCCTTCTTACTCAGTTCTTAGCTTAAATAAATGTGCTTATCTCAAAAAGGTCTTCCTGACCTTCCTGCAGTGTTCCAAATTAGATAAGAGACTGGCAAAAAGAGAACACACATGCACACACATTCACAGAGACATACAGTTCTACTTTAAATTCCTAATTTATGTAGCCTATGATACAGGATTTGTAGGAAATGATGTAGCTGTAGAGTGGACATCCCATCTGTCTCAACTTTTCACTTCCTCCCTGATCCCACCGCACAAGGAAGGTCCTGCCAGAATTGAGAAGAAAACCAGATTCTTGCCACATCACTGCTTTTTTTTTTTTTAAGATTTTATTTATTTATTTGACAGAGATCACAACTAGGCAGAGAGGCAGGCATAGAGAGAGAGGGGGGAGCAGGCTCCCTGCTGAGCAGAGAGCCCGATGTGGGGCTCGATCCCAGGACCCTGAGATCATGACCTGTGCCGAAGGCAGAGGCTTAATCCACTGAGCCACCCAGGCGCCCCACATCACTGCTTTTTTAAACTCAGGCTTACGTCACCAAGTGGGAAGGCTACACTAACAATCTATGTGCTTCCATTTAAGGGCATCTTTATACACACTGGTCTGCTAGTTCCTAACCATATTCTGTACCAGCAAGACTGCATCCTCCTCTAAGGGATGAACCATATCTTTGCTTCCAGCTCTCTAATACTGCGCATAATCCGTCTCCCTTTGGCACCCTATCTCTTCCTACCCTCTGTCAGTTATTCTCTGATTTTTGTTTCTTCACAGCACTTTTTTTTTTTCTCTGAAGTTAGTTCTTTGTTATCTGTCTCCCTAACTAAAATATAAAGAACACGAGAGTGGGACTTTTTTCTTTCTTGTACATAGCTCTGCTTCTGACATGTAGAACAGTACCTGCCATATAGTAGGTATTCAATAAATATTTGTGGAATGAAGGAGGGTTACCTCCTACATCCCGTCTTCCCACTCTCTAATTCCCTTTTTTCCATGGCCAGTCAACCTCCTGGCGTTCACCGCCTTAAGATAAAGCCTAACTCCTTAACATAACTTGCAAAGCCCTTTGTGAGCTAATCCTTCTTAGTCTTTAAGCCCCATTTCCCTCTCATCTTGCCAGAAATTCTCCCTTCCATTCCTCCAGCCCTTGACTAGTCTCTGCGTTCCAGACCTACTGAACTTCTTTCAGATCCTCATAACTGCCAAGTTCTCTCTCACTTCTGTGCCTTCAGTAGTCTCTTCTCACTTCCAAAAACATTTTGCTATCACACCTCAATCCCTTTTCACCTACCTTCGGGGCTCTCAGGTCAGTCTAGAACATATTATCTCCTTATAAACTCACTATCTTGTGACTATTGTGTAGTGCTGTGTCTCCTCCATACTGGGATCTCCATGAGACTAGGGCTATTCCATTTAATTATACATGTGTTTATACACACACACGTATCTTGAAGAATGCTCACAGTGCTAGTAAAGGAGGTTGCTTCTAGGTGGACAGGATAAGATTTTTAAAAAAATGTTTTAAAATCCTTGTCTTTAAAAATTGTTTATCTATATTTTCTGATTTTTAAGACAAACATTTCTTGTAATATTATTAAAAATAACATAATTTCAAGACATAACTATAAAGCTACACTAATTATAACAGTGTAGCATTGGCAAAATAATAGACAAATTAGATTAATGGAACACAATAGAGTCTAGAAATAGACCCACATAAATATAGTCACTGGCTTTTGACAGAGAATCAGAGGAATACAGTGGAGAAAAGATAGTTCTCAAACAAATGATGTTGGTACAACTGGACATCAATATACAAAAAAAAAAAAAAATTCTAGACACAGACCTTAGACCCTTAACAAAAAATATCTTAAAATGGATAATAGACTTAAATGTAAAGTACAAAACTAAAATCCTAGAAAATAACATAGGGGAAAATCTCGATGACTTTAGGTTTGGTGATGGAATTTATATCACCAAAGGCATGATCCATGAAAGGAATAACTGATTAAGTGGACTTTATTAAAATTAAAAAGTTATGCTCTGTAGATGACACTATCAAGAAAATGAGAAGACAAGCCACAGACTGGGAGAAACTGTTTACAAAAGGCATATCTGATAGAGGACCATTATCTAAAATATACAGAGGGGCACTTGGCTCAGTCAGTTAAGAGTCTGACTCTTAATTTTGGCTCAGGTCATAATCTTGGGGTCATGAAATGGAGCCCTGCATCAGTTTCCACACACAGCACAGAGTCTGCTTGTCCCTCTCCCTCTATTCCTGCCCCAGCTCATGCATGCGTGAGCATTCTCTATCTCTAAAATCAATAAATCTTAAAAAAAAAAATACAGAGAACTCTTAAAATTCAAAAACAAAAAAATAAATGGGAGGAAATATTTGTAAACCATATATATGATAAGGGGTTATTATCCAAAATATGTAAGGAACTCATACAACTCAAGAGCAAAAAGCCACATAATCCAATTTAAAATTGGGTAAGGATCTGAATAAACATTCTTCCAAAGAAGATATACCAATGGCCAACAGGTATGTGAACAGGTGCACAACATCACTAGTCATCAGGGAAATGCAAATCAAACCCACAATGAGATACTACTTCACCTGTTGGGATGTCTGTTATCAAAAAGACAAGACATAACAAGTGTTGGTGAGGATGTGGAGAAAGAAGAACCCTTGTGCTCTGTTGGTGGGAATCTAAGTCGGTACAGCCACTATGGGAACCAATATGGAGGTTTTTTCAAAAAATTAAAAATAAAACTACTATTTGACTCAGCAGTTCCACTTTGGGTATATGTCCAGAGGAAATGAAATCACTACCTTGAAGAGATAATCTGCACACCAATGTTCATTGCAGCATTATTCATAATAGCCAAGATATGGAAATAACCTAAGTGTGTATTGATGGATGAATGGATGAAAAATGTGGTATACGCAATATAATATTATTCATCCACAAAAAGGAAATCTTGCCATTTGCAACTATATGGATGGACCTTGAGGGCATTATTCTAAGTTAAATAAGTCAGAGGAAAAAAAAAAAAAGAAAGAAGTCAGAGAAAGACAAATGCTGTACGAGTTCACTTATATGTGGTATCTAAAAAAAAAAAACTTCTAGAAACAGAAAGTAGATTGGTGGGGCGCCTGGGTGGCTCAGTGGATTAAGCCGCTGCCTTCGGCTCAGGTCATGATCTCAGGTTCCTGGGATCGAGCCCCGCATCGGGCTCTCTGCTCCGCGGGGAGCCTGCTTCCTCCTCTCTCTCTGCCTGCCTCTCTGCCTACTTGTGATCTCTCTCTCTGTCAAATAAATAAATAAAATCTTAAAAAAAAAAAAGAAAGTAGATTGGTGGGAAGATGGGGATAATGGGTAATTGTAGTCAAAAGTAAGAAATTCATCCAGTTGTAAGGTGAATAAGTTTAGGGGATCTTATGTACAGCATAGTGACTATAGTCAACAATACTATATTGTACCCTGAGAGTTGCTGAGAAAGTAGATCTTAAATGTCCTTACCATACGTACACACAAAAAGGTAAATATATGAGATGATGGATGTGTTAACCAACCTTATTGTGGTAATCATTTTGCAGTATATATGTATATCAAATCATCATGTTGTACATCTTGAACTTGTACAACACCATATGTCAAACCTATCCCACGAAGCTGGAAAAAAATAAGAAAACAACTTGATTTAAAAATGTGCAAAAGACTTTACCAGACACCAGAGAAGATCTACAGATGGCAAGTTAGCATATGAAAAGATGCTCAACATCGTTATGATGTTGCAATTAAGAATTGCAAATTAAAACAACAATGAGATATCATTTCACACCTATTAGAATGGCAAAAAATCCCAAACACTGATAATACAAAAATACTGGCCATGATGTAGAGCTACAGGAATTCCTATTCTTTGCTTGGTGGAAATGCAAAACGGTATAGCCACTTTGAAAGACAGTTTGGCAGTTCTTTACAAAACTAAACATAGTCTTACCACATGATCCAAGCATTGCACTCGTAGGTATTTACTCAACTGAGTTGTAAACTTATGTCTACACAAAAATCTGCAACCAGTGTTTACAGTACTAAAATAAAGGTTTGGCTTTATTCATAATTACCAAAACCTGGAAGTGACTGAGATGTCCTTCAGTAGGTGAACAGAAAAACAAACCATGGTCCATCCAGACAATGGACTTTTTTTTTTTTTTTTTAGTATTAAAAAGAATGAGGTATCAAGCCACAAAAAGACAAGGAGGAAACTTAAATGTATATTGCCAGTCTTAGTCTCTTCAGGCTAATATAACAGAAATACCACAGACTGGGTATCTTTTTTTTTTTTTTTAAAGATTTTATTTATTTATTTGACAGAGAGAGAGATCACAAGTAGGCAGAGAGGCAGGCAGAGAGACAGGAGGAAGCAGGCTCCCCGCGGAGCAGAGAGCCCGATGTGGGGCTCAATCCCAGGACCCTGAGATCATGACCTGAGCCGAAGGCAGCGGCTTAATCCACTGAGCCACCCAGGCGCCCCGTGACTGGGTATCTTTTAAATAACAGAAATTTATTTCTCATATGGAGGCTGGGAAGTCCAAGATCAAAGTGCTGACAGAATGGGTATCTAGTGAGGGGGTCCACTCCTAGATGCTGTCTTTTTGCTTTCACCTCCATGGCAGTAGGGTGGAGTGTTTCTTTTATAGGGTCCCATTCATTTTTCTATCCCAATTATGAAGGCTGCACCCTTATGACTCTTATGACCTTATCACCTCCCAAAGGCCTCATCTCCACATAACATCACATTGGGGATATAGGTCCAACATGATGAATTTTGAGGGAGACACAAGGATTCAGTTCATTGTATAAAAGGTACATGATTCCAATTATATGACATTATGGAAAAGGCGAAATTATGGATTTTTTTTTCTGAAAGATCAGTGGTTTCCAGAGCTTTAGTGGGGCAGTGAGGGATGAACAGATGGAGCACAGAGGATTTTTAGGGAATGAAGCAATTCTCTATGATACCATCGTGGTAGATACGTGTCATTACACATTTGTCCAAACCATAGAATGTATAACCCTTAGAGTGAAACCTAAACTATGGACTTTGGGTGATAATGATGTGTCAATGCAGGTTAATCAGTTGTAACAAACTCACTTTTTATTTTTTAGATTTATTTATTTCAGAGAGAGAGAGAGAGAGAGCCAGTGTCAGTGGTGGGAGGGGCAGAGGAGGAGGGAGAAGGAGAATACGTATCCCAGGCAGACTCCACACCCAGCTTGGAGCCTGACAGGGGGCCTGATCCCACAACCCCAAGATCATGAAGTGAGCTGAAATCGAGAGTTGGATGCTTAACTGACAGAGCCACCCAGGCACCCCTGTAGTATCCACTTTTTAACTCTAAGACTTCGAGCAAGTCATGGAACTGCTCAAGGGCTTCGTTTCGGTTCTACTTGAAAATGAAGAAATGATTGAGATCTGTTCTTGTGCTTTTGATTTTTTCATCAAGAAGTAAATTTAAAACAAATCAATGTCGGGTTATCAACTTTTCATTTTGTCAAATACATTTTTTAACACTCCATCTACTGTTACCATTTCATTATTAAAAAACCAGTACAAAAAATTAGGGCTTAATTTTTATTTATTTTTTACCTTTTCAGGATGTAACTTTTAAACAAAAGGTAATTATTTAAGTTGAATACCTTTAGTTTTATGGAGAACTCTATATTTTCCTTTATTTTTCTGAGTTTTCCATTAATTGCTGCAAACTTTATCATATCTGGTACCAGTTTCTGGACCAGCACTTGGACTGACTACATATCTTCCAACCCTAATAATCTGTGACTTTATGCACAAGTAGATTTTGTGTTGCAGAAATGCTCCCAGTAGATATCTTCAGTGTGGATCCTAAGCAAGACAGTGAAGAATAATTGTCAGCATGGAAACCTGCCCCTAGACATATTAATGCTTATACTTAAAACAACCCTATAGGGTAGATATTATAGGTGACAAAACTGAGACTCAGAAAGTGACAACACCACTTTTAAAAAATGGCTCCTTCCATCGTTGCTTGAGATCAATCTCCAGGCCGTAGTAGATTCATGTAAGTGTCATGCATCAGTCATGCATGATTCCTTGGAACTTGATCCAAAGAGTGGCAGCTACTCTTCTTATGCATCTGTTTACACTTCAAGAGATTAGAAGCCATTACAACTCAATGCAGCAAACCATAAGATCTAAGACCTGGTGGTTTACAGCACTCTACCCACCAGAAACTGGTCTGCAAGGAGAGAAAATGACATGACACCAATAAGAAACAGGAGGGGGAAACTGGAACCTTCAAGGCTCTCGATCCATTTGTTCCCAAGTTCTCCCTCCACCCCCACCTTTTCCATAGATTGTTCCACCTTTCCTTGAATTTAGTGAGGCAACACATTCCTCCTTTTTTCCTGAACTAATTCAAGTTTTGTCACACACCGTCAACATAGCATAGATCCCAGAACTCTCATCCTTCTGCCCCAGGAAGGAGACAGCACGATATTATAGTGGAAAGAATGTGAACTTAAGAGAAAGATCCTTGGAAAGATGAGAACAGAACAGTGCTTCATGGTGTAAGAGCTATGGAAATTGTTGGATGCACTTGTATTAAAGCCACCACAGAAAGGACAAGCGACTGGGCTGTTGTCTCAAACATCAGTTAGTACATTTAGGCTGTTGTGCTGGAGGACAAAGGTCTTAAAACTGTTTGAGAAAGGAAAACAAAACAAGTTCATTTTCAGTTGTATGCTTATTTTCAGTTAAGTTACTTTAAAAAATTATTTATTTATTTGACAGAGAAAGAGTAGGGGGAATGGCAGGCAGAGAGAGAGAGGGAGAAGTAGGCTCCCTGCTGAGCAGGGAGCCCGACTTGGGGCTTGATCCCAGGACCCCAGGATCACGACCTGAGTTAAAGGCAGGTGCTTAATTGACTGAGACACCTAGGAACCCCCAGTTCAGTTACTTCTGAAGTAATAACAAAAAGTACATTTTATGAAATGACACTCTCTTCTCCAGCAGTCATGTTTTATAATTCTAACATTTTATAATTCCATTTATTTTTAAAGAACATATTATGTACATTCATATGGTTCAAAATTCAAAAGGTCCCAAAAGGAATACAGTGAAATTCTCCCTCTCATCCCTGTACTTGACCCAGTCCTCCCTACCCACCAAGGCAACCAGTGTAACCTGTAAAGAAATCTTTCCAGAGATACCCCATGCACACATATGCTGCATATATAGCAAAAGAGTCACTTCAAAACTTAACAGCTTAAAACAACAAGCATTTGTATTCACTCAAGATTCTATGGGCCACTACACAGTGTATGACCTCTTTTTAATATAGCATTACTCTGAGGTGTAGGGAACAACAAGACTTTGTAACGCATAAAAGAAACTTAGCCAAAATGACAAGATGGAGGAATTCTCCCCCTAAAAGTCAGAAAGATATCAGAGCTAGGGAATTGTTCAAAACAGATATAAACAATATATCTGAAAAAGAATTCAGATGAACAGTCATAAGACTACTAGCCTGACGTGAAAAAAGCATAGAAGACACCAGAGACACCCGTGCTGCAGACATAAAAGACCTAAAAATTAATCAAGCTGAAATAAAAAATGCTATAGCTGAGATGCAAAACCGATTGGATATAATCACAAAAAGGATTGAAGAAGCAGAGGAGAGAATAGGTGATTAGAAGATAAAATTGTGGAAGATAATGAAACTGAAAAGAAGAGGGATGGAGAACTATTAGATCATGAAGATAGACTTAGGCAACTCAGTGATTCCATAAAGTGAAATAATATCTGCATCATAGGAGTCCCAGAAGAAGAAGAGTGGGGAAAATGGGGTGGAAAGCTTACTTGAACAAATTATAGCCAAGAACTTCCCTAATCTAGAGACTAGGCATTCCAGTCCAAGAGGCACAAAGAGTACCCCTGAAAATCAACAAAAACAGATCAACACCAGGACATATTATAGTGAAATTTGCAAAAATACAAAGATAAAGAGAGAATCCTGAAAGCAGCTTGGGAAAAAGTCCTTTCCAAGGGTAGACACATAAGGCTGGCAACATACCTGTCGACAGAGTCCTGGCAGGCCAAAAAGGACTGGCACACTATATGCAATGTGTTAAATGGGGAAAATATGCAGCCAAGAATACTTTATCTAGCAAGGTTGTCATTTAGAATAGGAGAGATAGAGTTTCTAAGATAGACAAAAACTAAAGAAGTCTGTGAGCACTAAACTAGCTCTGCAAGAAGTATTAAAGGGGACCCTTTGAGTGGGAAAGAAAAACCAAAAGTAACAGAGACTAGAAACGAACAGAGACAATCTACAGGCACAGTGACTTTACAGATAACACAATGGCACTAAACTCATATCTTTCAACATTTACTCTAAATGTAAATGGACTAAATGCTCCAATCTAAAGACATAGGATATCAGAACGGATAAAAAATAAGACTCATCAATATGCTGTTTACAGGAGACTCATTTTTGACCCAAAGTCACTTCCAGATTGAAAATGATGGGGTGGAGAACCATTTGTCACACTAATGGACATCAGAAGAAAGCTAGAGTAGCCATACTTATATCAGACAAACTAGATTTTAAACCAAAGACTGTAATAAGAGATGAAGAAGGACACTATAACATAATAAAGGGGTCTATCTAGCAAGAAGATCTTACAATTATAAATATTTATGCCCCTAACTTGGGAGCAACCAAATGTATAAATTAGTCAATAATGAACTTAAAAAACTCATTGATAATAATACAATAATTATAGGGGACTTTAACACCCCATTCACAGCAATGAACAGATCATCTAAGCTTATCAACAGGGAAGCGAGGGTTTTAAATGACTCACTGGACCAGATGGATTTAACAGGCATATTCAGAGCATTTTACCCTAAAGCAGAAGAATACACATTCTTTTCGAGTGCACATGGAACATTATCCAGAATAGATTACATGCTGGGTCACAAATCAGGCCTCAACTGGTACAAAAAGACTGAGATCATACCATGCATGTTTTCAAACCACAATGTTATGAAACTAGAAGTCAACTACAAGAAAAAATTTGGAAAGACCAGAAATACATGGAGATTAAAGAACATGCTAGTAAAGAATGGATGGGTCAATCAGGAAATTAAAGAATAATTTAAATATTATAAAGAATAATTTAAAAGTACGTGGAAACAAATGAAAATGAAAACATGACAGTCCAAAGCCTTTGAGATGCAGCAAAGGCAGTCCTAAGGGGGATATAGCAATACAGCCCTTTCTTAAGAAGCAAGAAAAGTCCCAAATACACAATCTAACCTTACACCTAAAGGAGTTGAGAAAAGAATAGAGCATAAATCCAGCAGGATAAAGGAAATAATGAATATTTGAGCAGAAATCAATGACACAGAAATTTTTAAAAACCCAGTAGAAAAGATCAATTAAACTAAGAGTTGGTTCTTTGGAAGAATTAACAAAATTGATAAACACCTAGCCAGCTTTATAACAAGAAAAGAGAAAGGACCCAAATAAATCAAATCATGAATGAAAGAGGACAGATCACAACCAACACTGCAGAAATACAAACAATTATAAGAGAATATTGTGAGCAATTATATGCCAACAAATTAGGCAATCTGGAAGAAATGGATGCATTCCTAGAAACATATAAACTACCAAAACTGAAACAGGAAGAAATAGAAAATCTGAACAGAACCATAAGCAGCAAAGAAATTGAATCAATAATCAAAAATCTCCCAACAAACAAGAGTCCAGGGCCAGATGGCTTCCCAGAGGAATTCTACCAAACCCTTAAAAAATAATTAATACCTATTCTTCTGAAACTGTTTCAAAAGATAGAAATGGAAGGAAACTTTCAGACTCATTCTATGAGGCCAGCATTACCTTTATCCCAAAACTAGACAAAGACTCCACTAAAAAGAAGTGCAGACTAATATCCCTGATGAACATGGATGCAAAAATTCTCACCAAGATACTAGCTAATTGGATCCCACAGTACATTAAAAGGATTATTTGCCACAATCAGGTGGGACTCATTCCTGGAATGTAGGAGTGGTTCAAAATCTGCAAATCAATCAATGTGAAACACCACATTAATAAAAGAAAGGATAAGAATCATGATCCTGTCAATAGATGCAGAAAAGGCAAATATAGTATGCTTTCTTGATTAAAAAAAAAAACCCTCAAGAAGTAGGGTAGAAGGAACATACCTCAACATCATAAAGGCCACATATGAAAGACCCACAGCAAATATCATTCTCACTGGAGAAAAACTGAGAGTTTCCCCTAAGGTCAGGAACACGACAGGGATGTCTACTCTCACCACTGTTGTTCAACCTAGTACTGGAAGTCCTAGCCTCAGCAATCAGACAATAAAAAGAAATAAAAAGCATCCTATTTGGAAAGGAAGAAGTCAAACTTACACTCTTCTCAGACAACATGATATTCTATATAGAAAACCCAAAAGACTCCACCAAAAAATTGATAGAACTGTTACAGGAATTCAGCAAAGTTGCAGGATATAAAATTAATGCACAGAAGTCTGTTGCATTTCTCTACACCAATAATGAAGCATCTGAAAGAGAAATCAAAGAACTGACCCCATATACAATTGCACCAACACCCATGAGATACCTAGGAATAAATCTAACCAAAGAGGTAAGAGATCTGTACCTAGGAAACTATAGAACATTTATGAAAGAAATTGAGGAAGAAATGGAAAAGAAATGGAAAAACATTCCATGCTTATGGATTGGATGGATAAATACTGTTAAAATGTCTATACTACCCAAAGCAATCTACACATTCAAGACAATCATTATCAAAATAACAGCATTTTTCACAGAGCTGGACCAAACAATTCTTAAACAACATATTTTTAAAGTTATTATTTATTTATTTCTCAGAGAGAGAGAGAGTATAAACAGGGGGAGCAGCAGAGGGAGAGGAAGAAGCAGACTCCTCTGTTGAGCAAGGAGCCCAATGTGGGACTCCATCCCAGGACCCTGAGATCATGACCTGAACCAAAGGCAGATGCTTAACCCACTGAGCAATCCAGTTGTTCCTGGAACAAATAATTCTAAAATTTGTATGGAACCAGAAAAGCCCCTGAATAGCCAAAGTAATGTGAAAAAGAAAACCAAAGCAGGTAGCACCACAATTCTGGACATCAAGCTGTATTAAAAAGCTGTGATCACCAAGACAGCATGGTATTGCACAAAAACAGATACATAGATCAGTGGAATAAAATAGAGAACCCAGAAATGGACCCCCAACTCTATAGTCAAATAACCTTCAACAAAGCAGGAAAGAATATCCAATAGAAAAAAAGACAATCTCTTCAATAAATGGTGCTGGGAATATTGGACAGCCACATGTAGAAGAATGAAACTGGACCATTCCTTTTACACTATACACAAAGATAAACTCAAAACGGATGAAATACCTCAGTGTGAGACAGAAATCCATCAAAATCCTGGAGGAGAATACAGGCAGAAACCTCTTTGACTTCAACCACAGCAACTTCTTACCAGACATGTCTCCAGAAGCAGGGGAAACAAAAGCAAAAATGAACTATTGGGACTTCATCAAGATAAAAAGCTTTTGCACAGCAAAGGAAACCGTCAACAAAGCTAAAAGACAACTGACAGAATGGGAGAAGATACTTGCAAACGACATATCAGATAAAGGGCTAGTGTCCAAAATCTATAAAGAACTTACCAAACTCAACACCCAAAAACCAAAAAAATTTCAGTTAAGAAATGGGCAGAAGAACCGAACAGACATTTCTCGAAAGAAGACATCCAGATGGCTAACAGACATGTGAGAAAAATGCTCAACATCAGTTATCATCAGGGAAATACAAATCAAAACCAAATTGAGATACCACCTCACACCAGTCAGAACAACTAAAACGAACAGGTTAGGAAATGACAGATGTTGGCGAGGATGCAGAGAAAGGGGAACCCTCCTACACTGTTGGTGGGAATACAAAGTGTTGCAGCCGCTCTGGAAAACGGTATGGAGGGCCCTCAAAAAGTTAAAAATAAAGGTTCCTGGGTGGCACAACTGGTTAAGTGTCTGCCTTCAGCTCAGGTCATGATCCCAGGGCCCTGGGATTGAGCTCTGTGTGGGCCTCCCTGCTCAGTGGTAGTCTGCTTTTCCCTCTCGCTCTGTTCCTCCTCCCAACTTGTGCTGTCTCTCACTTGCATGCTCTCTATCTCTCTCTCTCAAATAAATAAATAAAATCTTGAAAATAGAGCTACCTCCCACCCAATAATTGCTGCATGAGGTATTTATCCACAGAATATAAAAATAGTGATTTGAAGGAGCACATGCACCCTAATGTTTATAGCAGCAATGTTCACAATAGCCAAACTATGGTAAGAGCCCAGATGTCCATTGACAGATGAATGGATAAAAAAAGATGTGAGATTATACATATATATATATACATATATATTATATATGTGTGAGAATATATATGTATATACTGAAATATTACTCAGCCACCAAAAAGAATGAAACTGCCATTTACAATGATGTGGATGGAACTAGAGTAGACTATGCTAAGTGAAATAAGTCAAAGAAAGACAAAGACCATATGATTTTACTCATATGGAGAATTTAAGAAACAAAACAGATGAACATGGGGGAAGGAAATGAAAAATAAAATAGATAAAAACAGAGAGGGAGGCAAAGCACAAGATAGTCTTAACTCTAGAGAACAGACTGAGGGCTGCTAGAGAGGAGGTGGGTGGGGAGATGACGTAACTGGGGGATGGGCATTAAGGAGGGCACATGATGTCAGGAACACTGGAAGGTCTATGCAACTGATGAATCACTAAATTGTACCCCTGAATTTAATAATGCACTATATGTTAACTAACTTGAATTTAAATAAAATATTTAAAAAAAAGAAAAAATATTCTATAGGCCAACAAGGTAGCTCTCATCCAAGGTTGCTCAGTGGACCGAATGTCTGGAATGGCCCTGGTCACATGCCTGGCAGTTGGAAGGCTGTTTGGATGAGGGAATCTTCATGTATCTGGAAGTTGGCTCACTGCCAGCTGGCAGGACTGCCCCATACTTCCCATCATGGAGGTACCCATGTAATGACAGAAGAGCTCCCAGCAGTGAAAAAAGGTCCAATCCAGTGCAACCTCAGTCTTCATTTGTTCGCTAATGGCCGATGAAACTTCGACCAAAATAAATTAAATCTAAATTAAATCAAAGAAAATGGCTAAGACTGGACTTAAGCGGTCTGAAAAAGTAGACTCCACATCTTGGAGGAAAGAGCCATAAAGTCACATTGTAACAGGGTATATGTTCGGGTATGAGAAGGGTTAGTGGTATGTTTTTGCAGTGTACCATAGGTATGTTTGTGGATATAAGTGCCTTGTGTATGTGTGTATGCTTTTTACTATTTTTTACATAAATGTTAGTATACTGATATATGGCTTTTTACAAATATTTAAAACCTGTTTTACAGACCTTGTTGTCTATCAAAATGGAAGTTTATATTTTAGGTGGTAAAGCCAGAATGTAGTCAAACAATTTGACAAGAGGGATGCCTGGCTGGTTCAGTCAGAAGAGCATGACTCTTGATGTCATGGTCATGAGTTTGAGCCCCATGTTGGACGTAGAGATCACGTAAACAAACAAACAAATAAATAAACTAAAAAACAAAACCAAACCAAACCAGTTTGACAGGAGAGTTGTTCTCTATGTCCAATAGTGGGAAGCTCAAATGAAGAGATCCGTAACTTACAGCAGAGGACAGAACAGGTGGAACTGTAGTTTTATATGCCACTTTGCCTGAGCTGATTGGAAAGTCATCTTCTCACAGAAGTACCCACAGAGTGTCTGAATAATCAAAGCGCTTTTTGGTCCAAGGATTTCCTTCATGATGTCTAGTTCACTAAAGCTGATTCCCTCTCGAAAGAACACTCATTTTTTTTTTTTTTTTTACGTTATCCTTTATCTAAGAGGGGGCTTGTATTGTTCTTTGGGTCCCACATGACACCTTCTTCAGAATGCCTTCCCACCTGTTTTAAAGGAGTACTCCATTTCAACTTCTAGCTCCTCCCCCTTTCCAGCTTTCTTCTTCTAGGTAACACAATCCCCACCTAATATACTATATTTTCATCTCTTTGTCCTCCACCTACACCTAGTTTAGGAGGGCAGGGATTTTCTCTTGTTTACACCTGTACCCCTGGCCCTCAGCACAGTGACACATAGAAAGCCCTTGATAAATATTTATTGAATAAGTGAAGAACAGTAACTATTTCCAAATATTGGTTGCCTTTCCAAGTCCCAATTGCCTTGTATTTTAAGATGGAGGTTTTCAGCCTCCATCATTAGATTTCCACGTGGAGTAAACAAGTTCTGTATGGACAATAGTTCGTGAATGTTGACATCCAGAAAGACCTCCGTTGCTCTTGCCTTCACATACATGAGGGCATAAATGTTTCTAACAGTGAGTAGCATTTCTCTTGGGACATCTGAACTTTGATGTGAATTAAAACCTTGTAAAAAGAAGGCTTGCCTTTTGTGAGGTTACTCTGGACATCCATTGCAACAGAGTGAACTGAATACATGTCTGTCTCCACACACTCCTCATCCCCATCTTGATACCCCATAAACGTTAGAAAATAAGCAGAAAGTTAAACTCAGAAAACTGAGGAGAATAGGATGGGCTTTCAGTAGACAGGGGATTTCATGAATTTCTGGAAGATATAAAGTAGCTAGAAATGTCTTAATGGATGAAACAGAACCAAAATAAGCACTGGAGGATACAGCAAACCTGATGAGCAAAACCAGAGTGGGAACCTCCAGAAAGAGGCTGCAAGCAACATGGGAAGGTGCATCAAAGATTAATGAAAGCCCATCAGCCATCCTGAACCCTCTCCCCCCAGACCTACTCCTGTGCCAGTAGATGGTCAGCCATTTAGCTTTAGCCAAAAATCTTGGAGGATGTTTAAGAAACTGAATGAACTGCTGCTAAAGTGAATGTTGGAGCCCAAGAGGAGAGCCCCCTCCATTCTGCCATTTAAGGTTTCCTATAACCCAAAGCATAACCATTCATCCCAAAGCAACACATGCAAACCAACAAGCCCTACCAGGGTACACAGATGGACTGGTCAGGAGAGAGGCTTTGTGGGGGAAGAGGAAATTACCCACTGGCTACTAGGATAATCAACTTTGCCTTCATTAATAAATGTAAAATGTCAATCAAGAAAGAAGACCAGGAGCATGGAAAAGAAAGATAAACCATTCCTGTACAGAGAGTCAAAGTAGGTCATTCACTTAGTCTTGGGACAGACTTCTTAGAGGGAGGAAGAAGATGGACAACAGGGAAAGAGGAAATAAAGGAATGAGAGGAAACACTTTATTAAGCACGTACATCTCCTTTTGGGGAACACAGAAATGAGTAAGATCAGCCCTCATTCATACTTGCAGGGATGGGGGAGGGCTTCACAGAGGATGTGTTTGACAGGTTCTTAGATGGTTAATTTTATGTATCAATTTGTCTGTGCCACGGTGCCCAGATATTTGGTTAAACGCTGTTTTGGATGTTTCTGTGAGGTTGTATTTGGGGTGAGATTAACATTTAAATCAGTGGACTTGAAGTGAGGCGCATTGCTCTCCATAATGTGGGTGGGTCTCATCCAATCAGTTAAGGCTTTAATAAAACAAAAGACTGACTTCCTCTAAGGGAAAGGGAATTCTGCCCAAAGGGGCCCTTCAGGCTTGAACTGCAACATTGGCTCTTCTATGGGTCTCCAACCTCCCCACTCTGCAGATTTTGGAGGTATCAACCTCCATTATCACATGAAATAATTCTTTTAAATAATCTCTTTCTATATGTGTATATATACACCCATTCTGTTCTGTTTCTTTGGAGAGTTCTGATTCATCCAGTGAGTATCTCTGGCCCTCTCCAAGGGCTTTCCTGGCCCATTTTACTTATGGAAAGGATGGGTATTTGCTGGTAGATACTAGAGGGGCAACCATGGACTAAGTTGAGATAGTTATTCTATGCCAAGGAGGGAGCAATCAAGCCAGAGAATTGTTCATCACAACAGAGATAGTTTGAGAGCAAGATGAAGGTAGGCACTGAAGTCTCACCTCTGCCACTTTCCAACTGAAGGCCTGAGGCACTGCACTAGCCTGAGCACTGGGGATGTTGTGATGAGCACAACTCTAAGGAGGAAAGCATTAAATATTAAAGTCATAACTGATTCATCTTTTTTAAAATATTTTTTTAAATTTTTAAAAGATTTTTATTTATTTATTTGATGGAGAAAGATCACAAGTAGACAGAGAGGCAGGCGGGGGCGGGGGGGAGAACCAGGCTCCCTACTGAGCAGAGAGCCTGATGCGGGGCTCGATCCCAGGACCCTGAGATCATGACCTGAGCTGAAGGCAGAGGCTTAACCCACTGAGCCACCCAGGTGACCCTTAACTGATTTATCTTAAGTGTGCAAAATGCTGTCAAGGAACGGTGTGGGTGCTCAGGGTGCTGAGGGGACTGTGACCGGTTGGGAGGTCAGGGAGGGTTTCTCTGAGGATGTGATATTTAGCTATAATTCAAAGGAGAGGTAGGAGTCAGTTGGGAGTGGGGAGAACCTTCCAGGCAGAGGGAACAGCATGTAGAAAAGCCCAGGCTGGGAGGAAGTTTGCAGAGCTAAGTCCTGCACGGTTAGAGGGAAGTAGGTGAAGGAGAGGTTGATGGAGCTAACATTGGAGAGGTGAGCAGGGGAGATGAGTAGAATCTTGTAAGGCAACATAAGGAATGTGAGCACTATGTTAAGGTACATGGAAAATTATCACACGGTGTTCACTAGGAGAGTGACGTGATTATGGCTTCAGCTACCTTTCTGTCTCTCCTTCCACAACTCCAATAACATGTATGTGAGAATGGTTGATATTTCCACAGGTCACAGGGGTTCTGCTCATGTTTTGTCAGTCTTTTTTCTGTCTTTCCTCATTTTGGACAATTTCTATGGCTATGTCTTCAAGTTCACTGATCTTTTCTTCTGCAGTGTCCAATCAACTGTTTATACCATCCAGAGTGGTTTTTCACTTAGATATTGTAGTTGTCGTCTCTAGATGGGTCTTTTTTATGTCTTTCTTTTCTCTCCTCACCTTGTTCCTGTCCCCCTCTAGCTTCTTAAACATATGGAATTTATATATGATTTTTATGATAGTTCCTTCCTGTCTTTGTCTGCTAATCCCATTAGCTCTGTAAATACTAGATCTATTTTCCTCCAGGATATGGGGCACATTTGCTGTTTTTTTTGCATAAATCTAGTAATATCTGATTGGCACAGACATTGTCAAATTTACACTGATGGATGATGGATTTTTTTTTAAGATTTTATTTATTTATTTATTGATAGAGAGAGATCACAAGCAGGCGGGGGGGGGGGGGAGCAGGCTCCCTGCTGAGCAGAGATCCTGATCCCAGGACCCCTGAGATCATGACCTGAGCCGAAGGCAGTGGCTTAACCCACTGAGCCTCCCAGGCACCCTGGATGATGGATTTTGTTTTACTTACATAGTGCTGACCTTTGTTCTGGAACCCAGTTAGTTACTTGGAATCAGTTTGGTCCTTTTGAAGCTTGCTTTTAAGCTTTGTTGAGGCAGGTCCATAGCAGCCTTTAATCTAATGAATTTCCACCACTAAGTTGCTACCCTGGGCATTGTGAGGTCTCCTCTTTCGTCTTCTGGAAATAGTTCCAGTGCTGTGTGTGCTTTAGGAATTATTTCTCTTATAGCTTTATGGTGGTTCCTTCCCTGGACAAGTGGCTTCCTCTCATTTGTGTTCTGGTCAACCCTCAGCCAGACTGGAGGAGATTCTCCTGCATTTCCCTGTGCAGTCCTCCTACCTAAGATGGGACTTTCTTGTGACTTAATCCAGATGAGTTTAGGATAGAAGCTGTGTTATTGCTTCCCCTCTCCTATTCAGAGATCTTGGCCTGGCATCCTGCAAATAGCTCTTGTTGTCCTTGATCCTCTGCTCACTTTCCTATTTCATCTAGAGGGTATGGGTTTCCAGGAATGAGATACCATGGTGCATGGAAGTTTTTTTAACGTGGAATTATACTGCTTAAAATGCTTATATATACTGCTTAAAATGGCATTTTAGGTAATCCCCATGTGAGGGGGTCTCCTCTGCAGCTCTGTCCTGAAATTATTCCCTGAAATTCCCTGAATTCCCTGAAATTATTCCCTGAACCAAAACCCATAACCTGACTTTTGACTTGGGGTCCTTTGGCTCTATAATAACACAAGGGAATCTGGTTTTCTGATCTGCCCTAATTAAAATGCAAGGAATTCAGTCACCTGAACCTACGCAAGCATCATATTTTAAAACAAACTTCTCCAGAGGAATCTTGTGTTTTTTCCCTCCTTTTTTCTGTAGAGTGATAGTGAAAGAGTGCTCTTTGCATAGCAAAGGAGCAGTTAATTAGTTCCTTTGCTATGTGAAGAGTACCCCTGCCTGCAAAGACCCTTCCCCCTGGGTTGAATTCAATGTAACTGCTTCCCCCAGGGTTGAATTCAATGTAACTGCCTGGCTTTTAGGATGTAAATAACCAACTGCTCTTTTGCTTTTCTGTAACCGCTTGGCTCCCTCAATACAGTGTTAGTTGGTAACTTCATAACAGCTGTTTCTTAGCAAGATAGGGCACTCCCTGCAAACAACCTTCTCATGAGATATGGCCTAATACCTGACCACGTAGGCAGGGGGCTGCATAGTCACGTAGACAAGATACTTTTCTGCTGAATCCCAAGGCCTAAACTCCCCTCTTTGTTTCCCTTTCCCGCCTTTCTCTTTGCGCGCGGAGGTCTCTCAAAGCCAATCCGTAAACGCCAAGTACCTGTCTATAAAAACCCTGCACCCTTCCAGCCTGGGGTGCTCAGCTGGCAGGAGCTGCTGACCACCCGCAGGCGCCCGTGTTACAATAAAGAACCTCTTGCTGTTTGCATCCTGTGGCAGTGTTGAATTCTTGGGTAAGGGGATCCGCGGGTCTTACATTTGGAGGTCCCACCAAGATCATCGGACTCCTGCCCAAGGATCCAACTGACTTCCACCGGGAGGTAAGCTGGCCAGCATTTAAGCCTTAACACCTGGGTTCTCGTCTTCCGTCTCGTGTTCTCGTTTGTCCTCCATCCTGCCTATACGCCTGTATAGGATTGTACAACAGCGCGTTGTTGCTTTGTATTTTGGGCAGCTTGAGAAGGAGTTGACGAACTCGGACTTCTCCCCTGCCACCCTGGGGGACGCCCCAGGGATTAAAGTATTTGTATTTGTCCGCCACAGGGGAGCCTCTTGGTTCCCCTGGGCAGGTTTTGTCCACCACAGGGAGACCTCGAGGCTCCCTTGGGTCGGTTGAATTTGTAATTTGTACTTTTGGTTTTGTACCGGAATCGCGCGGCTTTCCTCTTGTTAATTGTTTTGTGTGTCTTGCTTATTGTCCTTGATGTTTTCTTTGACTCTAAAATGGGGCAAACAATTACTACCCCCCCCCCAATGTGCATCTGGAGCGAAGAAAAAAAAAGAGGGAACTCAGAAGTGGGCTAGGCAGGCTGGAGCGAAAGCTAGAAGGAACACCCCTACCGCCTGGGCTGCACGGTGTGGCGCGGCTGCAAGTTCTGAGCTGCTCGCCTGTCCAGGCAGTCGGGGGCCTCCTGACTCCTGCAGCTGCCATCTCTGTGCCCTTGGGAAAGAGAGAAACACTATGCCTAGCAAAGAAAATGTGCGATTTTAGAGACAGAACCAGTAAGTAGGAGACAAGTATGCCAGAAATAGAAACAAGAAAGATAGTGGACAGGAGGATATAAGGGAGCCAATGGCTGTAACCAGAGCCAACTGGGGTTGGTCTAACTCAGGACAGAGACCTTAAGGAATATTCCCAAGCAGCTGCCAAAACTTCTTTGTTTTGGGGAATTTCCCTGCTTTCTCTGGCCTGACTTGGACTGCTTAACCCTAAGTTAAGTTTGGTATTTTAATTAAGATCAACATGTCTTTTAAGTTATCAGCAGTAAATGTAAAACTTCAAAGTTTACTGAAGGTCAAATAAGCTCATGTTACTGGTTAAAATTTGTTAGCAAAAAGAAATTACTAAACTGATGGTTAATTGTCTGTCTCAAAGTTTTAATGGGTAATTGTTAAAGTAGCTTTCAAAGTCTTTAGTAACCTAAAAGTTCAAAGTTTTGCTTGGATGACAAATGGAATTAAATTTGTTGGACATCTAGGTCTTTTCTGAAGAAGATAAAATGCTAGGGCATTGATTACTGAACATAGGTTTGTGCTTTTGACTTCTTACTGCAAAGAAAATAAGAATATTTAAATCTGTTGGTAAGCACGGTTTGTGCTGAACGGATTCACAGATCGGCATCTGAGGATTTCTGTGATGACCGGTCACAACTGGTTAATAGCTGATTAAGGTGTTTCTAAGGGGACAAAATTCTGCTAAGTGTAACTGAGACTGATGGAAATAAAAAAAAAAAACAACAATTCTGTATAGAGGAAAGTAAGAGATATGTAAAAAATATTTAAGGAATGGAGATGTATTTTATTAAAGATAAAAGGTAATTTTGTCCTAAATGAGATGGTTGTTTGGAAGAAAATGACTTGGAAAGAGACCTGAGTGCAAAGGAAAGTTGTAGAAGGTTTATGAAGGGAAATCTCCAGAAAAGGGATTTTAGATACGGTCAGGATGGACAAAAAAAAAAAAAAAAAAAAAAAAAAAAAACCAGCCCTCAAGGTGATTTAGCACTCTCTTAACATACCTCCACATAGATTATACTTCCAAGTGAAAGGGCCATTTGGCCTTGAGAGATTCAGAAAGCGGCCCAACCTTGAGGGACTGGGAAAACACCCCATTACCATCCCCCATTGCCTGTAACCATAGAAACTCACTCTTACTCATAAAGAATGAAAGGGGAGACTGATCACCTCCCATTAGCCGGGGATACCCAGAGGCGGGTGTCCAACCTGTTTGAATCTGAAGAGTGCCTGACTGTGTGAATGTGTCTGTATGGCTCCACCGCTCTGGCTACAGAGTCTGAGTGGGCTGCACCCTGAGTCTCGCGGGGCGTCATATGGCATATCGGTCATCTACTCCACGGAGTAGCCTGGTCCGGGACTTATACGGACAGACCTTAGCTAAGATGCTCCTAAGTTCCCGCTAGGGATGCGAGCAGGACAGCATCTAAAAGATCCCCCTCCCTTTGTCTGCGACATCATTCACGATGGGAAGGAAACCTAGTAAACCCGCTGTCTTAAGATTGCATGCTTAAGAATAAAAAGGAAAAACACTGGTATAAAAAAACTGGTTTTCTCTCTGTTTAAAAGGGCAACATTTTCTTAGGTTAATTGATCTGTTATGGTTTTCTCTTTGCCTGCCCAGAAAACCCAGTTTCTATGTTTTGTTTTATCAGGTGTTTAACAGCCCTAATTCTATTTAGGCATGTGTTTTAAAACTTTCTAAGGTTTTAGCAATTGTTGACAAGATTTAAATTATAAATGAGATCTCTTTGACTCATAAGGCTTTTCCTTGGTATACTAGGTTACTCAGTAAGTACTGCTAAACCAACAATAAACCTTGGGTTACATTTGGGTAAATGCTATAACTATTCTAGAGATTCTATGCACTTCCTGAAGTTTTAATGTTTTGAGAGATCATCATTTAAATTATGGAAATGTTACGTGTCACAGAAGTAACCTGATCTCCTTGCCAGCTAAATTGTAAACTCTCGTCTCATCAGCTCTAGCCATATCCATTCTGAGTTTTTGTCATTTGTAATTGTTTTAATTGTCTTGTAAGATAAATTCCATCTTAGAAGAAATTCATATGGGAGACTTTCAGGACAAATACAGGTCTTTGATATGTTAAAATACTGAAACTGAAATGGGTAAGAATTTCCAGAAGTAAGAGCTGCATTCGGACTAAACCAGAATTAGTAACATGGGTCCTGGGGGCTCCCCCGGGATGACCCAAGGACTGCCATTGGACCCTTGGCCAGAGAGATAAAAGAAAGAGGAGGCCCACACAACTCCCTAATGTGATAGATGCTGCCTTCCCTTGGACTCGTCCTGCCTGGGATTTTAATACGGCCGAAGGTAGGAACCACCTAAATCTTTACCGCCAGTTACTCATAGCAGGTCTCCATAATGCGGGGCGCCACCCCACCAATTTGGCTCAGGTAAGACAGGTCACTCAGGGGTCAGAGGAATCTCCAACCGCTTTCCTAGAAAGGCTTAAGGAGACTTATCGCAGGTATACGCCCTTTGACCCAGATAGCAATGAGCAGAGAGGAAACATTTCTATGACGTTTATATGGCAGTCAGCACCAGATATAAGGAATAAACTACAACGCTTAGAGAATCTACAAGATTTCTCTTTGCAAGATTTATTAAAGGAGGAAAGTTGCAGGAAGAAAAGGAGGAAAGTTGCAGGAAGAAAAAGAGGAACGACTTAGGAAATTGCAGGAAGAGAAAGAGGAGAAACTGAAGAAGGAAGCTGAGGAAAGGGAAGAAAAACGAGAGCGTAAACGAAGTAAGGAACTTAGTAAAATCTTGGCCGCCGTAGTGCAAGGCAGCCAGGGCTTAGAGGTAGGGAAGCCAGACAGGGAGGGAGACTTAAGGAGGCCTCAGATAGACCGAGACCAATGTGCCTATTGCAAAGAAAGAGGACATTGGGCCAAGAACTGCCCGAAGAATCCCCAACGCCTTAGAGGGAATGCTAAGCAAGTTACAAGACTTATGGCTTTAGACGAAGACTAGGGGCGTCAGGGTCAGGAGCCCCCCCTGAACCCCGGGTAACCCTAACCGTTGGGGGGCAACCAGTCACTTTCTTAGTAGATACAGGGGCTCAACACTCCGTTCTAACCAAGAGCCTCGGACCATTAAGTGACCGGATGGCATGGGTTCAAGGAGCAACAGGAGGAAAACAATATAGATGGACTACAGAGAGGAAAGTACATCTGGCTTCAGGTAAAGTTTCTCACTCATTCCTTCATGTGCCTGACTGCCCCTATCCACTCTTGGGGAGAGACTTATTAACTAAGCTCAAGGCTCAAATCCATTTTGAGCCTCAGGGGGCCACTGTGACCGGCCCCAGTGGGATTTCTTTACACGTCCTTACCCTACAATTAGAAGAAGAATATAGACTTCATGAGGAGCCCTCCCAACCTCAGAGAAATACAGAGTCCTGGCTTGCGTCTTACCCAGATGCCTGGGCGGAAACAGGAGAAATGGGACTAGCTATTCAGCAGCCCCCTATTCACATACATTTAAAGGCAACCACCGTTCCTGTCAATGTTAAGCAGTACCCCATGTCCAATGAGGCCCACCAGGGCATCAAACCACACATAAGGCGGTTACTAGACCAGGGGATTCTGGCCCCATGCCAGTCCTCCTGGAACACTCTGTTACCTGTCAAGAAACCTGGTACCAATGATTACCGACCGGTTCAGGACCTCAGAGAGATCAATAAGAGGGTAGAGGACATCCACCCTATGGTGCCCAACCCTTACAACTTACTTAGCACCCTGCCTCCAACCCACTCCTGGTATACAGTCCTAGATCTCAAAGATGCTTTCTTCTGTTTGAGACTGAGTCCTCAGAGTCAGCCCCTCTTCGCCTTTGAATGGAGGGATCCAGATTTGGGAATATCAGGTCAGTTAACCTGGACACGGCTACCACAGGGGTTTAAGAATAGCCCAACGCTGTTCGACGAAGCTCTTCACCAGGACCTAGCCGACTTCCGGGTAAGACATCCCTCTCTGATCCTGCTCCAATATGTCGATGACATCCTATTAGCAGCTACCAATAAAGAGGACTGCCAAATAGGTACTGGGGATCTCCTACAGGCCCTAGGTCAATTGGGATATAGGGCATCCGCAAAGAAAGCCCAAATTTGCCAGATTAAAGTCACCTACTTGGGCTACGAGTTATATAATGACCAACGATGGCTGACGGCTGCAAGGAAAGAGACTATATCTGGTATTCCCGCACCTCAAAACCACAGGCAACTGCGGGAATTTCTAGGAACGGCGGGTTTTTGCAGATTATGGATCCCAGGGTTTGCAGAAATAGCGGCCCCTCTGTACCCCTTAACCAAACAAGATACTCCTTTTGTTTGGACTGAGCAACAACAGCAGGCATTTGACCATATCAAACAAGCGCTCCTTAAATCTCCAGCATTAGGCCTGCCAGACATAACAAAACCCTTCGACCTCTTTGTTGCTGAAAAACAAGGATTTGCTAAGGGGGTCCTAACTCAAAGACTCGGGCCTTGGAGGCACCCTATTGCCTACCTCTCCAAAAAGTTGGACCCCGTGGCGGCAGGCTGGCCACCATGTCTAAAAATGATAGCAGCAATGGCGGTCCTCATCAAGGACACAACCAAACTAACTTTGAGACAGCCCCTAACCATCCTGGCTCCACATACAGTGGAGTCTCTAATCTGCCAACCACCAGACCGCTGGCTGTCTAATGCCCGCCTGACTCATTATCAGTCCCTCCTCCTGGACTCAGACAGGATCCAGTTCGGACCTATAGTGACTCTTAACCCCGCAACTTTATTACCCACTCCTGGGGAGACACCATTGCATGACTGTCACCAGATCCTTGCTGAAACTCATGGGACACGGCCCGACCTAACTGACCAGCCCATGAAAGATGCAGACCTGACCTGGTATACTGATGGCAGCAGCTACCTGCAGGATGAAAAGCGACGAGCAGGAGCGGCCATCACGACCGACTCTCAAATTGTATAGGCAAGCGCGCTGCCAGAAGGCACCTCGGCGCAACGGGCAGAATTAATTGCCCTAACCCAGGCCCTCCAACTGGCAGAAGGTAAGAATCTTAATGTCTATACAGACAGCAGATATGCTTTTGCCACTGCCCATATTCACGGAGAAATTTATCGGCGGAGGGGACTACTAACCTCTGACGGTAAGGAGATTAAAAATAAGACTGAAATATTGGCCTTATTAAAAGCCTTATTTCTCCCCAAGAAGCTGAGCATAATGCACTGCCCTGGCCATCAAAAAGGGGATACCCCCGAGGCGAGAGGAAACCGCCTAGCTGATGCGACAGCCAAACAGGCAGCTTTGGGGCCCCAGCTATTAACTGTCACCATATTCACTGGGACGGAAGGGATAGATGGGACACCCATTTGGAATTACGAGGAGGCCGACTTGGACTTTATACAGAAGTTAGGGGCTGATTACAACTCAGCCCTGAACCGATGGGAATACCAGGGAAAGGCCATAATGCCCATAAAAATGGCAAAAGAATTAATAAATCATCTCCACCAGTTGACTCATTTAAGTGCAAACAAAATGAAGACCCTAATGAATAGGGCAGATCTACAAGACTTTATCCCCAAAAGAAACTTCCTTCTTCATCAAACGGCCGCTAATTGCAAAGCTTGTGCTCAAGTTAATCCTGGAAAGACTTTTATTGGATCAGGGGTCCGGGTACATGGTCATCGACCTGGCACGCATTGGGAAATTGACTTTACCGAAATTAAACCTGGCATGTATGGATATAAATATCTCTTAGTTTTTTTAGATACCTTTTCAGGATGGGCAGAAGCCTTTCCTACCAAAAAGGAAACTGCCAACATAGTCGCCAAGAAGCTGTTGGAAGAAATTTTTCCAAGGCCCATCTGCAAGCCTTGCAGCTGGTACAACAAGAGGTCTGGAAACCCCTGGCTGCCGCTTACGAGGAGAAACTTAACACCTTACTGCGGCCCCATCCCTATAAAATTGGGGACACCGTCTAGGTCCGCAGACATCGAGCCACAAACCTCGAACCCCGTTGGAAGGGACCCTACACGGTACTCCTGACAACACCCACGGCACTGAAGGTCGACGGAATCGCAGCCTGGGTCCACGCCTCCCACGTGAAAGCAGCATACCCGGAAGAACAAACTGGACACCTTCGGGACTCAGAATGGACCGTCCGACGATCCTCGAATCCACTAAAGATAAGACTCAATTCGCCACTAGTTTTATTCTTTGTTTACTCTCTCCTCTCATTTGGAGGTTCCAGCCCACATCTCCCGGAACTGGGGTAGTTAGGAAGACAATGGATAAACTTCGAGAGAGATAAGCCCAAAGGAGAAGGGATTTTGAATCCCAGCAAGGCTGGTTTGAAGGCTGGTTCAATCGATCACCTTGGTTCACAACTTTATTGTCCACCCTCATGGGACCCCTTATTATTCTATTATTGATTTTATCATTTGGCCCTCGCATCCTAAGTAAACTCGTCCAGTTCATGAAAGACCGCTTGTCGGTAATTCAGACCATGGTACTGACACAGCAATACCAACTCCTTAAACAAACAGGGTCCCAGACTAGCTCAATGCAAGGGCAAGACATGCAAGAACAAGACGAATGGATATAAGATTCTATCCATGATCAAGAAAGAGGGGGGAAATGAAAGAGTGCTCTTTGCATAGCAAAGGAGCAGTTAATTAGTTCCTTTGCTATGTGAAGAGTACCCCTGCCTGCAAAGACCCTTCCCCCAGGGTTGAATTCAATGTAACTGCTTCCCCCAGGGTTGAATTCAATGTAACTGCCTGGCTTTTAGGATGTAAATAACCAACTGCTCTTTTGCTTTTCTGTAACCGCTTGGCTCCCTCAATACAGTGTTAGTTGGTAACTTCATAACAGCTGTTTCTTAGCAAGATAGGGCACTCCCTGCAAACAACCTTCTCATGAGATATGGCCTAATACCTGACCACGTAGGCAGGGGGCCGCATAGTCACGTTAGTCACGTAGGCAGGGGGCTGCATAGTCACGTAGACAAGATACTTTTCTGCTGAATCCCAAGGCCTAAACTCCCCTCTTTGTTTCCCTTTCCCGCCTTTCTCTTTGCGCGCGGAGGTCTCTCAAAGCCAATCCGTAAACGCCAAGTACCTGTCTATAAAAACCCTGCACCCTTCCAGCCTGGGGTGCTCAGCTGGCAGGAGCTGCTGACCACCCGCAGGTGCCCGTGTTACAATAAAGAACCTCTTGCTGTTTGCATCCTGTGGCAGTGTTGAATTCTTGGGTAAGGGGATCCGCGGGTCTTACAATAGAGCCAGTGATGGGAGACCAGGCCGCCCCACATACTCTGGAGCACCAAGACTTAGGGCCCAAGGTTTCAGACTGATGTGTCAGAAACTTCTAGAGAGAGATTTTTAAGGAAAATTAGTGGAGGGTTTATCTGTCCTAGAAGGCTAAATCTCTTGCTGTCTTCGCGAGGGCATCAGGGCCTTGATAAAAAAGGGAAGAAGGACCCACCACGCCCAGCCCATTCGAGGCAAAGCCCTTTTCTTTTCTTTATTCCTTTTTTAAATTAAAGTAAAATTTGCATAACTTAAAACTAACCACTTTAAAGCGTACAGTGCAGTGACACTTAGAACATTCCCAAGGTTGTGCAATTATCACCTCTAGTTCCCAACTGTTTTCATAACCCGTAAAGGAAATTGCATACCCAGTAAGCAGCCACGCCCATCCCCCCACCTTATAGCAAGACCCTGAGAAAAGCCCTGTTTTGCACAGGATTTCTAAGTGCCAGGGTTGGCATTAAGAATATTTTTTTCCTGGGGTGCCTCGGTGGCTCAGTCAGTTAAACATCTGACTGTAGATTTCAGTTCAGTTCATGATCGCTGTTATGTCCCAATAATGGGTCCGTGATTAAAGGAGCAAGACTGATATAAAGCGAAGGTCAAGCAAAGCTTTATTTCGCGCCAAGCATCAAGAATCTAACCTAACGTTTGGGGCCGCACCTCTTACAAGAGAGGGCAACCCCGCTCTCCTTTACAGACTGGCTTTTAAGGGCAAAGGCCATGCGATCGGGCCTTGCCACGCACAGGTGACCAATGAGATTGTAACGCACACAGGAAACTCCACAGTGATGCTAGGTGACCAATTGAGTTACAATTTACCCTAGACATTTGAACCGGCCTATTACACCGTGATTAGGATTGGCGCTAAAAAGGCTCCCAGAGGACGGGGTTCCCTACTCCTTGGTAACCAGGGAGACAGTATGCAACCCCCCACTGATCGGATGTCTCCACCTGGCCTGACCCACCCTTGTATCTGGGCTTTGTTACCTGAAGCTGGTTTCTGGGACTTGTCTCCACGTAAGTCCCCTGGGGGGAGGGGAGCAGGGACAGTTTCTAAACAGGTCCTTACAATTGCAGGGTCGCGAGATCAAGCCCTGCGTTGGGTTCTGTTCTGAGCATGGGGCCTGTTTAAGATTCTTTCTCTCCCTTTTAGGATGGCCAAGTGCCACTACCCTTTTGGAGTTCTCTGCCTCTGAGATGCTTCCACTGGAGCATCGTGATGGCTGGGAATGAGTGGAAAGCCTGCACATGGGCCATGCTTCAGAGGCTCTGGGAGAAGGGGTATGGGTCTCTTAGGGACAGGGGAGTGGGGCCGAAGGGGTGGCAGGTTTGGCTGGATCCAGGCTCAGAGCATTTTCACAGTGAGTTTTGGAGTTCTCCTCTTATTAGAGTTCCCTCAAGTCTTGTCAGAATTCAGTTTTAACCTCCTTGCTATTTTCTGGCAGGAAAGCCATGGCCCGCAAATGGCCGATTAGGCAGAAATCTCAGTAAGGCACCATCATGAGTCTTCCTGAGAGGCTTTTCATTCTTCAGAATGAATGTCATCAGTGACTGGGGAAACCCTTCCCAAGCCTTGGGCTAATCTCTGGAGGGCATCTCTGGAAGGAAAGGAGGAAAGGGGAGCCAGCAGCCCTGATGACCCGTGGGCTTTGGTTTGCCCACTTCACTCTCTCTCACCTCCCCACCCCCATCCCCACCCCCACTTCCGCTTCTGCTTCCTCTTCCCTGACAATGGACTTCCGGAGAAATGTGCAGCTTTTTTGTTCAACCAGAGATAGGTCAGCCTTGCCATTTGTTCTGGTAGTTTCCCCTGCCGCTTTGTGTAATGAGCCCCATTTCCTGGGAGGTACAGAAGCGAGCAGATAGCGAAGGCAAGGCCCACAGCACCATGCGGGTGGGAGAAGGGGAGGACGCCTGAGAACTTAGAACGGAAGCCTGCCGGGTGTGTGGGATAGCAGGTAAAACAGCCGGGAGGCAAGATGGGAGTGACAAAAAAGAAACTAGGCAGAGGACTGCCGCGTCAGTAAACCACGGCCAGAGAGTTGGACTTTTTTCTAATGGAAATGAGAAGTCAGGAACAGTCTTAAGTTGGAGAGGAGCATGCTTGGACTTGCCATGCAGGACCTCAGGCTGCTGCGTGAGCATGGCTGCTGGCGTGATGGTGGCGTTGATGAAGTTCTAGAACCTAGGTGAGGTTCGGTGGGCTGAGGTTGGGAGCCGATGACCAAGAAAGAATTCTTGAGACATCTTTGGTGCAAAATGGTGGTTTATTAAAGCACGGGGACAGGACCCATGGACAGAAAGAGCTGCGGGCCCCGGGTTGTGCGGGATGGCAGGTTATGTACCCTGTGGTTGGGGGAAGGTGAGGGAAAGGGAGGTTTCAATGGAGTTTTCATGTGCTAAAGAAGGCCTACAAGGTGCTGGGAGTATCCCCAAGGTCTTCCAGCTTGAATAATGTTGTCTGTTGGCAAGCTATTAACATCAAGATAGCTGGGAGATTCCTGTCTTGCAGGCAAGTTAGCTATTTGTTTCTTGTTTATGGCGGTCGGTCGGGGATGCCTGAGGAGTGCTACACAGATTACCGAGGGGAGCGGGTGGAGAGGGGGTGCAAGGTGCCAGCTGTTGCTTTGTCCTCAGCCCGCCTCCTGCTCCCTCCTCAGCATGGTGGTGGCGAAGTGGAACAGAATGGACCGGCAGGCCTTAATGTTGAGGGAACTTGGCAAGGCAGAGAGAAACTGATAGAGCCTTTCTGTCTTGGGCCAACAGGGGTGCCATTGGCCAGTGGGAGGAAGAGAGGGGTGGAGAGCGGGCTGAGGGACTATGAGGAGCTTCAGTTTGGATATTCTGTGTCTGAGAAACCTTTGACACCCAGGCAAGGCTGTCTAGTCAGCATTTGGGGAGAGAGGTCTGGTTAGATATGGGTGGTAAGAGAAGGCAACGAACAGCTCAGCTGCCTCAGGGACAACATAACAAGTGAACAGGGGGTCCTGGGACGGAGCCCTGAGGCAGGTCTACAGCCAGGTGCTGGGCTGAGGAGCAGCTGGAAGAAGAGGCCGAGAAGAGGCGGCCAGAAAGGAAGGTGGAAAAGCAGGTCTTAGCAGCCGAGGCAACATTGCATTTCCAAAAGGAGAAAGTGGGCAACAGTACTAGAACCTTCCAAGAGGCTGTGAACAGCCTTTTGCAATTCGGGACCACAGATAGTGTTGGTGAGGGCGGCAGTGTGGCTCAGAAAGACACAGGCATAATGAGCTGGGAGGTAAGGAGGGCAGAAAAGCCGACCCGTGGGAAGTTGGTCTATGAGGTGAAGGCAACAGGGCTCCACTTGGGGGCATGGAGTCAGGGGGCGGGGGTTACAGACACGAGAGACTTCAGCAAGTTTGTATGTTTGTGGGAAGGACCAAATAGAGAGCAGGAGATTAACCAGTCCCCACTGAGGACATTTGGGTGTTTCCAGTTCCACTCTGATAACAGGATGGACAGCCGTGTGTGCACCTTCTTGTGCCCTTGTCCAGTCGTGTCCTTAGAATAAAACCCTAGAAGGGAAACCACCGGGTCAAAACCTACATACATTTTTAAAGATTTTATTGATTTATTTGACAGAGATCACAAGTAGGCAGAGAGGCAGGCAGAGAGAGAGGAGGAAGCAGGCTCCCTGCTGAGCAGAGAGGCCGATGCAGGGTTTGATCCCAGAACCCTGAAACCATGACCTGAGCTGAAGGCAGAGGCTTTAACCCACTGAGACACCCATGTATGTAGGGCGCCCCCCCCTACAGACATTTTAAATTTCATTATATATTATCAAATTTCCCTCCACAAACTAGACTGATTTAGGCAAGTGTGTATCGGTAGTGACATTCTCACAAACTTTGAATATTATCTGTTTTAAGGTCTTTGCCAATATGACTGACCAAAAATATTTCTTGTTGCTATTTGTTTAAAGATTTTATTTATTTATTTGACAGAGAGAGAGAGGGAGCACGAGCAGGGGGAGCGGCAGGCAGAGGGAGAGGGAGGAGCAGGCTCCCTGCAGAGCAGAAAGCCCGACATAGGGCTTGATCCCAGGACCCCAGGATCATGACCTGAACCGGAGGCAGACGCTTAACCGACTGAGCCACCCAGGTGCCCTCCTTGTTGCTATTTTATATTGCATTTCTTTGGTTACTAATGAGGTTGAGCATCTTTTCCTACATCAGTGACAGTTTTTATTTCCTGAATTACCTGTTCATGTCCATTGTCCATTTTTCTATCAGGATGGTAGTCTTGTTTTTTCACTAATTTGTAAGAACTCTCTACTAAAGATTGCAACATATTTTTAACCTGTAAATTTGTTGCATGTCAGTTACTTTACTTACAGCTTTTCACACCAAAGTTGGAAATCATTTTGTGGACAGCTCTTTTGTTCTCTTACCCTTGGTCTAGAAACTGTTGCTCTTGTTCAGCCTTGGCAGCCTCTCCTTCTGGCTGGCAAGAGGTTAGCCATATTTCTTTTTTTTTTTTCTCTTCTTCTCCTGGCCCACACTTGTTTTCTTCCCTAAGCCTCACTGGGGTTCACAGCATTTGCAGATGGGAAGAGAGCCAACACGCCTTTTGTGCTATTTCCTCTGGGGGGGTCTTTGAACCTTTTCTGGGTCAAGCAGGTACTCACAGTTTGCTTGCCTTGGACTTGGCTGGACACATTCTCTGTGATAGACTGGCAGAAACACATGCTGTTTGGTCATCAGGACAAGGTCCCAAAGGCAAAATTTCCAAGTGCCAGTGAAACTCCAACCTGTGCTCAACAGCCCCCAGGGAAAGTCCTGCCATCTTGGACCCTTCCTCCTACACCACATGGGGAAAAGAATGTAATGAACCCTCATGTTCATTGTTTTTATTCTCCCAGGTCTCAGGAGGTGGGTGTCACCTGCCACTTTGCAATTCTTAACTGCTTTCCTTTCTCTCTGTCCTTCCCCCAGTCTTTTTTATGACCTCGGTTTGGATTACAGACTGAGATTACTGGTTATCAGAAAATAGGATCAAATGTGTTGGAGGGGGGCACCTGGATGGCTCAGTTGGTTAAGTGTCTGCTATCCACTAAGGTCATCATCCTGGGGTCCTGAGATCGAGCCCTGCATTGGGCTCCCTGCTCGGTGGGGAGTCTGCTTCTCCCTCCTCTCCTTCCCCTGCTCATTCTCTCTCTCTCTCATAAATAAATTTTAAAAAATGTGTTGGAGGGAAAAGTTGTCAGAAGTAGCTTGTGGAAGAAGAGGGAAGAAGAAGAAGAATAGCATGTTCACCTTATTTAATGGCAAAAAATGTCAAGCCTATTAATAGTAGCCAGGAGTAGACAAATAATGAACCCTCCTAGGCCCAGCTCCCACCTTCAACAATTCACAGCCAGCTTCCTTTTATCCCATATATTTCTCCATAGTATTCTGAAGCAAATCCCTGACATCATAAAATGTTGTCACCTGCAAATATTTCATTGTGTATCTCTTACAGATTAAAAAAACAAGACCAGGGTACCTGGGTGGCTCAGTGGATTAAGCCGCTGCCTTCGGCTCAGGTCATGATCTTGGGGTCCTGGGATCGAGCCCCACATCGGGCTCTCTGCTCAGCGGGGAGCCTGCTTCCTCCTCTCTCTCTGCCTGCCTCTCTGCCTACTTATGATCTCTCTCTGTTAAATAAATAAATAAAAATCTTAAAAAAAAAAAAAAGAAAAACATCAGATAAATCCCAGTTGAGGGACATTCTACAAAATATCTGACCAGAGGATGCCTCAATGGCTCAGCTGAATAGGTTTCTGACTCTTGATCTCTGCTCAGGGCTCCATCTCAGTGCTGTGAGTTCAAACTCCATGCTGGGCATGGAGCTACTTCATTTAAAATACATATGTATTTCTTAAGTATATGTGTGTGTGTGTGTGTGTGTGTGTGTACATATACATATATACATATGTGACGTGTGTGTGTGTATAACCAGTACTTCTCAAAACTGTCAAGGTCATCAAAAACAAGGAAAGTCTGCAAAATCATTACAGCCAAGAAAGGCCTCAAGTGACATGATGACTAAATGTAATGTGGCTGCCTGGACAAAATTCTTGAGCAGAAAAAGGACATTAAATTAAAACTAGGAATTCTGTGTAAAGTATGGATTTCAGTTTCTTTTCATTTTTTTGTTGTTGTTTTGTTTTGTTTGCCTTAAAGCTTCCCCACAAAAACAAAACAAAACAAAACAAAACTCTAGGCCCAAGTGGCTTCACTAGAAAATTCTACCTAACACCTAAGGAAAAGATATTCTCAATTCTATGCAAAATCTTCCAGAAAATAGGAAATGAGGAAATTCTTCCCATGTAAAAAAACAAAACAAAACAAAAACTGTAAAAGAATCATAAACCTAAATGTAAGAGCTGAAATGATAAAAATCTAGAGCAAACAGGAGAAAATCCTGGTGACTGAGTTAGGAAAAGATTTCTTGATTATACACGATGGCAGGAACTCTGAAAGAAAACAATTAACAAATTGGACTTCATTAAGATAAAAATGTTTTCTCCTCAGAGGCGCCTGGGAGCCATAGGGAGTTGAATGCCGGACTCTTGGTTTCAGCTCAAGTCATGATCTCCAGGTCACAAGATGGAGCCCCAAGCAGGGCTCTGTTCTCCGAGGGGAAGTCTCCAAGGGGAGTCTGCTTGGACTTCTTCCTCTCCTTCTGCCACTCTCCTCTCTCATGCTCTCTCTGTCTGTCTCAAATAAATAAATAAGTCTTTTTCTCTTAAAAAACTTTATTTATTTATTTAGAAAGAGAAAGAACACAAGGAGGGAGGAGGGACAGAGGGAAGGGGGAAGCAGGCTCCCCACTGAGCAGGGAGCCCGACACAGGGCTTGATCCCAGGACCCTGGGGTCATGACCTGAGATGAAGGCAGACGTTTAACCGACTGAGCCACCCAGGTGTCCCAATAAATAAATCTTTAAAAAAAAGTTTTCTTTTCAAATGACATGGATCATCAAATTAAATGTGGAGTCACAGACTGAGGGAACATGTCTGTGTGACATTATCCATACACATAATACATAAAGAACTCATATATATCACTTAAAGGAAGATAAAAAGTCAATGAAATATTGGGACAATTTGGCAAAATATTCCAACAGACACTGCACCAAAGGTTAGAGATATGTGGCAATATGTTTAGGTTAGAGATATGTGGCAAATGGCATCAATAGTCATTGGGAAAATGCAAAATAAAACCACAATGAGATAGCTAAAGTGGAAGACAAAAATATCAAGCATTGGCAGGATGTGGAGCAGCTACAATTCTTATGCACTGCTGGTGGGAATTTAAATGGACCAGCCACTTCAGAAGACAGTTTGGAGGTTCTTAGCAAGTTGAGCACTGATTGACCATGTAACCCAGAATTGCACTCTTGGGCAATGCCCAGGAAAGAAGAAAACATTTGTCTGTATAAAGACTTGGATAGAATGTTCATAGTGGTGTTATTGATGAGAGCCCCAAACTGGAAACAGTCCAAATGCCTAGCACCTGGTGAATGGAGAAACCGAGTGTGAGTTAGCCACGCAGTGGAGTACTACTCAGCAGTGAACAGAAAACAGCTACTGCTATTGGGCAACAGGATGGGTGAATCTCAAAAGTGTTACACGTAATGAAAGAGGTCGGACACAAAGAACTACATACTGCACGATTGCATTTATGGAAAATTCTAGGAAAGACAAAACGCATAGTTGTTGCCAGAAGCCAGAGGGTAGGAGGAAAGGTTTGATTGCAAAACAGCTTGCAGAAACTGTAGAAGATGTGAAAATATTTCATAATAAGATTATGGCAGTGGTTACATTACTGTACATATTTGTCAACACATAAAATTGTTCACTTAAAAATAGTGAACTTGATCGCATGTAATTTTCCCTCAATGAGGCTGACACAAGAAATTGGCAAAAAGCATTTTCAGATGTGTTTGGTAGTAGTGCTGAATTTTTCCTTGCCTTTATTGTGTCACAAAAGTTCTGTCTTGGGGCGCCTGGGTGGCTCAGTCAGTCAGTCGAGCATCTGCCTTCGGCTTGGGTCATGATCCCAGAGTCCTGGGAGCGAGCCCTGCATCGGGCTCCCTGCTCAGTGGGAAGCCTCCTTCTCCCTCTCCCACTCCCCCTGCTTGTGTTCCCTCTCTTGTTATGTCTCTGTCAAATAAATAAATAAAATCTTAAAAAAAAAAAAAGAGTTTTATCCCTTGGGGTGTGTGGGTGGCACAGTTAGGTAAGCATCCAACTCTTGGTTTTGGCTCAGGCCATGATCTCAGGATTGTGAGATTCGGTGCCATGTTGGGCTCTGCGCTGAGAGAGGAGTCTGCTTGAGGGTCTCTGCCTCTTACTCCCCTGCCACGCCCCCACTCCCTCTCTCTCTCTCAAAATAAATAAATAAATAAAGTCTTCTTCTTTTTTTTTTTAAAAGTTCTATCTCTTTGTGACGAATAGGGGCATTTAGCCCTGCCAGGATGATGACTTATTTTCTTGCTTATCTATTTGCATGAAGACCCCAACGTGATCAGGAACAAACCATAGCTTGCAGTTTAATGGGGCCCTTGCTGAATCATCTTCTTCTTCTTTTTTTAAATTAATTTATTTATTTGACAGAGAAAGAAAGAGAGAGACCACAAGAGAGGGAATACAAGCAGGGGGAGTGGGAGAGGAAGAAGCAGACTCCCCGCACAGTAGGGAGCCCAATGCGGGGCTTGATCCCAGGATCCTGGGATCATGACCCGAGCCAAAGGCAGACACCCAACGACTGAGCCACCCAGGTGCTCCTGAATCTTCTGATGGTAGTGTTCTACTTCTAGGAGTCAGGACCGCTAACCTTACATTGCTCAGAGTTCCAGGATTTGGACCTACAAATTCCCCAAGTTGGGTCACTAGGCCTGGTGGTCAATAAGGCCTCTTGCATTTCTACCACTTGATTCTTGGAGCCATGTATTCTACCTATAGGGAACATAGCTTTGTATAAAGGTTATGGATTTAGGGTATATACTGCCTCTTGAGGAATGGTAACCCATCTTTGGAAGGTATTGTCTACAAGGTGATAACTTGAACAGCCTTCAAAAAGCTGTTCCTTCACTCTGTCAGGCCACCAGCTTCTAGGTGTTGCTGTATGTGATAGGGCCAATGGATTCCATAATCATGTGCCCACTGCCACACCTCCTTTGCTCTCATGTATGTTCCTTAGTCCCATATCAGATAATGTGAGGACTTGTGGTAGTGAATGGGACCTGTCAGCCCTCAGATAATACTGCTGGGTGACACCCTATTGGCAGAAAAGGCTTTGATACATGTGTCAATTACAGTCAAGATAAATTGCTGACAGGTTCAAGGTTGAAGAAGTCCAATACAATCAACTTGCCACCAAGGGGCAGGTTGGTGTCCTCAAGAGATAGCACCCTATCCGGGGCTCAGCTTTGGTCTCTACTGAGTAGTATGCTGGGTAAATATTTAACGACCTGTTCTCTGATCAGGGGTGGGGTGGGAGCTGATCTGTAGCCTCTGCTGATTTCCATGTTGTAAGTATTCCCACCATAGCCAATTTCAACCTGCCAGCATTATGTCAACTGACTCACAAAATTCCTGAAGAGTGAACAGTTGGCTCTCCCAAACCAGGTCGGATATTCAACAGTGACATTAGAGGGTAAGGAGTGAGCCCACACTGATGAACTCATGTATAACCTCCATCTCGTCTACCATGGCTATTCTGTTCATGCACAGAGGTCTCAGCCCTGGAATGGGGCTAACATGCAATGCAAAGATATTCATACTTTGTACTTACCACCACAAGATTCCTATCCTCCAGACCCCATGACCAACCAGCCAAGCCATCATCACCATCCACGAGTTTACATACATTCTTAACCAAGGCCACTTCCCTTTCCACACAACGTGAAGTTATGCCCATTGGGAGGACCCAAAATGGAGAAGTCCATTTTTGCTTTGCAACCACATATCAAGCCTACCTATATGTGAACCCAGTTGGCCATTTTTCTTCTCCATCCGCGGTCACAGGGGACTGAGCTTGTAGTCATACATGTGAGCTAAGGAGAGATACTAGTAAAATAGTCCCAGATGACATGGGAATCTGGGCATTTGGCTCATTCAGCTTTCTTGCACCCTCTGGTCTGTCTTACAGTGTGTTGCTGCTGGACCCACATGACCTTGTGACTCAGTGGCTCTGACAGGAGCCAGCTCATAATGGGCAGTCTGGCCACATAATTATTTGATGTCCCATGGTCAGTCACTCCATCTCTACCAGGAACCAAAGCATGCCAGGAGCTCATTTTCAAATTCTTTGCTGAATACAGCATAGCCTTGTTTCAGAGCTCTGGGGTTTATGATGTGATCTTCCTTTTGGGATTTGACATAAGCTCCACGTATCTTTTCAGAGCACAGAAAACACCAATATTATGTTAGAGGTCTGCCAGTATTTATGAACCAAGCAGTAGGGCTTCCTGCATTTCAGCGTGGGGCTATTGTAGAAACTTTTCCCTCTACTGACCCCTACTTAAAACTAGCCTGCCTTCTGTGTCACACAACAAATGGGTCAGAGTAGTATTCCCAAACATAGAATGTACAGCTTCCAGACTCTGACTAGTCCTACCAGGCATTATACTTCCTGTTTCATGGTTAGGGATGCAACGTATCGTTTACTCTTTTTTTTTTACTTTGAAGAGGATGTCCTAAAATACTGTGAGATCCCTAAAAAATTCACCAATATAGTCAGCCTTTCATTTTTTTAATAGCCTTTATTTTTCAGAGAAGTTTTAGATTTACAGCAAAATTGAGCAGAAGGTACAGAAATTTCCCACGTAACGCTGGCCCCACACGTCTCTCCCAATATCAACATCCTTCACCGAGTGGGACATTTGTTACAATTGAGGAACCCATACTGACACATGATAATCACCCGAAGCCTATAGTTTACATTGGGGTCCACTCTTGGCGTTGTACATTCAGTGGGTTTGGACAGATGTATAATGACATGTATTCACCATTGTAGTGTCATACAGAATAGTGTCACTGCCCTAACAACCCTCTGTGCTGTGCCTAGTCATCCCTCCCTTCCTACCAAGCCCTGGCAACTACTGATCTTTTTACCATCTCCATAGTTTTGCCTTTTCCAAGTGTCATATAGTTGGAATCATGCAGGAGGTCGCCCTGCCAGATTGGCTTCTTTCACTGAGTACTATGCATTTAAAATTCCTCTATGTCTTTATGGCATGATAGCTCATTTCTTTCTAGCACTGAAGAGTATTCCTTTGTCTGAATGTTTATATATCCATTCGTCTACTGAAAGATACCCTATTGTTTCCAAGCTTGGACAGTTATGAAATAAATTGCTTTAATATCTGTCTGCTTGGTTTGTGTGTGCGTGTGGCATGTAGACATAAGTTTTTACCTGGGACGTTGATTCTTCGTAGGATTTATCTTCCATCCTTGGACACAAATATATCTTGTCAAGACTCTAATATACTGTTCACTTTCGTTCATTGATACAGTGGATCAATGAGGTATTCTGCAGAATATGCAGATTTTCCAAATCCTGTCAGTCTGTTTCATGACAGAGGAAAGAGCATTAACACAGCCCTGGGACAAGACCGTAATGGACGCTGTCGCTCATCCCTTGTGAATGTGAACAGCTTTCCGTATTCCTTCCAGATAAGACTGAAAAGAACTTATCTGCCATATCCATGACCATATACCATGTACCTGAATGGGAAAGACTCCCCAAAATTGACTTGAATTGAAACAAGAGGACTGAGCCTTTGTCTTCCTACCAGCCACCTGATTGGGTGAGTCAGCTCCCTTCAGGTGAGGACAAGGATTCAGCTATGAGCAGACAAGACTCCATACTGCTGGGGAATGGGGGTCTTGGACCTGGAGAGGAAAAATCCAGATAGCATCCCACATCATCCACATTAGGTATTAGTTAAACAAGTGGGGGTGTTGAGTAAGCAGGGGAGTTGGGAGAGATAGCTAGGGTTGGAGATAGAAAGGTGGGAGTCCTCGTCATACAGATGTCATCTGTAATCAGCTGTGAAACTAGATGAGCTCACCAAGAGCGTAGAAGTAGATTAAAACAAGAGAAGAGGAACCAAGGACTAAGCCCTGGGGCCCACCAACATTAAAAAAGAATCTACAAGGGCAGGAATCTTTGTCCTTTTGTTCATTTATGTATCCTAAGATCTTAGAACACATTAAGAGCCCAATAAATATTTGTTGATTATGCTAAATAAAGTTCAGGAAAAAAATGTTAGAGATGGAAGAGAGATTCAAAATCATGTCATGTATCTGGGAGGAATTATTATGTGTAATAGACTTAATGTTTGTGTCCCCCCTCTCCGCCACCCAATTCATATGTTGAAACCTTAACCCCAATGTGACAGTATTTATAATGAGATCTTTGGGAGGTAATCAAGTCATGATGGTGGGGACCTGGTCTGTTGGGATTAGTGCCCCCCCTTTAAAGATTTTATTTATTCATTTGCCAGAGAGAGTGCAAGCAGGGGAGGCAACAGGCAGAGGGAGAAGCAGGCTCCCCACTGAGCAAGGAGCCCAATGTGGGACTCAATCCCAGGACCCTGAGATCATGACCTGAGCCGAAGCCAGATGCTTAACTGATGGAGCCACCCAGCATCCTGGGCTTAGTGCCCTTGTAAGAAGAGACACCAGAGAGCTTGAACTGCCTCCCCCTGTCCCCCACCCCCGGCACCCAGGAATTATCGTGGACGACACAGCAAGAAGGCGACCCCATCTGCAAGCCAGGAAGAAAGTCCTCACCAGAATCCCACCACACTGACCCCCTGATCTCAGACTTCCAGTCTTCAGAACTTGAGAAAACAGATTTCTGCAGTCTGTGGTGTTCTGTTACGGCGCCCTGAGCTGTATTATGTATCCAGAAAGAAAATCTCAGTAGGAAGAACAAACAAAATGATCAACAACCAAGAACAATCAAGTGTAATTCCAGGCCAGGTCCCATAGTAAACAAGTTCCAAAGAGCAAGACACTGGTGATCAGAGGGCCTGACGACCCGCCCTGGTCTGCCACAGGCTTGTCATGTCATCTTGGGCAAAACACTGCCACCTCTGCCCCTACCTTCACTTGAGCTCAAACCAAAATGGTTGAACTATACGAGTTTTGTGCATGCATACTATTAGAATTTTTGAAAACATAAAAGTAGTTCATGTTCATTTTAAAAACCGTAACCATCACAGAGACACGTGGGGTAGAAGGTGAACATTCCCTGTGTCATTCTGTCTGCAGAGTTAACCACAGTTCCCCGGGCAGCATACATCCTCCCAGACTTTTTTTTTCCCTGCCACGGCCCTGCTCAAAGTTTCACCCCTTCATGCAGATCCCGTATCATCCCGCTAGTTTCCCCCTTGGCGCTCTATGTGGGCAGATAGAGGCTAAGAGAAGCAGTTGCTTCTGTGGACCGGTCATGGAGGCAGCCATTTTGAGTATCACACGCTTCCAAGCAGGAAACCCCTGAACAGCCATTTCCAGAACTGCCCAACCCAGGACCCAGCTGACAAAGAGAGTAAGTGTGGCTGGGATCCTTCCATGGATGGGTAAAGAGCCAGAACAAAGAGCTTCAAGGACAATTTTGAATGCATTTTGTTATTTAATTGTTTTAATTGAGGTACACCATACAGACAGTAAAACACACATATCTTAAGCATACAATTTGACCTATGCAAGTACCAGCCAGATGAGGAACATTTCTAATACCCTGGAATTTCCCTAGGTCCCTTAGTGGGCAGTCCCCCAGCAGCCCCAGGTAACCACTCGTCTGACTTGTATCCCCATCCTCATGCTGGCTGTTCTTGGATTCCATCTAAGTGGACTCTCACAGCACGTACTATTTTATGCCTACCTGCTTTCAATCATCATTGTGTCCATGAAATTCCTCCAAGTGGCTATTCCCCTTACTGTTGAATAGTATCCCGTCGGGGGACTACGTCACAATCCGTTTACACTTTCTACAGTTGACCAACATTCGTTGTGTTTCCCATCTGAGGCTGTTACGAATACAGCTACCCTGCCTGTACTTGTATGTGTTTGTTTTATCAGATTCTGTTTGCATGAGTGTGTGCACTTACGCATGAGGACGAGAGAGAGAGACAGAGAGAGAGGGGAGGGGGAGGGGGAGATGCCCCACTGAGTAGGGAGCCCGATGCAGGTCTCGATCCCAGGACCCTGAGGTGAAAGCAGACACTTAACAGACTGAGTCACCCAGATGCCCCTTGTAGGTGCTTTTTGATGGTCCACTTGCTCGTTTCTCTGGTGGATCTCCCTACCAGTGGAATTGCTCCCCCGTGGTAGTTCCTTAAGGAAATGTTCAGAAGGATTTGCAGGGATCTGTGCTGGCTGTGGATGCTGAGGCCTCCGAAGGAGCTGTGGAAGGGTGAGATCTGTGCCCGACAAGGTCCTCCCCCTCTCGAAGGGGCAGCAGCCAGAGGCTGACCTGAAGAGCTCCAGGACAGCACAGAGGTTATCTTGCACCAACCCTGCCACCAGGAGCAAGACTGAGTGGCCCATTCCAAGGCCAGTGGTTCTCTGACTTCTCTGGCTGTTTATCTGTTATGCCCTGTGACTCGACCCCACGGCTCAGTGAGTGATTTGGGGGAGTGAGTTCACATCCTAGAGCTGCCGACTGGCTCACTCGGCTCAGGCCAGGGTCCGTTCCTGCCTAGGGAAGGACTTTGAGTTTTCAGGAATGAGCCCTGATCAGCAGGAAGCCTGGGGACAAATCAGCAGCCCCAGTCCCAGCGGACCAGAACTCCTGAGGCGTTCACCCCGTGGTACCACCACAGCTGGCGAATCAGAGTCTGCAAACAAGGGAGGCAGTAATCTCCCCAGGAAGCTGATGGAGATAGCCTTCCACACCCCGCACCTCCCAGCCAGCCAGGCTCAGTCTGGGACACTCAGTCGGAGGCCTAGAGCTGCAGCCCTTGCGAGCACTTTGCATGAGCAGACACATCGTGGCATCATTGAAGATGGCCTGGAAACAGATCTCAGGGACCATTCTGCTTACTGTCCTCGGATTGAGAGCACCCCGTGCAGCCCCTGGGCCCGCAGCACAGCCCCTGGGGTTCATACAAAGGCAGCAGGAGGAAGGGGGAGACAGGAGTCACCATCAGCCGGACCCTGGAGCCTATGCCCCTGCCTGACCAGCGACTGCCCTCGGGAACCACAGTGCATTCAGGGCTAAGATGGGCTGACAGTTCCCATTCCTGTGTATGCCCAGAGTTATTTTGAGACTGACCTAATCATTGCTGTTCACCGGAAAGAATAGATACGGCTCTGTAATATATAAAATATGATATCGGTGATTGTTTATGGTCAGAGTGAGGGAATGATCATTGACCTGACATCCACCTGGGGCCTCAACGTCACCACCTCCCCACCCCCGACTTCCCCAACCCACCATGACCTCGCCTTCCCAGGCTGAGCCTGTGGCTATGGCCTCTGCCTCAGCCCATGGGAGGAGGGAACAGTCCTGAGTGCAGGTGTGCTCAGAGTTGTGGCGAGCCAGACAGGAAAGCATGTCCCCTTCAGGGCCTTGAGTCAGAAGGTTACAAAATCCACAATTATTATTATCTTTGTTTGTAGATGAAGAAACTGATGGTTAGAGGTCAAGCAATGAAATCAAGGATTGCATAGTCTTGAGCAGAATGGAAGCCAGGGTCCTGTTCCCAAGTTCCACCTCTTTCAACGGTCTCTTCTGAGCAGCATCGATCCCGATCCCGATCCTGATGTGGGCTGACCCAGGCAGAGGGTCACGAGAGGCCCTGAGAGCGGGTCTGAGATTCCTGAGCTGATGTGCACGGGAAGAGCTTCTCAGCCGGGCTCCCTGGTCCGGCCTGTGCCACCTTCCCAGCCTTCTGCTGACCTGTACCAGCCCCCCAAGCCAGCCAGCCTTCTCCACCTTCTAGGCCCGTTCCAAAGGCTGCCGCCTCCAAGAAGCCTTCTCTGATTGCCCCGGCAATTTGAATCACCCCTTTTCTGATCTCTTGGAGTTTTTGTTTTGTGTTGTGTTTGAAGAAAGAACAAGGGTCAGAGGTTACTGAACTGATTCCTGAGGAAACCAGCAAGACACTCAAGATGGCTCCCAGGAGAATTCAAAGAACAAGATTTTTATAGGCATTGTTAGAATAAGTTTGGTGGGGGTGTTGGTATTGCCTTCCAGGGTGAAAATCCTTAACCTTTGGAATGATCTTTTCTACCCGAAATCATTTGCACTCTGTCCAACAAGAGACAGCACATTAACATGGTACTTCATAGACCTAGAGCCGTCCAGCCGTCCTCAACAGAAAGTCAGACACTGGTGTGGAGTCCTGGATCAGGAGTCAGCAACCGACAGCCTGTGGCCCAAACCTGCCCCTCCATCTGTTTTTGTAAGTCAGGTTGTAATGGAACCCAGCCACGCTCCTCTGTGTGCTTGTTACCCACTGGGGCCTCTGCACCAAATGGGCAGAACTGAGTGCTTTCACGGTTGTGACAGAGATCAGATGACCTGCGAAGCAGAGAACGTTTACCACCTGGCCCTTTACAGGAAGAGTTCACTGACCCCTAATCTCTCAGTGGATTTCTTTTATTCCTTTTCAGATTTTTTTCATGGTGGTAAAACATAACATTTAACGTCATGACTTTTTTTTTTTTTTTTTTTAAGAGACAGAGTGAGAGAGAGCATGAGAGGGAAGGTCGGAGGGAGAAGCAGACTCCCCATGGAGCTGGGAGCCTGATGCGGGACTTGATCCCAGTACTCTGGGATTATGACCTGAGCTGAAGACAGTGGCTTAACCGACTGAGTCACCCAGGTGTCCCAATGTCGTGACCATTTTTAATTGTACAGTTCCATGGTATTAAATACGTATTGTTGTGTGTGACCATCACACCACCCGTCACCAAAACATTTTCATCTTCCCAAACTGAAGCTCTGTTCCCATGAAACAGGGCCACGGCCCCCCCAGGCCCCTCCTCCCCAGCCCCTGGCAGCCACCTTCCTACTCTCTGTCTCTATGAACCCGACTAGTCTAGTGGCCTCACATAAGTGGAACTGCACAATATTTACCTTCCTGTGACTAGCGCTTTTTTTAAAAAGATGAGAGAGGGGACTCCTGGGTGGCTCAGTGGGTTAAGCCTCTGCCTTCAGCTCAGGTCATGATCTCAGGGTCCTGGGATCGAGTCCCGCATTGGACTCTCTGCTCAGCGGGGAGCCTGCTTCCTCCTCTCTCTCTCTGCCTGCCTCTCTGCCTACTTGTAATCTCTATCTGTCAAATAAATAAATAAAATCTTAAAAAAAAAAAAAGATGAGAGAGAGTGGGTGGGGGTGGGGCAGAGGGAGAAGCAGACTCCCCGCCGAACAGAGAGCCCGATGCGGGACTCAATCCCAGGACCCTGAGATCACGACCTGAGCTGAAGGCAGATGCTTAACCCACTGAGCCACCCAGGCGTCCCTGCGACGAGCTTGTTTCACTTAGCATAATGTCTTCAAGGTTCATCTACAATGCAGTGTTGGTTAGGCTTTCCTCCCTTGGTCAGGCTGAATAATATTCCATCGTGTGAACAGATTACGTCTTGCTTATCTGTTCCTCTGTGCACGCGTGGGTTGCTTCCGTGTCTTAGCCACCGTGAATAAGGCTGCTGTGAACAGGGCTCTAAAGTGTATCTCTGAGCCCCCGCTTTCGGATACTAACCCGAAAGTAGAACCGCTGGGTTTTAGGGTATTTCAGTTTTAGCTTTTTGAGAAACCGCTGTATTACCTTCCACAGTAATGACACCTTTTCCTGTTTCCACCAAAAAGTGTTTTGATTTCTCCACATCCTTGGCAACACTTGTGATTTTGTTTCTGCTTTTTTGATAGCAGCCGTCATCCGAGTCTCCTCGGTGTTTGTGCCTACCCCGGGTTCTCCAACCCCTGACACCCTGGCCTGTGAGTCACTCGTGTCCTCAGGGCGAGATGATCACATCTTCTGGGCAGAGACAATCATTCTGTAATCCCTACAGTGACCAGCACACGTGTCATCTGGAATGATCCCTGGTGGCCAGAAGCTTTCACTCTACAGGAGGAAATAAATTCCTCCTCAGAAAGCCGACCCCAAGGGTGTCTCCTCTGACACCCGTCTCACCCTCCCCTGCGAGCTGGCCTCCCACTGTGCCCCCGCGGCTCTGGGGCACTCTCTCGCTGGGCCAGCATCGACAGCATTTTATCTTCTCCACCAGAATGTGGGTCCTGAGGAGTACAGTTACCTCTTCCTCATCGTTGCTGACACCCCAGTGCACCTGCCAGCAGAAAGGAGAAGAGGAAATGGCGGGGGGGGGAATGAACACGAAGGAAATATTGTGTCCAAGGACCGTTCCAGATGTTCTGCTTCCCCTCTGGCTGCATAGTGTCTCAGGATATAGCCTCACAGAGCCCAGGCCTAGTGTCCATAGCAATGGGATGACCTTGACTCCTCTCTCCTTGTGTCCTCTCTCCTTGTTCTCTTGGATGACGCTGTGGCCCTCCAGAAGCTCCTTCTCACCCTTAGAGGTTCTGGACAAGTGTGGTGGCCACCTCAGTTGCTCCTACTGTCACTCGGACCTTGGAAAGGGGCCACTCAGCAGATCTGGGAGGGGAGGGGAAGAGACCTGCCAGTGGAACTCTGAGGAATGAACTCATCCCAGGATGAGTCCCCCCACTCAAGAGGCTTTTCGACCCAGCATGGCCTCCCCCTTCCCCTTGAGGGCAGGAGAGGCCAGGACCCACAGCCGGAATGACCGTGCTGTGTCACTGGACATAGAGGAAAACAGACAAAATGAAGCAGTCTGCCCCAGAAGGCTCCCAGGCTTCAGGAACAGGGGCGCAGAGGGGACTGGGGCCATGGGTCTGCAATAAAGACATGTTGGAGGGACCGAGTAAATGGAAGTCAGGGCTGAGCCAGGAGAGGGAAGCTGAGGGAGAACAGCCGACTTCAGCCCTTTCCCAAAACTGCCTGGTCATCAGAACCATCTGGAAGCCAGGTTTCTTACCCTACCATGGTGGTTCTGCCCCAGAAGAGGCAGAAGCAAGAATGCCCAGGCATGGCACACCATTCCTTCTGGGTGTGGGTTGACGACATACTTCCCAGATCTATGAACCTGGCAGAGGCCCCAGTGCTGACTTTTCCCAAAACACTGAGCTGTGGGATTCTCAAGGCAAGGAGGATCTTAGGGACCTCGTTGCTTACCTAGCACCTGAGGGTTTTCAGAAGGAAAGGCTTTCTTAAGGTCACATAGCAAATTAACGTCAGAACTTGGTTGCAGGAAACCACCCCCACACCGAACTCAAGTCTGGCTGTGGATCAGCACAAGTTAGGGCTTGAGCAGACATGAACATTCTTCCCTGGAGGGCCCACAGCAGGGGGTGGATGGGCCCAATATACCAAGGATCTGTACCTTTTCACCCAATGAAACCATGGCCTCTCATCTCTGATCCCTTTCACACCATAAGGGGATTTAGGGAACATTCAGATAGGCAAACAGTGGAGGCAGGTGGCACTCTTCCCAGACTGGCATTCTCTGGGCCAGCAGTGGGGAAGGCCCAGCTGTAGGTTTTGCTCTGAGGGATCCGGGCTAAGCCTGGGATATTTCAGGTCAAAGACTGTGTTTGCTTTATGGGCAACAATTTGCTGCCCTCTGTACTGCCTTCTGGAACCCCAGTGACCTCGGGAGAACCTCTTGCTTGCAGCCTTGCCATAGGAGCTGCAGAGAATGGTTCAGGTCTCTGCAACAGCCCCTGGGGTCTTTCAGCAGAATCAAGCCCACTGGCCTTGTCAAGACCCTTGGTGGATGTGTTGGTGGCAGGAATATGTCAGCTGGGGGCTTGAGGCAGGCCCAGCCACTGCCTGGCTGATGACTCCGAAAGAGTATTTCTGGAAGCATCTGTGTGCTGGGGACTTTGACATTGTCTTTCCAAAGATAGCCTTGGTCATTTAGGCAACTCCCAAAACTGAAGACGGTCACTTCTCCTGCCTGTCCACCCCCAACTTAGCATTAATGGAAAACACTCTTTGAAAGAGAAGGGGTCTTCCCTTTAGGGGGTCACCAGGAAGAATTGGAGAACAGGCAATAGGAGAAAGATCTTGGAACCAGGGAGTCTGGAGACCTGGGACCCAACCCTTGCCAGATGACCTTGAAACAAGTCAGTCTCGGGCTTATGTTGTAGAATGAGGAGGAAGCCCACTGGCCTGGTTAACCACAGATGCTTGTGAAGTCAGTGGAAATGGTTCACAAGGACAAGTACCTTCCACGTGGCAGAGAACACCTCTGCCCTCATCTCTGGCTTGTTTCCAGTCATGGTCTACCCTCCCCTGCCCTGGCACCATGGCCAGGCTTCCTGTTGACCGTTGATGTGGAGCATCAAACAACACTGTGAAAATAAGAAAAGGGAACAGGGCTCTCAAGTCTAATACATCAAGTCTGAGCTCATGCTTTCCTCCTGTTTCTGCTGCTTCTTGAGTCTTCTCCACCCAAGGAACAGAATCTCCCATCAAGGAAGCCACAGGAACCAGCAACCTGGACATCCATTCTAGTAGATTCTAAGACCGTGGCTCACTTTTTCCTCCACAGGGCCTGCTGGAAGTGAGCCAAGCAAAGAGGCATGATTTTCAGAGCATCACCCCCCACCACCACCACCAGGGAAAGGAACTCCAGCAACTGGGACGTCAGTGCTCTTTAGGGAAGGATGGAGCTCAGAAAGGAAGTGGGCAGAATCACTCAATGGGGAGGGGTGTCTGGGGGTGGGGGACAGAGGCTTGTTTGGGGAAAGGAGAGGAAGAAGGGGAGGGGTGGAGGCCCTAGGTGACAAACTCCGAGGTCTAGGCAATAAGGAACAAAAGAGCAAGGAGAGCAGATGGGAGGGACAGCCCCCTTACCTAATGTGAACCCTACAGCCCCTTTACCCGATGTGAACCTTCACAGTGAAGGCCTGCTTAAACCTTCAGGATTTGGTTTGGGGAGGACAAGGGGTAGAGAACTGCAACTGGTAGAGAAATGGCCAGCACACCCTTCCCAGGGTACTGATCACCCTGGGAGCAAGAGCCCTGCTGTCCCGCAGACTCTGTTTCCCTGCGGAAAGGCAAGACCCTGTTGCCTGGTCCCCACCTGCTTTGCCAGAGCCATCTGGAGTGGGCTGTGCCCCCTATTCGGGCTGGCTTGTCCAGCTGGTGCCTTTCTCCAGAGCACCCTGCTCCCTGCTGCTCCCCTGGAGGCCCTCCCATCAGGTCTCATTCACAGCACATGCTACTAACTACTGGAAAGTGTAGGATTTCGGGTCATTCAGTCCTTTTATAAGGTTTGCCTCCGTCACCTCTCTCCACTTCCAAAATATTTTCATCTTCCCAAAAGGAAACCCTGAACCCAAATAAGCAGTCACCATCCCCATCCCTTCCCCCTTTTTTAGCCCCTGACAACCAGGAGTCTGCTTTCTGCCTCTATGAATTTTCCTTTCTGGCTGACTAATATCCCATTGTGGGGACCTACTGTGCTCTGTCATCCGTTCCTGGACATTTGGGCTGCTTCGACCCCTCACTGCTGTGAGCATGCCCGTGTGAGTATTTGCTTGAATGCCTATTTTCGGTCCATGTGGGTGGCTATCTAGGAGTGAATGTGGGCCATGTGGGCATTCTATGGCTAATTTTCTGAGGAATCATGAACTTGTGTTTGATGTCTTCCTTACCCTTGGATGTTCTGTACCTGACCATCCACCTGACCATCCAACACCGTAGCTGCTGTGCCTGTGCGGTTGTTTCCATTGAAATCACTTAAAATTAAATAAAGTTCAAGATTTAGATCTTTGGGCAAATGAGACCGTGTTTGCTGGGAGCGCCGGTGCCATTGCTGGGTTCCAGGTTCAGGTCTCTAATGTGTATGTGATAACCGGAATTACAGCAGCACAGGACCAAGGGCGAGAGGTCAAGAGAATTACAGGGTGTATGGCCTAAGGACTGATGAGCTGCTGACCTCACACTAGTAATAACTATAGCTGGACTTCTCGGTCGGTGTCGAGATGGAGGAGGATTAGCAGACTGAGATGACATCAGGTCCCAGGTGTTCAGCTAGATAGTTATCAAACCATTCCAAACACCTAGAAACCCAACAGGAGATTGAGTAGAAGAAGAAAAGTGATTCTAGAAATAGAAAATCAACCACTTTCTGAAAGGTAGGACGTGTGGAGAAGTGAATCCTAAGCGATGGGAAGGTAGACTGTGGGGGGTGGGGGGCGGGGCGGGCTCCGGGCAAGCAGTGGAGCAGCAGAGCTCAAAATCCAAACTTTCAGAAGCTGCTCCACGGGAGGACATCGCTCCAGCCGCTAAGCAGGGGTGGAGCCCTCACAGGGACAAGTGTGGTCCCAGGTCCCGCGGGGTCACATAAGGATCGGGGTGTCTGAGTGTAGCAGAGCTCCCAGGTATCAGAGTGGGGAAGGCGGCTACAGAGACAGAGTCGAGGAGTGAGCGCTCAGCTCCGGGTTACCTTAAACTGTGATCTGCGGCATACTCGGGCCACTGCTCTATGAGCAGGGACCCCACAAGTGGCACATCTGGGGAGACTCACCTTCCTTCTCTGGATGCAAGAATCTGCTGGGTTTGGAGACTCCAAACAGGGCTGTGTGCCAGAGACAGAGACACTGGGTCACAAGCCGGGTGAGCTTGGAGCGCAGCCAGAGACCAGCGAGACAGGAGTGATTGAGTGCTTTTCTCCAAGGGTACACTGAGGAAGAGGGCCCTGAGCTCTCGGATCAAGAAATCCAGCCAGGACCAAGTTCACTGATCAAAGAGAACTGCGGAATTCCAGAGGAGGGGAAAGCAAAGTATGGAATTCATGGCTTTCTCCCATGATTCTTTAGTCTTGCAAAGTTTAATTAAATTTTTTTAATTTAATTTTTTCTTATTCTAATTTTTTAAACATTTCCTCTTTCCTCTTTAACATTTTTAAACTAGTTTATCTTAACAATACCTTTCTTAAAAAAATCTTTTGAAACCTTGGTTATTATAATCATATTTTATCCTTCATTGTATTTAACCTTATTTTTTGCATACATATAGGGTGGTTTTTTTTTTCTTTCTTAAAAATCTGGGGATACAATTTCTTTTAATAGATCAAAATATACCCTAAATCTAGCACAGGGCTTTGTTCTAGTCTCCAGCCTGAGCACATTCTCTCCCCCTTTGTTTTTTCTTCTTTCTTTTCCTAACCAACTTATCTTGTCAATTTGCTTTTTAGAATTATTTTTAATTTTAATCTTTACAGGCATATTTCATCCCTTCATCATGTTTACCCTTATTTTTATATATATATAAGTTTTTCATTCTTTAAAATTTTGGGAGGTAGTTTCTTCTAAGAGACCAAAATACACCCCAAATCAAGTGGGTGCCTCTATTCTATTCAACAGTCTCTTATATATATATATATATTTTTTTTTTTTTTTTTAATTAAAAATTTTTTTTCTCTTCTGATTTGGTTAGCCTACATTTTTCTGGGCTCTTTGCTACCCTTTTAGTATTTTATTCTCTTGTTCATATATTCTTATCTGGATAAAATGACAAGGTGGAAAAACTCACCACAAAAAAAAAGAACAGGAGGCAGTACTGAAGGCCAAGGACCTAATCAATATGGACATTGGTCATATGTCAGATCTAGAGTTCAGAATGATGATTCTTAAGGTGCTAGCTGGGCTCAAAAAAGGCATGGAAGGTATTTGAGAAATCCTCCCTAGAGAAATAAAAGTCCCTTCTGGAGAAATAAAAGAACTAAAATCTAACCAAGCTGAAATTAAAAAAAGCTATTAATGAGGTGCAATAAAAAATGGAGGCTCTTACTGCTAGGATAAATGAGGCAAAAGAGAGAATTAGTGATATAGAAGATCAAATGATGGAGAATAAGGAAGCTGAGCAAAAGAGAGACAAACAACTATGGGACCAGGAAGGGAGAATTCACGAGATAAGTGATACCATAAGATGAAACAATATTAGAATAATTGGGATTCCAGAAGAAGAAAGAGAGAGGAGGGCAGAAGGTATATTGGAGCTAATTATAGTAGAGAATTTCTCTAATATGGCAAAGGGAATAAGCATCAAAATCCAGGAGGCACAGAGAACTCCCCTCAAAATCAATAAAAATAGGTCCACACCCCATCATCTAATAATAAAACTTCCAAATTTTAGTGACAAAGAGAAAATCCTGATGTCCCAGCTGCTCAGGACAAGAAGTCTGAAACATACAATGGTAAAAATGCTAGATTGGCAACAGACTTATCCACAGAGACCTAGCAGGCCAAAAAGAACTGGCATGATATATTCAGAGCACTAAATGAGAAAAACATGCAGCTAAGAATACTATATCCAGCTAGGCTATCATTGAAAACAGAAAGAGAAATAAAAAGCTTCCAGGACAAACAAAAACTAAAAAAATTTGTAAACACCAAACCAGCCCTACAGGAAATATTGAAAGAGGTCCTCTAAGCAAAGAGAGAGCCTAAAAGTAGTAGACCAGAAAGGAACAGAGACAATATTCAGTAACAGTCACCTTACAGGCAATACAATGGCACCAAATTCATATCTCTCAATAGTTACCCTGAATGTAAAGGGGCTAAATGCCCCAATCAAAAGACACAGGGTATCAGAATGGATAAAAAAACAAAACCTACCAATATGCTGTCTACAAGCATTTTAGACCCAAAGACACCCCCAGATTTAAAGTGAGGGGGTGGAAAACAATTTACCATGCTAATGGACATTTAAAAAAAAGCTAGGGTGGCAATCCTTATATCAGATAAATTAGATTTTAAGCCAAAGACTACAATAAAAGTTGAGAAGGACACTATATCATACTCAAAGGGTCTGTCCAACAAGTAGATCTAGCAATTTTAAATATCTATGCCCCAACATGGGAGCAGCCAACTACATAAACCAATTAATAACAAAACAAAGAAACACACTGACAATAATACAATAATAGTAGCAGACTTTAACACCTCCCTCACTGAAATGGACAGATCACCCAAGCAAAAGATCAACAAGGAAATAAAGGCCTTAAATGACACACTGGACCAGATGGACATCACAGATATATTCAGAACATTCTAACCCAAAGCAACAGAATATACATTCTTCTCTAGTGCATATGGAACATTCTTCAGAATAGATCACATCCTGGGTCACAAATCAGGTCTCAACTGGTACCAAAAGATTGGGATCATTCCCTGCATATTTTCAGACCACAATGTTCTGAAGCTAGAACTCAATCACAAGAGGAAAGTTGGAAAGAACCCACATACATGGAGACTAAAGAGCATCCTACTAAAGAATGAATGGGTCAACCAGGAAATTAAAAAAGAATTGAAAAAATTCATGGAAGCTAATGATAATGAAAACACAATTGTTCAAAATCTGTGGGACACAGCAAAGGCAGTCCTGAGAGGGAAGTATATAGTGATACAAGCCTTTCTCAAGAAACAAGAAAGGTCTCAAATACACAACCTAACTCTACACCTAAAGGAGTTGGAGAAAGAACAGCAAAGAAAGCCTAAACCCATCAGGAGAAGAGAAATAATAAAGATCAGAGCAAAAATCAATGAAATAGAAACCAAAAAAATAGTAGAACAAATCAACGAAACTAGAAGCTGGTTCTCTGAAAGAATTAATAAGACTGATAAACCCCTGGCTAGACTTATCAAAAAGAAAAGAGAAAGGACCCAAATTAATAAAATCATGAATAAAAGAAGAGAGATCACAACCAACACCAAAGAAATACAAACAATCATAAGAACATATTATGAGCAAAAATAGTCCAGTAATTTGACAATCCGGAAGAAATGGATGCATTCTTAGAGATCTATAAACCACCACAACTGAACCAGGAAAAAATAGAAAACATGAACAGACCCATAACCAGTAGGGAGATTGAAGCAGTCATCAAGAATCTTGCAACAGGGCGCCTGGGTGGCTCAGTGGTTTAAGCCGCTGTCTTCGGCTCAGGTCATGATCTCAGGGTCCTGGGATCCAGTCCCGCATCGGGCTCTCTGCTCGGCAGGGAGCCTGCTTCCCTCTCACTCTCTCTGCCTGCCTCTCTGCCTACTTGTGATCTCTCTCTGTCAAATAAAAAAAAAAAAAAATCTTTAAAAAAAAAAAAAAAAAAGAATCTCGCAACAAACAAGGGCCCAGTGCCAGACGGCTTCCCAGGGGAATTCTATGAAGCATTTAAAGAAGAATTAATACCTAGTCTCCTGAAACTGTTCCAAAAAATAGAAATGGAAGGAAAACTTCCAAACTCATTTTATGAGGCCAGCATTATCTTGATCCCAAAACCAAAGACCCCATCAAAAAAAAATCTTGCCATTTGCGACAACGTGGATGGAACTAGAGGGTATTATGCTGATCAAAATAGGTCAATCAGAGAAAGACAATTATAATATGATCTCCCTGATATGAAGAATATGAGAGGCAAAGTGGGGGGTTGTGTGGTAGGGAAGGGAAAAATGAAACAAAATGGGATTCGGAAGGAGACAAACCATAAGAGACTTAATCTTACAAAATCTTACAAAACTGAATCTCACATAACAGAGGGTTGCCCGGAGTGTGGAGAGGGTGGTTGGGTGATGGACATTGGGGAGGGTATGTGCTGTGGTGAGTGCTGTGAAGTGTGTAAACCTGACGACTCATAGATCTGTACCCCTGGGGCAAATGATACATAATATGTTAAAAAAAAAAAGGGTTTTTTTTTTTTCTTTTTGTTTTTGTTTTTTTTAAGAATTTAGATCTTTGCTCACACTGGGCTAGTTTCAAGAGCTCAGTAGCCTCCATGTGATCAGCGGCCACTAAAGTTCCGTTATCCCGAAAAGTGCCACGGGACATTGGTGCTGTACACATAAGATCCCCCTGCGGGAAGGACCAAATCCACCTGGTTTACCGCGGGGTACCCGAGGCCTAGGGAACGGCCCAGCTGGTAGGATTGTTATCTGAGGGACGGAAGGAGGGAGGGAGGGGGAGAGGTTTGTTGTCAGAGTCTTTTTTTTTTTTTAAACCAAAGAGGAAGGTGTTTATTTTTATTTCAATAAAATATATCATAAACATATCATAAACATAAACATATCATAAAATATATTTATTTTATGTTTAAGAATTAAATTCTTAAAAATACTTTTTTGACAAGAGTTGTTTCTTTATTTCATCTTGTCAGGAAAGCCATCAGGGAGGCAGGAAAAGAAGGACTTTTCTGTTTGTGCAGCTGAACAGGCTTGGGGAGTGAAACGACGTGTCGAGTGTCACAGAACTCTGACTGACCACAGCCCTGCCCCCTCGCCTCCCTCTACTTGTCAGACCTTCAGTGATTCCGAGGCATCTGGACAGATGTGGGCAGTGGTGGGCAGCCCCGGGGGCTGGAAAACCCCAAAAGGCCGCTGGCTCTAGAGGAATGAGGGCATTTTTGATCTGAAAACGACTTTGAGCAGGACCTTATCCAACTTTTGTGTTTTATAGATGAAGAGAGAGGCCAGAAGAAGTTATGTGTCTGCGGGATTAAGAGGCAAAAAGGCTAGGTTGGGACCAACCCTTGGAGGGCTTGGAGGGCAGGGTCATGGCTTTGAGAGAGTCACTGAAGGGCTGAGACCAGAGCTGTGGCCTCCTGAGAAACGATCTGGTGCCATCGGCAGGCTGGACCACACAGACGGAGGCTGAGGGAGAGACCAGTTGGAAAGCCACTGTAGCTGGCGACAGAATGGGGGTGGCAGGGACGGGACTCAGGGAAGTCTTAATGGATGAGCAAAAGAATATTGGAGCAGGGCTTGGTTGGGGGGGTGGGTAAAGGGGAAAATGGGGACCTTGAGTCAGGAAGTGGGGGAACACAGGTCAGAAAAGAATTCAGGAAAGGAGCTGGTGTGTCCAGGAAGGTTAAGGTGAGTCTTGGACACAATGGGTGATCTGCTCATGGGATATCTGAGCTGGAGTGAGTTTGGTCATAGGGTTCTTCCTCTTTGTTTCATGGAGGCCCAGAAAGGGGACAGGGGGCAGGCTTAGAGGCACACGGTGTGTGGAAAACGAGGCTGGAGCTGCCATCTGGTCCGGTGAGGTTTTCATTCCATGCGCCTGAAGCCACACTCAGCAAGGAATGACTGAAGCCCCCTTGGGCCCGAGTCTCTGCTGGGAGTTGAGCGCACAGCAGCGGGCAAATGGCCCCTGGGCACTGCCCTCAGGAAGTTTCCAGTCCAGGGGGAAGGAAGATGCTAAACCAGTCAACACAGTGTGACAAGGGCTCTGAAGGAAGGAAACTGAGTGCTGGAGAATAGGGCGGGAGGGAGTGGTCACAGCAAACGTCTCTGAACTATGACCTTTGAGTCCGACGAAGGCAGGGGGAGAGGAGGAACATTTTTTTTCTAAATATTTAATTTATTTATTTGACAGAGAGATCACAAGCAGGCAGAGAGGCAGGCAGGGACTGGGGGGAAGCAGGCTCCCTGCTGAGCAGAGAGCCCGATGTGGGACTCAACCCCAGGACCCTGGGATCATGGCTTGAGTCAAAGGCAGAGGCTTAACCCACTGAGCCACCCAGGTGCCCCAGAAGGAACATTTTTAGGCAAAGCCAGAAGTTCGAGCCAAGGCCATAACACGGGAAAGAACTTGACTTTTCAAAACCAGAAAGCAATCATGGAACGAGACATTTGGGCCATTCTAAGTACCATGGAAAAGGTTTTAACCAGGCGAGTGCCAGGACCCGGTGAATATTTCAGGATCGCTCTGGCTGAATGTGTCGGGACAGTCAGGAGGCTCTGAGCCGGGAGGGAGAGGAAGTTTGGAAATAGTGCTCTGCAGAGGAGCTCCTTGTGTGGCGGGACACGGGGTGAGGAGGGAAGAGATCTCCCATTTAGCTGATGGCTTGTGTGCCATTCCAGAAACTGGTATGGGAGCAGGCACTCGGCTCCTGAGAGCTAACCAGTCTGTACCACGCCTCTGAAGCTGGCAGCTTCTCAAGACGGCTGAGGAGTGACGTGTGGACAGATCAGGGCTTTGGAGAAGAGCAGCCTGATGCTGAAGAATGGCGGGCATTAGAAGGACCCCAGGCGCCTGTGAGGTCCCTTTCTGCAGGGTGCTCAGGAGTTTGGGGTTTGTACCTGGGGATAAGTGGATTTCACTGTCCCATTGCATCTTTCTATAGAACCGCAGGATGTTGGGCCCAAACCCTTTCTTCGTTATTGTACCCTCAGGAGCCCGTTAGACATCACCCTTCCCCCAGTCCTAATCCCACTTAAAGCTGAATGCCACAGATAGCTGATTACCTACTATCTCTGTATGTGTGTTTATATATAGAAAAAGCAAGGTTCTTGGGGCGCCTGGGTGGCTCAGTCAGTTAAGCCTCTGCTGTGGGCTCAGGTCATGATCTCAGAGTCCTGGGGTCGAGTCCCACATCGGGTTCCCTGCTCAGCGGGGAGCCTGCTTCCCCCTCTCTCTTTGCCTGCCTCTCTGCCTACTTCTGATCTCTCTCTCTGCCAAATAAGTAATAAATAAATAAAATCTTTTTTAAAAATTAAAAAAAAATATTCTCTTTCTCTCTGTCCCTCCCCCACCATAAAAAAAAAAAAAAGAGTAAGATTCTTTTTGTCCCTCCCCCAAGAAGCAATTTTTGCCCCCTTGGCTGTACTCCTGCCCCACTGAGCAGGTATGCTGGAAATCGGAGTCTCCCCAGTCCTTACAGGGCCCACAAGAGGGTATCTCCTGTGATTTAACCAACATGTCCACTTTTTTCTCTTTAAGATTTTATTTACTTATTTGAGAGAGAGAGAGAGCAAGCCAGTGAGGGAGAGCACACGAGCAGGGGCAGAGGGAGAGGGAGAACAGACTCCTTTGCTGAGCAGGGAGTCCAACTTGGAGCTTGAACCCAGGACCATGGGACTATGGCCTGGGCTGAAGGCAGATGCTTCACGGACTGAGTCACCCAGATGCCCCATTCACACATCCACTTTTGCTTCCTGGAAGAACGAGCTTTGCTGAGGTCCGCTCAGCTCAGCCAGTGCTGCGGGAAGCCCTGTACTTCCCAAGGTCACAACCTTCCCAGACTCTCAGAGTAGCAGGAGAAGCCTTGAGGGCTAAACCACAGGGTTCCATAAACCTCACCATCGCTGCAAACCCCGGAGGTGTCTCAGGAAGGCAGTTCAAGCCCTTCTCCTCTCTGTATCTTGCTGGGTTTCTGGGCCCCGTGGCCCACGTGCCCTTAGTTTCAGACAGAGCTCCTAAAAACCATCCTTTAACCGCGATTAGCAAGACACCACTCTCTCCAGCCTGTCTGCCCCAGGACGCCCAAAGTGTGTTCCTTCAAGAGCCCTTTCCCTGGCTGCTGACACCGCTGAATCCAGCTTGGGCTCTGCAGGTCTCCCCACATGGGCAGAGAGTTTACAAGACACCCCCAACCCAACAGAGGTCACCTTATGTCCCTGACAGCACCCCATTTTCCAGATAAGAAACCGGGAGCCAGAGAGGGTCAGGCTAGAAGGACGGTCACAGAGCAAGGCTCTGAGGCCTGTTTTCTTCTTCCTGCACCAGAAAGGGCCTCAGCCGCTGTGCAGACGCATTGGGGCACAGGGCCTGTGCCCCTGGTTCCTTGGGCGCCACAGACCTCCTCTAAGGGTCCTCCCCACGTCAGCACCTGTCCGCAAATCATTACCTGCTGGTGCTGAAGTCAATATGGGAAGTGAGAACAAGCTTTTGGCAATGTTTATAGGAACTCCGTGGAGAAGTTTTATGCCTACTAACTCTGATAATAAAAAAGTCCAGCCTTGGAGAGTGGTTGTTTGTTTGTTTGTTTTAGTGTTTTTTTCCTAATGATTCACTTTTACGGTGTTTTACTGAAGTGTCCATCTGCGGTGGATGGGATTTTTTTTTTTTTTTTTAAAGCTGGTCCTTGGGTCCCTGGGTGGCTCAGTTGGTTAAGCAATTATCTTCAGCTCCGGTCATGCTCCTGGAGTCCCGGGATTGAGTCCTGCATGGGGCTCCCAGCTCCACAGGGAGTCTGCTGCTCCCTCTGACCTTCTCCCCTCTCATGCTCTCTCTCACACTCTCACTCTCAAATAAATAAATAAAATATCTATATATATATTTTTTAAACAAGGTGATCCTTCACCACCAATCGCTTGAGAAGCGCACGGTAGAGGCTGCGTGCCTCCCACCTCCCACACAAGGCATGGGAGGTCTTTGACCTCAGGATTAGAGAAAGAACACTAACATGGGGCTGTTTGTCTGGACTCACTGGTGGACGGAGCCCAAAGGTCTCTTTTTTGGCCCTGAGCAGACAAAACCTCAAGGTCAGTGAAACCTAGCTTCCAGGGGCTCCCGGTCTCCCCGAGCCCCCCCAGGGGAGTGCCCCCCTATGGCTACAGTGGGCGCTTCCCTGTGCCTTTCCCTGGGGGCTCGTCCACTCCGACATTTGATAGAGCAGATGGCAGTCTTATTTCATTGACTCATCCCTCCTCCCCCATCTAGCAGACGGGGAATCCAAGAGCCAGAAGGAGAAGAATTTGTTTATTTTCCTGTCTCCCGAGCCTCGAGCCTCGGAGGATGGCGCCTGTCACAGAGTAAGCCCCAGGGCTTGATCAGAGAGCTCCTGAGTGGCGAGCCTGCCCTCCCCGCCTTCAGAGTATAACAAACCCACCCCCCCAAATCTCTCACCCGTTTCTCCTGTGGCCAGCGTCCACGTGACCAAGACCCTGGAGAGAAGGGAGGTCTGAGGAATGCAGTGCAGCTTGGCTCAGGGGACACATGATGAAGCCATCACCATGCCTCTAAATGCTGAATGAATGAATGAAGTGACTTGCCCACAGGCACACGGCAAGCACCAGAGAGGCGAAGCTGGGATGGGAGGGGTGGTCTTCTGGCCCAAAGGCATGGCATTACGCTTGCTTGAGGAGGTGACCTGGCCGTTGAGCTCCGTGATGGGGCCACCAGGCACGACACCGCACTGCTATGATGTCCTTCCCTGAAGCTTCCCCTGCAGCGCGCCCAAATGTGTCATGAGCGCGTCCCAGGGTTCCGCTGGGAACAAGCATCTGCCTCCCCGCCGGAGCCAACAGGTGTACTGACGGACGATGCTGGTTGTGGGAGCACAGAGCAGGGATCTTCCTGCTTGGCCACGGTGACGGTGACTCAAAAGCCAGATCCTGAGGCAGGCAAGGTGGGGGAGGGTGCCCCGGCCAGCCGGAGGGCATGGACCAAAAGCCAGGACTGAGAGAGGTGGGGGCAGCAGGGTAGGGCTACTGGAGGAGAGCAAGGAGCCCAGGAGAGGGAGGCGGGCGCTGGATCTCAGAGCGCCCGACGTGCCATCCATGGAACTCTGGCAGAGAGACCCAGCTGGCTAGCCTCGGAGGGTACCTGCTGGAGGGCAGAGGAAACACGCTGCAGACACACTCGGAGGTGGCGCTCAGCTGGCAGGTGTGGGACCTCTGAGAAGAGGAGAGGGTGTAGGCTTGAATTTGCGTTGCCTGAAGCAATGCTGGTTTGGAGAGTTTGTACTTTGGAATTAGACCTGAAAGTCAAATCCCAATTATGCCAGTTTCTTAACTTCACTGGGCTTTGATTTCCTCAACCATAAAATAGGGGTGGTATGGTCACACCCACTGGTCTGTGTGTTTGTCTCCTCTTTTAAATCATCCATGTTAGTGCACCAACCAGGTGTATGCAGTGAGCCAGAGGCTGGGGCTGGAGACCGGGGAGTCGGCTAAGGCCCCCGGCAAGTCCTCACACCAAGCGCTGTGATGCCTCCAACCCTGGGTCCCTGCAAGGCGAGGGCACAGAGCCCAGATGCGGCAAAGGGTGAGGGCAGGAGGAACCTTCAAGGTCCCGGCTCTGAGACTTCAGAGCTCCTGGACTCCGTAAGCATCACGTTCAAATGCACGTGGACCATCTGTGGTGGTGAATCGGGTCCCGCAATGTTTTTTTGTCTTGGTTGTTGCTGTTAATGAGATCATACACAAAAAGCACTGATGGTTGAGTCAGAAAACCTGAATTTTCAGTCCTCGGTCGGCTACTAATCTGAGGTTCGGGTTGTGATCCGGGGGTCCCGGGGGGTCCCTGCATCGGGCTCCCTGCTCCATGGGAAATGTGCTTCTCCCTCTCCCTCTGTGTGCTCTCTGTCAAATAAATAAATATAATCCTTTTTTTTTTAAAGAATAAGTCCCTAATATTGGGTATATTACTTCATAAACTGTCAAGTGTTTTTAGTTTTTATTGTATTTATCTGATTTTTATTTTTATAATCTTGTGAGGAGGGTATTACTTCTGTTTGACAGAGACTGAGGCTCAGAGAAAGAGTGACTTGGTTGAGGAAGATCACACAGCCAGTAGAGGCCAGAGCTCGGACCAGAATCCAGGCTTCCTTTTTCTTTTTTTAAATTTTTATTTTATTTTATTTTATTTTTTAATGACGTCATCTCTATCCCCAGTGTGGGGCTTGAACTCATGATCTCGAGATCAAAAGTCGCATGCTCCACTGACTGAGCCAGCCGGGTGCCCTAAACCCAGACCTTCTAATACCTGTATTCTCTGGGGTCTGGCTTGTGGTCCATCAGGCCACTGATGAGAGACACATTGTACGAGTGCACACGATGATGTCTCCTGTGAGAATCAGAGATTAGACACACTCCACCCAGCCCGGGTTCCCCAAGTATGTATTCGACAGCGGGCATCGCCTGTTCATTCTCCCCCTGCTTTCCCGCTCCGTAAAGGAAGCCTTTTTTTATATGTATCGTTGGGTTCGTTCTTCTGTGGTCTCAAGGAGGTATCTCTTATTTTGATATTCTAGGACTTACTGAACAAGTCTGACTCCCCCGCAATTTATCCTGCCTTATTCCTTCTTTCAATTTGCAGACCAGTGAGGAGTGTCCTTTTGAACGAACAACATCCATCTTCCTCGTCATCAGCTGTTTTCGTGATCAGAACTACATGGGACATTCCTACAATGACTTTGCATAAAAATAAGGCAATATCCCCCTCGCGTCCTCGCCTCTACTTTTTTAGCCATTTGGGTTGCAGCTGCTGACAAGACCAATGCCTTGGGGGAAGATTATTAATACTTACATGCTTCCTTCCTCACCCCACCCCTGCTTAACTCAGGCGGCAACAAGAACCCGTGGGCGGGAGTCTCACTCAGCAAAACAACATTGCCATGGTGCGGGTGGTGGCCCAGTGTCTCCACCCGGACAGCGGCAGTGGCAACAGAATAAAAGGGACAGATGGGAAGCACTGTCGGAGGTAGAATCTGTTGAACACAATGACTTTTCTTTGCAAAGGTGGGAAGTGAGAGAAGAGAAGTAAAAGCATTCTGAGATTCTAAGCCCAAGTGACAGGAAGCAAAGTGGTGTCATGAACAGAAATGATTCATTAATGGAAATTAAAATTAATTGATAGAAATTAATAGGAATTAATAGAAATTACAATTTCTATTAATATAAAATTCCGTTTGTATAAATTTCTATTAATAGAAGAGGAATTAATAGAAATGAAAAGGAAGGGCTGACATTCAGAAGGGAAGATGACAAATTCACTTTTGCATCAAAAACAGTGAAGATGAGACCTGACTAGGTCTAAAGGACACATCTGCTGAGACATTAATTCTTGACTTGGGGAGTTTGCGTTGAGTCTGCGGTGCTAGTGGGACATTCAGATTTGCCTATGTAGGAAGTCAGTGGGTGTAGATTTGAGGACGGGAGTCATCCCCGATGTGGTCACATCCCAAGTGGGGCCCCTGAAGGAGAAAATTTTCGGTGAGCCAAGGGCCAAGAACATTTAGAGAGGAGGAGGAGAAGGAAAATGAGAAAATGGAGACAAAAAAGAGTGTGGTCCAACGGTAGAATTGGGTGTGTGCTGCCCAAGAACCCAGAGTGGCTGGCATGGCCAGAGGAAAGGATGTCAGCTTGCGAGAAGTCTCTGTGAGGTCTGAGAAAATGTGATTGGACTTGCTGGAGACCTTTCAGAGAGGGTTCTGGAAGGTTTGATGGGAGCAGGATCTAGACTCAGTCTGCTATCTGCTGGCTGAGGGGGCCAGTGTCCGTGTCCACATCTGCAAAGATGGAATAAAAATACCCACTTTCGGCCTTGCTGTGGGGAATGAGATCCAGAAGAAGAAAGCTCAGAACGCCTTTGAATGGCTCCTTTGTTCTAGGGATTGTGTCAAGTGTCGTTGTCCACGGTATGAGAGTCCTTTGGACACCCTAATGTGACAGGCCGACACGAGAGATCGTTACCACCACTCTGAAAATGGAAGATTATTTGATCACAGAAACGAATGGGAGACAGGACGGAGACCCAGAGAGGGTTGAGTATTCATTCACAAAACCTGAAAACGCGTAGACTGTGAAAAATAAGAACCATGGCTTGGGCGCCTGGGTGGCCCAGTAGGTTAGGTTAAGTGTTTGCCTTTGGCTCAGGTCGTGATCCCAGGGTTCTGGGATTGAGTCCCACCATGGGGGGGGGGGGGGGAGGGTCCTTGCTCAGCAGGGAGTCTGCTTTTCCCTCTCCCTCTGCCTGCCACTCTGCCTACTTGTGATCTCTCTCTGTCAAATAAATAAATAAAATCTTTAAAAAGGAAAAAAAAATAGATGAGCAGTGTCTTGGCCATCTTTATCAACCAGGGAAAAGAAGAGCCGGAACGGGTCAGGAGGAGCGTCCTGCTTCGGCCACTGGCCCTCCGCCTCTGTGGGGCTCTGTGTCAGAACCCTGTTCCCTCCCCTCACCACCCCCCACCCCAACGTGTCTGCCCCCCTGCAGTCAATTTCCACATTCACTCTCCCTCGGATTAACCAGTCTCTTCACTCCCGCGACCCCGCTTTACCACCAGCAGACCTCAGAGAGCCCCTGTGAGCACAGACCCAAAGCCCCCCACCTCCCAGTCGTTCCGTGGGGACTGGTGGCAACTGGCTGCACGGGCTTTGCCTTCAGGCCCTGTCTCCTAAGGCTCCCAGCCTTTCACCCACTTGGCTGGCAGGAAGGACCTGGGCTCCCAGCCACCCTGGCTCTTCTCTTTTGTTCCTGATAAAGAACAACGATCACAGTGAGGTCCTGGCAGAATCCCCAGGAAGCTGTTGTCCTGGGGAGGAGGGATTCTGTGGGGCAGGGGAAAACCATGGGAACCTCAGCCCTCTCTGAGATCACCCTTTTTCCTAAGTGGCTCCGGGATCAGCCAGGTACTGGGGGGTTTTCTCTAGAGGAACAGTCTCATCGGCCCCTCCAAGTAGTAACAGCAATAAATAATAAAGCAAGAGAAGGGCAGATGAGGCGAGGCGGCGTCCGCTTGCCGTGGGCTCCCTCTGGCTTCAGGTGCTCCTCCAGTCTCTACTGGACTGCCACAGGGTCCTCCCACCCCGGCCTCCCACACCCTATCCCAGCCTGAGCTTGCCTCCCGAGGTCTCTTCTGGATCTGGGCATAGCCAACATTTCTGCTTAATGAATCTCCTCGCCTCCCCCAGGATAACGTTCTCTGTCCTTGGCAAAGCATGCAAGGCTTTTCCCAATTTGAACCCAGCTCGTGGCAGGTCTTTCGAGAATTGTGGCTGACCCCATTCCCCTCTGTTCTTCCTCCCTCCATCCATCCATCCACTCAATCATTCACACACTCACTCTTGTCTTCAGCAAATGCCTTTCTGCCCCTACTCTGGGAGGCGTTATGATAGGGTCTGCTGGGCACCCCACACTCTGGCTGGTCCCCACTTCGTGCCCAGCCTCAGCTGGACTTACTGCCTTTTAGACCTTGGCACCTTCTCCTGGCCTGCTCCTAGCCTGCAAGTCTCCTCCATGAGAGAGTCCCCAGTTCTCCCGTTTGGATTATCACTCCCGAGTTCCCTGATCTTTTACGTTATTTTACTGACGTTATCTATATATTTGTGACAATCCCCCTTTTGCGGAAAAAAAAAAAATCACAGTCTTGCTCACTGTTTCAGTACACCTTTAGCAGACATAAAAGTCAGTGCCCTCCCCCGGGGGGCCTTGTTTCATCCTCTCACCCTGTGAGCCCAGCTTTCTGGCCTGGATGTCTACTGATTCTCTTTAAAGCCAGAGCGGCCTCCTTCTCTTCCTGTTGGAGTTCATGACATGGACGAAGTACACTTAGGACCACTACCAGCCTGACACAGAGGAAGCTGACCACCGTGACAATGGCACAAAGGGAACCCCGTGTGGCCTCCCCTGCCCCCCCCCACCCCCGTCCCCACCAGCTGGCTAGAGTGATCTTCCTACCAGCCCTGCTTCAGGTTGCTGCCCAGCAAAGTTTCCTACAATGGCTCCTTTCCACTGACCTCATTAGGAGAGAGGCGGGGTGATGTCTGGAAGGTTCCCGGCTGTGCGAGTGGCTGGCCACAAGCACCTGCCTTGTTCGTCTTTCTTCAACCTCGGTCTCTCCAGGTTGTAGTTCAATAGAACAACGTGGGTCCTGTTTGTCTTCGAACACAGGCCTGCTCTGCTCGCCCCACAAGAGGCCAGTGAGAGACAAGATGTTAGGGCAGCAAAGGCAACTGCATCGGAGAAACCCAGCTCACCGAGAAGAGGGTAGACTGATGTCCCGAGAAACCATCTTCCCATCTCGGTGCCATGAGGGGTGTTTAGAGGAGAAGGGAAACAGGAAAAAGAAAGTGGCTAAGGTGCCACCAAGGCTTGAACAATCGATCAGGGGTCTTCAATAAACCTGGGCCAGGTTCTTTAAGTTCCCTAAGAAACTCTAAACAGAATCGATTACCCTAAATTTATCATGGGCTTAGGGAGTAACATGTGAGAACATGCTGATTAATGTACTTCATGCAATGCGTTCTGCCTTTTTTTTTTTTTTAAGATTTTATTCACTTATTTGACAGAGATCACAAGCAGGCAGAGAGGCAGGCAGAGAGAGAGAGAGGAGGAAGCAGGCTCCCTGCTGAGGAGAGAGCCAGACGCAGGGCTCCATCCCAGGTCCCTGGGATAATGACCTGAGCTGAAGGCAGAGGCTTTAACCCACTGAGCCACCCAGGCGCCCCCAGTGTGTTCTGTCTTAATTCAGTGCCCCTTTGAAACCTAAAGGTTAGCTCGTTCCCTCAACAAGGCTTACAGCCCTCAAACAGGTGGACTGTGGAGTAACAAGGGAGGGAGAAGCGTTCAGGGCAAAATTAATTCAAGATGGAGTTACTCCTGCTACACGTTCACCTCACAGGGTTGCCTGAGAAGCTAATGAGGGGAGTGTGCTGGCACTCAGGGACCTAGAAATTGTCCCACTGAAATAGGAGGCCGCTTATGAACTCCTGATTCCCAAGGCTGTCCTCACCCCCCCCCCCCCCCCCCCCCCCGTTCATCCTTAAATTCCACTTAGCTTCAGTCCACCTTCAGGATCAGGGCTCGGGGCACCCACTCCCCAGCCAGCTGCGTCCAGCCGTCCAGTCGGAGTCTGGGGGCCTGTCTCTCCAACCTAGCCATTCGATGCCTCCCTCTTTATTTCCCGGAGTCTGTCCGGTACTACTGTCCACTGCGTCGTGTGGGGTCGGTCCGTTATGGCTTCCCCGTCCGGTCGCCCAACTAGCCTGTGTCCAGGGCAAGAACCGCGTCCCGCCCGTCGCCGCGTCCCCTCCCCTCTCCCCCCACCACCATGGCGCCTAGCACAAAGAAGCAGAGCCGAGGTCCTGCAATTCTCTCTTCGGAGAGCGCCTGATTACAGGGTTCAGAGCCCTGGACGAGTCCGAGGCCGGCTCGTTTGTCCAGGGAGGCTGCAGGACGGCGCCCATGGACAGAGAGCGGACAATGCGGAGACTCCCGCGTCCTGATTCCGGCGGGCCGGGGAAGGACGTCACCCGGGCCTGCCCGGGAACGTGCCCGTGTCAGGTGCATGCCCCGGAGGCGCGGCGCACAGCCTCAGCCCCCGCTCCTCTGGGATCTCCTTCGGCGCCCCGGGGCTCAAGCGGGTAGGGCGGGGAGGGGAGGAGGTCGGACACGTAGCGGCCTAGCGGTTGGGCTAGACTCTGCGCGGGCGCACGGGCGGGGGAGCCGGGGACCGCTGCTCCAGCCCGCTGGCCTTCGAAAGATCCTCCTGGGCCAATGGCAGGCGGGGCGACGCGCCCGGATTGGTGCAGGCGCTCTGCTGATCACTGTGGAAACCCGGGCGGCGGGGAACCCGGGAGGATGCGGAGCTGTGGGCGGGGGGAGCGGGAGGGGCGGGCAGAGGAGGCGTCCAGGTCCTGAGCGACCCCGGAGTTTTTCCAGGAGGGAAAAGTCCACGGCGGGCTAGTGGGAGGAGGGAGGGGCGGAGGGAGGGGCGGAGGAAAGGGACCGCTTGGGGGCACTGGGAAGCCGGGGAGAGTCGGAGGGAAGGCAGGGGAGACTGCCTAGCTCGGGCGAGGCTGGGGGAGGGGGCGCCGCGGGAGGGGGAGTAGGAGAAGACAAAAGCCGAAAGCAAGGAGGGCCCGGGCCGCACACTCGAGCTGCGGGCGTGGAGGCCACAGCGCACGCGGCATCCCGGCCAGCAGGCAGCATGGGGAAAGGGGGGAACCAGGGCGAGGGGGCCACAGAGCGCGAGGCGCCCATGCCCACCTTCAGCTGGGAGGAGATTCAGAAGCACAACCTGCGCACGGACAAGTGGCTCGTCATCGACCGCAAGGTCTACAACATCACCAAATGGTCCAGCCGGCACCCAGGGGGCCAGCGGGTCATCGGGCACTACGCGGGGGAAGATGCTACGGTAAGGGCGTGGGGGCTCTGCTACCACCTTTCTGTGCCGCAGGCGGGAGTCAGAAGCCAGGGATCCCGGGGCTCCAAACCAGACCTCCAGCGCTGAATGGAGCGTGGGGCGTCCAGGAGGCAAGGAAAGCGTGTCTCCTGCGCTCGTTCCCCGCCCCAAATCCTCATCCTTTAAGACAGCGGGGGGGGGGGGGGGCACCTGGCTAGCGGGGTCGGATTTTGGAGCCCGGGAGGCAGGAGCGCGCCAGATCCAAGCGTTGGCGAGCAGGGTCTGCCGCGCGCGCTACGAACACACACCTCCCATCCTTCCGCCGGCTTCACACGGAGCGGGGTACTCCCGAAAGGGGGCGCTTGGGCCCTGGGAGTCTGGCAGCCCCAGCGTGGAAGATGGCCGCTCCTGGGCGCCGTGGACCGGAGCGGGAGACGGGCCAGGTGTGGGACTCCGCGCGCGTCCCTCACTCTCCAGCAGAGAAGGGGGCGGGGGAGATAGAGGCCTGTCGCGGACCGGGCTGGCTCCCGTCCTGAGAAGGTCCGCAATGGCTGCCGCGCGCAGACCGCCCGGAAGCTGCTGTTCTCATGCTCTTGGGGACTACCAGCACCCACCCCCAAGGGTCGGTGCTTGGGCTCCGGGGTGGGGAATCGGAAGGAGGGTTTGCAATGCCCGGACGAGGGCGGGGGGGGTGGGGGGGTGGGGCAGCAGCGTGTTTTTAGCAGCACTAGGCTGGCTTGGCAACAGGTCCCGCCTGGCGGGGGTTACTCTCGGACCTTGCAACTACTCAATGGTCCTCTGTTCCTAAATCCTGCCAGGAATGCCCTTCCTTCATCTTCCCTCCTGAAGGTATTGGGTGCCGAGCGGCCCATGGTACCCACACCAGAAGGCCCCTTCGGCCCCTCCTGATCCCCCAGTCTGCAATCCTGGCATCTCTTGAAGATGCTGCTGGAGCCCGGAGGGTGGGAACTGGAGAGGGGGAACCCAAGGGAGTCCAGGAGGGAAGAAAGGGGCCTCTCCGAGGCAGCAAGTTGGAGGCCACTGGGGAGGGGTGAATAGGGGAGAGGCCATGAGAGAGACAGGCACAGGACCCCTAGCTTGCTGACCAGTAGTGGGCTTTTGCTGTCCTAGCTGTATGGGCCCCTGTCCTACTGTGGAACTTTGGATCTCCCTACCTCTTCCAAGTCTTCTTGGGACAGGCCTACCCAGGCGGGCCAGACCAGGCAGTTACAGTCTTGGCTGGGAATGGCTTACGGCTTTGGTGAGCGGGGTCCAGCCGTGTGCAAGCTTGAGAAAGCGGTCATCACAAGATGGTGCCTACAGCATCTGGGCTCATCTGGTTTTACCTGCTTGCTTGGGAACACGGCCTCAGCCTTGGGGGGCTCGAGCACCCACCACAACTTAGGGGGCATACGGTTTTCAGACCATCTGTGTTATGTCATGTGGCCCTTCCCGCGGCTGTTTGTGGAAGCTGGGTAAGGGCAATTCTCAAATAAGAGACCTGCCTCCTGGGGCACCTGGGTGGCTCAGTGGGTTAAGCCTCTGCTTTCAGCTCAGGTCATGATCCCAGGGTCCTGGGATCGAGCCCCGCATCAGGCTCTCTGCTCAGCAGGGAGCCTGCTTCCCCGCTTTCTCTCTGCCTGCCCCTCTGCCTACTTGGGATCTCTCTCTGTGTCAAATAAATAAATAAAATCTTTTAAAAGAAAAAAAAAAAGAGACCTGCCTCCTGGTCGAGGTCTTCCCACTGTGAAATACATTCTCTGATGTGGAGACAATATGTACTGTGTGGCGGAGTGCTTCCTAAGCCGCGAGTAAGCACTAGAAACATTGCTTCTTGTCCTTCGTCCATCTGGCAAATGAGGGAAGAAGGTGAGGATTATGTAAAATGAGCAACAAGGAATTGGGTGGGAAAAAGTCGAGATTTATGCCGATTTTATGTGTTCTGGCAATGCATTGCACAGCCCTTATCCCCGAAGCTCACCGCTTTCTAAGATGAGGCTTTTAGGGCCTGGCATGGGCTAACTGGGGATACGGTGCTCTAACATGGAGTGGGCATCTAGATTCTCCTCTCTTTTCCGTCTGGGCCAGGGCGGGGAAAGGCCATGGGCAGCACAAGGTCGTATGGGAAGAGGGCTCCAAGAGGCAGGGATAGGTGAGGAATCAGGAGACCCTTGTCACAGGCTGGGGGGCAGCTGACTTTGCCCCTCTGAGCACGGACTTCTTCCTTAAAGCTTGGGGACAGAGTATTCAGGCCACGCAAGTCAGGGAGGGATAGGTCAGCAGGTAAGAGTTCGGATCCCCGGGAGCCCTCAGTGCACTGTTTTGAGCCGATCGCAGTGCAGTAACAGCCTCCCAAGAGGCCGGAAGTCAAGGAAGCCATTCTCGGGACAATTCAGGATCCCAGTCAGGGGTTTTCCTGATTCTGAGAAAAAGGCCTCGAAAGTCAAGACTTCCTCTTCCCAAAAGGGTGACCTAGCCAAGGGCAGTTGTCATTTGGTGCTTCTGCAGAAGTAAGAACTTGGTCTTGCCTGTAAGAATACAGGTGCTTAATTTTTGTAACTCACAAAACACATTCATGCCCGTTAGTGCAGCCCGCCCTTGGATCAGACCTGTAGGTGTCTCTCCTTGCTCTTAGGTTTAAAAACCTTGCTCAAGTTTGAAAAACTTGCTCCAGGGGCTGCACTCAGGTTTAAGCTCAGGATCTACCATTACCATGCCCTCCAGGCCCACTTTCCCTTTCCCCTGTCTCCCTGTCTCCCTGTCTCCCTCCCTCCCTTCCTTTTCCACCTCTCCTGCCCTCCAGCACTCCTCTGCTCTCCCCATTGGCAGACGGAACAGACGGAACCCTCTGAGTCCCAAGGATGTCTGTTCTTCAAGGGAGATGTAGAACTTACCCCACTTGGGGCTTTTAATCTTCAGCTACGATTCATGACACATTTATTTAGTGTCTCCGCGTCTCTGAGCCGGGTCCTGGGCATTAAAATGAACGATTCAGACCATGACCGCATCTGGTGGGTTTGCTTCCCTCCTTCCTCTCGTGCTGGGGTTTGACGCTGGACCCTCTCCTTCTAGGTCTATTCTCCAGCTTTTTCTGCCCCGTCTGCGTCAGTCGCCTCTTGGAGCCCAGGGAAGGCGAGAAGAGGTCAGGGTTCTGTCCGTCTGCGGACCTGCTCCCGTGTTGTTCTTAGGAAAAGGCGACTGATTGGAAACAGAACAAATCTCTGACCTGCTTTAGATGGGGTGGGGTGGGGGGAGGTTGTAGTGTTTGGAGGCAGAGGACTTAGGTTTCTATCCCAGCTTTATGAATTCATAGGCAAGGTATTGCCTGTGAACTTTGCTTTCACAGGTCTGTGAAATGGGACGTTACCACCAGGCTCCAGGGAGCTGTCTCCAACTTTAGGACACGGGTGTGAGGGATCCTAACGGGGGGGGGGGGGGTGGCCTTAGCCTCCCGTGTGTGTACGTGCATGTGCCTGGCACACAGGCTCTGGAGTTCAGGAAATCAGAGATAAGAGTGTGAAGACAAGTTGAGTGACCCCATTTTCGCCAAAGGAAAAGGCGTTGACTGTGCCTCTGTTTGTGCCTGGAGGACAGCTGTACCTTCTGAGCGGGATTAAGGCAGGGCAGTCCCATTCTCCCGGGCTACAGCTTCAGGAGAGCACCCGCTAACCCTCCTCCCACTACTTATCACTTGTGAGGATCCCTTCGGTCTCTGTGGGACCCATGCAGGTGCTTACATTCTGTGCAGTTAGGCCCTTCCCATCCCCGGGGCCTTGCATGTGCCAGACGTCAGCTGAGACGCTCTGCCTGCAGCCTCCATTGCTGCTTTCCCTGGGATGGAGCACAGTCCAGCAGCTCGGCCGTGGAGAGGACACCAGGGACTCTGTCTCTAGCTGAGAACTCAGGGAACTTCTTCAGCTTCTCCCTCTTTAACCCCTTGTTCTGCAGAGTCCCAGTTCCCAGGGCGGTTCCCTGCCACCCGGAGTGCCCTCGGGGTGCTCATCCCATGTTCTCGGTCCCGGTCTCAGCTGGTCTCAGCTCTATGCCAGTGGGGCTGGGTCTGGGGAAGGGATCCTTCAGGCAGAAGTTGGCTGGCTTTGGTGCTGGGTGAGGGCGGAAGCAGGAAGTGCGGCACCCGGTATCTTCCATTCTGGAATCTTGGGCCGTTCCTCCCGCAGCCTGCCCTCCGCACCCGCAGCACACGCACCTGCCCGCAGCACACGCACCTGCCCGCCTGAGGACCGTTCCGGTCTGCTCTCTCTCAAGCCGTTGCTGCTCCTTTCTCTTCACCCTTGGCCCAGGGCTTCCGGAAAGACTTTGGCCTCTCTTCCTCTCAAGTGAGGACAGATGCGGGTCCAATTCTTGCTCCAAAGTCGACATTTGGATTGGCCCCATCTTACTTTGCATGGTGACCTCCTGATCCAGTCAGACACTTCTCCAGCCCAGCAGTTCCTGGGAACCTTCTGTAGGAGTGGGAGGTTCCTTCGCGACACTTTGAAGGGGGAGATGCCAAAAGTGCTCAACTCTCAGTGGGGAGGAAGCTCGTTTGGACTGAGACGTGTGTATCGGCACTGGAAAACTCTAGAAGTAGGCACACCTGCAGTGAGACGGTGGGCTGGCAGCTTCACCTCCCTCCGTCTCTTTCTCGTCTCTAGAATAGGACCCGCCTTGGAGTTCGGTAAGGACTGGTGGCTTACGCACCTAAGGCCCATGGCTCTGTGGCAAGCCCTAGGTGTCTCAGGATGTGGTAACTCTGCCACCACGGCAGTGGGGGGGCTGGAGAGATTGACGAGTTCTGTTGTCTCAGGAGCGTAAGCCAGGTTGCACAAAGAGCGCGGCAAGGGTGTGAGCGTGATTGCAGAGTGGGCGTTTCCTGGGGCTAGAGAGGGCAGAGCGGTGGGCTCCTGGACCCTCACATTCACTTGTGAGCCCCCCCCTTAGGCTTCATCGTAGGCCTGGGGGTTGCAGTGAGTGAGACGGCCGTGGCCCTTCCCTTGTGGAGCTCATCAAAGAGGGGGAGAGAATGACATGTACGGAAGTAAGTCATACAGCTTGTGAATTGGTAACTATTATGAAGAAGGCAAAACGGGGCAATGTCCAAGAGAGAGCGTGGGGCTGGAGGGTGGTTGGGAAAAGCCAGCCACGGGGCACGATGGGAGCAGGGCTCCCAGGTGGGAGGAAGTGCCGTGCAAAGGCCCTGACATGAGCATGAACTTGGTGGGTTCACAGGTGGTTTTCACCTGGCCTGCTCAGAACACTGTCAGACCTACCACGGACAGCCAGAGGCCCTCTCAGTTCTCGGCTTCCTCAACTAGCAGGAGGCATGTGGTGCCACAGCCCTGGAGTCAGGTGAACTTGGATTTGATCCCGGTTCTGCACTTAGAGCAGAGAACGTTCCCTGCTTGCGCTCCAGGGTCTTCATCCACACCGCAGGCTCTTGGCCTTCTGGAACATAAACAAGGCTCCTGACTCGCTCCCTGTCACATGGGGAGGTGAGAGGCCACCTGAGAGCCTTCCGGAAATGGCCAAGGAACGGTCTGGGTTGGGACGGGAGTCTGTCTGTCTGGCTGTCCGTCGGCTCCACCAAGCTCCCCAGTCCAGGCGGGGGCTTGAGGGCATGACCTGGACCTGGGGGGGGGGTGGCGGGGGCTGGGGTGGGCAGTGGGTGCTGGCTGAGAAATGAGTCGCTTGCAGACTTGAATTTTACCTCCCAGTGAGGAGTAGAGAGTGGTGGTTTAGTTATCAGACACGGCAGTTGGCTCTCAGGAAACTGCCTTACCAAAGGCTTCCCGTCGTTTCTGGGAGCCGTGGTCTGATCGGGGGAGGACCAATGAAGGAGCTTCTGTAGGCTCTGGCTCTGGAAGGCAGTCCTGCTCACCACTGCACCGCCGACACCAGGCCCTGCCTTGGATACTGCTGGAGGGCCTTTCCCCGGGGCCTCTGGGCTCAGTGGGGCCGGGAAGGGCCTCACTTCCCAGAGGTCGCTGAGGCTGGGGTGGGGACAGCTGGCCCGGAGGCCAGAGCTAGTGTGCGCCAGCCATTGCCTGCCCGGGCCCCCACAAGGGCCCCATGTCTCTTCTCTGAAAATATACTTGATCTGATCCTCTGTCTCCCTCCCTTTCTGTTCAGGTAGGGGGGCATGGACATGTTTTTAAAACTGTACAAATTGTTGTTTTTTTTGGCCTGTTCTAGAAACAAATAGAATGAAGACCAGGTAAAAAGACTCGATTGCAGGCATGCAGTAAGGAATTGGGAGAGGCCTGGCGATCACTGTCGGGAGATACTTTAGTGGGGAGTTTAAACATGCTTACGAGTTGTGGGTACTTTCCTGGTTCATCCCTCATTTAAAAAAAATTTGAAGATTTCCAAACATGCAGAACTGTTGAAAGAGTAAGGGAACACCTGCATTTCTTCAACCAAGATGCACTAATCTCAACATCTTCCCATGTTTGCATTCCCCTTCTTTGTATATTTCTTTTTTTTTTTGTACGCGATTTTCTTTTGCCGAATCTTTTTGCTGAATGTGAAAATAAGTTGTCCCAGTTACGCCATCTTGTCCCTAAGTTCTTCACCACCTGCTCCTAAGAATGGGGACATTCTCTAACATCATCACGATACCTTTTTTGCGATGAAGAAAATGAACAGTAAGTTCTTCCTATGACCAGATCCCTGGTCCATACTCAAATTTTCCGATTCAACCTCAAAAATGTCTTGTGGAACAGCTGGGTCTTTATTTTTCCCCCCTCCAAAAAGGAGCCTTTCAAATCAAGCATTGCATTTCTTTTTTAAGATTTTATTTATTTATTTGACAGCTAGAGATCACAAGTAGGCAGAGGGGCAGGCAGAGAGAGAGAGAGGGGAAGCAGGCTTTCCACTGAGCAGGGAGCCCGATGTGAGGCTCGATCCCAGGACCCTGAGATTATGACCCGAGCCAAAGGCAGAGGCTTAACCCACTGAGCCACCCAGGTGCCCCAAGCATTGCATTTCTTATAATCATTTAGTTTTATCTTTTTCAGTTTTTTTTAAAAGCTAAATACCTCTTCCCAACACACACACACACACACACACTTTTCCCCCATGGTGTTGATGTTTCTCCTGGTTTCTCATGGTATCATTTGACTTTGTTCTCTATCTTGCAGTGCGTCAACATTTGGCTCACTGCAGGGTAAGTGTTTGCCATTAGGACATCATATGGTAACCCATGATGCCAGCTCATCCCCAGTGAAAGTGCCATGTTTGTTAATGAGATGACTTATGTAATAATATAGATTTAATATAGAATATAATATAATGATTTTAGTAACGCGAATAGAAAAAAACCCAGAAGGAAACCAGCTAAAATACTAGTCAGTGTTACTTGCTCTCTGGGTGCTATCCGTTTTCCTCTTTGTTCTTGTGTACATTTTCTAAACTTGCCCAAATCATGCACGTTATAACTTTATCATTGGAGTTATAATGATAATATTATACCACATTTAAAAAATTTTTTAAAGAATTTATTTATTTGAGAGAAAGAGCAAGAGAATGAGATTGAGGATGAGCGAGGGGGAGGGGCAGAGGGAGACGCAGACTCCCCGCTGAGCGGGGAGCCCCGACTCGGGGCTTGATCTCAGGACCCCAGGATTATGACCTGAGCTGAAGGCAGATGTTTAACAGACTGAGCCACCCAGGCACTCCTGTTTTGTTTTGTTTTGTTTTTTTAATTTTAAAAGCAAGAGTTGGGTTCCAGCCCGTGCATCTCTCTGCAGGGGTGCGTTTTTCTGACTCCCCTGGAGGGGTCCTGAATGTCTGCACACACCCCTTCGGTGTGCTCAGGGTGGAGACTGGGCACTGAGCGATCTGCCGAGATGAGGCCGGAGAGAGCATCTGGGGCCAGGTCCTGGAAGGCCTTGATCAGGGTCCACGTGGGGGACACGGAGAGCTGCTGCTGGTTAGCCCTGCCCTCCCCGGGTCTGAGGTCTCCCGCTCACCTGCTGCTCTCCGCCTCCCCAGGATGCCTTCCTCGCCTTCCACCGTGACCTCGACTTTGTGCGCAAGTTCATGAAGCCTCTGCTGATCGGAGAGCTGGCCCCGGAGGAGCCCAGCCAGGACCATGGCAAGAACGTGAGTGTGCCCGGACCAAGCAAGGAGAGGAGGGCTTGCGGGGAGAGGGGGTGCCTGCCTAAAGACAGAGAGTGCCAGGTGTGGGCCACGGGAGCCCCCGCCCAATACCTGGGGTCAGGCAGGACTTCGAGACTCTGCAGCGAGCCCCTTCCCTTGACGCCAGCCTGGGCTGGGCCCTCTCTTGGGGTGATTCGTTCTCAGCCTCCTCACTTCCCGGGTCTCAGTAGTTAGGCTGGGCCCAGGGTCTTCAATTCTGGTCCAGTCCTCCTGCTGGGAGGGAGGGAGAGAAAGAGAACCTTTCTCTCTCCTTCCCTGGGAAATAGAGCCCATTCTGTGGGCCAGAGGCCAGCCTCCTCCCCGCCCCCCCCCCCCAGCTCTCCCTGCCCCTGGCCCTCCCTTTTCTCCCCAGGGTTGAGGGGGGAGATTGTCTTCACCTCTCCCTGGAGCTGACCTGGGGTTCCAACCTGCACCCTCCATCCGTGGCTCTGGCCTCCGCCCTCCCCGGCTCCCCTGCAGGCAGGCAGCTTCTCTCCTCTCTTTTAGGTCCTGTGGGCTCCCTCCTTCCCAACCTTGCTTCTCTGGCCCTAACTGCTTTCCCCACTTTCCCTACTTAAATGGGTGTCAGCCACTCTTCAGATCCTTTGCCTCTTACCACCCAGGCTCCCAAACCTGGCTCCCTCCACCCATACGGCACCCCACCACCACTGTCTCCCCTTTCAAAGCACCTCTTCCCCCATCTGCCTGACCCCCGCCTCCCAGCCGCTTCCTTTCTCCCAGCCATGCTCATGTCTCTGGAGTCGCCCCCTGACTCCACCTGGGCCTCTCTGGCGCCCCATCCCCAGGACCCAACCAGCTGTCCTGCCTCCCTGAGCTCTGTAGGGGCAGGGATGTTTTCCTATGGTGGGGCCCCCCACCATGATCCCTGAGACTCCACAGAGTACCAGAGCAAGTAGGGACAGAGTCGGGTGGTGGAAAAGTGTGAGCTTGTGTGTATGTGTGTGTGTTAATACATACATACCCAGAGCACAAATTTTACCATTTTAGCCCGTTTTAGATGCACAGTTCAGTGGCTTTGGGACACATCACATTGTTCTGCAAACTTTTCCCACCATCCACTTCTAGGACTTACTCATCACCCCAAATGATAACTGTCCCCATTAAACATTAACTCCCTGTTGGACATCTGCCCTGTGCCCTACAGCCCCGGGAACAGTTGCCCCACTTTCTGTCTGGCACTTGCCTACTCCCGGTGGCTCTGCGGTGTGGAATCATACAGTATTTGTCCTGTTATGTCTGGCTTAATGTCACGGAGCGCGAGGTCTGCGAGGTCCATCCCTGTGCATCGGCCATTGGGCTCTCCTGCCTCTCGGTGGCCGAATCGGACTCCGTCGTGCGGAGAGACCACGTCCTGGCCGGCCAGGCGTCCACTGATGTGTATTTGGTTTGCTCGTGCCATGTGCCTTGGGAATAACGCCACTGTGAACGTGGTGTGCAAAATACCAGCTTTCGAGTCGGAGCCTTTCTCTGCCACTGACCCGGCTGGGGCCGAACACGTGACGTGCGGGGCTGGGGAGGCCCAGGCGGACGGCTCGGGCATGGTACACCATGGCCAGGCTTCCTCGGGTCACAGGCCTGTGGGGGGGAACCCCTCTTGGCCACCATTTCCCCCGGCAAGAAGACATTGGTCCCCTCCGGCGCAGCCGGGTGGCTGACACATTCCCTGTGCTCTTCCTCCCCAGGCCCAGATCACAGAGGACTTCCGGGCCCTGAGGAAGGCGGCTGAGGACATGAACCTGTTCAAGAGCAACCACCTGTTTTTCCTCGTCCTGCTGGCCCACATCATCGTCATGGAGAGCATTGCCTGGTTCATCATCTTTTACTTTGGCAATGGCTGGATTCCAACCGTCATCACGGCCTTTGTCCTTGCTACCTCTCAGGTGAGGTGTGGCGTCCGGTGAGGGACCGGTGAGGCCCCCCGACTGTCCCCCGCCCGCTCGCAGAGGCCGGGGACGTAGGAAAGCTGGTGTCCTGAGAGCACCTCTCTCCGCAGGCCCAAGCTGGATGGCTGCAACACGATTACGGCCACTTGTCTGTCTACAAGAAGTCCACCTGGAACCACGTCGTCCACAAGTTCATCATCGGCCACTTAAAGGTAAATACCAGCAGCCCTGGGCGTCTGCCCAGCAGTTAGCGGCTGGCACGGCCTCAGCTCACTCTGCCCGGGGCAAAGTGTCCTCTCGGGTCAGCATCTGTGGCTGCAGAGTACTGCGGCACCCCCGGGAGCCAGGCCTTCCTGCTGGGCTGCGCTGGGCTCTGGGACTAGGCGAGTCCTCCCCTCCTCCGACCTCCCAACCCCGGCTCCGATCCTATCAGGTGGAGAAGCAGGATACTGGTTATGAGGACAGGTCTGTGCCGTTCTTGTGCGTTGACTCCATTGATGATGTTATTTATAGTGTTTGCTCTTTGTCTAAAAACTTATCTAATAAATCCCTATTAGCCTGAAAGGGAGATGCTGTCAGGGAAGTCTCTAGATAAGAGACAACGATCCGCTGAGCCATAGGACTGGAGTTATTCAAGCTCATGGGGAAGTAGTTCCTCTCACAACCCCTCCCTGCACCCCGCCGATGAGGAGGTCACTCTACAGCGCGTTATAGCGAGGCAAGCCCGTAAGAAGACAGGTTGGCCTTGCCAGCGACCTTGTGCTTACCCGATTGGCCAATCTCCTTGATTTTGGAAATAAGTCCTTGCCAGCTCATTCTGAAACATCTCGTTCCCCAGCTTGGCCCTTTCCCAGCAGCACCCAGCTGCTTGTCCTAAGAAAGGCTGTGTCCTAAAGAATCCCATCCCGCCTCACCCCGGCTTGAGAAGAGCTACCTGTCTGGGTTAAGCGGGTCCCCCTCCACCCGCCCCGTGACCCAGATCGCGGGGAGCCCATGGCCGGCCGGCTGTGGATCTGGAGGGGGGCAAACTCCAGCTGAGTTAATAACCAGTCGCCTGCAGCTTGCCTGGCCCTGAGCCTGTGGCAGCCTGAGAACCTGGTTTCTTTCCAGAAATACAGGGGTGAAGGCAGAGGGCGTGCACAGTGGAACGCTTTGTTTTATTTCATCCTCTTGTCTGCTGGATGAAACCCTCCTCAGTATTGGAAAGTAACATTTCACTCCCGACCCACGTTATCCCCACCCGCTTAACAAAGATGGGCTGTGTCCTGTTTCCAGATTCTGGATGGGAGCTGAGAGGGCCTTTCCTGCCTGACGTCTCTCAGTTTTTGCAGGGCCCAGCTCTCGTGTTGGATGGAGGATGAGGCTGGGACAGAGGACTGGCCTCCCTGGAGAATGTGGGTTTATGATGTCAGAGCTCTGGAGTTGGGGGAGGACAGGGTACTTGGGCTCGGAGGTTCTGCACTCACGGCTGGCCGGTCCTCTGCTTGGCTGTGTCCTCCTTGCCGTGTGTAAGCCAGGGGCCCAGCCATGCAGCTCAGCCCGGGGTGCCCCAGGACTAGGAGCCTCACAGCCGGCAGAAACCGCTCCGGTACCCCACAGTCACATGGCTGCGGACAAGCCTTGTAGATCCGTCTGCTCTCCTGGTTCCCTTTGTTGGGAAGAAAGGGGGCCGGCTTTGGGGAGGTCCCCAGAGGCCCTGCTCCCTTGAGTGGTTTAGCACAAGCTGGTGGGGAGCAGAGAACGGGGTGCCGGGCGCTTTGAGGGGCCGGGACCTGCTTCCTACACGCAGCCTGAGCCGCTGCAGGATTGCAGCATGGGCTCTCCCCATCCCGACTTCTGGTGTCTTCTGGCGGATGTTTCTTCCAGAGGATGACCTTGTACAAAGAGTTCTGAGCCATCATACCTCTTTCATTGTCTGGATTGCATGCCAGATAAAATGCACAACACAAGGCCAGCACCGTCCAGACTCCACTCTGGATTCAGTAACCAGGAGACCGCCAGACTTTCCATGCATCATCTCGGGCCACCAAGGGCAGGAACTAGGGTGGGGCAAGTGAGGCACTCGCCGAGGGCACAAAATGTAGGGGGAGGCCAAAAAGACTCGGTAATCAGGATGAAGACCATTCTAATGTGTTTTTTAAATTAATTTATTTATTTTAAAGATTTTATTTGACAGAGAGAGATCACAAATAGGCAGAGAGGCAGGCATGGTGGGGGGGAAGCAGGCTCCCCACCAGAGAGCCTGATGCAGGGCTTGATCCCAGGACTCTGGGACCATGACCCGAGCAGAAGGCAGAGGCTTAACCCACTGAGCCACCCAGGCGCCCCTCTAATGTGTGGTGTTGTTTTTGGGTTTTTTTTTTTAAAGTTAATGCCAAAGAAAATCTACAGAGAACAAAATAGCAACATTTTGAAGAAAGATCAGGGCTGGGCTGGGCCATATTGGAACCTGAGGCAAAAGAAAGAATCTGTGGTCCTATATTTACGTTTGTGTGTATTTTTTTTAATGCGGAGTTAGTCTTTTTCCTCAGAACATGAAAGTAGTTGAGAAGCATTTAAGAGTTAGAAAGCCGGATGGATGAAAGTTCCCAACATTAAAAGAAAGTATATTATTTGTACCGAAACAAAGTTTATTCTTATTTTACTTTGGTTTAAGTTAGTTAAAAATTATTTAAGGGGCGCCCGGGTGGCTGAGTCAGGCGTCCGACTCTTGGTTTCAGCTCAGATCATGATCTCAGGGTCGGGAGATTGAGCCCCACGTCCGGCTCTGCGCTGGGCATGGAGCCTGCTTAAGATTCTCCTCCCTCTCCCTCTGCCCTTCCCCCACTAAATTTTTTTTTTTTAAGTTTTTAAATTAAGATTGACAGTGGGTGGAGAGAAGTCATCCAACTTGGCAATTCTCTCATTTGAAAACGAGACAGACCGTAAAGTCGAGTCGGAAAGTATTGCTGATGCCTTTGTGACCATTTGAGCTCTGACTGGGAGCAGCCCAGGACTTTTGGGCTTGATCCTGGGTCTCCGGCTCCACCAAGGGGACTTTGGCTTCTGGAGCAGTCCACACAACACCTGCCCCGGCCCCCAAGCCCTCGCCCAGCCTCTTCCCTCTGTCAGGAAAGCCCCCCCTCACTCTCACTCTGCCTGGCTCCATCCTCCATGTTCTCTCATCTTTCCTGGCCCCATCTCAGTGTGCCTGGGGCCCGCACTCTGTCTTGCCAGGCAAGGGCTGGCCTCGGGACCCCTGCTTCATCCTTAGGGCTGCTCCTTATCCCAGGCCCAGCAGGACTTCTGGGTGGGAAGACTAAGTAGGGCTCTGCCTGGTGAAGGAAGGGAGAGGATCCCAGCAGACGACTAGCTCTGTCCGGAGAGAGCCAGACGGCCTCCCCTAGCTGACTCACCTGCCGGGGCATTCACAGCTCACCTCTCTTTCCTTCTTTCATTCATTCCACGAACATCCCTGGGTTGGTGTATTTTAAACATCGTCGTACTCCTAACTCACCGTGCCCCTCAATTTCTTTGTGCTGGAGACTTTCCATGTGACCTGTCCCAGGAATCGGGCTCCTTCTGGCTGGAAAGGTGAATGTGTCGTCTGTTCCTCAGTCCTCTGAGCCCTCGCTCACTGACATTTTTGTTGTGTTGCTGTTTTTCTGCTCTGATGGGTTTTGAGACCCACGTGCTTACAGGCGGAGGCCACAGCTGTGCCCGGCCACGCGTCTCCGAGTCCAAAGACCGTGTTTGGGCCAAAAGTATCTTCTAAGTAAAATGTTTGTTTTAGCAATTAGTCCTCTCTGTGGATGGCCAGACCCTTGGCCTAAGCGTTGACTGATCAAGATGTAGTTCACCAGTAGAGTGAAGTCAGAAGGGTCCCATTTCCTTCTACGGCCACAGGGCAACTTGGGGGACAGGCATACCTCCCACGCGAGCCAAGAGCTTGTGTTGGTGAGACAGAAATTTATGACCTTGAGATAAATACCCAGGCAGTGCTTCTTGTCTCCTAGGATCATGGTTTTATATTTTCATGTTAGAACCTGGGAGCTCTTCCCTGTTCCTGTTGGCGATGGCGTATTAAGCCTTCCTGTGGCCTTTCAGGGGGGACCTCCCTGGGTCCTCACCACTCAGGGCAGCAAGATCCATCTGGATGTTGGGGCGTCTCCTGCCAACTGCTTGTAGAATATTCATGATTTATGCAACTGTTGTCCTAATCGATGTGGGAACACCTTTGTCACCCCCAAAAGAAACTTCTCCCCTCTTAGCTGCTGCCTCCCAACCCCTCATCCCTCCCACGCGTCCCCAACCCCAGCCCTAGGCAACCACTGACCTCGCTATCTCTAGATTCTCTACTCTGGACATTTCCTCTCAATGGAGCCACGTCCGTGGTTCTTTGTGTCTGGCTCCCGTCCCCTTGGCATGAAGTTTTCAAGGTTCGTTTGCAGTGTGGCGGGTGCCTCATACCTTTCTCCTACCTTCTACCTCGCTGCGGCACAGCCCAACCGTTTCCACCTGTTGGTCACTTTGAACAATGGGAACGTGCGTGTACAATTTTGTGTAGCCACGTTTTCATTTCTCTTGGGTACACGCCTAGGAGCACAATCCTGGGCCGCGTAGCGGAGACCCCCTTCTTACCGTTCCTGAAACAGAAGTGTTTCTGCTTGTAGAACATGGCCCTCGGGGGTTGTGTGGAGGCAGAGGGGTGGGGGGGGCTCACCCCGGCCGAGGCTGGCCTCGCCCCCCGTTGCTGTATAGGGGGGGAAACGGGCCTGGAGGGACAGCCTGGCTTGGCTCCCTTCACACGCCCGAGCCTCGGGGCGGGCAGGGCGGCATTCGGAGGCTGGTGGGGTGGGGAGGAGCGGGGATGGGGGGCCAAGGCCCTGTGTATGACAGTGGAGTCGGTTCTGGGTCTTGGCGATGCTGGGGTCGGGTCCCCCAGAGAACTGTGCCACTCACCCTGTGTCCCCCCCACCCCACCCCAGGGTGCCTCCGCCAACTGGTGGAACCATCGCCACTTCCAGCACCACGCCAAGCCCAACATCTTCCACAAGGACCCTGATGTGAACATGCTGCACGTGTTCGTCCTGGGCGAGTCGCAGCCCATAGAGGTAGGCCAAAGGGTCAGTGCTGATGTGGAGATGTGGAAAGTGTGCCCCCTGGGCGGGAACCCGGGAAGGAATCCTGTGGGCTGCAGAGTCATCCGAACACGAATTTGGATGGAATGGCCTTCTGCATACATAATGAGCCTTAGATGCCTTTCTCCCTCCCGTGGGCTGGGGAAGAACGCTTCCTGGCTGGTTTCTTCCTGGGGGCCAGGGAGCTCTGGTCCCGGTTCACAGGCAAGCACAGGTCCAAGCCTTGAATGTGGTCCCCAAAACCAGCTCAAGGAAACCCTGCTGGGAGAATCACAGTCCTCGATGGCAAGAGGGACCTCAGCGTGGGCTGGTCCAACCTGCTTCCCCAGACATGTTTCAGGATCCTATAGTTCAGTGGCCAGCCTAGGGCAAGGCCCCGATCTGACAGTGAGGTCGTTCACTTCCCCTGTAGGACATGGTCTTATTTTTATGTTAGCTCAATTTTTATTATAAATAGAGAAGTTACCTATTTAACATTACACATTTAAATATCAGAGAAGTATACAAAATTACAAGTGAATCTGCTATTATCTCCCTCCTCCCCCTTTGCCCCAAATATCATTCCCCTGAGGATAGCCCACAGGACATAAATCCTTCCAGATGGCTTTTATGTGTACATTCATTTTGTTTCTATTTATTTTTTAAAGATTTTATTTATTTGAGAGGGAGAGTGCGTGTGCATGTGCAATTAAGGGGAGGGTCAGAGAGAGAGGGAGAAGCAGACTCCCCGCCAAGCAGGGATTGTGCTGTGGGTGTTTGAGGGTTGGGGGAGGACTAGCAGGGAGGCTGTTGAGAAATGTTTCACCTTTAGCTACTGCCTTTTGGCTGTGCAGGAATACAAGTTACGGCCTCTCAGCCCACCAGGGCTCCATCTTTTGACGTACTATTGCCTGCTTCTTGGTGTTGTGTAGTCCTGGTGGGAAGAGGAGAGGGGGTTCTGGAAACCTGGTACTCACCAGTGAAGTGATTCTCTTCTCTGTTGGGGCCTCGATTTGGGAACTATTAGGTACCCTCTCCTGTGTGCTGTCCCTCCCCATTCTAGAATTTGGGCCTCTGGTGTGTATGGAGGCACTCGGGTAAAGTGTTCAGGCCAGTTGCAATATATGTTAGGAACAAGGCTTCGGAGAGGATTTGAGCTAGAGGGGAATGCACTAGAGGCTTTGTTTTAATCTGCTTCTTTGGCATTTGGTGTAACTGCCTTCTGTTTCTGGTGGGGAGCATGGCTCCTTTGTCTTTACTGTCTTCTGATGGAGAAGGCTGGGGGCTCCCTGTTGCCACCAGAGCCATGCTGGGCTCTGCTTGGATCAGGACTGAGGCCTAAGTTCGTGGCTTGCTCTGAAAACCAGGTATCAGAGTCCCCATCCCCTCTTTTTATTTCACTACTACTACTACTACTACTACTATTAACATACTTGTTATAGAAATAAAGTTTGTACTTGAAAAAAAAAAAGGAGGCAAGCAGCACGTACTTTGGAAGAGAATATAATCCCTGCCTGGTCAGCAAGGCTGCCGGCTTCCCAAGCACAGTGCGTTGTCTAATTTCCCCCGCGATCGACAATGTCGCAGAAAACCCGCGATCCTAGGACCCTGGGATCATGACCTGAGCCGAAGACAGACACTTAACCACATGAGCCACCCAGGTGCCCAGCACATATGCACTTTAAAAACCAAAATTAAGGGCACCTGGGTGGCTCAGTGGGTTAAAGCCTCTGCCTTTGGCTCAGGTCATAATCTCAGGGTCCTGGGATTGAGTCCCGTGTCAGGCTCTCTGCTCAGTAAGGAGCCTGCTTCTCTGCCTGCCTCCATGCCTACGTGTGATCTCTCGCTCTCTGTCAAATAAATAAAATCTTTAAAAAAAATTAAAACTTAGACATTCTGTTCTGTAACTTGCCACCTTACCAGACACGGACCTCTTTCGGGAGTCCAAGTGCGTTGGTCTTTGCCTGGGTCTGTTCGGTGCTCCCGTGTATTTCTAAACCATGATCTAACCATGTTATTTTGTAAGATAGGAAACCTGTTGCTAATTCTGTTTCTTTTTAATCAAAGCACCCCTCCAATGCATTTAAAGAATGCTATCATTGAAACACATTTCTTTCTTTCTTTCTTTTTTTTTTTTTTTGAAAGTAGAGCCCCTTGGGGACAGCCTCTGTGTTAGGGTTTAATTTACCAAAAAATCTACCTGTGCTTTGCTTTCTGGAGATCTGGTGACGAAGTAAGACCAAGTTTAGAAGATCATATGCTGCGTCTGTGCAGCTGTTAGTCATCCCAGTGCCAGGCACAGAGGAGGGGCTCAGGAGGGGCTCAGTAAGCCCCTGTCAAGCGAGGCCCATTGAGGCAGGAGCAGCGCCTCGGATTCCCACCTGTGCTGTATTCCCGACACTGTGAGCATCCGAGGCTTGAAACGAGGTGAGGGGAGGGCCTGTTCCTCCAGTTCTGGCTTGCACCTTGCCTTTCCCATCTCAGTTCCACCCAAGAGAATATCCGAGCCAAAACGCGGGTTTTCTGCGAGACGTCGTCGATCGCGGGGGAAATTAGACAACGCAGTGTGCTTGGGAAGCCGGCAGCCTCGCTGACCAGGCAGGGATTATATTCTCTTCCAAAGTACGTGCTGCTTGCCTCCTTCTTCTAGCAAGCAGCTCGCTAGCCTGGGTTAGTCGTGTCCAGATAATGCAGCTAATTAACTGGGGGCCTTCTGATGAGCGAACACAAGGCTTCCCTTTTTGTGTGAGGCTCCAAGTTGAGAGCTGCTGGCTGTCCTCTGCCAGATGTTGTCTGCGTCCCTAGCAACAGAAACCTAGTCTCACGAGCTCTGCTGGCAGGAAGGCTCTCCGCTCTGCGCTGCGGGCGGCGAAGCCTTCTTCCAACACCTCCCCCACCAGACACCTCTTGAATGGCGGCCTTGAGGTCGGTGCTGGGTGCGAGATTTGGGAAATCTGGTTATCCCGTTGCTAGTAGCATTTGAAAGACCACAGCCGGGGCTACAGTACCCATGGACATCCTCTCCTCTTACACACGTGAGGGGGGAAAAGGCCAGATTATTTGCTGGGATCGCGGTCGAGCGGTGTCCCCAAGGGCATGCTCCCACCCTGGCAGCAGTGGGTCCGATGGCCTTGTCTCTTGCCAGGCCCACTTCCCACACACCACAGCAGGGCCACCCACCGGCCCGACATCACCAGACTTTGGGTCTGTTGAGCAACCCTCTGGCCTCCAGAGCAAGGAGGTCAGGCCTCTTATCTCCAAGCCCAGGTAAACAAACCAGCTCCAAAGGGCTAGGGAGAAATTAAGTAGAGGGATCTCAGCACTGAAGCCCCTTTCCTTGTGAGTTCTCTGCCTTTTGGTCTCATTTATGACTTCTGGGAGGATTTTGTTTGTTTTATGTAACAAGAGGTATTCACTTTTTTTTTTGCTGCCTGCAGATTCCTTTAATTTCTTTCATGCTTAGAAAGTTCTTTTTTTCTTTTTTTAGACTTTATTTTTATTTTTAAGTAGTCTCTCCACCCAGTGTGGGGCTCGAACTCACAACCTCGAGATCAAGAGTTCACGCTCTACCGACGGAGCCAGACAGGGGCCCCAGGAAAGTTGTTCATATGTATTATTTTCAGTGTTTTGCAGCTTCGCTTTTGAACTAACTTTGGCCAGAAGGGCAGTGGGTAGGTTGGTGTCCACCTTTCACGTTTCTGGAGTCAGCCAAGTTCCCCAGCACCCCTGTCGGGGGGCACGGCCCCACCTGTGCTGGGGGCACCCCCTGTAGCCCTGCGCCTAGGCTGGGCGGTCGGCCTCACACAGGGGCACCGTCTGCGAGCCTTGGGCAGCCCTCCTAGCAAGAGTCGCCGTCCTCACGCTCCGTCAGTAAGGCCTGTTCCTCAAACCTCTTTTTCCTTCTCTTAGAAGAGTTTTATACTTTTCTTTATGCATCTCATGGGTGTTTCTTTTCCTGTTCAGTCCTGGGTCCATCCTGCTTTGGTTATGGAGATCGGTGTTTCTCCAGGGTTTCGGGAAGCTGTTGATTCTGGATGGTTCGCTTCTGCCCAGCTGGTGTCCACTCAGGCCTCTCTGGGACTCTAGTTGTCTTTCAGCTGATTCTTTGGAGTTTCCTGGGTAGACAGTTACATCCTTGAAAATAACGAAAAGGTACTCTTTCTCATAGCTCCATCCTCTTATTTCTGGAGCTTCCAGAACAGTATCAAACAGAGGTGAATTCAGCAGCAGGCTTCGCCCCTCCTTTTATCTACCTCACAGCCCAGAGGGGAACGGGGATGCCATTATCCTCGTGGCACTGAGGCCGGCTTTCGGAACCTGAGTGTCTGTGCCTCCCCTCCCCAGATGCTGCCTTTCCACCCACGTGGGATGCTCTCTCTGCCCCACTGCCTGTCTGCAGCCGACCGTCCCAGCTGCTTGCTTCAGGCAGACCTTTGTGAGCTGGCCAAGGGACCAGTCCTCCCTTGGAACAACCAGGGTCCTCCTCTCAGGGCCTATGGACCGGGGGCCTTGTCATTCTGTGCATGCCCAGCCTGGCCACATAGCTCATTTCTCTCTGTGAGTTTGCAGGTTCCCAGGGGCAGGGACTGGGCTTGGCGACAGCTCCCCTCCCCCAACCCTGAAGGGACAAGGAAGGCCCTTGTCACTCCTCAGACATTTTGTTCCAAAGCTGGAAAGTCCCCTGCGCATGCCCTTGGCATGCACTCCAGCTGCAATCCCAGCCCGGCCCGGGGTCTGTGGAGAGGCAGGGCACAGAAGGGCCAGCCCAGCCTGGGCAGGGGGGGGGGACCTCTGGGAAACCAGGCCACCAGAGCTGGCAGGGCGCTCCCTCCCTTGGCCCCGGTTTGCATCCCCTGTGAGCCTCTGCTTGAGAATGAGTCAAAGGGAGCCGTCGGTCTCGACCACGACAAGCCACCTTGTCCGAGTGAAAGCACGCTCTGTCTTCCCTGAGTCTCACCAAGGACAGCACTGCCACCCGAGCTTTCTCGGGAGACAGAGGAGGTGCGGGGAGGAGGGCAGACTCTGACTGAGTCCGCACACCCAGCACTGGGCCAGGCCTGGCCCGCGGGACGTCATGTCACCTTTGCTTAACCATGAGCCAGGGGCTACCGACATGCCCATTTCAGATATGGAAGGACTAAGGCCGAGAGATGTGAGCTAACTTGCTGGAGGTTCCAGTGGGAAAAGGCAGCACCACCACCCAAACCCAGACTGTCTTGCTCCAAGCCGGGGCTTCTGGGTCCTGCAGGAGCCTGCCCGGGGCCACCACCTGCTGGACCCTAGGGAACGGGCTTATTGGGTCACTCCAGCTTTCTAGTGACTTGAGATGCCGGGAGCCCTCCCCCCAGCTCAGTACGTTCTAGACCCCTCTTCCATGTCTCCCTGCGCCCACGACTTACATGGCTAGATGCTGGCAGAGAGCCGAGCCGGCAAGGTAGCCAGAAACCGGTGCTGTGGGCCAGCCAGACCCCGGCAGGTGGTCTGCAATGTGCTGCCCCACCCGAAGTCACTGAGATGGGAACAGACGAGCAGTGACAGTCCAGTGTGTCACCACACACGGCCGTGTGTGTCTCTGTGACCGCAGCTCACCGTTCTGTCCCTGAAGGACTGTGATGCCCACCTCATCGGCCGGTCCCCCAGCGGCCCTGGGAAGTACCCATCAGACCCCTTGGGACCCACAGCTCATGGCGGGGCAGAGGAGGGGGCCGTGTGTGTGAAGCCTTTTGCCCAAGTACTGAACTGTGTCTGAGGCCCGAGGCCCTGCCTCCCGGAGCCTGGGAACCACCAGGGTCCAACAGAGAGGCCCGGGGACCCGGCAGCTCCTGCAGGACCGTCTGCAACACGGAGGGGGCCCACATGAGAGCCAGGAGTGTCCACAGGCCAGGGGCAGTCGGGCGAGCATCAGCATATGTGATCTGTCGCTCTTCAGGGGTCACTATAAATCAGTGGGAATGGCGTGCCTACTACGGAAACACGACTTCGGATGAATTCTCTGGTACCCCCGGCCCAACCCCAGCAGCCTAGGCACCTTGGAGTCCTTCTATGGGGACTCAGGCCTGCCCACTTGCCTGGGCTGCCCTTAGTGTTCTCTTCCCAGGAGTTTAACCAACCCGAGAGGGTCCTTGGGGCCTGGGGCCACCTCCTGGGGTGACCCGTGGGCAGAGGTGGGGCAGGGAGGGCTCCTGTTTGGGGCTGAGAAGCCTGCAGACAGAGGCTGGGCCTGCGGGTCTGTTTCCTGGCTTCTGGGAGGAGGTTAGGGCAGGATCCAGGGGCCTGGTCTGTAGGTCACATGCTCCCTGGAATCCCAGACCACAGTGTTCCCCACCCGACGGGCCGCTGGGGGTGGGAGGGGTGCCCCTCTACTCCCTCCTCTGAGAAATCTTCCAAGGCCAGCCTCGGGCCCGGCCTTAGTGACCATCCCTGTGCCAATGGCCACACTTTCTGGGGATGAGTGAGACCCCTGCCAGGGCAAGGAGGCCACACGGGACAAAGGGGTCGGTTCTAGTGGTGCTTCAGCCCGACGGGCCGTCACCATGGCTGCTGGTGCCAAGAGGTCCCTCCCAGCCAGGGCTCCTCCTTTCAGGAGCCATGGGCTCCCCCTGTGATTTTAACGGTCGTTTCCCTCTTTGCTCACCCCTGCAGACAGGGGCGTCATCTTAGCCAACATCCGGGGTCTCTCCATCCGCGCTTCCATCTCCTGAGTACAATATGTAGGAATGAGCCCCTGCAAAGGGCTGGATCTGGGGAACGGCGAGGGAGGCGCCATGTCCCAGGGGCCAGCCCGGCCCTTATGCCTGTGTTCTCATCGGCTCCTCTAAACCACCAGTGATTTTGGGTGCCAAATGGGGTGGGGGTTCGGGGCTCTTGCAGGTGATCTTGGCACATCTTGGCACCGAAAGCAAGAACAGGGGCCACTCTTTGAGCAACATCTTACGGTCTCAGTCCCCAAGGAGCGAGGTGGGCTGGTTTGCAGAGGGCTGGACCCTAGCATTCCAGGGCTCCAGGGACCCCATGAGGCAGGGGCTCCCCTACAAGCCCGTGCTCAGCATGGCCTGAGCGGCTTTGGGCAGTGAGGACCCCCAGGCCCCAGTGCGGCCCTCCTCGCTCTGGGCATCAGGGTACCCAGGGTGGGTCCCCAGCCTGCCGGCATCCTCGACTGAGAGTTTCCTGCCTGGGAGAGGCGATTAGCTTTGGGAAATTGCCGGAGGCCCTGGGGGGAAAGACTGATAGCAGTTCCCCGGGCCCTTATCGGCATTCTCCCGGCTGCTGCCGGCCCTGGGGGGCTCCCCAGTGTGCCCCGGGGGCTTCTCTGACTCTCAAAGGGCTGGAGACTGGAGCCAAGGAGCTCCCTCTGTGGGGCCCGGTGAGGCCCTGTATGAGCTGTTCATTTGCGCCTTCGCCGCACAAACATTTATTTAGCACCTGTCATGGGGGCTCCGAGTCAGTTTTCTTGGGCTCAGATCCCAGCGGGGCCCATTTCTCGTGTGGCTTTGAGCGGTGGTTTGACCCTGAGCCCCAGCCTTGTGGGCTGGCGGAGGAGGGTGGGACCTGGGGCCGAGGAAATGGCGGCCAGTGCTGGCCGGGGCAGCTGGGAGCCAGACGGCCGGAGCGGCCCAGCCTGGGGGCCCAGGGTGCGGACTGACAGGACAGGAGCGGGGACTGCAGAGCAGGTTGGGGCGGGCAGGGGGGCCAGCGGCTGGGGCCTGAGGGGGGCCGGGTGCTCACCCTCTCTTCTCTCTCCTCAGTACGGCAAGAAGAAACTCAAATACCTGCCTTACAATCACCAGCACGAGTACTTCTTCCTGAGTGAGTGCTGGGGGCCCCCTCCCTGACCACCCCCCAGAACGGCCATCTGTGTCCCCGCCAACCACCTGCCGCCCCTTCAGACCCAGGAATCGCCCCTAAGCCTGTTCGAGTGCAAAGCCAGCCCCCCCCCCCGCCCCCGCGAACGGCTTCCGGGACCCGGAGGCCCAGGGTGCCACACTCAAGGGCCCCTTGTGCGGAGAGGGGCGGGGGGAGGGGCAGCCGGTTGGGGGAGGGGGAGGTGTGCTCCCAGCACCCCCTCAGGCCCAGTTCGCTGACTCTGCCTGCGAGATGCAGAGCTGGGCCCCCATTCAGTGCTCACCAGGCTCCCCCCGAATGACTGGTCCGGCGTGGTGGGGCAGGACAGATGGGGGCGTCTGTAAGCGCCTCTGCTCTCCCCACAGTCGGGCCACCGCTGCTCATCCCCGTGTATTTCCAGTACCAGATCATCATGACCATGATCGTACGGCACGACTGGGTGGTGAGTCAGGGGGTACGGCTGGCCTGGGCTGTGGGGGGGGCAGGGGCAGGGGGCCCTGGGGATCGGCTCGATGCCCCCCGGGCCCTGCGTCACTCAGTAAGGGAACATGCTCTGGGGTGGCCAGGAGCCAGGGAGGCCACAGCCGTCCACGTTCCCTGGCTACCCACACACTGTGGGGCCAGTGAGGGGCCGTGGCTTTTGCCGAGCTCCCCCAGAAGGCTGGGCCCGCCTGCCTGCCACTCCGGCCATCGCCTCCCACGTACCCACGTCCTGTGCGGCCCCGAGAGCCCACGGGCCGGGGACCACTGCGCTCCACGTGCTCAAGGGAGGGCAGCTGGGCAGAGGCTGGGCTGACAGATGGGTTTGTTTGCTCAAGCTGCCCACCAAAGCCGCCCTGTCCCACGACAGTGCTCACAACTCTGGAGGCCAGAAGTCCCAGACGAGGTGCTGTCGGCGCGGGTCCTTCTGAGGGTGGTTGGGGAGGACCAGGTCCAGGCTAGGGTCCTCGGCGGCCAGGCAGCTAGGTCTTCTGTGTGTCGGCGTCACCGTCCCCGTGAGCACCTGTGTCTGCGTCCGGGGTCCCCTTTCTTAAGAACGCCGGTCGCAGTGGACTAGGGCTGCAGCTTAGTGAATTACATCGGCCATGACCCTGTCTCCAAATAAGGTCACTCGAGGCCTTGGGATTAGGGCTTCAACATGTGCATTTTAGGGGACACAATCCAGCCTGTAACACCAGGCTTGGAGTCACCAGATTCTGTGTCCAGAGAACGAGGGCGAGGGGCACGTCCCTGTCCTTGGCATTATGTGTGCATGGGCAGGATTCGGCTTAAAAGGTGGACGGAATGACCTGGATGGAGCAGTCAGCCATGGGCGGAGCTTGCTTGTGGGAGAGCGGGTTTTGTGGGGACAGGGACAGGGCCTCCCTGTCCTGGACACCCAGTGAAGGGACCCTTAGGTATTGCAGGGTTTTTTTGTTTTTTTTTTTTTAAACCCAGTTTCATCAGTGAAAATATTGAGACTCTGAGAGCTTGGGACTTCCCTAGGGTGACAGCAGGGTCGGACGCTAGAACCTAGGCGGTGTCCCGTACTCTGCCCGCACTTCAGCCGCCAGCCTCTCTCGAATAACACCAACCTCCCTCGTATTTCTGGAGCGTCCGCAGGGCTTCCAAGTCCTTTGCTTCGAACTCTCTCGTTGAAACTGTGGGCAAAGGGGCCACACCTGTGGATTGGTGTTCTGGAAGTCGCTTCCAAGTCCTTTGCTTCGAACTCTCTCGTTGAAACTGTGGGCAAAGGGGCGACACCTGTGGATTGGTGTTCTGGAAGTCTCTGCCAGCCCTGTATTGGTAGAACCTGTACCACCCACTTCTAGGATTTTCCAGAAGTGAGCGTTTTTTCTGTACTTCCTGCGTCCCAGCATGGCCCCCCACGTTATGACATTTGACCCTGGCTTAAGAGCACAATGACACGGGCCGCAGGGACAGAGTTTCTGTGTCAGCTGCGCCATGGGAATTTGAACCCAGATCTCTCACCTATGGTAACTTGCTGTTCCCACGGGGCTCCCCGGGCCCTGGAAGGAGCCACACAGCTGGAGAGGAGCTCAAGCCAGGCCGGGTGGGGTTTCATGGTGCTGCTGGGCGGGATTCCATCAGCTTCTGTGGCAGGTGACTCCTGCCTGAACATATACTTTTTTTTTTTTTTTAAACTGTGCTTATTCCCCAAGGGACAAAGCACTCAATAAGGACAGCACAGGAAGGAGAGAAGACTGTGTGCCTGCCTGGGATCGGATGCCAGACCCAGGGAAATTTGATAGGGCCCCAACTCGGTGGTGGGGAGACAGGGCAGCCCTGCCTTTGCCCCTGCTGGGGAGCAGGTCTCCAGCTGGGTGGGAGGGACAAGTCTCCAGCCTTGGGCTCCTTCTCTGAAACAGCTGCCTGCAATCAGTGCTCGGGGCTGGGGATTCAGGGCAGATGAGGTCCGGTGCCCCCACCCCAGGCGTCCATGACTGTGTGGGGCAGAGGTGGGTCCGGCGCTGGGCTTTTCTTTTGTTTTTTGTTTGTTTGTTTTTAAGATTTTATTTATTTATTTGACAGAGAGAGAGAGACAGTGACAGAGGGAACATAAGCGGAGAGAGTGGGAAAGGGAGAAGCAGGCCTCCCGCTGAGCAGGGAGCCCGATGCGGGGCTCGATCCCAAGACCCTGGGATCCTGACCTGAGCCGAAGGCAGATGCTTAATGACTGAGCCACCCAGGTGCCCCCGGGCTTTTCTGATTTACAGTAACAGTGAGCTTAGGTGCCAAGTGCAGCCCTGGCTTTGGGCCGTGGTCCTCAACGGGAGCAACTCTCTTGGGCCAGCCGGCAACACCTGGAGACCTGTTTGATGGTCACAACACAGGGGAAATCAAGCGCTCCTGGCATCGGGCATCTGGGGGGCACCTAGCCGGGGATCCTGCCGAGTATTGTGTGAGGCACGGCAAAGCCCCCAACGGTGAGGGCTTTTCCAGGCCCAGATGCCAGGTATGGGGAGGAGAGGGGCTGAGAGCCTCAAGGACGGAGGTGTTTACAGTCCTGGCAGTGCTGGGTTGTGGCCACATCCTGGAGATGCTTCCCAGCCTCCCTCCCTGGAGGGTCTCTGCGTCCGACACCACGGACCTCTCTCTCCTGAAACCTTCCCTGTCAGCTTCCAGATCCCACCTCTGCTGGTTCTCCTCCACCTCTCTGTTCCCCCACATCTGCTTTACACCTTACCCCTGCAGCCCGTGGTCCCGTGGTCATAGGTCGCTCTGCTTGAGAAGAGATAAGCATCTTCCTCCGTGCATATGCAGTTCTCTCTGCCGCACTAGGTGCACACACAAATGAAACGAAGGGGAACGTGATGGACAGTAGGACCGCCACACTTGCTTCTCCCGCCCCCTTAGAGAGCCCTCGCTGGATCCCAGGTCACGCCCGGGGCCTACTGCCGACCCTCCAGACTCTCCCTTCCCCTGGACCCCCTTCTCAGCTGATAGCACACATGCGGGGACCAGCCTGGATTCCTCACGACTAAGCTGTTCCAAATGCAAACTCCCGGCCTCCTAGATCGTTCTGGAATCTGTATCACCTCTTCGGGGCTATGGGCCCTGCTCTCGGTCTCCATCAGTTCGTGTCTGGGCTACCGAAATAACCTAATCCTTCCATCTCCAGTTGGCAGGGCTCTATTTTAAGATTTGAATGTGACTGCGTTCCTCCGGCGTGTAAGGCTCGCGGCAGTTTTCCGTTGGCTGAGAGGTAGAGGTCAGCGTCCTGAGGCAGACACAGCCTGGCCGAATCCCCCACCCTCTGGCGAGCACATGGGACACAGGGTCTGCTCATATACCCAGCCCCCTGCCTGTTCGCCTCCGCTCATCGCACTGCGGTCTTGCCTATCTGGGCTTTTTTCCATACCGTCATTCTGCAAATGTGTCATGCTGTTCTTGACCTCTGACGTAGCCCAGCCCAGCCCAGCTCAGGCATCACCTCCCAACGAGGGCCTTTCCTAAATCCGAACATCACGTCAGGACCACGCGCGTGCTCCCCTTGCTGCTGTCCCCTTCCGTATGATATCGAAGGGATCTCTGTATAAGACCAGGCTCCCGAAGGAGCGGCTTTGGCTCCTAGCACCCAGCTCCGCCCGCGGGTAGAGAGGAGGCATGCACGGGATTCGTGGAGCTTGACTGCACATAGACTTGAGGATGAGTTTGTCAAGCAGAAGAGAGGGGCGGGGACAGGAGGCCCCGGTGGAAGTGAGGCCGGGTGCACGTGGGTCCAGAGCCTGGCTGCATGGGGGTGCGTGGACCGGCACGTGGGGGCGGGATTTCATCCAGTATCCTCTGGTGGGGAAGGAGGTGGGTGGGGGCTTTGAGGATGGCAGCGTCAAGGTCCACATTAAGAAGATCTCCATGGCGACCAAGCTTGAAGGGACTGGATTAGAGTCATTCAGAGCTTTTCCTTATGGACTACACTCGCCGTTGCAACACACAGCCAACCCATGTCCAACTTCAGTGGGAGGTTCCCTCCCCATCCCACAGATGGGGACACAGAGGCCCAGCTGAGTACATCACCTACAGCCACACAGAGCCAGCAGGGGAGCTGGGACTCACACGGGCAGCCCGACCCAGGGCCTGTGCTCGGATCACTACCCTGCTGGGACTTGGGGGAGGAAAAGTGATGGGGGAGAGGAAACCATGCAAAGGCCCTGAGGCGGAAAGAAGCTGGGTCAGGGTGGCTCAAGAGAGAGCCGTTCCTGATCCCACCGAGCTCTGTGGGAAAGGCGGGTTCTATTTGGGGCTAAGAAGGAGGCTCTGGTTGCCATGGTACCCGAGGGCGAGCGGGAGACCCATGGGAGACTCTGGCTATGGCCCAGTGGAGGCACTCAGACTTGGGATGCAGAGAGGAGATAGAGACCTCCTCAGAGTGCCTGCCTGTGGGGGTGCTGTGGAGGGGCAGGCGGCAGGGCTGCCGAGGGAAGCGCTCACCCAGGTGAGGGAAGACCTGCAGGCTCGGGATCCCATGGCCATCCCAGAGAGGGGCAGGAAGGGAGAGGGGACAGGAAGAGAACTGGGCATGGGAGGGGGACCAGCATGTCAGAGATGGCTGGGGGGCCCTTATGGAGAGGCTGGGCTGTGACGCTGGCCTTTGTCCTGCTAAGAAGGAGATTCCCAGGTGTTGATGGGTTAGAAGACAGTGAAGGGCAGTTTTGGTGGGGGCAGGGCGGTCTGTGTACCTTCAGAATCCCTGGAACCACGAAAGGGCTGCTCCTGGCTGACATCTGGTCCCTGCTCTGTTTCCCTGAAGCAGAGCCCCAGTGCCCTCCTGCTGCTCAGACACTCAGCATTTCCCCAGGAGCAAAGACGGTCACCAACCCTGTGCAAGCAAGCGTCACATGCTCCGTGGACCTGGTGCCCAGCTTCCTCGAGGCCCGCTGGGGGTTCTTGGACACGTTTGCCTCGAGGGGCATGTGAGGGGCTGTGTGCACATCGGTGGTCAGGACACGGAGCCAGGGCGGGTAGCAGCCCTGGGTCAAATCCCGTTCTCTCTGCAGGACTTGGCCTGGGCCGTGAGCTACTATGCTCGGTTCTTCATCACTTACGTCCCTTTCTATGGCATCCTGGGGGCCGTCATTCTCCTCAACTTCATCAGGTACCTGCCGCTCGGCCTTGACAGGGCTTTGACAGGGGGGCCCCTGTGGGAGGGCTCCGAGCTCCCCGCTTCCTGCCCTGGGCCTCCCGACCTGGCCTCTTGGTGCACCTGCCGGACGGCTGAGGCTGGGGGAGAAGGTCTGTTCCCACCGTGGCCAGACTCCGTGGCCACTCCCGTGGCTCCCACGCTGAGCTGTGCTGTCTTCCAGGTTCCTGGAAAGCCACTGGTTTGTGTGGGTCACACAGATGAACCACATCGTCATGGAGATTGACCGCGAGCCCTACCGTGACTGGTTCAGCAACCAGGTGAGGGCAGCCGGAGCTGGACACTGGGGCCCCGTGGAGCCTGTGGGTCCGTCTCCCCGCCTCCAGCGCTTGGCTGCTCAGTGGGCCCAGGGCCACGCTGGGCTTCCCTGCCTGTAACCTTCCACGGGGAGGGACCAGCAGGGAGTCTGGGTGGACCAAGGTCTCCAGGCCAGGCGGGATGAGAGGGAGGGGTCGGGCCTCCCGGGAAGGAGATGGAGCCCTCATTCTCCTGTCTGCTGCTGGGCTCTTACCCCTCCCCTCCGCAGCTGGCGGCCACCTGCAACGTGGAGCAGTCCTTTTTCAATGACTGGTTCAGCGGGCACCTCAACTTCCAGATCGAGCACCAGTGAGCGCGGGCGGGCGGGCAGGCTGGGAAGGTGGGTGGGAGGAAGGAGGAGGTCACCAGCCCCATCTGGGCATGGGCAGCACGTGGGGGCTACCTCCCTCCCCACTCTGGCCAGGCCTCCAGAGTGCCAGGCCTGGAGCCTGGTTCTGCAGCCCACCCACTGAGGTCGGGGGGAGGGGCTCACCGGCCCATGAGACAGCCACCCCTCCCGTGGGCCCCAGCTTTGTAACCATAGAGAGCTCACACTACTGGTCCCTTGATCCTGCGAGCCTAGCAGGGCAGGGGAACCGATCCCTTCATTGACAGGGAAACTGAGGCACAGCTCTTCCCCACCCCCTGTGTGCCAGCCTCAGTGGCGGGGGCGGGGGGGAGACACACAAGGAGAGCCGCGGACGGGGTCTCCCTCACCCTGTCCCTGCTGTCCCCAGCCTCTTCCCCACCATGCCCCGGCACAACTTGCACAAGGTTGCGCCGCTGGTGAAGTCTCTGTGCACCAAGCACGGCATCAAGTATCAGGAGAAGCCGCTGCTGAGGGCCCTGCAGGACATCATCAGGTAAGGGGGGGTGTCAGCGGCTGCTGGAGCCCCTCGAGGTCCCTAGGGCTCAGGGAAGAGACCGAGAGGTACGCAGCTGGAACTGGCCACGGTGAGACTGATGGCCACCAGAGGGCACGAGCCCCCGGGGCCCAAGTGTCCCCACGAGGGCCCCTCCCTTACTAAGAAGGACACAGCTTCAGCTCTGGGCTGGATAGGGACCCTCCCTTGGTCCTCCCTCAGGCTGTCCCCCAGGGAGCCCTTAGCAGACAACCCTGTAGTCCCGCTGAGAGCCAAGAAGCACCGCCCACCCCCCAGCGTGGCCTCCCCAGCGTCCCCCCCTCCTGGGCCCTGACGGTCCCCTCTTCTTCCCAGGTCCTTGAAGAAGTCTGGGGAGCTGTGGCTGGACGCCTACCTCCACAAATGAAGCAGCAGCCCTGGGGCTGCCCACGGGGAAGGGGGAGCAGGTGGGAGTGCTGGCCACAGGGAGGGGGGCTTTGGTTCTGAGGGGTTCCACAAGGCTGGGGTACATGCTGGTTCGGGGATCCCATTTTTGGTCTATCTCCTGTTTTCCTCCGCTTTCTCTGCGCTTCTGTCTCTAACAGCCTCCCTCATGGGGCTGTCCTCCATCAGGTGGCCCTTCACTTGCTCCCTCCCACCTCCAGGAGCCAAGAGAGATGCTCTGTCCCGGCCCCCAACTTCTGTCCCCAAACTTCTGCCAGGACAGAGGTCCACAGATAGGGCCTGTAACACCCCTGTCTTGCTGCCTGGCCTCTAGGCCTCACACCTCCTTGTCTCGCTCAGATACTTCTGAGGTCCGTGGTGGGTGGGGGTCTTAGTTGGGCACCACGGCTCCCTGGCCCGTAGGCCTGTCCCCACTGTCAGCGTCCCCGTCACTGGTGTTAGGGAGTGTGTGCACCTGGTGCCCCCGGCTCCCTCGTGGCCTGCAGTGGGACCCGGGCCTCCCTGCTGCCACCCCTTCTCTTCAGACGCCCGGGGTCCTGACCGTGATCCCGGCTCCCTTTGCCCACAGCACAGCCAGCTCAGACCTCGGGGCCCAGGCAATTGTCCTCGTCCCGCAGGAGCCCTCTGACCCGGGGCTTGTGCTGTTCCATCCCACCACCTGCCACGTCTCCCCAGCTCCACAGCCTGGGACCCGGGGGCCAAGGGGGCCATCCCGAAGGTGGGCTTGGCCAGGTCAGAGGATCGGCCGGCCTGTTGGCTCAGCCCTGCCCCCTCGCCCCCTAACATCCCCTTCAGCTGTTTGTCCGGGCTGGGCGATCGGACCTTTCTCCAAGGTGCTCTGTTACCTGCCAGGCAGTGCCCACCAGTCTCTAGCTGCTTGGCCAAGTGGCCTTGAGCCCTTCAAGCTGCCGGAGGGCTCCTCGCACAGCCCAGCCCCATGCGGGGGCTGCTGGTGGGGACGTGCTCACACTGTCTTCTGCTCTCGCCTGTCCTCTGGTTTTTTAACCTTTTGTTATAGAGACATTCTGACGGGGTTGGGGGGAGCTGCGACAACGGGGCTGGGCCTTGTCACAACCTTCTACCAGCTGCCCAGCTCACTCACGGAGGCCAACAGGGACCCCAACGGTGGGCGCTGCTGGGGCCGCTGCTGTCCAGAAGGCAGTAGGGGCCCGGGGGGAAGGCAGTCCCAGAGGACGTGACCCTAAGGATCTGGGGGTTTGGGAGTCATCAGGGAGACCTGATGAAGTCAGGTGGAAACTGCAACAAGGAGTTTGGGGCCGGAAGCCAGGCAGCCGAGGGGATGGGGAGTGAGCGGGAGGGAGGGACTCAGGGCTGCTGCGTTCGGAAATCTAACCCACTAACTAGTATTTAGCTTCAGGGGAGGGGAGCAGAACAAGCTCAGAGGGGGGGCGCCTACCGGAGAGAGCTGTAGTCCCCCAGCTCACCCGCCAGGGAGATGCATCTTGTGTGACCGACCTGCGGGTTGCCATGGCGACATGGGCCGGAGGCCCTCCGGCGGAGAGCACAGGCCCCAGGAGCTGTCCTTCCCAGGACACGGAATGGATCCATAGGGAACTGATGTTAATTTTTACCATGTCGCTCCCCCACCCCTACATTTTTTGGAAATAAAAGTAATTTTATTCTCACTTCCTGCACGTTAATGCTAGGCGGGCTATGTCAGGATGGAGGAAGGGGCTTTGTAGCCAGGGGACCAGGGAGAAGACTCATGCTGGTAGAGACTGGCTTTTCGCTGTCCCTTCGCCAACTGCGGTCGGCCTACCCCCATCCCCTGCTGCCTCCCCTCAGCAGAGAACTTCTCTCCCTGTCCACTGAAGTGCGTACACACAAATCCAACTCCAGATGTGGCCGCTGGAGCCAAAGGAGGCTTCCTGGAAGGTCTCTGGAGGGCAGCAAGGAGGAGCTGGCCCGGGCCACCTTCCTGACCTCCCCTTTCCACAACTCTGTCCCCAGTTCCTCGTGGGACCAGCTGTCTGCTCACAGCCTCACCAGCTGACTGGCCTATTGCCAGACTCCCGTTCCCCCATTTTCTGGCCAGTGGACAGAGCGCTGGGGAGCAAAGAGAATCTCAGAAGGGACTTTGGAAAGCCCTGGAGACCTACGCTTCCATCTTGTGGTCCCCACACCCTGGGGAGACGCCCATGCCATGTCAGCCCAGCCCCCCAGCTCACGGGGCAGCGGCAGACAGAGTCCTGGTCTGTCCTACCATCAAGCCTGGGACGTCCAGAGGGCTGTGCCTGGAGCCTTCCGCGGTACCAGCAGCCCAAATGCTGCTCTGCTCCTCTGCCTCCGGGTTGGCTCAGCCGCCAGGTCAAGCTAGATGTGTCCGGGACGGGTTCAACATAGCCAGCACCCGGCCTTGCGTCTCCTCCCAGCAGGGCTGCGGAGGGTCCCAGAGTAGACCCTTGTGGCCTTCCTGTTCTCCCTGTGTCCCCAGTATCATGCGCAGGAACAGCCAGCTGTGCCGGGTAGGGTGGAGGTGATTCCCCAGTGGGTCCGGGGACTCGGCAGTGGGATCCAGGGTTGCAGAAGGAGCCCTGAGCCAGGAGGCAGGGACCCACTGAGTGGCCTTGGGTGAGTCCTCTGGCCTGGCTCTCTGGGCGGGTCTCGCCATTGATTCACCAAAGGCACCGGGCTACAGTGAGGCTGTCACTCTTCCTGCCTGTGAGCCCTCCGCCTGGCCCTTCCAGTAGAGAGGCCTTTGAGGCTGCGAGACCATGAGGTACCCACCTTCCATCCTTCTTATCTGTGACTGTGTTCCACCTCCTGTCTGGGCTGGGCGTGGTACCCTGTCCCCCAGGATGGGACAGTATAGGCTCCCAGGGATGGGGAGGGTGGCGGGGAGGACCGATGGTCTAGGTGGACACTGTGGCTCTGAAGGCACCAGCTAAATGTGGGTTCAGGTCCGTGGGCACTGGAATCTTTGCTGTGGCTTTTTCCCACCACGCCGTCTTCGCGCTCGAGTATTATTACGCCGGCGGCAAGCAGCTGGAAACACCTGTACCTGCTCTCTGCTGAATCCCTTCTGTCCACATACTCCGTGGAGGGTTTTGCCCAACACGGAATCATGGGTTTCCCCACCCCCGCACCTCCCCCAAAGTCATGAGTCCCTGACCCGTGAGGTCCCGAGTGATCACAAGCCCCGAAGCTTCCATTCTCAGGGGAGGCTGGGACCAGAAGGGAAAGGAGTGGCTGGAGGCCATGCGGTGGTGGCGGCCAGATCCCTGCTCCTCACCCAACACTCCGCCAGCCCATCTCCTTCACTCCCTCAAGGGAAGGGCTGTTTCCCAGAACAAGATGTCCCCTGACACCATCATGTCAAATGTCAGACCACTCCCAAGAGGCCCAGCAGCTGGCCAGAGGGGCGGAGACGGTGGAGAGAGGCCTTGGGGAGCTGAGAGTCCGCTCAGCTTGGTGGGTGGCCTGAGCATGTGCAGGGCCCTGGGGCCCAGAGGAGGGGTTGACAGAGTGGCCTGGGCTGTGTGTGGACCTGGAGCCCCCCAGGGGAACTGGCAAGTTGCTGAGGCATCCGGTGGGACACTCAGGAACCCTCCTGGTCCTTTGGGAGGAGCGAGGAGGCCTATGGTGATGAGGGGCGGGGTGGAGGTGGCTGGCAGCCCTGGACTCCCGCTGCCCTTGGGAGTCACCAACCACTGCTCCGGAGACAGGGCCTTGTGCCAATCGGGACACTACTTCGCTGTCCCAGCTGCTCCGTCCCTGGAGAGATGTGCCCCTTTGGATGAGATGCAGCTTCTTGAAGAGACCCTGGTCTGACGCCTGTCCTGGTAACGATAAGCTGTGGGTCCCAGGGAGTGCCTACAACCTCTAAGGAAGAAACTGAGGCCCAAGAGGAAGGCATGGCCCAGGTCTGGAACTCCGGGTTTCTCTTGGCCGCATTCGACGTTTCTGGTCAGACTAGCCCAAGCCAAATCACCCGGTTCAAGAGCAAGTGTTCAGGAGAATTAGGGACAAGTCCTGAGAGCTTGGAAAGGGCCAAGCGGAAGAGGCAGCCAGGCACTCCCAGATGTTTCTGGTCAGACTAGACCTGCCGGGGCAGAGGTGTGTGTATGTGTGTGAAAGCCCCGTGAAAGGTCTGTGACCTAGCCTACCACATACGAGTTCCTTCATAACCCAGACCAGCCACTCAACATTACAGGCAGGGCTGGCTCTTGTGAATCTGCTTTCCCACCATCTGCCCGGGATGCCCACGGGAGACTCCGTCCATGCCGGTTGACGGAAGGAACAAATCAGCAAGTCCCGGCTGCCCCACAGTCTTTCTGCTTTTCCTCTGTGCTCAAGACTGCGTGTAGACCATCAGGAAGGGATCCCGGGTTTCTTGGAGGCTCCCCCAAGGCCCTTCCTTCCCTCCTTTTACAAACCTGGCCCATACTGCCTAGATTTTTTTGCTTCGGGACTCTGGAAGAGAACTCCTGATGGAGAAGGGGAGCTCAGCTCAGGAGAGGGGTGATGACCTGTGCGCATGCGGGACAGAGTGGGACAAGGGCCAAGATGTCCCACCAGTGGATTTTAGGCAGGAAGGGGAGATCCAGATCGGGTGGCTACTTGAGGTCAGGCGGCTTCCCCAACGGTCCTCTGAGCAAGTCACTACGCTACCCCTGATTTGGAGAGGGAGCGCGAGCTCCCCGAGGCCACCACCAGGGGCAGCCCGGAGCGGGGCCTGCCCCACGACGGTGCAGATACTCCGGACGCCCCTAGGTGGCGTCCCAGGCTCAGCATTCCCTAAGGCAGGGAGGTGCTGTCCCCCAAGTACGGGGTGTTGACATTTCCCCTAAGTGCACGAGCAATCAGGGCAATTGCAGGAACCGCCCTGGCTGCTCAGGAGGTAGAAGGAATGCCAACCCAGGGCTCACACGGCACCCGGAGTTAGCAGCGTTTCCATAGGTGGCCACAGGAAGGGGGTCTCCCAGTAGAGGGAACAGCCCGGGCAGGGACCCTGAATGTGAGGTCTGCTCTGGACATACAGAGTTTGCTCTCAAGGCGGGAAGTACATCTCAAGAAACAAACTGGGTCAGAGACAGCCGCCGGCTTGTCCCAGGTGAGAGCAGGTGGGGCCCCAGGGTGCTGGACTGCACGCCTGCATTTTAAAAATTTCTGAGCCCTGTTGCCAAGCCCTATGCAAAGAACCTTCACACAGCATCCCCTTTTACTTTCCATCACCCTAGGTCATACTACCACTCAGAGAGGTTGAGTAACTTCCCGCCAAGTCATATAGCCATGACTCCTGGCAAAAGCAGGATCCTTCCACACCACCAGGGTTTTCCTGACCAGAGAAGTGGGGGTGGGAGTCACATGGTGGGGGGCAGGTGTCCCTGGGAAAGGACTGGATAAGACCTCCAAGACGTGTGCCCCTTGACCTCCTGAAGAGAACCCAGCCCAGGACCACGGCAGCTCTGACAAAGGGAGGGGTGATCCTGCAGCAGATGGGGATGGGGATGGGGGCGGGGGGGGCTCCAGCTCCCCCTCCAGAAAGACCCTCAGAGAAATCCTAGCTTCACGTTTCATTCTCTTTAAGCTGCTGATGCTGTGCAGGCACCTGGTCCCACGCAGGTGTGCGAGAAAGCCTGGGTTCCCCCTTGGGGGCCACTGAGTGCAGGCAGGCTGCACCCCGACCAGTCGGATGCCAAGCGCGGGACCAGTGGGTGGTCCTAGGAGACCCCTCAACAAGGAGGCTGCGGGAGGAGGCCAGTGCACGTCTGGGCCATGCTGGCTCCCCCTTCCTGTGCTCAGGGGGGCGCCTTGGACATGGCCTTCCGCTCTGAGCGAGCCCTGGTCTGCTGGACAGGCCCCGGTCCCACTGTGCAGACCCACTGTGCAGAGGAGTCAGGTGAGGGGAACCCAATGTGACTGTCCGAGGTTGCTGGTGAGTGGGCAAAGAACAGGAAGGGAGGGCCCAGGCCCACAGAGAGAGCTGAGCCTGGGGCAGCTGCCAGCTCCCCAACCCCTGGCAGAGAGGACCTCTGAAAGCCACCATTCACTGGTACCCGCAGACTGCCATCTCCCAGCACCCCAATGGCCCAAGGGCCCGATGCCTCTTATGAAGTCTGGGGCAAACTCCAGCCCCAGGAGCCTTATAGAGTCAATACTCCATCATGTATCTGGGTTTGTTTTTATATAAAAATAACAGTTTTCCCTAAATTTTTGCTCTAGGAAAACATGCCATGCTGTGTGGCTTTATGTACCATCCCCCTAGCCCTGGTCCTGTTTGGCCAAGAGCCATGGCCTTAGGGCTGCCAAGCACACAGGTGAGGGGGCTGAGGTGAGGACAGCAGATCCAGAAGGGTGGGCAGGGCCCCCTAGGCCAGGTGGGGAGGGGGGCGGACATGTCAAGCCTGCCTGGGCCAGCTTGGTGGCAGCGGGGGCCCGGGGTGCTGCCCTCACTGGTGGAGGTAGGCTTCCAGCCAGACGTCGCCAGACTTCTTCAGGGACCTAGGAGACAGAGATGGGGAGGTGCTGTTGACTGCAAGATACTATCCCCAGCCCCCAGGACAGTGAGGTTGAGTGAATGGACTTGTCCCCATTCCTCTGGGACAGGCTGCTGGCGTGGGGGTGGGGCAGCCAGGTAACTGGGAGAGGAAGCTCCACTCTCATTCACTGGAGTAGAATCTAGACGTTGCCTGGGAGCAGATGGGGCACCAAGGCCAAGTCCAGACCGCAGTCAGCACGGGTCCATCCCTCATTCCCCCCACTCTCTCTTTTGTCACCTTCTGCTGGGCCCTGCGATGCTGGGACCCATTTAGAAGGTGAGGAGCCTGCCGTTCGCCCTCCCTTCCCAGAGCCTGATGGCAGACAGAGCAGCCAGAAGCAGCAACAACTCGCAGGGAAACTCTGTGCCCAGGGCAGGCGCTCAGAGCCCCGGGCCCGGGAAGGGTCGTGCAGGAGAAGCCGCAGGAGGTCCAACCCCAGTATGGAAGGGCCTCAGAGGCCAGGGAACAGCGTGCGGTGGAGCACAGAGGTGGCAAAGCTCTGGCTGCGGAATCTGACCGCTGCTCCCCACGGCCAAGGTGACCTGCGGGGCCAACTACCCCATCCCTCGCCTGAACAGCTACAGGAACCTCTGCTCTGCTTCGAATCGAGCCCCGCCCGGCCAGGGCATCTCTCCAGAACCCCAGTCCCGCGTGTCCCTCCTCCACTCACGTCGGCACACTCTTGCCTCATGGCCTTGGCACGGCTCTTCCCTTGCCCCAGAGAGTCTCCCCCGTCACACTTGTCCCCACTGCCAGCCCTCCCCCCTCCTCCCCGTCCTGCTCACGCGGCCGCTTCTCAGTACCACCCTCCCTGTCACCCTATCAGAAACCCACAAGTCCTACCTGGCACTCCCGTCCCCTCACCCATCCCCATTCTTAGATTTTATGGGTTTTTTTTTTTGCCAAAGCGTATCTTCTCTTCCCACATCCTCTCTACTTTACTTATTTTAACTGCTTCCTGTGGCCTCTGCTAGGACATCAGCTCCAGGAAGGCAGCGATCTCGGCCTGTTCTGCTCAGAGACAGGGATGCAGGACAGGGCCTGAGCCCACGACAGGTGTCCCCTAAACCCGGCGGTGAGAGAGAGCCCCGGGAAGGGAGGGAGGGCGCAGGTTGAGGACAGAGAGGCTGATCGGAAAGGCCTCGAGTGCCAGCTCTTGCAGAGGGACCCGTGTGGGCTCTGAGAGCCAGGTGCCCAGGAAGGCGCCCCAGGGGAGCTGCCGTGCACGGGGGCCCCTTACCCAATGATGTCCACAAGGGCGGTCAGGAAGGGCTTCACCTCGTAGTTGAGGCCGTGCTTGGCACACAGTGCCTTGACCAGCGGGGCCACCCTGCGGTAGTTGTGCCTCGGCATCGTGGGGAAGAGGCTGGTGGGGAGAGCGTGGGTTGGCTCCTGAAGTGGTGGGTGCCATAGGGAGCCCCCCTACCCCACCCATCCCCTCCCAGGCCCCCAGGGAGTCCAGGGCTTATGTCTTGGTCTTCCCGGGGAAAGACTGGACAAAGGGGCCCCTGGCCAGCCCCCCGGCTCAGGACTCACTCCCACCCCCGTGGGGCCTCCAGGGCCCCACTCACTGGTGCTCGATCTGGAAGTTGAGGTGGCCGCTGAACCAGTCAATGAAGAGCGAGGGCTCCACGTTGCAGGTAGCCGCCAGCTGCCAGGAACAGGTGGGGCACCGGTGAGAGGTGGGCACGGGGCCCTGCCCTGGGAGCCCCACCAGGGGCTCCCGGGGCCCCGGCCAGGCCACACCCCTGCAGCCCACCTGAGAGCTGGCCCAGTCCCGGTGCTTCTCGTGGCCAATCTCCTTGGGGATGTGGTTCATCTGCGTGATCCACACGAACCAGTGGCTCTCCAGGACCCTGAGAGGGGAGGCTCAGGCACTGCCCATGTCCAGCTCACCGCTTAGATCAGGCCTGGAACTCAGCATCCTCATCTGTGTCCCGGGACTGCTGTAACCCCTCCCCACCGGTGTCTGAAGAAGCTGAGCGAAGCAGGGGCCATGGCTGGGTGGAGCCCGGAGCAGCCCAGCTCACAAGAATGGCCGGCCATGGGGCCGCTTGTACGCCGGGCCACGGCCCCCAGACCCGCCGCCCCTGGGACCCTTCCACTCATGGTCCTCAGCCACCCCAGGCAGGCAGCCCTGCTGTCCCCATACTGCAGATGGGGACGTGGAGGCTCTGAGCACGGAGGGCTGTGGCTGGTGTCCCCTGCCGCCTGCGTGTGGCCTCTCCAACTCCAGGCCCTTCCGAGTCTGGCCGTACCTGACTGCAACGAAGAGGAGCAGGGCCCCAGGGAGGCCGTAGAAGGGGGCGTAGCACAGGAAGAAGCGGGAGTAGAAGCTGGCCGCCCACAGCAAGTCCTGCAGAGGAGGGGAGATGAGCACAGAGGCCCTGAGGCAGCCGGGAGTGGGAGCTGGGGTCACCCACCCCTCCTGCCGGCTGTGCCTCAGCAAGGTTTTCCCAGCAAGGTAGAGGGCCAGGCTCGTGGCCCTGCCAGCCTTGTGGGGCTAACTCTGGAGGGGAAGGTGTCATGGGGGGACCCCTCCCTGGGGGAGACAGACCTGGCAGAGTCGGCCCAGGGGATCCCCGCTTCCAGGTCGGACACCCTGACCCGGACAGACCCCCAGCACGTTCTATGCAAGTGTTTGCACGTGCACACGTCGTACCGCCTCCTGCCACCACCGCCGGCTTCCCTGGGAGACCCGCGCCGAGCCCCCCTCCGTTCCCTCGTCTCTGCTCACCGTCCACTGCATGCACACCAGCATGTAGGCCAGATTTTCCACCTCGAAGTTCACCAGGGTGAGCAGCGGTGGGCCGACTGCAAGGGGAAACGGGGTGGTCAGGAGGAACAAGGCTGGGCTGCCAAGCAGGAGAAGCCGAGGGAGTGGGGGATCGAGGCTCTGTTATCCCGGGAAGGCCTGTGCTACTGGGTGCCAGTCCCCTCCGGCTGGGTACCCCACCCCACATCGCCCACGAGCCTTCTGTCGGCCGGGGCCAGGTTCGCAGCCTCAAGAGGGCCTCCCACCGACTGCCCCATGCTCTAGGGCCCCGGAGCCCTGTGCTGTGAGTGCAGGAGGAACTCTGAATGCCCAGGCCGAGGCTGCTGCCGGCGAGGGGAGAATCAACCCCGCTGCAGGTGGTGGGGAGGGGGTGGGTGAGGGGATGGGGGGGTTGAGGGGAGACGGAGGACTGGGGCCGTGGGAGGGAGGCTTTAACAGGTGGGCCCCCACCCTGGGAGGCGGCGGAAGCCGTCGAGAGGGTCGGCAGGCCTGGCCCGGCCGAGCCCCACCTCAGGGCCGACGCGTGGCCACTCACTCAGGAAGAAGTACAGATGCTGGCGGTGGTAGGGCAGGTACCGGCGCTTCTTCTTGCCGTACTGCGGAGACAGCACGGGCTGGGCGCTGGCCGGTGCCAAGGCGGCCCTAGGTTCCAGCCATTGGGCCCCTCCCCCGCTCCCCGGCGGGCTGGCAAGTGGGGAAGGGGGGGCCCTTGAGCAGCAGCTCAGCCTGGATTTGGGGTGGGGGGGGCTTGCTTGGTCAGGGGCCAGGCCTGGACCACAACGAGGGACTCAGTGGCCATAGTCCCCCACCCCAGCCCCCACCACCAAGCCGCAGGGCCAGCGGAGTGAGTCTGCATTCTCCCCACGCACCTCAACGGATGACTCCCCCAGGAGGAAGACGGGCGCCACGGTCACATCTGGGTCTTTGTGGAAGATGTTGGGCTTGGCGTGGTGCTGGAAGTGGCGGAAGTTCCACCAGTGGGCCGAGAAGCCCTGTAGGGGATGAGGGGCGTGCTCAGGGCCGGCGCGAGGCTGAGCGCACCACCCCCGGCCCGCACGCTCGGGCAGACCCAGGGAGACACCCCCAGCTCTGCCCCTGGCTCCCCACCGCCTGCCCCCACCGTCACCTTCAGCTGCCCCATCACAAACTGCTGGGCCACGTGGTTCCACTGGGACTTCCTGAAGACCGAGGTGTGGCCCAGGTCATGCTGCAGACACCAGCACTGAGCCTGGGGACCGAGGCGGGGTCAGGAGCCGGTGACCCAGGACCGGACACCCCAGGGTTCCCTCCCAGCTCCCAGGGCACCCCCACAGTTATCGCTGCAGGTTAAGACCCTGTGGGCCATCTTCCTCTTTTTGACAGATGAGGACAGCTGAGTGTCAGGAGGCCTGCGGACTGGGAAGTCTCTGACCGAGCCCGTTTAACACGCAGCTTGACCTACAGATCCACGCCTCTTGGGGACTCTGCGGCTCATTCATTCACGTATTCACTCAGCAAATACATCCAGAGTGCCCTCGGGTGCCAGACCCTGGATCTACTAGATAGCTTGGGCGGCGGCAAGACAGCGCTGGAGTCACCTGGGAGGTGGCCAGGACAAGGGCGGCAAGGGTGCTGGGCACCCAGCCCGGGCCGAAGAGGTAGACGAGAAGCCAAGCGAGCACCTCCATGGCCAGGATGTGGCCCAGCAGGAGAGCGAAGAAGGCAGGCTTGGCCTCAAACAGCTCCATGTCCTCGGCCGCCTGGCGTAGGGCGCGGAAGTCCTCCACCAGCTGGGCCTGCCACAGTGGGAGGGCTGGTGGGCTACAGAAGCGAGGCCCCCGTGATCTCCGGGAATCCCCCCCCACAGCGACCCACGCCGCAGCCGGTCCCGGGGCCAGGCCCATGGGGTGCAGCCGAAGGGACGGAGGGGAGAGGGCACCAGCCCGGGGTCTGAGCTGGGGTAGGCAGCTGGTGGCAAAGGCTGGCCCCACAAAAGCTGTGGGGCACATGAGAAGCAAAGAAAGCCAGAGCGGGGAAGACCCTTGAAGCCCAGCGCGCCCAAACCCTCGGTGTAGATGGGGATACTGGGCCCAGAGCAGGAATCACAGCAGCTGCAGCAGCCCGGCCAGCCCCACAGCCCCGGGCTCCTGCGGGCGGCCCTCCACCTCCAGCTTCAACTACCTGCCCGGGAAGGGGAGGCCGACCCAGCCCTGGCCCCTGGGGGCCCCTGGGAGGAATGTGGATGGAACTGCTACTGGCGATGCCCCCACCTCCCCAGCCCCCCCGTTGGCAGCTGGGCCTCCACCAGGGCCCCGCTCACGTCCTGGGGTCCATCCTGGCTGGGCTCCTCTGGGGCCAGCTCTCCAATCAACAGGGGCTGCAGGAACTTGCGCACAAAATTGAGGTCCTGGTGGAAGGCGCGGAAGGCATCCTGCAGGAGAGCCGACAGTCAGGGGGACAGCCAGCCCGCTGCAGCAGCGCCCAGAGGCAGCAGGCAGACACAGGGCGGGAGGACCTGGGATGCAAGGAGGGCTCTGCGGATGGAGAGGCAGCTGGTGGTTCTGCCGTCACATAAATAGGGCCAAAGGGGTTGGCCTTGCCCACTGGCCTGGCCGAGTCCTCCCAGGGACCTGGGTGTCCTGCTGGAAGCCAGGCCACAGCTGCTTTCCCCAGCACGGTGGGGGGGGGGGCGGTGGGGAGGGGCTCGCCAAAAATCAGGCAAGGGCCACACAGACTGAGTTCTTAGGTTTGCAAGGAAGAGACTCAAACGGTTAAGCTCATTTGATTTTAAAAGCAGAAGGAAAAAATTTCATTTTTTTTTAAGCAAATTAAACAAATATCACATATTCCCATGGCTCTCTAAAACCACTGGGGATGGGGCGGGGCGCAATACAACAGGGGTGAGAGGCCAGAACAACAAAGCGCTAGGGACTGGGACCAGTGGGGAGGCCGGCCCAAGGGCTTCTGATACGTGAGCAAACCAGACTGTACAACTGGGCTCCCTTGGTCTTGCCGATGGAGTCCCAGTGCAATGGGCTTGTCCTTGCTCCCAGCTCTTCACTGGATTTTCACCCTTGAACTTGCAGAGGCTATCTCTGAAGGAACTAGCCCTCGCCACCTGGTGGCCCTGACCGGCAGGAACCAAGCAGGGACGGGGGTGAGGGGCTGTCCCCTGCGGGGCCTGGGACAGGGGCCTGCTGGCTGCCAAAGGAAAGAGCTCTGAAGAAGGCTGAGAACGGGGCCTCCCATTGTTCTCTTGCTAACAAGCCTTCCAGCTTCTGGGGGACGTTCAAACGGAAGGCTGGGCCCCTCCACTTGCCACTGGACGTCCGGCGCCATCCTGCAGGGAGGAAACACTTCAGGCGCCTCCAGCCCCCCTCTTAGAAGCCACACCTGCGGGATCCACCCCAGGGGCTGGCCCGGGGCAACCTAGAGACCCCTGGGGGTGGGGGTGGGGCCCAGGAGGGTCCAGCTTCTGGAATAACCTAGGTCCTGAGGAAGGTGACTTGGGGACTATTCCCTGAGCTCCTAAGCAGGGAGAGAGCTGTGTAGTGCAGACCTCCCCGCTCTCCGGGATGATCTTGACTTCGGAGGGAGGAGGCAGAGGGGAGACTGGCCCTGCAGGAAGCTGCCTGGTCCCGGGGCCTCCTGGGGAGCTGGGAGGGTAGACAGCTCTGGGGCTCAGCTGACCCCACTCACTGTGACCTTGAGCAAGTCTATCCTCCTGTGGGGACCAGGCAAAAGAGGGTAAGACTCCAGCGCCTTTCAGGCTCTGGACTCGGAGCATTAACTTGTTTCTTTTCTTAATTTACTCTTTTAGCCGTTTTTAAGTGTGCATTTCAGTGGCGTCAGGCACACTCACCCCGCTGGGCCACCATCGCCAGCGTCCACCTCCACCACCTTCTCATCTCCGCCCCCGTGAAACGCGGACTCCCTCCCCCGCCCCCCCACCCCCCGGCAGACCCCGGCAGCCACCACTCTGCGGTCTATGAATTTGACTACTCGAGGGACCTCTGATAAGAGGGATCAAACATTTATTTGTCCTCTTGTGGCTGACCTGTCACTCAGCATCATGTCCTCAAGCTTCGTCCCTGTTGGTGCAGGTGGTGGAATTTCCTTCCTTCCCAAGGCTGATAAGCACGGACTCTGATTCCCTCTTGCTTCCTCTGAAACTCCCCTGGCTGCCCCTGGCTACGGCCCCAGGATTTCTTCACTCCTCTTTCAGCCCCTTCTTCTCCCCCATCCTGTGTTCTGGGGTCACCCTGGTGCCCACCAGACCCCCAAGACCTCCCGAGGAGCCACAGGAGTTCCCTCCTGAGACTTTCCCTGGGTCCCGATTCACCCAGGCCAGGCTTGGGGATGCACTGGGGGTGAGGGCCACCAGAGGGACTTCCAGCCCAGTCTATCCCCTGGCATGACAGGGGCTGGTTAGGTCCCGAAGGGCTGGTGAGAAAATCCCACAGCTCACAGACAAGGCTCCGGCTGAAGGGGGACAGAATGGGCAGGGTGGTGGCCGGTCCGTGGGAAGCAGGTGGGCACCACTGAGCCCGTTCCTTCTTTTTTTTTTTTTTTTTTTTTTTTTAAAGATTTTATTTATTTATTTGAGATGGGGTGAGGAGAAAGAATCTGAAGCCGACTCCACACAGTGCAGAGCCCAAGGCAGGGCTCGATCCCACAAATAAAAGATCACAACCTGAGCTGAAACCAAGAGTCGGTCGGACACCCAACAGACTGAGCCGCCCAGGTGCCCCGAGCTGTTCTTGTGCTCAGTCCCAACAAGGTGGGTCGCTGACCTTGGGCCTGATGCACCGGCAGATAGCTTTTGCTGGAACACATGCAGGGGCCATGTGACCAGACCCTCTCTGGGCCACTGCTTAAGGACGCAGGGGCTGGGCAGAAGACTCAGAGAGGTCAAGTCACTTACGAAGGTCACACAGCTCCATCTGATGAAGACTGGATTCTGATTGGATAAGAATGCAAAACTGTGCTTGGGGCCACTCAACAGTAGCCCCAGGGTGGCCACTCCTGGGTGGGGGTGGAGGGAGGTAGTGGGTCTCCTAGGAGGGGCAGTGCGGTGGAGAGTGGCTCTCCCCACAAAGCTGGCCACCATCCCACAGAGCCAAGGACCTGGCTGCTTGGAGACTGGACTGTGGGGCACAGGAGGGGGGTCCTGGCGCTTCTTGGGCTGTATTGCCTGAGTTTCAAGGCACTGTGGGGCACCCCACCCTCCTCCACCCCTGTGCCCTGGGGAAACATCCTACGATCCTCCCCCACTGGCAGAGCGGGCGCTGGAGAGCAGGTGGGAGTAAGTGGGCAAGAGTCCACAAGGCAGGGATAAGAACCATTTTACTGGAACAGAGGCTCGGAGTGGTAGGGACGCCCGCCCAGGCCAAAGTCCATCATGGCCCGGTGGGGATTCCAACCCAAGTAGATCTGTGATATCCATGCTCTCCCAGCTCCTGCCCTGCCCCCACAGCTCCTCGTGAGCCCCGGGTAGCAGTCAGCCAACGGGCAGGAGTGGGGGGCTCTGTGCCAGGCTGCTGGGGACCAGCCGTCATAAGCTGAGCTGTGAAGCCACAAACAAGATCGCACGCCCCCCCCCCCCCCCATTTTGTATTTCCCCATCAGTACAGCAGAAACCACCAGTACCCATCTCATGGGGCTGCCAGGAGGACGGATCTGGGCAGGTAGAAGTGCACTGAGAAGGGCCTCCAGCTCTGGCCGAGCCCCCCACTGGCCCGATGTGCCCTTCTCCTGAGCCCACTGGGATTTAGTGGCCTCCCAGGGCAGGCCTGTGGGAGTGAGGTAGGGGAGTGGTGTGCACCCCAACATTCAAATCCTGGCCAGCCTGAAGCTGGAGAACATGGACATATAGTGGGGACAGGAAAGCATTTCTGGTCACTCCCCAAAGGTTTGGGAATGTTCCAGATCGGGAAGGGAATGGAGCAGGGCTGCTGGGGGCTCAAATGGTCTGAGTCTGTCCATGCAGCGTCCTTAAGCCTCTGTTGAATTGTGACGATGGCGGGTAGGGGGGTAAGTCTGAAGGGATACCCCAGGAATCCCTCCATCCCTCCTCTCCCTGGTGGAACGATAAAGGAGGCCCTCATGCCCAGCCTGCGTGCTCCTTTCCAGCTCCCCTGCCCCCACATGCCTCATTGGGGCCAGTGGGGAAGTAGTACCAGGGTCCCCCTGTTTTATAGACAAGGACACAAAAACACACAGGCCAAAGGGCACACAGCTCTGAACATGGCCCATGCAAACCCCACCCATGCAGGCCAGTCCAGCGCAAGGACCAACCCTCCCAGAGAGCTGGTGCCCCCGGGGACTGGCCGGCACCCACGTTAGGGCTCCGCCCAGCATCCTTGGCTTCACAAGTGCCCCCCCAAAGGGGCCAGGCCCTCTGATACGTGGTCCTTTCTCAGCCACCGCCCCCCGCTCACTCTGGGAGCTCTGGCTCTCCCTAGCCACTTCATGGGAAAGCACAATGCTTGGGTGCCCTCGGGAAGAAACGCGGAGGGCCGCCAGGCCGGTGGGGCCACGAGCGTCCCTCCGTCGATCGGCACTGTGTTCCTGCCCAGCACACCCCCAGGGCAGGAGCCAGGCACTGCAACTACCCTGGGAAGGAGCCTGAGTGGGTGGGGACCCTGCAGAAACCAAGGCAGTGAGTGCCCAGGGAGGTCACCTTTCATGCAGAGTCCCCGCAGGCGGCCGGCCTTCTGGGTGGGAGCCGTGTGGGCTCTGGAGCCAGGTCCTCTGCGTTCCTGGCCAGCTCCCTCTGAACCCACCCCCCAGAGCCTCCCCTCTGCCCCACCTCCCCCCAGCTCCAACCCAGACACAAGCTCCACTCTCCAAGCCCAAGGACCCAGGCCCTGCCCTTTGAGGGCCGCAAAAAGGTCCCTGCACGTCACCCACATCCAGCCTCTCTCCTCATCTGTGAAATGGGCCAACACACATACGTGCCTTGGATGGGTTGTTGTCCAACTACCCCAAAGCTAACTCCTATATCACCCACCCACCCCACTCTGGTGCCCCTGGGCCCCCAGCATCTCCTGCCTTCTGCCCTGGCCAGGCCTGCCCTTCTGAGCCCAGGTGACTGGCCACCTCTTCTGAGTGACCTCACCTGGGAGAAGGTAGGTTCCCACTCTCTTCCCTTAGCCTGCTGCCCTTCTCCTGGAGGTCTCTGCCTTCCCCTCCCCATTAGGGATCCTTTTAAATGTATCTCAGATTGCCCTGGCTTCCCCACTCTGGTCTCCAAGATCCCCTTAGAATAAAACCAAAGTTCTGCTTTCAGGGACACAGAAACCCAGTGGGAGCCAGCTCCCACCACCTCTGGATCTCACTGCCTGCCTCTCTCTCCTCTGCCCCACTCCAGCCCCGCTGACTTCCTTGCTGATTTCCTTGAGCCCCTGCCCACCTCTGAGCCTTTGCTCTAGCTTGACCCTCTGCCAAGGAACTTCATCCTTGCGACATTTTGTTTGTGGCTGTATTTTTAGAAGTTGGAGCACAGTTTGGTGGCTGTGATATGCTCACTGAGATTCTGCGGGTGGGTTTCATGAGTCAGGAAGTGAAGAATGAATGAATGGATAAAAACCGGGTAAGTCACAGGGCAGCATATAGTTAAGAGGATGGGCTACGGATTCCCATCTCAGACCCCGCCACCGAATGTCACGTCAGTTTCCTTTTTGGCGCCTCAGTTTTCCCATCTGTAAAGTGGGAAAAATCACTAAGAGCACCTGCCTCACATGGGAATCCTGAGGGATAACAGAGTATCTATAAAGCAAATGCTGAATTTGGAGCCCAGCACACAGTAGGTACTCGGTGCCCAGCCCTGGTGTACTTCTGACCAGCAGCAGCCGGGCCTCGCCCCTCCGTGGCCGGCTCCACGAGTCTCAGGCCGCCTCTGACTCTTAGGCAAACCTGGCCCGGGGCCCAGATCACTCTCCCCAGGGTACCCAGCTTTGTATCCCAGGATGGCCACAGGCTGACTTCATGGCACAGGAACTCTGGGAATTTCCTGGCAGGAAGGCTTCTGCTGCCTGGACATGAGAACAGCTGATGGGGCGGCCAGGGGGAACACAGCCCCAGCAGGACAGCGATCCCACCCCTACCTGTGCTCCAGGGCCTGGAATGGGGTGCCCAGGGCCTGGACTTGACCACACACAGCACTGCGCTCCTCACATCTGTCATCTGTGCTGTAGGCCCCGCAGAGACTGAGGTTGGGGTCCCCCACCCTCCCCCCCAGGCACCTCAGAACCTCTTTGGCGCGAACAGCCCAGGTTATTTCTGGCAACTCCGGCCTGGTGTTTGGAGCCCTGAGAAAGCTAAGATGGCCTCAATGCAACTCCTTCCTGTTGCAGACATGGACAGAGCCGGGCAAGGCCGAGTGGCCCAGGGGCGGCTATGCCACGGCTAGTCCCCTGCCCTGTGTGGTCTGCAGGGCGCGCTCGCGCTTACCGGCCACACGTACCGACCAGGAGCGACTACGTGGCAGCCCCAGGGCCACAAAGTTGAGAAGGCACAGTCCTGCCTGCAGCCAGTTCACTGGCTGGCCCAGCTCTCCCCACTTTACAGGTGAAGAAACTGAGGCTCAGAGGAGTAACACCTGGTTCAAGGTCAATGTGAATCTCCGATGGGAGTTCGCTTTTTGGAAATGGGAAAGGGAACTTAACTGGCGATTGAACCAATGCAAAAACCATCAGATGGAGGTCTTGGGGTAAAGCGCTAACCGTCTGATGGGGTTCCCATGAGGGAGGCCCCCAGCACCGGCCTGGGCACCAAGCAGGAACAAGTAATTGAGAAATGTTCTGCGTCACCCTTCCTCTCAGCTGCCTCCATCCCGACCCTCAGCTCCAAGGTTGGGGTGGCCTTGAGCGGGGGCCAGTGCCCTGGCACTTCATCCCCACCCCCTCCCCCGGCAGAAACACACACGCGTACGACCACGCACACAAATGCGTACAGTGCTCACACGCATACAGGCCGTGCGCGGTCACACACTCGTCGGCCCCCAGTCACCTTCAACGCTATGGCCACCACCTGGCCCACGGACGAGACTTTCTGTCAGGTTCTCAACTTCTAGGAGGCTTCTGACTCTAAACCCTCAGGTTCTTGGGTTGGACGTAGGGAAGAGAGACCTTCTCCCTTACAGAGTCCATGGGGATTGTCCAACCCGGCAGCCCTGGTAAACAGGGACACTGACCTGGGACAGAACACAGTTTCTTCTGCCGCTTAAGAGTTCTGCCAGTTAGGGATTCATCTCCTGATATCTGGAAGATTCCTGGTACCCTGAGTGGCCACCCTAGAATTTTAGATGGTTAAGGCAGAGCATGGTGGCCTCGACTCCTCGTCTCGGGATGGGGCCTGCTGGACTCCAGGAAGGGGCTGGTGAGAAAGGGGGCCCCCCACAACAGGCTGTTCTACCACTGGACTCTGGCCAGAGAGTCCTAGTGGACCGGGCCACATCCCTCCTTGGCAAGACATGTCTAGACATGGGCTGGGAAGGGGAAGTCAGGGTCCCCCGGGACCAGCCTATTCCTGGGATGACGGTGCTTCCCGAGGAGGCCCACCCAGACTGGCTGGCAAAGTTCTCCCACGTGCAGCTGCCAGCCCAGGAGAGGTGAGTCACTGCCCCTCAGAGCAGTTTACAGCGGCTCCAGGAAAGCCACAGACCTCTGGGCCCTGCCCAGGCTTTGCTGCCCAGCCCCCAGCCTCTGATGGCACATCCTTGCAGTCCCGGGGTGGGGGGGGGGGGGGAGGACACCCTACCCCTGGCACTCAGCAAAAGGAACCTGGCCTGGGGGACCCAGATCCGAGAGGAGAAGCTCAGGGCCCAGGGAGGGCTCCTTGGCCATGACACACCCACCTCCGAGAGCCCCTCACTCCTGCACACACCCGCTCCACCCAGCCCAGCCCTGCTCCACGGCCCAGTGTGCAGGTCCTCCATGCGGGGATGTGGCCTCCTTACTCCACATCCGGCCCTGGCTTGTCCATCCCAATTCTGGGTCCCAGAACGGGAGATCAAAGGTCGGCGAAGAGCAGAAAGGATGCCAGACCCTGCAAATGGAGAGGGTCCCAGTGCCCACGACCAGGCCCCAGCGAGCGGCAGGCTCCACCCGGCTAGCGGTGGGCTTCCTTACCGTGGCATCCTCAGCACCGTGGTGGCCAATGAGGCGGCTGCCCCCGGGGTGCCGCTGTGCCCAGCGGCTGATGTCGTAGACGCGACGCTCGATGACCAGCCACTTGTCGCCCGGCAGGTTGTGCTGGCGGATCTGCTCCCAGCGGAAGGTGGGCAGCGGCGCCCCCGGAGGCGCGGGCCCCTCGCCGGGCTCCCCGACGCCGCCCATGGCTGTGTGCGAATGCCCTCGGGCCCCCGGTACCCTGGCGACGTCTGCCAGAGACCCCGAGGGGAGCTCGTCGCGGCCCCGGGGGCGTCCTCCGCCGCCACCGGCTCCTCCGCGGCCCCGCCCTGCCGCTGCGGCCGCCGTACGAGCGTGCGCCTGCCCGACTCCCGGCGCAGGGAACTTTTCCCTCCCTTATAACCGCGCTGACAGCGCCCGCCTCGCCTCCTCCCCTCGCCCGGCCCCGCCGGCCCGCCCCGAGCCCGCTCCAATCCCCGCGCGGCGCCTCGGCTTCCATTGGCTGCGCAGCGCTCCCGGCCGGCGAGGGCGGTGTCCCGGCGGGCCCACCCCGGCCGCGGGGACCGTGGCCACCACGCCCGGCGCTGCCCGGGGGCGCCGTCCGCGGCGGGCTCCCGGCTCCCGGGGGGTGGGGCGGGGTGCACCGGGGAGGGACGGGGACTTTATACACCCTTGACCGGTGCGGCCGTGCCCTCGGGGCCCAGGTCTGCGCCGGCGGGGCTTGGAACCACAGTCTGCGCACACGGGGCTTCCAGCCACGCGTCCTGGAACGTTCAGTCCCGAGCACTAGGAGGTGGGAACAACGCCTCGGGGTGACTGTAAACAGCTTTCAAACGATCGGGCCCCCCCAGCTCTGCGCAGCGAGGCCGCCGTCGGGGCTGAGCGACCGGCGGAGCCAACCCGCCCGGCGCGGGGTCGTCTGCGGGGGCCGTGGTCTTCCCGCGGCTGGGGCTGCAAGGTGGCGATGTGCAAGGGGAGCCGGGGCACCGGCACCGGAATCCATAGCGGGCAGCTGCCGTCCTCTGGCTGCCCTCGTGGGTGGCTTGACTGGTACAGCACCCTCCCCCACTTTTACCTAAATAAATTCAAGTCCTTTTGAGAATGTAAGGTGCTCCCCAAACTACTTTTTGTGTGTTTTTGAGATAAAGACACCTGTTCCTAGAGGCGAAGCGTTCACACGTGATGTGGAGTGTGGTCAGGCCAAGGTTCTGCTGTGGGGCAGCAGGTGAGCCCAGCAGCATCACCGGGGAGCCTGTTAAGGCAGGAGCGCTGGGCTCACCCCCAGGGTGGGATTCAGCTGGGCTGGTTTGGGGGCGGAGAACTGTGCTTGGAACAGGTTCGCAGGGGAGATTGCCGCTGGGCTGGCTCTGGGAATGCACTTGGAGAACACTAAGTATGTTTCTCTGATGTGCTAACCTTTTATCTTGGATTAACAATTTGTAGGAAATCATTAAAGCCAGTGTTTGTGAGGCAGGAGGGCTGGGGTGCCAAGAAAGGTTGAAGGGGCCTCTGGGTTCTCCTTGGTACCAAGAGACTTCTATTCGGTTGCCAGGACAACCGGTAAGGCCTTGCTGTCACCATGGCCCTGGGCTGCCTGATCACTGAGGTGCCCTTGAACCCCCTCCCTGAGCATGATGGGGGGCCGGTACAGGTGTGTGTGGCTGGCGGCTGAGGTGGGCGGTGACTGCAGCTACCCCAGCTGCCACCATGTCCCCAGGTGAGCACAAAGATAGAGAGGGCAGGCTCTTACTGGAACTGAACCTCCTGCCCCAATCTCCAGCCCCTGCACAATGGGCGTGGCCCCTACCCCAGTTTCAGCAGACCTCAGTGTTCAGATGCTCATCCCTGCCACCTTCCCTGGGCCCCGGCCTGGTTCTCAACCACGTGCAAGGCAGCTGGGGGAGTGGAGTGGGTCGGAACCTCCACCTGCCCCAGCTGATGAAGGCTTGCACAGGGTCCCCCAGGAGGTAAAGCAAGGCCAGGGCTTGGGGCCACAGAGCCATGCCTCCAGGCACTCAACCCTGGCAAGGAGAGAGCGATGGCTGAATTCTCCTGCCGTCTGTCGTTATGTTCCTGTAAGGCCTGAACTGTGTGTCTCTTTCTTGGAGTGAAACCAACAGCTGCCCACACGATTTCTCTGCAGGCCTCGGGGCCTTCCATAGGTGGCTTTACCCCTCCAGGCTTCAACCCAGTGGACCTTGCAACTCTCCTAAAATCAGGGGCCCTGAGAGAGACTGAGACTCTATTATCCCCCTCCCTGCCCCCTCCATGTCAGGGCACTGGGACCACTTGGAAAAGGAGAGGCTCCACTTGACATTCCTGAGCTGCCACTGGGTCCCCGCCAGGCTTCAGCCTTAGGCAGGGGGAGGGGAGAGCTAGCCAAAAGGTAGGGGAGGGTGGTCTGGGCAGCTGGAGCATTTGCGGGGAGGGTGCCTGTTTGGGGTTGAGCCCCTCCAACCTGCATCTGGCCCCTGGCCCAGAGCTTCTCCTGGGACTGTGAGCTGACACGCAGGCCTCTCGTGGGACCCGCTCAAGTCTCCACCCCCCCGTGGAACCAGTAGCCAAGGTCGTGGAGCCGAGTGATGCTTGTGCAGGCCAGCGAGGCTCGGGCAAGAGGCAGTGGTGCAGCAAGAAATAGCCCAGTTTGGGGGAGGTTGAGGGGAAAGTTCTGGGCCTACCAGAAAGAGCAGCCCTAAAGCCCAGGCCTGGGTTCTGCGAGCTTGACGACTTGGCTTTGAGTTAAAGCTCACCACACGATGGGCTTGGTTATTAGGCCCTGGACACAGCTCTTCACCGTGTGAGGGGGCCCGGGGCCACAGAATGACAGAGGAGCGGTGGCCTGACCAGCCACGACAGTCCCTCCCCAGAGGCATCACTGCGGCGCGTGGTGGGGCTCCCCAAAGTGCCCCTTGGTACAAGGCAGCCGCGCGGAAGTGGCCAAGCAGCAAATGAAAGGATGCTCTAGGGCATTAGGCATCGCAGAAAGGCACCTCGAAACCACGGTGAGCGATCACCCCATGGCCATTAGGATGGCGGCGATCCAGAAACAGCCACGTGACACGTGTGGGCGAGGATGTGGTGAAGCCGGAACCAGAGTTCGCTGCTGGCAGGACCGTAAGATGGCACCCCCTTCACGGAAGACGGTCTGGAGTTTTCCTCAGAAAACTGAAGACAGAACGGTGGCCTGTCACCCGACAAACCCACCTCTCGGTGAATATCCGAAGGGACTGAGAGCAGGGCCTCGAAGAAATCACCGCACTCCCGTGTCCGTCGCGGCATCGTCCACGCTAGGCCACAGGTGGGAGCAGTGTGCGTGTCCAGCAGGGCATGGGTGGGTAAAGAAAGCGTGGCTCATACAGACCAGGGCAGGAAGTTCAGATGCTAAATTGTGCTTTTTACCCCAATAAGATAAATGGAAAAGGGGTGGGGGAGGGGCAGCAAAGGGCATGTGGTCTAATCTTCCCAACTCACAGAGGGGCAAACCGAGGCCCCGGCAGGAGCCTAGCTGTTGCCCAGGTACCCAGTCCCAGCAACATCCCCTCAGGACGCACTTTGCAGATGGGAAAACATGACACGGCAGGGCACCGTGGAAAGCCCCCTCGAGGGCTTGGGCTCGTGGCCGTGGTTGTTGCCAGCCTTTAAGAGCTAACCACACATGCTGGCAGCACGTAGTCCTCTAGAAAATTCACTTAAGAGGACCAACCCCTGTCCAGCTGATGTCAGTGAACCCTGCTCTCCCAACTCCGACAGCCAAAGCCCTGAGCCCCTCCCTCCAGAGAGCCCCCCCCAACCCGCTACCCCCAGAAGCCTGAAGAATGGCGGTGAGGGCAGATGTAACTGGATAAAAACATGCGGAACAGACGTAAGGAAAATCCAGCTCGGCCTCCGCCTGAGACTCCATTTCTACATCTCTGAAAAACAGGGAAGGGCCTAATCCCATGTCAGGCCCAAGGCGGGTGTTCAGTAGAAGGGGTCCGGGATGCGGGCTCTGGAGCTGGGGTCCTGCATTCCGGTCCTTGCCCATGTGACCTCTCGGTGCCTCAGGGGATTGAGCTGCAAAATGGGGAAACAGAATGGCTCTGAGGTTTAAGTGCATTGGTTAGATTCAAGGGTGTGGCTTGTTTAAAGGCCCTGGGGCCAATGGTGGTGCTCAGATATCAGCCACCTTTGGGAGGTCCTGAAGCCAGATCGTGTGTCCGTGGGTCCCAGACAAGCACCTCACCCAAGTATTTCCTCTGTTGTGTGCCTACCACAGCCCCACAGGCCTGACGGGCAATCCTCTCCCTGGGGCAGGGCGAGCAAGTCTGGGCTGTGGGACGCTCTGTCCCGGCTCCTGAAACATGGCCTGCTGTCTCCTCGGCCCTGGGGGTGGCTCATCCAGAGGCGGGGAAGTTCTGAGGCCCAGGCCTTCATGCTTTCTCCCCCAGCTGACCCAGGACTGACAAAGGGGAGGGCAGAAAGAGGCAGGTATGTAGGAGAGGATGTTCGGGTAACCCTGTGTAACGCGGCCACACACGTCCTCCCCTGACCCCCCTCACTGATTTCTGTGCTCCACACAGCACCCTGAGGAAGAGAGTGGACGTCCGTCAGAGACCTGACCAGTGGGTATCTGAGAGGCGGGAGACGGGGGAATTCAAGTCACAGATGGGAGGGGGAGGGGGAGGTGGAGGAGAGGCAGTGGGGGAAGAGAGGGAATCTGTGAGGCAGTAGACCAAGAGCAAAAAGGCTACTGGCTGGAGAGAGGGATAGGGTTGGGCGACCTTGACACAGGCCTGGCCGGCCCACAGTCAGCCTGAGGCCTCAGGCCAGTAGGGACCCCCCTCACCAGCCCCAGGACACACTGACTCACAAGCTGCTATGCTCCCCTCCTCCCCAAGACCCCCACGGGCTTTGACCCACAGCCCTACAGGTGGCGGCGGGGGATGTGGCATCACAAGATACCTCCCCAGGTCCACCCCGGGACTCCTGGCCCTTGCTAAGAATCTGTCGGTGAGCAGGCCCGGGAAGGCCAGAGCCACCACATTCATCCCTGCCCCTGCTGCGGGCAGGCACCGCCAGTCAATCCCGCCACCGTCTGGCACTTGCCAGGCAGCCTCCAGATTTTGACTCTGAACTCCAACCTCCAGTTAGATGCACACAGGGAGACGAGAAGGGGATCTGCCCAAGGTGCCCCTGAAACAGCACGAGAGGCAGGCTCGGCACTGCTGCTCCCCCCACAGCGGGCCCCTCCGCAGGGGAGAGGAAGCCAGGCTTGGCCCTGCTAACCCACATCCCCGCAGACCGCCGGAGAGGCCTCGAGGGGTGCTCCCCACAGCAATCCCTGCAGGATTTGGGTCTAATCCCAAGCACGAGGGATGGCTGGGGAAGGATTTGGTTTCATTCCTTCAGCTACCCAAGCCTTGGCCCGAACCCCAGGGCGCAGGAGTGAAGGCGCGTGGCTGCCCCGCCTCGACCAACAAAGCCTTCCTTTATTAAATAGAGATCGTGTTACATTCCATTCAAAGGAGGAAATCAGCTGTGGTGAGGGATGTGTCCAGGTTGGATCCCGGTCCCAAGTGGGCTTTGAGGGGTGAGGAAGGGGGCCTGGGTCCTGCCTACCCTACCCCGGTCCTGTGTGCAGGGCTTGGCGGCCGCGGCCCCCGTCGTCTAGATGGCCACCCATGGCCGAACACAGACACGGATGTCCTGAGGCCCTGTTTGTGTTTTACTTTGGGAGAAAAGTATCCTAATCCTTGCAGTGGTGGTGGGGGCAGGGCCTCCTGGAGCACGGGGCTCAGATGGTGGGGGGGAGGTCAAGTACAAGGAGGAGGGGCCCTGATCCATCTTAAGAAGAGTTTGGGGAGAGTTCTCAAGCAGATACAGGTTGGTGTGCAAGTCCCTGACAGCCTCTTGGGGCCCCACCACCCCCACAGATGCTGGAGGCAGAGGGTCCTCTGGGGCCAGTCCAGGGAGGCTGCCTGGGCATAGATGAGGGTTGGCCACCAGGGGGTGCTGGTGGCCCAGAGGTGGGGGGGGATACCCTGGAGGTCAGGCCACCCAGGTGGGTGTCAGGCCCCTTTCTGAGGACGTGGCAGCAACAAGGCACCTGCAAGCAGCAGCTCCCAGGCCTGCCCCAGGTAACCCCTCCCAAGGGCTGAGCCCAAGTATAGGTCCAAGCTCCTTGGTCTTTGGTACTTTCTTGAAAGTCTCCTGGAGTCTGTGAAGACAAGGGTCTGCTCATGAGGTCCTGTCTGTCCCGGGATGAAGGTCTGGGACCAGCTCAGCAAGGCGTCCACGGCCTGGCCATTCGTCCATCTGGTTCAGCTTCTGGCTCAGGGCCGGCTCCAGCACCCTGTCTTCCCAGGCAGGTGTCGGCTGCTGCTCAGAGCCCGCCTCTAGGCCCTGGACCATGCCCTAGGTCTCCTGGGGGAAGAAGCCGAGCTTGGCCAGTGACATCTCCTTCCGCAGCCTCATGATCTCCCAAAACATCGGCTCGACTGCAGGTGGAAAGATGGATAGCTCAGGGACAGGGGCCCCTCGAGCAGATGGCCTGGCCCCTCTTCCCTGGCTTTGGGCAGGGCAGCTGGCAGGTACCCAGGGCTCCCCAGTCCCCGAGCAGAGATGACCTCAGTGGTGCCCTGACTTCTCTAAGGCTCCACACAGAAGCCTTGCAAACTTGAGTGCTGAACACACCCTACCCCGCCATGCTGGGGGCCACGGCCACGGCCCGACACCCACGTGCACAAACACACCGCCACACATTTGCTGGGCTCCATACGCTTCCCAACCCTGTCTCCCTGGGGGGCTCGGAGACCCGGAGTGGTCAGCAGAGCCACGGGGTCAGTCCGAGTTCCCCTCCAAGGCCTTGATGCCCGAGCTGGGGAAGAGAGGCTCGGACTTCAAACGGACAAGTCTGGTGTAGGAGCGGGACACTAGGCCTTGCAGAACAGGGGGAGAGGGGACAACAGGTGGATGGAGGACCTGCCGGGCGGGCCAGGGTGAAGGGGGGGACAGCAGCTGGTGTCAAATGACTATGAGGTGTACCCACAGTGGGGAGGAGGAGATCCACAGGGGACACCCACCCCATCGTAGAGGGCTTCCAATGCCAGGCCGGTAACAGGGAGCAGTCCCCTCGAGCCCCGGGGCCTGAGAGAAGTTTCTGGGTGGGAGAAGGCAGCGGAACCTGGCAGAGGCTGGCAGACTCCTCGCCTCTGTCCGGGCACCTAGGTCGGCCCCGGACAGAGCTGCTGGCCAGCCCGCTCCCTCCCATGGGCCAGCCCCGCTGGCCACCAGGGGGCGCTCACCTTCCTGCCGTACCAGGCCTTGCTGGATATAGCGGATGTAAGTGAAGAAGTTGCACACCGCGGTGATCTGGGGGCAGAAGCAGGGAGGCTGTGACCCGCCAGCCTCCAAAAGGGGTCCCCCCCCAAAGCCAGGGCAGACCAGAGACCAGAGCGGGAAACCCCACATCCCATCAGAACCAGATAATGCTCTCTGAGCCGAACAAGGCTGGGCTCTAAAATTTAGCTACCCGGGTGCCTGGGTGGCTCAGTGGGTTCAGCGTCTGCTTTCAGCTCACGTCATAGCCTCGGGGTCCCGGGATCAAGCCCCGATCGGGCACCAGCCCTGCATCGGGCTCCAGCCCCGCATCCGGTTCCCTGCTCAGCAGGAGAGTCTGCTTCTCCCCTTCTGTCTGCCCTTCCCCCCGCTCCTGTGCTCTCTTTCTCTCTCTCTTACTCTTTCGAGTAAGTCAATCAAATCTTTTAAAAAATACATAAATAAAATTTAATTATGAACAGCGGTATTAGTACTCCTCCCAATAAAAAACAAAAACAAAACCAAAACAGCAGCAATAACATTTCACCCAGCACAAGCATCCCGTGAGGCAGACATGCTCATCGTCACCATTTTACACATGGGGAAAACAGAGACCCTAAGAACAAAGCTACTGGACCACAATTACAGAGGCCACAAAGACAGTAAGTGGCTGAACTGGAAGGTGAAACCAGGTGGCCTACCCTAGAATTCACGCTCATCCCGAGGGACCTGCCTGCTCCAGGGTCTCAAGGACCTGGCCCCCGGGCCTTGGCCTGGTGCTCCTGGTAATGCCAGGATAGGAAGGGGGATCAGAAGCTGCTCACCAGGGCCACCCTGCATCCCCAGGCCTGAAGCCCCCCACTTGACCTGAGGACTGCTCCATGCTAGGCCCTGTACTGGGCACCGCAGACCCTAAGTTGGCTCAGAGGTGGGCCCTTGGGCCCTTCCACAAAGACTCTCCTGCTGCAAGAAAGGGTGCTGCAGGGGCCCTTCTCCCCATGGCTAAGAGTGTCAGCCACAAAGGGCTCATGGGTGTCCCTCTGTACCCCCTAACCCGGCACACCACAGCCAATGACTGGTGTAAAAAAGGCCAGCTCCCTTGCCTCTGGGTAGAACTCGCCCTGGGCTGCAGAGGTCCCAAGGATCAGGCTGCAGCCAGACTCCAGCTGAGGCTATCCCCTCTTCTGCTTCCTCATCCCCGCATTCTCCTTCCCTCACTCCTCCTAAGAATTGTGTAAAATCCTCATCTTAGGCTCAGCTTTTAGGGAACCCAACCGGAGACAGGGCAGAAGGTGGCCAGCAGCTGTGGCCAAAACTGTACCTACTCATGCCCAGGGTTCCAGGGGAGGGACACCAAGTGTTGGGGGCCCAGGGGGTCCAGAGTTACAGGGAGGGGACCCTCAAACACACAGAAATCCTTGCCAGGAGGACAAAGCATGTGCAGGGGCTTGGTGGCCCGGGCCAGTGTGAGAGAGGGGCGCCCCGGTCAGGGGACCAAGCCCATGTGGCTCAGGAGGGGCTATGGGGAGGTGGGGCAGAGACTGGTCTGGAGAAGCCTGTGTGCCAGACCACGGAGTTTCCCAGCAGCCAGTGGGCCCCCACCGCAGGCTGGTGAGCAAGGAGAGGCCGGGAGCAGTGGGGTTTTCTCCCCAAGGCTATGCTTCGGGAATGGAAACCTCTTCTCCCTACAGATGCCAGATGCCTTGGTCTCTTCGAGGTGGGGACTCCTTCCTAAGATTTCACACCGTTTCATCTCCCATCCCCGCTCTGCCCCAGGCAGAGACATACAAGGCCTGGAAGAAACAAAGTTCTATAGTGTTTTTTTAGTTTTTACATCTACGGATATGGTTTTGCCAGGCACAGAATGGCTGGCGAGGCTCCTTCTATGGAGTCCTGGTGGGGATCCAAAAAAAGGCCCTTGGAAAGGGCTCTGGGCGCAGAGATGCAGGGCGGAGGCCGCAGGGAAGGAGGACTCAGAATGGGGAGGCGCCAGGTCATGCCCTCCTTTCTACGGCACAGACTCCCATCAGTAAATGTAGCTCAGCTCGCTGCTGTGGGATGCATTCGGACGACACGCTGGGCACCCTGCGGAAGCTTGTTGCGCCCAGACAAGCTGCCCAGCAACGGGGCCATCTGCCCACTTTGATCCCTTTGAACAGCCTCTAATAGGTCAAGGACAGGAGATGGTTCTCTCCTTTATCCCCCAGCTCGGTGAGGTCCCCTGACCCACCCTGGGCCACTCGGCAGGTGAGGATGGGAGCTGGGATTCCTGGAGGCCTCAGGGCACCCTCCACTACGGGCAGTCTTGAGTAACAGAGAGACCTCAGCACCTTCTCAAAAGTCTGGGGCCAGAGCCTGAGCTGGGAGGTAGGAGCTTGGAATTTAAGCCTGAATTCTAAGGTCACTCCCATGATTACGTTTCGGCAAGCAAAGAGGCACCGCAGTCCTCCCTGCCCCCCAGTCGGAGGGACTGGGTCCTGCCAACAGCCATGGGAGCTCAGAAGAGGACCACTATTTCCAGAAAGGAGGCAGCCAGCCTATTCCTTGACTGCAGCCCCTGAGTCGGACAGCCAGTTAAGCTGTGCTGACTCTTGCCCTAGCGAGACCATAATAATAAAAGGGGATGGTTTTAAGCCACTAAGTTTATGGTAACTGGTTCTGCAGTAATGACAAACTAATTCACCAGGCTTGGCCGTGTGGCCTGAGTCAGTCTCTGCACCTCTCTGAGCCCGTGCCCTGCTCTGCAGATCAAGGTTGGGCTCCTCGGCCTGGGGCCCTGAGTCCTAGCCCAGGTTGCCCTAGGAAGCCCAGGACCCTCCCACTGGATGACTCACCCTGGCCCGGGAGGATGGCGAGATGTAGTAGTGGCTCTCAGAGTCTCCAAGCCGGATTCGGTGGCGACAGGCACGAGCCAGGCCGCTCAGGGCACAGGTACTAGGGGAAAGCAGAGGGGGCTGTGGGGGCTGGCGGGGGCTCGCCCACCCAGCTCACGCAGGGAGGATGGCAGGCAGAAGGATGCTCCGAGGGAGGGAGAGGCAAGTGGACCTGGGGTGGGGCCTGGCATCCTCTCCCTGAACCCCAGCTCTCCCAGGAGCCAGGGAAGGAGGCGGCAGCCTCAGAAGTCCCTGGGAGAGACGTTTGACCTATGTTGGGTCTCACCCCTGAACCCTTCACCTTGCCCCTAGGGGGCAGGAGAGCTCAGTGCACCTCATGTGAGGTATACCAAAGCTCCACTCGCTGCAGCCCCTCAAAACACCCCCTACTTTACTGGGGCCCTCTCAGTCCCACCTTCCCCAACTAAACAGGGGTCCACTGTCTCCTCCACTTGGTCACCAGGTCCTCAGGCTAAGTCATGCCAGCAGGGCTTTTGGCTTGAATCCCCTCAGCTACTCCAACCAGCCCCCTGCCTCCCCTCTCCCCTTCTCCACCTTACAGCCAGGGGCTCCTCCAAAGCCCACATCTAGCCCATCATCTTTCCCTGCTGCTTTCCTACTGTCCAGGAAACCATTATGGAGACTCTGGAGCAGAGGAAGGTCAAGTAGGCACCTGGGCTGCGGGACTTATCAGTGTCTTTGTTGCCTCCAGGTTCACTGTGACTCTGATTGGACTTGGCAGCCCTCTTTTTAGGAAACATCTATTGATGGCTGTGAAATGCTGACCTAGTGAGTCAAAGCCCAAACTTCATCCAAGACCCTTTATACTCTGACCTCAAACACTCTGCAGTCTCAGTCCTATCTCCCTCCCCATCCCATTGCTCTGCTCATAAACCCAGTGACGTTTCCATTAACACTCCGGCCTCTCGTATCTTCACTCCTTTTGTTCCCTCTGCCTGAAGGGCCCTTCCCTACTTGGCAAACTGCTGTTTGTCCTTCAAAACCTGGCTCGAAGGTGCCCCTGTGTGACAAGGCTCCCCCTGCGGGGCTTCCCTGGCAGGTCGAACCCTGGGCTGCCGAGGGCAAGGGCTCCCCGCCTCTGCCCCCTGCTCTACCCTGGCTATCCGGTTCTGCTGCGAGCCCTGCTGGATGGCAGCTGAGCTGCAGGAAGGACAAGAAGCCAAAGGCAGCCTGGTTATTTATCAGCACGAGGAGAGTGATGAGCGATATCACTTACATGGCAGGTGGGGCCCAGAACCCACTATGGGAGAGACGGTGGGGGTGGGAGAGGGATGCCTGTCAGGCCAGCCAGGAAGGGGAGACTCCCGGGAGGGCCTAGAGGTGGGGGATGGGAATCTGTGACTAGAGGCAGGAATTTGTGCCAACGTTGCCTCCTTGCCCTGCCTGAGGTCAGCCAGCGTGCCTCTGCACTCCTCCCCAGCCGGGCCTGTGCGCCACACTCCTGCCCCCCTCCCTGGCTCCCACCCCAGAACCCCCTGCCCCAGAGACGGGCCGAGGCTCAGTCCCTGGTTATCCCCTGGGCAGAGCACGAGGCTAGGCGTGGCCTTCTCAAGCAGGCAGCAGAGGGTGAAGGGCGCTAAGCTTACTTGGTGCTGCCACACTCAACCGCGGCCACCTTCATCGTGGGCGGTGTCTGCGCAGCCACGGGCTCGATGGTGAGCGTGTTGTCCTCCACGGCGGCCCGGACCAGCGCCGAGAGCTGCGACAAAGCAGGGCGGCAGGCCAGGCCATGAGCGGCTGGCCTCGGGCTGCAGGGCTGGGCCCCGGGGCTGGCCGCCCTCCGCCCCACCGCACCTCCTGCATGGTGAAGTCCAGACAGGGGCCCACGTCCTCCCGGTACACCCTTTCGAGGAAGGGGCAGGTCTTGTCCAGGGTGGGTGATTCCCGCCAGGCCTGGAACTCTGCGAACAGGGTGGTGTCCACCTGTGGGGGAGGGTGAGCCAGAGGGGGCCAGTCAAGGCGCTGGAACGTGGCAGGGACAGGTGAAGCCGAAGGAGGTGGGGACCGGGGAGGTTGAAGGGCAGGTCTGCCAGCGGGTCTGTCTCCAGGGGCCCAAGCAGGGCAGCAGAGCTCCAAGGAAGAAGTGCCTCCTTCGCTTGGCCCCCAGGGGCTCAGAACCCAAACTCCCGTAGCTAGACGTGCTTCTAGCTTCCTGGCTCTACAGGGTCACAGACTTGGGTCCAGGGCCGCGTCCCCAAGACCCTCTGCCTCCTGGAGGAGGAAAAGCTGAAGATGGGCCCCGCGGGTCCCCCGCCCCACCCCGCACACAGACACATGCACACAGAGAGAACACACATGGGGCCACCAACTGCGGGGGAGGGGGTGGAGACGATGGGCTGGTCGCCCTGGGCACATGCGCTGTGAGTGAGGCCGGGCGTGGCGGGGGCAGAGGGGTGGCCCCTCTCCCCAGCCATTACCTGTTGGGAAAAGGAGAGAGAGGTAGTGGAGGTGGGGGCCGCGGGCGGCTCCTCAGGCAGGAGCTGCCAGGCCGGCTCGTAGGTGAGGTGAACAGCTTTGCTGGGGACCACGCAGAGGAGCAGGGAGAGGAGGGGGGGCAGCCCAGGCTGGGAGGGGCGGGGCAGACAGACAGACAGGTGCACAGAGACAGACGGGAGGAAGGAGATGTTAGTGTTATGGTCAGAAGCTGAGAACTCGGAAGTGGGGGCGAGGCCTGCTTGGCATCCCCTCCCTGAAACCCCAGAGACAGGGGGCAGGATGGAGCTGGGGGCTGTCTTGGTGTCAGAGACCACAGGACCCCGAGTCCCATGCGGCCCTTGGAGGGCATGCTGGGTGCGGCCCGGAGCTGAGCTCCTGACACCTGGGGCTTGTGAGTCCCCATGGCTCCAGTTTGCCCTACTTATGTGAGGAAGGTGAGGCTCCGGCAGGGGCCTTCACGTGTCCAGGAACCCATGGCCAAGGACACCACAGCCCACTGTCCAGCCTGGACCAAAGACCCCAGCTGAGGCTGGGGGGCGCAGGGACAGCTCCCAAGGGCTCTGCCTGTCTAGGTACCCTTGCCAGAAGGTGCTGAGGACCCTCGAGTCCAGGGATGTCACAACTGGACCTCAGGGCTGCGGACATGTAGGGCCCAAGCAGCCTGTCCCCAGAGGCCCAGCGGTGGCCTCCCTAGGTCCAGGGAAGGTGTCTTCCCGAAGAACTCCTCCATCTTCCCCCAGCCCAGGCAAGGCCCTCAGGCCCCAGGCCAGCCTCAGGTGCCCAGAATACCACCTACAGCTTGGAGGGGCAGGCCCTCGTGGGAGATGTGAAGGGTACACGCACTGCACCCAGAGCCTGAGGGCCAAACCTCGTATCACAAAAAGGCTGCCTAGCCCTCCCAGACAGAGGACACCGAGGCCCAGAGATGACAGGACACGCTCCAGGTCACACTGCAAGGCGTCAGGTCTCCCTATGGGGCCCCCTGGCGTGCTGACGCCGGACACCGCCTCTGTTTCCTGCGTCTGCTGGCCGCCCATGACCCTCACCTCTTTGCCCTCCTTGTCCGGGGTGAGGGTGTGTCCAGCCGCGGGGCACACAGCAGGGCAGAGGGTGCTGCTGGTGCTCTTATGACGTAAGTGGCCCTTGCGGGGTCCGGCCTTGCTGGGGCTGAGCAGCTGCGGGTGGAGCTCGCGGTTGGGGGAGGCTGGAGTGGACGTGAGGACCAGTGTCTTCAAGGCGGTCACCTCTGCCTGCAGCATGTCGATCTGGCCGGGAAGAGGTGGCCGTCAAGCCAAGTCCAGGACTAATGTCACCGCGGCTGCCAGCCACTGGCCACCCCAGCTCAGGACGGCCTGTCCCAGCGGTGACTAGGACCTAAGCCCCCTGCCCCCTTACCCCTGGAACAGCCTTTGAGGTGGGGACTGAGACACCCATCCTACAGATGGGGAAACTGAGGCTCGCCGTATGCCAGGGCTCTTGAGATGCACCTGTCTGGGAGCTGGCCGGGCCTCACCTTGCCCCGCGCCTCCTTCAGCTGCTTTTCCGACGCCGCCTGCTTCATGTTGGCTTCCCGCACCATCTTGTGGGCTTCCTGGGAAGAAGGCAGGCTGTGCATGAGTGGTGAGGGGCCAGCGCGCAGCCGGCAGACCCGTTTCCCCCACCCATCCCCCCGCGGGCCGGCCGCGGTACCTCGAACAGGCTGGCCGTCAGCTCCTCCAGCTCCCGTTCCAGCTGCTCCCGCACCTTGGACAGCCGCTCGCACTCCTCGTCCTTCAGCTTCAGCTCCTGCGGGGTCCAGGGTGGGAGGCTGTCAGCCTGGCATGGGGGGTGGGAGGGGACCCAGGCCCGCCAGTCGGGCTCCACTGCCAGGGTCCTCTTCCGTGGGCCTCTGAGCCCCAGCCTCCCTTCCTCTGGCGCCCTACAGCTTAGGATGCGTTGCCCACTTTGCTGCAGCGCGATGTCGAAACCCCAACCGTCGGCCTCTCTGAGAGCTCAGAACGGGCCGTCAGAGCAGTCCAGACGGCTGGAAATCCTTCAGAAGTCACCAGAACTGGTTTCTCCTCTGTGCTGCCCTCACGCTCGGCACGGCCTCTGTGCGGGTGCTCAGGGAGAGCCCATGGCCCCCTCCAGGGGGGCCCCATGTCCCCGCCACCCTAGGAGCCCCACCTTCTGGGCTTTGTGCAGCTCGTCCTTCAGGAACTCGGAGCCCTTCTCCCGGATCTCCATGGAAGAGCTTCGCAGGCGCAACACGTCCAGCCGGGCGGCCGCGGGGCCCTCCTCACCTTGGGCCTCCTCCCCTCCAGGGCTCTCTGCCAGGCCTCCTGGGGACTCCCTGTGGCTTCTGCAGGGGCCCACGCTCTTCCAGGGGACTGGGACAGCTTCTTTGAGGGGCGGCGGGTGGCCCTCGTCTGGGTGGGGCTGGCTGCGGGGCAAACAGCAAGTCCAGGGTGGGGGTCCTGAGACCCAGAACTGAGCCGAGGGACCGACCCTGAGCCTCACGCCTGCCACTCGGGGCTTGATCTGGACCCATGTGTAAAACATATACACTACCCGCGAGGCTGTCGCTGGGCTGTCCCACAGAGGGACCAAACGCGGGGTCTCCTGGGGGCCAGGTCGGGGCGCCCTCTTTGCTGACAACCACCCTCTCAGGCCTAGAGCCTAGGGCTGGGCTTGGCATACAGTAGGCGCTCAGTTCGGGTTTGTCCAGCAGGAGACTGTAAATGCGTCAGTGCTGAGAATCTGAGTCTCCATTTCTACAAAGTGGGGACAGTCCCCTGGGCCCTACCTCTGGGGTCACCCAGTGGCTCTGATGCAGCACACAGGGGGCACCTGGGTGGCTCAGTCACTAAGCGTCTGCCATGGGCTCAGACCCTGATCCCAGGGTCTAGGGATCCAGCCCCCAGTTCAGCTCCCTGCTCAGTGGGGTGACTTGCTTCTCCCTCTCCTTTGGCCCCTCCCCTCACTTGTGCTCTTGGCAGGGGGCTCTTTCTCAAATAAATAAATAAAATCTTAAAACAAAAACCTGCACACGGGTGGTGGGGTGATGGACGTTGGGGAGGGTATGTGCTATGGTGAGTGCTGTGAAGTGTGTAAACCTGACGATTCACAGACCTGTACCCCCGGGGCTAATAATACATTATATGTTAATAAAAAAAATAAAATTTAAAGAAAAAAACCCTCTGCACACAGGAGGCATTTCAATGAGAACTGTCTTCTTGGCTACTGTTAATGCAAATTTTATGCAAATTATACCCCACTCTGGGTAGGCAGGAGAGGAAGGGCCCAGCCAGGGCCCACCGAGCTGAGGAAGGAAGATTCTGCCACACAGCCCAGGCAAGGCAGACTGTCTTCCTGCTCCCTGAGCCTTGTTGGGGACAGTCCCGGCTTGCCACTGCTCTGCCCTGTGACGACCTCAGGCAAACACCCGTCTCTGGGCCTCAGGACCCTTCTCTCTCTGAAGTCAAAGACCCTTGAGGTAGTGCTGTGGCCAGCAGCCTCCGTGCCCCCCCATCCATCCACACTCCCGATCCTGCAAGAGACCCTGCGGAGGGAGGGAGGCAGGAAGGGAAAGGGCTCGGGGCCCAGCAGCGGTTTGTGCCAAGACAGCACCTCCGGACTCGCTCACTCAGCAGAAGCTGGCGGGCCCCTGAGCCAGCAGCTTTGGGGCTGTGATGAGGGGGTGGGGAAGCAGAGGGGAGGGGGCTCCCGGGGCCCACGCAGGAGGGAGGAAAGCCAGGGCCAAGGGGTCATGGGACTCAGGCTAACTCAGGCGCAAGCGTGAAAGGCAAGACTGGGGGTCAGTCCCTCCTCCCTGTCATCCGGAACCTGAGACAGTCACCAAGCAGCCCCTGAGCTCCGGTTCCTTCCAGGTAGCACAAAGTTGCTGGGGACCCAGGGGACCCCTACCAACAAGCCTATTCCCAGCCCTTCTTCATGTGGCTGTGTCCCTGCGCCCAGCCCAGCCTGCCTTCTGCTTTGGGACCCGCACAGCGTGTGGCCTCATGGTTGCTTGGCTGGGTCCTGCCTGGCAGGGACCGGGGGCTCTGACAGATAAAGTGGGAAAACACATCTATCACTCCATCAACAGTGACTATGCCGGACAGGGATCCTTCCTAATACCTTTGTGTGGGGGGGGGTGGTCCTCGTTGGCAAGGGGTCCCCAAGGCGTGAGCAGGGGCTGTGGCAATGGTATGGCAGCCCTGGGCTGGGGTCTGCACCTCGGGGCGTCACCCTGAGCCAGAGGCCCCCTGGGCTGCTCTGTGCCTGTCCTCTCATTTACAGCTCTCAACAGCATTCATGGGACAGTCCCCGTCCTACAGATGAGGGATGGGGTCTCAGAGAAGAGCAGAACGGGCCCAGGCTCACAGGGCTGCTCAGAGACAGCAGGGACTTCTACAGTCCAGGCCCAAAGCGCCCCCGGCCGGTAGGGGGCGGTGTGAGGGCACAGTCAGGGCATCTGCTTCAGGACCCAGGGCTGCAAGGCTCAGGCGGGCTCGGGAGACTCCTCCTTGGCTGCAGCAGGGAAATCTGACCCAATTCTGGCCCGACTGACTTCTCAGATTCTGCTCCGGCCCAGAAACTGCCTCCCAGGAGGGCAGGCCGGGGCTGGGAGAGTGGAGGCTGAGAGCAGAAGTCAGAGTCGGGCCGGGCCAGGGTCCACACCAGGTTCCGAGCTGGGGTACACACCAGACCCTGGGAATGTCACTGCAATTCTCTGAAGCCACCTGTGGGACGAGTAAAAGCCTGGAAGAGGCGGACTAAGAACCAGGTGAAGAAGTCACGGAATCCAGCACCCGGGAAAGACAGGGCCGTCTGCAGCCACACTGCTGCGCCTGCCCAGGCTCTGGGTCCCGTAGCCCAAACCACCGGCCCAGGCAAGTCTCCTGGCCTCTTCTCAGCCAGAGGGAAAGGGCCCAGGGCCATTTTCTCGGGTGAGAGAGGATGGCCCTTGTCACTTGGACTAGCCAGGGGCAGTGGACCCCAACTCAGGGACTGCCCGCTACAACAGGACGAACAAGAACTGTGGGTCAAGGAGGGGGGCGACCAGCAGGATCCCCAGGTTTTAGACACCCAGCCCTGTGTCTTTTCCTCTGTAAGGACCACCCCAGACATCACCAGCGCCGCCGCCGAGGAGAAAAAGACCTCCAGCCCCTCCCACGAAGGCCACCAGAGTGGTCAAAAACTCTCCTGTTGGTCCCAAGGTCATGGGCTGGGGTTACGGCCGGACTGTCCTCCATCATTTTCCCAACAGGCTCTCACTTCAGCCCACTGCTGGGAAGGATGAGCCCAATTTTGCAGCCAGAGGAAAGGATGGCCTCCCCACGTCCCCCTTCCCCAGTGTAAAATTCCAACTTGAAAATCCTGACGGCAGAAAGCGTGGGAAGAGAAGGACTGCCCGGACATTACCAAATGCCCAACGCCTGGGCCAGGGGTTCAGGAAAGATGGGGTCTCCCTGTACTGGGAGGGAAGCTTGAATCTGTAGGCCCTCCCCTCACGCTTCAGAGCTGTGAGGCAACTCAGAAATTTCAGAGAAAGGAGGGACCCCAGGCCCCACAGGTCCAGCCGAAGCCAGAACCCTCTATCTTCACATATTCAGCATCCCAGATCAGGGGCTGGAAAACCTCGATGTGAATGCCCGCGGGGCTGGGGAACCCCCTCCTTGGACAAGCATGGGCTACTACTTCAGTTCTTCTGCCTCGCACCCCCTCCCCACCCCTCAGTCCAGGTCCACGGCCCTCAGCCCGAGCCTTTTCAGCCCCCATTCCCTGCAGAAACAGTCCAGAGTCCAGAGTCCAGAATGTGCTCCAGGGAGGGCCCGTTACAGGACCCAGGGCCACTGGGAAGAGATTAGAGGCAGAAGACAGTAAGAGTCAAGGTCAGAGGAAAGTGGGAGCACCCAACATCCCCCATCCTGAAGCAGGCTCTGCTGTCTAGAACCCACGACAGTTAGACAGGAAAGGCCCCACGGGGTCACTTCCCCAGGAAACACACATGGGGGGAGGGGAGCAGCAACCGCAATGCTCACCCCCCAATCCTGCCCTAGAAGGGCCAGCAGGGCTTTCGTCCCCATCCACAAAAAACGACAAGCTGAGAATGAGGACCCCCAGATCCAATGATCCCAGCAATCCCCACTGGGCCAGAAGGGCCTGACCAGAATCCGGCATCCTCTTTCCATCTCCAGCCCAACCACCTGCCATGAGTCTCTCTGACCTTCAATCTCTCCCTACTGGTCCACTGACCAGCACCCAGGTCACCTCTTTGAACTAAAGATCCCTGTGTTAATGGGCATGCTGGGTTCATTAGAGAAGACGGAAGGAACTAGTTAGGGAAGCTCTAAAATGGGGTGGAACGGGGAGAGGCTGGGAGGGCATGCTGGGAGTGCTCACCTTCTGCCCGGGGCCAACAGGGTGGCTATCAGTGATCTGGTCCATGGGGCAGTGCCACGGCACAGGAGCCCCGTTCAGACTTACGGCCCTGCACGCACAGGCATTCCGGTAAGCCCTGACGCTGACAGCCAAGGGACTCCTCCTGTCCAGGGGCCCCGAGGAGTCCCAGCAAAGGTTTCACGCATCGGCTCCTGCAAGCCGGGCTGCAAGTCCAGCCAGGCGAAGAGGACAGAGGGGCTACGTCTTCAGCTCTGAACCCTCACAATGTCGCTGCAGGGCTATGCTCCCCCCGAGCAGGTCCTGGCAATGAGGTGCCTGGTGTTCAGAGAGGGATGGTGTGACCCGACCGGAACACGCAGCAAAGAAGAGGCAGGGTGGGAACAGAACCCAGAGTCCCCCCACTACTGCATCATGTGACCTGTCACCCGGAGAAATCCAGACGGAAGGAAAGGGATGAATGGTGGTTTTGGAGAAGTGAGGCAGGACGCAGATGGGGTTTGAGGAAGTTTGAGCCCGTGCCTGAGGGGGTGGGGGGGTGGGGATGGTAGGGGCTCCATCCAAGGCTGTTGCATAAGCCAGGCAGGTCCTGGGCTCAGGAGGGATGTGCGGAGGCGACAGACACACAAAAGACTCTGACGGGGGAATCTTGGCAGGAACTAGGGGCTGGAGAGGGTGATGGGGGAAAAAAAAAAAGCAACAAAACTACGGTAATTAACATAATGAAATGGTGCCCGCCATGGGAACAGGGAACTGGGAGGGGGTCTGTCAGGGAAGGGAGAGGGGGTAGCTGAAGCGTCTGGGGAATGGCATGTCCTATACAGGTCTCTAGGTGGCTAAGGGGAGGTACCCGGCCCGGAGGGAGCAACTGTCATCTGAGGGAGCACTGGGGGAGGAGTAACAGAGAAGCCTAGGACCACAGAGCCAGCTGGAGAACCGAGGAGCAGCCACCCCAGGGCTGGAAGGGAGAGTTCTAGAATGGGGCAACGGTGTCCTATATGTCACACATGGGAACAGAACATCAGGCTTGCGAGCAGAGCAGGACCCTGGGGTTGGGGGGGGGGGGTGTGCAGTGGAAGCAGGAAAATCTGGACCACTCCGGCAAGGGGGACCTGCTGCAGGATGGAAGGCAGGGAGGCTGGAACACCTGAAGCAGGTGGACAGGGCTGAGCAAGCCTCTCTTTGGGGGAGCCCCAGGGCTGCCAGCCAGCCCAGCCCAGCCCAGTCCTGGGTCTCCACGGAGAGCCAGCACCAGGCCTGGGAGCGTAGGAGCTCGGTCTGCGCACACAGCACCTGCCTCACAGCCACCTGCTCAGTCCTAGAAGGGCCCTCGAAAATCCAGCACATACAAAGCGAGCATCTCTCATGTGCTAGGCACCCCATCAGCCCCGACCCACCCAATCTGCACGACCACACAGATTTGAGCCACACTGTCCCTGAGCCCCCTGCCGATCACCACTCTGTTGGGCACAAATCTGGGGCAGAGGTGGGGAGTGTCTAGGACAAGCAGGATTCTCCTGAGGGTCTGATAGATAGTTAGGGTAGGGTAGATAGTTAGATCAAGGAGGGCTTCCAGGAAGAAGCAGCAGCTGGGAGAGGTGCGCAAATGCTTCCCAGGCAGGAGGCCCACCTTCCTTCCATACTCCAGAGGAAGTCTGAGCCTATGGACCCCTGTGACTTAGGCCCGACAGGCAGGAGCTCGAAAATCCAAGTCCCTCAGAACCCAGAGCAGTTAAGTGACCTGCTCAAGATCACACAGCCCGTCTGCAGCCCCAGGGTTCCCCAGCATCCCGCTCATTCCAAAGATGCAGCCTCCATCTCTGGGAGGGTAGGGGAATCTCTTTTCACTCCTGAGCAGTCCATCCGAGTCTGGCTCTCCCTAGAGAAAGGTAATGATTAGCCCTATCAGAGAGGGAAATGGAGACCAGGGGAGAAAACTAGCCCAGAACTCAATTTCTGGCTTTTGCTGACCAAGGCCCAAGTACCTAGCACCATGTTAGCTGCAGAGAACCAAGAAGCGGCCCTCACCCCATCTCAGAGCAGGCTTGGCATCCAAGACTAAGGACATGAGAAGCTCTGGGCGATGGGGAGGGGCGCATCCCAATTTGGGGGGAACCGCCTCTGAGTTCAGCATTCAGGGCTCCTGCACAAGAAGTCCCAAGGAAGAGGGCCCACCTGAGCTCCTGCAGAGTCCTGCCACTGGCACCCACCCCAGGGGAGCAGCCCTGGGTCCACGGCCAAGGTGGGGTGAACCAGCACCAGGGCCTCACCATTAGCGGCAACCATCCCTCACCTGCAGATAAGGAAGGAAGGTGAGAAAGGAAGCCCCAGAGACGCTGACAGCTTAGCCCGGGCCACTGACCCCTGGTCCCAGACTCCTCATACTCTAGAATGAAGGACCAAATATGCACCTACCCAGACTGTCCTGAGCCCCTAGGGGCCAGAAGCCCAAGTAGCTCAGTTAGACTTACATGGATAAGTAGGACCCCAAGCAGGGTCCCTTCTGGCTCCTGCTGGAGTTTGGGTGAGCTCCTAGGACTCGAGGCGCCCAGTGGATGTTGGCAGCTTGGCCCCTGATCCTTCAATCCCTGCCTCTAATATCCGACTGGGGGAAATCCACAAAAATGCAGTGCTCAAAGTAACCCCAAAAGTCGGCCTCTCACTCCCAGGTGTCCAGCTCCTCTTTCCGCCCCTCATGCTTTCCATCTGCATTTATAAAGCGCCTACTAGGTGCTCTATACCTGGCTAGGCCCTGGGGTTAGGCTAGGTCCTAGGGGTCTAAATGTACGTACAGGAAGTGAGTTATAGGGGCGCCTGGGTGGGTCAGTTGGTTAAGCGTCTGCCGTTGGCTCAGGTCATGGTCCCAGGGTCCTGGGATCATCATGGGATCACCGCATCCAGCTCCCTGCCCAGCAGGAAGTCTGCTTCTCTCTCTCCCTCTGCCCCTCCCCGCTGCTTGTGCTAGCTCTCTCTTTCTCTCAAATAAAAAAATAAAATCCTAAAAAAGAAAAAAAAAAGAAACAAAAAGAAATGAGTCATACTGAGGATCATGTGGGGGTCAGCTTGGCAGCCCGGTTCATCCAGAAGGCTCTTGGGAATATGGCCGGGAGGCTGGACTGGGGCGGGGGGAGGGGGGTCTTCTCCAGGACCCTGAGTCTTTGTGACCCTGTCCTTAAAGAGGACCTACTGGGCTCCCAGCCCTGTCTGTCGGCCCCAACCCGGATGCCGCCAGGCAAGGGCACTCAGGGCATGGATCAGCCCCCAACCCCTCCCACCCCAACCTCTCATTTCACCCAGAGACCCAGAGAAGTGAGGGCATACTCTCAAGATCACACAGCAACTCAGTGACTGTTTCACCTGGGTGACCCCCAACACACGGGGTCACAAGCTTCTTCCAGACTGGGCTGTGCCCGTTACACAGTTAACCCCACGCAAGACTGTGCTAACCCCATCAGGTCCCACACAACCACTTTCTCCCTGAACTGTCTTCCTCAGGGGCGGGGAAGGACTTTTTCAAAGGACATACTCTGCTTCACCTTTCACCCTTTAAGGGGCATGCCTCTCCACACCTCACCCCTACCTGGAGCCCTTTCTCTCAGCACCCCCTGCTGGGGACAAAGCCTCACTCACTACTCCCTAGCATCTCAGCCCAAGCTTTGCTAGGGGGCACGGAGTCAAGAGGATCCAGCAGGCATCAGAAACCTCTCCAGCCAGCGGGCACCACCTCCTCCCTCCAGCAGGCCTGCCCTCACTCCCCAGCTCTGGCTGGGAAAGAGCCCTGTCCTGGGACTTCCCCTCACCCCACAGCTGGCCCAGTTCTTTACAGGAATACAAGCCACCCCACTCTGGCCACAGCTCTTCCAGGACCTGGCCTTCCCAGGCCATGGGGAAGAGGAAGTGTTTGCCCAAGTCCCTGAGAAGACCACAGCCTTCCTACACGACCAGGGCAGGGGACCCACACCACGTCGGCCAAGGAACGGGGATCACCCCTGGGAGCCAATAAACAACAGGGACTGAGGCCACTAAACCCGGACCCGGGGCGGTGCTGCCCTCCTTCAGACCGCGGGGAGGTCCTACCGCACACCTCTGAGCCGGCTGATCCAGGAGCCCCAGATGGAGGTTCATCAACTAACTAGTGACCTTGGCAGAGACCCAGCCACCTTTCCCAACTGCACTGCTTTCCAAGGGTTCATCCAGGCTGGGGTGGGGGGGGGGCTCCTCCAGGTGCACACCCCACACTTACTCCGGCTTGCAAGCCACCTCCACTCTGCCCGCCCCCTTCTCACTCGCGCTCCAGATGGGCCAGGAGTTGGCGCCCGCACGCCGGGATGGTCCGCAGCCCACCCTTCGCACTCCGCACCCACAGAGAGCGCCCCCGACCCCTCCCCGCGGGGCGTCCTTCCACCTCCGCAGCGAGTTAGCTCGCGCGTCCCGGTGCTGCAGGGCGCCCCTCCGCCGCCGGCCGGGTGCACACGCGGCGGAGACACCCCCCACCCCCCAGCCCCGGAGGCCGCCGCGGTGCAGGGACCGCGCGCGGACCTACCCGCTCCACATCCCGGCGCCGCCGCGAGCTCCCTGCACCGCCCCGCGCCGCGTCCCCGCCCGCCGCCTGTCAGGCCCGCCAGCAGCCCCCACCGGCCCTAGCCAGCCCCGGCCCCCTCCCTTCCCGGCGGGTCACGTGGCCGAGGGGGTGGCCCGAGGACACGTGCCCGGCCCCGCCCCTCCGCCCCGGGACAGTGCGGCGGCGGGAGTGGGGGAGGAGCCGGCGGCCCGCGCGCCCTGCGGCCGGCTCCTCTCTGGTCCTCCCGCACCTCGGCGCGGCGCCTCCCGAGCCCTCGGCCACGGCTGCTCAGGAACCTTGGCGGCCGAGCGGTCGGAGCCCGCCGACAGCCCCCGGCGCCCACAGCCGGCTGCTGACCCGCACGCCCCTGCCCTGGGCTCCCCGGGCTCTGTGCCGGTTCCTGGAAGGTGGGAAAGGGGCCAGACCCCAAAACAAGTTTTCTCGGGCTTACTCTTGAGCGCTCATCCCAAAGGAAGACCCACCTTTGGCCCGAGCCTTCAACCCCAGCCCTCCCCCACCCGCAGCCCACGCCCACCTCACAAAGGGCCTTCCCCTCTTGTTGGGAACACTCCCTGCCCATCCCTTCCCTGCCTTGGCCCAGCATCTACTGGCCGGGGGTGGGGGAGGGGGATGGGGGGGTGCCCCCCCCCACGCACCCCTGTCCGGATTTAGGTCCTCTGTAAAACCTAGTCCCAGACCACTGGTCTTCCTGTCTCTCCATCCCCCTTTGCCCTTTGTCACTGTTCTCAGCCCTGACTGCCCCCCCCCCCCCACTTCAGCCTGCAGCCGGACCTAGTGAAAGGATATCTCTTCTCTCCTGCCAGGGACCGTGGCCCCCACCTCTGTGTCCAGAGAGGCCTAGGAGGCCAAGAGGAGGGAGGTGGTTCCCTTCCAGATGGTACCAGGACTCAGGATACTACGCTTCCAGACCCACAGAGCTGGGACCCCAGGCTTGAATTTATCAGGTCTTCACTAGGGACACACATTTCTTCCATTCATTCATTCATCCTTCCATCCATCCTGTCTGAGCACAAACTGTGGATCATATAAGGGCTGGGGGTCCAAACTGCACAGACACATGCTCTGTTATCCCAGGGAACCAATATGGTAAGGGGACAGCAGGATGGGAGACATACTCACAAGGACCCCTACTTCTAGGGCCACTACTCAGAGTACACTCTACTAAGTACACAGTGCCTTGTCACAAATAGAAAATGGTACTGCCTTCCTAGAGGGGTGCAGCCCATGCCAAGGTACAGAACTTGGTGAGTGGAGAACAGGCTGGATTTTATGCCTGCTCGCTGACTCCCTTGACTGGCATGTTGTGCAGTGAACAACCTAGGCAGCCCACTGTGACGTCCCTTCTGACTTACCAGAATCATTCTGCCCAATCCTCCAATGCCCTTCACCCTGTAAGGCAACTGTTTCTAAGACTGTGGTTTCCCAAGGGCAGAAACCATCTCCTTCTCCGTGCAGTGTTTCTCTGCCTTCCCCTGCCTAGTACAGGGTCTGGCCCAAAGCAGATGTCCCCACCATGTTTGTTGACTTGAGTCCTATACCAAATAAGTCTCGAGCAATTGCTGTTTTCCTGGCCCTTGCTCTGTTCATTATTTAGGAGAAGGGGGAGAAGACACAAAAGGAGCTCAGGACAGGGCCCTTACCCTCCAAGACTTCACAAGCCTGGGCAGGAGATAAGACTGGTCCAAGTCATGGTAACCCGGACTGGTGGGAGATAAAGGCACAAAGGTGGTATCATCCCAGGCTAAGGCTCCAGAGGAAGAGTCCTTAGCAGGACAGGGGAGGGTCAGTGGACTTAAACGAGGCCTCCAAGGATAAATGTGGGGTTACCATTCTGGGAGCACTGACACCCAAATTACTACCTAAAAATACCACATCTTCGACGCATCCGATGACCTTCAACAGCCAGGCCTCACTAGCTCCTTCTACAGCCCAGTGCGCTCTGCTCCCCAGCTGAAAAGGATTGGTCTCAGAGAAGTTTAGGAACCTACCTGATATCACACAGCCAGGGGTGGCGGGGCTGTGACCTCTTACAGCAGTTTTCTGAAAAGACAGCCCGGAAACTAGAGAACTCACTAGAAACTGCAGCTGTGTGCAGTCAAGCAAAAAGAGGAGACTGCTGGGGCCTGGCCAGCAGGTGAGGAGGGACTCAAACAAATGCCCTTCGCCCCTCTCCGCACCATCCCCATCCCCACCTGGCAGTCCAGACCACAGAGTCTTGGCTGGAAGCAGATGAGGAGCAGGAACTTGCAAGCCGGGATGACCCAGGCCCCAATTCTGACTTCGCTCTCTCTGCTCACCATGTGACCCAGGATGTTTGTCTTGCCCTCTCTGAGCCTCAGACTCTGTGTCTGTCCAACCACCAAGATAGACAATCGGAGTCACCCCTTGGCGCTGACCTTGTAGGAGGCTCATGAAATTCCTCCGAGTTCCATGCCAGTCGCCTGTCAGGAGCCTGGGTTCTTCCTCCCTCCTCCCCCAGGGCCCCTACAAAATGGCAAGCTATCCCCCCGCCCCCCCTGCTCCGTGACCATGACTGAGGTCACTGGCTCACCTGTCTGTGTCCCAGGACTCCTCTCCCAAGTTCCCGTCAAGCGCAGGGCCCAGAGCTGATGGGGCGTAGCGGACAGCCCCCGAGCTCAGTGCCAGGAACACGGGGCATGTTCCTCGGGCAGGACACCTGGTGTGCTCCTTGGAGTCATCCATGCCAGGGCCAGCTTGAGGGTCCCTCTGGAGACTGCCAGGAAGGTGGTGGCAAGAGCCTTCTCCCCCTCCACCCCCCAGCCCCGCCCCAGGCTGAGCCTCACGCTAACCTTTGCTATCTCTGAGGAGCAGTGGCCTGGGAGGAAGGCTCCTCCCAGCAGGCCTCTATCTCCTGAAACCCCGTAATTATTAACTCCTGTGGCTCAGCGGGCAGCAGAAGGCACCAGGGGCCCTCCTTCCTGGGCTCCAAGCCGGGGAAAGGTAAGACTCGCTGAAGGGTCCTGGGAGCTTTCCTCTGCATGCCCAAGGCCCCAGCTTCCACTAGGCCCAAAGAAGGAGCTACCTGTCCCCTCCCTGCGCAGGCCGACAAGGTGGAAAGCCCCGTCCAGCCCAGGCTCTATCACCAACTGGTTGTGTGGCTTTGGGCAAGGACCCCCGCCTGCCGCCTCCCCATCCCAAACTTGGCCTCAATATCTCCTTAAAACTTGTAACCACTAACAAAAAGGCGCAATTCAGTGTAGCAGTTAAGTGCAAAGGCCCCATGTCAGACAAGCTGGATACAACCCCATTCCAGACTGAGTGGAATGAGGCTTTGGGCATGTTAGTCTCTCTGTGCCTCAGTTTCCCTGACCGTAATATAGAATCTCACCCTCTAAGGCCCCCTCCCAGGCCAGCTGCTACTGCCCAGACATGCCAGATACCACCCCTTTCCTCCCACAATGCCCTCTGCTGCACATCTTACCCCCTGCTGATAAATTCTCCTTTGCTTATAACCCCTCCACCAGGAAGGCCTCCCCTGTAGATTTCTTTCCTGAGGGTGAAGCCCTCAGGCATGTGACCACCTTGTGTCATGATGAGTAGAACTGTGGGACACCCCCCCCAATAACCAAGTGACTGTGTGGGCAGAGGCCGGCCCACACACACTCCCAAATCCTCAGTACCCCCTCGACTGGGCCATGGTCAGCCTCAGCCCACCAAGATGGTTTGAAGATTCCACCCCATCTCATTTGGCTTGAAATCCAATCCTAGTTCTGCTGTTCCCTGGCTGTGTGACCTCAGGCAAGTCACTTTGCCTCTCTGGGACTGAGTTCCCTCATCTGCAAAATGGGAACAGTTGTCCCAGTGAAGTTGGGAACGTCACAGCAGGTGACATTGGCGAAGGGTCTGCCACACTCAAGATGAGAGTGTCCTCTGCCTTTCTCCCTCGGCTTCCCTCTTCTTTCCTGTCCGCCTCTGACTTCCCGTGGAGGAGAAGCTGCCAGTTCCTGACCTGAAGTCACACCCCACCAGTTCTGCCCCTCGGATAACAATATCTCCCACTCAGGCTTTGGGCTCCGAAGCTCTCAGCCTAATGCAAACCAGATGTTGGCCTGGCCCTTCCTGGCAGTGAATTTTCCATGGCCTGCTCCCACCCCCTTCCTGTTTTTGCTCCTCACTGATACCCTGCTAAATTCTCCCGTGCCCCTACCTTCCTCTGCGGGGCAACCTCTGGGCCCACCTGGAAACAATTAATGGAAAACAGGAAGTATGAAAAGGGGGGAGGGTCTCCCCCATCACACCGACATGGCAGGAGGGGAAGGAGCTCAGTGGGGCTGATGACAGAGTGTATGAAGGCGAGTCCTACCCCCCCAACCCCCCAACCCCCTGCCCCCTCAGGGAGGAAGTGGAGTCAGAGTTGCTCTGGGGACGGCACAGAAAAAAAACTGCTCCTTTCTGGACATTTAAGCAGATATAGGACTTCACAGCGAGCTTATAAGGGCCTTGTCCTTGGCTGTGACTTAGAAAAATCGGAGCCAGAAGAGGCCCAAGTCCCTCCTGCTGCAAATGAAGAAACGAAGCCTTGGAAGCTCAATCTGGGGTCACCCGGTGAGTCAGAGCCAAGAGGCAGCCCAGCCTGGGACTGCTCGCCTGTAGCCTGTAACAGCGGCTCCCCAAGCCACTTCCCGGGCTTGCTGTCTCAGAGGCGTTCCCGCAGCCCCTCCCCCGCTGCCCGAGAGCTGGGCCCAAGTCCGTCACGAGGATGCTCACAAGGCCACCGGCAGCACCTGGCCAGGCAGACCTGGATCTTCTCCATCAGGGGCAGGCACCAGGAGGGAGGCCCGGGCGAGCCCAGGGGAGGGCCTTCATCCTCAGCCCCATGAACCTCTTAGGGATCCAGGGCTGGCCCTCCTTGGGAGGACTCCACCATCCCCCCATTCCCATGAAAACAAGAGCGCAAGGGCTCCCCAAGAGCTGGGCTCTGGCTGCCCCTCCCTCAGCCAGCTGTGCAGTGTTTGGACAACTGGATGGAATGTTTTGCAGCTACAGTCCTCCCTGGATCCCGGAGCTCAGATTTCAAGAGGGGCGGGGCAAGGATGCTGGCTCCAGGGAGAGGGCAAGAGACTCAGGAGGTCAAGTATGAGTCTGGAGCCCACTTCTCCACCCCCCTAACCCACCCCCCACAACTCTCTGCCCTGGCCTGAGCAAGACCACTGGTTACCCAGTCGCAGGGTAGTGGGGAGCTGGAATCAGGCTCGGGCCCCTGGGAGGACAGGACAGGGGATGGAAACAGCCAAATGGTGTCAGAGATTTGGTGGGGCCAACCTGGTGAAGTCAAGCCCTGGAGACAGTCTGGGCTCTGGGAGGGACAGGGCCTGGGACAGCACTCTGAGAACATTAAGACTGCTAGCTAAGATTCCACAACAGAGATCGGTCCGCTCACTGCCATCTCCATTTTACAGATAGAACAGTTGGGGTCCAGAGGGAGTAGGAGATCACCCCAAGTGACACAGCGTGCTGGGGGCAGAGCTGGGCTAGAACCCAGGGCTCCAGATCCTAAGCCCCAGACACACACCAGCCAATGAGCCCACACCCTTGGTCTTCCCCAGAGGACATAGACAAAATGACCTACCTAAGTGGGGTACTCCAGCTTCACAAAGAGAAGGCACAGAGGCTAAACTCACTGCCAGCCTCCGGGAGCACTAACCCACTTGTGGACAGGGTGGAGGCCCCAGTCGCCAGGTTTTGGGCACCATTTCTCTCTGACTCTGGGGCCAGAGCTCACCCAGATTCCCCAACACAGTTGCTCAGGCGTCCCAGAGCCCCTTGAATAAGGCTGAGAAGACACACGTGTTCTAGACCCAATTATATAGAAGATACTTTGAGCCTCAGTTTACCCACCTTAAAATTGAGAGGATTGCCTTTGCTCTACTTGACTCACCACCACATTGTGGGTGCTGAAGGCAGGGAGTGGAAGGTTCCAGTAGACGCCTTTGGAGACTTAACTATTTCCCAGCAATAAAACCATTGGAGCTCACTTGTGAAGGAAGGAGGGAAGGGATTCCTTTGAGCCCAGATCGGTGTAGGAGTCCCATCAAAGTGCCTGGGGGCCCGCATTCCTTGAGGTGGAACCTGTTTGACCACTCCCAGCTCCCGAGGAGGAAAGTGCAGAAACCTAAGGGAATTTGAGAACCAGCCAAACCTTCAGAGGCAGATATGACGAGAGCGGGGTGGGTGTCCCCCACCCCACAGCTGGTGGTGACTCCCTTCCAAAATGGCAGAGTGAGACAAGGACCATGATAGGATCTTTTTAAAATTTTTATTTATTTATTTTTTTTAGTAATCTCTACACCCATCATGGGGCTCAAACTTACAAACCAAGAGTCACACGCTCCTCTCACTGAGCCAGCCAGGCGCCCCTGTGCTAGGATTTTCACATTTGGTTGATTTAATTCACCCTCCAACCACCCAATGTGGTCCCTTCATTGCTTTCTGTTCCCATTTGGATGATGAAAGAATGGAGACTAGGAAAAGGTGAAAGGATTTGGCAACGGGGAACAAGTGAAGTGAATAAGGATTTTAATCCGCACTGTCTGACTCCAAAAGCTCATGTTATTATCCCTTCACCATTCACCCTCTCAAAGGGTAAAGTGAGATAGAATGGAGGATGGGCATTTTATGCCAAAGGACACCAGGACCAAAGCCTTTGTCCCAGAGGTGGGACAGAGCAGGGCATATAGAGAGAAGCAAACTCTTCACTTTGGTGGGAGCATAAAGCTGATTCGGGGGGACCCTAGAGAAAAGATTAGACAGGCAGCTTGGGGTGAATCATGAAGAGCATTAGAGGCCAAGTTCAAGAGCTTGGACTTTATTCTGAAGGCTCCAAGGAGATAGCTAAACATTTTTGAGTGGGAGAGTGACGTGATCAGAGCTCTGCTATGGGAAGATGAAACTAACAGCAGTGTGCATAGAAAATAGAAATGAGCACTTATCAAATATCCAGAGAGGTAAAGGGCTTTCTAAACTTAGATGCATTTGAAGAGACCTCAAAAGAAGAAAATCAATACGTCTGTTTACACTAAAATTTAAAACTTCTCCATCTTCTTCCTTCCACCAAAAAAATAACCAAAATTAAAAGGCAAATAGCCTAGGGAAAATATTCTCAGCAAATGGCAAATTGTTGACATCTTTTATGTAGAAAGAATTCACAAAAATCGATAGGGACTCAAAAAAAAAAACAAAAAAAAAACCCAGGAGCCCAATAATCATGTTTGCTCCTTCCCTCATTCATTTATTCAAGCAACATGTAATGAGCACCTGCACCAGGTTCTAAGAAGGTATTTGTGGACAACACATAATTTATTTTGAAAAATGCTTAGGAATCTGAGAATAAAAGGGAATTTCATTAAACTGAAAAAGAGTATCCACCAACACCGTGCAGGAAATGTCATTCTTTTTTTTTTTTTAAGATTTTATTTATTTATTTGGCAGACAGAGATCACAAGTAGGCAGAGAGGCAGGCAGAGAGAGTAAGGGAAGCAGGCTTCCTGCTGAGCAAAGAGCTAGATCCCAGGACCCTGGGATCATGACCTGAGCCGGACGCAGAGGCTTTAACCCACTGAGCCACCCAGCGCCCCAGTAAATGTCATTCTTTTTTTTTTTTTTTTTAAGATTTTATTTATTTATTTGACAGACAGAGATCACAAGTAGGCAGGGAGAGAGGAGGAAGCAGGCTCCCTGCTGAGCAGAGAGCCCAATGTGGGGCTCGATCCCAGCACCCTGGGATCATGACCCGAGCCGAAAGCAGAGGCCCCAACCCACTGAGCCACCCAGGTGCCCCAGTAAATGTCATTCTTAATGGTGAAATGCTAGAAACATTATTTTAAAATCAGGAATGAGACAGGCATGGCTGCTATCATTGCTTCTATACTGTATTGGTGATTGTAGCCAGGGCAATAAGACTAGAAAAAGAAATTTAAAATATAGGGGCCCCTGCCTGAGTGGTTCAGTTGATTAAGTATCATGACCTTCAGCTCAGGTTATGGTCCTGGGATCCTAGGATTGAGCCCCACACTGGGCTCTCTGCTCAGTGGGGATTCCGTTCTCCCTCTCCCTCTCTCTCTAATAAAATCTTAAAAAAAAAAAATTTAAGGGGCCCCTGGGTGGCTCAGTGGATAAAGCCTCTGCCTTCAGCTCAGGTCATGACGCCAGGGTCCTGGGATTGAGCCCTGCATCAGGCTCTCTGCTCTGCAGGGAGCCTGCTTCCTCCTCTCTCTCTCTGCCTGCCTCTCTACCTACTTGTGATCTCTGCCTGCTAAATACATAAATAAAATCTTTAAAAAAAATTTAAGACATAAAGATTGGAAAAGAAAAGCCAGACTGTCGTTTTTCACAGACGATGGTCTACATTTCAAATCCAATGGACTCTTTTTTTTTTTTTAAAGATTTTATTTATTTATTTGTCAGAGAGAGAGAGAGAGCGCACAAGCAGGCAGAGTGGCAGTCAGAGGCAGGCAGAGAAGCCGGCTCCCTGCTGAGCAAGGAGCCTGACAAAGGACTCCATCCCAGGACCCTGGGATCATGACCCGAGCCGAAGAGAGTGGCTTAACCGACTGAGCCACCCAGGCATCCCTCAAATCCAAAGGATTCTATAGGTAAGTTATTATAATAAGAAGGCTTGGATAAAAGGTTGGCTATAATATCAATATAAAAATTATTTGCAGTTCTGTACACTGGTAAAAATAAGCAAAATAGAATTTATGTATTTAAATAAAATGTTTGAAAAATACATTATTTATTATAGCAATAATGACAAGCATCTGTAATAAATCCAACAAAATATGTACAGGATTTATTATAAAGTTTTATTTTGGATATAAAATTAAAAATCATAATCATTATAGTATGAATGATTACATAAACAAAATTATTTTAATAATAAAAATACCAAAATGATACAAATTATAAAACTAAACCTTTCCCCCAAATGTCCATTTTCTCCCATTTGATCTATGGATTCAATGCAATCGCAATCAAAATTCTAACAGGGATTTTCTTAACTATGACATGCGGATTTTAAAATTTGTGTAGAAGAGTAAAAATATCTAAGACATCCCTGAAGAGGAAGAATGAGGCAGTTGCTTACTCCCTAGCTATCAGGACTTATAAAACTCTAATAATAAAAACGGCCTGATATTAGCTAAAGAATGAGCATATACAGACTGATGAAATCAAATAGAGAAATCAGGAAAAGGCCCACACATATCTGTTGCTCCGATGTTCAGATAGAGTCTTGCTGATCAGTGGAGAAAGGAAGGGACCAATTTATATATTGTGAGAAGCAAGTGATCAAGCCTATGTGGATAAAATAATTGGAATCCTATCCCAAACGTATGCAGAAAAATTAATCCAAGATAGATTAACAATTTAAATATGGAAGGCAGGGTGCCTGGGTGGCTCAGTGGGTTAAAGCCTCTGCCTTTAGCTGATCTCAGGGTCCTGGGATGGATCGAGCCACGTCGGGCTCTCTGCTCAGCAGGGAGCCTGCTTCCCTGCCACTCTCTCTGCCTGCCTCTCTGCCTACTTGTGATCTCTGTCTGTCAAATGAATAAATAAAAATCTTTAAATAAATAAATAAATAAGGAAGGAAAAAGTCTTAGAAGAAATGGTAAGAGTACCTTTTTGACTTCAAAGAAAGGAAGGATTTTTTTTTAAAGATTTTATTTATTTGAGAAAGAGAGAATGAGAGACGGCATGAGAGGGGAGAAGGTCAGAGGGAGAAGCAGACACCCCACGGAGCTGGGAGCCCATTGTGGGACTCGATCCTGGGACTTGATCCCGGGACTCGATCCCGGGACTCTGGGATTATGACCTGAGCTGAAGGCAGTTGACTAACCAGATGAGCCACCCAGGCGCCCCAAAAGGAAGGATTTTTAAGTAATCTCTATACCCAATGTGGGGCTTAAACCTACAGCCCCAAGATCAAGAGTCGTAGTCTCTACTGACTGAGCCAGCCAGATGCCCCATGAAAGGAAGGATTAAAGAAGAAAAGACACAAAAAATGCTAACCATAAGAGAAAGGACTGATGAACCCAGCTACATTCTAATTAAGGACTTCTTTCCATCATTTGACACCATAAAACCAAGTCAAAAGATGAGTCATAACCAACAAAGTTTTAGGGTCTGGAACATAAAAGGGACTCCTCCTATACGTCAATACAAATATATAAAATACTTAGAAAAATGGGCAAAAGACACGAACATGCATTTCACGGAATAAACACTACAAATGGCCAATAAGAGTTGGAAAAGATGCTCAAAATTAACCATGTTGGTTATCAGGAAATTCAAACAAAATCACTATGCGCCTCCATCTTACATTTGCCAGGATTGGCAAAAGTGAAGAAATCTGATAATACCAAGTGATGAACAGAAAGTGTACCCACAGGAACTATAGTGTTGGCAGAAGTGTAAATTGGTAACCACGTTGGCAAACAATTTGACATGACCTTGTAGGAAGAAACATTTGCATGTGCTATGACCGAGCCAGTAGCGCTCGCAGGTCTCTGTGCTAGAGCGAGTCTGGCACTTCTGCACCAGGAAACATGTACAAAACTGTTCATGATAGCAGTCCAGACGTCTAATGAGCAGGGACTGGGTAAATGCACCGTGTTATTGTATTAGCTTCCTATAGAGCCGGTGTCAAATTATCATAAACTAGGAGGCTTAAAACAACAGAAATTTATTTTCCCATCATTCTGGAGGCCGGAAGTCCAAAATGAGGACCTAAATGAAGATGTCGGTTGGTCCATGCGCTAGGGGAGGGTTTGTTCCTTGCCTCTTCTGGTGTCTGGTGGTAGCTGGTATTCCTTGGCTGGTAGCCATACCACTTCTCCATTATCTTCACATTGCCTTAGCTCCCTCTTATAAGGACACGTGTGACTGTATTTACAGCCCAGCCTGAAAATCCAGGATGATCACATGTCAAGATGCTTAACTTGATCACATTTGCAAATACCCTGTTTTTATATAAGGCAAGATTTACAGGATTTGTTTAAGATCGGGGATCAGAATTTGATATTTTGGTGTGGGGGGGAAGGGTATTTTTTTCCCCACTTTTCTACCATTGTCTGTCAGTCTGTTACACACACAAAATACATTCATCCCATCTCAACATCTCCAAAAGTCTTAACCCATTGTAACATGAACTCAAACCCAAAAATCTCATTTAATATAATCAGCTCAAAACTCCAAATCTCATCATCTAAACCGGGCTTGGTAAGACTCAGGATATGATCCATTCTTGGGGAAAAATTCTACTCTGTCTCTGGAAATATGAAGCTAACAAGTTATCTGTTCTCCAAATACAGTGGTGGGATAGGCACAGTGTAACATTTACAGACATTCCCACTCCAAAAGGGAGAAAATGGAAGAGAGAAAACTGCCATGGGTCCCAAGTAATTTCAAAATCCAGCAGGACAAATTCCTCTACTTTTCAAGGTCTGGGGCCAATCCTCTGCCACCCACGGTTTCAGCCTCCACATCTGTGATTTGGACTTCCAGGTCCAAGGCTCTGTCCTCTGGCCTAAGGCTATTCCCTTTTGTTATGCTTCCTTTTTCTTAATAGTACGCACACAGTTGAAGTCGAGTCATTTTATAAGCCTATATCCTGCCTCTTGGATGGTGGGAGTCCAAGAGCCGTCCTTCATTCCATTCTGTCTCTGTCCCTTTCTATTCAAGATGGCATGCTTCTGCTGGTATATATAACTCTGGAAAGTCTTGTGGGTCTCCTGTGTATGACACAGAGATTCACACCGTCCTCCACAGATCTTTCCTGGATAATTCTATCTCTATGGCTGGTTTCTGCTGAGATGGTTGAGTGCGTTCATGAGTCACACACCTAATATTCTCAACACTAGCAAAAGGCTATTCAACCACACCCATGGCCTTCTCTCCAGAACACATTTTTCTAACAGTAAATCGCCTAATTTTAGTATATTTCACAATCTGGATAGGCTGCAAATTTCCCCCATTATCACGTGTTCATTCCCTTTGGTGTAACAGTTCTTTCCCTGGTATATCTTTTTCCTCTCCCATTTTACAATAATCAGCAAGAAGAAACCAGGGCACATCTTTAACATTTTGCTAGGAAATGACCTCAGCTAAAATCCAAGTTCATCACATACAAGTGCTTCTATTGTGCTCAAAATTCTTCCAGCATCTACCCAATTCCACATTTTTAGGTGTTTGTTACAGCCGCACACCACTCTTGGTTCCAAAATTTGTGTGAGTTTGCTATGGTAACTGTAACAAATTACCATAATCTAGATAGTTTTAAGCAACAGAAACTTATTTCATGCCATTCTGGATGCTGAAAGTCCAAAATTACTATCACTGTGCCCAAATCAAGATGTGGGGAGGTCTGGGGCACCTGGGTGGCTCAGTCGGTTGAGGATCTGCCTTTGGCTTACGTTGTCGTAAGCCAAGCCCCACATTGTCAGGTTTCCTGCTTAGCAGGGACCCTGTTTCTCCCTCTCCCTCTGCCCCTCTCTGCAGCTTGTGGTCTCTTTCTCAAATAAATAAATAAAATCGTAAAAAAAAAAAAAAAAAAAAAAAAAGATGTTCATAGGTCCATGTTCCCGGGGGGGCTCTAGGGGAGACTCTATTCCTTGCTTAAGCCAGCTTTGGGCGGCTCCCAGCATTCCTTAACTCTTCAATCTCTGCTTCCATATTGTCACGTTGCCGTCCGTGTCAAATCTCCTTCCTCTTCTCTCTTATATGGAGGCATGTGATTGAACCTGGGGCCCACCTGGATAATCCAGGATAATATCCACACATCTCAAGATCCTTAATTCCAGATGCATGCAACCTATTGTCACATACTGTAATGTCTACAGCTTTCCATGATTAGGATCTGATATCTTTGGGGGAGGCCATTTTTCATCCTATCATAGTGATGTCCTTATGATGGAACGTTAAGCAGCAGTAACAATGAATGAATATTTATATGTCCCTTATTTCTCTCCCCACTCCGATATAAGCTCCATGAGGATAGGACCTTGTTTCACGCATTATTGTATACTCAGTCTGTGGAAGAGCGACCACCAGGTGATAAATATTTGTTGAATGAACTACCAAAATGGATATTTATAAGAAGAATAACACCAGTAAATAGAACATTTTATGGTATAACATCAAATGAGAAAAAGAGTGTATAAATTTTTTAATATCAAATCATTGTGGGGGAGCCTGGGTGGCTCAGTCGATTAAGCATCTAACTCTTGATCTCAGCTCAGGTGTTGATCTCAGAGTTGTGGGTTCAAGCCCCACACTGGGCTCCATGCTGGGTGTGAAGCCTCCTTTAAAAAATTTTTTAATAAAAAAATTAAGTATCAAATAATAATTCTTACATTAAAAATTCTATGCCAAAAAAAAAAAAAAAGAACTGGAGATGAAAATGGAGTGGGGAACTCCAAGAGTCTATCTCATCCCAAAAGCAGCTTGTAAACTGACAAAACTGTCAGAATCAGTTATATCAGAACTCTGGAAACAATTCAAAGTTTACATCAACCAGGTGAACACTTAATCAAGAAATAAACCACTTGGGGCGCCTGGGTGGCTCAGTGGGTTAAAGCCTCTGCCTTCAGCTCAGGTCATGATCCCAGGGTCCTGGGATCAAGCCTGCATCGGGCTCTCTGCTCAGCAGGGAGCCTACTTCCTCCTCTCTCTGCCTGCCTCTCTGCCTACTTGTGATCTTTGTCTGTCAAATAAATAAATAAAATCTTTAAAAAAATTAAAAAAAAAGAAATAAACCACTGAATCTCAGCAATAAAACTTCATGATAATTTCTCTTATCTTGGCCATTCCCCACTGTCCAGCTCTGTGGCCGCTTTGAAGACAATGTTCTTGGTATGAGTTCCTAGCACACGTCTGCTACTGAAAGCATTGTGGTTGTTTGTTCTGACCTGTCTGGTGGCTCTCTGAATGTCTGGCTCAACGGGCTAGCCTTGATTTTGCCTAATTCAGAATTCTCCCAAGGATGAGGTGGCTACCTAGGGGGCATTTGTTGAAAACACATAAAAGCAATCATATTAGCTGCTGCCATCTAGGACAAGGGATCACGTTTGGAGAAAACAACAAACAAATTAAAAAAAAAAAAAGCTTAGGAAGAAAATCTGGGAGATGAAACAGTTTAGGAAATAAGGACTTTGAAAATTTCCCACATATTCCTGGAATAGAGGTCCACATGCATGCCCAGAGCTGGATACATGCTAAGAAAAGATCTGAGAAGGCCCTAAGATCTTACCTCTACTGATCACCAGGCTCTGTGCAAGCAGGAAATGAGGGCTAAAGCAGAGTTGTCAATTACATGACTGTTTAGGGAATTTCCCAACACACATACAGAGCTCATCTGCAAAAAAATGGGAGGTTTTTGTTGTTGTTGTTCTAAGCATTTAATCTCTGTTAAGCATTTTAAGCATTCTAAGCATTTAATCTCTCATTCTTTTAATGAAATCTCTGTTAGATGACTAGCTGACCACCAAGCAAATGAGACAGAGACTTGAGTGACCACAGACTACAAAAAGATAGACTATAAAATTAGTTCCAGAAAAGTTACTAAACAAACAATTTCCACTACAGGCAGCAATAAGTCCAAACATGGTAGAAAATACTATTTCCAGAGTTGTTATAATACCCAAAATGTCCAGTTTAGAAAAAAACATTATGGTGGCTCAGTGGGTTAAAGCCTCTGCCTTCGGCTCAGGTCATGATCCCAGGGTCTTGGGATTGAGCCTTGCATTGGGCTCCCTGCTCAGCAGGAAGCCTGCTTCTCCCTCTCCCACTCCCCCTGCTTGTGTTCCCTCTCTTGCTGTGTCCCTCTGTCAAATAAATAAGTAAAATCTTAAAAAGAAAAAAAAAGAAAGAATGAATGAAAAGAAAAAGAAACCACACTTACACTCAGTGTGAGAAAAAGAAAAAGAAAAAAGAAAAAGAACTTACACTCAGAAGTGGTCAAAATGGTAAGCTTTATGTTATGTATATTTTATCACAATAAAAAAAGTTGGGGAAAAAACCCACCTAACACCCTGGGGCGCTTGGGTGGCTCAGTGGGTTAAGCTTCTGCCTTCAGCTCAGGTCATGATCTCAGGGTCTTGGGATCGAGTCCCACATCTGGCTCTCTGCTCAGCAGGGCACCTGCTTCTCCCTCCACCTCTGCCTGCTTGTGATCTCTCTCTCTCTGTATTAACTAAAATCTTAAAAAAAAAAAAAAAAACAAAGCCACCTAACACCCTTGCATGATTAAAGATCCCTTCGCTTGATAAAGGAAATCTGTGAAAGTCCATAGTTGAGCCTGAGTAGCTCAGTCAGTTAAGCATCTGCCATGATCCCAGAGTCCTGAGATCAAGCCTCATGTTTGGCCCCTGCTCAGTGGGGAACCTGCTTCCCTCTCTCCTTCTGCCCCCTCCCTACTCACGCTCTCTCCCTCCCTTTCAAAGAAAAATAAAATCTTCAAAAGAAGAAAAAGAAAATCCACTGTTGATATCATCGCCAATGGCAAAATACTAAAAGCTTTCCTCCTAAGATCAGAAACAATAAAAGAATGTCTGGTCTTGTCACTTTTTTTTTTTAAGATTTTATTTATTTATTTATTTATTTATTTAACAGAGAGAGAGATTGCAAGCATGAGTAGTAGGTATAAGACTTGTACACTGAAAACTACAAAACATTGTGGAAAGAAATTTAAACAGACCTAAGTAAATGAAAAAACATCCTATGTTAATGGACTGTAAAGAAAGCAAAGTGATCTACAGAGTCAATGCAATCTCCATCAAAATTCCCACTGCCTGTAGCCATCAGGGAGATTCAAATTAAAACAACATTGAGATACCACCTAACACCAGTTAGAATGGCCAAAATTAGCAAGACAGGAAACAACGTGTGTTGGAGAGGATGTGGAGAAAGGGGAACCCTCTTACACTGTTGGTGGGAATGCAAGTTAGTGCAGCCACTTTGGAGAACAGTGTGGAGATTCCTGAAGAAATTAAGAATAGAGCTTCCCTATGACCCTGCAATTGCACTGCTGGGTATTTACCCCAAAGATACAGATGTAGTGAAAAGAAGGGCTATCTGTACCCCAATGTTTATTGCAGCAATGGCTACGGTCGCCAAACTGTGGAAAGAACCAAGATGCCCTTCAACAGATGAATGGATAAGGAAGATGTGGTCCATATACACAATGGAGTATTATGCCTCCATCAGAAAGGACGAATACCCAACTTTTGTAGCAACATGGACGGGACTGGAAGAAATTATGCTGAGCAAAATAAGTCAAGCAGAGACAGTCAAGTATCATATGGTCTCACTTATTTGTGGAGCATAACAAATAACATGGAGGACATGGGGAGATGGAGAGGAGAGGGAGTTGAGGGAAACTGGAAGGGGAGATGAACCATGAGAGACTATGGACTCTGAAAAACAACCAGAGGGTTATGAAGGGGTGGCGGGGGGTGGGGTGGGGTGGGAGGTTGAGGAACCAGGTGGTGGGTAATAGGGAGGGCACGTACTGCATGGAGCACTGGGTGTGATGCCAAAACAATGACTGTTATGCTGTAAATAAACAAATAAAAAAAAAAAATTCCCACTGCCAGGGGCGCCTGGATGGCTCAGTGGGTTGTTAAAGGCCTCCTCTGCCTTCGAATGATCTCAGGGTCCTGGGATCGAGCCCTACATCAGGCTCTCTGCTCAGCAGGGAGCCTTATCCACCCCCCCCACCCCAGCCCCTGCCTGCCTCTCTGCCTACTTGTGATCTCTCTCTCTGTCAAATAAATAAACTCTAAAAAAAAATTCCCACTGCCTTTTCTGCAGAAAGGAGCAAGCTGATCCTCAAATTCATATGAAACTGTAATGGAGCAGACGTAGGCAAAACAACCTTGAAAGGGAAGAGCAAAATTGGAGAACACTTTCTGATTTCAAAACTTGTAAAAAGCTACACAACCCAAACTCTGGTACTGGCGTAAGGATAGACATATAGATTAATGCACTAAAATTTAAAGTCCAGAAATAAACCCATACATCTCTTGTCAATGGATTTTCAGCAATAGCGCCAAGACCATTCAATGGGGAAAAAAATCATCTTTTCAAGTAAGAGTGCTTGGAAAACTAGGTATCTGCAGGCAAAAGAACGAAGTTGGACCTTTACCTCATACCACACACAAAAATTAATTCAAAATAGGTCAAAGACCTACCTGTAAGACCTGGAGTTATAAAACTATAGAACACTTAACAGTAAATCTTTATGACCTTGGATTTGGTAATGATTTCTTAGATATGATGTCAAAGAACAAACAACAAAAGAAAAAATAAACTGAACTTCATGAAAATGAAAAAAATAACAACTTCTTTGCATCAAAGGGCATTCTCAAGGTGAAAAGATGACTCAGAGAATGAGAAAAAAGGGACACCTGGATGGCTCAGTTGGTTAAGCTGCTGCCTTCAGCTCGGGTCATGATTCCGGGGTCCTGGGATCGAGTCCTACATCCGGCTCCTTGCTCAGCGGGGAGCCTGCTTCTCTCTCTGCCTCTGCCTGCTGCTCTGCCTGCTTGTGCTCGCTCTCTCTCTCTCTGACAAATAAATAAATAAATAAAATATTAAAAAAAAAGAATGAGAAAAAATATTTTTAAGTCCTATCTTTCTTATAAATCTAGGATCCAGAATATATAAAGATCTCTTATAAGTCAAGAAAAAGAATATATGGGCAAAGGATCACGGGCAAAGGACTTGGATAGACATTTCTCCAATGAAGACATGCAAATAATCAACAGGCATATGAGAGGTTCAACATCATTTGCCATTAAGGAAATGCAAACCAAAACCACCATGGGATACCGCCGCACACACACTAGGATGGGTTTTTGTGGGATGGGGGGTATGGCAAGTGTTGGAGAGGAAGGAGAGGAAGTGGAGGAGCGAATCCCTCATGTGGTGTTGGTGGGAGTATAAATTGCCCAGCCCCTGTGGAAAACAGGTAGGTCCCTGGAAAGTTAACCACAGAATGACCCTATGACCCAGGAACTCCACGCTAGGTATATACCCCAAAGAACCCAAGACCTGTTTAAAGATAACCTTGCCCATATTTATACATAGTAGATTTTTTAAAAATGGGAACAATCCAGATGTCCATCAATGGAGGAATGAATAAAGAAACTGTGGCCTATCCATACAACAGAATATCATTCAACCCAGAAAGGAGAGCAACACGGTCACCTTGCTACGACGTGGATGACCCTTGAAAGCGAGATGATGCCAAGTCAAAGCAGCCAGATGTAAAAGGACCAGTATCATAGGATTCATTTGTATGAAATGTCAAGAGAAGGCAGATCCATAGGGATAGAAGAAGCAGACTGATGGTGACCAGGGCTGGGAGACAGCCGTGAACAGGGAGCGACTGCATGGTGGGTACTGAGTTTCCACTCGGGAGACAAGAAAGTTCTGGAATGAGTGGTGATAGTTGAATGAAGTAAAAGTCACTGAGTCGTACGCTCAAAATGGTTAACATTTACGGTATGTGAATTTTGCCTCCATGTTTAAAATAAAAGACAGGAAGGAAATACATCAAAATGATAACCTCCGGTGATGCTGTTTTTTCAAGGCTCTGGATTTTCCCACATCTATGGTGGATCCCACATCTGTATCTATGGTGCACTGGAATCTCTCTTGTCACCGTGTGAAGCCAGCCTCTCAAAGCTCCACGTGCACACAGATCTCCCTGGGGGCTTGTGCAAGTGCCAGTTCTGATTGAGTGATACTGGGTGGGACCCGAGAGGCTGCCTTGCCTACAAGCCTCCCCAGATCTCCCTTTGAGCAGCCCAGGGCGGTGGACAGATGGAATCGTCAAATCTGCGGGGTCGACACAGAAAAGACGCGTGCTTCTCCTTGCCCTCCTCCAGAGGCTTATGTCGTGTAGGGCAGACTTACCCTAGAGTAAGTATTTATTATCTGAAATTCAGATTTCCCTGACTGCCCTCTATTCTTTTTTTTTTTTTTTTTAAGATTTTATTTATTTGAGAGAGAGAGAGCGTGAGAGAGGGAGAAGCAGACTCCCCGTGGGGCTGGAAGCCCGATGCGGGACTCGATTCCAGGACTCAGGGGTCATGACCTGAGCCAAAAGCAGTCTTTTAACCAACTGAGCCCCCCAGGCACACCCCCCCCTTTTTTTTTAAAAGCTGGTTTCTATTTTTGTTTGTTAACTCTGAAACCCCAGCCTGGGGTGGAGAAGGGTTGGAACTGTGGTTGTTCCAGCAACCTGTGCCCAAGGGGTTCAAGGCAACTAAGGGCAGCTGGCTTGGTGGTCCTGTGGACATAAAGGAGAGTCACCAACACAGCCTACTCCTCAGCTGGCTTCCCCCACTGCCCTTGGGTCTGTGTCGCTGACTTGGCCACCTCCTGGGGAAGGTGACTCTCACCCAACGAGCAGAAAAATCCCCTCCAGGACATGGCTGCTGGGCAGCTTTCCCAGCTGACCCAATCCACGGTCAGGAGCTAAGGGCCGGGGGCCAGTGTGCGAAGTCGGGACTGCAAGGAATTTGCACCAGGCAGACTTAGATTTGAGTGGAGGCTTGGGTGCGTTACTTAGCTTCTCTCTGGGCCTGGACACCTACTTGTCACAGGTAGCTAACCCTTCCTATTCCCCAGTTTTTTTTTTTCTTTTTTAAAGGTTTTATTTATTTATTTGACAGAGGCAGAGAGGCAGGCAGAGAGAGAGGAGGAAGCAGGCTCCCTGCTGAGCAGAGAGCCCGATGCGGGGCTCCATCCCAGGACCCTGGGATCATGACCTGAGCTGAAGGCAGAGGCTTAACCCACTGAACCACCCAGGCGTCCCCCTACTCCCCAGTTCTGATGATGAGATGAAATCCTATGGAGAAACTGCTCAGAGCCCTGCTTGGCACCCAGTAAATGCTCAGGATATTGGGGAAACGGTTGTTCCTTATCTTTCCCTCCCATGGTGCTAAGCACAGCTGACATCTTCACGTGCTTGTGGAGCTGAACAGCAGAACATTCTGGAATAGTGAAGAGTCACATGCTCTGACCGAGACAGCAGACCTACTTACACCTTCCAGCTCTGACTCTTAGTTCTTTGTGACTTGAGGTTAAGCCCGTTTCTTTCTCTAGGCCTTGGTATCTTTGTCTGCAAGATAAGCAGCGAGGAGAGCAACCATCTGGATCGTCTTTCACAGTGTGTCAGGCTGTTAACCCACCCATTCCACAGATGAGGAAGCCCGAGGCTTCTAACTTGTAGTGAAGGTACGTCAGCACTTAAGCCTTCTTAAACCCAGTGCAATTCTCCAGGAGAAGCCTGGCCTGTGATCAACTCCTCCCCCTCCTTGCCTGCCCGTTACCTGGCAGGGCTCGGGAGGGCAGAGTCCATGGGGACAGGGCAGCTCGGAGATGCCAGTGTTCTCCTCAAGGCTGTGGTGAATCCTCTTGCCTCCTACTGTCTCTGGTTGGGCTGGCTCTGGCTTAGTCCCTGCTATTCCATTGTCAGAGGCAGGACTGGGCTTGGTGAAGCCGGACCCGGTGTGTCCCAGCCCCTCCCAGTCCCTGTTGTCTTTCTGCAGGAGCCAAAGCTTATGCGTTCATCTCTTGGGATGTTGAGTCTATCCAGCCTTTCAGGGATCAGGACCGCTGGTCCCAGTGAAGAGGTGCTGTTGTCTGTGTGGCTTCCAGGTCCCAGGCTGACAGTGTCCCCTCCCTTGACCAGATATGCCAAGTCCCTGCCTTTTCTCTCTTGGCTTCTGCCCTGTTCTTTCTGTGATTGGCCCAAGAGGGGACTGCAGGCTGGCAGGTACCCTACACAGAGCCTGGAGACAACATCCAGGACTCGTTGTCCCACCAGAGGGCTCCCTGCCCTCCTTCCCCAGCCAGCTGGCTCCTCTTCTTTCTGCCCAGCTGAGGCAGGGCCTGGAAGGGCACAGAAGCACCCTCTGTGATGCTCCTGTTGCCGCGGTGATCCCAGATGAGAAGGCCGTAGCATTCTGTCCCTGGAACCTCCACCCGTCTTCCCAGCTCTGTTGTCCCTGTATCTAGAGATGGCTCTCCACTGGTAGCCTCAAGAGCAATGTGTCTTCTGTGCATCCCCTATCCCTTGGACCTCCCTTTAACCCCAACAGAAACCACTGCCCTGACCGGTAAGCCTCCAGCCCTCAGAAACTGACCTCCACCAGAGAGGTGATAGTGTGAGTCATAGAAAAGCCACAGGAATTAAAATGAGAAGACCCAGATTTTAGTCCCAGCCTGGCCTTTTAGAGCTCTGTGACCTTGGGCAAGAGAACCCCTGAGCTTCAGCGTCCTCCTTTGTGAAATATAGATGAGAAAACCCTACTCAACTGACCCTCAGGAATGCCTCTGTGACTTTGCATGGGCTTTCCCTTCTAAGTAACACCCTTCCATCCTTCTCAGCACAGGCAAACTCCTACCCATGCCTCAAGACCCAGCTCAAATGCTCCCTCCTCTGTAAATGTTTCTCTGAGCTCTGTGGTCTTGACACACACTTGCCATTTTGTGTTAAAGTTGTTTGTTTCCTTCATTTTTATTTGACTAGGAATTTTTAGACACGAGAATCAGATTAGGCTTAGTTCTGGCATCGGAAATGGTTTATTGGATGATTGCTTTGTGGAACGGAAAGCAGAAGAGGCTGACCCTGACTGGGTTGCAGGGTTGGACCCCATCCTTGCAGGGATCAATCCTGGGCCCCTTTGTCCAAGCATGGCTCGGGTCAGTCAGTGTCTGCTGCGGCCCTTCTGTGTGCCTGAGACGCACCTGGCTGGCTGGGGACATGTGCATGGCCCGGACCAAGTGGAAGAGACCCTGGCTTATACCTGGGATCTACCTGTCTTAGCACTTGGGTGCGGCCAAGAACAGCTTCTTATGGGGTGCCCTGGGGGATCTGGGAGGGGAAGGAGGCTGGTACAGCACCATCAGCTGGTCCTCCTGGGACTTTCGGGATATTGGCAAGAAACCTGCAGTTCAGGGAAGAGAGGGAAGACTTCAGTTGCCACGGTGTCTTCCAACTCCCTCTCATGGTTTTACAGCTGCTGGTCAGGGTCAAGGAGATGAAGGAGACATCCAGCGTCCGCTCCCGGGTCCCTACAGATTCGGACCAGCTAACAGGACTGCCAGGCCCAGAGCCGGCTAGTCAAGGGCGCCCTCCAGTGGTCACCATCGGGGAGGCAGGAACCTGATCGCGCAAAAAGAGGTGTGTCTCATCTGTTCCTTCAACCAACATGGAGTTGGCATCCCCGTGCCAGGCGTGGTGCCAGGCACATGTTTCATTTTTAATTAAAAACATATTGATCATCTGCTAAGTGGGAAGCTCTCTCTTGAGTGTTGCTATGATTTGGTGGGGGCAGGGGGCAGGGGAATCCAAGGTTGGGAATTACCCCTCACAACAGTGATAATCCACCCCCGCTGCTATCCTTTGCCTGGGGAATTTGAGAAAACATCTACTTCTGGGACCGGCTAGGCCAGCGGAATCTGGAGTAGTGGGGCAGAGGCGCCAGGGACAGACAACCAGGCATGAGAATCACTGGAATGTAAAGTTGACTAAATTGTTACCCACCATCCTCATTACTGAGGTACTTGTTATTGTCCCATTCTCTGGATGAGGAGACTGAGGCTCAAGGTAAGGACAAGTGATGGGAAAGATGTTTCCCACAGCACAGGCAGCAAGGGTGTAGCAAACACTCCTAAAAGGCTGTTGTTGATCTGTGAAAAGATTCCCTCATAACTGGGATGGCATTATTTTAGCTGTGATTAGAAAAGTAGTCAAGGTTGCTGTGAAATAATCTTTTCCCCCAGGCAGTGAATTATAACGGCAGAAGTGGAGTGCATAAAAGTCACCTGCAGGCGTGCCTGGGTGGCTCAGCCTGTCAGGAGTCTGCCTTTGACTCAGGTCATGATCCCAGGATCCTGAGGTGGAGCCCCTCATTGCGTTCCCTGCTCAGCTGGCGGCTTGCTTCTCCCTCTCCCTTTGCCTGCTGCTCCCCCTCCTTGTGCTCTCTCTCTCTCTGTCAAATAAATAGGTGAAAAATCTTTAAAAAAAAAAAATAGTCACCTGCAATCTCAGCATTGTTAACACTTCGGAGTATGCCAGGGAGAGGAAGAAAGAGAGAGGAAGGGAGGAGGAGTTGGAGAGAGGAGGGAGGAGGAGGAAGGGATTTATTTTGAGGCTGGAGGTCATATTGTAAACCAGGGCTTCAGAATATGAACACCACTGGCATCCCAATGCCCGCCCTGCTCATTAGACATGCAGCATCCCTCCCCCACCTCCCACCGGGTGGCAGAATCAGACTCTGGAGAAAGATCCCAAGCTGCACGTTTCATATATATTCCAGACCATTCTCATGGCCATTCACTGAAGACCAACAGCCACTGCGGCTTCGAGCTTCCCCAAAAGGAGCCCGTCCTGGACACCCATCGCTTCCAGTGGCTAAGGAGGCCTTCGTGTCTAGATTGATGTATTAAAATATTTGGATCCCGGGGCGCCTGGGTGGCTCAGTGGATTAAGCCGCTGCCTTCGGCTCAGGTCATGATCTCAGGGTCCTGGGATCGAGCCCCGCATCAGGCTCTCTGCTCCGTGGGGAGCCTGCTTCCTCCTCTCTCTCTGCCTGCCTCTCTGCCTACTTGTGATCTCTCTCTGTCAAATAAATAAATAAATAAAATCTTAAAAAAAAAAAAAAATTTGGATCCCGGCTGCCCTTGGGGACCTGGGTACACACTCCCATTTTGCATGGGCTGGCTACACGCCAGCAGCATCAACACCCGGGTTGCTGTGTCATCCCGCACCAGGCCCAGCCCCCACACCGCAGCCTCCTGCCCCCTCACCCCACCCCCTTCTTCCATAGCAGTGAACCAACCTACTAACTGGATTCTGCCAGCCAATCACAGCCTGAATCACCTATGATGTCACCATCAGCCAATCAGAGCTCCTCACCAGCATAGGCAGACCGCCTTCACTCTTGGAAAGGTGATGGAGTGTAAAGCAATACCATCCTTTAGGAAAAGGGACGCTGAGGCCCAGGAAGGAGGAGAGGCCCACTAGGGTCACCGCACACAGGTGGCAGAGCCAGGATTAGAAGCCAGGATTCCCAGTGTTCTTCTCCCTGCCTTCTCTGCTCCCAACGTCCCATAGGGCCTGGCCCTTGGCTTCCTCTCTCTGTGTAGCTTCCTGGCACAAGAGGCGAAGACCAGGGCCCCGGCCCCAGTGCCCACAGCTCTCCCTGCAAGACCTCAGTGGTCAGAAGGAGATCCTTCGATCTCTGTATTTGAGGGCCTGGAGAAAATGGCAGGATTGGGCCCATGGTAGAGGGGAGCTGCCCCGAATTCTGGCCCTTGTCTCAGTGCCCACCCCCCAGCACCGGCAGGAATTAGGGGGGCCCCGGCTAGGCGGTACGGGCAACAGCTAATGTGCGGATTATGGGACCCAAACAAGGCTCCTTTGTGGAAGCCCTGCCTTAGAGAGTCAAGTGACCGCCTAATTCACGCATGGGCAGGGCCAGCCCCGAGGTGTGGGCTGGGGCACTGGCCATAAGACCCCCAGAAGTCCCACCGGTCCAGTGGCCAGAACTGTTGTGGGATAGCCTGAGAAGACTGGAGCCCCTCCCGTGAGTAGGGGTCTGCCCAGGCAGGCTGGCTGGGGGGGCTTGGAGGGCCTACGAGGTGGACGGCGGTGCATTGGTGCATGAGCTGTACACCCACGGGCCGCGTGTGTGCGTGTGGGGGGCACCTGTGCGTGTGTGCCAAGTCTCTGAGGTGGGCGTGAGCTTGGTGTGCCAGGGGCACAAAGACAGCCAGAGCAAGCGGGGAGAGGCTGGGTGTCAATGCAATTGATAAGCAAGGTCAGTACTTTGCTTTCAGAAGTTTTTCTTGAGCACTTCCTATGAGAGTGCAGCAGGAGCCTCCATTCTCAGGAGGGAATGGTCAGTAAACAAGCAGACATCCCGCAAAATAGAATTTCAAGTAGGACAAGATAAACGCTGTGTAGAGAAATTGACAAGATGAGGGGACGGAGAGTACCAGGGGCACTGGGATGCTATTTACAGGGACAGTGGTTGGAAACACCCTTTCTGGGCAGGTGACCTAAAGTGGGGATGAGCCATACAGTTAGATGAGAAAGAGCGTCCTCCAGGCAGAAGGATTAGCAAGTGGAAAGGGCCTTGGGGTCACTGTTCAATAGACATTATTTGAGCATCCTTACCAGCCAGTGTTCTGGGCACTGGGGACAGGGCAATGGACAAGACCGACCAGGCCCCTTACCAATCTTGCTCCGACTGGTGATTGCGGGTGCTTGGGGGAACTGAGGAATAAGATAGGGTCAGGACGCCACCTGGCTCAGGGGACCAAGTCCAGTATATGGACTTTGCTATTGCTGCTGTCGTCACACAGCATTTGTCATTTGTCACACAACTTGAGGGCGCAGAGCTGTCTTCCCTGCCAAGGCTGTGGGCAGCTCTGGGCTCACTTCCCTCGCTTCCCATGTCCCACAGGCAGGAAGACCCAAATGGGCCTTTGAGGCCACCTCACTCCCCTCCCGGTGTGCAGACAGGAAAAGTGAGGCCCAGAGCAGGGAAGAGTCTAGGCTAAGATCATTATGAGGCCCAGACAAGCTCCATCCAAGCCACCCCCGCCCCAGTCAGTGTCCCTCCCTGTCTGTCTACTAGGACAAAAACCCACTTGCTGCAGCCCAGTGCCCGGCCATGACTGTCACCTACTCAAGCCAAGTGGCTAATGCCCGCTTAGGCTCCTTCTCCCGCCTGCTTCTGTGCTGGCGAGGCAGCATCTACAAGCTGCTCTATGGCGAGTTCCTCATCTTCCTGCTCAGCTACTACGCCATCCGTTTCATTTACAGGTGCAGAGGGACAGGCTGGGGCCGGGACCCGGGAGGGCCACGGCCCAGGAGGGCTGCAGTGGGGCTTGGGACAACCAGCCAGCCAGTCAGTGGGCTAATGTACCAGAGACCTTTAAGGCTGACCTGAGCTCCTGACCAAGCCTGGGTAGGGGGTAAGGGGATGGGGGGCTGAGGGTTGGGGTCCGGAGAGGAGGTAAAAGGAGGCAGCCTGGGAGGCAGCTCTGTGCAGGCTGGGAGTGTCTTTCCTCCAACCCAGGGAGAGGCTTCTGGAAACCAGGCCTTAGCCGGTCCCAGCCAGCCAGCCTATTCTCCTGAGTCCCACAAGCTCACAGGCCCAAACTGTATCCCCCACCCCCATAAAAGTGTTTACTTAAATAAAATAGAGGACAGATATGATCACAAAATATATGAAAGCATTCTGAATGGAAAAAGCATTAATGACTGAAATGGACTGAAAAACTATCAAATGCAGAAAATTCTTAATTTCATAATTACAATACCAGTAACAAAGCACTTGTTTTCTTTGGTTGTTGCGCAGGCACCAACATATGTTGATTAAAAAAAAAAACAGACTTTATTTTTTAGAGTTTTAAGTTGATAGCAGAATTGGGCAGAAGGTAGAGAGTGTCCATACATCCCCTCAAGCACACACAGTCGCCCCCACTACCAACATGCCACAGCCAAGCGGCACACTTGTCATACTAGATGAACCCACACGGACACTCCATCATCACCCAAAGGCCACAGTTTACACTAGGGTCCACTCTTGTTGTACATTCTTTGGGTTTGGACAAATGACATTTATCTACCATGACAGTGTCATACAGAGTAGGTTCATGGTCCTAAAAACCCTCTGCGCTCAACCTACTCATTCATCTCACCTCACCATGTTTTTTAAAATTTTATTTTATTTTATTTTATTTATTTGACAGAGATCAGAAGTAGGCAGAGAGGCAGGCAGAGAGAGAGAGAGAGAGAGAGAGGAGGAAGCAGGCTCCCTGCTGAGCAGAGAGCCTGATGTGGGGCTCGATCCCAGGACCCTGACATCACGACCTGTGCTGAAGGCAGAGGCTTAACCCACTGAGCCACCCAGGCGCCCCTCACCATGTTTTTTTAAAGACCAAACCCTCTTTGTTTGAACCTGCTTTCAAACTATCCTTTGGATCCCTTAAAAGGGTCAGTGGTGCCTAAAAGGGACTCCTTCGGCAGGACCTTCCTTCCTATAGATCACAGACAACTTCCTGAGGGCTCAGCCTCTTCCAGTCATGGAGCCAAGGTCTCCTTGGGGTTTGGGACACCAGAGGAGTGGGACCTGGCTTAGGCCAGAGGAGGGGCCCCAGGCAGGGCCAGTGAAAGGGACCAGGAAGTGGTGGGATGGGATAGCAAAGAGGCAGCCACACTCCTCCTACCCTTGGCCTGGCTGGAGCCAGTACCGGTCTCAGCCATGTCTTCCCAGGGTCTACACATCCCACACCACCCGCTCCGCTCTGCCCCGCCCCAGGATGGCCCTCACGGAGGAACAGCAGGTGATGTTTGAGAAACTGACCCTGTATTGCGACAGCTACATCCAGCTCATCCCCATTTCCTTCGTGCTGGGTGAGCCCCCCCTCTGGCGCGTCGGGATCCCAGTGGCTGCTCCAGGCTCCACACAGCTGGACTACGAGGAACTAGCTGGGGGAAGGCCAGTGGCTGTTCAGGGAAATGAGGAGACCGCAGCCAGACGGACTTAAATTAGACATTAGGAAGGACGTCAGCACTTAAGACCCCAGCTTCTGAGGGCCGCGCTGACATAGTCCCTGGAGCCTCTGAGCAGGAGGTGGGGACCGGGGTGGGGGTGGAGGTGGGAATCTGGCGGGTTCCTGGGAGAGGCACGGGGCCCCTAGGAGAGAGAACTGAAGGCTCCTGGGCCTTCAATGCGGGGCTCCGATGGTCTTCCCCTCCTGAGCGTCTTTCAGGAGGATCAGGGCTGGGCCCGCTCCCATCAGAAAGATGGAGAAACAGAGGCATCGCCCTCGCTTGGCTCTGGCCGCAGCCTGGGCCCTCGCCCCCACCCCCCGCCCCCTCCCCCGCCTCTCCTGCCCAGGCTTCTACGTGACGCTGGTCGTGACCCGCTGGTGGAACCAGTACGAGAACCTGCCGTGGCCCGACCGCCTTATGAACCTGGTGTCGGGCTTGGTGGAGGGCAAGGACGAGCAAGGGCGGCTGCTGCGGCGCACGCTCATCCGCTACGCCAACCTGGGCAACGTGCTCATCCTGCGCAGCGTCAGCGCCGCGGTCTACAAGCGCTTTCCCAGCTCCCAGCACCTGGTGAAAGCAGGTGGGCGGGCCCCGGGGCGGGAGCAGGGGGCGGGGCCTGAGCAGATGGGTGGAGCCAGTGGCTTCCGGACCGAAGATTGGGTGTGGCCAGGAGCGGGGTGGGGTTGAGACCCTGTCCAATTGGGCGGGGCGGAGTCCGGCGCGTGAAGATGGGTGGGAGCGGGGCCGGGAACCTCCTGTGAGGATGGGGTCTAAGATAGGGTTAAGGACCCTTGAGGGCTGAGCGAAGAGTGGGGACTGAGGGCCGGGGGCGGGGCGTTGGGAACTGACGAGAAAGTACCGGTCTGCGTCCCTCTGCCCTTTCCTGCCCAGTTCCGCGGTTTTCAGTCTGCATTTCTGTGACCTCCGTCCCTGACCTGCTCCTGACCTGGTCCTGATTAATAAGACAGACACTTCTCACGTACTCAGGTCAGAACAGCACGTAGTGGGCACTCAGTAATTATTTGTTGAGAGAAGATGTCAAAGGAGCTCCGTGGTCCCCATGAACTTGGGCCTCAATCCTGGGCCTCGGCAAGGCCTGGCCACCCCTGCCCGCCATCTGATCTGCGGCTTCTCCCACCCAGTGCCTTCTTCACTCCACCCCGCAGGCTTTATGACCCCCGCGGAACGCAAGCACTTGGAAAAGCTGAGCTTGCCGCACAACACGTTCTGGGTGCCCTGGGTGTGGTTTGCCAACCTGTCTATGAAGGCATGGATTGCAGGTCGAATCCGGGACCCTATCCTGCTCCAGAGCCTGCTGGACGTGAGCTCACCACACTGATGGGGCTGGTGCAGAGTGGGGGTGGTTGTACCCCAGGTGGAACAGTTTCCTTCAAAGACAAGGCTTGAGGCTCTTTCTAGAACCTGCCTTGGGATTGTAGGACTTGGACCAACAAGGATTCCATAACCCATGGTAGCCCCTTTCCCCAATTCCCCTCCCACTTCGTCTCTAAAGTGAGCCTCTTCTCAGTGGCTCCTTTTTGATAGATGCGGAGGCTGAGGCACAGAGAGGTTAAGTGAGTGGCCCATGACCACTTAGCCAGGGCTGGGCCATGAGTGCCAGCCCCTGGCCCCTGGGGAAGAGCTGGGGTTGAGCCTGGGAGAGCAAATGGCAGTCGGAACACCAACCCTCCCTCCTGCTCCCCAGGAAATGAACATCTTGCGTACTCAGTGTGGACACCTGTTCGCCTACGACTGGATCAGTATCCCGCTGGTGTACACGCAGGTGAGGACTAGGTCAGTGAAGCTGACCTTAGGGAAACAGGGACTAGGAGGACTCAGGAAACAGCCTGTGATGAGAAGGGCTCACTTAGGAGCTAAGAGGCTCATCCTGGGAGTTAGGTCTGGACTTTGCAGCTTCTGACAAGTTTGAAGAGTCCAGACTCCTGTCTGGTTCAGCCCAGTGGAGGGAATGTGATTGTCCCCATTTTAAAGTGATTGCGGAGACCCAAAGTCACAGGACTGTGCGAATCAGAGCAAGGCCTCATCCTCCCAGGCTGGGGAGCTTCCTGACCCCAGGTCTCCAGCCAGCCCATTTCTGCTGCCACCTCCCCCCGCTTCCTGACCCACCCAGGTGGTGACCGTGGCTGTGTACAGCTTCTTCCTGGCTTGCCTGATTGGGCGGCAGTTCCTGAATCCAGCCAAGGCCTACCCTGGCCACGAGCTGGACCTTGTTGTACCTGTCTTCACGTTCCTGCAGTTCTTCTTCTACGCCGGCTGGCTGAAGGTGAGAGTCTGCGATGAGAGCAAGAGATGGGGCTGTGGTCATGGCCGGCCAGGAAAGGAGAGTTTCAAATGTGGAAAGTAGGGTGCTGGGCCTCCACCACAGCCCTCTGGTCTGCTCCTTCCCTGTGTCTTTACATATCAAGACCCTGAGACCCAGAGAGGAGTGGGACCTGCTTGAGGCCAGTGTCTGATCCCAGGGCTTCACCGGAGGCCTTGAACTTAGCAGGCTGGACAGACACAGGGAAAGCGCACTTGTCAAACCACGTGCTATGTCCCCTCGAGAGAATGTTCCCCAGATGTTTGTCCGCAACAAGGGAAATGCACAGAATAAGAAGAGCAGTGGCAGGCCCTGCTGGCGAGGCAGCCCCTTACTGTGCCCGGCGATGAGGCTCTGGTTCCAAATTTGTTCCCTCCGCTTAGTAGAACAGAAGTCCTGAGGCTGACTACTCTGGCCCCCGCCCTTCCAAGGCAGATTAACGCCACCTCTTCTTCCTCAAGATATCCATCTGTGATGGGGGTGGTGGCGGGTGTGGGGGAGCTCCCATCCCTGCCCCAAGTGGCTTTTCCAAGTATTCCTCCCACTACATCCAGGGCTCCTCCTAACAGGAGTTCAGAAGGACACAGTTTTCTCCGCATCTCTATTTTTCCTCTGTTTCTCCCACACTCTCTGTCTCTTCCTTTTTTCCTTTACTTTTTGGTAGTGGTGGTGATGGTAGGTGGCCTCCTCCCTCCCTCCCGTCCACATTTCACGTGTGTGTGAAACACACACACACACACACACGCACACCGATATTCCCTCCCTATCCGCACCTTCATCCCCGCAGTCATCTTTGGTTTCTAAAGCACAAACCAGATCACACCATTTTTCTGCTCGAAATTCCCTAGTGGCTTACAGGATGTCTCTCGAAGCCTCAGTACAGCCCCTCACTGCTGTGGAGATTTGTCCGGCAGCCTAATGCAGAGATTTGTGGAGCTCCAGGGAAGATACAGGGAGGGGAGGGACAGGGGTGACTACTGAGTGACAGGCTCAAGGACAGATCTGAGTGTTGAGGGAGCTGCGGGCATAGGAGAGGGGCTCAGGCTCGATGACCTGAAGGGAGGGGGGCTGTGTGCGGGGGCCTATGAGCGTGGGCGGCTGGAGCCCTCACATACTGGCTTTGAAGATGGTGGTCAGGCAGGAGGGGCATCGTGGTGGGGGGTGTGGAAAGGGCAAGAGCCGAAGTTTAAGGGCACGGAGCAAGGCTGCAGGGAGTCTGCCTGAGGACTTCCAAAGCCCCCTTCCCTCTCTCCAAGGTGGCAGAGCAGCTCATCAACCCATTTGGAGAGGATGATGATGACTTTGAGACCAACTGGATTGTCGACAGGAGCTTGCAGGTTTTCGGGGAGAGAGGGAGCCTGTCCTGTGGACCTTCCCTGAACTGAACCCAAGGAGGGGGCCCCACGGTTCTGTAGGGAGGCCTCCTGGTGAATTAGTCTCCCTGCCCCCCACCCAGCCAACCATACACTCACAGGGTTCTCACCCCAGCTTTTGAGGCTGCATATAGACATCAATCTGTCCATTTCCCAAGTGAGGAAACTGAGGCCCAGAGAGAGGGAAGACCACGGTCCAGCTTGGGCTGACCTTGCTTTTTGGGCTTTTCCTTCTGTGCCTGGTAACCAGGTGTCCCTGTTGGCTGTGGATGAGATGCACCAGGACCTGCCCCCGATGGAGAGGGATATGTACTGGAATGAGCCGGAACCACAACCCCCCTACACAGCTGCTTCTGCCCAGTCTCGTCGAGCCTCCTTTTTAGGCTCCACCTTCAACATCAGGTGAGCAGTGCCAGGGAACCACGTTGGTGGGTAGGAAAGCCCACACACAAGAACTTGGAAAAGCTCTAGTTAATATGTATTGGATGCATGCTGAGTGCTGGGAACTCTGCTAAGCTCTTTATATAAACTGTTTTTTCCTTCCCAATAACCCTGGTTTGGTATCTCAAGTTTTCAGATGATTAAGTCCAAGTTCAGAGAGGTTAAATAGGTTGCCCAGCCCAAGGTCACATAGTTAGCGAGTGGCGCCCCGGGACCAGGTATGTCTGCTTCTGCTTCACACCTGCAATCCTTACCTTGTACTGCTTAGTAACTCCTAAATCTATAAGGGCTTTCAGATGCCTCCAGCCTAAGCCTCCCATGCCCAGACTTGGAAACTGAGGCCCAGAGAAAGAAGGGACTTACTTAAGGCCTGACAGTGATCAGTGATGCAGTTGGAATGGCAGAGCCTGGTTGCCTGGTTCCTGACTCTGGTCCAGAGCTACACTTTCTGATAAGCCAGGATGTTTAGATGGGGAGTGAAGTGGGGGGGGGGTCCCCTGGGATGCGGGTGGGGCAAGCATGTATCAGCAAGAGACTGATTCATCACAAGTACCTTCTGGGTAGTCTCTGTGCTACAGTACAGGCCTTGGATCACCCACAGCAGCCGAACTTTCCTGCACCTGGGTCCCGTTTCTCTGATTCAGTCCAGTTCCCTTGTGGGCTGCAGCTGGGCCACATTGGCCTGATGGGCCCTCCCAGACTGTCCTCTCGCTGCGGTAGGACAGTGGAGAGGACCTTGGAGAGTCCTGTGTTTCAGGGTCCTTACCATCCAGGTTTTTTTCCACAGTATTAAGCGCTGTTATTGTTTAAAAACCAAATACCCTACTAAGCCATAATTTGAATTAGCTAGAGTCCCTCATGGGTGTGAGGAAAGTTCGAAAAAGTGATCAAATGAAGGATGGAGGCTTGCTTAGGTCAGAAACATTTCTGGAAGTTGCTTTTGAATTCCATATGATCTGTGCTCTAGTGGCTGAGGGTTGGGTGGGGAACAGAGGATATTATACATAAACCTTGTCTCCAAGGAACACACAATTTAGTGAGGAGGCTCACACCAAGGCCCAGACTCTGGACACAAGGTACACGGTACTAGAGGCCTGGGAGAGACAGGACATAGAAGAGAGACCACCTTTGGCCTGGGAGGGGGGCCTGGGCCTGGGTCCAGGGGAGCTGGACCTGGAGCTGAGCTTGAAGCATGGGGAGAACGTGGACACCGGCGACAGGCCATGTTTTAGGATAGTGGGCTTTCTCCTGCAGAATAAAGGCTTTGGGCTCCCAGGAGGCCACACTTCTCTTTGCAGATGCTGTTCCCCAGCCTACCCAGAGTCACTCCTGGGCCTGATCTCACCCACCACACCCGGGGTCCAGTAGTTTGGGTCACTTGGAGGGAGGGATGTCGGAGAAGATGGAGATGATGAGAGAGCCCTTCAGGAGCCAGACTAGGGAGTTTCGTGATCGTGGGCAAGAGGGGGCCACAGAACAGTGAGGTGAGCTGGGCTGGGAAGGAGTAGGAGGGCAGTGCAGTACAGGATGGATCAGGAGAGAGGTGAGTCCAGGCATTGTGACGAACACTGTGTGTTCTTGGCTTTGGGTTAAAAGGAGGGAAAAGAGGGGTAAAAAAGAAGTCGGATCTGGCTTTGGTCCTTTGTGCCCTACTCAACCCCGAGTCTCACGCTTCTTTCCAGCTTGCATAAGGAGGACATGGAGTTTTGGTCAAACCCACAGAAAGAGGAGGAGGAGGACCCACACACTGGCATCATTGGCCGCTTCCTAGGGCTACAATCCCAGAACTACCATCCCCCCAGGACAAACTCAAAGACCAAACTACTGTGGCCCAAGAAAGAAGGCCTTCTCCATGAGGGCCAGCTCAAGAAACTCGGGGGTACCAGGCAGAACTCTAGGGACCAGGAAAACTGCAAGGCCTGGAGGATTAAGGAGGAGGATGCTTTCGAGACTGCAGCACTGTACGGGAGGTCAGGCTACCACAGCGCCCCACAGACACCCCTCAGCCACACACCTATGGTCTTCCCACCTGGACAGTCAGCACCCTCAAGCCTTCGCAGAGTCTCAGGTACAGACGGCGCTGTCAAAGACCAAAGCCTACAATCCCTGACTCCTGGGACAAAGACCAGTTTTGAACTGCTTCCAGATAGTGCTGGGTCCTCAGCAGAGCCCCCAGAATCGGGTCACATGAAGAGGAAAACTGTCGAGTTTAACCTGACAGACATGTCGGAGACCCCTGAACATCATTTCAAAGAATCGCGTTTGGAGCAGTCAACTAACCTACACACTATACTGAAAAGTCATGAAGATCCCTATTGGGCCTTGGAGAACAGGTCTGTCCTCTCTACATTTAAGGGTCACTCCACCTCCTCCCACCCGACCTTCCCTTGCTGTGATTGTACCCTAATACCTTCCTGGGAGCCCATTTTCCTATGGTTCCTTCACCACCAGAGCCTGCTGTACTTACCAGCACTGGCTTGGAGCACACCTGGCCACTTCAGCAAGAGCCCTAGGAAGTTTGAGAGCTTTTGACGTCGCTAGGAAAGAGCTCCCTGGGTCCTGGGTGAAGGGAAGGGGAGGTTGCTTGGCAGGAAGGATGGCTGGCAGCCACCAAGCCAGGCTTAAGCGCTCAGATGTTATGCCTAGACCCAGCTCCCTTTGAGTAGCAGATGCAAAGCCGTGAAGCGGAGTGGGGGGGTTCTGGGCTGTACCCCAATGACTCCACTCACTGCCCAGGGATCACATGTGAAGACTCCCCCATAACCTTAGTGATCCCCAAGTACTTCCAGAAAGTGTTACACCCCTGGAAACTGGCAGATGGTTAAGGTAAGGGTATCGAGATCCCTTGGGATACTTCACTGCTTTAGAGTACCTAAGACTTCTGAACATCCATGTGCTTTGTGCCTCCTTGGGGTCAATCCACTGGGGTCACAAAACCATCCATTTCCCCACATTCCAGATCTCACCGCTGGATCCACTCTACCCACTACAGCCATGTGAGAACTGAACTTCCTGTTTTCTAGATTCCCATGCAGTCACTTCTGTGGTTCAAGTAGTTATGAAAAACCTGAAAGAGCTCGTCTTCTACCTAAACAAACTTCGAGCCATTACTGCAGTTTTCTGGGAAAGGATGTTAATATAGTCGTTAGCAAGGAGAGTTGGCCCTGCAGGTTCCGAACCGTACTCTTTTTATATTTTAGGGGTCATGACCTTCACTGTAACTCTCCACTTTGCATTATCTTCCAGACTCACATTGTGAACTTTCTCCCATTCTCTGTAGGGATGAAGCACATTCTTAGCCTGTTTCTCAAGGGGGGACGCTTCACTGGCCTGGTCCTACCTGCACGTACACCAGCGGGACACTGATCCGGTCACAGCCATACAGCCGTCCACACTGAAGAATGTGTTCATAGGACAGCCTGAATCAAACGGTTAGCTTAATGGGTAACAAAATCCAGTTTCAGGACTTACGCCTTTAAATGCCTTTTGTACATAAAAATCATGAAAACCTGGAATGAACCACTGTACACGGAATCAGGAGTCCGTAAGTCCTGTCTGAATGTAACACACACAACCTTGGTGTCTTTTCCAAACTAAGGACTTTCCTCCCAGGCATTTCATGTTGGTCACTGTGATTCAACTTCAAGCACTTAAGCAGATTTCTTCGCAAGGACCATCTACATACATTTCCAGCCCAGCCCAAGAACTCAAAGGACAGTAACTGGGTACCAAATTACTTTATTTGAAGGAATGGTACAAATGAAAGAGGTTAAGTAGATGTTTTGGTACAACTTATAGAAAAGGTAAAGGTAACCCCCAACATGCATGCACGGCCTCAGGGACCAGGTGGCTCTGGGAAGACAGCCTAAGGCTTAGCTCTCACTATCACTGTTTCCCAAGGTGTGCTTGTCAAAGAGATACTCTGCCATGCCAGATTCGGGGGCCCCCATCTTGCGCAGGTTGGTTACGTGGTCACCCAATTCTTTGATGGATTTCACCTGCTCATTCAGGTAATGAGTCTCAATGAAGTCACACAACTAGAAAACAGAATGGGGAAGAAAGTTAATGGTTAAGTTTTCCCAGCCCCCAAGAGGCTAATGACTCCTTCCAGTCACTCTCCAATTGCTAATACTCACATGGGGGTCATTTTTATCAGTGGCCAGTTTGTGCAGTTCCAGTAGTGACTGATTCACACTCTTTTCCAAGTGCAATGCACACTCCATCGCATTCAGCCCGTTCTCCCAATCATCACGGTCTGGTTTCTGAAAGAGAAGGTCACATCAACAGAGCTGTAGCTTCCACCGATTAATCCACAAGTCAGCAAGCACCTAACATGTAACCTGTGCTTCTGCAAAAGGGACATCCAAGTTTCTCCAACAGTTTCCAACCTAACATCCTTGCCCATTACCACTCACCTTGTTTAGCTGAAATGATAGGCCTAAAGAAAGCACAGAACCCAAAAGTGACCCCATTTTTTAAGGCCAACTGCCACCTTGGTGATTTCTGACACCTGAGGACTGCTAGATAAATCACAAAGCAGGATACTTCTAGGAGCTTCTGTTCACCTTGATATCCTGAAGGAAGATTCGGCCACCTCGTTGGTTCTGCAGCTTCATCAGTTTCTCAGCATGTTCCCTCTCCTCATGAGATTGGTGGAGAAAATATTTGGCGAAGTTCTTCAAAGCCACATCATCGCGGTCAAAGTAGTAAGACTGAAAGGGGTTCATGAACATGTTCTGTTAGGAATGCCCAAAAAGGCACCCTGCCACCTAGCCTTTCTTTCTCAAAGCTCAGCAAGAAAGGGGGCTGCACTGAAGGAGACCAGACGGGGGTGGGGGATAGGGGGCAGCAGGCTGTGTTCCTGAATTGAACACAACACTAAAATTAGTCTGACAAAAATAAAACTTGGGTCCTTGAAACTGAAGTTTACTACAAGGAACCTTTAGAGTATCACAGGCAAATTGTCCCCAGCATGGAATTTCTTAAGGCTCCGTTATTAGTGCGTTGTTCTAGCCAGGGTCCAATTTGATTGGAGAGGGTGTGGGTGCTATTTACCCTGCACAAACAGTGCCTTCTCTCCCCACTCCCTGATTAACCCATATCAGAACAATAGCTTGCCAGCTTAAAGCAGACCATGGATTTCTAAAATTAACCCATCAGTCAAGGTGAAAACCTTCGGCAATGCTAGTATCTACAAAAAAGAAATCGCCAGCAGAAAGCAAAAAATTTGTTTCAGTTTTAGATACTTGCTCTAGTCACCTGTTCCTGAAATGGAGTGGCAGTCGGGGAAATCCAGGCCTGTTTTCAAACCCATCTAAAACTTGTCTATTCTCGGATAATTTTGCACAATCATAAGCCAATTCTAAGTAAAACTCACACCACCCCGCCTAAAAACACTGTTTTGGAAAACGGATCCCACTGATCAGTGCGTGGAAAAATTCTTTGCCCAGTAACCGTTGGTGTAGTTTATCCAAAAACCAAGGGTTCAATTAGCGGGCGATAACTCAGGCACAAAAAGAATCAAGTGCGTGCGCGCCCGGGCCAAAGGACAGATGACTAAGACAACTGTGTCCGCAGAAGAGATTTCCACGCTTCAATTCAAGTGGGACTCGGAGATAAGCACAACAGAGGGGTGGCAACGGCTGCTCGGAGAGTGGTCGGCCCACGAGAGATAAGCCACTTAGCACCAGCTCCCCACCCCCCTCAGCCACCTTGGTTCCTATTCGATACCATTTCCCAGCAGGCTCCGCCATACGGGGTGGGAGGGGGGGACAGGGCCTGGACCACTTCGCCCCCATTACCCAAGCAAACAGATGGCCCCGCCATCACATGACCGATGCAGGAGGAATATAAACGCAAAAAACCACTTTCCTAACTGCAGGATTGTACAGGTTGCAACCGCTCCAACTCTGGGATTCCAGGAAACCAGGCTCTTCAAGTACAGAGCGATGCGCAGAGGCGGCCGTCGCCAGAGAGGGAGCCCTCCTTGCCAGAATTTCTGCGCAAGTGCTGGGAGGCCTCGAGCAGCGTCCATTTTCCAGCAGGACGCGCGGAGGCGGGACAGCCCGCGCCCTGGCCACACCCCCGCCCCGCCCCGCCGCCCCGAGAGGCCGCCCCCGCCCGCGGGAGCGCCCTCACCATGGACAGGTAGACGTAGGAGGCGTAGAGCTCCAGGTTGATCTGGCGGTTGATGGCGGCCTCCGAGTCCTGGTGGTAGTTCTGGCGCACCTGCGAGGGGGACGCGGTCGTCATGGCGGCGGCTGAGGAGAGGCGGCGACGGGCAGCGGCTGCGCGGCGCTGGAGCTGGAGCGGCGACGGGGGGCCTTGGAGCGGTCCGAGGGCGCTGTGAGGAGATGGCGGAGGGCAGGCTCTGAGCGGCCGGCCGGGGCGAAGGGACGAGCGCCGGGTTCCGTCCAAGCACTGTTGAAGCAGGAACCCGCGGCGACTCTCGGCGGAGATGTGGCGCAGTTGGCGGTGGCCCCTACTTATAGCGGGATCGGGCGTCAAGCTCCTCCGGCCAATCAAGCTGCCCGCCCTCCGTGCGGAGCCCCGCCTCTTCCGGTGGGCGCGCGGCCCCGCCCCAGAGCCACGGGGGAGGGGCGGCCCCGCCGCGGGAGGCTCTGCGTGTCCCGCGGTGCGTGGGGCTCGGCGGGCGTCCTTTCGAGCCCTGACGTCGGCTGTGGGGCCGCAGGGAAGACGTGGGGACCAACGCGAAGCCCAGCCCCGAGCCCTGGGCCCAGGGCGTCCTGGGTCTCGCAACCGACTGAAAGTGCCCTTGGCCCTGGGGGCGTCGGGGCGAATCTGAGTCCGCGGGCGGGCTCCCCGAGTCTCTTGGCCAAGGGCATGTTAGGAATCCGAGCGGTAGGGCAGCAGTTACCGCACCCGAGAAGATTTCCTCGTCTTGTAAATTGCAAAGTGGAAACCTGGGCCCTACGAGGTCGTGTGAATCAGAGGTGGAGCTGGGAAAGGGTTCGCTTTCTCTTCCTCAAGGTCTAGCTGAGAGCATAACGCGGGCGGACTGTCCCCCGCCCCTCCGATTCCCGCGACCCTGTCCGCCTTCTGCTGAAAGCAAATATGGCTCCTTGTGCAGCTTATACAACAAAGGCTGGGCGGGCATGTTTCCCGGAGACACGAAGAGCGCCTTCCCGGAGGGAGCCGTGGGGGCGAGCCCCTGGGCTTCTGAGAAAATCGGGAGAGCGGGGGTTAGAAACGAAAGGAGAAGCCACTTGGATCTGGAGACAAAGTCATGAGGCCTTTCTGCAACGGCCGCCATTACTGGCCCCAGTCACGGTAGACTCAGCTGAGGGGCCTTGGAGGGAGCCCCCTCCTGGGATTACCCTTGGAGAGAAGCTGATGGGGCTGAATGTGCCACAGGCTTCCCAGGTGCAAGAAACCCAGGAAGGGCAAGGCCACTGAGTCTGGCTTGCAGCTGCGTCCCAGGCACGGAGTGGGTGTGAATTCGAGGTTGGCAGAATTGCAGCTAGGCCAGGACTCCAGTCCCGCCGGTCGGCTGGCTTCCAGGCTCCCTCATTACCAGGCCCTTCCACACGGGGGGCCACCTATCCAAGACCCTTTCCACGGTGTTCACAATCATGAAACTGGAAGCTGAACTTCCCAACCTTAAAAAAGGAAGGAACCCTACTAAAATACTAAAAGAAGTTGCTGATGGAATAGTGGTGATTTCTTTCTTGGGTCTTTACTGTATCATTTCAAAATGAACATATGTTGCTCTCAGGAAAAAAAATTTTAGTGGGGCTAGAGCTACAAAATAAGCAGAAGGCTGCTGGGAGAGTGTAGACAAGGGGAACCTTATTCTGGGACAGAACGTCAGGAAGGCTTCCCTAGGAAAGTGACAGTTGAGCCAAGTTTGAAGAAAAAGCTGGAAGGAAGGTAGAGCGGTAGAGGGAGATAGGGAGGGGAATTCCAGGCAGAGAGAACGGCATGTACAAAGGTGTAAAGGCATGGAAATGCATGGCCTGTCCAAGGTACCTTTAAGAAAATGTGTTGGCCTGGCGAATGCTGGAAAGATGGTACAGGATACAGAATTGTGTACCATAAAAAGGGTTTACATTTTATTCTGGGGAGCCTGGAGACACAGGGATTTCTAACCAGGGAGATACCACATTTGTTTTATTTTCAGAAATCGTGCACTCTTAAGAGTACAGAGTCATCCGATGCAGAGCTCTTCTATATAACCATAAACACCAGTTAGAATATGTAATGAAAGCAAAATATTTTTAATTTACACTGGCAACAAAAGCTTCAAATACCTGAGAATGAAGTGAACAAGAAATAGATGAATATGAGAACTACACATGCTTGCTGCCGGACAGAAGAGACTTGCATAAAGGAAGAAATGCCAGGTTTCTAGATAGCCAACCTCAGTTTTGTAAAGATGTCAGTTTTGTAACGATGTCAAAGAAACCTATACATTCAATGCGATTTCTGTAAAACTTCATGGTGTTTTTTTGAAACTTGACAAAACGATTCTGAATTTTTTTTTTTGGAAGAGTGCGTGTGCGGAATAGCTGACAAGCATCTGGGGGAGAAAAGGTGATGAGGGTAGCTCTGCCTTCCCTGATATTAAAAAGAGAAGGTAGCATAAAGTACTCTAGGCAGTTGGTACCAGCACGGGAAGTGTTAACAATCCTACCCACAAACTTAGGGGAACTTGGTGGATACTAAAGTGACATTTTGAATTTGGGGAGAAAAAGTGGGTTCAACACGATGTTGAAACAATTGATAGTCATGTGGGCAAAAAATGACTCACTGAATTTCAAAACATGTTCCAGGCAGTTTTAAGATTCAAGCCTTAAAAAAAACAAAGCAAAACACCTATGAATTTACTAGAAGAATGTGTAGAAGATTATCTTTTAGAATTCTGGGGTAGGGAGCGTTCTTTTGAGGTTGTCAAAAGGCATAATTGGGCGGCTGGCAGATTTGACTACTTATAAAAAATGAAAAGTTGGATGACCAGGAGGTTCAGCGACACAGAAGATGGGTGAGAAACTGTGGGCCACACAGGAACCTGAGTGTACCTGGCCACCCTGGGATGATGGCGGAGGACGACTAACTGTAGGATTGTGCCAAAGAAAAAAGCCAGAGTCTTCAGAAGAGAGAGAATCTGCCAAATAAGAGAAAATCAATGACACTACAATTTCTGAAAGAGTTCCAAATCGTAACAAGTTTGCCGAACCGAATGTTACCAGACCACCTTGGTGACTGGCTGCACTTGACTACGGGAAGGAGGTTAATTTAGAACAGAATCAGCCTGTTGGCAAGAGGAAAATAGAGAATCCAGAATTTCTGGTATTGAAGTTAGAACTGTTTGTCTTTTTCAACTGGTAAAAAATAAAGTCGAATGATACTTTGAGTAACAAAGGCTGATTACCGTGAATCCTCAAGACAATGACCAAATGAAGGATATGGCTGTGACACAGTTTGTGAAAATGAATTACACCGTTCCTCGTAAGTCCTTTCAGCTGAGTAAAGCGCTCAGACAGAAGAACAGGGGGTATGGTCCTACAAAAACTTGATAAGCCCAAGATACATGTAGTTAAATCTTTGAGGGAGGCGTACCTAGAAGAAGAATTGTAAGTATAACTACAGGAATATGGAGCAGACATGAATGAAGTAGGTAAAAAGCCAACAAAATTGTTTTCTTTGCAAAAATGCATGATTTTTTCAAAATGAATTACAACAAAATGCACAGAATCTTAGATGAGTTTTGACCCTTGAATACAGCTGAAATAAGATACAGAACATTTCCATTATCCTAGAAAGTTCTTTGGTATCCCTTTCTAGGAGGTTTCCCCCGTACCCCCCTCCCAAGACAACCAGTCTTCTGATATTTTTCGCTATTGATTAACTTTGCGTGTTCTAGAATTTCATATAAATGGAATCCTACAACAACAGGCTATAGGACAAAGATACCATAAAGCAAGTTAAAATACAAATGACAAATGGAGTTGGTATTTGTAGCTCCGTAAGTAGTGAAGATGCGTAACTATGCTAGATAATATTTATTTCTATGGGTAATTATATATTCTACAAACACAGGTCAGTCTTTGATTGTCCTTCCTGCTACCAGATACCATAAGCTCCCAGAGGGCAGGCGTGTTTCCATGTTCATCATCTTGCACTTTCTGCATTTTACCAGACACTTGTTACTGGGGCTCTGTATTTGCTGCGCCAACAGATGGCTTCAGGATTGAATGTGAAGAATGGATTACAGTCAGGCCAGAGGCTGCGTACCTCTTGGGAGGCAGCAGCCCTGGTTCTCCGCAGAAGAGACAGCACAGACAGGATGCAGGGGCAGATGGGGTAACATGAAGGTTGGAAGTGAGGGGTGGGAGGCGGGCGAGAGAGCCCCCGGGTTTCTGGCCTGGGAACTGGATAGCTGCTGCCATTCACTGAGAAATGCAGGACAAAATGCAGGTTGGGGGAAGGCGAGCTTGCTTTTGCACCAGATATGTGTTTCAGAGCCTTCAGAACATCCAGGTGGACAGAGCCTGCAGGGAGTTGGACCCATCCGAAGGTGGTCAGTTACAGAAAGTCGGTTTCATGATCAGTATTGGCTCCGTGCTTGGACAGAACATACACGGTGGCAGTGACCCTCAAGGCAACACCGAGGGACAGCTCTGGCTGTAGTCAGCCGTTGGAGGAGGCTAGGGAGAATGAAAGAGAAATCTTGTGCTGGGATATGTGTATGTGTGTGTGTGTATCTGTTTGCTTGGGCCATTCCCCACTTTCTGGGACCCCGGGGTGTTAGAACTGCCATTTCCAAGCTTCTAGATTCTTCCAAGGCTGTGACCTGCTCTTTGGACCTTTGCTGACTGGGATTTGGCCTCCTTCCTCTCCAGCCCCAGCTCCTCGTGACTTCGAGGAGGCGGGGAGTTTGGCTGGCCTCCCGGGAAAGCCACCTCCTGGGGCTGGGAGCAGTGCAGAGGGGAGGGACCGCAGGCCAGAGAAGAGCCAGGCTAGGTGGTGGTTTTTTTTTTTTTTTTTTTTTTTCTTTCTGGAGGACACTGGCTCTTAGAGCTGCAGGGGGAAGAGGCCGGGTGGGGGTGGGGGGGAGGTTGTGGCAGGCAGTCACCATGACTCAGCACTCTTCTGGTCTGGAGGGTTTTGAGCTTAGACTCCAAAAGTGCTTTGTCATCAAGGGGCGGGAAAGACTGCAAGTCTTGGAGGGCTGCGGCTTCACTGTGAAGAGCGAGTGGGCCAGCACCCCCACTTCCTAATGTGGCTGGCTGACTAGGTTAGACTGAGAACAAGGGGGTCCGGATCACCCAGCCAGGCCTCACATCACATTTTTGCTGGAAGGGGGCGCGTGGTCATCACTTCGACCTGTTTCTTCCTCAGTGTCTTCCCGCCTCATGGTGAGGTCTCTCCCTCCCAGGGGCTGTTACCCCAAGGTTACAATGTAGGATTCCACAGCTGGAAAATCATAGACACTTGCAGCACTAAGGCTTGGAAATGAATTTCCAATTCACTGTGTTTTACAAACAGAGAGGCAAGAGACCCGTAGAAGGCCAGGCTGGCCCAAGGCCATAGTCACGGGCAGAGACTCAGGCTGAAAATGTTGAACAAGGCTCCGGCTGGAATACAGCATGGTTGTTATAAACAACGACAAAGTTGTTGCTAGAACGAGGATATCAAACGATGTTATGTGAAAAAGCAGAGCTTGAAATAAGTTTGTGCAAAGCTGAGGACAGTAAAGACACAGCCCAGGGCTAGAAACACCAAAGGTCTGGGAGAGGCCGTGTTGATGTTTTAACTGAACAGCTCATGTTCTAAGTGTCTGAGATTTGCCCTGAGCTTTGGGAACGTGAAGCGTGTAGGAAGTTAGAGTTCAGAAGTTTCTAAACTGGAAACAACGACCCTGAAACAGATTCAGGTCCATATTTGGATGCTACAGCCGTGACTCAGAGAATCTGTCCTTAAGCCACTTTTTGGAAAACCCAGGAGGCAATGTAGACTCAAAGGTAGGGACCCGGGAAGCCCCTTTCCCAGGAGATTAAGGTCAAGAGCCATGACCCGGGATATTGAGGATGATTGACAGCGGAAAGCCCCCCTGTTTAAGGCAACACAGGCCCTCCCATCTCTGTGGGAGTTCTGGCTGGGAGAGCCCAACGCGCTACTCCTCTCATCCCTCGGGCCCTGGCTACTGTTTGCTTGTCTGCTTTCCCAACGGACTTTGAGCTCCGTGTTACACGGTGTCCCCAGACCCCAGTACAGCCCAGGAGCCCTTCCAGTTCTAGCAGCTTGCAGCCCTGGAGCTTTCTTCTGGAATCATCATGCCCAGCGGCTAGCTGGCCTCTGCCATTGGACTAGAGGCCCTTAGAGGTCAAGGATCTGGCCTTCAATGATGTCTTTCCACATCATCCCCTGGGTATCTGCCCTCAATCTAGGCACTTTGGAGAGGTCACCTGGCCTTCCGGAAATTTACTGCCTTGTGTTTATTGACAGTATCTGGAGCCAGCCCTCCTACATACCACCCTGACTGTCCCACCCCTCCCTTGGGATCCCCTTATCACCACAACTCATATTGCACCCCATGACCTGGTACCCAGCCGCATGGGTTGCCCCTGTTACCGGGTCCCGGTCCAGCCATGCATACCCCCACCAAACTGTGAGAGGCCCTGCTGAGCAGAGGTGGGAGGAGGGGAGCAACACCAGCAGCCCCAGAAAGAGGCACAGAGAAGGGGAAGGCCCTTGCTTTGGTTGGAGCCAAGCAGCCTCGTGGGAATGGACACTTGAGTTGGCCTTGACATTGGCCCTGACCTTTCGTGGTGTCCACATTTTGCTGACCCCTGGAGGAGCTTGTCTTGCAGTGACTGTTGAGGAGTTGAGGCCCCACTCTTGGGGGAGGGTTGCTGCTCCCAGAGTCCGAGGCTCCATATTTCCTGCCCTTGTCTGCCCTCCCAGCTTTATGAAAGGTGCAGGGAAGCCCCTCTCTCCTCCCCTTACCTCTCCAAGGGCTCTCTGCTGCCCTAGGGATAAAAGTATGACCCTTCCACCTAAAACTAATACAACAACTATACTTCAATTAAAAAAAAAAAAAGAAGAAAGAAACAGGAGGCTCTTCCATGTGGCCCGAGGCCCTCTCACTGCCTGACACTCTCCTCCTCTGGGAAGTCCTCTCCAGCCTTTCCCCACGGCCCCACGGCAGTGCCCTCACACCTGGAGGACTTGGCATTTCTGCCTGAAAAACAATCCAGTGTCCAGAAGCCAGTTCACATACGCTCTAAGAGTCTTCCCTCGCTCTTAATGCTTCCCTCACTCTATAGTGCTCCCCGTGGGCCTGAAGACCTCTGCCCCAGACTTGTGCCCTCCGGTGGCTGAATGTTCCCCCAGGACCATGCTGCACGGCAGCGACCCGCTCTGTCCCTGCCTCTCGCACCTGAAGGGGAGCCCCTGCCCTGTTCCTCCTGGTGATGCTTCTCCCTTGCCCACCTCGGTACCTGGCAAAGCGCCAGGCTTGCAGACCCCCCAAGCACCCGCTGCTGGAGGTCACAAGGGGCCCGGGTAGACAGGCGGAAGGATCAGTTCTCTCTGCTAGAAAATGTGCTTGTGCTTTCTGGAAATGGGTCTAGAGCATTCTTGGCGTTGTCATCCTGTGACCAGAACATACCAGAGGGCTTACAGAGACTAAGTGGACACTTTACTGTACCTGAAACGGCAACACCTCAGAGGAGGAGGAAGGGGAGGCGGCCTGGCTGGAAGCACAGACGCATAGGGCAGGTCAGGGACGGTCAGGGCTGCTCGCCAAAGGTAGCAGAGCTGGTCAGAGGCAGGGCTGGGGCTGGAACCCGGAGTCTAACTGTGGGATGGTTTTCCAAATCTGGAGCCCTGATGCGTCCCCTGCAATTCTGAACATCAGTCCGTGACCCTTAGTCCCAGGGCGTGGAGGAAGAAGATCCACGAAATTACAGTGGTCTGGGGCCCGAGATACCCCTGGAGGGGGAGAACAGCTCCCGCCGCCCCAGATCCCAGGCAGAGGCGAGGCAGCCCCTGCCTGTGACCAGCTTCGATGCGTCCATATTGGCAGCTGACGCTTTCAAGGGAGTTCCTATGATTTCACCAGCAGCAAACTGGTGATTTTCAAAAATCAACAGTTTGTTTAATACCTGGAGTCTGTTTGCTTGGTGGGTGTTTGTGGGTTTTTTGTTTTTTTTTTTAAGTAGGCAACACCCCTGGCGTGGCATCCAACACATGCTCTGAACTCACAACCCTTAGATCAAGACCGGAGCCGAGATCAAGAGTCAGACACTCAACCGACTGAGCCACCCTGGTGGCCCGGGAGTTTGTGATTCCTTAGAAGGCACGAGTGGGGATCTTGTGGCAGGGGTCAGGCCGTGGACTTGGTCTTGAGTTATCTCCTGAGCTTGGCACTAGCGGCTTCCAGGCATAGGAGACGTGAAGCCTGGAGAGCCTTGGCTATTCAGCGGAATCCCTGAGCAGGACAGCTGGGTCCAGACCCATTCCGGAGACCTGAGGGTACTTCTAGAGCGTACTATTAGTAGGGACTAAGGCTGGGTCCTCAGACTTATAATGCTCCCCATGGGCCTGAAGACCTCTGCTCAGCATTGGTAGACACACCGGGATTGGGATTTGTGGGTAATGTCTCCTTCAAAGGCTCATCACTCCTTCTTCCAATGTATGACGCGAGCGTCAGGCTCACTTTCCTAAAAGAGCCTCTGGGTGCCTGGAGCTAAAGCTGACCACTCATTAGGGCACATAAAATGCCCCCCTTCCCAATCTGGGCAATCCTCCATCCTCCCCAGGTCCCTGAGCCCACCCTTAGCTTTCTCAGTGGAGGACTTGCCCACCTTTGTAACAGAGCTTGTGAGCTTAGGCCAGGTGCTTAGAAGTCAGACCCGGGAGAGCCCTCCCAAAGGAAGGCGGCTCACCTGCCCTTTTTCCTTCCCTACGTCTTTGGTTCTAACTGCACAGCTGATATTTCAATGCCCTGTCAAACATCCCTGCCTTTTATAGTTCTCTGGAATAACTGGTTGGAATTAAGTATCTAATTTGCTTCCTACCTGCTTACCAGTCTAGCTGTTCTTTCCGTCCTGTGGGTATGTACGTGGTGCCAGTGGCGGGAATCCAGATTCTCTGCTTTTCTCTGGAACTGGCGATTCTTCCAAGATTCACACCTACTTCCCGACATTCACCTCCCCCCTTCTGGATAGACTAGATCCAGATTCTCCTCTGGGGAGCTGTTTCTTCCTTTCCTGCCCCTGCTTCCTTGCCATGATTAGAAAGGCCTCTAGCCCCAGATTCAGTGTAGACATTTTTCTGGAAACTGCAATACATTTTCCAATCAGTTTGCCTTGTCATCTTCTCAATGGGAACAGATTCCTTCACGGGTCGCAGAGTTTTCACGCCCGGCATGTGTGCCTTTGAGACTATCTCATCTAATACTTTCATTCAGTCACTCAGCTAACAAAGCTCTGTTCGTAACTGGTCAGGACACATTCCAAGTGCCTTACGTTTCTAATGAGGAGTCAGACAGAAAGAAGCGAGAGTTGGAATCAAACCAATGAGGAAACCTGTCGCGGGGCCATCCACGTTCCTCACCCCTCACCCGGCTCTCCCTTGTCTTTCTGAGCGACATCCACCTCTGAGGGCCATGCCACCAGCAGCCGCTCCTGCGTGCGGGGCACAGTGGCCTGACAGGTGGTGGAGCGGGAAGAGGCTGCGTGAAGTCTCACTCCCTCCTGTTGTCGCTCCTGCGGGTCCATTAGCACTGTGTCCTGTGGGGGTCCCAGCCCTGTCCCCTTGCATAAGTCTTTCGTCCCCAGAGCTGTCCCCTGCCCCATATCAAAGACCTTCCCTTCCTGCACACTCCAGTCCAAATTCTGCCTGTGCCAGGAGTCTTCCAGGATCAGAACTAATCTCTTTCCTCCTCTAAGCGTGGTCCCTTCAGCCTTTACTGAGTGGCGGGGGGCGCTCCTGGGTCATCATTCCTCCACTGCCACGGGAGACCGACGGCTCAGAGGACGTTTGAACCTCATTGTCATCTCTGCTCCCAGGACACAGGCCCAGGTCCTGGCCTGTGACAGGGCCACCAACCAAACTCTGGGTGGCCAAACTGAGCTGTGGAGAGGAGGACTCCTTACCCCCGAAGGGTCCTTCCTTCCACTTAACTAAGGGTAGGGAAGGGCCCCTCCTCCAGCTTCTTCCTAGGAGCCCTGAATGGGAGCCTCAGGGGTCAGAATTGGTCTCTGGAGGGGAGCCTGGGTGGCTCAGTCAGTTAAGTGTCTGCCTTTGGCTCAGGTCATGATCCCTGGGTCCTGGACTGAGTCCATGTTGGGATCCCTGTTCAGTGGGGAGTCTGCTTCTCCCTCTGCCCTTCCCTGTGCTTGTGCTCTCTCTCTCTCTCTCTCTCGCTTGCACTGTCTCTCAAATAAAATTAAAAATAAATTTAAAGGGGTGCCTGGGTGGCTCGGTGGGTTAAGTGTCTGCCTTCAGCTCAGGTCATGATCTCAGGGTCCTGGGATCGAGCCCCGAATTGGGCTCTCTGCTCAGCAGGGAGCCTGCTTCCCCCTCTCCCTCTGCCTGCCTCTCTGCCTACTTGTGATTTCTCTCTCTGTCGAACAAATAAAATCTTTTTAAAAAAAATTAAAAAAAGAAAAGAATTGGAAAAAAGAAAAAAAAAAAAAGAAAAGAATCTGCCTTACGCCCAGTCAGCCTGGTCACCCCTTCAGCCCTGAGCTTCTGCATTCCAAGGGAAGGGGTCCCCAGGCCGAAGCTCCATTCAGCTGAGTGGGTGATATTAGTCCTTTCCTTAAAAAAGAACCCAATAATAATAGAAATGAATGCTTAATAATAAAAGCTAATGCTTTTTGAGCCTTTGCTAAATATGTGCCCAATGTGCCACTTGACAGATGAGGAAACTGAGGCACGGGATCACATAATAACCTTGCCCAAGGAAACCCATGGTTTGAATTCAGAGCCCACAGTCCTAACCATTCCTCAGCCCCTGCCCAGCTCCCTCCGCTCTGTGCTCCAGCTCGTGCTTGGCTCCTCACCCCACTCTGTTCACCCAGGACCCCTCATGAGGCAGACCACACAGGGGTAGGAAATGCTTATGCAACAGGTGAGTAGAATCTGGGAATTCTGCTTACCAGGTTATCCCTAGGAGGGCATGGAAGGCACGAGAGGAACAGCAAAAATGCTGAAAGCCCAGCTTCCAGGACATTCTGTCACTGTCTGCCACATCTTGGGAAGGGATGTTTCTGGAAAGGTGCCAGATTTCTGACTGACTCTCTTGGCTGTCCATGTAAGAGCAGAGGGCAGGCGTGTGGTTGCCTCTGGGCCAGACCCTGCGAGAGTGAGAGCACCCTAGGGAAAACTACTGGGGAGGGCAATGGCTTCTGAGTTTGTGCCCCAAGTAGATGGATGACAGAGCTGGGAGGTCTGCATCCGTCAGGATGACTTTGATTTCAAGCAACAAATCCCCACCCACACTAGCTTAGCAATGAAGGAGATTTATTGGCTCATGCAGTTGAGACATCCGGAAGTGAACATGGTTTCATCAAGGCTCTGGCCCTATTTCTCTGCAATTCCCTCGCTGATCCCATCCCATCCCCCATGGATCCTCATCCTCAGGCTCTCTTCCAGCAGCATGGAGGGCTGCAGGCCTCCTTCTTCCTGGGAATGGGGGGAAGGGGAAGGAATGAGAGACACACCCCATCCCCACTCACAAGCATTGTCCGAAGGAGTCTCGCTTGACCCAGAACTGCCTCTCTGAGGGTCTGATTCTGCACGGCTGCTTAAGCAAACCAAAAAGATGGAGTCAAAGGGTGTTTCTAAGTGGCACTTGGGCCCCAGGGCTCCCTGGAGACAGGAGGAATTTCTGCCAAGCGCCCTCTGGTCTGACTTGCTGGTCTCTGATTTGACCAAATACTACCGTGATCTCAGTGGAGAACAGTGGAACGGGAGCGCCTGGCCCATGCCCTTCAGCATTCCGTGCTGTATGTGGGTCTGCTGAAGACCCACGAGGGGCCCAGCGCTCGCATCCGGGAGGCTCCCTGGCACGTGGTGGCAAAGATGGAAGCACGCTTACATCCCGTAGTCCACAGCGTGGAAGCATGCTCTCCAAAGAGTTGAGTTCCATTGCGGTGGGGTAGGCGACTGTGCTAGAGCTTGTAAACATTCACTTTTATTGATTTCGCTGTTAAGTTTGTTTACATTTAGAGCAAACACGTTTTCCTGGGCCTTTGCAAAGCTCGTGGGTCAGAGGCCGAAGCCAGCTGTGCATAATGGAGGATCGGGCCGTTGAGGATTTGTACGCGAGTGACCTTGGGCAAGCTGCCAACCACTCTTGGCCTCTGTGCGGTCCATTGTCCATTTGTTGAGAATAATCGTCCGTTGACATTTCTTCCCTGAGTAGTGCCCCAAGAACGGCTCTTCCAGCTGGAGGAGCAGAGGGGGTAAGCGGAGTGTTGCTGTAGAGCCAAGGAAACCCTGTTCCTTTGGGGGTCTGCTCAACACTTGCCAAACTGTAGAGTAGTCTAGTGAATTTCCGTGTACCCATTGCTCGGTTCCAACAATTAGCCCATAGCCCATGACTACCCCTTGTTCTGTCTCTATGTCCACCTCCTCCACTCCCTTTGACCTAGACATGATATGATTTCATTTCTTAATATTCCAGAATGTGTCTCTAAGAGGAAATGGTTGCACTTGTGAAACACAACCCCAGAAAACTCTCATTCCTTAATATCATCAACTCTCCAGTCTGTCTTCACGTTTCCCTGTGGTCCTACAAACGCCCTAAAACAACAACAACTAACTTGTGGGGCACCTGGGGGGCTCAGTCCGTTAAGCATCTGATTCCTGATTTCAGCTCAGGTCTTGATCTCAGGGTTATGAGTTCAAGCCCCACATTGGGTCCCACACTGGGATCCATGCTGGGCGTGGACCCTATTAAAAAAAAAGTAAAAACCCCTGATTTGTTTATTTAACTCGGAATCCAAACAAGATATGTGACTGTTTGGTATGTCTCTTCAGACTCTTTTTATTGCTTTTCCCTCCATTTCCTTCCCCCCACTCCAACGCCGCCACAGGCTGGGTCTCACTGACACTATCTTTGTGGGGTTATTTAACATGTTCCCTTGTCCCCTAAATTTCCTGTAAACTGAAAGTTAAATCCAGAGGCTTAATCAGATTTTTTGGGACATATCTTCTGGCAAAACTGCTTTACGGGTGGTATTTTGTTCTTCCATCAGCAGGCACAAAGAGCTCTTTTCCTGGTTGTTACCAGCTGTTGATTTATTCATTTATTAGGATTTGCGAAATGGTGATATTCAAATTTATCATTCCTTCTTTGGACTTATGTGGACTGTTTCTATAGAGAGCAACTTCCCCTTATCAACTATTTGGCTACCCTGAGGTATAGTACTTAAGGAGAAGACAGAATAAATGCTTGGTTCTCTCCCTTTTTTTTTTTTTTAAAGATTTTTAAAAAATTATTTATTTATTAGACAGACAGAGATCACAAGTAGGCAGAGAGGCAGGCAAAGAGAGAGGAGGAAGCAGGCTCCCTGCTGAGCAGAGAGTCCGATGCAGGACTCGATCCCAGGACCCTGATATCATGACCTGAGCTGAAGGCAGAGGCTTTAACCCACTGAGCCACCCAGGCTCCCCTCTCTCCCTCCTTTATATGCTAGTTTTGCAAATTATAAGTGAGCTCTTTAGTGTCCACCAAAGGTGGTCAAAGAGGTTTTTTTGAAGATATTTATTTATTTGTATTTATAATATTTATTATTATTTACTTTATTAATTATTGGTAGGCTGCACACCCAGCATGGAGCCCAATGTGGGGCTCGAACTCAGGACCCCAAGATCAAGAGTTGCCTGCTCCACCTGTTAAGCCAGCCAGGTGCCCCTCAATGAGTCTTTTTAAAAAAATCCTTATGAACTCGTGGATTTAAATGTGTTTGACATATTTCATGAACTGCAATTCTAATGCACATTGACTTTCAAATGGGCTCTTTGGGCACAGGGACAGCCTGTCTCTCTCACCCTCAAAACTCACGGACATCTTGCGTTTCAGAGGTCTTGGATACATTTACTGTTTTTGGGTGTAATGAGCTGTTCCAAGTTCAAGCTCACACTGTACTTTCACTCACCCAGTTCCCAGTTTTGCAATCTGCCATTTCCCCATGGCTCCTTGGTTCCTTTCATTTGAACATCGTATTAGGGACCACCACCTGGGTACTGGATGTGCTTGGGTTTTCTAATAACGCTAGGTCTTTTCAGAGATCAGACACAGGATTTTTTTTTTTTTTTAATTTTAAGAAAAGCTCTGAGTTTGGGGTGCCAGGTCTCTCAGTTGGTTGGGCATCTGGCTCTTGAGTTCTGTTCAGGTCATGATCTCAGGGTCATGAGATCCAGCTCTGTGGCAGGCTCCGTACTCAACACGGAGGCTGCTTAAAATTCTCTCCCTCCCTCCCTCTCCCTCTGGCACCCCTCCCACCCCGCCCCCGCTTGTATGCACTCTCTCTAAAAAAAAAAAAGGAAACGAAAAGAAAAGATATGAGTTCATACTGATACTTTCCGTTCGAATTCAGAATTCCAAGGTTTTTGCTTCATCTGATAGTTTTTATATCTGAATCGCCTTTCTCCATGCTTCAAATCTCAGACCTCAAGGACGCCGACATAAATTTAGTTATGAAGAAGTTCTAGAACCTAGGCGAGGTTCGGTGGGCTGAGGTCCGGAGCCGATGACCGAGAAAGAATTCTTGAGACATCTTTGGTGCAAAATGGTGGTTTATTAAAGCACGGGGACAGGACCCGTGGGCAGAAAGAGCTGCTGCCCCGGGGATGTGAGGAGTGGCTGGTTATATACACAGGAGTTGGGTAGGTGAGGACGAAGGGGGTGTTCAGAAGGGCTATCGGGGTAAAGAAGACTGTCAGGATATTGAAGGCCTGGTTACTATCAAGCCAAGGTCAGTTCTTCCCTTTAATGGGGCACTAACATGAAGACAATTGGGAGTTTCCTGCTGGAATGTCACATTCCTCCTATCAAGCGTCCTTGTTAGTGTGATTTAGGTTTAGAAGAAATTTAACTTTATTTATATTCCCTTCTGCCTCAACCTCCTTCAGTTTTTGCGGAGGGGAGGGTGATGGTAGGGCTTGAGGAACTGAGTTATGTGCCTCTGGAAATTGGGCTATTGACAAGGTGACTTCTTTGTTGTAAATCTCAAGGACATTCGTAAACCAAGGGAGACTCCTGTCTTGCAGGCTTGTGATCTCTGCAAGTTAACTATTTGTTTTTCTTTTAGGGCAGCCAGGGGTGCCTGAGGAATGTCACGCGGGTGGAGAGGGGGTGCAAGGTGCCAGCTTTTGCTTTGTCCTCAGCCAGCCTCCTGCTCCGTCCTCAGTTATACTTTCCCACCACATACACAACAGTCTTAAAGATCTCGACACTACCACCAAACAATCATTATTGAAAATAGCTCAGTATTTTGTCTTGTTTTTTTTCAGTTTTCTTCTTAGAGTAAACCCCACTAGGACTATATAGTCACACTAACACGTTTTAGTTTTTAAAATTTTTTATTTTATTTTATTTTTTTAAAGATTTATTTGTGAGAGAGAGAGCAGAGTAGGAGCTAAGGGAGGAGAGAGAGAGAGAGAGAGAGAGAGAGAGAGCCCCTAAGCAGACTCCCCACTGGGCAGGGAGCCGGACACGGGCTCAATCCCAGGACCCCGAGATCATGACCTGAGCTGAAATCAGGAATCGGACACCCAACTGACTGAGCCACCCGGGTACCCAATATTTCTCTCTCTGTGCCTGGCTTACTTCACTTAGTGTAATGTCTTTGCGATTCATTCCTATTGTAGCAAATTGTAGATTTTCCTTCCTTTTTAAAGCTGAATAATGTTGATCGTGTGTATAGACCACATTTGGTGTATCCATTCATCCCCAGACGAACGGCACAGATTGCTCTGTGTTTAAACTATGGTGAATAATGCTGCTGTAAACATGGGCTTACGGGTATCTTTCGAGAACCTGCTTCCGATTCTTTTTAGTAAATACTCAGAAGGGGAATTTCTGGGTCAAATGACAATTCTGTTGTTAATCTTTTGAAGAAACTTCCTCATTCTTTTTATGGCTACAACGTACTCCTTGTGGGGACGTATTATTGTTTGTTCTGCCAGGCCTTATTTATGGACATTTGTGGTTTTCCAGGCGATGGTTATTTAAAAAACAGAGCTGCAATGAATAAATAGCCTTATCCCTCCATCTTTTTGTATCATTTGCCGTGTATCTTTAGGTAGATTCTTAGAAGCGGGATGGCGGGATCAAAGGGCACGTTCATGAAGTTTCTTTATGTATTGCCGAATTCCCTTCCATGCCACTGCCCCATTCTGCATTCCCAACAGCGAAGTGTGAGAATGTTTGTTTTCTCACAGCCTGGACAAGAGAGTATTTTGTTAAATTTTGGATTTTGGCCATTCTGATCAGCAAGAAATAGCTCCCCGGGGCAATTTGCCTTTCCTTAACTGTAAGTGAGGTTGAGCATCTTTTCGTATATTTTGGAAACATTAGCCTTGCTTTTTCTGTAAACTGTTCCTATTTTTGGTGCATTTTTCTCACCAGGTGTTGGTCTTTTAATTTACATCAGCAGATCTTTTTATAGGCAGAATACTGGCGCTTTGTCTGTGATGTAAGTTGTAAATCTTTTTTTTTTAACTTTCTATTGATTGTCTTTTTAATTTTACTTATTTAAAATTTGTTGGGGTACCTGGGTGGCTCAGTTGGTTAAGTGTCTGCCTTCAGCTCAGGTCACGGTCCCAGAGTCCTGGGATGGAGCCCCACATCTGGCTCCCTGCTTGTGGGGAGTCTGCTTCTCCCTCTCCCTCTGCCTGCTGCTCTGCCTACTTATGCTCTCTGTCTGTCTGTCAAATAAATAAATAAATAAAATCTTAAAAAATTTTTCTTTTTACTTATTTAAAAGTACTTTTAATTTTTTTTTTTTTTTTTTTTTTTTGCTTTACAAAACTTCAATTCCTTGAAACTTATACTAATCTTTCCTCTGACTGCCTTTGGGTGTAGGGTCAGAGTTGAGAAAGCTTTTCCTACTCCCAAATTATAGAAGAACTCCTCAGCTGCCCCCTTCCCTATAGTACTTGCCTGGTTTCTGGACTGAGCTAAGCGTGGGTGGGGTCGGCTGCTCACCACCTTAGCCCCTTTCTCTGCTGGGCTGCAGGGGAATTAAGCTGTTCTTAGAACAAAGTGACCTCTGCCCACTCCTGAACCCCCGGGGAGTCACACCTAAGTCCTCTGAAAGAGACACTATCAAGAACCTCCCTGAAACGATGAAACCAAGTAGACACCATCCTGTGACTTGGGAGGGGGCTAAAGGCTTCTTTCTCCCCCTCCACGTAAGCCCGATGATTATTTTCATAGAGAAAACCAAGTCTGTGGGATCAGATCTCACAGTCTCAGTGTCTGGAATTAACTGGGTGTGTCAGCTGGAGGAATGGTGGGGTGACTCTGGGGCTCAACGTTCCTAAACCCCTGAGGCCCTCGGGCATCTTCCTGCCCAAGTAAGTGAAATAGACCATTGCGAACCATACCAGCGTCCTGGCAGCTCAGAGGTGGGAGGAGGGAGGCCAGCACTGGGGCTGAGCTGAGCCCTCAGGGAGGGGGTGTGGGGGAGAAGGCCTTGGCAGGGAGCCTGCTGGAAGTTTAACCCTCACCTTGCCTGGCTCCACGGCTCCTGGGAGAAGAGATTGAGGCTCCTGGAGGCCTACCTTGCCAAAAGGATTGTTTTGGTTTGTAAGTTTCCGAGGCATTTGTGTCCAGAGAGCGGTAAGTAGAAGCGTGTGCCCACGGACAGGAAGTTTGGTCAACGTCACCCCTGGCCTGTGGGAGTCGGCAGTCCGTACCAGTGCTCCACGAGGCCCTAACATGAGAACACAAGGCTGTCCTCTGTCCTTCTGAAAGCTTCGGGTGACTATTGAAACAGCCCACCATCTGGAGGAGAAGCTAGCCCAGCAGGAGCTCTGCCTTGTCAGGCTAGCCCTCTATGTAAATGTGTATACCTTTCATGCAGATGTAGAAGATTTCTTGCTTCCATCATGATCCCTGCGAGGAACCAGATGGAAGAAAAAACAACCCCAAGAGCCTCCCCCGAGGTCTCTCTGGATCTCCCAGCCTGGGTGTACTCCGTGCCCCTGAGCCCTAGCGCATATGCTGTGCCCTCCGCCTGTATGCTTTTGCCCCGATCTTCGCTGGGCTGGCCTCTTGGTGCTGACGGCTCAGCGCAAGGTCAGCTCCTAGAGGCCTTCCCTGACCCCTATCCAAAGTGGCCCGGCCACCTAGGACGCCATCTCTCCCTATGCCACTACTGTTTCTTCCTTACAGTTGTTAGTATCATTTCTGTTTAATATGCTGACTCCCTTCTCCAGCGTCCACTCACGGGAACGTGAGAGCCAGGCTGCCCCGTGGCCATCACTGCCGTATCCTGGTGCCTGGAGCGGCGCCTGGACCGGTGCCTGGAACAGCGCCTGGCACCCGGCGGTGCTCACTCCGGAGCTGCAGAAGCGGTGGGTGGTACTTGGGTTGAGGGAGAAAGGAAATGCAGAGAGATGCCTTTTACTTTCCATTGGCTTTCTTCTTCGTGTGCCTCTTAAGGGGCTGATCATTTGAAGAAAGAGGCATCCCACGGGCACCTGTCCCTTTGAGTGCCCTCACCAATGGGGAGGCTGGGGGCAGGCCTAGGGACTGTCCCCCGACAGAGGCGTGTCTGGGGGAGCAGGATTCATACCTGCTACTGCTCTCTGTCTAAACAAAAACACACGTAGCCCTGGGAGCAAAGCCACTGGAAATTTTTTCTCTGTGTGGCGCTGGAACCAGGAGCCCCGTGCTGGAAGAAATGGAGTGCACCCCTCTGACTTGCTGAACTTTAGAAGTAAAGTGATGCAGATGGGAACGGGTGGAAAGAACCAGGTTTCCACAGGCTCCAAGCTCTTCCCGCAAGAGTGGGGATCCCTTAAGCCTGCCTCATGCTGGCCCCACCTGCTGCTTGGGTTGAGTTCCTTAGAGGCGGAATCCAGAATCCAGAATCCGAGCTGGAGGTTCTGTATTGAGGGGGAACTCTCGGGATGACTGCTGGTATGGGAGGGAAGCAGGATGGGGCAGGAAAAGAAACCAAGCAAGGCTGTTTTCAGCTCAAGTCTGACGGATCAAGCTGCCGTCTCTGGCCTGGGAGCGGCGCCACGGAGCTGGCCCACCTTGACACAAGGCGACAAGGGGACGGGCCTCCATAGTCCTGTGCCACACCGTCCTCGCTGCAGGTGGCCGCCAGTGGGGTGGCGTGACTAGGTGGCTCCTGTGCACCGTGGCAACTCTCTGGACAAGGCTACGGCTATGGGCCAGCAGCTGACAGCATCCTTGGCTGGGATTAGAGCCCATGACACCCCTCGAGTTCCCCCCTTGCCAAGTGCAGGCACAGGAGAGGGTGTGCATTTTCTAACGTGCTCGCCCCGAGTCTGTGTTTTTGTGTTTCTGCGGGTTGGTTAGCCTTGTTGCTCTCCGTGGTCGGAAAGCTCTCACTTTGTCGTCTTAACTGATGTTGACCCGCTGCTCAGAAAACCCATGAACCGAAACTCCCTGGGGAAACACACATACACCCACGGCAGCAGCCTCAGAGGTTGGGTGCGTGGGACTCACCGAGGAAGTGAAAGCCAGCCCCCCCCGCCCCCCCGGGGCCAGCTGGCCAGAGCCCACCCCCGCCACTTGCTTTGCCCTGGGACCCAGAGCGAGCCTCTTTGCCCTGAGCCAGTGCTCACAAGCCCCCCAGCGGAGAGCAGAACTCTCCTCAGGGCCCGAGAAGTGTTGGGAAGGCCCGGCCACGGACTTCGCACTTACAAAGCAAGGAGGGTCCGTCTCTCTCCTTCTCTCCCTTCCTGTCTTTCTCTAATGGGCCACTGCCCAAGGACCCAGCCCTAGGACACCCAGGAGTGGACAGAAGGACAGACAAAAGGGAAAAAAGACGTTCCTAGGACAACTGGGAGGCCGGCATCGCTGCCGTCCTCTAACAGTACCAAGAAGGGACATGCCCGTAGATGCCAAGTCTGAGCATGAGCCAAGGCAGCAGCTGGGCCGTGCCTGCAAACCCATCTGGAGGAAGAAAATAGTACAAAAAAGATGTTATTCAGGCCACAAACGGTCTGTCTCTCCTGCTCAATGTCTGCCTCGCCCTCTGAAATTTTTCTTCCCACTCACGGGCTCCAGCCTATATTCTGTCCTGTGACTGGTACGTGGGGGGAACAGGAGAACGGGGCGGGGGGGGGGAACTTTGCAGGCCAGATGGCGGACACCGCGGGTCCTGGAGCACACAGGGATCCGGGCTCAGTGCCACGCCCCGGACACCAGCTGCCAGCCCCTTGGTGTCTTCCGTTTGCCACCTCCGAGCGGACCAAAGGAATTTTCTCTCCTTCAAACTCTACAGTTGGACTCAGAGCCTTTATGTCCAGGAGGGCTTATGGGAGGCCTGATGGGAAAGGCCACTGATGCAGAGTATGGGGGCCACCAGCTTCTCCAAGGAGAGTGACTTCTAGGCCAACACCTTGTAGTGTTTATTTGCGTCTGCCTGGCGTGGACAGTGGGTTGGGGTGAAAAACGAGAACATAGTTTTGAGCATGTGTCTACTCTACGTGACAGAAGGAAAGAGCTATTGGACAAATCACACTCAGTGTGAGAGGCCTCACACTGAGTGAAAACAGCCCGTCTCCAGAGCTTACATACCGTTCTATCCCATTTCACTGACGCTGTTTTTCTTAGAGGTGGGGGAAGGGTAGAGGGAGAGCGAGAATCTTAAGGCTCCATGGCCAGCACAGAGCCTGATGCAGGACTTGATCTCATGACCCTGGGATCATGACCTGAGCTGAAATCAAGAGTCGGACACTTAACCGACTGAGCTGCCACACGCCCTTATATGATATTCTTGAGGGGAAAGCCAGTGGTTGTCAGAGGTCATGAGTGGGGAAGGGAAGGGCCTGGCAAGAAGGAGTTTTGCGGGGGAGGCATAATGGAATTGTTGTGTAATCCGCTTTTGGGGACAGTTACATGACTCTGTCCATGTGCTAAAATTTAAAAGGTACACCCAGAGAAAAAGTCAATTTTAAGGGGTGCCGGGGTGGCTCAGTCCGTTAAGCATCTGCGTTCTGCTCAAGTCATGACCCCAGGGTCCTGGGATCAATTCCCCGCATCGGGCTTTCCTCTCAGTGGTGAGTCTGTTTCTCCCTCACCCTCTGCGATCTCTCTCACTTTCGCTTTCTCAAATAAATAAATAAAATCTTTTTTTTTAAAAAGTCAATTTTACTGCAGTAACATTTTTTCAAATTAGAAAAAGTTAACGGGGGGCGCCTGGGTGGCTCAGTGGGTTAGAGCCTCTGCCTTCGGCTCAGGTCATGATCTCAGGGTCCTGGGATCGAGCCCCACATCGGGCTCTCTGCACAGCAGGGAGCCTGCTTCCCCCTCTCTCTCTGCCTGCCTCTCTGCCTACTTGTGATCTCCTTCTCTCTGTTACATAAAGAAATAAAAAATCTTTAAAAAAAAAAGAAAAGAAAACGTTAACGATGCTAATAATGCCTGACGTTGGCTTCCTACAGCCTCAGCTCTGAACTAAGTGCGGTACCTCCCCTCCCACACTGATTCCTCTGGAGAAGCCCATTGGTGCTCAGGTGGCACAACTTGCTCGAGGTCATGTAGTACGTGTGGCAGAGCAGAAACTTGAACCCATGTCTGTCTGACTCAAGAACGGGAGCTCTAACTCATGTGCCAAACAAAGGCAGGAGAAGCGTTCAATGTCCTTACTACCTGCAGCCCATTGGCAAGTCCTTGAGGCGGGCAGAATGACATTCTTCTTGGGACTCAACTGCCGGGGTGTTGCCACTTTCCTAAGGGCAAAAGGCAATCTTCATCGCACCCTCAGGATCCTGTAAGTCTACTTTAACAACCTAAAAATTCCTTTGGAAACTGCCTTTATCTCTACCCTTCCCACCCTACAAATACTTGGCAATCACCCCCAAGGATTTGACCTGTTGATATACATCTAAAGGGTCTCCTTGAGTCAGGCACAGGCTAGGTAGGGAGGGATAGGTAGGAGGCTTTGGGATCCGGCTCACAGAAATTCCAGAAATGCTGAGGCAGCAGGAAACCAGAGATAAGGGAACAAAACCACCATCCTGCCCTGGGTAGAAGAGGTGGGGTTTTTTAATGGCAGTCACATTGTGACCAGGCCCCAAAGAAATAAGCCAGTGAAGATGTTTTCACCAGTCCTTCCTCAAACCAAGACATCATGTGAATGTTAAGGTCACAGGCTCTGTGGTCTATTCTGAATAAAAGACCAGAGGTGACCTGGTCAGGAACCCTCTCGCTCCTGAGAGCTTGAGCTCTAACCCTGCATAACAAAAACTCTCTCGCTTTACCCTCTCCTTGGTCTGCAAGATTCTTCAACTCGGTGAGACCAGAACCTTGCTCTCCTGTGTCATAACCATTGTGCCTCATTTGAGCGGGAGGGCAGGAGTGGGAAATGATCACAGAGTCGGATGGGGTGAAGACTGGGCTTGGAGAGGGTTCTCTTCTTTTTTAAATTTTTTTTCTTTTCTTTTTTTTATTTATTTATAAAAGTATTTTATTTATTTATTTGACACACACAGAGAGAAATCACAAGTAGGCAGAGAGGCAGGCAGAGAGAGAGAGAGAGAGGGAAGCAGGCTCCCTATTGAGCAGAGAGCCTGATGTGGGACTCGATCCCAGGACCCTGAGAGCATGACCTGAGCCGGAGGCAGAGGCTTAACCCACTGAGCCACTCAGGCACCCACCTCTTCTCTTTTAAATTAAAATGTTTTTAAAAGTTGTTTATAAATTATTTTAAATACACTACATTAAAAATTAAGTCTAACTTGCAAAATGGATGCTTTTTTATTGACTATAGTTAGCACACAATGTTGCGTTAGTTTCAGGTGTGCGGCATAGTGAATCAGTCTCTCCATATGTTATGCTGTGTTAAGGGAGAGGGTTCTCTTCTAATGACGGAAACTATCAGGGAGGTGGGGGAGGGCTGGCCCTGGTTAGGGAAGGGGCTCCAGGGTTGAATTTACACCTGGCTGCTTAAGATAACTCTTTGGGACCCCACCCCATTTTGCCAGGTATCCCCCAGTGTCGGGGGCCAGGTAGCTAAGTGGAACCACAGTGCCCTTGAAGCCTCCCTCGCGCTGAAGGGAAGCATGGCCGGACTGGTTAGAGCCTTCTGCCCAGGCCACACCGGGATGCTGAGCTGAGGGCAGTGGGCAGGCAGGGGTGGGGCTGGAGACCCTTAGAAGAAGCTTACTGGAGACTGGCAGACGGCATGGCTTCCATCCAGGTGCGATCCAGGTGTGCGACTGAGTGACCTGGAGTCTGCCCGTGGATAGGTTTGGAAGGTATTTAGTGGGACGAACGGGGCTTGGAGGCAAATGCCATGGGAGGGAGGAGGAAGGTGGGGGAGGAAGGGAGAGCTCACCGAGGTCCGACTCAATAAGGATGCTTTTTCTTGAGACGGGGATGCAGGAAGAGGTGGGGCTGTGAGCATGAGTTTGCTTGTGGAAACTTTCTATTTCAGGAGCTCCTGGGTGGTCGGAGCCAAGGTGTCTCGTTGGTGGTTAATTGAGACATTCCGGAGCTCAGGGGGCCGCCCTGCAGTGTGGGCTTGGGGCCCACCAGCCTATGAAGGGGTCTAAGAAGTCTTCGAAGTACACAGCCTGGCCAGGAAAAACTGGGAAGAGAGACAAGAAGGAGGACTAAGGCAGAACCCCAGGGGAGCCCCACATCCACACTCATTGACATATCACCCTCACTGTATGCGTCCCGTCCAAACACTTCTATTGTCTTAAAGTTCTTTACTTCTCTCATTTTCAACATCATGGATTTATCTCAAAGGAAAATTTACATAATGGGTGAAAAATCAACATCGTAGCTATGAATAACATTGATGATAAATAAAATACAATGGAAACAGAGCGATGCTTCAGGATGCTAGCTAGAGAGAGGAAATATGGAAACGTTCATCCTGTGTTCGAGACCCAGCTGCCCCCAACTGAGACGTGGTCCCTGGAAGAAACCAGGATCGGGAAAGACTCAGAAAAGGAAGTAACTTTCTTAGCAGAAAAAGTTCACGGCTATCAGCTCTCTTGACTCCAGTGGGAGGCATGCTCTTTGTTCAGGGAGGGGCCCTCCACCTTGTTCTGTGAAGGACCAAAGAGTCAACATTTAGGACTCGGAGGGGCACTTACATCCCTGCCCGTAGCCCCTCCCCTTCCAGCCTTTGCTTGCAACCCTTCCCAATCGTTCTTAGCGCAGGTTGGGTAAGACAGGCCCAGGGCTGGGTTTGGCCTGTGGGCTGTGGTTTGCACCCCCTGATTTAAAGGATGGAGAGAAGAAGGGCAGACCCCCCAAAAGAGACAGGGTGCTACGAGGGGGTTCCTAGGCACTCAACTCCTGACCACGAATCAGAGTCGTTGTCCCAGCCACGCATGACTCTTGGACATTTGTTTAAGGGGATGCCAGCTACCTTGAGAGAATCTTGACGATCCAAAGACCGCCATGTTGTAAGGACGCCCAAGCTAGTCACGCAGAGAGAACTTGAGGAAAGAGGGATGCTTGGCACCCCAGCTGTCCCAGCTCAGGAGCCGGATGTTTAAGCAGAAAAACGTGCAGACAGGCTCCAGCCCGCAGTTAGCCTCATGAGACCCCAAGTAAGAGCTGTCCCACTGAGCCCAGTTGACTTCTAGTCCATGAGAGATAACAAATTATCCCTTTTAAGCCGCTACATTTTGGAGTGGGTTTTTTATATGGCAATAAACTTCTGGGACACCACCTGAAAGTGAGGTCTCATCCAGGAAGATTTCTGTCACACAGAGGCACAAGATTTAAACTCTCTTCTCCAGTCCAAACCAGAAGAATTTTCCTCAGTTTTGCAAGTCAACTTCTGGTGCCCTCACTAGAAAGTCATATAAATTTTGCACCCAAGTTAGGTTGCTCACTCTTGAGCAACAGGAGCTGGTCAGTTGGGACAGGTATTTTTGGTCGGCTGACTGAGTCATACCCCAAACCTGTCTTCCTGTCTTCCTCTCACTGCAAAGCCCAGGATAGCCAGATACATACTTTCTGGCTTTCCTGCAGAAGGCTTTATAATCCCTGTGGCCAATATTGTGAAGAAAGTTCAGCTGTTGGGTTCTTGAAAACAGTCTGCTTGCTGGTAAGGAAAAACTCTGCCTGGTATCATTTCCCATTTCCTGCTTCTGAGCATGGTGTAAAAATGTGGTATATGGAGCCGCTGCAACCATCTTGACACCATGAGGAGAAAGCTAAGAGAACCAGAAAGACCATGGCCCAGAGCCCTGTCATATTATGTGAGAAAAATAAACAACTATTTCTATAAGACATTATTGGTCAGGGTTTATCATTATTATTATTTGTGGCTGAATACTTTTCTAACTGTGGCATCAATCATGTCCACTTTAGGGATACCTGGGTGGCTCAGTTGGTTATTCGTCTGCCTTCAGCTCAGGTCATGATCCCGGGGTCCTAGGATCAAATCCCACTTTGGGCTCCTTGCTCAGCAGGGAGCCAGCTTCTTCCTCTACCTGCTGCTCCCCCTGCTTTGTGCTCTCTCTCTCTCTCTAATAAATAAATAAAATCTTGGGGAAAAAAATCATGTCTACTCTAGAGACAAAAGGTCTCATTCTTCCCTATAAAGACGGTCTATCTTTCCAGTCTTCTGCAATGAGCCAAATTTTGGTCTCCAGCATCCAGACACTCAGGTGGAGGGAGAAGGAAGGTCCTTTTACCTGGGGCTTGAGCTGGGGATTGGTGGGGAAGTTTCTGGCAGTGAAGTCTTGGGGTACAGTTGTGTACTCTCCCCACCCTAGAGCCTAGGGAGCTTCCGTAGTTTCAGTCCTGAGTCCTGGGTATTGGAGGAATCAAAAATGCCACCCCCTGAACTGAGCACCAGGAAGCTGCCCCTGATCCTGGTGATGGCTGGGGCGCGGGCAGGCTCTGGATGCAGCCATGGAGATTGGATCACATAAAGGGACTGGGCTGCAGTCCCAGCTCTGCCACTAACCGTCTGTGTGTCCCTGTATCTCACCCAGTTCCTTGAGGGCAAGTGCTCTGAGCCTTCATCCGTGAATAGGATACTTTGTGCTCACAGGGAACCGGTGAGCTTCAGGTCCCTGCTCTCTGAACCTCTTCCCAGAAACAGATCATCCTGGGCAGTGAGAGGCCCACAACTAGCTGTTAGCAATGCCATTCCAGGAGCCTCCATCTTCATGGGTCCTTGGATATGGGAACCCGAGACCCTGGAGGGCTGAAACAGCTAAGGGTCCCGAGGTTTCCCCAGCACCTGGTGTGGTGGGGAGCAGTGGGCAGGAGGGAGGTGGAGATCTCACCTGAGCAATGCGGAATAGGGAAAGGATCCAAGTTCCTAAGCTCCCTGCTCTGCCATCAGCCCCCTCGGGCTTGCTTCCTGCTGCAGGGACAGAGAGATGGGTGGGTGCCAAGCTACACAGTGGTACGGGAGATCCCAGAAACCTGGGAGTCTGGCCTCTGGAAAGTTTGGGTTTTTTCCCCCCGGTTCCCTGGGAGGTTGAGCTGCTGGGAAGTTCCCACCGCATGCTGTTCCACTGGTTTTCCTGGAACCTTCTGGAAAGCCAGCCAAGAAAGGGTTCTGCCCACAGGGCCCTGGAGCTACAGATCCTCTCCTCCCTGTGCCCAGGGAAGGCTGTTCTAGCTCTCCCTGGGGGAACGCCCTCAATGATAATAATAACAGAAGTACCATCATGGCCCGTGGGAGTGTTTTCATGCTCTGGGCAATTTCTTCATATCTTATCTCAACCAGTTCTCCCAAAAAGTCTGACAAGTGTTCTGTTGGTCTTACAGATTAGGAAACGGGAGCAAAGAGGCCATCCTACCAGCCCTCCAGAAGCCCGCTCAGCCAGTGCTCCTTCCAGCATTGCAACCAAGCATCCTCTCTCTATTGAGCATCAAGCAAGGGGGTTCCATGCATTTAGGGGGCCATCGTCTACCCCGCCCCTCACTGGCCCTGATGCTCTCTGAGCGGGATGGTGGCCTGTGTTGGAGGCGTGGGGTCACGGAAGTGTCCTATAGCTCTTTCCCGTGGTGTCAAATCGTCTGGGTTTGCAACTGTTTCGATTTCAGTGATTTGAGCTCAGCAAAAAAGACACTAAAAAGAGAAATATATGAATGCAGATGCTCAGGCCAAATTTAGAAAAATGCTTGAATTCTCTTGAAGAGAGGAGATGCGTGGGGCCGAGTGACGCTGGGGCTTCTACTGAATGTGCAAGTTTTTGTTCTGATATTGTACTTGAAAAATGAGAGCCACATATGGTATGACGATGAGGCTGGTGGTAGGTCCATCGGTTTCTAGCACGTCATTACCTGTCCTTTTCCGTAAGCTTGAAATATTTCACAATTAACGCTATTTGTCATGTTTGTCCTTCTGTGGGACGTTGGGGTAGGGTGAATAAGGGCCCCCAGAGATATTCAGATCCTTATCCCAGGACCTGGGGGTATGTTAACTTACCCAGCGAAAGGGACCTTGCAGGTATGATTACGTTGAGTTTGAGACGGAGGGTTATCTGGGTAGGTCCAGTGTAGTCATGAAGGTCATTAGAAGAGAGGCCCAGTTGTAGGAGACCAAGAGTCTGGAGAGGTGAAGACAGAAGCATAAATTGGAGGGATGTGGTTATGGGTCCAAGGACGTGGGCAGACCCTATGAACTAGAAAAGTCAAGGAGCTGATTTTCCCTGGGGATTTCCAGAAGGAACATGGCCCTGTTGACACCTTTCTAGCTCCTGCAGGACTCATTTTAGACTTGACCTCCAGCGCTGTGAGATAACAAATTTGTATTGTTCGAAGCCACTGAGTTTATGGCAATTTGTCACAACAACATGCGCTTGGATGGTCAACAATTCCACCAGTGGGTGGTGGTGGGATTTCTCGAAGTGGGAACAAGATAGCCGGGAGAAGCACGCCTCCCACCCAGGACAGCACTGCTGGGATTCCTGAGTCCTGAGTCCCCAGCTCTGTGCTTTCGCTAAAGTCCCGTCAACTCTAACTTCAGCAGGAGAGCAAGGATGCCAATGGTTTGTGGAACCAACACCAACACTCTTCTCATGGCCTCAGATACCCAGTTCCTCCTGAGGTTCTGGTGCCAAGATACAAAATACTCGGTCCAAGGTTTAACTGCCTAGGGCTTCTCTTCTGGGTCTTACCAAAAAAAAAAAAGAAGACTGAATTTCCAGGAGGTGGACACCCAAGTGCTTCTAGTCCCTCACCCACCCCCTCAACTTCCTTGTTCTGCGGCTGTTCTGGAGGTCCCTGGGCAGATGGCTTCTGACCTCCAAGCCAATTCAGTAATTTGTGAACACCCATCTGCAATGGTGCTGAGTTCTGGGGTTGGGAGTTTGGAGATGTCCTGCCCCACTGACCTTAGTCGTTTACAGTCTCTTAGGGGAAACTGTGACCCACACCTGGACAGTCGCGGAACAAGTCGCAGAACAAGGGAGGGCTCCGCGATCCCCGACGTCCTGACTGACCTAATGGTTAGGGCTTCAAACTCACTGCCCATCGCCCTCCCAGACATGAAACTCTGCGGATAGGGTCCTTCGTCCTGAAGGGGCACAGAATCCAAAAGTACAGAAAAATAGAAAAATCACTCACAGTACCCAATAGTATTGGTAAGGACGTGCGTGCCCTCTTAATGTCAGGACAGCTCTGAAAGGAGTAGTGAAGGCTCTTTGGGGGAGATGGGATTCCAGTTGGGTCCTAAAAGTGCTCAGAACTTGTGGTGGGAAAGGCAGGGAGGCATTCGCAGCGGTGGGGGGTGCGGTTAGAAATTTGAAGGGAGGGACACCTGGGTGGGTGGCTCAGTTGGTTGAGCGTCTTTGGCGCAGGTCGTGATCCCCGTGTCCTGGGATGGAGTCCCACATCGGGCTCCTTGCTCAGCAGGGAGCCTGCTTCTCCCCTCTGCCTGCTTCTCCCCTTGCTTGTGGGCTCTCTCTCTCTCTGAAAAATAAATTGGAAAAAAAAAAAAAGGACTCTGAAGAGAAAGGGACAGAATGAGTGAAGGTGTGAAGCTGCTGACAGCTAAAGTTCCCAGTTGTGAGTTGGACAGGAGGGGCTGGTGTCAGCTGCTGGGAAGGTTGGGTTTTGGGGAGGGAGGGGGGTATAATCTATGCTCATTCAATGAACCCCACGTCGAACCCGAGTGCGCCTTTAGTGACGCATCAGTGCCTCCCTAGTACCTGTTCAACCTTCCCTGGTGAGTCTGTCCCCGAGCGCGGAGGGAACCCAGGTATTCCTGAGCTTTGGCCAGAGCAAACAGGGTAAGGAGGAAATCTCTGAGAGGGAGGGACAGTCCTGTAACTCAAGGTGCTCAAAGACAGGGTGTGGGGTAATGTGTTGAAGTGATAAGTGTTAACAGTAAGAATTCAGTAAAGGAGATTATTCCCGGGAATAATGAGAGACACCGATTAGGGTTCATGGCCGGTCACCTTCCCTGGAAATCAATCAGAAGTTCAGCAGGAAGCAGACGGGCTGTTCTGTGGCTCACATGCAGATCTGGCCAAAGGACAACGGAAAGCCACTGCTGCCCAGCCAGACGGGGCAGTCAGTAGGAAGAAGGTAAAGCAGAGGGGCTCCCCGCAGGTGGCTGAGTCCACATGGGGGATGGGGAACTCTGAAGCCGGTGGGGACCAGGAGGGAGGGAGGTGATGTGACATTGCACAGAGCCAGTTCTGATCGGGCTTAAAATGAGGTGTTAGAGAAAGAACAAGCAGATGCGATACCACTGGAACATGAGAGGGAATGGGGTAGAGAGGAGAGATGAGAGCTGCAGGCCAGGGAGCTTGGGGGAGCCATGAGGATAACGTACGGTAGCCAAGACGGGGTAAAAACAAGATGATTACGCAGAAGGCAAAGGCTCTGAGAACAATAGGTCTTGGGAAAGAAGAACAAAGACCCCACAGCCATCCTGCTGTAGTCCCCAGGATTCGGTTACACAAAGGGGACTAAGAGCCTCTGCCAGACACAGTGACAAGCGCCCCGCTGTCTGGCTGGGCTGGGAAGCCGGGCTCCATGGAACGTGTGCACATACAGCGAGCCTTCGTGGGTCGGACGGGCTTTCTTTGCGGAGTGAGCATGCGGGGTCGTGCATTTCAGCAGAATGACTATAAGTCCTCATCCGGGCCATTCGGGGCGCTGGAAAGTTCTATGGCAGCGTTGCTATGACAACGCTAAAAAAAAAACATTAGAGCCTAGCTCGGTGGCCAGCATTTGAATTGTTTCTGATAGTTCTCCGTGATCTGGAAGGGAAGGGTAGGGTACCTCATGAGGGACAGTATGACACAGTGATTGAAGTATAGTATTTTGGGCTTGTGAGTGCTGATAAATCCTACTTACAAACATGGGGCGACTGGGTGGCTCAGTGGGTTAAGCCTCTGTCTTTGGCTCAGGTCATGATCTCAGGGTCCTGGGATTGAGGACTGCATTGGGCTCTCTGCTCAGCGGGAAGCCTACTTCCCCCTCTCTCTCTGCCTGCCTCTCTGCCTACTTGTCAAATAAATAAATAAAATCTTAAAAAAATAGTGTTTTTAAGTTGAGGCGGCCCTAAAATGAGGGAGGAGAAGCTTTTGGGTAGGCTGCAGCTGTGGCTTACCTAGTGGGGGGAGGGCCAGAGAAATGGGAAGGGGCTTCCTACTGGGGGTCTGGGTGTGACCTGTCCTGGGTTCACTAGCATTTCCTGTTGAACCAAATCTAAGAGACACACCCAAAGTCTTCATCTGTTCTCCAGGTGATCCATAGCGCTTGCCCTGGCGAAGTTGTGTGCCGAGCCCTGGGCTTTATTGCTCCGGGCCCTGGAGACCCATAACACGGTCCGGATATTTGACACCTGAAGAAACAAAATCAGAGATTGGGCTTCTGCCACTTGCTAGTATTTTGACCTTCTTTGCCTTGGGTTTTCTCCTCTACCCGAGAACCGTTGTAAAGATCTCTAAAGAGTGAAGTTAGCAGAGGCAAAGAAAACCAGGTCCCTCGTGAGCACTGTTGACAAAGCTCCTGTGTGCGGATAGACCGGAGCCCTAACCAAAATAGAAACTAGGAAATTGGTAGAGACTCTCTGTAGGATAATATCTTTACAGACTCGAGGTGGGGAAGGACTTATTTCCAAAACTTCAAAAGCTCAAAGGACTCAACATTCATGTGATCCCTTTAAATAAAGGATTTCTGTAAAACGAAAGACACAACAGCCAAAGATAACGAACAGATAACAGACTGCGGCAGGAGAGTGCAGGAACACCATCTCTAATCCAAGAGGAGACTCAGATCTAGAACAAACAGGACCTCCGGCTCATCCACAAGACAGAAGAACTGAACGGAAACACCGGCAAAGCATAATGGGTAATTTTCAGGATAAGAGACTAAAGATCTGAACGAACACATGGAGAGAAGTTTACTGGGTATGACATAAGGGCAGATTGAACTCAGGAGATCTCCCCTTCCACCTGCTGGCCGAAATTTTAAAAGCTGAGTGACACCTCCGGGGTCAGGGACGTGGAGCCCTAAGTTCCCTACATGACCGGGGGTGAGGCGTAGGGGGTGTAGCTTCTGTGCAGAGCAATCTGCCCTACTTAGCCAGACTATCTCCACCTACCAGCCGATGACCCATAATCCGCTCCTGCGACTGTGTGTGTGTACTGTGAACCCTCTCGTGCAGGGGACACATGCATGTGATGCTCATCATAGCCGAGGGCTCTTGTGGGGGCAGAGAACTGGGTACAGTCCAGGCTTGGATAGGTGTAGACCTGGCAGTGGCATTCTATAGATCATCACACAGTCTCGAGGCGGAGAGTGGGGAGGTAGATGGGTCACACCAACACAGCACCACGGGAAGAAAGCGCGCATGCGTCCTGATTTACAGGGACATAGCCAGCAGGACTAAAAATGCAAATACATGCATAGAAAACAAACAGATTCCAACAACGCAAAGAGGGGCAAACAGGAAACATGTCAGGATGGTTGTTTGTGGGGGAAGGGAGAATGGGAATTGCGCCAAAAGGAAAACGCTATTTAGAAAGAGGGTTTAGCCCAGAAACTGGCGCACCCGGAGGATTCATGATTATTGGTTAACCAAAAAAGAACAGTGCAGTGTGTCGACTGTATCTTAATAAAACTGGAGGGAAGACAAAGAAAAGTCCAGACAGTGAGTGCTACTCCCCAAGCGCACATTTTGGTAATAAGCTCCAGGAGGAGACAGGGTCCAATTAAAGTGTACAACTTCAAAAAAATAATTAATTAATTAAATTTAAAACTTCCACCCTGAAAAAGACACTATCAAAAGAACGAGAAGACAAGCCACAGACTCAGAGAAAATATTCCAAAAGACACACCTCATAAGGGCTGGTGTCCAAAATACACAAAGAACTCTGAAAACTCAACCGTAAGAAAAGGAACAACCTGATTTTTAAAATGAGCCAAAGACCTTAAAAGACACTTCACCAAAGAAGGTATACAGATGGCCAATAAGTGTATGAGAAGAGGCTTTAGGACACGTCATTGCAGAAGTGCCAATAGAAACAACAGTGAGATAAGACCACAGAAATCCAGAGGCCTGGGTGGCTCAGTCGGTTAAGCCTCTGCCTTTGGTTCAGGTCATGATCCTACCGTCCTGGGATGGAGTCCTACATGGGGCTCCCGGGTCAGCAAGGAGTCTGCTTCTCCCTCTGCCCTTCTCCTGCTTGTGCGCTTGCTCTCTCTCCGTCAAGTAAATAAATAAAAATAAATACATTAAAAAAATAAAACGGTCAAAATCCACAACAGCGAAACGCCCAATGCTCTTGAGAATGCGGAGCAACAGAAACTCTCCTTTGCTACCAGTGGGAACGGAAAATGGTGCAGTCGCTTTGGAAGATAGTTTGGAAGTCTCTCACACAGCTAAACATCCTCTTACCATACCGATCCAGCAATATGCTCCTTGGCACTGACCCAGGAGAGATGAAAACACATTCACAAAAATCCTGCACACGATGTTTCTAGTCCTCTGATTCATACTTACCCCAACTTGGGAGCAGTCTGGATGTTGGTCAGCAGGTGACCGGTCCGCCTGGACAATGGGATATTGCTGGTGCTCTCTAGCCATGGAAGGACGTGGAAGAAACTTCAGCGCGTGATACTAAGTGAGAGAAGCCCACCTGGAAAGGCTGCATACTGTATAATTTCAACGAGGTGACATTCTGGAAAAGGCAAAGCTGTGGAGATAGTAGAAAGGACAGTGGTTGCCAGGCGTTGAGGAGGCGGCATAAACCTACAGAGCGCAGAGGGTATGAGGGCAGTGAAGATACTCCGTATGATATTATAATGATGGACGCATGTCCTTATACATTTGTCCAAACCCATAGAATGTACAACATCAAGGGTGACCCCTACAGTAAACTGTGGATGTTGGATGATCGCAATATGTCAATTAAAGTTCCTCCCTGTGTTTTGTTTTTTTTTTTTACAGTACCATTCTTGTGAGTGATGTGGGTAATGGGGAAGGCTGTGCATGGGGGTGGGGCCTGGGGCATGGGGGCACATCTCTATACCTTCCTCTCAGTCTTGTTGTAAACTTAAAACTGCTCTTGCAAAAATGAGGTCTTAAAAAAAAAAGAAAAAAGGGGCAATGCGGTCCACACCTGTCTTGTGTCCGCCACTTTTCAGGGGCCTTGAACAGTGTCTGGCAATGAATATGTCTTGAATGACGGAACAGAAGCTGGTGAGTGTCTCAGCAGAACGCTCGAGTCTTCTACACCACCTGGAGGAACACTCTGGCCCTGTCCTCAAAGGGCTGAGTTACACCTGACCACGTTTTTGTATGTATACATCTCGTCCACCGAGATCTCCAAGCCCGCATCTGTCAGCCAGCTGTCCCTACAGTGCCACTTCCCATGAGTGAGACCTCAAGACCCTTCCTTGCTGGGAGCTCTGGAGGCTTCCACACCTTTCCATGAACCCTGCTGGAGGAGCCATCCCCTGGGTCTGTAGATCGAGGAAGCGCTAGCATTTGGTTGGCTCAGGGAAGTGAGTCAGCCTCTTGCCGCACGTGGATCCAGACGGAAGGGACAGCAGACTTCAGGGCATGAAGAAACACATCTGACGGCTTTGTTATTACATCAAGAAAGCTGGAGTCAGCAGGCGGTCAGCAGACACCAACAGGATGTGACAGGGTCTGTTCTGACCGCACCCCTCCCAGCACTTACAGGACAAGCCAAAGGGGAAAGCCCAGGCAGCATGACTGGCAGAAAAGTGGCCATTCGGGCACCTGTTTGCTATTTTACAAAACCACGTCTTCAACAGATAAGGCAGGGCCTTCTTCGTGTTACTGCGTGTGCGCAGACCAAACGGCTTCGGGAGAGTAGCTCCTGACCTTGAAAACACCTGTTCTGTGACCCTCACACTTGACACCATCACCTCCTGGTGACTGGGCTTCCTTAGCAACCTTTTTTTTTTTTTTAAGATTTTATTTATTTATTTGACAAAGAGAGACACAGCGGGAGAGGGAACACAAGCAGGGGGAGTGGGAGAGGAAGAGGCAGGCTTCCTGTGGAGTAGGGAACCTGATGTGGGGCCGAGATCACGACCTGGGCTGAAGGCAGACCCTTCACCGACTGAGCCCCCCAGACGACCCTCCTTAGCAGCTTTTGAGGGACATTTGCTTCTGCTCCCATTTTACTCATGGAGGCCATGGGCTTCCTCTAGGAACTTCAGGGCAGCGGTGCCAAATATTGGTTGCATGTTTAGAATAAGGCAGAGAGCTTTCTAAAATCCCGGGGCCCAGGCTGCACCCAGATCAACTGAACTAGAACCTGTGGGAGTGAGGGGTGAGCATCAGTGCTCCCTAAACTCCCCAAGATGGTCCCAGTGTGCTGCCAAGGCTGAGCAGCACCATTGTTGTGAAGATTTGTTAAAGTGTGAAGAATGATTCCAGCAGTGAAGGCTGGTGCCCCCGCTTTCGTCCTGGGCGTTTCCTGGGCCAGACTGTAAGTGAGAATCCTCTGTCCAAAGCATAGTCTGTTGGCCCTCCCTCCGTGGGTCCCAGGGGACATGGTTTTGCTGAGGGCACAAGTGTGACCAAAGGCTTTCAAGCCCCACCAGCCATCAGAGCCTCAGTCTCTCTCCTCCCAGATCTGCCATTTGCCTGGTGCTGATTGGAGGGGACTCTGGGACCCACACTTTTTCCTCCAGCTCTCATCAACTCTGCCTCAAGATGGTCTGTTCCATAGTTCTCCTGGCGTGGAAGGGTGGGACTAGATTTAAGTGGACAAGATAACAGATGTAACTGAGAGGGTGTGAGAAGATTTGACCCTGTCTGCCAGAGTTAGGGGTCGGTACTGATCCTGGCAACCATTTGGGCTCTCCTCCTTAGAGAAAAGCTAAGACTTTTCCAGATAGCTAAGACTAGAGACGACAATAGCTAATACTTTCCTTTCTTCCTTTCTTTCTTTCTCCCTCCCTCCTTCCCTCTCTCCCTCAAACTCTCCCTCTCTCCCTTCCTTCCTTCTTATTATTTGAGAGGGAGAGAGAGGGCATGTGTGAGAGCAGAGGGGAGGGGCAGAGGGAGAGGGAGAGAAGCAGACTCCCCGCTGATCATGGAGCCTGATGTGGGACTTGATCCCACAACCCATGAGATCACAACGTGAGCCAAGAGTTGGACGCCTAACTGACTGAGCCACCCAGGCACCCCAACACTTTCTTTTTAAATGGTGGTAAAATATACGTGGCCCCAAATTTACAGTTTTCACCACTTTAAGTGCATAGTTCAGTGGCATTAAGTACATCACACTGGTGTGCCACCGTCACGACCATCCCTCTCTGGAACTTCTCCATCTTCCGAAACTGAAACTCTGCCCCCATTCAACAAAAACCCCTACCTCCCCACCCCTCCAGCCCCTGGCAACCACCATTTCGTTTTCTGTCTGTGAATCTGACAACGCTAGGTACCTCGTCGATGTGGAATCCTAGAGTATTTGTCCTTTTGTGACTGATTTAGTTTCCTTAACATCACGTCCTGGAGGTTCCTCCGTGCTGTGGCGTCAGTCAGTCTCTCCTTCCTCTTCAAAGCTGAGTGATACTCCCCTGTCTGGATAGACCACATTTCGTCCATTCCTTCATCAGTGATGGACGCGTGGGTTGCTCCTACCTTCAGGTGACACGGTAACTAACACTTCCTGAGCACTCTGCACCTGCCAAGCGCTCTGTGAAGTTGTGCGCTCGTTTTCACATTCACCTGGGTAATCCTCCCGACAACGTGTAAGTTAGGTTCTATTATCTTTGCCATGTTTCAGACGAGGGAACTAAGACACAGAGACATAAAGTAGCTTGCCTGGGTAGCCAGGCAAGTCAGGACTCCAGCCCGGCTCGTGAGGGCAGCAGGCTTCGCTGGGCCAATGTCTGGGATACGACAGCAGGAGGGCACTGTGGCCACCATGTGTTCAAATTATTTTATAGGTAGGAAAACTGAGGATCTAAGGTGTGAAGTGACCTGTCCTGTGGTACGGTGACCGTATTATCTGAACACACACACCAAAATGCATGGTTTCATTTTTCTTTTTTTTAAAGATTTTACTTACTTATTTGGCAGAGAGAAACACAGCAAGAGAAGGAACACAAGCAGGGGGAGTGGGAGAGGGAGAAGGAGACTTCCTGCTGAGCAGGGAGCCCGATGTGGGGCTAATCCCAGGACCCTGGGATCATGACCTGAGCCAAAGGCAGACGCGTAATGACTGAGCCACCCAGGCGTCCCGGGTTTGACATTTTTAATACATCTTGGTTTAAAAAAAAAAGTCAAGCTGGGAGGTGTAATTTGAATGAACCCTAAACTATCAGTGGTGCTGAATCATCTTGAAGGTTTATAATGGGCTCACCTAGGCAGAGCATTCTGGATCCCCGCTGTTCTGGAGGACTTACGCCCCTCCCATTGCAGTCTGAGTTCCGTCTTCATTTAGAGATCACCAACGTGGCTGAGGGAGCCCTGAGTGTGACTCCTCCTGGTGGACGTGGGTCATATCAGGAAGAGCTGATTTCTGCTCCTGCACAGCACGGCCCCGGGTTTAATCCAGCCTGGTCACAGCCTGGCTCGCAGGACACGGAGTCTCACAGGGAGACCAGGGAGGACAGAAGAAGTTAGACTAGCCCAGTCCACGGGAAGGACGCACAGCAGGGTCTTGGGCCAGAGGGGACAAGGAGACGCTGTTTCTAAGGACTCCTGAGTCACACTTTCCACCTTCAGATTTCATCACGTTTACGGTTTGCAACAGCTCCCGGTAATCCCCGCCTCAGGTCCCAACGAGCAACTCATTTCACATTGCTACCACATAGATCTTCTAAGACGTGAGGTCGATGAGGCCACTGTCCTCCTCAGAAACCCACAGTGGCAGGGCGCCTGGGTGGCTCAATCGTTGAGCGTCTGCCTTCAGCTCGGTTCGTGATCCGGGGATTCTGGGATGCTGCCATGCCTCCCTTGGATGCCTTTTCCTGCTCATCCCACACCCTTGGTGCCTCCTCCTCTGCAGACCTGCCCCTCCAGGTCCTTCCTCAATCCCATCACTGCAAATAGCTGGTGGGTGGACTCAGCCCTCCTGAGGTCCTGTCTTGCCTTCCCGTGAGGTGTTTGCAAGCGTTTCCCCATACACAGTAAGTTCTTTGAGGGCATTGACCTTGAACTCACCTTTGTGAGGGCAGAAACCCAAACTCTGCTAGTTCTCTGCAATATGATATCCTCTCTGGGTACAGCATCCTCTCCCAGTCACCATCTCTCTGTCCTTTTTTGTGTTACAGCATTTCTTAAAATGGAATTGGAGGAAGGTGATGAGTGTTGAAAAGCCGTCGCAGTGAACACGGTTCCTGCCTAGAGTCCAAGGCACTGATGACCTTGGGCAGAACAGAGTCGCCAATGGACGACCACTCAAACAGGCAGCTGCGTGAAAGAATAGCCCTGTTTTGTCTCCTGTTGCCTCAACCCATTGCAGATGGGATGTGGTCCCCACAGAGTCACCAAAATTCCTTTCACTAAGCAGATCCCCTGGAGTAAAAACCCAGCACATTCTAGTCTAGGCCTCCAGTAGCATTTGCCTCATGCAGCATCGTGCTCCTTTCCTAGTCCTCTCCTCTCGTCCTCAGGCTGGTCCTTGCCTAAATCCCCCAAACTGGATTGTCCTCTTGGGATCCACTCATGTCAGCGACGCTCTATCTTCATCTGGGTGTGCTGTCCCCAGACCCCTCGGCCCCTCACAGGAGGTTGGTTGCTACAACAATGCAGAAGAACTCGGCCTTGGTCTACATCGGAGATCTTTCTGAGCTCCGGGTCAGGATTTCTGACTCCTGACTCAGTCATCCCAACTGGGCCTCCCAAACAGCTGCGATGTCCCTCCTAACTCGCTGAGGCTATCACTGGGAGGTGTAAACTTAACATTATTGGCCCCAATTCCTTATCCCTCTGCCACCCTACAGGCAGAGTAGACTTCCCCAGCCCTTGATTTTGGACTTGGCCATATGACATCCCTTGACTGAAGGATGTCCTTCAGTCAAGGGCAAAACACTGCCCCCGATGAGCCTCTCACAACTGCTGTGAGAGGAGCTTCCTCTGGGTAGCTCCTGCCTCCCGAGTCAGGCTCAGAATGAACACACCTGACATGGCTTCCATGGCCGATGTTCAAACCTCGGGTGAGGAGCAGACGGACCAGAGCTGGGGCCCTGCTGACTCCCAGAGCTGTGAGAATAAAGGACTCTGGTTTTAAGCCCCTGCATATTGGGCTGGTTTGTTACATGGCATTTTTGTAGCAATAGCTGACCCATACAGTCTTCCATGGAGATGAATGTACAAAATAGAAGCACACAAATGCAGGTTAGTTTCACAGAGAAAACCCACATCACTGCCACCAAGGTCAGGAAGTGAAACATGGCTCATCGCGCCTCCATGTGCCTCTCCCTGGTCACCAGCCCCCATCCCTCCCTCAGCCCTGGATCACAATTTTGACTTTTTAAAAATATAATTTTTTACTTTTCTTCATACCTTAGTGTCCAGATATGCCTCCCTCACTTAGGTAGTTGGCTTTTGATTGTCTTTGTTCTTGATATGAGAGAAATATTCTGGTTTGTGTGTTCTGTCCCCATTTTATTGGCTTGATACGCTTCATCCTAATCATCCTTATTGCTACACAGAGGTCCGGTGTGTTCATTTCCATCACTGTGTGATGTTCATTATGGGAACGAACTATACTTTTTTATTCTCCTGTTGATGAGTAGTTCAGATGTTTCCTGGTTTTGTTATTACAAATAATCCTGTGGGAGCGTTCCTATGGATCAGGGGTTGGCAAACTTTCTCTGTAAAGGACCAGATAGTAAATCTTAGAGGCATTGTGACCACATATGGTCTCTGTTGCATGTTCCTCTTTGTCTTAAAATACATTTTTTTTAAAGATTTTATTCATTTATTTGACAGAGATCACAGTAGGCAGAGAGGCAGAGAGAGAGAGAGAGAGAGAGAGGAGGAAGCAGGCTCCCTGCTGAGCAGAGAGCCCGATGCGGGACCCTGGGATCATGACCCAAGCCGAAGGCAGAGGCTTTAACCCACTAAGCCACACAGGCGCCCCTTAAATTACATTTAAAAGGGGAGGTCTGCATGTAAGAAAACCAGTGGAGGAGGTGAAGCAGGGCAGTGACAGGGCTGGGCTCTGCTTTAAAAGGATCACTTTGTGGATTTGGGGTGGACAAGAAGGGAGGATCTGAGCCAGTGTCTGGGTCAGCCTGCTTTCTTCCCTCAACTCCCTACACGCCATTTCTGCAATCCCTCTCTGCTAACCCAGCAAGCACTCTTCAGATAGCCTGTGGGTCCTTCCAGGGCTGATCCCCACCCCCACTGGACTCCTCCAGCAGCCAGCGAGGTCATCCCACACCATAAGATGTAGTGATAAATGTGATACAGACCCTAAAGCTGTTTCCTCACTGAACTTTAGACAGCTCTTATCTTTGGGTTTTGTCTTTATAATTATGCCTACCACCGGCCATTGTGTAGGCATTGTTGGCCAGAACAGGGAGTTCATCCATTATCTGGCAACCCGCTTGGAGATCAGCAGGGGAGATATGATGCTGACTACCACGGTTAGGAAACAGGGCCAAGCAATGAGCCGGGAGGCTGGGTCACAAGGGAAGAGACAGTTTGGTAAAGGGGTCAAACCACTGGAACTCACAGGGTATGTGGACTTCTTGAAAGAATTGAGGAAGGTAGGGATGTCTAAGCTTGGCTTCCAGAGCAATGGGCCCCCACGCGATGCTGGAGAGAGTGAAGCTAGAGGTGCCCAGGGCTGGAACTTCCCTCAAGTGGAAGCTAGGAGCATACCTAATTGCGATTTAACAGATACCTGTCTCTTATCTCTTGTCTTGCCAGTCAGCAAGTGGTTTACAGCCGCCCCCGTTATAAGATGTGACCACAGGCACGACTCCTGTTCCGTGGGAGTTCCTGGCTCTGTTCCCACCTGTTCTCCAGAGAAGTTGCAACACAGGGCTAAATTAGTGCATAAAAAAAAAAAAAGTAAAACCCTCCAGTTAGTTGGCTATTGAGATTCTAGATAAAGAAAATGGAAGGATAGGGGGAGGAAGAGAGGAAAAAGGAGGTGGAGCAGAGCCGAGGGGAGGGACAGAGAATACTGGGTAAAGATAAGTGCGTTGTTTTGTTTTTTGTCTTTTTTTTTTTTAAAAATAAACCATTATATTACTTATAATAGTTTAGCAAAGAATGTGTTTTATTGAAACATAGAAAATTATTTCAAGACGGGGTTGACCATTGTTTCCCAAACTTTCAGGAACAGGGACTGATCCATGTGTTATCAGTTCAAGAAGAAGTAAGTATAGGAGTGAGGAGAATTTTTCTAGAATGTTTCATAGCAATCTGAGAGAATAATTTTTCTTCCTTCCTCCCTCCTTCCTTCCCCCTCCTTTTCTTTTCCCTCTTTCTTTCTTTCTTTCTCTCTTTCTTCATCCTTTTAAAAAGATTTTAAAATTTTATTTATTTATTTTATATTTTTAATTTTTAAATAATCTTTACACTCAACACAGGGCTCAAATTCACAACCCCGAGATCAAGAATTGCATGTTTTACCAACTGAGCCAACTGGGTGCTCTAGAGAGTGATTTTCTCACTGTTGAGTCTAATAATGACAACAGAATTTATATTTTGTCCTTTTAAAAATTTTATTTTCTTACTGCAGGGCAAACAAATTCTATCTCTACCCTCCTAGGGTTTTCAGCTATCCTTGTGGATTACATTGGTTTGATACGGATTAACAGGAGAAAAGTATGTACATTTATTTAATGTAAGTTTTCTGCGACATTGGAACCCTGATAAGGGTTCCGTAAGAATGAAGACCCAGAGAAATGACAAGACCTACATATCTTGACACCAGGTTGAACAAAGAGAGGCAACTGTAGATAAGTCACTAAAACATAGGGGAGGCTAAGGGAAGAGAATTATTTTAATAACGGCTGTTTGTACAGAACTTTCTCAACTTCAAATTCCTGCCCTTGATGATAAGAAATATTAAAAGTCTTAGGAACCAAAATGCAACTCTCTGAACGGGTTTTCCCCGGGACCATATCTGCCCTCCAGGTGACTTTCAAGATCTCCACAGGCGACAGAGCTGTTGAAGGCAGTTCAGAATGTCCTGGATCCTGCTGAGAAATGTCTGCCACCTTAAGCTTCTATCTCAACATTTGAGGCAGGAGGCTGTAAACCAAAACTCAAAAGAAGGACTTCTTCTTCTTCTTTTTTCTTTTTAATATTAAGTACAATGCCTTGCATATAGCAGACATTCAGTATTGTTTTTAAAGATTTTATTTATTTGAGAGAGCATGAGAGAGAGCGCAAGAGGGGGGAAGGTCAGCGGGAGAAGCAGACTCCCCACGAGCAGGGAGCCTGACGCGGGACTTGATCCTGAGACTGCAGGATCATGACCTGAGCTAAAGGCAGACACTTAACCAACGGAGCCACCCAGGATCCCAAAGGAAGCACTTCTGAAGGAATCCATGAAGTCTACACATCTACTTCTGTCGGGGAGGCCAAGAAGCAAGTCTTCAAGGAACTCCGAGTCCAGCTGGGAAGATGACACAGCACGGAACGTGCCAAATGACAACGCGGCGATGGGTGCAAATATGGTACAATACATTTGTCAGAGCAGCAGGGACGCACACGGTGTTCAAATTACTGAGAGAAATTACTGTGTGAAGAGAAGCTTCTTTGAAGACGGCGAGCTGGGTCTAAAAGGCTGGTAGAAGTTTAATGGAGAGGGAGCAATTTGTTGTTTGGCTTTTTGGCTAGAAGGCGAAGGCGAGAATGGCAGCAGGGTCATGCTGGCCAGGGGTCCCCTGCAAGTGACTCAGGTCTGTATCTCGCGGTTATCTGCGGGGCGAGGAGTTATAAAACCAGACTCAGAGAACACCTGCGGTGTTGCCTATAATTGCATGAATGCGATAAGGAAGAGGTACTGTGGAACTGGGATCGGCCACCCGGGGTGATGATATCTCTGGTTATAAATAGTGGAGGAGAAGCAGGAAGCTTCAGGGTCATCTAACTATCTCACACTCTCCATCTCAGATGCGCACGGGTGCTGGGTGTATTAGCTTTCCTTGTGTGCGAGTCTGGAGGTCTCCAGAGTGTAAAATTTAACAAAAGATAAATAAAATTTCTCAAATTGGCCCCGTCTGCTCTGTTTGGAACCCAGAAGCTCCCCGCAATTTTACTGTCTCGGTGCCTCCCGCCCTTGCCCTGCCTCTGCCCCCACCTCCGTCTCCCCCTACCAGCCAGCCTTTGAATGACCAATGTTCTTTCCTCCATGCTGAATGTACATGGCAGTGGGGGTCCCCTTCTTCTACACAATGATTTAAACTGCTTTCAACTCAAGGAGCTGTGAGATGTAGGGCAAGGTTAAGCCCTCTGCCAGGCACGAGTTCCCCTGGGGACTGGGGCCCAGGACCCGGGCTCTGGCCCCAGTCCAGTGGCCCCAAGGTGTAAAGAGGAGCCATGCCTGTGCTCCAGGCCCTTCAGAATGGCAGGCATAAACATGCCACCAATCCTTGCCAGTGCTTTCGCTTTCAAAGGGCTCTGAAGACTGTTACCATCTTGTTTGAACCTCAAAACAGACCCATGGGGAAGTCAGGGCATGCTTTTGGTTCTTTCCCTCTGCGTGTTCTTGGTAAGGCATGAAATGCACGCCTCCCCCCAGAGGAAGGCTGACACACGTCAGCTTCCAGCAAATTAACGACCTCCTCTCAACTGACTGACTTGTCTGAAACATGGTTCCAGTGCCAAAGCAAATAGAAAAGAGAAGCCTTGTAGGTAAAAGGAAAGCAGACACAAATTTCAGCTCACTCGGATGTATTTATTTTTTTTGATTTATTTATTTGACAGAGAGAGACAGCCAGAGCTGCAACACAAGCAGGGGGAGTGGGAGAGGGAGAAGCAGGCTCTCTGCGGAGCAGGGAGCCCGATTCAGGGCTCCATCCCAGGGCCCTGGGATCAGGACCTGAGCTGAAGGCAGATGCCCAACGACTGCGCCACCCAGGCGCCCTAGGATGTATTTTTAAAGGCAAGTATTTTTATGCAACAACAACAACAACAACAACAACAAAACACTGATTCTTTGGGTGACTAGCCCGAAATCCCGAGGCGAGCTAATGGGCCCAAAGTAATTTTAGTGGTAAGAGAGAGGGTGAGAATAGCTGCGGCAGACCATATCTCCTGATTCTCATGGATCAGGAACAGCAAGAAGAGGTTTTCTTATTGAATCTGCACAATGACCTTGACGTGTGAATTGCTCACCCTGCTCGTAGATGAGGAAACAGAGAAGCCCAAGTCCTGGAACCAGAAATGGATTACCTGCTCCCCCGACTCCATGGCCCATGTCTCTTAACAGCTGCACTAGAGGTCCCCTGGCTACACCAGATGGTTTCCTGGTTAGGGTCAGAGCTGGGATGACACTCAGGCTTGTCCTCTCAAATGGTAGCCGAGGGCTCTCCCGGCCCCATGGGGGGTGTGGCTGGCAACATCCAGACAGTGGGAAACAACTCTTCAGGTTTGCTACGGAGAAATGGTAGTGAAGGGAAGGATCCAGCAGGAAATTCAGAAATTTAAGAGACTGAAAAGACAATCCCATTAAAGATGCGCAAGCTTAAATAAAATATATGAGGCACACCTGGGTGAGAAACTGCAGAAAGCTGAAGTCCTGATTGCTCTACAAGGCAGGAGGTGGGGCTCCCATTGGGAGAGGGGTGTGGTTGGCCTGGGGCCCACAGAAGGGACCCGGGGAGTGGCTGGGAAAGCTCTCTTGACCTGGGTAGAGGCTACCACCCGTGTTCACCTTCCACTGATCTGTTAAGCCGTATGTTTGCTTTGTGTGGTTTGTTTTATTTTAAAATTCTCATTTTATTTTATTTTTTAAAGATTTTCTTTATTTATTTGACAGAGAGAGCTCACAAGTAGGCAGAGAGGCAGGCAGAGAGAGTGAGAGAGAAGCAGGCTCCCTGCTGAGCAGAGAGCCCGACGCGGGACTCGATCCCAGGACCCTGAGATCATGACTGGCGCCGAAGGCAGTGACTTAACCCACTGAGCCACCCAGGCGCCCTAAAATTCATTTTATTGTTGTGTGTACTTGGGTTTTATCTGACAGCAAAATGAGTTTAAAAATTTTCCCCAGGGCTAGTCCCAGGGCTGCCCCTGAAGGCCACTCCTGGTGTCTGTCCTCCCATCCTGCCTCGGCCATAATCGTGATCCATTCAGAACTTTTCCAGGGTAGGCAAGGCCCAGACAGACTCATTCCCAGCCCATCTGCGTGCGTGCGTGTGTGTGTGTGTGTGTGTGTGTGTGTGTGTATGTGCGCGCGCGCACGCCCCCCTCCCCCATCACAGATGTCCCCGCCTCACTTCTCAGATACACTTTCTGCGGTAGGTGGAAGCCTCTCTGTATGCAAGTCCGTTTGCCTCTGTGGCCACTTTCCATCTTCACAACTCAGGCGTGAGAAGATCCCCCGGGGGAGGAGTCTGACCGGAGTCTCTGCTCCCTGGGAGGTCCTTAGTGCCCCCAGATTGCTTCCTGAGCGGAACTTCTGACATGGCTTGCAGAGACCGTCTCTCTCAGTTGCTCATATTGGCTTCACTGTCTACCTGGTCGTCAGGTAAGCTTCCTGTTTTGGGGGGGTGTTTTATTTTTTTAGATGTGTTTGTTTGTTTATGAGAGAGACAGAGAGTGCACCTGCAGTCACACACGCATAAGCAGGGGGAGGAGCAAAGGGAGAGGGAGAAGCAAACTCCCCGCTGAGCAGGGAGCCTGATGGGGGCTCAGTTCCAGGACCCTGGGATCCTGACCTGAGTGGAAGGCAGATGCTTAACCGACTGAGCCACTCAGGTGCCCCAAGCCTCCTGTTTTTGCCACAGAAAGATCATCTTCCTATCTCCATCTGCTCTTTTTCTCTCTTTCTCTTTGCTCTGGTTTCACACTAATTTTTCCTTTGTCCTGCTTTTGGGGGAAAAAAATGAAAGGAAAAAAAAGGAGCAAGAGAAAAGGAAACTAGACAGACCTCCACTGGCTCGGTCCCAGATGCTGTCCACTTGGCCACATGTGCCCTCCACTGCCCCAGGCAGGGAAGTCACCCCTCCCTTCCCCCATCCCTCAAACAGGCCCTGGTGGGAGAGGGCGCTGGTGTCCTGCTGCCGTCTGTGGGGAGGGGTTCCTGTGTACCTCATGGGGCATTTGTACTGTCTCTTCTCTCCAACAAGGCGAGAAGAACCTCCCTACAGAGGATCACAAGGGTCCCCAGAGAGGCCTGGGCAGTAAAGATAAAGTGGAAAAACCCACAGTCAAAAAGGAAAGAAAAACAGAGGTGTGGCCTTAGAAAAGGACAAATGTCTGCTGTTCCCAAACATGGCTGCCAGACACTAATGACACCCACAGGAATTCTCTCTGCATTTGGTGTCCAGGGGGCCATCATCTTTTCTTTTTTTGGTCCAGAACCAGTTTTTACTGACTAACCAACTCTGAGGTCCTTGCGTTTTCCCTTGGGTCTGTTATTTTCCCTGCTGCCTTACGGGCTATTTTGTCCTCTCTGTTTTCTCTCCTGCTGCCCTGTCCTCCTTGGCCTGGAAAGATCCCAGTGAACACCATTGGACCGGGCGTGTGCCAAGAGATGGAGCGAATGAGGGACTGGGAACAAAGTCCCTTCACGTTCCGCCATCTTAGCAGTCCCCCCTTCCTGCATTCCGTCATTTTGACAATCCTAGAAGTACCAGTTGGAGAACTAGCCTTAATAATAAGTCTTTGCACTGTAGTGAGACTCCGGGGGACCAAGGTAACAGGGGCTAAAGGTGGGGTTTGAGGGATTGCAGATGAGGTGTGGACAAGGTCCAGATGATACCCAGACCTGTGTCAACTCAGGGTTTCCGCACGCAGCGAAGCTTCCTGGATCCGCGATGACACCCGAGCTGAGGCATGGCTTTGTAACCCCTTCCTGTGCAACAGACATACAGATAGTCCCCACTGGGGATCAGTACCCTCTGCTGGTGCCTGCTGCGACCCTGGCCCCCTGTGTGGGTGGCACCGAGGACTGGGACAAGAACAGCTTTCCTTCAGCTCGCAGGTGGTGGAATCTGACAGGTTTGCAGTTGGTAATCATGTCCTGCCTCATATGGGTAATTTAGCCTCAATGTGAACACAGGGCGTGCCAGAAAAATCCAAAAGAAAGTAAATTTGGGGAGTGTGTTCATGTCGTAAGGCAGGCGTAACAAATTACCGCAAACTGGGTGATTCCGAACGACAGAAATGCACTGTATCCCAGTTCTGGAGGCCAGAAGTCTGGAATCAAGGTGTTGGCGAGGCCATCCTCCCTCCTAAGGCTCTAACAGGGGAGGATCTTTCTTTGTTTCTTCCAGATCCTGGGGTCTTGAGATGTTCTTTGGATTGTGGCCACATCATTCTGCCTCTGTCCCTGTCTTCACATGGCTATCTCTGCTATGTCTGTGTCTTCTAGGGACATTTGTCATTGGTTATCGGGCCCACCTGGGTAATCCTGGCGATCTTACCATGAAACCCTTAACAATTATATCTGCAAAGACCATTTCAAACAGGGAAACACTATGAACCAACCTAGGATCCCACTGCTCAGTGGGAAATGGACCGAGGAAGGGGAAGGTCTACAGAAGAGGCAAGTTACAAGTTAGGAGGTTCCCTCTGTGGCAGCCAGAGCAGAGAGACAGGAGTTTGGACCAGGGCCTGGCTATGGAGGTGGAAGGGAAGATTCCAGAAGCCTCCTGAAGGTACAGGTGAATAGGCTTCCCACAGATTGGTCCTATGGGGTGAGAAAAAGAGAGACTCAGTAATGCATCTTAGGTTTTAGAAGCAAGCAATGGAGTTCCCCCCCCTCCCAACTACAGTGAAATATGTATAACATAAAAGTTCCTACTGAATCCATTCTTAAGTGTACAGTCAGTGGCATTAAGTTCTACCATGATGTTGTGCAAACCATCGCCACTACCCACTTCCAGAATTTTCCTGGGTTCATTTTTGTGGACCAAATGATCTGGTATTCACTGGATTCCATGGAAAGCAGATACCGGGGAGTTTCTTGGCAGTTGCTGCTACCGCACGCAAGGACCTGTCTCTGATGTTTCCTCCGATTGTTTCCAGAGGGCTCCTGGGCACCAGGGACATGATGTCATCCTCTATTTTTCTCTTGATTTTGCCTCAGCAAACCCTAGGAACAACCCTGAGCATGGTGCTGAGCAGTGAGTTCCTCTTCACCTTGCTGAGGACCAAGCCCTGGGACCCCATCCTCCCTGCCTCCCTCCCACGATGTGCACACGGGAGTGTTCTGAGCAGAGCCCGGGTTAAAGTCCCTTTGACATTAACCTGAAGTTTTGCTCTCTCTTGCCCACAGCAGGGAATCGGTTAAGGAAAGGTAGGTGGAAGGACAAAGAGGGCACATGTCTCCAACTGAAACCCTAAAGGAGGGAAAACAGGGCTGCGGAGCCCTGCAGAGAGGGAGGGGGGAGTGGGGAGCCGAGGGCCTGGTTTGCAAAGACACCTTGGCCTCTAAGAGCTGGTTCTATAGAAGTCTCTAACTATTAAAAGAAGCAAAGGCCACCTGTGGAGAACTCTCACTTGGGAATGTGGACTGAGGTTGTATGCGCCCTTCCTTCCCACTCCCAGTTATGTGTGCGAAGAAGTAACATTTTCTTCTAGAGTTTAACTCAGGGTTAAGACAGTGCAGATCTCTTAGTTTTGAAATGGTTGCATTTTGATAGCCGTCTGGAAAGACGCTTAGTGGGGTATCCTGTAGATACTCCCAGAGAAGAACTGTCATATGGTAAGTTGGCAAACTAGTTCAGAGACTGGCACAGGGGAAAACCAACTAATCTTACCATCCTGCTGCTCTAAGGAACTTACATGGTTTAATCTCTGTATCAGGTTTCACCCAGCTTTTCGAGTAGAAGCAGAATTTATACCATGTTCACAATGGTCACCCGTTACAGAAATTCAGCTTTGGTCTGTATTTCAAATCAATTATAAGGGCAAGCGCGACCAGGCCAGGGCCTTACAACTCCTGCTCCCACCACACGTGAGCTCGGTGAGGGTCTTCGTTCATTCTCTGGCAAGTCTGTCCTGAGCACACTCCATGTGCATACTCCTGGTAAAGACTTATGCAAAAAAGAAAATAGCTTCTGCTTTGAAAAGTGAACACAGACGCAGACATCACGTTCAGCGTAGGATCTCGTCTCCCACAATAGTTAGAAAGGTAAACCCACAAAGACAAATGCAGGGAGAGGGGAGGACCTCAGAGCCAGGTGTGCCCAGAGGGGCTTTTCACAAGTCTTTCCCACCTCTGCAAACCACTGACTCCCATCTTCACCAGGCTTCAAACCATTTACCCCTAATTCACTTTATAATATTTGGGCAACAACTTTGATCGTCCTTTTTTTTCTTTCAAATTATTTTTGGACACATGGTGGATGGAAACAAGGATGTTCATCAACAGCCTCATTTCATGCTAATGAGGATCCGTGGTGTCAGAAAGAGCAACAGCTCAGCAAGAGTAGGTTTCCATCACCCCAGGGAGGGGGAGAACCACTGCACCCCAGACCCAGTTCTCAAAGCTCTAAGCATTCAGTTGGAAAACAGGCTGCATTTCAGGGGCTCCGCAAACCGTTACTATATCAAGCCAAGGGCAGTAAAGACAACATGTGCTATGTCCTCACAAGTCACCCCAGGGGCAAGAACCCACTACTGGTTTGATTACTTGTTAGCCAGTGGGGAGCAGGTGAACCCAGCCCAGCCCGTTCCCCTGGGAGAACTAGGGCTCCGGGGGGCCTGTCCTGCCCTATGGAATCACCAAATGGGTATTTAGGGTTAATCATATATAGGAAGTTAAAACCACACTTAGCACTTCGGATGAACTAAAGACTTTCTGCCTCAGTTTCTCTACTAATTCATTTGCCTTCTCTTTATTTATTCTTTTAAAGATTTTATTTATTTGATAGAGAGAAACACAGCAAGAGAGGGAACACAAGCAGGGGGAGTGGGAGAGGGAGATGCAGGCTTCTCACAGAGCAGGGAGCCCGGTGAGGGACTTGATCCCAGGATCCTGGATCATGACCTGAGCTGAAGGCAGACACCTAATGACTGAGCCACCCAGGCGCCCCTGCCTTCTCTTTAAAGTGACAGCTCACAAAACCAGGATACTCAGAGCAGAGTTTCAGACAAGGGAGTCTACTGTGGCTCTAGAGGGTTAGTCCCCAGAGGAAATATCTAATTTTTAGATATTTTGATAGTTTTTATAATATTTCAAAGCATACCAAAAAAGTATAGATAATGATACAACACTCATTTTTTTTTAAAGATTTTATTTATTTATTTGACACATGGAAGAGAGAGAGACAGCAATAGAGGAGATACAAGCCCTGGGAGTGGGTAAGGGAGAAGCGGGCTTCCCGTTGAGCAGGGAGCCCAATGTGGGGCTTAATCCCAGGACCCTGGAATCATAACCTGAGCCGAAGGCAGACGCTTAATGACTGAGCCGTCCAGGTGCCCCAATGTTCATACAGTGATGACTTTGCTGAACACCCAAAACATTACAGGTTAATTTGTAGCCCCAATTCAGTTTCCCTTTCATCTTGGAGGTAAAATAAAACTCAGGATAGTAACTTGCGGGCCCATGAGTGTATTTATGCTTGTACAACTTGTGCGGGTATCCAGAAGCGCAAACAGTGCTGATTTGTGGGTATTGAATTTTTCAAAAAATTGGTGTCCTAAGATGTCATTCTGAAGATCTTGCTGTCATTGACCAACGTTGACATGTGTTTACGAATTATTCATACCAATACATACACATGTTAACACATATTCGCTCTGTTTTTGTTTTTTTGTTTTTTTTACTACTGAAATGTTGCTTGTGTAACTCTGCCCATTTTATTTATCTGTTCTCCTTATAATGAAGGCACGGTAAGTAAATAGTTCATCTTTTCCTGATTAAGACGCTTGCATTCTATTTACATTCTGAACAGTAATCCTTTGGTGATATGATTACCAAATTACTTCTTTCAATCTGATCTTTTCTCTTGGTGAGAATTTTCTCTGATCTTTTCTCTTAGTGAATGGTGTCTTTCCAAACACAAGATCTTTACACTTCAAAACCAAGTGTATCAATCTGTTCATTTATAGTTTATCCAGTTTTGACTCTTTCTAAACCCTTCTCTCTCCTGAAGCTAGAAGGTAGTTTTCTGTATTTTTAAATAACCGTAAAGATTCACTTTTTACATTTAGATGCTTCATTCCCCTTGGTTTTATTTATGTGATCGGTACAAGGTGGATGTCTCTTTGTCGTACGTGTGAATTTCTGGCAGGGTGCACAGTACATAACCTCAGGAGGTTTTTAGAAAACCGATTTTTGGGCCTCATCCCAAAATTGATGAGGTCGTAACTCCTGGGAGTGGTGTTGAGGCACCAGGATTTTAAAAACATCAACTCCCCCAGGTGGTTCCAGCTGGGACTGAGAACCTGTGCTCTCAGGTCAGATCAAGAGCAGAACTGCTGGGGTGTATATTATATGATTAGTTATACTGGATATTGTCAATGTTCTATAATGTGAGTAACTATTTAGGATCCTTCCAATAGGACAGTTCCAAGCACTTGACATCTTTGAAAATACCTGGGCATTACCATCCCATTAAGTGGTAGAGAAACCGGTGCTAAAACAATTTAGGGGACTGGACTTTCTTGAATTCACATGGACTGCTCCTGTGTTCTCCACCTTCTCTGCTGTCCTGCCCTTCCATTTACCCATATCACCCCTGTTGAAGGTACTACACTCACTAGCATCACTGGACTGGGACCCCGGTGATATTTTTGGTTCCGTGTACCCCCATCTCGTCAGACTCTAAATTCAGCCTCAGCTGGAAGAGAGTCACCGTACAACTGAGCTCTCCCTAAATTTTGGAGTCAGCCATTCCCCAAAGCCCAGGCTTTCAACACACATGGAAACACCAAATGAGGGGAGGCTGGCTATTGACCAATGAGTTAATCTTCAAATGGCAGTCAACAGCCAGGTATTTGTCATGTCTACAAAAATGTATGCATCGTTGACTGTGGGTCAAGGAGCAGGCAACATGTGCTGAGGGTTTCAGAAGCAGGAGGCACGTTCTGCTCTTTGGAGATACTGAGACTCTAACGTAAATGAGACAAGGTTTACAGAACTCTGTTCTAAATTATCAGTAGGGGGTGCCTAGCTGGCTCAGTTGGTTAAGCGTCTGACTCTTGATCTCAGTTCAGGGCTTGACCACAAGGTTGTGATGAGGTCAAGCCCAGAGTTGGACTCTGCACTGGGCATGGGGCCTACATGAATAAAACTATCAGTAGAGAATTTTAAGTGATATAATTTTTAGAAAGTGATTCACATGAGCTAGATGCTTGGACTAATTGATCTTGGATTTTGTTTCCCACTCTGCATCTTTAGGGATTTATGAAATAAGGAAGGCTTTGTGGCTGAAAACAAAACACAACCTTCTCTCTGGTGGCGGTAGGCAGTCTCCAAAATAGTCCCCAGTGACCCTTGTCCCCCCGTATTCATGCCCATGTGTAGCCCGCTCTACACCGAATAGGGCTGACCTGTGTATCCAGTTGGATGTTGTGGACAAGATGGGATGTGACTTCTGAATTTAGGTCATCAAGGCTTCTGCCTGCTCTCTTGTGAGCTGCCTGCTCTGTGGGAAGCCAGCTGCCATGCTGTAGGGACACTCAAGCAGCCCTATGGGGAGGGCCCTGTGGGGAGCAGTGAGACTTCCTGCCGACCGTCAGCACTAACTTGCCAACCTTGTGCACAAACCACCTGGGGAGCAGATCCCCAGCCCTATCCGGACTTCAGATGGACCCCACCCATGGTTGCCATCTGACCACAGCCCCATGAGAGACTTGGGGACAGATCTACGGAGCTAAGCTGCTCACCAATTCCTGACCTACAGAAATTACATAAGATAATAAATTGTTTAAAAAGATTTTATTTGTTTATTTGAGAGAGAAGGAGAGAGTGAGAGAGCAGGGGGCAGAGCAGAGGGAGAGGGATAAGCAGACTCTGCACTGAGCGTGGAACCCGATGTGGGGCTCCATCCCACGACTGACGAGATCATGAGCTGAGCCGAAATCACGAGTCAGACACTTAGCTGAGTGAGCCACCCAGGCACCCTGTTTGTTATTTTTTTTTTAAGGTTTTGTTTATTTATTTGACACAGAGAGAGAGAGAGAGAAATCACAAGTAGAGAGGCAGGCAGAGAGAGAGGGGGATGCAGGCTCCCCGCTGAGCAGAGAACCCAATGTGGGGCTCGATCCCAGGACCCTGAGATCATGACCTGAGCCGAAGGCAGCGGCTTAACCCACTGAGCCACCCAGGTGCCCCTATTTTTTTTTTAAGTCACTAAGCTCTGGTGTAATCTGTTGTGTGGCAATGAATACAACGGCTTTCATATAGATGCCTCACCAACCTAAAAACAAGAAAGCAATTCTAATTACTTGAAAAGCATTTAAATCTTTTTATTATTCCTACAAACAAAGTGAAAGAGACAGACGGTGAAATGAAAGTCTTAGAGAAAATGAATTATTTCTTTAAGTATTATGGGGATTAGGTCACAGAGATAAAAAGATGTCCCAGATCTCAATGCATTGTGTCCCATGCTTGTGCTCTCGGGAAGATTCTAACTATTTCAAAAACAGTCTGGCGAGTCATATGTGGCTTCATCGTGTTAGGGTGGCGATGTAAACAGCATATGTGTGAGTTAGAAAGAAGCCTTGCAACATTTTAAAGCAATGGAAGTACCCTCGCTAGCATGGTCTATGCACTCCCATCATTGCTAGTCTGTGTGGCCAGCTTTATTTTTTTTTAAGATTTTATTTAAGCACAAGCAGAGAAGCAGGGGAAGAGGCAGAGGGGGAGGGAAGAGGAAGAGGGAGAAGTAGGCTCCCCACTGAGCAGGGAGCCCAGTGTGAGGCTCGATCCCAATACCTGGGGTCATGACCTGAGCTAAAGGCAGATCCTCTCAGGCACCCCTGTTTCCCATTTAATAAACGGTCAAGATTAATTCCTAGAGAAAGGGTCAATAGGTGGGCAAATTCCTGTTTGATAGGCCTCCTCAGCTCCAAATATGGAAAAGGAGGAGTGGGTTTAAAATAATAGAAGAGAAAATGAAACAACAACAAAAACCCCTCCAAAGATGGTTTCCTATGGCTGTTTTAACAAATTACTGAAAACCTCGTGGCTTAGAGAGACACGAATTTATGATCTTGCAGTTCTGGAGGTCAGACATCCAAAATCAGTGTTACTGAGCTAAAAATCAAAGTGCCGTCCAGCCCATAACCATTCTGAAGACCCAAGGGGAGACTGCTTCCTTACAACCTCTAGAGGCTGCTTGTCGGCCTTGGCTTACGGCCCCGGCTTACGGCCCCTCTGTTCTCCAAGCCAGTTTTCTGTCTCTGCTGTTTCCAAGGTCACATCTCCTTCTCCGACTCTCTTGTCTCCCTCCCCTGTGATCACATCAGCCCATACAGAGAATCCAAGAAAATCTCCCCATCTCAAAATCCTGAACCCATCCCATCAGCAAACTCCCTTTTGCTAAGTCAGGTAACAAGAATATGGACATCCATCTCTAGGGGCCCATATTATGCTGATCCCAGGTGGCCTCAGAATCACAATGAGAAACAGAATTGCCCAACTGTCATAATGACAGCCTGTTCTGGACTGGAGCCCTTGAGGTTGGGAGCGAGGCAAGTGCAAAACCATAAGACTGGGAGAGGTGAGCACCAAGCAAGAGAGAGATGAGAAGAAAGAAACATACAATAAACTCTGAACCTAGTCCCTAAACATGAACATAATAAAACCCTAACAGAATGCAATAGTAAGGCCATCAACAGAATCAGTAATTAGAATTTGAGTTTATTCCAGTGAAATGGATCTAATAAATAATCAGACAAAGAGTTTATGGTAAGTATATTTAATTTGCCTGAAGAGATAGATGAAGTGGTTCTGGATGGTTCCAGGTGGGGGCAGGTTGCTGAGGTGTTGCCTGTGTCTGGGAGAAGACCAACACTACAATTTGTACTTTGTGAAAGGAGTGTGTCCCTACTGTGGAGGCCTTTTGTGAGGATCTCACAACTGGGATAATAAGGCCCATACCTGAGAAGGTTGTTCCTTTGTCAAGTGTATTGAAACATCGTGGGAGGCCATGAAGACCCAGAGGTGTCAAGTTCAGACGGGGAAACAGATCTGAGACCACAAGGTGGACATTTCCCACTACATAGTTTATCCACAGCTTATTGGCTTTTCTGTAATAAAGAGTCTTTCAGATCAGCAATTCTAATGTCATTGAGGTCATTCCAAAGATTTTTATTTTTTTTAAATTTAATTAATTAATTTGACAGAGAATGAGATCACAAGTAGGCAGAGGGGTAGACCGGGGGGGGGGGAGCGGTGGGGATGGGAAGCAGACTCCCTGCTGAACAGAGAGCCCGATGTGGGGCTCGATCCCAGGACCCTGAGATCATGACCTGAGCCGAAGGCACTGAGCCACCCAGGTGCCCTCCAACGATTTTTAAAGTGCTCTAATCCACTATGCCCCCAATGCTCAGCTAAGCAAGCCTATAGTTTATAGGGAGGCAGAGAAATGGTCTCATTTGGAGACATAGAATCCTTTGCATGAGTAACTCCCTTTTGGGTCAGTAGGTTTCTAATAAGCAACAACTGTATACGAATGTCATAGGCCATCTTGCCTGAGATTTAGGAATAGAGTGCTTTTATTCATAGCCTCTAGGGTTAAACTGCAGGTTGGTGGAGACATATTGGGGTTGCTCTGGAATCAGAAGGATGAGAATTCACGTCCATGTTGCTCCCTGGGGGCCTCTTCTGAGTCCAGAGCAAGCTGGCTTTTGTCTTCGGGACTCAATAGCCACATTTGAAATGGGGAGAACCGTAACTTCCAGACAGAGTGCTTATAACACTGTATCACTGTGTCACAATCTTCACCGAGTAATGCCCATAACATATCCAACAGGTGTTAGTGACATAAAACAAACATAACTGATCTGCAAAAGAATTTACAGTGCCAATAACTGAAAAACTGCAAAGAAAGGGGACAATGTGGCAGAACAGTAAAACCAGTTAGACAGCCTTCCAGTTGGAGGTGGGACATTTCAACAGTGGTAGGAAAGGACCTAAGCTCACACATTTGGAGTCTTTGGATCTGTGAATCCTCTATTCTAAGGGGCCCTTGATCAATCACGTTGCACACAGCCGCTTTCTGATCTTCACTTACTAGAGGGGGCGTTAGACAAGGAGATACACTGAATGTCAAATATGTAAGCCGAACCAAATTACAACTACCCTCAGAACGAAGAAGGAGAAGTTCTAGTCTTCCGTTTTTAGATGACATTTCATCTACTTATAATTATATTTTTATAGAGTATTTGATCATCACAATGGAGTGTTTTGCCCCTCTCCCATTCTCTGCAGAATGCTCCCCCTTTGAATAGTTATTGCTCATCTCTGAATGGTCATCGGTGGGAAACATCATTCTAACTGGTTCAGCCTGAAGGACTTAACCAGGATGTTGCCAAAATACAAGGTAGGATGAAAGGCTGGGGAGAAGTGTTTAATTCCACTATAATCAAAAGAAATAGATATAAAGATGAGCTGCTGTTTGTATCTGTTCAATTAATAAGGATTTTGAAACATAACGATGGCTAACATAGGCAAGGCCTTGGCAAAACGGACACGTTTTGTAGATTTCCAGGCGGTAACGACAAAACAGAAACCTCATTGTCCTCAAACTCATCAAAGGGAATATTAAAGTGAAACATGTTTCCCACAAGAAGGGTTTCTATAGCCCATAAAAGGGAGACTCGTGAAGTGGTAGCATGATAAGACACACGTGCGTTAAAGTAACAAAAGATCACAAGGTTGTTGGGACACCCTGATTGCGTCTGTGTTTGAAAAAAAGACACAGAGTCACAGGAAGAAATATAGCCACAGTGCCATCAGGTGGTCAGAGTCTGGTGATCACCCTCCAGTTCTGTATTTCTCATTTCTATAATAAGGATATATTGCTTTGACATTTTCTTTTATTTCTAGGTTTATTTATTTATTTATTTTAAGTAATCTCTACACCCCATGCGGGGCTCGAACTCATGACCCCGAGATCAGCAATTGCACACTCCTCTGACTGAGCCAGCCAGCAGCCCCTATCTTATTTTGAAAACTAGATGTTTTTGATGTAAACATCCAGAAGGGGGACCATCACAGCTCTCATGGTGATGAAAGCCTAAACTGCAGGGACGGTGGAGGTCTCCACAACAGTCTCCTGAAAGATTTTAGAACATCCCTAAGAGCCTCGGAGCATACGAACCCTAGTGAAAAATCCTTTGCCGGTGATCTACACTTACCTTTGGAGAAAACTGTGCGAACCTACCAGAGCTACTTTAATAGCACAGAAAGTCCTTAACCTTTTCTTTGTATTTTACCTTCTTCCCCTCGTTCAGCCCACCTCCAGCCAAACCCAAGTTCATCCACCTGATGCACAGCAAGCCAATAAAAACTGACACTAAGATTTTGCAGTGAGGAAGGTAGGCTGTTTTGTTGCTGTTGTTGTTGTTGTTTTAAAGATTTATTCATTTTTTATTTGAGAGGGAGAGAGAGAGGGCACAGAAGGAGAGTGAGAGGGAGAAGCAGACTCCACTAGAGCAGAGAGCCAGATAAGGGACTCGATCCCAGGACCCCAGGATCATGAGCTGAGGCAAAGCTAGACGTTCAACCGACCAAGCCACCTAGGTGCCCCGAAATAGGCTATTTACTCGTGTGGCACCACCCAGGAGAACGGGGAGCTCATGCTCAAAAGTCCCAAAGGCCCTGATGGCTTACTAGCAAGGGTGCAAATTCAGGGTAAGGGTCTTGGATCATGCTGATGGGTTAGGGACTGAGTCAGCAGTAGTGTTTCCTTTCTTGAGGCCCTGGTGCCTGGCAACTTCTTGCTGGTTTCAGTGTGATTGCAGTGAGGAGGACTTTCAGCTTAAGGACCTGGGAACTGCTGACCCTCCTGGGCTGTTTGCATTTGTGACATCATCTCTAAGCATACAAAGGCAGAAGTCCTACATCCTGGGACTATTACTAAGCTACAAAATTACTTTTTTTTTTTCTTGCAAACACTGCACGTTATGTTTGCTATCTCAGGCAGGACAGCATCCCACGGACCTCTGGGGAGGCAACTTTGGGTTATTTCCTGAGGCCCATTTGCCAGTTTCTTGAACAGTGACTAAGGGCTGAGCCCTGTGTCTAAATTGTGGGCTCTGCGGGGGTGTGCACCCCCAGTTTCACACCTAGAATGTTTTCTTTCAGCTTTTCTGAGGACAGGAGATCTTTGGGCATAACGTCAAGTCCAGGAGCAATGTCATGGCAAGAACCCCTCTACACTCCAAGCGGTTAGGGTTTCCTGTTTTCCTGCAGAAAGCCTCTAGAGTTCCTAGTTTTCTCACGAACCCGCAGTGCCTGGGGCATGCCCTGAATGCCCCTACCATCCAGGAAGAGCTCTACATTGATTTTCTCCTCTTAGAAGAAGAGGGGCAGAGTATAGTTAAGAGATAGCAAAATGCAACATTATTGATAAAACAGAACATGGGTACAGTCTTTTTTAAAAAAAGATATTTATTTATTTATTTGAGAGAGAGAGAGAGAGCAAGAGACAGAGCAGCGCACGAGAGCAAGGGGGTTACAGAGGGAGAAGGAGACTCCCGCTGAGCAGGGAGACCGATGCGGGACTCGATCCCAAGACCCTGGGATCATGACCTGAGTCAAGGGCAGGTGCTTAACTGAGTGACCAGGTGCCCCATGGGCACAGTCTATGACCAAAAGGGAGTTATACCCTGACTTGTATGTACCTAGTAAATCCCACAAGGTGATAAAGTTTTGTTTTTTTGAAGTATATCTTTTCTCAGATAATATAATGTAAGAGATGGAGAAAGTGGCGTGCCTGAATTGCTGTGAGGAACACTGATTTGCAAAACTGGCACATTGTTTAAAAAGAAGTCCTAGCATTATCCAAGTGACTATTGTCGGCAACCTTATAGCACCCTTTAAAACCTTGGACTGGGGGGCGCCTGGGGGGCTCAGTGGGTTAAAGCCTCTGCCTTCAGCTCAGGCCGTGATTCCAGAGTCCTGGGAGCAAGACCTGCATCGGGCTCTCTGCTCAGCAGGGAGCCTGCTTTCTCCTCTCTCTCTGCCTGCCTCTCTGCCTGCTTGTGATCTTTGTCTGTCAGATAAAAAAAAAAAAAAAAGACAAAAAACCTTGGACTGGGATTAGACAGTCTGCCAAAAAGCCACTGAGTAAATAAAAGCAGGAATCCTGGCTTCTCAATTCATTGCTGAAGGTGAGTGTGAGCAGCCCACAGAGCGGCAGTCCTCAGCCTAGTTCTAGGGTACAACCCCAACCTTCCTGGTCCCGAATGTTCTCATTCACAGAAAGAAATGTTCTTAGGCCTCAAGAGTGTTTTATCATATAGGAATAGAATTCCCAAATCTTCTCCCAGAAAGTTCTTCCTAAACTCAGCTTGAACCGACATATTTCCCCCCTCCTCCCTGTTTTCTCTTATCGGCTAAGATATGTTATCAGCTTCCCTGGCTCTTGAAAGAAGCCATTCATCGGCAGAAGGGCTCTTTGTAGAGAAACTTGTATAACGCTGGCCAATTCCTTGAAGCCGTGGTTCCCAAGGCTGATCCGTAGGCTGGCTTCAGTGGGAGACAGGATTTTACTGACTTGGGCAAAATGAGACAGATGAGAACAATGCCAGGGTTTTCCACACGGGAATGTATTTATCTCACTGGGATGTATTTGGAGATCGTGTACCCTCTACTTTAGTTAAAATCTCTCTTCTTTTATCATAGCAGGATCACAGTAAGCGGTGGGTTTAAAATTCAAACCTGCATATTTACTCGGTAAAATGAACCCGATGTAGATGACCAAACATTTTTGTTAATTTTACTGCTTTGTGACATCCCCAGGTCCAGGGAGCCACAGTTATCATGGATTTCATCAGAGCGTTAATTTGAGATAATGGATTTAACGAGCTGTAACTGAAGCTCATTCTGATAAGGAAGGTTTTGAAGAATACATCTCTGTACATTCAAAAAGTTAACCTACAAGAAGTGACTGAGATGTGCTCCAGCAGGTGAACACATAAATAGATACACCCGGACCGTGGAATGCTATTCAGTGCTAAGAAGTGAGCTATCTGGGCGCCTGGGTGGCTCAGTTGGCTGAGCGTCTGACTCTTGATTTCTGCTCAGGTCACGATCTCAGGGATGTGGGAATGAGCCTCATGTCAGGCTCCATGCTGAGCCAGGAGTCTGATTCCCTCCCTCTTCACCTGCCCCTCCCTCTGCTCACATACACCTGCTCTTTCTTTCTCTAAAATAAATAAAACCTTTAAAAAAATTTTTTTTTAAAGAAATGAGCTATCAAGGCGTGAATATTGCCCGGTGAAAGGGGCACATCCTGAAAGGTGACATACTGAATCATTCCAACTATGTGACAATCTGGAAAAGGCAAAAGCTTAGAGATGGTAGTGTAAAGGACCTATTTAGCCAGAGAGACTCCATCTTGGGTAAACAGCCATTTTCTTGTTTGTGCAGTAAACTTAAATTGACTCTCCCCCCAGAGAAACTTAGAAACAAGTCCGGGAAACCAGTAAAATGTAGTTGGCTAGTTCCTGATAACTGAGCCCAGAATACAAGGACGAGTCAGGCCAGATGGAGACATCTAATCAGTACAAAGTACTGATTGGAACAGTGAGAAGGTCTTGCCCAAACCTAAATGACTCCATCTTGGGAAGGACGACAATCTTATTATTCACACTGAATAGGTTAACTGAATAAGCCTACCCAGAAAGTACTGTTTGTAACGGTTCCTAGTATGGAGTAATCTTGAATAACACGTCACCAGACCGGATGGAACTAGCCAATCAGCAAGAGACACACAAACCCATTGGGTTGAGATACCAAGATATGGGTTGCAGTTTCACCCAATAAAAGGTAGCCTGTAAGCTGGGGGTCGTCGTTCTCTTCGGAGGCGGCCCTGGCTGGTCAGTCTAACGTCTAATGCTTGGCATGGAATAGAGCTTTGCATAACTTTCACCTTGTCTCAGTCTCATTTCGTTGAATAACGGACCTAACAGTAGAAGTCTCCGTGATTGCTAGAGGCAGACGCCAGGCAAAGCACAGAGCATTTGGGGGAAAGTGAAACTGCTATTCTGTGTGAGACTCTCATGGTAGATACATATTATTATAAATCTGTCTAAATCCATAGACTGTACAACACCAAGAGCAAACACTATAGGGTCAGCAGTTATAGCAAACGTACCACTCTAGCAGGGCATATCGACAACGGAAGGTCGCTAGGCATGCTTGGGGCCAGAGCGTATATGGGAGATTGCTGTACCTTCTACTCAATTTCGCTGCGTGCCTAAAAATGCTCTAAAAGAATAAAGTCTATTTTTTAAGAAAATCAATCTACCAAGCAAAACGTAATGCTTAGTTAGAAGCACCACGGGGAGCAGGGATCACTGGTCAGGTGATCCAGTTAGGCCTGAAGGAACCTCAAAGTTTGGTTCTTCTTACACAGCAGAGGAAGTTGATGTTGATGGTTTCTGGTTCTGGCCCTGCCACTCTGTGACCTTGAACTAGCCACTCACCGCTCTGGTCTGTTTCCTCAACTTCCTTTTCAGGTCTGAAATTCTTAACAAGTCTGTGATCTCCAAGTTCAACATATGAAGAGAAAGAGATCGTTCTTTATGGGTGACAGGCCAGTTCTTCTTCTTCCTCCTCTTCTTCTTTTTAAGATTTTATTTATTTGAGAAAGAGAGAGATAGTGAGAGAGCCCAAGGTAGGGGGAGAGGGAGAATCAGACTCCCTGCCAGGTAAGGAGCCCGATGTGGGGCTTGATCCCAGGACCGTGAGATCATGACCTGAGCAGAAATCAAGAGTCAGATGCGTAACCGACTGAGCCACCCACGCACCTGGTGAGACGGTCAGTTCTGGGGAAGTTCAGTTTGATGCAGAAAGCAAGAGAACACACAGTTTTTCTTATTGCCATGGCTGTGACTTACAAGTCGTTCTTCTAGAGTAGTTTGGTGTTGAGGGGAAAACTAAAAAGAGGTTCCTTATCTGACCCCTTCTTTTTTCTTTTTTCACCAGCGGACATCAAGTTAAGGCCCGGCCTCTGTTCAAAGAGCCCGGGATCCACACGCAGACAGCTACTGCCTCCTAGTGGACACATGGTGCGGCGTTCATCTCTAAATTCAGAAATCGTAACTCCATCACCCAGATGCTCCAAGAGTTCGCCTTACAAGCCGCAGGGACCTGAAGAAGCCACCTGTTTCACTTCCTTCACTTCAATGGGAATGTTGAGCCTTGAAGTCACTAAGCGGGGCCCAGGGTTTTTTGTCCCATTGCATCACACTCCACCTCCATTCTGCTGTCTGGGCTCCACCTCCCCCTGTAGACCTCATGCGTGCTGAGAACTGCCATTACCAGAGGCAGCCAAAGAAAGATAGCAGCCCCCCATGTCGGTTTGCTTCCCCCTGAAACTTCGTTTGCAGGAGGATGTCTCAGACACCGTCGTGTGACCTAAAAAGGCAAGCGCACAGGAGAATGCCGTGGAACATGAAGTCAGAGATTAGGGTATGCCTAAGACCACCAGCCAACCACCAGAAGCTTCAGGAGAGCACCTCGGATTCTCCTTTGCAAGCCTTCTCAGGAGGGACCAGCCCTGCCAACCCCTTGATCTTGCACTCTGGCCCCCAGAAAGTTGAGACAATACATTTCAGTCACAGAAGCCACTCAGTTTGTGGGACTTTGTTATGGCAGCCCCAGGAAACTCACACGGGGTTCGCAAAGCATTCTCTGCTGTGTCCCTTCCAGTCAGTCAAATACACTTCGATGCTGCAGAACTGAATGAACTTGCCTTTTCTCCCAAGTAGCCCATGAATGGTGACATTTCAAAATGTGAACAGGACCTATGTTCTTAGAATTTCAGAAGTTAGCATTTCAGAATCATTAGCTGGAAGGAATGTGGTCCATCTAGTCATTGCGAGTAGGAACACCTTATACACTATCTCCTTCAGCCAGCACCAGAAAGGAGGTAGGGCAGACCAGAGCCAGACAATAGAGTCTGTAAAAGAGATGAAGACTTGGAATGGAGCAAAGAATTAATGCATGCAAAGAATTAATTCAATCGTTGGAGCTACGGTGAGGTGCTCCTTATGGATCTTGAAACGAAGGAAACAGGATTGTGAGCTCAACTCGAAGATACTTGTTGGAGCAGAGAAATGCAAAGTCACCCAAACAACGCAGAAGGAAAGTCTGAGCAGCAGATACTAGCATTTCCTTTCCCCGGGCCCTCCCAGGAGAGACTGAGTGATGGTCACCAAATTTCGAGTATTTCCCGTTCCGTAGGAAAGGATTTCTCTTAGGTGGAGATGGATATAAGGAGTATGGCTGACCACATGCATTTCCTCTTTTTTTTTTTTTTTTTTAAGAGTTTAAGTAATCTCTACACTCAAAATGGGGCTTGAACTTACAACCCCAAGATCAAGAACCACTTGCTGCACCGACTGAGCCAGCCAGGCACCCCAGGACCTCATGCATTTCCAATCCCATGTAAGACTCTCCCCATAATAAGCTGAGAGCTTGATGCCATTAGGCTGTGATTCATTCATCTCCCATGCCTTCCCACGCCGGTTCCAGTAGCAGGATAACCTTCAGATTACATCTGGCTTCCATTGTGCTTCAGGGAAAGAACATATATGATTACATCCAGGCTAATTCTGGCTGCTCTAGACAATGGTTCCTCATTAATAAATCCTCAGTGAAAGAGTTTCTGGCTATTTCCCTGTGTGCCTTGCTTCTCAGGGAGACTGCACAGATAATACACAAGGATTTTAGTCCGGTGAGATTTATCTTTCACTGCAAATGAATAGACAGGCACTCTCTTATTAACTTTCCTTCAGCCATTATCACAAGGCGGCAACAAAAAAGGGTGAGTTTTTTTTACGATCTCAATACAGAGGCTCCCCAAATAAGACGCACATCACAGAGGACTTCCTCCACCAGCTGTGATGAAGGAACGGGACAAGGAGCAGGACCTGTCTTAAACGATGGTGGAAATGGACCTCCATGGATAAGACCCTTCTTTTTAGGCCTTGGACTGAAGGAAGAGCCGGAGCGTAATCACTGGGGTAAGGAAAGATCTGGGGTTGAGCCCTTGGACTGCTTGGTCTCTCTGTCCTGAGGTGGTGCCGTGAGCTAAAGCCCTGCTGAGCTGCGGATGCAGAGCTTTGACCCACGGGCAGCTGAGGTGGTTGGAATCTTTGGGACAGAACAGCGCTTAGCCTGGTATACCAATTGGATGACAAGATTGTTGGTAATTCCTGTACAATAACTTTGAAGAATCTTTCTGGTGCCCTCGAGAGTGGCCTTTGTGCATCAAAAGGTAAATCGAGAGTGATTGGATTTTGTTAAAATATTCAGTTTTTTCAAGTTAGATGTTTAAACCCTGATTCGTCTTGAACTTTTAAAGTTCATTTTACATGTATAAAGCTAGTAAATGTTGGGGCGCCTGGATGGCTCAGTGGGTTAAAGCCTCTGCCTTCAGCTCGGGTCATGATCCCAGAGTCCTGGGATCGAGCCCCACATCGGGCTCTCTGCTCTGCAGGGAGCCTGCTTCCTCCTCTCTCTCTGCCTGCCTCTCTGCCTACTTGTGATCTCTATCTGTCAAATAAATAAATAAAATCTTTAAAGCTAGTAAATTTTAAATATTTTAAAAATATTTTTAAAATTTATGTATTTACTCATCCAAGTCCATAAGGGGTACCAAAGTCTCCCTAACTTAGAGAAGGGGCTGGCCGTGTAGCCCCCATTCTTGTAATTGCAGTTGTACATTACTCAGTTATTATTTCTGATCCTAGAAGTCAGAAATCCTCTAACCAGGTACCACAGTTAAAACCGAACCCAGGCAGAGGTGGACGTAACTCTAATGTTACCACCTTGCTTGGCCTTACGTGCTGGCTCAGGATACTCCTTGCCTAGCACACAGAACAAAGTTTTTTGATCTCGGTAGTCATTCAGAGCCCATGTTGTATCTTTGACTATAGCTTCTACCCCAGAGGCTTTCAGTGTAGGGAGGAGGCTGCATGCAGCCTGGAGGTCTTTGTGCACCAAATTGGGAAGCACTTCCCACAGTGAGGGTAAAAAAAAAAAAAAAAAAGAAAAGAAAAGAAAACGGAAAAGAAAGAAAGAAAAAAGACTTTCTGAGAGTTTTTTAATTTAATTTTATTTATTTGACAGACAGAAATCACAAGCAGGCAGAGAGGCAGGCAGAGAGAGAGGAGGAAGCAGGCTCCCTGCGGAGCAGAGAGCCCGATGTGGGGCTCGATTCCAGGACCCTGAGATCATGACCTGAGCCGAAGGCAGAGGCTTTAACCCACTGAGCCACCCAGGCGCCCCAAGACTTTCTGAGAGTTTTAAGGAAGCCCATTTTATATTCTCCTAGATTTGTCCCGTATGTGCTTTTCTTAAAATATATTTTTAAAGATTTTATTTGCTTATTTGACAGAGAGAGACACAGCAAGAGAGGGAACACAGCAGAGGAGTGGGAGAGGGAGAAGCAGGCTCCCCACTGAGCAGGGAGTCTGATGCCGGGCTCCAACCCAGGACCCTGGGATCATGACCTGAGCTGAAAGCAGATGCTTAACAACTAAGCCACCCAGGTGACCCTCTCCAGAAAATTCTTGAGCACAGATGGTCAAGTCGCACCTGACTCTTCATTTGCTCTCCTTTTGTGATCTCACAGACCTGAGATTGAGACCTGGGTCAGGCTCAGCGCTCAGCGGGGAGTCAGCTTGGGATCCTCTATCTCTCTCTCTCTAGTCCTCCCTCTTCTCTCTCTTTCTCAATCTCAAATAAATAAATAAATAAATAAATAACTCTTTTAAAGGAAAGAAAACAATACAATTCACAATAGCAACAGAGAGAATTAAATGCTTAGGAGTACACTTAACCAAAGAGGTAAATGACCGGTACACTGGAAATGATTAAACTTTGATGACAGGAAATAAAGAGACATAAAGAAATGGAAAAACATCCTGTGCCCATGGCTGGAATACTTGATATTGTTAAATGTCTGTCCTATCCAAGGTACTCTACAGGTTCAGTGCAATTTCTACCAAGTTTCGATGCATTCTGGAAAAATAATCCCGAAGTTCACACGGAACCACAAAAGACCAAATCTCTCAAATCAATCTTAAGCAAAAGAAAGTTGGAGGCATCGCCCTTCCTGATTCCAAAATATATCACGGAGCCGTAGTAATAAGAAAGTGTGGTACTGGCATGAAAACAGACACACAGACCAATGGAACGGAATAGGGAACCCGGAAATAAGCCCACACATATATGATCAACTAATCTTTGATGAAGGCACCAAGAATGTACAGTAGGGACAAAATAGTTTCCTCAATAAAAGGTATTGGGAAAACTGGATATTCACAAGCAAAAGAATGGGCGCCTATTTTTTTTTCTTTAAGATTTTATTTATTTATTTGAGAGAGAGAGAGTGAGCGTGAGCGCGTGAGCATGAGTGGGGGATGGGGAGGAGCAGAGAGAGAGGGAGAAGCAGGCTCCCCCTGAGCAGGGACACCACACCCCAATCATGACCTGAGCTGAAGGCAGATGCCCAACTGATTGAGCCACCCATGTGCCCTGAAATTGGGCCCCTATCTTAACAATTAACTCATTAACTCAGAAATTAACTTAGTGCCTTGGTGGCTCAGTGGGTTAAGCATCTGACTCTTGATTTCAGCTCAAGCCATGGTCTCAGGGTCGTGGGGGTCAAACTCCACATTGAGCTCTGCGTTCAGCAAGGTGTCTGCTTGTTTCTCTCCCTCTGCTCTTCCCCCAACCCCCGTGTGTGTGTTCTCTCTCTCTCTCTCTCTGTAAAATAAATAAATAAAATCTTAAAAAGAAGTTAACTCCTAAATATTAACTCAAAATGGAGTAAAGACTTAAATAAAAAACCTGAAATTGTAGACTCCTAGAAGAAAGCATGAGGAAAAACTCCTTGGCCGTGGCCTGGCGATGATTTCTTGAATGAGACACTAAAAGCACAGGTAACAAGAACAAAATAGACAAATGGGACTACCTCACACTTTAAAATTTCTGCACAGTGAAGCAAATAATAGAATGAAAAGGCAACCTACAGAATGGAAGGAAATATTTGCAAACCACATATCCGATGAGGGGTTCATATCCAAAATATATAAGAAAATTCCTACAACTCAACAACAATGAAACAAACAGTCCAGTTTTAAAACGGGCAAAGGGGGTGCTTGGGTGGCTCAGTGGGTTAAAGCCTCTGCCTTCGGCTCAGGTCATGATCCCAGGGTTCTGGGTTTGAGCTCCACCTCCGGCTCTCTGCTCAGCAGGGAGTCTGCTTCTCCCTCCCTCTCCGCCTGCTCTCTGCCTACTTGTGATCTCTATCAAATAAATAAGGAAAATCTTTAAAAAAATAAAAATAAAAAAAAAATGGGCAAAGGAGGGTGCCTGGGTGGCTCAGTTGGTTAAACACCTGCCTTCAGCTCAGGTCATGACCCCGGAGTCCCGGGATCAAGTCCCACGTTGGGCTTCCAGCTCCATGGGAGTTTGCTTCTACCCCTGACCTTCTCCCCTCTCATGCCCTCTCTCACTCTCTCTCAAGTAAATAAATAAATAAATAAAATCTTTAAAAAAAAAACTGGACAAAGGACTTGAATAGACATTTCTCCAAAGAAGATACACAAACAACCACCGAGCACACGAAAAGATGCTCGACATCACTAATTATCAGAAAAGCACAAGTTCAGTTCACGAGTTCTCACCTCACGCCATATTGTCTCAACAGAGACAATAACAACGTTGGCAAAGATAAGGAGAAAAGGAAGCGCACGTGTACCGTTGGTGGGAATGCACAGTGGTGCAGTCACTGTGGAAAATAATATGGAGCTTCCTCGAAGAATTAAAAATTGTTCTACCTTATGATCCAGCAATCCCGCCTGTGGGTCTATAACCAAAGGAAATGTTATCATTTCAGATGTATCTGCAGTCCCACGTCTATTGTAGCCTTATTCATAATAGCAAAGTTATGGAAACAACCTAAATGTCTGTTGATGACTGAATGGCTAAGGAAAATGTGGTATAAATAGGGGTGCCTGGTGGGCTCAGTTGGTAGAGCGTGCAACTCTTATCTTGAGGTCGTGAGTTCATGACTCCGTGGGGTGTTGAACCTACTTTAAAAAGTAAATAAAAACATATACACAATCTTTCTTTGAAAAAAAAAATGTGGCAGGACACCTGGGTGCCTCAGTCAGTTAAGTGTCTGACTCTTGATTTTGGCTCGGGTCATGGTCTCAAGGTCACGGTCCTGTTCTGTGCTCAGCTGGGAGTCTGCTTGTCCCTCACTCTCTGCTCCTCCCTCCACTTGTTCTCTCTCTCTCTCTAATAAATAAATACTTTTGTTAAAGAAAAAGGAAAATGTCTTATATAGAGAGAATGGAATATTGTTTAGCCTTATAAAAGAAGGAAGTTCAGGCATTTCTAACAACATGGATGAACCTGGAGGACGTTACACTAAATGAAGTAAGAAAGACACACGATCTCACTTCTATATGGAATCTCGAATAGGCAAATTCATAGAAGCAGAGAGTAGGATGGTGGTTTCTAAGGGTTGTGGAGGGGGAAAGGATGAGGTTGTTCAAGGAGCACAAAGTTTCAGTTATGGAAGATGATTAAGTTCTGAGGATCTAATAATGTACAGCTATGTGAATATAGATAGCAATACTGTATTGTGTACTTGAAATTTGTTAAGAGGGTAGATCTTAAGTGACCTCACCATCAAGAAAGAAAGAAGGAAGACTGTGTAAGGCGAAGCATATGTTAATTAGCTTGGTTGTGATGACTATTTCACAACATATAAATGCATCAAAATGTCACACCATACACCTCAAATATATATGTATATATATATATATAAATTTTTATTTCTCAATTAACCTCAGTACAGAGAAAAGATACACAGAAAAATGGATCATGGTGGATATTAAATACCTATGGCATTTTGCTGTCATTAGGTCAATTTAAAAATCGTGTATGTGGTTTTAAAATCGTCTTAGTGGATGCTAGAACAAAACTGCTTGAAGACTACTGTTGCAGACCTCTGGGCTTTCTGCCTCTGCTCTGGAGACCTGGAGCTACCAGCTTCCCCTCTGGGCAGATGTTAGGAGGGTTTCCTAATCTCACAGGGAATCCACATTTCAGGCACCGCCATTGTCTCCACCGCCTTTTCTGGCAGTGGAGGGCTGCCGTGCTCATCTTGGAAGAGGCTTCCTCACTGCTTTCCAGAACATTCCATTACAGGCTTCTTTATGCTAATCTGTACCTGTGGCTGCTACTCTATTTCACTGTCAGAAATCCAACTCTAAATCCCAACTTTGTAACAATAAAAATATAGTCCACCATGATGTAAACTGCATGAGACCAGAGCCACATCTGCTAGGCTCACTGCCGTGTCCTCAGCACAAGGTCTGGAACATAGTGGATGAGCTAAAAGTAGTTAAATTGAATTAAGAGGGGCAGCTGATTTTGTAGGGGAAGTTTTAAAAAAATTTTTATTTAATTTTTATTTTATTTTAAAATTTTATTTATATTTTATTTTTTAAAAAGTTTATTTAAGTAATCTCTACTGGGGCTCCAACTCAGGACCCCAAGATCAAGAGTTGCGTGCTCCACTGACTGAGCCAGCCAGGTGACCCGCAACTTGTTATTTTGGATGAGCAGACTTGGAGATTTGGGCTGATAATTCAGGTAAAACCCAGGAGTAAGTCTAACTCATTTGGGGTGCCTGGGTGGCTCAGTAGGTTAGGTGTCCGGCTTGTGATTTTGGTTCGGGTCACGATCGGGTCAAGCTCCTGGTCCCGTTTTGTGCTCAGCTTGGAGTCTACTTCAGATTCTCCCTCCCACTCGTGTAGCAACGCCCCCCCTCCCCCAAATAAATAAATAAATAAAAAAAATCCTTTTTTTTAAATAAAAACTTTTTCTTTTTTCTTTTCTTTTTTTTTTTAAATATTTTATTTGACAGAGAGAAATCACAACTAGGCAGACAGGCAGGCAGAGAGAGAGGAGGAAGCAGGCTCCTTGTGGAGCAGAGAGCCCAGTGTGGGGCTCGATCCCAGGACCCCGGGATCATGACCTGAGCCTAAAGCAGAAGCCTTAACCCACCCAGGCACCCCCTTTAAATAAAAACTTTTAAAAAAAGATTAAGTCTAACTAATTCTTCTTCCTTTTTGTGGGGGGCAGGGTAGTCTTCCTGTTATTTGAAGGCATCTAAATACATTGCTTTTTTCACATCTGCCCTAAATAATTCTTCCTACAGAGGAGGCAAGCCCTTCCAGAGACTTGAGGGTTGTTTTTTTTTAAGATTTTACTTATTTTTATTTGATAGAAACACAGTGAGAGAGGGAACACAAGCAGGGGGAGTGGGAGAGGGAGAAGGCGGCTTCCTGCCAAGCAGGGAACCCGATACAGGGCTTGATCTCAGGACCCTGGGATCATGACCATGAGCCAAAGGCAGATGCTTAACAACTGAGCCACCCAGGTGCCCTAAGACATGAGGTTTGATTCCAGTTCTTTAGCTACTGTATCTCCACAGGTTACTTATCCTCTTTTTTTATCAGTTAAAAGGGGGATAAAACTCTACAGCCTGTTATGAGGAGATCATGCATGGAAGAGTGCAGGAACGAATACAGTTGCAGAGTGGGCGTTCAGGAAATGGTAGCTTGGAGGTAAGTTTCCGCTGTTACTGGCCTGGTTGTTCCTCCCTGTGTTCCACAGGTCAGTGTTCCAAAGTAGACATGGGGCTCTGGGGCTGGGTGGAGTAGAAAAAGATTTCTCTCCTCCTTACACACACTTTCCTCCCGCGTTCCCACCTCTCAGTTTGCTTTAACATGATTTGGGGGGTTGAAATGGCAGTGCAGGACATCTCTGAAGGAGGCTAAGTAAGGCAAACGTGGGGGGCTAACAAGGCATCAGGGGGTGAAGGCCATTGTTATTCCCCTGTGAAAGGAGGCAGTGGAACTAGACTGGGTTCAGGGGCACCTGCCTTCTGCTGGGGTTGTGATACCAGAGTCCTGGGATCACAGTCCCCACACTGGGCTCCCTGCTCTGTGGAGAGTCTGCTTCTCCCTTTCCCACTCCCCCTGCTTGTGTTCCCTCTCTTGCTATCTCTCTGTCAAATAAATAAATAAAATCTTAAAAAAAAAAAAAAAAGAAAAGAAAATCTATGCCACAGAAACATAGGAACTGGAAAGGTGATCCCGCTTAACTTTTTTTTTTCCCCCAATCTTGGTCAAAACATAAAAATTTACCATTTTAGCCATTTTTAAACGGACATTACAGTACATTAACTACAAGCACATGGTTGTGCAACAGATTCCTAAAACTTTGGGAATTTTTCATCTCGCAAAACAGAAGCTATATTGAATAATTCCCCTCTCCCCTCCTCTCCCCCAGCACCTGGCAAACATACCACTCTACTTTATGTGTCTAAGAGTCTGACTGCTTTGGATACCTCTTATAAGCAAAATCATGAAGCGTTGGTCTTTCTGTGACTGACTCATTTCACTCGGCATCGTGTCCTTAAGGTTCACCCGTGCCGTAGCAGATGACAGCATTTTTTTCCCCCTGCAAGGCTGAATAATAGTCCAGGGTATGCCTATGCCCCATTTTCTTTATCCAGTCATCAACTGATAAACATTTAGACTTAAACATTAAACACCTCTTGACTATTATTCATAATGCTGCAGCAATGAACACTGGTGATGAATACCTCTTCCAGATTTGATTGCTTTGGCAACCCTGACTCAGAGCAAAGTGAATGACTAAAGAAGTTTCTCGACGTGGTAATATTGCCATTTGGGGTTGAGAACACTGTTCCAAAGAAACACTCAGGGGCCAGTACAGGTGGGACCCAGGCCGCTGGGCTCTGGAGAAACACAAAGTCTGGCGCGCTCTATAAAGAATATCCTTTTTAATTCTCAAAAATGGCAGAGGTCAGAGAGATGCCGTCCAGTATGAAGAAGAGAGCTAGACTAAGAAACTGCAAAGCGTGAGGTTCCCGCGATAAGCCGCGTTCTGAGGTCCGGCCCCACCGATGCCCCGCCCCTTCCCAAGGACTTCCCCCGCCTCCCGCGGGACCTCGCAGTGCATGTTGGGGCTTGCAGTTCCGGCGTGAGGGGCCGTGCGCGCGCATCCACCGCCGGGCGCGACTTCCTCTTTCGGCCGCCTGCAGTCGCTCCCGGAAGCTGAGCCGGTTAAAGTTTCAGCCCTTCCTTTCCCCGCCCCTTGGTCCCGCAGACTGCCAACCCACGTAGCTAATAGGTGGCCGGGTTGGCGCTTTCTCTTATCTGATTGGTTTAGAGTCTTGTAGCGTCTACACAAACTCGCCGGGGATTGGTCGAATCTTCAGTTTTGAAATTTCGGAGGTTTCGCCGCACTGCGCGGCCCCATTGCGTCTCCGAAGCTGTGAGCCCTGGAGACCCAGAGCCGAGGGTTTTGGGCCGGCCGGGGGCTCTGCTAGGGAGGCCGCCGGACTTGGATCGGAGCAGCACTTAGCAGACGCGGTGCAGTCGAGTGAGTGCGCGGGGCGGCCGGCGGGGCTGGGGGTGGTTGGCGGTTCTCTACCCTCCTGCCAACTCCGGACGGGGGGCGTGACACCCCCGCCTCGCCCCGCGGCCTGGACATGCACGGGCCACTTCTTCCAGGTGGCGAGGTGACCTGCCTTGGTCCTGGGGCCTGAGATGACCCCTTATCCTCCGCCTGGGTCACCAGATTCCGAAAGAATAATAATCCTCCCCCTTTCCGGCGGGGTGCCTTGTTTTGTGCTGGGAGACCCTTTGTTGACCTGGACGCACATGAAACGCACACCAACCCGGGATTATGCCAGATGGCATTTCTGTACAGTTAACCCTCGCTCAACACCTCCCCCACCAGCTGAGCAACGTTTTTAAATTGACCGTTTCCGGAGGCCAGGGCCGCCCCTCATTTGTCCCTCCGCAAGGACTTTCGCAGTCAGCGAGCGGTTCGATTCCATCCCGCCGCCGTGGTCTTCCCTGCGGGTGCCCAGGCCCAAACGGGGCGCCCACCCTTCAGAGACTGAAATCGAGCCGGCGGCATAGATTGTGGCCAGGAGCGCGGTTTAAATCCAGGCCCCGCCCCTGATTTACTGGGAGACTTCGACTTCTCTTTGCTTCAGTTTCCTCATCTGCACACGGGTGTCCTTGAGATCATGGTGGGCGGTAAATGGGACGATGCTCTACCTGAGCACTGAGGCAGGACTCAGTAAGTGGAAGCAGTCATTTACGATCGCGACCGTCCTTCGCTGAGGTGTGGTAGACGGTTAAGAGCTCCACTTCCTGCTCCTCAAAAAACGCGCCCCGGGTCTCGTGGGTGGTGTGAGGGAAGTACTGGGAGAGGAAGGTGCGCCCCTTTCTCCCTTGGTGGGATGTTGGCTGCCCTGATTTGTGCACACGGGTTCTTCACGGGCAGAAGAGATTTTCTTACTGTTCTTTCCAGGAGCCTCTGTGGTACACTGATCCTTTCTTAGAGTAATCTCTGTTCTAACTTAGAGTGACCCTTTTTAAAGAGCCAAGCTGAGGTCTCTTAAAAAAAAAAACAAAACTTTATCATGGAAGAAGCCTAAATAAACACTTTTTTTGCACGTTGCGAAAGAAGTTCTCACCAACTCTATTTTGAACATTACTTAAAAAAGAAAAAAAGTATAGTGTTGCTTGCTGTAGCTCTTCAGCGAAACTTTGTTTTGGTTTTGGCTTCTTTAAACAATTTTCTCTTTCCTGGCCTGGAACTGGGGTCCTGCAGTTTGCCAGGGCTGAGCTCTGGGACAGAGGGTCTGAGGGGAGGGAGGGCAGCACAGAGGCCATGCCTTTGATTGGTTGGCTTTAGAGCTGCCTCTGCCCAAAGCTTCTGCGGTCCTTTCCAACTGGCCCTACCCTGATTAGGGCTGCTTCTGGCATCTAGGAGCAGGAGCCTAACCTGTGTATGGCATGCCCTAACCTGTGTAGAATGGTGTCCCTGTGTGTTGCGTGGGGGGAGAGGTACCTGTAGGATGTTTATTTCTAGGTGTAGAATTGACAGATGAATTAATTCATTCAATAAGTAGTCCCTTTATGCCAGGCACTGTGCCAGGCTCTGGGCTTTCATCTGCAAGCAAGACAGACAAAGGCTTGCCCTTGGGGAGCAAATGTTTAGTGGGCAGAGACAGGCAGTTACCCAAGTGCCATGCAGAGAACTGAAATCTATAGATGGGATCGTGGTGGTGGTCAGGTCCTTCCTGAGTTGCTGAGATCCAGGTACAAATCTGAGACAGAAGTTTCCAGTTGGAGGGCAGATCTTGCTTGAGGAACAAAGGCTAGTGTGCCCTGGAAATAAGGCCCCAGGAAGTCTTGTGAAGCTGGTGTTAAGCTCTATAAGGTGTCAATGGATCAGTGATTTAGAAACTCCTTCCGGGAGCTTCAATTTTTTTTTGAAAAATATTTATTTATTAGAGAGAGAGAGCTTGCGCAGAGTGGGGGAGGGGCAGAGGGAGAGAGAAACTCTGGACTCCCAGCTGAGAGCATAGTGACCCTGGGGTCGTGACCCAAGCCAAAACCAAGCCACTTAATCGCCTGTGGCACCCAGGCATCCCAACCAGGAGCTTCCATCTTCAGTGGGAGGCTGAGCTCTGCAGTTTCTTGCTTTTAGGGGTGTAGATCAGGGTGGTGGGTCATTGTCGTCGCATGAGACGTGCCGTCTATTGGTGGCTGATGTCCATCATTCATTCATTCCCCTGTAAGGATATTTATTGAGCTCCTGCTGTGACTGTAATGAACACTTCTTCCTGACCTGGGGCTTTGATGATGATTTTATAACTGAGCCTTAAGGAGGATACGTGAGTTGCTGGTTTGTTTTAGAAATGAAGAGACATTGATTTTGTGTTTTTTGTATTTTCTGAAAATGAAGACATTGTTTATCCACTCCCCTCATCTCTCTCATTCATTTCTAGGGCATTTCAGTTTAAGGGAGAAGGTGGTAGGGGGCTCTTTGGAGAGGAGCATGTCTCTGAACCCCTACTTTCTTACCAACTCCTTTGGAATGCAGAATTCTCTGTTCACTGACCTTTTGAAGAAGCTGTTGGAGCTGATGTTCTTTGGCCTGATGCCAAGGGTCAACTTGTGTGTAGCTCAGAGGGGCTGTGTCTAGCCCTTGCTCACCCCAGGTAGTAAGAGGAGAGCCCACAGGCCTGTGATTGGGCAGGTAGAGAGGGGTCCTGTGCTGCCTGCAGTTTCTCCCTGATCCAGGAAAGCAGCTGGCCATGTCTTGTCATATTAAGCCCCAGAAAAGGCCATTTGTAAGGACTGTTGCTACCAGAATTGGCTGGGAAGTGCGGACTTAAGGGGACAGTGGGCTGTGGATTGGGGGTTGGGGGTCAGCTGGGAAGGCATTTGAACAGCAAGAAGAGGGAGGCCCTCCTTTTTGCCAAAATGTGGTTAGTGGATTGGCATTTGGGATTTTGCCCCTGTGAGGGTGGCTGTGAGCAGGAAGGGGCTCTGATTCAGTTACTGGGTGATTGTGGCTGAGTACGGGATCTGGGCTCTGGCAGGCTCTTCCCCTGGGGGAGGTCCTAGCCCCCAACCCTGAGCCCTTGTGCTTCTGGTTCGCTTTCACCAGCCAGAGCCACCATGGGGTCGACAGCCCCAGGGCCCATTCACCTGCTGGAGCTATGTGACCAGAAGCTCATGGAGTTCATCTGCAATGTGGACAACAAGGACTTGGTGTGGCTGGAAGAGATCGAGGAGGAGGCCGAGCGCATGTTCACCAGGTAAAGGCAGGCGCGTGCTGGCAGGAGGTGCCTTGGGAGCACAGTAGCCTTCATCCCTATCTGACCCGCAAGACAGGCTGCCAGGGGTCCCTCCAGAGTGTGCCGTGTGCTGGGGGCTCCCCTAGGATAATGGGAAGAAGGGGAGGTGGTCCTGGGCTGGGCCTCAGGATGGGGCTGCAGAGGCTCACCTGGGAGCCTTGATCCGCTCTGTGTCTCTGGGACGAAGCCCTGAATGCCTGGCAAGGGGCTTGCATGTGGCCTACAAAGCTTGGTGTGGGTCATCCGGGCTTGACCTGTCACTGCCAGGAAAGGGGTGGGGCCAGGCTGGGTCAGGGAGCGGGCTTGCGGTTCTGGGGCAGCGTCGAACATCACTGTCCTTGTGCCACACAGAGAATTCAGCAAGGAGCCTGAGCTGATGCCCAAAACACCTTCTCAGAAGAACCGACGGAAGAAGAGACGGGTTTCCTATGTTCAGGATGAAAACAGAGACCCCGTCCGGAAAAGGTGCGAGGAGGGTCAGCTGGGCAGGAGGGGTCCGTGGAGGGTTGGTGCCTACCGGGAGGCCTTGGTTCGCAGGTGTTCATGGGGAGCAGAGGCCGGCAGGGGTAGTGGTGGATACCATGTGGGCCGAGGGGTAGAATGTCCCTGGGAAATAAAGTGTGACCGAAGACCCCTAGACCGTGGAGTCCAGAGCGTGTGTGTGTGTGTTTTCTGTATCTTGGGGGATGGGAAGGATTTCCAGAGGTGGGAGAAAAAAGAAAATCCAAACTTCTACTTGGGAGCAAGGAACTAGAGGTATGCACCAGGGATCCTCCTGTTGCTGTGTTTGACAGTGTCCACGGAAATGACCTTGGGTTGCAGAGTACTGGGGGAGAGAGGCTGGGTCTTGGGGTCAGGTAGTCCCTAACGCACACACCCTGGCTCTGCCCCTTCTCGGCTGGGTTGATTTTCCACCTTTGGGTTAATTTTCCATCTTTGAGCCTCAGTTTGCTTGTCTCTAAGGTGAGGAGGGTGGTCCCCGCCTCTCAGGGTCATCTTGTGGATTTAGCGACAGCATGGCTAGGGCTTCCTCAGCATGACGAGATGCTTGGCACAGTGTGATCTCAGTCAGCGGGAGCTTTGTGTGAGTTTAATCTTCCCAGCAGTTCTGTGAGGTCTGGCCTTGTCCCAGCTTTATAGGTAAGGAGGCTGAGGCTCAGAGAGGAGCAGCCGGGGGTCTTGGTTGGGGTTTGGCCTTGGTCTTCCCCCTGCCAGCCCTCTGAGTCATACTCCATGCAAGCTAGTGGCTCCTGGGGAGATGGGTGTGCCCCTGCTCGATTGTGGGGTGCCCCTTGCCGTGTTGGGTTGTCTCAGCTTCTGCTCCGGCTGCCTCTGGCAGGTTGTCCCGCAGAAAATCCCGGAGTAGCCAGCTGAGCTCCCGGCACCTCCGCAGCAAGGACAAGGTGGAGAAGCTGGCCACGGTAGTGGGGGAGAACGGCTCTGTCCTGCGGCGGATGACCCGCGCTGCGGCCGCAGCTGTGGCGGCCACCGCGGCGTCCGCTGCCCCCTCGTCCAGCCCCGAGTCTCCCACAGCGCTGACCAAGAAGCCTGCGAACAGCCTGGCCGAGGGCCAGCTGGTGCCAGTGGTGGAGATCAGCCTCAGCGAGCGCCGGAGCGCCGAGCAGCACCTCGACGGGATCAAGTCTGCCCAGGCGCCTTCCTGGGCTCCGTCCCCTCCAGTCGCAGCTCCGGCCTCCCCCAGCATCTCGATGTCGGAAGAGGAATCAACCCCCAAGAAGCCAGAGGCCAGAAGACTGGAATCTGTCACCGTGACCTCCCTAATGGCCACACCCCAGGACCCCAAGGGCCGAGGGGTCGGAGCAAGCCGGTCAGCCTCCAAGCTCAGGATCGCGCAGGCTTCCCCGGGCCCGCAGGAACTGTCGGGCTCTCCAGCATCCCCATGGCAGGAGCGGGTGCTGGCTCCCATCCTGCCAGACAACTGCTCCACGCCCACAGGCACCCGCGTGGACCCGCAGTCAGTGCGGCGCAGCCTGATCACACCGTCCTCCCCTGGCTGCCAAGTGTCGCTGGCCGAGAAGTACTCGCTGGTGGACAGAAAGGAGAAACCCGTCCGCAGGTCTAGCAGAAGGATTGGCAAGAAAGCCGCTGAAGAGCCGGCTGCCTCGGCCCGCATCATCTGTGAGTCTGGGGTGTCGGGATCCGCAGCGGGTGGGGGGCCCGTGGAGGGTCCTTGTGCCTGGCTCAGCCAGAGGAGCTCCGGAGAACCATCTAGCAAGACGCTGTCCCTAGAGCTTTCCGCAGCCGAGTAAATGTGCCCTGTCTGCTGTCCCCCACCTTAGCTGCTACTAGCCCCGTGTGACTGTTGAGCCCCCCAAAAGTGGCTAGTATGACTGAGGAACTGAATTTTTAGTTTTATTACATTTTACCTAATTTAGATTTAAACTAGTGGCTACCATGCTGGGGAGTGCAAATCCAGCCCGACCCTCTTATTTTACAGACGAGGAAACTGAGGTCCAGGGAGGTTGGCCACAGTGTCCCTGTGATTAATCGCCAATGTCGAGGCTCAAACCTAGGTCTTTTATCCAGGGCCAGTGTGTTCCACCATCCACCCACAGAGGCTCACGCAGACTGAGCGCGTTTGTAGGCTGCCTCCTGATAGCGCAACTGTTGGTCTGGGGATACTGAGGGGAAGAGACCAGGCTGTTCACCGCAGCAGGCTCATTCTGGAGGGACAGAGAACTCAGCCATTTACCTGCCCTGTGACCTCAAACAGGTTACAGAAACTTCTTCGTGGGCCTCCACTGTTAATGTTAACCATTTTTTTTTTTAAAGATTTATTTTTTTATTTGAGAGAGAGAGTGTATGTGTGCGTGCAAGGGGTAGGGCCTGAGAGAGCAGGGAGAGGGAGTCTTAAGCAGACTCCATGCTGAGCGTGGAGCCCGACATGGGTCTCATCCCATGATCCCGAGATCACGACCTGAGCTGAAACCAAGAGTCAGATGCTTAACCTTAACCGACTGTGCCACTCAGGCCTCTTTAGCGTTAAAGTCATTTTTATCATCATCTGGTCCCAGCTCAGGGGATATTGTTCTGGTGGGAGCAGCTATTATGAGCCACAGAGGAGGATGGGCAGCTGGGAGGAGTCTGGACTGGCTGCCTGGAGGAGGTAGGGTCTGACCTGGGAGGGTTTTGAAGGATGCCCGGGCTTTGGCAGGTGGGAAAAAATATGGGGAAAGGTAACCCTGGCAGAGGGAACAGCCTGTGCGAACACCCAGAGGAATAACACGGCAGGTAATGAGGTATCCTGTGCTCATGTGCCACACAAGGGGCTTGGGCTTGACCCCACTGATGCAGAGGATGTCGTCCCTTGATGGTTGTTGAACGGCCCCTGGCACTGTGTGAAAAATGGCCAAAAGGAAGGGAGCAAAGGAGGCAGGGAGACTAGGGAAGAGGCTGCCACCAGGGTCCAGCCAGAGGACGGCGAGGCAGTGGGACTGATGGAGAAGAAGGGCCAGGTTTTAAGTGAATGTGTCTCACAATCGGGGTCAACGTCAGCCTGGCGCTTCCGGATGTGTGAAACGCTAGGTTGTCATTTGGCCCTTGTAGCAGCACTGTTAGCCTGTTAGAATTCCTGCACTCTACAGAGAAGGAACCCGAAGCTTCTGGCGGGCACCTAATCTATAAGATTGGGAAACGGGCTTGAGCCCTTTTCAGCCTTTCTGGAATGGTGGGCTGCTGGCTGAGGAGGCCTTGTGGAGAGCCCTGGAGTGGGGTTCAGTCTGCCAGGTAAGGCCGCCTCCCCTTGCCAGGTTTCTTCCCTCCCTGGGGAAGGACTTTCCCCGGGTCATGGGGCCTGGACACGCAGCCCGGGCACCTGGCCCACTGTCCGTGTTTGGATTTTCAGACTGGCTGAGGTCTCTGACTTGCCTCGGTGGTTAGCTCACACCTGAATCTGATCCTTGGAAGGGGTCTGATGGAGCGGGTGAGCCTGGAGCTCCAGAGCCGGGGCAGGGGTGGTCTAGCAGAAGGATTGGCTCTGGACAAGAGAGACTCTAGACAAGTCTTCCTCACTCTGAGCGCGGGACTCGTCCATCTTGAGGTGGAAGGAGGAGGGAAAGGAGGGAGACGGTAAAACCTGGCAGTTAAGGCTTGGAGTCACACAGAGCCTCAGTGACCTTGGGCACACCCTTCTCAGGACCTCAGTTTTCCAGTCTGTTGAATGGTGAAAACACTTGCCTTGAGTGTTGGACCTCATCTTAGTGCGAGGGGAGGGTACTGGCTTGGTCATTCTTAAACCGAAAGACCCCAGAAGACCTGTGTTCCTGAAGCTCTGTCTGGGTGTGGCCAGGCTGACCTTGACCTGAATTGGGCTGCAATGGTGTGGAATAGTGAGGAAGAGAGGCTTCCTAGAGGCCTTCCTGATGGCCAGGCTCTGGGACTTGTCTGACAGGCAACTTGGCGGGGGTGGTGGTGTCTTAGTTTGTGTTCCCCCAGAAGCAGCCTTGATGTCAGGATTTGAGTGCAGCTTGTTAATTTTGGAGGTGCGGGAAACGCCTGCGGCGGGGTCGTGGGGAAGTGAGACAGGAAGGCCTGCCCGTGAAGGGGCCTGGTGCTGCTGGGGGCGGGGTGGGGGGCACCCCTGGAAGTCAGGTGGGGCACTGAGGCAAGGGGCTGCCGGGCGGGGGCATTCATTCCCTGTGCTTCTGGCCTGGTGCGAGTTGGCCAGAGGGAGCCACTGGGCTGGCAGAGGGTAAGGGGGTGGGTTGGGACGTGGTTAGGCAGAGCCTGCTTCAGCGTGTTTGGAGGGTCCTGCTCCTTGGGCCAGGCTCCTCCTTGGGGTCCCCCAACCACCACTGTGTTAGGGAACAGCCCATCCGTCCCTTTGCCAGGACTGACGCCATCTCCCTGCCACCACACCTGGCCTGAGTCCCGAATGGCATGGAGATGGCACTTAACATTCCGGAGGAGTCCTTGCGCTGGCGGAAGGTGCGGTCACGTGGTGTCTCCTCATCCCTCGGCTCCCTCAGCATGCGCTGAGCTGGGATGGGAGATGAGGAGGGGAGCCATAAGGCTGCTGATCCCCACAGGTGGGAGCGGGCCCCACCTGTACTGCGGGCGAGCTCTGCTCCAGGCCCCACTACCCCCCTGGAAGCAGGGTCCTGGTGCTCTTCTCTCCGTGCCTCATGTTTGCTGCTCCAGCCCTTTGTTCTTCCCGCCTTCCCTTATGCCCATGGGCACTGCCTGGCCTCACCTCGGCTGCCTCTCAGCGTCACCTCAGGAAAGTCCGCCTCACGGCCTTCGCAGGTGCTGTTCCTGCTGCCTAGACCAACAGCTCTCAACTTTCGGTCTAAGCAGCTGTTTCCAGTCTTAAAAATTATGGAGGACCCCAAAGAGCTTCTGATGATGAGGGTTCTTTCCATTGATAGCTACCATATTAGAAACTAAATCTGAGGAATGTAAAATGTTTCAGTACTATTGAATATTATATTCTCTGTAGTCCTATTATTTCGACAGTGAAGATTAAGAATATTATTCAATACTTTAATATAAAGAAACCCATTGTCTATTAACATTAGATTTTTTTTTTAATGAATAGAATAAGTAACTCTTTTCTAAAACAACTGTAAGGAGGAGACTGGGCACGCTCTACATCTTGCAGATCTTTTGCATGTGTGGCTCGAAAAGACGCATCTGGGTTCTGTACTCCCATCTGTTGCCTTGTGTTGTTTGGGTTAAAGCATACAAAGAAAAGCTGGCCCCACGCAGATATGTAGTTGGAAAAGAGAGGAGTACTTTAAAAGTCTTTTCAGATAATTGCGCATGTTTTTTTTTTTCCCCAGATAATTTTGTGCGTTCTCAACACAAGTGGTAGCTTCTTAGAAGCTCATTGCAGTGTAGAATTAGAAACTATCCTTGATCCCACCCTGGTCTGTCTTTCACTTTGAATGGAACTTTTAGCCATGTCTGATTTTGTAGCCTCGTGCATCGATCATTTGGATAGTACTGTGTTACTGAGTTAGGTGCATCTTCCAAATGTCAACACCCTTCATCATCTGTTTCTTTAAAAGGAGCACCTTTGCTTTCTGATCTCATCAGAAAAGTCTTTAGGTATTGGAAAGCTATGAAGCTCGTGGTAGTGCATACATATTTTTCAAAATTCTATTTTTGGCCTTTTTGGGGGGCCTCATTTTTTGAATTATTGGCAACAAATATTTATTGTTTCATATTAAGCGACAGGCTCACTTCATTTTTTAAGATACGTGGGTACCGCCAACTATCCAAGACTGAATAGCCATGGTTTGCCAGTTGCCTTTTCTTTTTTCCCCCCACTTTTTAAAAATTTCTTTTCAGCATAACAGTATTCATTGGTTTTTGCACCACACCCAGTGCTCCATGCAACACGTGCCCTCCCTATTACCCAACACCTGGTTCCCCCAACCTCCCACCCCCCGCCCCTTCAAAACCCTCAAGTTGTTTCTCAGAGTCCATAGTCTCTAATGGTTCATCTCCCCTTCCAATTTCCCTCAACTCCCTTCTCTCCATCTCCCCATGTCCTCCATGTTATTTATTATGCTCCACAAGTTGCCTTTTCAATGAAAAATAGTTCCATGAAAAAGTGGCTAGTTGAGCTGGGTACTCAAACATGGGTACTTTCCGCAGAGACATGACTGTGCACCAGAGGGCACTGTGCAAACTTTCCACCCTCTACACAGAGGGTTCGGAAGACATGCACTTAAGTTTAGATTTGATAAAATTTATAGTTTTTACTCCTTCATTGAGGACATTCTTAAGGGAAATGACATTTCTGTGCTGAGTGTGGCATACGGCTGGTTTCGTGACTTCCGTCAAGCGCTCACGCTCCAGCAGTCTCACCTAGCATCGCTTTTGCTCTTTCAGGGCAAATCCCAGCACAATGAGAAGGGAAGATTGTTTCTGTGTTGCAGTGGAAACAGGACTTCATGGATCCTGGCCGAAAGGGTTGGGCACTTGACTTCCAGGAGTCTGAGAGTACGCTTTGGGAACCACTGACCTGGACATCCTTCTCCCTGCCAACCCTGCCCCTTTGTGTCCTTGTTTTCCTTCATGTCCCAGCCCCTAAACCAGCTCAGTTCCCGGCCCCCTTGTAGTCTTTCAAAATCCTCTGCTCTTTCCTGTCTTCACACATACCACCTGTCTTTCACTGCATTGTTTGATGGTTATATAGACCGGAGAGTGGCTCTGTTTTGCTCACCATTGGATCCCCAGGGCCTGGCTCAGGGCCTGGTACATAGTAGGCCCTCAAAGAATAATTGCTGAATGAATGAGCTGCTTTTGTTGGGCCCCATGCTGGATGTTGGGGGCCTGGAATCAGATATTCTCAAGATACTCCTAGCCTTGTGAAGGAGCCAAGACCTGCCCTCAGATGGGCAGGCTGCCCGCTAGGGAGTAGTAGGAGACATAAGCCAACAGCTCTGCTGAGGGCGCTAGGAGCAGGGAGAATGTGGTCAGGACCTCTGCGCCCAGTGAAGGGTGGGATCTCTGGGATGGAGAGGGTCTGTGTTTAGTGAGAAAGGTCTCTGAGGTAGAGAGAGCCTGGGTCTGGTGAAGAGAAAGGTTTCTGAGGTGGAGAAGGTCTGGGCCTGGTGATGGGAGGTCTCTGGGGTGGAGAGGGTCTGGCTGCATTGAAGGGTGGCCAAGCCCCAACCAGCACCTGGCTCCCTGGGCCTTTTGGAGCGGCACCTGCCCAGTTTCGGAGGCATCATTTCTTCGTTTGTTTCCCCCTCAGGTCACAGTTACCTGGAGAGGCTCCTGAATGTTGAGGTGCCCCAGAAAGTTGGGTAAGTTCAGTTCTAGGGCCTGGGGACCTTTCCAGGGCTGGGAAGGGTGCATGGATGTCTGTGTACATGAGCTCCAGGCTAGAAGCATTTCCTGTGCCCGAGCTTTCCCTCCTGGTAGGGACTGCCTACGGCTGTGGCCGCACACAGTTGTCAGCCCTGGCCTGGCCTTGACTCTTCCAAGCCTTACCCTGGGGGCATGGGCTTCCTGGGTTGGCAAATCCAAAGGGTCTACTGGCCCTTCTGTGAACGGAGAGGCGGCCTCACAAGACACGAGAGACAGTGGCTTATCGGGGCGTGCGGGATTGGGGTAGAGCCAGGAAGGGGCTGACATCCCGCATGCAGCTGGATTCGGAAGCTGACCATCCTCGTCTGCTCAGGCGGCAGCCGCTCCAGGGAGCTGCTGGCTCTGGCTGTCCTCCTGGCCTGCCTGGCACTGTGGGTTTGTGACCCAGGCCAGCGCATCTGATGGGGTGGCGAGGGGCTCCTGTGAGGAGGACCCAGGTCGGCTGGGCAGGTCCCACATGCCTCTTGCTCTGCTTTCAGCCCGGAGCAGAAGCCCGGCAAGGAGGCTGAGCCCGTGGAGGCAGCTGAACCGGAGGTAAGGCGAGCAGGCCAGGGAGAGGAACGCTCAAGGGCCTGGGAGTCCCAGGTGAGACCCCAAAGCCTTGGTTTCTCCCCCAGGTCCCCAAGAACGTGCCCCGCAGTGCCACCAAGATCGCCATAGGCACACCTGGCTCGCGGCCTGTGGCTGGTGGCCAGGAAACGCCCTCTGAGGGGCAGCGAGGTGAGTCTTTCTGATCTGCCGTGTACCCAGACCAGGGCCGTGCTGGCCTTGATGGCCTTGGCCCGACTCTGTCTGTCTGTCAGAGGCTTGTGTCCCCTCTCCTGGAGGCAGTGGGAGGAACCCTGTGCTGGGGCGCGAACACCTGGCCTTGTTATGTCTCGGTCGCTGGCTCACTTCTCACCTTTGTGGGTCCCCTGTGTGAAGAGGACAGGAGAGCTCTGGGCTCTGGCACCCCCAGACTAGCTGCCACAGGCGTCCAAGGCCTGGCATATGTCTCCTCAGTGGGAAGAGCACGAGAACTATGAGGTCTTTGAACATGGCTTCCCAGCTTTATGTGGGGGTCAGGGACAAGGGCCACGCCAGCCCCGTAGCCCATGGGAGCTGTAAGGCCCCTTTCGGGGAGAGTATTAAGCAGGAGGGGGAGCTGCGTGCTCTCCTTGGGCAGTGAAACAGAAGGTACTACCCCCACACCGCGTGTGAGGAGCCCTTCCCTCCTCCCGTCATGCCAGCCCCAGCCTGTAGGCCCTGGAGGAGTGCGGTTTCGAAGCCAGGTGAGGGGGACTGTTAGAGTTTTCAGTTTCCACAGGCTTCTGCTCCTGAAGGGTACCCACCCCCACCAACTCTCAGTGTTGGTGGAGAGACATGGTTGGGGTCACCTCTATAGGACTGTCCTGCTGTTCTTGTCACAGGGGCCAGGCTGGGGGGTGAGGGAGTCCACGGGCAGGGCATAGCATGCTGGGCTCCGGATGTCCCCAGATGTCTCGAGGCCGTTCGGTGCTGAGGCTGATGGCGTCTGCCACTGGCCACCCTGGGGTCTGCCAGGAAGAGAGCCTTGCCCCTGCTGTGGCGGCTGCTTGGGGCGGGGATTGGGGGGGTCCCTGGCCCCTCCAAGCTGTCCCTGCAGCCTCACCAAAATTGTTCTCTTCACAGAGCCCAAGACTGACCAAGCAGATGGCCCCAAGGAGCGCCCCCAGAGTGTCAGGTTTGCATCCAGGCTGGGCCTTGCAGGCAACAATCCTGAGGGGGCCAGAGGGGCATGAACGTGGAGTCCTTGTTTGGGAGGGTGGGCGTGGGGTTGGGGGCCTCTGTTTCCTCTCAGCGGGGGTTGGGGAGGTGAGGGGGCCTAGTGCTCTGGCTGAATGAAGGAGCTGGCTCACTGCGATGACACAGATCTGGTCCGGGAGTGGGTGACCCGATCCCAGACCCTGTCCTCTGCACCCTCCTGGCTGTGTGACCTGGGACAGGCCACTTCCCTTCCTCTGGGCGGCAGAGAGTTGGTCAGGGAGACCCCACTTCAGCAGAGCTTTTTAGTCGGGAGCCCTGTGCTGGGCCTACTTCTGTTCACGGGGGGACTTTTACGGGGTGAGGTTGGGGCTCTGGGGAGGGTCCTGGGCTCAGCCCTGCACCGCACCTCTCACCCCGCTGCGGCAGGAGGAAGCGCAGCTACAAGCAGGCGGTCAGTGAGCTGGACGAGGAGCCACAGCTGGAGGATGGGGAGCCGCAGCTGGAGGACGAGGAGCTGCAGGCCCCCAGGAGCAAGACCCCTTCCCCGCCCTGCCCTGCAAGCAAGGTGAGCGGGTGCCCGCCTGCCCGCCCTCCCTGCCTTGGTGCCCTGCCCCCTGCAGGCTTGTTCTTACCCCGGTCTCCTCCCGTAGGTGGTGCGGCCCCTCCGGACCTTCCTGCACACCGTGCAGAGGAACCAGATGCTCATGACCCCGACCTCGGCGCCCCGCAACAGCGTCATGAAATCTTTCATCAAGCGCAACACTCCCCTGCGCGTGGACCCTAAGGTGAGGGAGCCCGTGGCCCTGGCCAAGCTTTGCTTCAGCTGGCTGGTGCAGCCAGAGGCTCCAGCCCCCTCGGCTGCCGGGAGGAGCATGGGTCTGGACCAAGGCAGCCATGACCTGGCCCTGGCCAAGGGCCAGCTCCATCCTCTATGGCCACTGGAGGACTGTCCCTGCTCCTTGGTCTCTGCACCACGGCTTAGAGGCTTGGCTGGCTGCCCATGACACCTGGGCCTTGGCCGCTGGGCTGAGAAGTAGTAGAAATGGCGTAGTTGGCCAAGGCCATGACCATGACCATCCATCCCCACTCCCCCTCTGGGGGCTTGAGTAGTTAAGGTGAGGGACACACAGCAAGCTGTGCTTGCTGGGAATGGGTGCTGCTGAGTTGGCAGGTGGCGGGGGGTTGCTGATGAGAGGCTGCGGGCCCCACGCCGATGCTGGCACAGCTAAGAGGGTGGCCGGCTTTCATGGCGTCCCCCAGCCTGCCATTAACTCCTGGCTTTTTCCTTGTCTCCTCTCCCCCACAGTGCAGCTTCGTTGTAAGTAAAGCCTTTTCCTGTCCCAGTAACCTAGCGCCCCCTAGCACTTACCTGGTTAGCCCTGCTCTTGCAAACCCACCAGCGTGTGTAGAAGCACTAACATGGGAAATGGAGGGGTGCGGCCGAGGGGGTGGGGGAACCGGAGGCGCTGGGTGGCTGCCTGGAGACGCCCAGCCCTTCCGGGTGCCCTCCCCGTGCAGGCCCTGTCCTCTCTGCCCTTGTCTCTGCTCCTGGGAGGACGTGTGTTGATCTCGGAACCTCCCTGAAGCCAGGGGAGGCAGAGGGGGTGCGGCCTGCGGCCATTGGTGGGGGCCACAGCTTGGATTTCCCCACAGCACCTCCCTCCCTCCTCCCCAGCACTGGGCTCCCCCTCAGGGTTTGGGGCTGTGAAGAGAACAGCCACCAAGATGGATCCGGTCACAGACCTTAGCTACTGCCCTGAGGGGCGGAGCCGTGGGGGAAGCCGGGGTTCAAGGCTGGGTTTTGTGGGCGTAGCAGTGGAACTGCCGATAGCAGCCTTCAGAGAGAAGGCCATGGAAGCTGTTCTCTTCCCAGATACCTCAGAGCTGAGCCGGGCCACGGGCCCTGAGGAAGGAGCCCCAGATAGCCGGGATCGGCTCAGTCTGGAGTCTTGGCTTCCTGGGGTCTCCTTGGTTCCCACTGGCGCTTTGAGGGGCCTACTGCCAGGAGGGCTTCTACCTCTTAGCAGAGGGCCTCGGGCTAGGCAGGTCAGGGGGCTTCCCAGCAGTTAGACAGGTAGGCCCTGAACTTGCCTATCCTGCATGGGGGCTGGTCCCCTTCAGCTGAGCATCTGGGGCTGGTGGGCCGTTTCTCCGTTCGGAGACAGGGGGCGTAAGTGGGTCACAGGGACCTTGGGGCCTTGGACTCCTTTCCTAACCTTTGGCTGAGTTTCCTTTAGCTACAGAATGAGATCAAGGTTGTTTCATAGAAATGGATGCGCCAGAGTCCTGTGTTCTGAGCACCCAGCACAGGGCCGGGTACAAAGTGATTTTGAGTAAAAGGCAGAGAGACTGCTTGGTTGAGGCTCCTGAGGCAGAAGGGGCTCAACAAGCTTTTGGTATTCTCACCTGCTGCCTTGGCCTCAGTGCGGCCTCTGGGGAGCAGGGACAACCCAGCCCAGCTTGGAGGCTTGGGACAGAGGGCACACACGGATTCTATGACACGGACAATTCTTGCTTTCTCCTATAAAGTTCACAATGCCCAGGATAGTTTCCCTGACCTGTGCTGGGAAATTTTAGCACTCAAACTTCCAGAACAAAACCAGTTTTGCTGAGCCCTGTGGGAAGCAGGAGTCTGCTCGGCCCTTGGGGCAGGAACAGAGGGTGGTGGGCGCTCCAGGTACCACATGAACTTTGCCTCCCAGGTGTGTTCCTCACTGGACAGCAGGGGGTGGGAGTTGACTTCTGTCTGGGTGACCTTGAACCTGCAGAGTTACATCTTTGACCAAATGTGGAGCGTTCGCAGCCACTGTTGCTAAGAAATTTTTAGTATTACGTCCCTTCCCTCCATCGTGGGTGGCGACAACACCCATGCCCGCCGCCGGCCTTCCTGTGTGTCCTGGAATCCTTCGGGCTCCGTTCGTTTATCTTCAGTTGCTTTTTCTCTCTGTTTGGATCAGATGGTGTTTCATTGACTTATTTTCACGTGTATCGATACCTGCCTGTCTTTGCCATTCTGCTCTTGGACCTAGGCACTGAGGGCTTTTTTTTTTTTTTTTTATCTCCGTTACTGTATTTTGAGCTCTCAAATTTCCAATTTACTTTTTTTCTGGATCTTCTGTCTGCTGAGATTTTCTGTTTTGCCAGTTGTCTCAAGAACGTGACTACTGCCGAAACATTTTTAGAATAGCGGTGTGATAGTCAGGGTCCTGTGTATGCGTCTGCCCCTCGCGACTGAGCCTCGGCATTCGCACACAACCTGACAGTGTTGTTTTCTCCATCCATACTGTACGTTTCCTGACTCTGCGGTTCCCCCTCTCGCTCCCCAGCCAGGAAGCTGAGGCTTTCTTACCCTGCTCTGCCTTGTGCTTCCACGGCCGCAACCGGAGTCAGCTGCTGGCAGGGACAGAAAGGAGCAGCAGCCTTGTCCCAAGCTTCCGGGATCACAGCCCCGCAGTAGGGAGGGGAAGCTTCTCCTCCCTCAGGGTTTTGATGCTGCAGGTTCTTCTAACTGCGGCTGTCCCCACTGCCACAGGGTGGTTTGTGGCCTGGGGCATGAGAGGAGGAAGAAAGATCGGGCTTTCTGCATACGCTGAGCATTAGACGTCCCCTTTCCACTCCCTGAGTCAGAATGAGAGGGCCTTTCCCACATTCTGTCTGTCTGCACTGCATGGGGCCCTTTAGGGTTTCAGACCTCGTTGAGTTTAGACGAGAGGAAAAATAATAAACTTACTGTGGATTCCGTGATGCACCGAAGCCTGCTCTTCCCCTCTGTCTGCCCGCATAGCCCTCACACAGCTGCTCATGCAGCCGTTTATGGCCACGTTCAGTGGGAGAGGCCGCGCGGAGTGTCTGCTCTTGGCCAGGAGGAGCCCTGCTCTCCATCTTTAGGGTCGTATTACCTTGGGCCCAGATTTCTGGGTGGGAAATCTGCAGTCAGGAGCAGAGGCCAAGGGGGAATGGGCAGTCATTCATGCAGGGAGAGGGGCCTCCGGGTGGCCGAACCCAGAAGTGAGAGTCTGATGGGAGGCAGGAGAGGGGTGCAGGTCCCAGCCGCCACCCTCTTGCCCTGGCTGTCAGCGGGCAAGTACTGCTCTTGTCCTTGACCAGGGAGTGCTCCGTGTCCCCACGTGTGCCCTCTGCTTGCCCCCTGCTGTGCTCTGGGGCTTTCTGGGCACGCGGAGGAGGAGGGTGCCAGCACTGATCTGCTGAACAACCAACTAGTACTTTAAAAAAGTGGTAAAAATCATAATGTTCCTGTATCACAGGGAATCTGCCATCCTTAATTTTATCTCCCCAGATAGTATATAGTAATATACTATAGTATATTACTATAGTATATATATATACTATACTATAGTAATCTGTTAGCATTTGGCCGTATTCCATTTTTTTCAAATATTGAGAAACACAAAAGAGTGTGTGTGTGTGTATACACATAGCATAAAAGTGACAGCCTAGTACTAATAGATGAACATTGTGTACCCACCGTGCCCCGTGTAGAACGTTAACCGCAACTTCTACAGCTGTCTGTCCCTTCCTGGTCTTACCCTTCCTTCGCTTTTCAAGTGCACTTTAACATAGTTGTAATCAGAACATAGATCCATGGGTGCCTGGGTGGCTCAGTGGCTTAAGCCTCTGCCCCAGGCTCAGGTCATGATCCCAGGGTCCTGAGATAGAGCCCCACCTCCGGCTCTGCTCAGCAGGGAGCCTGCTTCCATTCCTCTCTATCTGCCTGCCTCTCTGCCTACTTGTGATCGCTGTCTGTCAAATAAATAAATAAAATCTTAAAAAAAAAAAAATAGATCCAATTTTGAGCCCGATTTTTGTGCTGCTGCGATGTGGCAGGGTTTAGTCAAGGGCACTTGGGAGGCCTTAGGGCCCCCCCAGAAGGACTATAGCCCCAGACCTCAATCTGGTTGGGGAGAGAGGCATGTTTGGGGGCGACTCTGCCTCTCAAGCAGTCTGGCAGGGGCCTGTTGGCACCCCCGCTGCACCGGGGCCTCACTCACCCCCCACCCCACCCCACCTCACCTCGTCCCACCCCACCTCACCTCGCCCCAGGAGAAGGAGCGGCAGCGCCTCGAGAACCTGCGGCGGAAGGAGGAGGCCGAGCTGCTCCGCAGGCAGAAGGTGGAGGAAGACAAGCGACGGCGGCTGGAGGAGGTGAAGCTGTAAGTGCTCTGGCTCCTGGCCCCAGCCCCGGCCTCGGCTCCGCTCGGCTGGGCTCCCCACCACTGCCCTGTGCCCGCAGGAAGCGTGAGGAGCGCCTCCGCAAGGTGCTGCAGGCCCGGGAACGGGTGGAGCAGATGAAGGAGGAGAAGAAGAAGCAGATCGAGCAGAAGTTTGCTCAGATCGACGAGAAGACTGAGAAGGTGCGAGCCTCGGGCTGGTGGGCGGCCGTGCTCTGGGCTGGGCTGCACCCTGGTGGGCCCCAAGCAGGTCAGACTAGGGGGGCATGGCTTCTGGGTGCCCCTCCCTCGGGCCCTGGAGAGCAAGCAGGTCTTGCAGGGGCAGGGGGTGCAGAGTTCTGCGCCGGTTCTGCAGGGCTGAGTAAGGAGGGGTGTGCTCATGGGCACATCTGGGTGGGCTCTGCAGGCCAAGGAGGAGCGGCTGGCTGAGGAGAAAGCCAAGAAGAAGGCAGCAGCCAAGAAGATGGAGGAGGTGGAGGCTCGCCGGAAGCAGGAGGAGGAGGCGCGGCGGCTCCGGCGGCTCCAGCAGGTATGAGGGCAGGTGGGCCGACGGGCTCGGCCTTCAGGAAGGGTGGGGAAGGCTGGCATGTGCCTCAGTCCCCCAGCACCGCTGGGCGCACCCCACTTGGTTGGGCTGGTCTTGGGCTCCCGTGGCTTCAGCCCCGGAGGAGGTTCAGCAAATGCCTGGGAGACGTGGATGGTGACAGGAACTTCCGTCCCGTTTGCCGTGGAGGTGACAGTTCGAGAGTGAAGTGTACAGACCCCAGAGCCAGACTCCCAGTCTCGGCTCAGCCACTTGGCAGCTGTGTGACCCTGGGCAGGTCGCTCGACCTTGCTGGGCTTCAGGTCCTTCCAGTAACAGTGGTATCTACTGATAGGGTTGGTGTGTGGATGAATGATAGGGAACACAAATCTGTCACTAGGGGGTAAAGTACAAATAACTACAATTTATTTTTCATTTCATATATTTTTTAAGATTCCATTTATTTATTTGACAGACAGAGATCACAAGTAGTCAGAGAGGCAGGCAGAGAGAGGACGGGAAGCAGGCTCCCTGCTGAGCAGAGAGCCCGACGTGGAGCTCGATCCCAGGACTCTGGGATCATGACCTGAGCCAAAGGCAGAGGCTTTAACCCACTGAGCCACCCAGGCGCCCCAAATAACTACAATTTAGTTAGTATCTGCTACGTGCCAGACACCAAAGTACGTACGGTGTATGAACTCGGCAACTTCCTGCGGTTGTGGGTATTACTGTTGTTCCCGTTTATCCGTGAGGAAACCGAGGCCAGAGAGCTTAAGCCACTTGGCCAGGGTCACACAGTGGGGGAGTTTCTGGCTCCAGTCTCTGCCCTTGACTGCCGGCACTTTTCCGGGTGACTCTTGGTGGAGCTCTGCTCGGGCTCTCGCGGCTGGGAGGGAGCAGCTCTCTGCCCACGCTGTCCTCGCTCCTTCTGCAGTCCTCTCCCCTCGCCGGCCCGAGGCTGGCCCGGGGCCCCCGACCTTGCTCTCCCTTCACAGGACGAGGAAGAGCGGCGGCACCAAGAGCTGCAGAAGAAGAAGGAGGAGGAGCAGGAGCGGCTGCGCAGGGCGGCCGAGGCCAAGAGGCTGGCGGAGCAGCAGGAGCAGGAGCGGCAGCTGGCGGAGCAGCGGGAGCAGGAGCGCAGGAGGGAGCAGGAGCGGCTCCAGGCCGAGAGGTGAGGGGCCCACTCCCCCGCCGGCCCAGGCGGCATCCTGGTGTCATGCCACCTGCCTTCTGTGAGCGTGTGGAAGGGAGACACGCATAGCCATCACCTGGAGGCGGCTGCCCCCTTCACTTGGGGGTCTGCGAAAGGGCAGGCTCTTCTCGTATTGGGAACTGGGCCAGGACTCGGCTTCCTGCCCTGACAGGCTCTCTCTTGGTCCTCAGGGAGCTGCAGGAGAGGGAGCGGGAGAAGGCGCTGCGGCTGCAGAAGGAGCGGCTGCAGAGGGAGCTCGAGGAGAAGAAGAAGAAGGTAAAGGGGAGCGGGCCTGGGGCTCCCGTGAGGTCTGTGCAGAGCTCTGGGCTGACCTGGGGTCCGCCGGCCCAGCAGGTGCCTCACCTGCCTGGCTGCGTGGGGTTGGCGAGGGCACGCGGCTCACACGCTCTGTCTCTGACACCGGCCTCTGCGCGCCCCAGGAAGAGGAGCAGCGTCTGGCGGAGGAGCGGCTGCAGGAGGAGCAGCAGAGGAAAGCCAGGGCGGCGGCGGCGGCGGCCAGCAAAGGCCTGAATGTGACTGTGGATGTGCAGGTGAGGCTGGGGACCCGAGTGGAGAGGCTCTGGTCCTTCCCTTCCCAGTAGCTGGAGGCACAGACCCTGTACTAGGACCGGAAGAAAGAGGAAGGATACAGGTGGCCCAGTTGTTTTTACCATTTTCTTACTCTTAAAAGTAGAATTTGTTGTAAAAAAAAAAGAAAGAAGAAACTAAATTCTTTTAGAGAGTATAAAGTGAAAGAAAGGTACCTTACAGGAGAGAGATCATGACTTGAGCCAAAATCAAGAGTTGGACACTCAACCGGACCGAGGCAGCCAGGCGCCCCTTGTACCAGAATTTCTGTAGCGAGCCCTTGTAACAGCATAATGTTCTTACAATGTACGTGGGAGGGTTTTCATCGCAGTATAGCTTATGAGGATGCATTGAGCCAAATGCTCATCTATAACAGATGGTTAAAGTAAGCACCAGTCACGGGGGTCCCAGGGGAATATCTCTGGCTGCTGGAGACACATTGACCGGGAAGAATGTTTGCAAAGCACTTTAACTTGAAAAAGGAAGTTACAAACAATGAATTCTGGAACACTGAAAAGAAACAAAATAAAATAAAATTTTAAAAAATTTTAAAAAAGAAAAAGGAAGATACAGCCATTGTGGCATGACTTTTTTTTAAAATTCAGTGAGCCCCTGAACCTTTCTTATTCCCCCTGAAATGAGGGGTGCTGACTAGAGCCCCAGTGGTCCCTGGCAGTGAGAGAGGCAAGAAGGCGGGCCGGGGATACTGACAGCCATGTTCGTCTTCTCCAGTCTCCAGCTTGTACCTCCTATCAGATGACGCCACAAGGCCACAGGGCCCCCCCCAAGATCAACCCAGATAACTACGGGATGGACCTGAATAGCGACGACTCCACCGATGACGAGGCCCATCCCCGGAAGCCTATCCCCACCTGGGCCAGAGGTAAGCAGGGCTCAGAATTCCTCAGGAGACCCAGGTCCTCCCCTGTGACATCTTGGATTCTGGACATAGTGGCTTGGCAGCTGTGGGTGCCAGGAGGCTGTTGTAGCCATGGGCTGGCTGCTTGGCCCAACAAGCCTGTGGTGGACCTTGGGATGTGCCGGGGAGGGGGGGCACTCTATGGCCAGTGGGCTCATCTGAGGACCAGTTGGACGGTGGGGGGCGCCTCTCTTCTCAAGAAATGAGTTAAATTATGGCTGGCTGCCTGCAGGCACGGTGCTGGCTGTTCCCGCTCAGCTCTGTGCCCTTCTTTGGAGCTCTATCCAAGGGGCCAGCTGGAGTTGGACCCAAATAAGCAGCTTCGGGTAGGAATAACACCAAGATAGGTTAACAGGTTTTAGGCAGCGCCCCAAGAACTGGAGCTGGCAGTTCCAGGCAGCTGGGGAACGCCCGAGGCAGGGACGGTTGAGCAGGATTTGATCCCAGAGTAGACAAGCTGCAGTGTTTAAACAGGAGCGTGGGTGGGGGTGACCAGGCCACCGAAGACCGGGGTGCAAGGCCTACTGGGAAAGGGGCGGGGCCCGTGCGTACCGTGGGCCCTTGATCGAGTGAGCTGAGCCGGGGTGAGGGTAGGCTGCAGTCTCACTGCCGGGAGAGGAGGGCCCAGAGCCCCACAGGGGTCAGCTCTGTCCAGAAGACAGAAGACAGCTTGCTTTGGTGTCACCTCGCTCTAGCTCCGTGTTGGCCAGAATCGTATTTCGTCTCCTTAACGTCTGACATCAGGTCATTTGGGAGGTGGCAGCAGGCAGGGGGGTCAGCATGCCCGAGGGGCCCCCTAATGGTGCTTGACCTTCACCAGCTTAACCTGGCTCAGTTTTCTCATCTGTGAAGTGGGGGTGATGCCTGCTGAGAAGGGTTATTTAGGATGAAGTGAGTCAGTGTTTATAAGTGCCAGGCGCATGTTTCACCTCCTGACCCCCCAGGGACCCCCTAACAGGGCTGTGTGCCACCCATAGCCTTGGCCCAGGGGCTCCGTCGGTAAGCTCCCTGTGCCATGGGACGTGGCGGTCGGGGGGAGAAGCACCCGAGCACAGCGGTCGGGGATAGCAGCATGTGCTTACGTTCTGGAGCTAGACTGGTCTCCAGGCCCCAGCTCCCCCCAGTCGCTAGCCGTGGGCCCTTGGACAAGTCTCAGCATTATCAAATGGGGAGGATGAAGGAGCGGCCTCCCTGGTGGCTGTGGGGATAACGAGGTCATGCAGTGACCCAGGGCCTGGCCCACGTGAGCACCCGGGGACCCGTGTTCAGGTGAAGCTGCCAGAGGATGGTGGTGGGAACAGGCAGGAAGAGCATTTTCAGGGAACAAGGGCCCCGAGAGAGGAGCCAGTGTGGCGGAAGTGGGGACCTGCTGGGGCGGAGAAGGTGACAAGGGACCGGGGGTTGGAGAGACTCACGAGGAGCCCCAAGGCAGTGACCTGACCCTCCGTGTCCCCCCGCAGGCACTCAGCTAAGCCAGGCCATCATCCACCAGTACTACAACCCCCCGAACCTGCTCGAGCTCTTTGGAACCATCCTCCCGCTGGACTTGGAGGACATCTTCAAAAAGAGCAAACCCCGCTACCACAAGCGCACCAGCTCTGCTGTCTGGAACTCGCCGCCCCTGCTGGGTGCCAGGGTCCCCAGCAGCCTGGCCTACAGCCTGAAGAAGTACTGAGGCCCCCGGGCCTTCCCAGCGGTCTCAGCCCCTGCGTGTGTATCTGCCTGTCCGCCCCTCTGTCGCTCGGTGCCATCCTGCCTGGTGTTTTGTCTCGGGGGTTTGCTGTGTGTGTATAAATGTCCTCTGTGTGCTGCAGGCAGAACATGGCCCAGGCCCATTTGGAGGCTGCGTTGGGTGGGGGTTTGAGGGAGAACCAGCCCAGCCCCTTCTGGCCTGCACACAGCACTCTGTAAATAGGTTGGTAGAATTCAGTGGAATTTTAGCCTCTAGTGTTCGAGAGCTAGAATAATAAAGTCTGTTCCTTCAAGCCTGCTATGGGTATTGTGGGGATGGTGATGGGGCCTTGGCAGGATGTCCCAGACCCTGGCCCTGCCACCCCGTGTCTCAGGCCACCGGTGGGCGGGGGGTCAAGGCACTGTTTCTTCTCCTGAGGTGTGCTTCCAGGTCAGCCGGGTCTCCCACGTCAAGATGCTGATGCAGTGGGTGATTCCGATCCTGTCCTTGGGCAGTGCTGAGACTCAAGTCAGTTACCTACACAATGGGACAGGTGAAGCTACTTTCTCATTTTCTGGGGAGCTCCCTCCTTGTAAAGAGGGGCTTGTTCGGTGGGAAAGACATGGAGGTTGAGGTCAGGAGGACTGGGCTCTTGACCCAGCTCTGTCACCACAGCCCCACCCTTGCTGCGTGGATGGTCAAAGGACTTGACAAGGTGTGCACACTGCTAAAGCAGGAGTTCTGATTAGAAAGATGTCTCCGGAAACCACGTTGGGACCAGTGCTTGCAAGCTGTTGAGGTGTTTCTGCAACAGTCCAGGCAGCTACTCGTTCAATGCTCAGTGCTTGACGCTTAGCGGCTCTGGTTGTGCTCCAGAGCTGCCTGCTCAGCTCCTCGTCTGCTCCAGCCTCTAGGACCGGTTGGTGAACTATGGCCTCATGGGCCAAACGAAACCTCAGGCAGTTTTTGTAAAGTTTCACTGGAACCCACCTAATAGAAACAAACACCTGTTGTCTCCGGCTGCTCTGCTGAGGGCAGAGTTAAAGTGTTGTAACAGAGGCCTTACGGCCCCCTCAAGCTGAAAATACTATGGCCGTTTACAGGAAGTTTGGTGACCCCTGCTCTAGGACCCCTGCTTGGCTGACCCCTTGAATAAAGGCTGAATTCAAGAGTACTTGAAAATGAGGAAATAGTGAGCATATACAATAGACGGAAGTTCAAAAGGACTCCACCCATTTAAAAAAACAAAAAGAACATTTGATGGTTCATTCAAATATGGCACACAGCTCAAATTGGTTCCATATGCTCTTGAACTAGAAACTGTTGTGTGGAGTCGGTTGGCGAGTGTGTCTTTACCTAGGACTGATCAACATTTTTCTTTTACGGACGGAACTTTTTGGTGTCCCATCTTCTACATCTTTGTCTAGCTCCAGTTGTCAAAGATTTCCCTTATATTTTCTTCTACATGTTTTATAGTCTTACCAATATTACATTTAGGTTTATGATCTACTTTGAGTTAATTTTTTTTGAAGCGAGAGGATTATGTTTTTGGTGTATTTGGTTTTGGGGGCATATGGTTATATGTTCAGTCGTTCCAGGACCATTTGTTGAAAAGACTTTGTTTTCCTCTGAATTTCTTTTGCATCTTTGTCAAGAGTCCGTTAGCCGTTTTTGTATGGGTCTATGTCTGGACTTTGTATTCTCTTCCACTGATCTGTGAGTCTCTCCTATTACCAGTACCACATCGTCAAAGTTACGGTAGCTTGTATCCATCTTAAAAATTGGTTAGTGTGACTCCTCTAACTTTATTCTGCCTTTTCAAAATTATTTTGACTTGTCCATCAATTTTGCCTCTCCATCTAAATTTTAGAAAGAGCTTATTTATACAAAAGCACCGCTGGGACTCTGATTGGAATTACATTAAATCTATAGATAAATTTGGGGAGAATTCACATATAGTGAGTCTTCTAAACTGTCACGTGTCTTGTCTCTCTGTTTATTTGCATCTGGGGCTTCCGTCAGTGGTTCATGATCTCAACATACAGAACCTGTACAAGTTTTGTTGAACTTACTGCTAAGTATTTTATTTTCTTGGAGCTACAGTAAATGGTATTGTTTTTCTAAGTTTGGTTCCCAGTTGTTCATTCCTGGTATATAGAAATACAATTGATTTTTGTGTGTTGACCTTGTGTCTTGTGATGCAACCAAAGTAATATGTAGGAGGACATTGATAGTACTAAATGTCTGTTAGATAAAAGGTGTTGAATCAAAACTTCAGCTTCCACTTTAAGAAATTAGAAAAAGAAGGGCACCTGGGTGGCTCAGTGATTAGGCGTCTGCCTTTGGCTCAGGTCATGGTCCCAGGGTCCTGAGATCAAGCCCTGCATCGGGGTCCCTGCTTGGCGGGAAGCCTGCTTCTCCCTCTCCCACTCCCCCTGCTCGTATTCCCTCTCGCTGTCTGCCAAATAAATAAATAAAATCTTAAAAAAAAAAAGAAATTAGAGAAAGAAGACCAAATAAAAGTATAAGCAAAAGAAGGGACATAACAAAGGCAGAACAGAAATCTATGACAGTGGAGAAAGAAAAATAATGGAGAAAATTTAACTAAACCAAAAGCTGAGTCTTTGAGAAGCTCAAAAAAAAAAAACAACAAAAATCATAAACCTCTAACTAGATTGATCAGGAGAAAAAAGAAACAAATGGCCATTGTCAGGAATGAAAGAGGTACAAACCAGTATAGAGTCTATAGATAGTAAAAACAGAATATTACAATTTATAATAAATTGGACAATTTAGATGAACACAAATTCCTTGGAAGATCGAAGTTATTTTAGTTCACTCAAGAAAAAAATAGACACCTAAATAGCCCTACTTATGAAAGAAATTGAATTTGTAAGAAGAAATCGAATTTAAAGGATTTGAATTTAAAATATCAATTTAAAATTCAAGAAATTGAATTTAAAATCTCACAAAGGGGGGTGCCTGGGTGGCTCAGTTGGTTGAGCATCTGCCTTTGTCATGAGTCTGGGGTCCTGGGCTCTAGCCCCATGTTGGGCTCCCTGCTCCGTGGGGAGGCTGCTTCCTCTCTCAATCCCCCCCCCACCCCAGCTCATGTTCTCTCTCTCTAATAAATAAAATCTTAAAAAATAAAATCTCACAAAGAATACTCTAGGCCTAGGTCACTTTAGTGGTAAATGCAACCACATATTCAAGAAAGACATAGTACCAATTCTACATAACCTCTTTCAGGAAATTAAAGAGGAAAGAATACTTTCCCCCTTCATCCTCCATCAATGAGGCCAACATTGCCCTGATCCCAAAACCAAACAGACACTGCAAGAAGAGAAAATTAGACACCCATCCCTCATAAACCTCAACACGAAAATTCTCAACGAAATTATAGCAAATTAAATGCAAGTTCTATAAAGAGAATAATACATTGTAAACAAATAGGGTTTTTCTCAAGAACGCAAAGTAGGTTTACCAATTGAAAGCCAACTAATGTAATTTGCCATATTAATACAGGAGGAAAATTGTGTGATTAATAGATGCAGAGAGTGCATCTGACATTCAGTGCTAATTTGTGATAAAAGCTCTGCACAAATTACAAATTTTTTTGGTATCCTATTAAACTCAGCACCTAAGCTGAAGGTATAGTGTCTACCAGGATTAATAAGTGAGTTTAGCATGGCTGTAGGAAACAAAATTAATATGAAAAATCACATGTATTTCTTTTAAGTTCAACATTTTAATTGGAAATAGTTCATATGGCCCATTTATAGATAAGCCAAGTACAATAAACAGAATGAAATACCATGAAAACATGCCCTAGATATCTGAAAAGAAAAACAAATTACAAAATAAGTACAGTGAATCCATTGTCAAACTTTTCCCCCCTAAAGTTATGTAATTGTAGTTTTTTTTTTTTAAAGATTTTATTTATTTATTTGACACAGAGAGAGAGATCACAAGTAGGCAGAGAGGCAGGCAGAGAAAAAGGGGGACGCAGGCTCCCTGCTGAGCAGAGAGCCCTATGTGCGGCTCAATCCCAGGACCCTGAGACCATGACCTGAGCCAAAGGCAGAGGCCTAACCCACTGAGCCACCCATGCGCCCCTATGTAATAGTATTTTTGCAAATACTGTTTTGTAATATAAAAACAAAATTGATAATACTCAAAACATTTACAAAATCACTTAATCACATGCATTTCTATATACTTACCTTGCAAAATCGGAAATCAATATTAAGAAACTTGGCAATTGGGGTGCCTGGGTGGCTCAGTGGTTAAGCCGCTGCCTTCGGCTCAGGTCATGATCTCAGGGTCCTGGGATCCAGCCCCGCATCGGGCTCTCTGCTCAGCAGGGAGCCTGCTTCCTTCCCCTCTCTCTGCCTGCCTCTCTGCCTACTTGTGATCTCTCTCTGTCAAATAAATTAAAAAAAAAAAAAAAGAAAGAAACTTGGCAATTTATGACGATCTCAGAAATTATCAAAATCTTAGGAATAAATTTGATGAGAGATGTGAAAGACATATATATTAAAACATTAAACATTCCTGAGAGCAGTTAATGGAGACCTAAATGGGACGTACATAATGTTCGTGGATTGGAAGCAATTTTCTTAAGATGTCAATTTCCTCCGATTTGATCATACATTTAATGCAATGCAATCTCAAAGCCCAGATAGGATTTTTGGGGGGGCAGAAGTTTATGAAAAATGTGGTTTCAAAATGTATATTTAATTGCAAAGGACCTACAATAACCAAAACATCTTTGAAAAAGAAGAACAAATTTGGAGGTATTACATACATACCTTTGAGACTCACTGTACGGTTACAGTGGTAAGAACGGTATTGGTGTTGGTGTAAGGATAGACAAATCAGTGGAACAATACGGAGTCCAGAAACAGAACTACACACATATGATCACTTGGTTTTTGACAAAAGTGGAAAGGCAATTCCGTGTGGGAAGGACAATCTTTTAACAAATTGTCTTGGGGCATTTGGATATGTTAAAAGAATCTGCAACCCTTCCTCACACCATATATCAGATTTAATTCATGATAGATCATAAGCCTAGATGTATGACTCCCCACAGCTATGTGTAGTTCTACTTCCGGACTCTGTATAGTCCCATGGATCTGAACTTGAGGAGTGTACTTGTCTCCGAATTGCAACTTGAGAATAGCAGAGGCAGGGGCCCCCTGAGGGCCTCTTATCACATGTGCCCTTGGGATCCCTGGGACTCTAACAAAACAAGTAGGATCATCTGTGAGGGATCCTCTAGCTGCTCAAACTCAGAAGCCCCGTGAGGTGTTGGGGCAGCAGCAAGGGCTGAAGTTTCAGTCAGCTCTGAAGGAATGCAGGAAAACAGATGTCAGCTTGGAAGGCTGTCGCCCCGGGGACCTTGTCGTGATGTTATTTGCATGTTTGTGATGCCACTGGCTAAAGTGGACCGCAGATGCTGTGGCCCAGAGAACGAGGTTTGAGGAGATGCAGGGAGTTACAAGCTCGGGCAGTGACGGTAGCTTCATTCGGCCAGCATTTCATCAGAGATCCCCTCAGGGCTAAAAAGGACCCAGTTTAATAGCCACGTGGGCAGCCCCCGCTTGATATAGGTGCCTACCATCTTCCCTGGATGGACAACTTGTGTGGCTCCCAATCCTCTTCCTCTTACCCCGGTACCCCTGATTATTTCAGTCACCACGCCACCCTCTCCCACCCACAGCACCCAGCCCTCACTGGGCCCACCTCTGTAGGACAACGCAGCGGGGAAGAAGAGCCTTGGCAAGAAAGCAGTTGCAGTGTTTTTATTGAGAGGAGCCAAGAAAAGGGGGCAGTGAAGTGTGTCTAGAAGATGGTGGCCCTTGAGGGAGCAGGACTGTGTCCCCACTCAGGACCAGCCTTAGGAGCTCCAGTGGGAGGCGCATTTTCTGCGGAGCTGCTGTCCTTAGGACTGGGTGCCACTGCCGCATTCACCAGCTGTATCACATTTTGCTGCGATAGACCAAGAAAAGAGACCTCGGGTAGAGAACACAACATGGCAGGAACTCATCCAGTAAACTCACTCTGTCGGGGCCAAGGACAAGGAGTTTTCATCCAGTCCCACCTAACTCCTCCTGGGGAATAGTGTAGGAGTGTGGATAATAAAGCCCCTACTGTGTGTGAGGCAAGGTGCTTGGACTTGGCTATGTTCTTCAAACACATCTGCTCCCCAAGTTGGGGGCGGGTATTATTTTCATCTTTCTCTTAAGCTCATGGAAAGTGAGACTGAAAATGTTCGTCACTTGTTCAAGGTCACATAGTGTGTGCAACGCCCTGGGCAAGTTATAGGTTTCAGTGGGGACACAAAGGTGAGGTTGGCCAGTCCTACCCACTGTGTCCTATTCCTGCCCCCAAATTACCTGGGTAAATCAAGGCAGGCTTTGGGGAGGTTCCTTGAATGGAAGCTTTAAGGATGCATTGGAGTGGGTCAGGTAGGTGAGCTGGGGAGCAGCATGTGGGTGTACAGGGGTTCTGACTTGCACAGCGGATTGGGTGAGGGATATAGGAGTGGTCCCTTACCCTCCAAGCAACCTCTGGGAGCTTTATCTGTCGGATGAATGTAAGAATAGCGCTCTCACAGCGAGAATTAAGTGAAATCCCATCACCATGCTTCCTGTAGAGCTCAGCATCAAGGACTTTGCTCATTCAGTGTTTATGGATCTGTAACCTGAGGAGCGGGGGCTCCTGCTTTCTGGTTTGGGGGTACTTCCAGGGCCTCCAGAAGGGCCATCTGTATGCAGTCAACAATTGTCACTTTTTGGCTGCTCAGCACCTGGACCCTTCTGATTTGATAGGAATCTGAACACAGGTGGGTGACAAGCCCCACTCCTCCTCCCCTCTTGGAAGCTGAGAAGTGACAGGGTCATGTTTCCTGCTCTCTGGCATAGAGTGCTTAGTTAGACACAAGGCAGGTGGCTTAGGTTTGCCAAGGGCATGCTCTCGTCCGAGACTTTCAATTTTGAGGGAATGACAAGAACATTCCCGAGCAATCATGATTACTCATCGCAGCCATGAGCATGAGAATCCAGAGCCCATGAAATCCAGTGGAGTGACCAGGAGCACTTGATGATGCCATCATCAGGGGCATGCCTAACCCTAACCCAGCCTCACTTGTCTGGTGTGTAGTAAATCTAATCCTTCCCCTTCTTTAGGATTTCCCTCTTTCTTTCTAAACAGCTTTTGGGGAATACAAATCATGTACCACAGAATTCACCCATTTTTTAGAAAGTAAGCTCTATGCCCAGGGTGGGGCTTGAGCTCACAATCCTGAGATCAAGCGTCCCAAGCTCTACTTACGGAGCCCGCCAGGTGGCTCACCATTCAGCCACTTAAACTGTAAAATTCAGTGACATTTAGTGAATTCAAAATGCTGTGCACCCCTCGGGCTACTAATACATTATATGTTCATAAAAAATAAAAAAATTTTAAAAAATAAGAAAAAATAATGCTGTGCAACCATCACCTATCTCTGGTTTCAGAATATTTTCATTGCCCCAAAAAGAAACCTCATACCTAAATCCATCTCCCCTCAAGCTCTAGCAACCACTAACTTTCTTTCTGTCTCTATGAAGTCTCCTATTCTGGATATTTCATATAAGTGGAATCAGACCCCATATGGTCTCTTGTATCCAACCTCTTTCACTTAGCATGTTTTCCAGGCTCATCCACGTCATAGCATGGCATGTGTCAGTATTTCATCTTTTTATGGAGGTATAATTGACATTTCACATGATATTAGTTTCAGGTGGACAACCTAATGATTCCATATGTGTGTGTATTGCAAAATGACCACCACAATCCAGTTAACACGTCACCATACACAGTTACAAAACTTCTTTTCTTGTGGCGAGAACTTTTAAGGTCTATTTTCTTAGCAATTTTTCAAATATGTACTAGTAGCTAGATTTGCCATGCTGTATGCTACTTCCCATGACTTATTTATTTTATAACTGAACATTTGTACCTTTGGATCCCCTTCACCTTTTCCTCCAACCCCCCACCTTTGCCTCTACAAATCTATTCTCTGTATCTTATGAGTGGTTTTTTTTTTCTTCAGATTCACAGATAAGTGAAATCATACAATATTTGTCTTTTTCTGTCTGACTTATGGCTTATTTCACTTAGCATAATGCCCTTAAGATCCATCTGTGTTGTTGCAGATGGCAAGATTTCATTCTTTTTTATGGCTGAGTAATATTCCAATTTATATATATCTATATATCTGGAACAGATAGAGAGAGAGAGAAAGAGAGAGAGAACTCTCACAATTTCTTTATCCATTCATCCATCAATGGACCCTTACGTGGATCTATATCCTGACTACTGTGAATAATCCTACAATGAACACAAGGATATAGATAATCTTTTCAAGTTAGTGGCTTTCATTTGCCTTGGATAAATAACCATAAGTGGGATCACTGTATCACATGGTGGCTATACCTGTAACATTCTGAGGAATTCCATACTGTTTTCCAGAGCACCAGTTTACATTGCTACCCACAGTGCACAAGAGTCCCCTTCTCTCTACATCCTCGCCAACACTTGTTGTTTCTTATCTTTTTGATGATAGCCATCCTAATAGGTGTGAGGCGATAAATCATTGTGGTTTTGATGAGCATTTCCCCGGTGACCAGTGTTGTTGAGTATCTTTTCATCTTTTTGGTCACCGGTATGTCTTCTTCAGGAAAAAAAAAAAAAAGTCTGTTCAGGTTTTCTGCCCATTTCTAAAGGAATTACTTTATTTTTTTGCCACTGAGCTGTAGTTTATTGTATATCCTAGATAGGAAATCTCTTATCAGATATGTGATTTGTAAATATTTCCTCCCATTCAGTAGGTTGCCTTCCGTTTTGTTAATGATTTTCCATGCTATGGGGAAGTTTTTAGTTTGGTATGGTCCCACCTGTTTATTTTTGCTTTTGTTGCCTTTGTTTTTGGAGTCAGATCCAAGGAATCATTGCCGAGGCTGGTGATTCAGGGCTGCCATAACAAAGTACTCTTACCTGGGTGGCCTAAACAACAGAAATGTCTTGTCTCCTCATTCTGGAGGCCTGAAATCTGAAATCAAGGGGTCAGTACGGCTGATTCCTTCGGAGGTTGTGAGGGGGAACCTGCTTCGTGCCTCTTTCCCAGCTTCTGGCAGCTTGCTGAGAATCCTTGGCTTGTGCTGCTCCCTTGCAATAACTGCTTTCAGTTCCCATGAAGTTCCCCTTGTGTGTGTGTATGTGTGTGTCCAATATTTTCTCCTTTTAAAAATTTCTTTTCAGTGTTCCAGAATTCATTGTATATGCACCATACCCAGTGCCCCATGCAATATGTGTCCGTCTTAATACCCACCACCAGGCTCACCCAACCCCCCCAACTCCCTCCCCTTCAAAACCCTCAGTTTGTTTCTCAGAGTCCACAGTCTCTCATGGTTTGTCTCCCCCTCCGATTTCCCCCAACTCACTTCTCCTCTCCATCTCCCCATGTCCTCCATGTTATTCCTTATGCTCTACAAGTAAGTGAAATCATATGATAATTGACTCTCTCTGCTTGACTTATTTCACTTAGCATATCTGGAAGAGAGTATGCTAAGTGAAATAAGTCAAGCAGAGAGAGTCAATTATCATATGGTTTCCCTTTAGGTCTTTTAGCTGGGCTGATAATGGAATTTACTTAAGATAGATTACCAGGAGAAAAAATAACAAACTTTTATTATATATGTGGAATAAATAACACCCAGTAATAAAATTGAGACCTAAAGGAATAACCACGGCTGACAGTTTTTATAACTTTTAAACAAAGAGACAATAAATCATTGAGGAATTTACAGGGCAAAGAAGACACCTTTGGGAGGTACAAAATGTAAAAATTCTAAACAGAATTCCACTGGGGTAGTAAAGTAGTAAAAAATAACAAGGATTCTTTCTTTCTTTTTTTTTTCCATTTAGTGTAGACCTTAGTTTAATTTATTATAAATTGAGAAAAGAAGTACATTGATGCTTATAGATATCACCCACTGATTAAAATATCATTTCTGCCACATTTACTACAATTTCATAATAGATTAGAAGGTACAACACGAATTCTTTCAATAATTCTATCATGCTTTGCTTTGAATTTGAAGAGAGCTTTATGTTTTTTAAAGCACGCAATTATGCAAGTAACTTACTTTATAACATTTAATCATATATCTATTTGAAAGTATGAAATATATAACATATTTATCTTTAAATTGACTTTGACAAATAAGATTTCCCTTTGAATTTCCATAGTTAATTAAATGCTTGAATGTACCAATGGGTAATTCTAATACTTTTTTTTTATAATTTCTTTTCAGCGTAACAGAATTCATTGTTCTTGCACCATACCCAGTGCTCCATGCAATATGTGCCCTCCTTAATACCCACCACCTTGCTCCCCCAACCTCTCACCCCCTGCCCCTTAAAAACCCTCAGATTGTTCTTCAGAGTCCATAGTCTTTCATGGTTCACCTCCCCCTCCAATTTCCCTCAACTCCCATCTCCTCTCCATATCCTATGTCCTCCATGTTATTTGTTATGCTCCACAAATAAGTGAGACCATATAATAATTGACTCTCTCTGCTTGACTTATTTCACTCAGCATAATCTCTTCCAGTCCTGTCCATGTTGCTACAAAAGTTGGGTACTCATCCTTTCTGAGGAGGCATAATACTCCATAGTGTATATGGACCACATCTTCCTTATCCATTCATCCGTTGAAGGGCATCTTGGTTCTTTCCACAGTTTGGCGACTGTGGCCATTGCTGCAATAAACATTGGGGTACAGATGGCCCTTCTTTTCACTACATCTGTATCTTTGGGGTAAATGCCCAGTAGTGCAATTGTAGGGTCATAGGGAAGCTCTATTCTTAATTTCTTGAGGAATCTCCACACTGTTCTCCAAAGTGGCTGCACCAACTTGCATTCCCACCAAGAGTGTAAGAGGGTTCCCCTTTCCCCACATCCTCTCCAACACATGTTGTTTCCTGTCTTGCTAATTTTGGCCATTCTAACTGGTGTAAGGTGGTATCTCAATGTGGTTTTGATTTGAATCTCCCTGATGGCTAGTGATGATGAACATTTTTTCATGTGTCTGATAGCCACTTGTATGTCTTCATTGGAGAAGTGTCTGTTCATATCTTCTGCCCACTTTTTGATATGATTATCTTTGTGTGTGTTGAGTTTGAGAAGTTCTTTATAGATCCTGGATATCAATCTTTTGTCTGTACGGTCATTTGCAAATATCGTCTCCCATTCCGTGGGTTGCCTCCTTGTTAAGTATTCCTTCTATAGCCTATCTTTGGTGATAAGGATGTCTTCTCTTGACACAGAGATCTTACCTTACATGGGAAGATTTTTTTCCTTCTTTCAGGGCAACAGAATATGGTCTGAGTGCCCTTATGCACTGATTGCCTCTCAAGTAACTTTTACTGAATAATCCATTGGGCACCTGGTGGCTCAATGGGTTAAGCATCTGCCTTCGGCTCAGGTTATGATCCCAGGGTCCTGGGATCAAGCCCCACATCAGGCTCCCTGCTCAGTGGGGAGCCTGCTTCTCCCTCTCCCACTCCCTCTGCTTGTGTTCCCTTTCTTGCTGTGTCTCTATCAAATATATAAATAAAATCTTTTAAAAACATCTATCAAATCATGTTTTGTACACTTCATGTATATGATAATTTTATTTAACTTCAGTAAAGCTGAAAAGAATTTTCTTTACAGAAAAAAAGAGAAAATAATCAATATGCCAAAGTGTCACATTTGGGGGAAGCTTGCCCTTGGCCCCTGCAAAATGCAAGTTCAACAAGAGGTTTGTGAGTCAATCACCCTCATATAAGAATTGGTCAGTGGGAGGACCCAGTCAAGGGATGATCAAAGAGAGACACAGTTTCCCAGGCAAGTCCAGATCAGAGATGATGAGGAATTGGCAATAGAATTGAAGAAAAGACCATTATAGATGACAGCACAAAAAGAACCATCAGCAAAAAAAAAAAAAAAAAAAAAAAGGAGCTCCAGCATGATCTGACTTGCAGTGCGTTGTGTATTTACTCTCTTGGGTACTGGAGATTATGGTGACTTGTGGGGGTCAGCGTGGCAACCAGAAACACTGAGGCTGAAATCATGTAAATGATTCCATTCAGTGGGGCAGCAAGCCCTCTCTATGTGGGGACCTAGCAATCCCACTGCACCTGAAGCTCTAGGCAATATCACTCTAAAAATTTTGTGTCCCCCTGGGGATGGAGATTTTTTGTGGTTTATGATAAAGGAAGGAATTATGAAATTTCATTTAAAAGCCAACATGGGTGGAGAAGCAATAGATGTGGAGAACGCCAAAGAGATGAAACAGATGCTTATGAGTCCTGTTCATCAGTTGGCATATAAATGAGGACAGACAATCAAGTGTTTTCCTGAGGTTTAGGGTTATGGACAGAAAGGGGTAGGGCAAATGTGGACGCTCAGCTTTCATGGAATAGGTGTAATTCCCAGGGAGGACCACAAGATGTCTCCCTTCCAGGGGAAAGGGCGTGGGCTCTGGATCCTTCTGGATAACTGCATCCACCTTGATCACCCGGACAACTGTTGATCCTTCAAGTCTCATTCGATCACCTGATACCTTGTTTAGAAACCCAGGACTGACCTTCCTGCAAACATCAGTACAGTCACTGTCTCTTGCCTCCAAGTCCTTCTCCTTGGTGAATCCTGGTGTTTACTAGAGAATTTGACAGGTGAGGAAGGAGGCAGACACAATTTTGGTATCAAAGCACTTAAGAAATGAAGCAATAGGAGGTTAGATGGTGAGAGTTGTGATTGCTTTCACAGCCTTTAAGCCCTCTGGGTCCATGGGAGATGCTCCAAGGCTATGCTTGGAAAGTTGAATGGACCGAACAGACCACCTAAATCATCACCATATTTGAACCTCAGCAAAGCAGTCAATAAATATTCTCTCCTATTCCAAGTGTGTTTGCCCAGATGAGAGTGAAAATGTTTTATTAAAGGCCCTGTTACACTTCCCTTCCAAACAAATGACTTAGTGTTGGTTTAAATCTCATTTATGTTACTAAAATGAATCTAATTTTTACAAGCTCCTCTCTGTCTCTTTAAATCACCCCACTCTGCACATCTTGAGTGGAGGGTTCTTGATATCTCCATCACCATTTTAACTGCCCCCAAGTAAGCACAGATCATGCACTCAATCATGATAAATTAATAGAATCAATTTGCAGAATCAGTTTTGCTGGTAGAAATTGGGAAGTTGCATTCTCTAACTGGGGGTGGCTCATCTCTCTACTACATCATCACTACTCATTTTTCCTAGGCATTCAATAAATTCTGATCTCTACATCGCCTACCCAGGGAATGAAACTAAAGAGGAATGGAATAAAAAAATCCCCAAGGTACTTTGAGGTCACTTGCAGAGAGGATTCCTGTTCATGGGTTGAAGGAACCCAGGCATTGCCGTGGAAGGACCTGGTCCAGAGCCCCTGTGAATGGTCTCAGTTCACCTCTTGCCCTAGAGGTCCATGTTGTTCATGTTGTTCCATTTCCAGCAGGCAATGGGACCAGGTCTTCCTCTGTTCTCACCCTGTGCAAAGTTGTGAAAGTTGACTATATCTCTAGCATGGATACTTTCTTTATCTTCATGCCATACCCCCCAAGAAGCCTCCCAGAATGTCTTCTGGTTAGGGAGTCATTTTCCATGCTCCCATAGTTCATAAAGCACTGTCCTTGCTGGGCTTCTGTGGGTTGTGGAGATCATACTTCTATGACCACTACAAGAGGTGATGTCACAAAAGGAGAAAACGTGACATCTGACTTCTTTCCACGTTTAAACTCCCAACAGTGTCTTCCACTGGAGCACCACACATGGCAGCCCTGGCAAGAGGGTCTAGGATATGTAACTCACGGGCCTTCATTTCTAGCGATACAGATATGAGTAGGACAAAACAACTCTAGAACTAAGAAAGCATAGAGCCTGTCTGGCACACAGCAATTTAATCTACAGAGCCTGGGTTTTATTTTTCAGCCTGATGGAGACGGATTGTCTACCCATAGAAAAGTTAGCAGCTGGTAAGTTTGTAGCCTAAAACATAATAAATGTGATTTATTTATTTGCATAATAATTATTTATTTGCATAATAAATAACTAACCCACCCATTAGCTTTATTGGTCAATACCTGCGTGCTAGGTAACGCTGAGATAAGAAAGGTCACTTAGGCTCTTCTGTTTCATACCCAGAGTAGCAGATCTACAATCAGAGATTTGGGGAAGATTTAAAGCTACATGTACATAAATATTAGAGCATAGTGGAGGTTAAAGAGGATCAATGCCCATAAGGCACAAATTACTTTTATTGTCCATTTCACTACAAAAGACTATTCAAGAAGAAAGGTCTTTGTGTAAGCAATGTATAAAGGTCAGCAAAGCAAATAGTCTTGAGAATCCTACAGTGCGTATGCTTCATCAGTTTCCCAACACCACACGAGTAACCTCAGGAGGTTATTTGGCTTCCTTCTTCATGCAGTGCTTCCAAAATTTAGAAACAACTTTACTCAACCTGTTGCTGATGGCCACGGGTTAACCGATTTCCTCCCTAGGCTAAAGATGGAGAAAATCTAAGTGGCATCTGAGTGTCATTTACTTAAGTGTTTGGAGAGGATTCTAACTCTCCCCACCCCCCGGTTTGGGAGGTACCTCTGATGAGGTCGTGACTTGCTGTCTTCACTTATCATACCTCAGGGATGGACCAGCACACCTGCCTGACTGTGGGGACGGTCAAGAGGACTTGTTAGCATCTGGCTTGGATTCCACAGGGCAGCTCCTCTGGAACTGCTCTTGGTAACATCAGTTACTCAGACAGAACACGTGTACTGTGACAGAGTCTGTGCAGTCTTGGTCTGGTAGCCTTGATTTCAGCTTAAAAGGAGCTTGAAATGAAAAGAGAGTCCTTGACATACAAGTGCCTTCTTCTCATGGCAGAAGAGAATTGCCAGAGTCCTACCTGGAAATCTCCTGGGCCCATGATAATGTCATATGTGCAGTGCTTTGCAGGTCATTTAAATGCAGACTGTATGTTTCCTGCATCATTGAGAAGCCTTGGCTCCTCAGTAGGCTTGTTACTTGTGATTTATTTGGTCTGTAATGTGCCTGGATTTGGGAATGACCTTGTCAGAGCTCTGGGATTAGGATATGATATGTGGTTATAATTTGATGTTTAAGCCTTTGCAAATCTGTGGGAAAATTTGTATCATAAGATGAGACTCTTTCTTATTCTATTTTTGAACAGAATTCCCACAAAGAGGCTGTATATGGAGCAAATGGAGGAACTCATCCATAATAGGTGAATCTGGGTAAACGTGAACCTGTGTTCCTGTAGGGTACATTGCATAATTCCTATAACATTGCATAATTCCTATAAATTTCTAGTTATTTTCAAAGACAAATTTAACACTTGTGTTGCTGAGGCAATGGGGTGAGGTGAATCTGGGTAAATGTGAACCTGTGTTCCTGTAGGGTACATTGCATAATTCCTATAACATTGCATAATTCCTATAACATTGCATAATTCCTATAAATTTCTAGTTATTTTCAAAGACAAATTTAACACTTGTCTTGCTGAGACAAAATGGGATGAACAAACTTCTCCCTTCTGGGGAAGGAAGGGTCAGATCATCCTGGGAGAGTACCTGATACAGCCTGGCCACGGGAGGACCCAGTGATGGTGATGGTATATGAAGTCAATGCGCAGTTAGATGAAGGGTCCTCAAACACCAGGTTGCATCTGAAATGGCATCTGGACAGGGTTCCCAGCATTATGAAATGCGCAAGGAGACCAGTGCACACAATGAGAAATGGTTATGGAAAATTCTGGAGCAAACCAAGCACTCCTGAATTTTTTTTTTAAAGATTTTATTTATTTATTTGTCAGAGAGCGAGCGAGAGTGAGCACAGGCCGACAGAGTGGCAGGCAGAGACAGAGAGAGAAGCAGGCTCCACGCCGAGCATGGAGCCCGATGTGGGACTCGATCCCAGGACGCTGGGATCATGACCTGAGCTGAAGGCAGCCGCTCAACCAACTGAGCCACCCAGGCGTCCCCTGAATTTTTTCTTCATTCTCTTCCCTATGTATGACACAGGAAGAAATTTAGACGCCATTGCACCATTGGCTTGTGAGAATAGTTGGTGAATAGGTGAAGGAAACAATCTTATATGCAATGGCTTTTTCCAAGTCATGGGCTTCTTTTCATAGTTCACAGCTTATAGTAAGACATTTGAGCATGCTTTAGGGGTATGAACATTGTGGCAGGTGATGTGTGGGAGTGGTGGATGGCTTGGTCAGCTCACACATTTCCCCTGAGGGGCCTCAGGACAAAAGTCTCAGAGGCTCAACAGTGCACAATGACAAGAGAAGTAATAATAAAACGGCTTCGAGGAGTGCGTAAGATAAGCCACAAGGATGACTTGGGTGCCATCAAAAATGCTTGCAGCTTTGGATAAAGACATCCACATTTCAATTTTTGATACTTCTTAAATCTACGATATAAAATGTTATTGATAAATAGATGTGCCCTCAAGTAGAAAGTGTAAGAGCTGAGCTTGAACCCAGTAGTTGGACCCTAAAGTTGGGCCCTTACACACTGCTCACATTGCTCAATGAGCGAATACATTCTACCTTGAAAGACCCAGCACTTTAGAATTCAACACACAGTGTAAAATTGCCCGGTGAGGATTCTGATGTGGGCTGGACTGGATTTGTAAAATAATTTGAGAAGAGTGGACCTTCTTACTGTTCTAAGACTTCCTTCAGGACCAAAGTGTGTACCTTTATTTTTTCAGATTCCTTTTTATATCTGTAAGTAAAACTCATGATTTCATCCTAAAAGTTTTGCCTATCTCCATATATTCCAACATAGTTTTGTTGCTGCTATCGTTCTGTTGCCAATGACATCTTTTTTTCCCCCATGATGTCATGAATGGTCACAGGAGGTTTATAGGAAAGTGATTGATGTTTATGTGTTGATCTTATATTCTGCTACATAGTGAACTTTTATCACCTCTCATACCTTTTTTTTTAGTATATTATCTTAAATTTTCCTGACAGTTCATCAACTATCTATATGCGGTAACAATTCCATTGCTTCATATATTTCTGATTGCTTTCTTGCTGGAAGGCAATATTTTTAACAAGACATTTCTCTTTTTTAAATAGCCTTTATGGTTTTAGAGAAGTGAGTTTCACAGAAAAATCGAGCAGAGCATACAGAGTCTTGGTGGGCTCCTCACCTCCACAGGGGCACAGCTTCCTCCACCATCAAGAGGCCACCCCTGATGGTACATTTGTTACAATTGGTGAACTTATACTGACATATACTTATCACTCGAGGTCAGTAATTTGCATTAGATTTCACTCAGGTTGTACATTTGATGGGTTATAACAGATACATAATGACAGGTATCTAGCATCAGAGTCTCATACAGAATAGTGTCCACGCCTGCAAATCCTCTGTACTCTGCATACTCCTTATCCTTTCTTCCCCAGCTCACAGAAAGCATGACTATTTTACTGTATCCATAATTTTGCCTTTCCAGGATGTCTTAGGATTGTAATCATACATTAGAGCTCTTTAGGCAGGCTTCTCTTATTTAGTAGTATTTACGTAAGGTTCTTCCATGCCTTATCATACCTTACAGCTTATCATTAAGGGATCAATTCCATAGAATTATAGAACTCTACTACACTGTCTGGAGGTACCACAGTTTCTTTATCCACTGACCTGCTGAAGGACATCTTGATTGCTTCCAAATTTGGGCAACTATAAGTGAAATTGCCATGAACATCATGTGCAGAGTTTGAGTAGACATGCCTTCAGCTCCTTTGCGTATAGACCAAGAAAAGCAACTGCTGGATTGCACAGCTCTTTCCAGCTCTTGGCTAGTGTGGATAATGCTGCTGTAAACATGGGAATGCAAATATCTGTTTGAGACTCTGCTGTCATTGCTTTTGCCCAGGTACCAAGAGGTGAACTCGATTGATCGTATTAATTTTCTTTTTAATTTTTGGAGGGAACTCCAGGCTTTTTCCCTCAGAAGCTGCACCCTTTTAGACCCCCACCAAATGCACAAGGGTTCCTATTGCTCCACATCCCTGCCAGCACTTGCTATTTCTTTTCATTTTTCCCCAGTAGCTGTCAAAATGGGTGTGAAAAATCTGTGTGATTTTGACACGAGATTTGAAACCCAGCACGACAGCACTAGTGCAAATAAACCTGGATGTGTCTTTCTCCATGCATCACTCTGCCCCCACATCCCGCAGAATACAAGGGAAGTGTTCCTTGATTTAGCCTGTCCTGTCTCTCCAGTCCCAAAGCCTTCCCTCTGCCACCAGACACTGTTGCAGGTAGTATATGTTTCAGGGTAAGCTACGTGCCTGATACTCCCAAGTTACGTGGTTTATGCCATCTCTTCTCCCCCACGCTTTTACCTCAGGATCCCTCCTCAGCCATTTCTTTCTTTTTTTTTTATTTGTTTATTTACAGCATAACAGTGTTCATTGCTTTGGCATCACACCCAGTGCTCCATGCAGTACGTGCCCTCCCTATTACCCACCACCTGGTTCCTCGACCTCCCACACCCCCGCCCCTTCAAAACCCTCTGGTTGTTTTTCAGAGTCCATAGTCTCTCATGGTTCATCTCCCCTTCCAGTTTCCCTCAACTCCTTCTCCTCTCCATCTCCCCATGTCCACTGTGTTCTTTGTTATGCTCCACAAATAAGTGAGACCATATAATACTTGACTCTCTCTGCTTGACTTATTTAGCTCGGCATAATCTCTTCCAGTCCCGTCCATGTTGCTACAAAAGTTGGGTATTCATCCTTTCTGATGGAGGCATAATACTCCATTGTGTGTATGTACCACATCTTCTTATCCATTCATCCGTTGAAGGGCATCTTGGTTCTTTCCACAGTTTGGCGACCATGGCCATTGCTGCAATAAACATTGGGGTACAGATGGCTCTTCTTTTCACTACATCTGTATCTTTGGGGTAAATACCCAGCAGTGCAATTGCAGGGTTATAGGGAAGCTCTATTCTTAATTTCTTCCTCAGCCATTTCTCTTCTCTTTCTTTTCTTGTAAATTATGTTCAGGTAGCCAACATATAACACGTCATTAGTTTTTGAGTGTTCAATGATTCATTCGTTGCGTATAATACCCAGGGCTCACTAGCCATTTTTTCAAGTCAGAATTCTGTATACCCTTCAGTGGTTCTCCCATAGACTCCCCTGGATAACCAGACTGACATCCTAATGCCTTTAGTAAGAATTTCCCATGCCTCCCCTCTGCTTCCAAGAGCAGGCTAGTCATACTTGAGGAGAGGTAGAAGAAAAGCCCCTTTGGGGAACTCTATTGCTTGGACCTCACTGACTACGAAGGTGTGACTGTGCCAGTGGACAAGCAAAACTAGTGAGGAGTTTCTTTTCTCCATGTAGAACCTGATTTGATTTGAAATATCTTCAGATATTTTTTTACAATACTAGCTTAGGATAAGAAATTAGTAGTTGGGTAGGTAGCCTTCCCCTTGGCATTTTCTTTTCTTGGGATGCCAAAACCACTCATGTCTCTCATTGGGGTCACCATGCTATTAATATTTCTCCCTCACCTGCCCAAAGGGAAACTTGGGCATAGCAGGTATCACTTCATCCCACAGATACACTCCAGCCAAGTTTAGTGGTTTGTTGGTTCATATTCATTCATTTATTCCAAGAATATATGCTTTTCCTCTCCTGTGTGCCAGGCACTATGCTAAGTAAAGAGGAGCAAAACCAGAGGTTACCCCTGTAGCTCAGAAGCTAATGTCCAGGGGTGGGGGGCTTCAATAAATTAATTGACTGTACAATTGTAAAACTACAACCTCAGTGTTTGCTACAAAGGAGAGCTAAAGGTGCCAGCAATGTCTGTGAACAGGAAATTTGACCATGCTATTGGGGACTATGACTCCAATGGATGGCATGAGCCCTGAGAGAGGAATGGAGGGCTGGAAGCCAGGCCCATGACCTGACCACATGTTTATTTGGGCAGTACAAGGGAGGCTCTCTAGGTATAAATGGAGGATCCTGAGTTCAGCTCCTAGTAGACCACCTTTCACTAAAGCTGAAAACTCAGAGCAAAATAAACCATGAGGCTATCCTTGAGTGTCCTGCTGGTTACTCTGGCTCTTTACTCCTATGAGGGTATCATTTCTCATCAGTTGGAAACATCCCTTCTTTGAAGCAGGTGAACTGAAGTGGCTTTCTTCTTTTTCCTCTCCTTGTGAGCTAGCCTCCCACCCCCCACTCCCAACTCCAGGGCTAATTTTGTGAGTTCCCAACACCCTGGAAGTTGTACAGCAAATTATTGCAGGCAAATTTTAAGAGTTTTTCCACTGAAGCCTCTCTCCTTATCTGTGATCTGGGCTTCAGAAGCGAGAGGACATAAGATTTAGGTGTGAATCATTTCTCTGTCACTCTCCAGTGCTTTGACCTTGAACAAAATTCTTAATCATTCCAAGTCTCTTCTCCTCCTTGGGTTTGACAGATACCACAAGAGTAACTGTAGCAAGGAGTGAGATAGCTATGCCAAGAGGCCAGCTTTGGCTATCAAGCCAACTTCTAGCAGTTCCCAGATATTCTCCTTCCCCGAGTTTTTCAGGTGGCAGTTGAGTTCACAGCTTTTAGCTCTTGGATTCAGTCTCAAAAATGTTACAGCTGGAGAGTTTTGGGAAGAGTTCTAACTTCCAGAAGATCCATTGTTGTCTGAGTCTTTTTTAAAAAAGATTTTATTTATTTATTTGACAGACAGAGATCATAATTAGGCAGAGAGGCAGGCAGAGAGAGAGGAAGGGAAGCAGGCTCCCTGCTGAACAGAGAGCCCGATGTGGGGCTCGATCCCAGGACCCTGGGATCATGACCTGAGCCGAAGGCAGAGGCTTTAACCCACTGAGCCACCCAGGCACCCCTTGTCTGAGTCTTTTAATAATAAATCTTCAAGGTGGCCCTGAGAATAAGCAGCGCTCACTCCATCTGCTAGTGAGTGTATCTCGCTGTATCTATCTGTGAGTAATTGTAATTGCTATGAGTAATTGTAATAGAATTAGTACTTTCATAAGGGTAGGATTTTTGTTTGTCTAGATAAATTCTTGTCATTCATTCAATAATATTTTTGCATGTCTTCTTATCCTTGTTACTGACCCTAGTTTTCTACAGTTGTTCTATCTCATCTGACTTTCTAAATGTCCTCATCTTTCCCCCATTTTCCTTTGATTTGAATCTCTCATATCCCTTTCACAGTCTGACATATGATCAGGGGTCAGATGAAGCCTGGTAGGATACTTCGAGACTACAGCATGATTACAAAGACTTCAAGGGTTCGAGAATCTGCACTAGGAAAGCTGGTCTCTTCAGGTCTCCACACAGTTCCAGTGGGTCCAGACAGCCCAGCCCCTACCTCTCACCCTCTCCAGGGGATTCTGCAGGAATAAAAGAGCCAGTTGTAACTTTGTGTGTTTGTAACTTCAAATGTTTTTGAACTGATTACCTGGGGGATCATGTTTGTGTGTGTGTGTTTAGCTTTTCAACCATATCTGCCACCAGTGACACAACTTTATTCTTTAGTCTCAAACTGTCATCTTCCATCACATAGAGAGTGCGACTTCTCTTCTCTTCTCCCACTTCTCTGCACTCTGGAAAGATCTCACTCTACTATTTACTTAAAAATTGATTACTCAAATCTCTCTTCCTCTGATATCCAAGACAAAACAAAGGTGTCACTGGGTTCAGGCAAAGCTTAATTGTTTGAAACATAAAAAAAGTAATTTTTAGCAAACCAGGAAAGTCTTGTTAAAAAGGAGATGTGCTTTAAAAAGGATTAAAAACTGGGGGCACCTGGGTGGCTCGGTGGGTTAAAGCCTCTGCCTTTGGCTTGGGTTATGATCCCAGGATTCTGGGATCATGCCCCACATCGGGCTCTCTGCTCAGGGGGGAGCCTGCTTCCCCCTCTCTCTCTGCCTGCCTCTCTGCCTACTTGTGATCTGTCAAATAAATAAATAAATAAAATCTTTAAAAAAATAAAAAATTAAAAAAATTTTTTTTAAAAATCTTAAAAAACAAAACAAAACAAAAAACTGAACCAGCGATCAGCAAGCCTATATCCTAGGCTTGCTCTGATTGCTCTGTGAAATGAGGAATTCACAGCTTCCATAGTCAGGCATTGTCCTTGGCACTATAATGGGATGAGATCCTAAAATCCTTAGGGTTCCTGTCTAATTATAACATTAGGGAGCCAAGGGGAAAATGTGATTTTCCTTGTATTGATTGTATTCCTTTTTCTTCTCCAGCCAATGCCACAGTCTGTCCAGACTTTGTAAATATTTCGAAGGGCTTCCTCTTTCAAGATGCAGCTAGCTTCAAGACTACCGTTCAGGGAAAATATAACCCACCTCAAGGAGTCATTGAGGACTATCTGGAAGTGAAGAAATGAGTGGATCAGATCTCAGCAGGGAACAGAAAAAGATTGGGAGAGGCATTGGTAATTCATTCCTTCTTTGTGCATCAAAGCTTCTGCTTGTAGAGAAGCCAGTAAGGGAGTCACGATGCGGTTCTGTCAAGGGCATAGGGGGTAGAGGTCCCTGCTTCCTTGCTCACCCCTGATAGGGTGAAAGGTGGCCACAGGCATCAAGTTACCCATAGTGTCCTGAGGAAGGGAAAAACTGGGGCCCCAAGCAGGGGTGTTGTAGGATCAAAGCAAGGCTTTGTTCTTGCCTGGGAGCTTTCCTAGGGCGAGTTCCCCCTTCTGAGTGGACACCATCACAGCAGAATCCCATGAGGGTGTTGGGAGTAATGAATGGGGAGACAGCTGGAAAGGAGGGAGCCCAGCCCTCTGTCAGCAGGGAGGGCAGCTGCCTGGGCATTCTGCCAGCTTCTGCTGAGCCAAGATATAGCCCTCAGACCTCAGTCGACTTCACCACTCCCTGCCTACAGCTCTCTCCCTTATCATCCTCCTGTCCAGAGACCCTCCTTCCTCTTATCTCCTGTAGTCACATGTGAGGGTGAAACACTTAAATTACATCTTTGTCTAGAAATAAGATACTTACTTAAAGGTGGCTCTCAGTCCATGCACCGCTGGATTTAGGTCATAAGATTCAGTCATAAAGGCCCATAGGGGGCTGGGTTTTCAGTGCTGAGAAGACATGTGCCATCTGGTTGAATTTCTACATGTGAACCTGGGACTCTTCTGAAAGCAGCATCCCAAAGTCCCCTCCCATCCCTATTCTAGTCTCTCATACCTGTATCCTCGCTGCAGTGAAAAATTAGAGTCCATCCCCCTGGGATAGCAAGAAAAAAAAATCCTGGGCTTCTCCCTCTTCCATTAGAAACCTGAGTCTTACTCTTGGGACACCTCAGGCTTTATTTGCCAGACTATGAAAATGGATTTTGCCTGACTTGCATCGTTGGCTGTCATTGTGTTAGGTGTATTTACTTAACCATCCTCCCTGGTTTGCTGTCTTGTGCCCATTCTACTTGCCTTTTGTTGGTTGAAACTTCTTGTTTCAACAAGAAGACAACTTCTTGTAAATGACAATCTGGGTTAAAGCGTCGTCCCCAGGAGAAGCATGACTGACCTTCTCTCTCTTTCCTTATCTATTTCAGGGGAAAATTGTGTTGTCTTGTACATAGCAAATCATATATACAAGTATCTCTGTCTACCCGTACTCTGTCTTCTGGAAAATGTAAAGATCTCAACATCTTGCTTCAATAAATCAATTTCACTGCACTTCTTTATTGTCTTATTATTATCCCACAGTCTCTGGCCTTGAGTTGGGATGTTCTTTGTCATGAAGTGGCCACTGGGTATTGTCAATAGTAAATTTTGGAAATCCAATATTCAGTTACCCATAGCCGCCTGAGGAGCAGGGACCACAGGAGGAAATATTTGTGCAAGAATCATCCTGTTTCACTCTATAGATTTCCCATTCACAGGGTCACAAGTGAAAATGAAGTTTCAGGGTGATGTGCAATTAAAACGTTCCTGTGATGGTTTTGTATGACACAGCCAATCTGTCTAGGCAGTCGTGTGGTTCCCATGAGCAGCATCATTAGTATTTTGTCCCAGTCACAACATTTTTTTATTAGTTTAAATGCATTTTATTTTTAGATAACCTACATGACATGTTTTTTTTTTCTTAAAAACAATGCCTCCACTCCAAATAAATCAGGGTCAAAAGAAATGAACAGCTAGAGATGACATCAGTGCCATTTGTCTAAGTCCCAGTGTTGTGTGGATGGAGAGCAGCAGCCAGTCACGACAACAGGCGACACATGCGAAGTAATGGCCAGATGCATGAACACTTCTCTATTTCTAAACCATCCTTAAAGAAAATCATATACGGGGTCCCACCTTCCTCACAGTAGGCCAGCAGAGCAATCATGCCATCTGGATGCGTGTTTTCACCAATAAAGAACTGGTAATTTTTTTTTCCATTTTATTTATTTTTTCAGCGTAACAGTATTCATTCTTTTTGCACAACACCCAGTGCTCCATGCAAAACGTGCCCTCCCCATTACCCACCACCTGTTCCCCCAACCTCCCACCCCTGACCCTTCAAAACCCTCAGGTTGTTTTTCAGAGTCCATAGTCTCTTATGGTTCGCCTCCCCTTCCAAATTTTTTTTTTTAATAAACATATAATGTATTTTTATCCCCAGGGGTACAGGTCTGTGAATCGCCAGGTTTACACACTTCACAGCACTCACGATAGCACATACCCTCCCCAATGTCCATAGCCCCCTCCCCCTCTCCCAATCCCACCTCCCCCCAGCAACCCCCAAGAACTGGTAATTTTTTTAATTTAATTTTTTTATTTGTTTATTTACAGCATAACAGTGTTCATTGTTTTTGCACCACACCCAGTCCTCCATGCAGTACGTGCCCTCCCTATTACCCACCACCTGGTTCCTCAACCTCCCATCCCCACCTCCGCCCCTTCAAAACCCTCTGGTTGTTTTTCAGAGTCCATAGTCTCTCATGGTTCATCTCCCCTTCCAGTTTCCCTCAACTCCCTCTCCTCTCCATCTCCCCATGTCCACCGTGAAGAACTAGTAATTTTTGAAATCAGCAAGGATATGCTTGATTTGTTCTGCAGCCCCTGTCATAAAAGGCTTTCTTCTTTCTGGCCTCTGTTCTTCAAGATTGCCTTTGATGGATTTTATGCAATCTGTGATGTACTTCTTGTACATCACACTTGGTTCTCACACCTCGCTCTGGCTTCAATCCTATGAATTGCCCAGTGTCATTTGTTTTCTACCTACCTCTCAAAGCTAGTGAACCTCTAGGGTTCACCCTTCAGTTAAATCATTTTGACTCTGCACATGCACATGCTCCCTGACCTCTAGAACATTCATCAACACCTCAGGGTAATGTTTTCTCCCTCACATTCTCCTGAGAGCTCCAGAAAGAGCATCCAGGTGCCCTCTGGAAAACTCTATTCAGGCCTCCATTGTTATTTCAAGAGAAATGTAGGAAACTCCACACTGCCTGCCTGTAACTTACTCTTTCTTCCATGAGCCTCCCATTTTGGCTAATGCCCCAACCCATGAGGCACCCAATGCAGACCATTTGGAAGAGTTTCCATTGGCTGCTCCAAAACACTACCACCATACACTTAGTGGCTTACACCAATTGTTTTTTCAAAGTTTGGATGACAGAGGTCCAAAATATGTAACACTTTGCAGAAGTCATTGTGTCAGGAGGGCCGGCTCCCTCTGAAAAGTTGAGGTGAGAATCTATTCATGGCTGCTTCCAACCTTAATGGCTGGAAACCATCACTCCTTGTCTTGTGTCCCATCACTCTGATCTCTGCCTTCTCCCATCACACTGCCTTTTGTTTTTCTTTATTTATCAATTTCCCTCTATCTCCTTCATATAAAATGTATGGGGTTGCATTTAGAGGACAATCCCCCCAAATCAGGATAATCTGCCCATATCAGAATCTAGATCTAGATCTACAGAATCAGATCGTATCTACAAAGTCCTTTTCTTACCACGAAGGGGAACATGGCAAGTAGCAGGGATTGAGATGTGGGTATCTTTGGGGAGTTTTAAAAGTTTACTACATTTACCTTGCCCCTGACATCCAGCAATTCACTGAGTTCTGCCACCTCTGCTCCCACAGCCTCACTTCTGAGTTTCCCCTCCTTGTTGGGGTCCGTTATCAAAGGAACGAGACTGAGACAAAGTGAAAGTTATGCAAAGCTTTATTCTATGCCAAGCATTAGAAGTTAGACTGACTGGCCAGGAGAATGAGACTGAGACAAAGTTAAGGTTATGTGAAGCTTTATTCTATGCCAAGCATTAGAAGTCAGACTGACTGGTCAGGGCTGCCTCTGAAGAGAGCAACCCCCTCCTGATCTCACAGGCTGGTTTTATAGGGCATAACTGCAGACCCAAGGTACGTGACTTCTATTGTTAAGGCATTTACTCCCAGAATCGATACCCGGAACCATACCAGGAACTACTGGGGCGTTTATTCCCAGAATGAAGTCCATGGATGTAAACAACAATATGGCTACCGAGGCAATATGGAGTCGCTCTGGCTAAGCAGGCCCTATTAGTTAAACAGGTTTTAACATTAAATTGGCCCTAACATTCCCCCCTTTTCTTTGGAGATTAGTCAATTCTTTGACTCTTCAGCCAGTTCTTGAGGGTGAAAACAGGCTGACCTGAGGTGCCATTAACCTTGAGTGTTGTTTCATCGGCTGTTTTTCTGATTTTCTAGTGGGCTGTTTTGGGCCGATGTGGTGTCCCCTGGCTGCTGCTAGGTAGGAACAGGGTTAAAAGTGACCAAGTTATGAAACCCTTTTGAGTCTTAGTTTTAGTCCACAGCTAGTGGGGTCCTCCGGCAGTGACTCCCATTTCTGGGGGTGTCCTTGTTTTCGGTTCATTTGCTATGACACGCATGAATCCAGGCCCTGATGCCTTCTACTTTTACTGCCATGGGGGTGGTCAGGATGACAGTGAATGGTCCCTTTCAGCAAGGTTCAAAGTTTTTCATTTGGTGGCAATGTATCCAAACCAAGTCTCCGGATTGGTAAGGATGTGGTCTTATTTCCATCTCTGTCTCAGTGTAGGCAGCTCGGATCCCTGTGTGGGTTCTTTTTAAGATGGACTGTAGCACCTGCAGTGACTGGAGTACAGACTGATCAGTCATTTCTGTTAGGGCAACCTCTTATAGCTGTGGGCAGAGTGGAGCGGGGTCTCCTGAACATTATTTACCTTGTTTAAGTAGGGTGTACATCGCGCTCTAAGGAGGGCGAAGGGAAGGAGATCCACCCATCCATCATCAGTTTCCAGAATTAACTTTGTCAAGGTCTCTTTAAGAGTCCAGTTCGTTCTTTCTATTTGTCCGGAGCTCTGGGGCCGGTAGGCACAGTGTAGTTTCCAATTAGTGCCCATGGCCTTGACCAATGCCTATGAGACTGAATTCACAAATGCAGGGCCGTTGTCTGACCCAATTGCGAGAGGCAACCCAAACCTAGGAATTATTTCCTGTAGTAGCTTTTTGGCTACCATTCCTGCCATTTCATGTTTGGCAGAAAAAGCCTCTACACAGCCTGAAAAATATATCCACAAAAACTAACATATACTTGTGTCCATACTTTCCCTGTTTCATCTCTGTAAAATCTACTTCCCAATAAATTCCTGGTTCCCTTCCTCTTTCTCTTTTTTCTTCCCATCCTAGTTCCTCCTGCATTTACCGCCTGACATTAAGCACAACTATCAATCATATCCTGAGCCATACGCCCTAACTTAGAAACCTGGAACTGTTTACCCATGAGCTCCTTAAGCTTGTATGTCCCTACATGAATGCCCTGATGTATTTGGCTTACTGATTTTTTTTTCCTAGTCTTCGAGGAAGAATTAACTCTCCTGCTCTAGTCTTAGTCCAATCCCCTTTGTAGTCTAATTTAGTCCATTTTTGTAAATGTTTTAAACCTTTCTCTGAATAATCTGGTTTTTCTGGTAGGTCTGGAGCCATGAGTGTAACCAGTTCTTGAGCTGTTTCCCTGGCTGCTTGCTTTGCTGTTCGATCTGCTAATTGGTTTCCTTTGGAAACAAGATCAGTCCCCTTTTGGTGTCCCGGGCAATGCATAACGGCCACCTCTTTTGGGTCCCAAATAGCCTAGAGGAGAGCCAATATTTCTTTTCTGTTTTTAATTTCTTTTCCTTCTGCTGTTAATAGGCCCCTTTCTTTATAAATAGCCCCACATATATGGAGAGTAGCAAAGGTGTACCTGCTGTCCGTGTAGATGCTGGCGGTTTTACCTTTGGCCATCTGCAGTGCCTTGGTGAGTGCAATCAGCTCTGCTTTTTGCACCGAGGTTCCGTGTGGCAGGGCTGCCTTCCACAGCTCCTGTTCAGGAGGAACCACCGCAGCCCCTGCATACCTCTTTCCATCGATCATGTAGCTACTCCCATCTGTGAACAGAGTCATCTCCACATCCGGGAAGGGAGTGTCTCTGAGGTCAGGCCTTATTCCTGTGATCTGGGTTAGGACCTCCCCACAGTCATGTGGGTGGTTAGCCAACTTTTCTGGCAGCAATGTGGCTGGATTTAGCACTGCCAGGGGCCTGAAAATCACTTTTGGCTCATTGAGGAGGAGGGCTTGATACCCTGTCACTCAGGCATTTGTCTGGTGGGGTCCAGAGGAGGCCTTCCATAGCGTGAGTAGTGGTCAAGATGAGATTTTGACGTAAAGTTAATTTACTGCATCCTTCACCATGAGGGCCATGGCAGCAATTATGCGGAGGCAAGGGGGGAACCCAGCCGCTACTGGATCTAGTCTTTTTGCTAGGATAGGCTACTGACCTTTGCGAAGGCCCCAGAGTCTGAGTCAAAACCCCTTTGGCCACCCCTGCCTTTTCATCTACATACAAGTGGAAGGGCTTGGTAACATCTGGGATGGCCAGTACTGGGGCACTCAGTAAGGCTGTTTGTAATTTTTGAAATGCTCCTTCTGCCTCAGCTGTCCACTCTACCATAGTGAATCCTCCCTTAATCAGTTCGTAGAGGGGTTGGGCAATCTCCGTGAACCGCGGTATCCACAGTCTGCAGTAGCCCACTGTCCCAAGAAACTCCCTCACTTGTTGGGGCATGTTTCCTGGACTCAGAAAGTGAATGCATTCCGTCGTGGAGAGCAAAGCCTAAATAAGTGGCATGGCTCTGACAAAGCTATGCTTTCTTTGCTGACACCGGATACCTTTTTTCCTGCAGAGTCTGTAAGAGAGTTTTCATCCCCCTGCAAGCATGACTTATAGTCCCCAGCGGCTATTAGCAAGTCATCAACATACTGTAACAGGGTGACTCCCGGGTTGGAGGTTCTGTACTCATGGAAATCCTCATGTAGTGTCTCATCGAAGATGGTGGGTGAATTTTTGAATCCTTGGGGAAGTCTTGTCCAGGTGAGCTGGCCCTGGAACACTTCCTGTGGGTCAGACCACTCAAAAGCAAAGAGGGGTTGAGACTCCCTTGCCAAAGATATGCAGAAAAATGCATCCTTGAGATCTAAGATGGCATACACAGTTCTTTTGGGGCCTAGGAGGGAAAGTAGGATATAGGGATTGGGCACCGTTGGGTGGATATCTTCAACCCATTTGTTAACTTCCCGCAAGTCCTGAATGGGTCGGTACTCCCCAGTTTCAGCCTTTTTGACAGGCAGCGAAGGTGTGTTCCATGGAGACTTGCAAGGAACTAGGATCCCGTCTCCTCAGAGGCAGTTAATGTGTTTTCTGATCCCTTCCTTTGCTTCCCAGGGGAGGCAGTACTGCCGGACTGGAACAGCCATAGCTGTTGCTTTTAACTGTACCACTACTGGAGGATGTCCCTTGGCCAGGCCAGGAGGCCTCCCTTCTGCCCAGACTTCGGGAAACTCGACCTGTAGGGTTTGGAGAAGGCTTCACTCCCTTATCTCCTCTGGTTTTGAGACTGGCTCCGAAAGGAGATGTTCATCTACTGCTGCCACAAGCATCTGCACAGTGCATTGTCCCAAAGTCACAGTCATGTCTCCTTCCGAGAACTGAATGCCAGCCTGTAGATTGTGGAGGAGATCTCTTCCCACCAAGTTATACGGGGTATTAGGGAGGACCAAGAATTGATGTTTGACTACTCCTGAGGCCAAATTTAAAGTCCTTTCTGTTGTCCATTTCTGTCTTTCTGTGCCATTTGCCCCTTGTACCCAGACTTCCTCTCCAGATAGTTTTCCCAGAGGCTTTAGTAATGATGAAAATTGGGCTCCCGTGTCCACCAAAAAAATCAACTGATTTCCCCTCCACCTCAATTTTTTTTTTCCCATCTCTGATTTTTTTTTTAATTTATTTATTTTTATTTGTTTATTTACAGCATAACAGTGTTCATTGTTTTGGCATCACACCCAGTGCTCCATGCAGTACGTGCCCTCCCTATTACCCACCACCTGGTTCCTCAACCTCCCACCCCACCCCACCCCCTCCCACCGCCCCTTCATAACCCTCTGGTTGTTTTTCAGAGTCCATAGTCTCTCATGGTTCATCTCCCCTTCCAGTTTCCATCAACTCCCTCTCCTCTCCATCTCCCCATGTCCTCCATGTTATTTGTTATGCTCCGCAAATAAGTGAGACCATATGATACTTGACTCTCTCTGCTTGACTTATTTCGCTCAGCATAATTTCTTCCAGTCCTGTCCATGTTGCTACAAAAGTTGGGTATTCGTCCTTTCTGATGGAGGCATAATACTCCATTGTGTATATGGACCACATCTTCCTTATCCATTCATCCGTTGAAGGGCATCTTGGTTCTTTCCACAGTTTGGCGACCGTAGCCATTGCTGCAATAAACATTGGGGTACAAATGGCCCTTCTTTTCACTACATCTGTATCTTTGGGGTAAATACCCAGCAGTGCAATTGCAGGGTCATAGGGAAGCTCTATTTTTAATTTCTTCAGGAATCTCCACACTGTTCTCCAAAGTGGCTGCACTAACTTGCATTCCCACCAACAGTGTAAGAGGGTTCCCCTTTCTCCACATCCTCTCCAGCACACGTTGTTTCCTGTCTTGCTAATTTTGGCCATTCTAACTGGTGTTAGGTGGTATCTCAATGTTGTTTTAATTTGAATCTCCCTGATGGCTAGTGATGATGAACATTTTTTCATGTGTCTGATAGCCATTTGTATGCCCTCCACCTCAATTTTAACCCGAGGTTCGGGGAGGGGCTCCGAACCATGGCCCCTTCAGTCTTTGGTGGCCAGCATTGCCATTTTCTTCTTAGGGCACTCTCCGGCTCAGGGTCCTTTTTCCTTGCAGTAAGCACACTGATCTGAATCTAAACCTTCCCACCTGCTTTCTCTGTGTTTAGGCTTTTCTTTCCATTGACCATCTCCTACTTGCCTTTTTCTTTTTCATTGACCCCCCCCCTTTTTTTGGTCTCCTTCCCACCTCATGTAATGCCCAAAACTTTAACTATTTTTTTTAGTCTGTTTTTCATCTTCTTGTGTATTCCTATTGTTAAACACCTTTTCTGCTATTCCCACTAACTCAGTCAGATTCTTCCCTTCAAATTCTTAAATTTTCTGAAGTTTCTTCCTTATATCTGGGGCTGACTGACTGGCAAAGGCAAGATTTACTGCCCTCTGATTTTAACATTTACTTGAATGGATCACCAATATAGTTTAGCCATGACACAGGGCTTTAGTCTTCCCTCCTTAAATACTATGTCTCATTTGAACAGAAACATTTTACAGGAAAAGATTTATTCGTCTTTTTTTCCTTCTTGTGAATAAATCCATATCTTTCTTATGTGTCTCCTACTTTTTTACATATAGGGTTATTTCCCTTACTTCCATCAGTCTTAGTTACAGTTAGCAGAATTTTCTATTCTTAGAAACATTTCAGTTTCTAGTGATGGTTAAGTATTAACCAATTGTGAATAGTTACAACAGAATTCTTAGAAGACAAATTTATGAATCAGTTAAGCACAAAACATGTTTACCAACAGATTCCAAAAGCACAAACCTAGTTCCAGCAACCAATACTTTAGCATTTTATCTCATTTGGTTAAGACCTAGATGTCCATAATTTAATTCTATTTGTCATCCAACCAAAACTTTAAAGTTTCAGGTTACCAAAGACTTTGAAAGTTACTTTAACAATTACACATTAAAACTTTGACACAGACAATTAACCATCAGTTGTTATTTTTTTGTTAACAGATTTTAACAAATAGCATGAAATTATTTGACCTTCAGTAAACTTTGATTGAAGTTTCATGCTTACTGCTATTAACTTTAAAGACATGTCTATCTTAATTAAACCAACAAACTTAACTTAGTTCAAATACTGATTTACGTTTCACCTGGACCCACTGCACTTTTAATGTTTACCTGAGACATGGGTGGAAAGACCTGGAGTGGGAGGTGTTAGGTCCAGGGTCTGCTCTTCTTGCTCCTTGACAGTGAAGAGGGAAGGATACATGGTGCAGGAAGCACCGAGGATGGTCTAGAGGCCAGTTATACAGGCCACACCCAAGTTGGTGCAGAAACAGAAGGGGGAATGCTGCCAGAAGGCAGAGAAAGGATTCCCAGTTTTAGAGAGTTTTCCTGGGTAAACCTTGTCATCCCACTGGGTGGTTTTTACCTTGAAAATCCTTGAAATACTGGAGAACAAGACTTAGGGGTATCATAGGTCCCATACTCTCTGCTTGTCCCATTTCTTTAACCATAACAACACAACCGACAACAAAAAGACAAGACAAGGACAACTGCAGACCAGACCCAGCAGCCCTTCCTCAACCAGATATCAAGTCTAAGGGTGTGCAAGATATAATCCCAACTCAAAAACATAACCTGCCACTGGTGGGGATATTTTTTCGGTCCCCTGACCACCTAGGGGGACTCAAACCTCCTGACCTCCTAGGGAGACTCGAACCCCCTGGCAGGTCCCCTGACCGCCTAGGGGGACTTGAACCCCTTGGCATGTCCCTTGACTGCCTGGGGGACTTGAACCCCCTGGCAATCTCCCAGTGGAGGGATGGGGCATCCCCGCATCCACTCCAGCCCTGGGGAGCAATGCTGCGTCCAGCTTCTCCCCGGTGGGCTATATCCTGGAGCTCTGCAACCAGACAGACCATATCCTGCAGGATAAAATCTCGAGATCTTACCTCCAGAGGCTTTTCCAGAAATTCTGATGCTGACTCAGTTCTCGTCCTTTAATCCTGGACGAGTCCCCAGAATGTTGGGATCCGTTATCAAAGGAACAAGACTGAGACAAAGTGAAAGTTATGCAAAGCCTTATTCTATGCCAAGCATTAGAAGTTAGACTGACTGGCCAGGAGAATGAGACTGAGACAAAGTTAAAGTTATGTGAAGCTTTATTCTATGCCAAGCATTAGAAGTCAGACTGACCGGCCAGGGCTGCCTTGGAAGAGAGCGACCCCCTCCTGATCTCACAGGCTGGTTTTATAGGGCATAACCGCAGACCCAAGGTACGTGACTTCTATTGTTAAGGCATTTACTCCCAGAATTGATACCCGGAAGCATACCAGGAACTACTGGGGCGTTTATTCCCAGAATGAAGTCCATAGATGTAAACAACAATATGGCTACCTAGGCAATATGGAGTTGCTCTGGCTAAGCAGGCCCTAATAGTTAAACAGGTTTTAACATTAAATTGGCCCTAACACTCCTGTCATCTCCACAGCCATCTCACACCAGTCCCATCCTGCCTGGTTTGGGTCAAAGTCTACTACATATTTCCCTGGGCTCTTTCTTCCTGCAATACATCTTCTTCATCAATGCCAAAGTGACCTTCCTATTGAACTGTGAATCTGATCTCACTCCTAGAAGCATTAACTAATAAGGTTATATGTTCCCAAGCCTTTTGAGTAGGAGGGATTTTCAATTTGTAATCCCAACTCTGATATTATAGATAGTAATTGATACTGCCTCATGACTGAGACATAGAAGTAGCAGCTATCTACTTTTATCAATTTATAAAATAAGCTTTTATAATAAATGTGTATTTTTAACTCTTCAGGAAATATGTACACTCGAATTGGTCCCCTTTTGTGAAGTACATTCTGTATTCAGCCTATGTACTCTGCTCAATGAATACGAGGATCATGGAGCTCTTGCAAACTCTGAGAAACCTAGACTGGGAACACCACTGGGAGGATTGAGGCCCACCATTTGCATTGCACACAAGGGCATCTGTGGCTGCATCCCTGGGCACCACTTAGCCTCTATCCCTGAGCACCCAGGACCCTGTGCTCAGCCATACTTGTCTACATACCATTCACTTATGTATCGTGCTGAGTCACATCATTGTACCAGGGTAGGTGGGGGGTTCTCTTTACCTCTATACCCTCCCTGAATAGGACATCCTACAACGTCATCTGTAAGGTGAATTTCCTATCTCCTTCTTTGTGAAGGTCTTTCAAAGTTACACACCCTAAAACAAATCTTTTTACAAAGACACACATTTCACCCTCAACAACATGCACACAGATATTCAGTTTTACAATCACACACAGACAAACTTCAAAATACACAATATCATACTCACACAAAGACACACAAACACACACACACACATCCTTCTGTTATCACTTTGCCTTTCTGTGATAGAATAGTCATATCAAAGTGTTGTTTTGGATAAATTAATAATATAGAACAATAAATTTTATCAATCACTATTATCATTTCTAAAATACTAAGCATTTACATTCACTGAGCACTCTTACAGACTAGTCATTATCCCAGAAGGTTTACATGTTCAGGATCACTTAGTCCCTGGTAGTTGCCAGGAAGGTAAAAGGTTCTTACAGATCACGACTCTGTGCCCAGGGACCTCTCTTCCAATGGCTTCTCCTTGCATCTGTCTTACTCTCTAGTACAAGGTCAACACTCTGAATGCAAAGCTCTGCTTTTCCCATGGTTTATTTCAAGCAAATCTTCAAAGGTTCTCCACATCCTAGGATATGAAGTCTAATGTCTCCAATCTGATATTAGCATATTCAGGCTTGTAATGATCAAAACCTCACATTGATTCAAACTTAAGATGCTTTCTTTCTCTCCTTTACTACTAATTTTCCTTTCCTGGATACTAACTGTAGTTTCTGACAGAGTTATGACCTAAAATGAGGAGAGACAAAAAGACAAGGAAGTTCTTAACTGATTCATATTCTTTTGCAACTAGTCCAGGTTTTTTGAGTTAGGCAGCTCTTTCTCCTCTGTATCCTTTCATGAGTCTTCAGAAAGCCCAGATTACCAAGATCCCTTCATCACCTCATGACTTAAAAACATTCAGGATAAAACAAAGAGCTCTGGGGTAAATAAAAATCTAATCACTTGTGAAAAATAATTATGAGTTGGAAGAAAAAGCAAAATCATGGCACAAAAGTAGTGTATCTATAGTGGAAAGGATTAAGAGTACAAATATGAGAGAAAAGAAAAGCATGTTAAAACATCAATCAATCCATGACACCCAACTAATATGATTCCAGAATGAGACAGATCATGGTGGGAAGGAAATTATCAAAGAGATAATACAAGAAAATTTCCTGGAAATGAAGAAACCAGAATTTTATATATCACTCACTCCTCACAACAAAACACATTTCTGTGATTCCTTTGAGCATCACTCAGAAGAAAAGTGATTCTTTTAGGAGGAAACACTAGGTCTTATCCAAAGATGAGGAATAAAAATCAGTTCAATGCAAGACTGGAAGATACAAGAGTTAGACTAAAAATTCAGAGGTTTTGAACTCTAAGTGTATATGAATGGACTTCTTTATGAAGTCAAATATCATTTAAGCATGAAGATAAATGGAAATTTTGAGAGTACAACTCTTCAAGTGTTTTATCTCCAGTGAGCTGTTCCTCAGAAGATATGGGAGGATATGATTTATTAAAAAAAAAAAAAGGAGTAGCCGAGGAAAGAGGAAGGATAAGGCATGGAAACCAGTCAACTCAGGATATAACATTGGTTTTTATGGATGAATCAGTAGAGAAGAGTTTATTTCATTTTCATTTTATTTTATTTAAATTCAATTAAGTAACATACAATGTATCATTAGTTTCACAGGTAGAGGTCAGTGATTCATCATCTTATATAATATATAATTGTCTATAATATGCAGTGCTCATGACATCTCGTCCTCCTTAATTTCCATCACCCAGTTACCTCATACCCCAGCGCCCCCCCCCATAGCAACCCTCAGTTTGTTTCCTATGATCAAGAGTCTCTTATGGATTGTCTCCCTCTGTGGTTTCGTCTTATTTTATTTTTTCCTCTCTTCCCCTATGATCCTCTGCCTTGCTTAAGTTCCACATATGAGTGAGATCATATGATAATCGTCCTTTCCTGATTGACTAAATTCACTAAACATAATAGTGATTGACTAATTCACTAGGCATAATACCCTCTAGTTCTATCCATGTTGATATAATTGGCAATATTTCATGCGTTTTGATGGCTGAGTAGTATTCTACTCAGTTGTCTTCCAACTTTCATTGTGTGTATGTTGTCTTCCAACTTTCCATTGTGTGTATGGAACCTAGAGAGTAAGATATTTTCTTTATCCATTCATCTGTCAGTGGACATCTAGCCTCTTTCCATAGTTTGGCTATTGTGGACTTTGCTGCTATAAACATTGGGGTGCAGATGTCCCCTTCAGACCACTACATTTGTATCTGTGGAGTAAATATCCAGTAACACAATTGCTCAGTTGTGCAGGGTAAGCTCTATTTACAACTTTTTGAGGAACCTCCATACTCTTCCAGAGTGGCTATATCAGCTTGCATTCTCACCAACAGTATAAGAGGGTTCCCTTTCTCCACATCCTCTCCAACATCTTTCCTTTCCTGACATGTTAATTTTAGCCATTCTGACTGGTGTGAGGTGGTTTCTTATTGGAGAAATGTCTGTTCATGTCTTTTGCCCATTTCTTTATTGGACTATTTGTTCTTTGGGTGTTGAGTTTGATATGTTCTCTATAGATTTTGGATACCAGCTTTCTATATGATAAGACATTTGCAAATATCTTCTCCCATTCTGTGATTGTCCTTTGGTTTTTCGACTGCTTCCTTTGCTGTGAAAAGGCCTTTTATCTTGATGAAGTTCCAATAGTTCATTTTTGCCTTTGTTTCCCTCACCTTTGGAGACATGTCTAACAAGAAGTGGCTGCAGCTGAGGTCACAGAGATTGCTGCCTGTGTTCTTCTCTAAGAGTTTGATGGATTCCTGTCTCACATTGAGGTCTTTCATCCATTCTGAGTCAATTTTTGTGTATGGTGTAAGGAAATTGTCTAGATTCATTCTTCTGCATGTGGCTCTCCAATTTTCCCAACACCATTTATTGAAGAGACTCTATTTTTTCCATTGGATAGTCTTTTCTTCATTGTCAAAGATTAGTTGATCATAGAGTTGAAGCTCCATCTTGGGTTCTCTATTCTGTTCCACTTATCTATGTGTCCATTTATGTGCCAGTAACATACCATCTTGATGATTACAGCTTTGTAATAGAGCTTGAAGTCCAGAATTGTGATGTTCCCAATTTTGATTTTCTTTTCCAACATTCTTTTGGCTATTCGGGGTCTTTTCTTGTTCCATACAAATTTTAGGATAATGTGTGAAAAAACTTGATGGTATTTCAATAGGGAATGCACTGAATGTATAGATTTCTCTAAGTAGCATGGAAATTTTAACAATTTTTTTCTTCCAATCCATGAGAATGTACTTTTTTTCCATTTCTTTATGTCTACCTCAATTTCTTTCATGAATGTTCTATAGTTTTCTGAGTATAGATCCTTTTCCTCTTTGGTTATGTTTGTTCCTAGGTATCTTATGGTTTTGGATGCTTTTGTAAAAGGGATCAACTCCTTAATTTCCCTTTCTTCTGTCTCATTGTTAGTATATAGGAATGCAACTGACTTCTGTGCTTTGATTTTATAGCCTGTGTGAGTTCTAGCAATTTTGGGGTCTTTTGGGTTTTCCACAGAGGGTATCATGTCCAGCAATTTTGGAGTCTTTTGAGTTTCCCACAAAGGGTATCATATCCTCTGCAAAGAGTGTGAGTTTGACCTCTTATTTGCTGATTTGGATGTCTTTTATTTCTTTTTGTTTGATTGCTGAGCCTAGGACTTCTAATACTATGTTGAATAACAGTGGTGATGGACATCCCTGTCATGTTCCTGAAATTAGGGGAAAAGCTCTCATTTTTTTCCTTTGAGAATGATATTCACTGTGGGATTTTATGATATTTAGATATGTTCCCTCTATTCCTACACTTGTGAGAGTTTCAATCAAGAAAAAATGCTGTACTTTCTCAAATGCTTTTTCTGCATCCATTGGGAGGATCATATGGTTATTTTCCTTTCTTTTATTAATGAAGTATATCACATTGATTAGTGGATGTTGAACCATGCTTGCATCCCAGAAATAAATCCCTATGTTCATGGTGAATAATCCTTTCAATATACTGTTGGATTCTATTGGCTATTATATTGGTGAAAATTTTTGCATTCATGTTCATCAGGGATATTGGTCTGTAATTCTCCTTTTTGGTGGGGTCTTTTTCTGGTTTTGGGATCAAGGTAATGCTGGCCTCATACTAAGAGTTTGGAAGTTTTCCTTCTATTTCAATTTTTTGAAGCAGCTTCAGAAGAATAGGTATTAGTTCTTCTTTAAAAGTTTGGTAGAATTCCCATAGGGAGCCATTTGGCTCTGGACTCTTTTTTGTTGGGAGATTTTTGATTTGTGCTTCAGTTTCCATGCTGGTTATGGGTCTGTTAAAGTTTTCCATTTCTTCCTGTTGCAATTTTGGTAGTTTATACTTTTCTAGGAATGCATCCATTTCTTCTAGATTGCCTAATTTGTTAGCATGTAGTTGTTCATAATATGTGCTTATAACTGTATTTCTTCAGTGTTGGTTGTAGTCTCTCCTCTTTCATTCATGATTTTATTTATTTGGGTCCTTTCTCTTTTCTTTTTGATAAGTCTGACCAGGGGTTTTTTGATCTCAGTAATTCTTTCCAAAAAGAATTAGCTCCTACTTTTGTTGATCTGTTCTACTGTTCTTTTTGGTTTCTATTTCATTGATTTCTGCTCTTACCTATCTTAATTCTCTTCTCCTGCTGACTTCAGACTTTATTTGGTGTTTTTTCTCAAGCTCCTTTAGGTGTAGGGGTAGGTATTTTATTTGAGACCTTTATTGTTTCTTAAGAAAGGCTTGTATTGCTATATAATTCCCTCTTAGGATTGCCTTTGCTGCATCCCAAATGTTTAACAGTTGTGTTTTCAAATTCATTTATTTCCATGAATTTTTTAAATTAATTTATTTCTTTTCAGCATAGCAGTACTCATTGTTTTTGCACCACACCCAGTGCTCCATGCAATATGTGCCCTCTCTATTACCGTCCACCTGGTTCCCCAACCTCCCACCCCCCACCCCTTCAAAACCCTCAGGTTGTTTTTCAGAGTCCCTCATGGTTCATCTCCTCTTCCAATTTCCCACAACTCCCTTCTCCTCTCCATCTCCCCATGTCCTCCATGTTCTTTGTTATGCTCCACAAATAAGGGAAACCATATGATACTTGACTCTCTCTGCTTGACTTACTTCGCTCAGATTAATCTCTTTTTTTTAATTTTTAAAAATTTTTTGTTTATTTTCAGCATAACAGTGTTCATTGTTTTTGCACCACACCCAGTACTCCATGCAGTACGTGCCCTCCCTATTACTCACCACCTGATTCCTCAAACTCCCACCCCCCCCCGCCCCTTCAAAACCCTCTGGTTGTTTTTCAGAGTCCATAGTCTCTCATGGTTCATCTCCCCTTCCAGTTTCCCTCAACTCCCTCTCCTCTCCATATCCCCAGGTCCTCCGTGTTCTTTGTTATGCTCCACAAATAAGTGAGACCATATGATACATGACTCTCTCTGCTTGACTTATTTCGCTCAGCATAATCTCTTCCAGTCCCGTCCATGTTGCTACAAAAGTTGGGTATTCATCCTTTCTGATGGAGGCATAATATTCCATCGTGTATATGGACCATATCTTCCTTATCCATTCATCCGTTGAAGGGCATCTTGGTTCTTTCCACAGTTTGGCGACCATGGCCATTGCTACAATAAACATTGGGGTACAGATGGCTCTTCTTTTCACTACATCTGTATCTTTGGGGTAAATACCCAGCAGTGCAATTGCAGGGTCATAGGGAAGCTCTATTCTTAATTTCTTCAGGAATCTCCACATTGTTCTCCAAAGTGACTGCACCAACTTGCATTCCCACCAACAGTGTAAGAGGGTTCCCCTTTCTCCACAACCTCTCCAACACACGTTGTTTCCTGTCTTGCTAATTTTGGCTATTCTAACTGGTGTCAGATGGTATCTCAATGTGGTTTTAATTTGAATCTCCCTGATGGCTAGTGATGATGAACATTTTTTCATGTGTCTGATAGCCATTTGTATGTCCTCATTGGAGAAGTGTCTGTTCATATCTTCTGCCCATTTTTTGATATGATTATCTGTTTTGTGTGTGTTGAGTTTGAGGAGTTCTTTAAAGATGCTGGATATCAACCTTTTGTCTGTACTGTCATTTGCAAATATCTTCTCCCATTCCGTGGGTTGCCTCCTTGTTTTGTTGACTGTTTCCTTTGCTGTGCAGATGCTTCAAAGTATCAGGATAGAGGGAACATTCCTGAACTTCATAAAATCTATCTATGAAAGACCCACAGCAAATATCATCCTCAATAGGAAAAAGCTTGCAGCCTTCCCGTTGAGATCAGGAACACGACAAGGATGCCTACTCTCACCACTCTTGTTCAACATAGTATTAGAAGTCCTAGCAGCAGCAATCAGACAACAAAGAGAAATAAAAGGTATCCAAATTGGCAATAAAGAAGTCAAACTCTCTCTCTTCACAGATGACATGATTCTTTATATGGAAAACCCCAAAGACTCCACCCCCAAACTACTAGAACTCATATAGCAATTCAGTAACGTGGCAGGATACAAAGTCAATGTACAGAAATCAGTGGCTTTCTTATTCACTAACAATGAAAATACAGAAAGGCAAATTAGAGAATTGATTCCATTTACTATAGCACCAAGAACCATAAGATACCTGGGAATAAACCTAACCAAAGAGGTAAAGGATCTGTACTCAAGGAACTACAGAACACTCATGAAAGAAATTGAAGAAGACACAAAAAGATGGAAGACCGTTCCATGTTCTTGGACCGGAAGAATAAACATTGTTAAAATGTCTATACTGCCTAGAGCAATCTATACTTTTAATGCCATTCCGGTCAAAATTCCACTGGTATTTTTCAAAGAGCTGGAGCAAAGAATCCTAAAATTTGTATGGAATCAGAAGAGGCCCCGAATTGCTAAGGAAATGTTGAAAAACAAAAACAAAACTGGCAGCAACGCATTACCTGATTTCAAGCTTTACTACAAAGCTGTGATCACCAAGACAGTGTGGTACTGGCATAAAAACAGACACATAGACCAGTGGAACAGAGTGGAGAGCCCAGATATGGACCCTCAACTCTATGGTCAAATAATCTTTGACAAAACAGGAAAGAATATACAATGGAAAAAAGACAGTCTCTTCAATAAATGGTGCTGGGAAAACTGGACAGCTTTATGTAGAAGAATGAAACTTGACCATTCTCTTACACTGTACACAAAGATAAACTCGAAATGGATAGAAGACCTCAACGTGAGACAGGAATCCATCAGAATCCTAGAGGAGAACATAGGCAGTAACCTCTTTGATAGCAGCCACACAACTTCTTTCAAGATATGTCTCCAAAGGCCAAGGAAACAAAAGCGAAAATGAACTTTTGGGACTTCATCAAGATCACAAGCTTCTGCACAGCAAAGGAAACAGTCAACAAAACAAGGAGGCAACCCACAGAATGGGAGAAGATATTTCCATGAATTTTTTAAATTATTCTTTAATTTCTGGTTGCCCATTCATTCCTTAGTAAGATGCTCTTTAGCCTCCATGTATTTGATTTCTTTCCAGCTTTCCTCTTATGGTTGTGCTCCAGTTTCAAAACATTCTGGTCTGAAAATATGTAAGGAATGATCTCAATCTTTTGGTACCAGTTGAAACCTGATTTGTGACCCAGGATGTGATCTATTCTGGAGAATGTTTCATGGGCACTCTAGAAGAATGTATATTCTGTTGCTTTAGGATGGAATGTTATGAATGTATCTGTGAAGTCCATCTGGTCCAGTGTGTCATTCAACGCCCTTATTTCCTGGTTGACCTTCTGCTTAGATGATCATTGATGTGAGGGGTGTGTTAAATTTCCCTACTATTATGGTATTATTACTGTTGTGTTTCTTTAATTTTGTTATTAATTGGCTTATATAATTGGTGCTTCCATGTTAGGGGCATAAATATTTACAATTGTTAGATCTTTTCTTGGATAAACCCTTTAATTATGATGTAGTGTCTCTCCTCATCTCTTATTACACTCTTTGGTTTAATGTCTAATTTTTCTGATATAAGGATTGCCACCCCGCTTTCTTTTGATGTCCATTAGCATGGTAAATTGTTTTCCACCACCTCACTTTGAATCTGGAGGTGTCTTTGGGTCTAAAATGAGTTTCTTGCAGAGAGACTATCGATGGGTCTTGCTTTTTTTTTTTTTTAAAGATTTTGTTTATTTATTTGACAGACGGAGATCACAGGTAGGCAGAGAAGCAGGCGGAGAAGCAGGCAGAGAGAGAGGAGGAAGCAGGTTCCCTGCTGAGAAGAGAGCCCAATGTGGGGCTCCATCCCAGGACTCTGGGATCATGACCTGAGCTGAAGGCAGAGGCTTTAACCCACTGAGCCACTCAAGTGCCCCTGGGTCTTGCTTTTTAATCCAATCTGATACCCTGTGTCTTTTGACTAGAGCATTTAATCCATTTCCATTTAGAGTAACTATTGAAAGATAGGAATTTAGTGTCATTACATTGCCTATAAAATAACTATTTTTGTATATTGCCTCTGTTCATTTCTGGTCTATGTTACTTTTGGGCTCTCACTTCACTTAAAGGATATCTTTTAATAGTTCTTGTAGGGTGGTTTAGTGATTACAAATTCTTTTAGTTTCTCTTTGTCCTGGAAGATTTTTCCTTTCTCCTATTTTGAATGACATCTTAGCTGGATAAAATACTTTGGCTGCATATTTTTTCTCATTTAGCACCCTGAATATATGATGCCAGTCCTATCTGGTCTGGTCTTTCAGGTCTCTGTGGCTACGTCTGCTTCCAGTGAAATGTTTCTACCCTTGTAGGTACAGAACTCTTGTCCTTAACCACTTTCAGGATTTTCTCTTTGTCCCTGAAATATTTAAGTTTCACTATTACATATTGGGGTGTTGACCTATTTTTATAAATTTTGGGGGAGTTCTCTGTGCCTTGTGGACTTGAATGCCTGTTTCCTTCCCCAGATTAAGGAGGTTCTCCACTATAACTTTTTCCAGTATACCTTCTGCCCCCATCCCCCACTCTTCATCCTCTTCCTCTGGGATCCCAATTATTCTAATATTGTTTCTTTTTATGTTATCACTTATCTCTTGAATTCTCCCCTCATGATCCAGTAGTTGTTTATCTCTCTTTTTCTCAGCTACTTTAGTCTTCTTCATTTGTCTATATCACTTAGTCTCTCTTCTGCCTCATTATCCTAAGGGTTAGAGCCTCCATTTTTTATGGCATCTCATTAAGCCTTTTTTATTTTGACTTGATTAGATTTTAGTTCTTTTATTTCTCCAGAAAGGGATTCTCTCGTGTCTTCTGTGCTTTTTTCAAGCTCAGCCAGTATCTTTATAATCATTAATCTGAACTCTTGCTCCCACATCTTACTTATATCCATACTGATTAGGTCCTTGGCAGTCAGTACTGCCTCTTTTTACTTTTTGAGGTTTTTCCATCTTGTCCTTCCATCAGAGAAGAATAGGTGGATGAGAGAACAAAAATAGTAGAATGGCAACAAATACCACAGAGAGACATATACTAAACAAATATGAAGAGACTCAAAACTTAAAAAAAAAGAGAGAGAGAGAGTACAATCAGACAGGTGAACAGAATAGAGCAATACACTGCATACAGTGTGTATTTTAGACTGTTTGTTAGAAAAGTAGATCTTAAAATTGTAAAGAAAGAAAAACATATATGTACAAAAATAAATACAGTGGAAGGACAGAATGTAACTGTATAAATGAAAATTAAAGACAAAAAAGAAGGAGAATAAACAGGTGAACAGAACACAACAATACACTATATCCTAAGTGTATTTTAGTCAGTTTTTTAGAAGAAACTACATCTGAAAATTGTAAAGAAAGAAAAACACAGGAGCGCCTGAGTGGCTCATAGGTGGGTTAGAGCCTCTGCCTTCAGCTCGGATCATAGTCTCAGGATCCTGAGATCAAACCCTGCATCGGGCTCTCTGCTCAGCAGGGCCTCTCTCTCTCTCTCTCTCCCTGCCTCTCTGCCTACTGTGATCTCTGTCTGTCAAATAAATAAATAAAATCTTTAAAAAAAGAAAGAAAAACATATATATACAAAATAAAATTAAATACATTGAAAGGATACAATGTAACTTTAAAGATGAAAATTATAAAAAAATTAATTTAATTTAAAAAATTTAAAAAGATTTTATTTATTTATTAATCAGACAGAGAGAAAGAGAGAATATAAGCAGGGGTGAGGCAGGTAGAGGGAGAATCAGGCTCCCCACTGAGCAGGGAGCTTGATGAGGGACTTTATCCCAGGACCCTGAGATCATGACTGGAGCTGAGGGCAGATGCTTAACCTACTGAGACATGCAGGCATCCCAAAAAAGATTTAAAAAAAAACAAAACAAAACCAAAAAAAGGGGGAGAGAGAGAGAATATGATCAGACAGATGAGAACAGAGCCATACTCTAAACTTTGGGTGTATTTGATATCTTTGTTAGAATAAGCTGCATTCCAAAATTGTAAAGAAAGAAAAACTATATATGTATTAAATATAATAAATATAATATATATATATACAAAAATAAAATCAAATACAGTGAAAGGATAGAATGTAACTGTAAAAATGAAAATTAAAGAAGGTTTAAAAAGAGTTGATAAAATAAGAAATTGGTTGAAATAGGAAAGAGAAAAAATTAAAAATTGAAAGTCTAAAGAATCATGGGAAAACCCCCACAAATTCTACATACTATTTTCCCATAGCGCTGGAGATTGCAGCTCTGTGTGATAGGTAAACTTGGTCTTAGCCAAATGTCTTTGCTGATCTTCTGGGGGAGGGGCCGGTTTCACTGGCTTTCAAGTGTCTTTGCCTCAGGGGAATTGCAATGCCCTTGCAGGGAACCAGGCTAAGTAAGCTGCTCCAGATTGCTATATGTGGCACTTTTTTTTTTTAAGGATTTAGGATGAATTTTTATTAAACTACAATTATTTCAGTTCCAGATTTGAAAACAGATTTTGAAAATTCACACTTTCTTTTTTTTATTAATTATTTTTATTAACATATAATGTATTATTTGCCCAGGAGTACAGGTCTGTGTAAATTCAAACTTTCATCCAAAACTGGACTATCTGTAATTTTTCTTCTTTTAAGTTTAATTTTATTTTTTCAGTGTTCCAAGATTCATTGTTTATGCACCAAACCCAGTGCTCCATGCAATACATGCCTTCCTTAATACCCATCACCAGGCTCACCCACCCCCCCAACCTCCCCTCCAAAACCCTCAGTTTGATTTTCAGAGTTCACAGTCTCTCATGGTCCATCTCCCTCTCCCATTTCCCCCAAATCACTTCTCTCCTTCTCCCAATATCCTCCATGTTATTCCTTATGCTCCATAAGTATGTAGCTTTTGTTCCCTGAAGGCTTTCCAAGCTGCTTTAGAAGATGAAAATGAAAATGGCAGCCTCCCAATCTCTAGTCCCAGAACCAAAGACTGAGGCCCCACTCCTCAGTGTGCCCTTGGGGAAAAGCAGTCAGTCACTCCTGTCTCCCTGGTCTCCGTCTAAACTCCATGCTCACTGAGCCTGTGACCCACCATTTATATCTCAGACATGCAACCCCAATTCATGTCTTCAAACCCTTTAGACTCCTGGGTTGAACACCCATGCAGCTCCTCCTGGGGGAGAGAGGGACGTTCTCACTTGTTCTGCCACTTACTGGTCCCCTGCTTGGAGAACAGTCACCGGACTGCACTATGGTTCACAACATATGGCAACCCTGAGCTGAAAGCTCACTCCTGGGCTTACAAGTTGCAGCTGGCTTCCCTGCCTGATGCTTAGGAAGTCAGTGCATTCATACACCCCCAGGCTTCCTGTAACCCTGGGGATCCTGAGACCACATTGTCCCACCTAGGATTCTACCCAGCTTTGCCACATGATTGCTTTTCAAGCAGTGATGTCCCTCACCAAAGCAGAATTCTGAAAGTTTGGTTTTGCTCTTCTTTGGTCTATCACTTTCCAGGTAACCACCTTACTGAGCTTCCCTCCCCCTGCAGTCTATCTTCCCATTTATCCTCTTACATTCACATCTCCACACCTCCTACCTAGCAGAAAGTGGTCACTTTTCTATTTGTAGAGTTGCAGCTATTCTTTTTTTAGATCTCCAATTGAATATATAGAATTTGTGGGTGTGGGGCGTTTCCCCATGATTCTTTAGACTTCCAATTTTATTTAATTTTTCTCTTTCCTATTTCAAGTGACACAGAAGCCCAACTCCTGCTGGCATCTGTCTGTACTGGGGCTCTACCCATTGTCTACTGAGTGGGAGCCTATCTAGCACTGCTGATCTTTCACCACAAGGGCCAAAGCTTGTAGGGGTTTCTCTAGCACTGAGTTTCTCACCCAAGGATTTATTGACGTTTGTAGTTGAAAAAGTCTTTTTTGAGTAGAGATCCTGAGCATCGCAGATTGTTTAGAAGCATCCAGGTCTCGACCCCCTTGATGCCAATAGCACAACACATACCTTGGGGCACACCCAAACATCTCCAGACATTGACAAGTGTCCACAGGGATGGGTGGAAGGAGAGAGTCAGTCTCCTTCAGTAGAAAATCCTTGTTCTCAGAGTGCAAATACGTTATATCAGTTCTTCCATATGCAACTTGTAATGTGCCTGAGAACCATAGATTCACAACTATCAAAAAATAATGGTGTATGGGGCGCCTGGGTGGCTCACTCGTTACATGTCTGCCTTCAGCTCAGGTCATGATACCAGCAATCTGGGATCGAGCCCTGCATCAGGTTCTCTGTTCCACGGGAAGCCTGCTTCTCCCTCTTCTGCTTCCTTTGCTTGTATTCCCTCTCTTGCCGTCTCTCTCTCTCTCTCTGTCAAATAAATAAATAAAATCCTTAAAAAAACCCAATGGTGTATGGTATGGTGACTAACATAACATAAACTAACAAACAAACAACTGTGCATACTTATCATTACCAAGAAAAGGTGGGCATGGAGTAGAGGGGAAATTACTAAATCAATATAGAAGATAATGGTATATGGGGCACCTGGGTGGCTCAGTGGTTAAAACCTCTGCCTTCAGCTCAGGTCGTGATCTCAGGGTCCTGAGATTGAGCCCCACATCAGGCTCTCTGCTCAGCAGGGAGCCTGCTTCCCCCACTCTCTCTGCCTGCCTCTCTGCCTACTTGTGATCTCTCTCTGTCTCTCTGTCAAATAAATAAATAAGATCTTAAAAAAAAAGAAGATAATGGTATAGATATTTAATCAACCATATGAACTGTCACATGTCTATGGGGATTAAATACCTAACACTCATTTCTTGGTAATGTCATGTTGTATAATGTTTACAGTTTTGGTGAATGAGCCAAGGAAAACTCACTGGAGGCAACACCTGGTCCTGGCTTGGCTTCCAAATCCGGCTTGTGGCCCCAAGTCATCAGATGCATCTTAATGCAACTTAATCAAAGTTACATTGGGTCAAGGTAATGGTTACTTTTGGGGAACAGGAAGACTGAGGTGGCCAAGTCAATAAATGGCATGGGCTCCCACTTTCTCCTACCTCATGCACCCGCTCCCTATTGTGACACCAGAGTCCTCATCCAGGAACATAAGCAAGGTGTTTACACCACAATGAAGGCTGGTGACTGGTTTTAGTGGGGGGTTTGAGCTCTGACTTCAGTAAAGATTCTAATTTAAATGCACTTCTCTTAATAGAGCTAATGTAAAACATAATATAATCAGTGAAGTCTCTGTACAAATTCAAAATCTGTTCTAAAAAACAGTTACACAGCAATTAATTAAACACCTATTGTATCATTGCAATCACACAAAGATCAGAATGCACAGGCAGTACCCTGTAGGAGCATAACAGGGAGGAAGGGCCATAGGATCAGGATCCTAGAGATGTCAGGAGAGAGCTGCACACAGAAAGGCAAGGAGTCTTGGCAAGGGTTATCCCTAGAGATTTGGACTCAGGAAAGGGCACAAGAAGAGGGCTGTCTTCGATGTGAAACTGGGAAGGAATAAGGAATTTCAACACAGTAGGACAGAGGCAAGGACAGTGGTGAGGGGAGTCCACAGGAAGCAAAGGCCTTGGCAGAAACCTGGGGGGTACACAGAAATCATCCTGGAACTCGCTGGGCAGTTGTGTGAGTTGAGATCAAAAGAATCCTTTTGAGCCATAAGGTGAAAATCTGTGAGGGTCAAACTAAGGAGGAAAATAGTGTTGAAAGCTGTTTCTTAGCCAGAATTACCCTGGCTAATGTAGGGGCGGGCCAGGCCAGCTAGAGGAGATGGTCAATCAGTGGGGCATACATAAATTTACTGAGGTGAGTTGCAATCCCATTGGCCACCTCTGTGTGGGCCGGGCTCAACCACCTCTATAAAGGCTGGGCTGTGAGGCTGCAAGGGTGGGTAGTAGCAGGAAGAGTTATGGTAGCCAGTATCAGGAGCCATTGGGAGCCATGAGGGTAGTGGTAGTGTCGGGGTTGTGGAGAGTGACAGTACCCTTTTCATCATCAGGAGCGGCATTGCTGGGAGCCTCGCCACTCTAAGCAGCGGCGCCACCAGGAGTGGCCTCGCCCCGGGGAGCAGCCTCGCTGCCACGAGCAGCGGCGCCACTGGGAGCAGCCTCGTCAGGAGCCAGTGGTGCAGCCTCATCAGCAGCAGCATTGCTGGAGCCTCATCTGCAGCGGCGCTGCACGAGTGGCCTCGCCACCCGAGCAGCGGCGCTGTCACTAGACTGTCGGGGAGCGGCCTCGTCCCGGGGAGTGGCCCCGTACGGAGCGGCCTGTGGTACAGTGAGGGTGAGGCAGGGAGCCTCCAGGAGGGACCCCAGGGCAAGGAGGCAGTGGCCCCCACCAAGGCTCAGGTGCCTACTGGTCAGTTTGATTTCTAATGCATGGGGCTCGGGCACCTACTGGTCAGTTTCGTTTCTGATGCATGGCGCGAAATAAAGCTTTGCTTGACTTTTGCTTTGTGTCAGTCTCGTTCCTTTGATCATGGACCCTAACACTGGGGGCTCGTCCAGGATCAAACAATGAGAACTGAGCCAGCATCAGAATTTCTGGAAAAAGCCTCTATTGAGATCTTGTCTGTCTGTCTGGTTGCAGAGCTCCAGCGTAGAGCCCACCAGGGAGAAGCTGGATGCGGCCATGCTCCCAAGGGCTGGAGTGGATGCGGGGACACCCCATCCCTCTGCTGGTAGATCAACAGGGGGTTCAAGTCCCCCTGGGCGGTCGGCGGGTTCAAGTCCCCCTTCATGTATGGGGGGTTCGAGTACCCCTAGTTGGTCGGGGGGTTCGAGTCCCCCTAGGTGGTCGGGGGGGTTCAAGTCCCCCTAGATGGTTGGGGGGTAAAGAAATCCCCCATCAGTGGCAAGTTCTGTGTAAGAATCATTGGGCCTGCAGTTGTCTTTGCCTGGTTCTTTTGTTATCTGTTGTGTGGTTTGTTGTGTTTGCAGGGGACCAAGAAAGTCCCCACCAGCAGCAGGCTCTGGTTGGGGATTGCTGGGCCTGTGGTTGTCTCTGCCTTGTTTTTTTTTTTTTTAATTATCTGTTGTGTTGTTTGTTGTATTTGGAGAAATGGGACAAGCAGGGAGTAAGGGACCTGTGACACCCCTAGGTCTTGTTCTCGAACATTTCAAGGATTTCCAAGGTAAAGCCACTCAGTCAGGTGACAAGGTTTACCTGGGAAAACTAAAAACACTCTGTCAATTAGAGTGGCCCACTTTCTCCACAGGGTGGCCACCAGAAGGAACATTTGCCTTGGCTCAGATCTATTCTACCCTGAGTGAGGTCTTTGATCTACATCGAGACCAAATACCATACATTGTGGCCTGGCGATATCTGATAGAAGAGCCACCATCCTGGCTCAAGTCCCACCTTCCCCCTGCTAATGAAACCATCTCTCTCCCTCTAAGGCAGGTCAGAGCACCAAAACCAGAACAGACAGATGAGGGGGAGCCAGGGAAGAAGACCATCCTACCTCCATTGGATGTGGAGGATGTGGAATTTCCCCCCATTTATCTGTCCCCTAAATCTGACTCTTGGTTCCGAGATGTCTTTACCAGTCCATCTCATACGTGGTCAGGATCTACCTATGGGACCACCAAGCAAAGAGACCGCCCTAATCCTTCCCCTTTCCTCTATCCCCGTCATCCTCCCTTTACCTCACCAGTACTGTCTGCACCAATGCTGCCTCTCCGTGAAGTTGCTCTACTGGATGGGAGAGGGCGCCCCCACCTAAGCTATATCCCTTTCTCCTCTTCCAACATCTATAACTGGAAGACCCAACACAAATCCTTTCCTGTCTACCCTCAGGATTTAATTAGTCTCTTGGAGACTGTTTTTCTTACCCACCAACCCACCTGGGTGGATATTCAACAGCTCCTTGTGGCTCTCTTTAACGTGGAAGAGAGGGATCGCATCATGCGAGAAACCCATAAGGTGATAAGCGAGAGACTTGGCAGGGACCTTGATCCCCACCAAATGGAAGACTACTGCCCAAGGGAACCCCCTGACTTGGATCCAAATTCCGATGAAGGTAAGGAGAGCTTACGTTTCTACTGCCAGGCTGTACTGGGAGGCCTCTGTGCAGCTGCAAGGAGACCCATAAATTTATCCAAAATTAGTATGGTGACTCAAGGTAAGAATGAGTCTCCAGGAGCTTTCCTAGAAAGGCTAATTGAAGCCTATAAAATGTATAGCCCAATCGACCCTGAGGCACCCAAAAATCAGAGGGCAATGAATCTTGCATTTGTTAGTCCGTCAGCCCCAGATATAAGGAGGAAACTTCAGAAAATCGAAGGATTTGAAGGGAAGAATCTGACTGAGTTAATGGGAATAGCAGAAAAGGTGTTTAACAACAGGGATGCACAAGAGGATGAAAAACAGACAAAAAAACTGGTTAAGGTTTTGGCATTACATGAGGTGGGGAGGAAACAGGTTGGGGATAGTAAATGGAAGGAAAAGCCTAAGCGCAGAGAAGGTAGGTGGGAAGACTTAGATTCACATCAGTGCGCTTACTGTAAGGAAAAAGGACATTGGGCCAGGGAGTGCCCCAAAAGGAAGACAGCAACGCTCACCACCAGAGACTGAAGGGACCATGGTTTGGAGCCCCTCCCCGAACTTCGGGTAAAAATTGAAGTGGAGGGGAAATCAGTTGATTTTTTGGTGGACACAGGAGCCCAATTTTCATCATTACTTAAACCTATGGGAAAACTATCTGGAGAAGAAGTCTGGGTACAAGGAGCAAATGGCACAGAGAGACATAAATGGACAACAGAAAGGACTTTAAATTTGGCCTTGGGAGTAGTTAAACATCAATTTTTGGTCCTCCCTAATGCCCCATATAACTTGATGGGAAGAGATCTCCTCCATAAGTTAAGAGCTGGCATTCAGTTCTCGGAAGGAGACAAAAGGGGGGAGCCTTCTCCAAATCCTACAGGTCGAGTTTCCTGAGGTCTTGGCAGAAGGGAAGCCCCATGGCTTGGCCAAGGAACAACCTCCAGTGGTGGTACAATTAAAGGCAATGGCTACGGCTATTTGCGTTTGGCAGTACCCCCTTCCCCGGGAAGCAAAGGAAGGGATGGGAAAACACATTAACCACCTCCGAGGAGATGGGATCCTAGTTCCTTGCAAATCTCCATGGAACACACCTTTACTACCCATCAAAAAGGCCGAGACTGGGGAGTACCGACCTGTTCAGGACTTGTGGGAAGTTAATAAATGGGTTGAAGATATCCACCCGACAGTGCCTAACCCCTATACCCTACTCTCCCTCCTGGGCCCCAAAAGAACTGTGTATACCGTCTTAGATCTCAAGGATGCATTTTTCTGCATATCTTTATCAAAGGAATCTCAGCCCCTTTTTGCTTTTGAGTGGTCTGACCCACAGAAAGGGTTTCAAGGCCAACTCACCAGGACAAGACTTCCCCAAGGATTCACGAATTCACCCACCATTTTTGACGAGGCCCTACACGAAGATTTGCGTGAGTACAGAACCTCCAACCCAGGAGTCACTCTGTTACAGTATGTTGATGACTTGCTGATAGCCGCTGAGGACTATGAGTCATGCTTGCGGGGGACAAGAGCTCTCTTACAGACTCTGCAGGAAAAAGGGTATCGGGTGTCAGCAAAGAAAGCACAGCTTTGTCAGAGCCATGCCACTTATATAGGCTTTGATCTTCACGAGGCAGTGCGTTCACTGTCTGAGTCCAGGAAACAGGTGATCACCCGATACCCCTGCCCCACCATGCCCCGACAAGTGAGGGAGTTTCTTGGGACAGTGGGCTACTGTAGGCTGTGGATACCATGGTTTGCAAAGATTGCCCAACCTCTCTATGAACTGGCAAAAGGGGGGCTCACTATGATAGAGTGGACAGCTGAGGCTGAAGGAGCATTTCGGGAATTACAAGCAGTCTTACTGCATGCCCCAGCATTGGCCATCCCAGATGTTACCAAGCCCTTCACTTGTATGTGGATGAAAAAGCAGGGGTGGCCAAAGGAGTTTTAACTCAGACCCTGGGGCCTTGGCAAAGGCCAGTAGTTTATCTTAGCAAGAAACTAGATCCAGTAGCAGCTGGGTTCCCCACCTTGCCTCTGCATAATTGCTGCCATGGCCCTCCTGGTCAAGGATGCAAGGAAATTGACTTTGGGTCAAAATCTCATCTTGACCACCACACACGCTATCGAGGGCCTTCTCCGGACTCCACCAGGCCGATGGATGACAAATGCCCGAGTGACGGGGTATCAGGCCCTCCTCCTCAATGAACCAAGAGTGACCTTCTGGTCCCCGGAGGTGCTAAATCCAGCCACGCTGCTGCCAGAGGAGCTGGCTGACCACCCACATGACTGAGGGGAGGTCCTAACCCAAGTTGCAGGAATAAGGCCGGATCTCAGAGACATTCCCCTCCTGGATGCCGAGATGACTCTGTTCACAGATGGGAGTAGCTACATGATCAATGGAAAGAGGTATGCGGGGGCTGTGGTGGTTTCTCCTGAGCAGAAACTCTGGACAGCAGCCCTGCCACATGGAACTTCGGCACAAAAAGAGGAACTGATTGCACTCACTAAGGCACTGCAGATGGCCAAAGGTAAAACCGCCAACATCTATACGGACAGCAGGTATGGCTTTGCTACTCTCCATATACATGGGACTATTTAAGAAAGGGGCCTATTAACAGCAGAAGGAAAAGGAATTAAAAACACAGGAGAAATATTGGCTTTCCTCCAGGCTATTTGGTACCCAAAAGTGGTGGCTGTTATGCATTGCCTGGGACACCAAAAGGGGACTGATCTGATTTCAAAAGGAAACCAATTAGCAGATCAAGCCGCAAAGCAAGCAGCCCGAGAAACAGTGCAAGAATTGGTTACACTCCTGGCTCCAGCCCTACCAGAAAAACCAAACTATTCAGAAGAAGATTTAAAGTATTTACAGAAATGGGTTAAATTGGACTATGAAGGGGACTGGGCTAAGACTGAAGCAGGAAAAATAATTCTTCCTCGAAGACTGGACAAAAAGTTAGTAGACCAGATACATCAGGGTACTCATTTGGGGATACGCAAACTCAAGGAGCTTATAGGCAAGCAGTTCCAGGTTTCTAAATTAGGGTGTATCGTTCGGGATGTAGTTGATAGATGTGCTCAATGCCAGACAGTTAATGTGGGAAGAACTAAAATGGGAAGAGGGAAAAGAGAAAGAGGTAAGGAACCAGGAATTTATTGGGAAATAGATTTTACAGAAATGAAAACTGGAAAATATGGGCACAAGTACATGTTAGTTTTTGTAGATACCTTTTCAGGCTGGGTAGAGGCTTTTCCCACCAAACATGAGACGGCAGGAGTGGTAGCCAAAAAGCTACTAGAAGAAATAATTCCTATGTTTGGGCTGCCTCTCGTAATCGGGTCAGACAATGGCCCTGCATTTGTGAGTTCAGTCTCACAGGCATTGGCCAAGGCCATGGGCACTAATTGGAAACTACATTGTGCCTACCGGCCCCAGAGTTCTGGGCAAGTAGAGAGAATGAACCGGACTCTTAAAGAGACCTTGACAAAACTAATTGTGGAGACTGGTGGTGGATGGGTGGATCTCCTTCCTTTTGCCCTCCTCAGAGCACGATGTACACCTTATTTAAGCAGGGTGACCCCATTTGAAATAATGTTTGGGAGACCCGCCCGCCCCCCCCCGTCCTCGACTACAAGAGGTTGCCCTAGCAGAAATGACTGATCAATCTGTACTCCAGTCACTGTAGGCATTACAGTCTGTCTTAAAAAAATCCCACTCAGGGATCCGAACTGCCCACACTGGGACAGAGATGGAGGTGGAACCACATCTTTACCAACCTGGGGACTTGGTCTGGATATGTCACTATCAAGTGGGAAACTTGGAGCCTCACTGCAAGGGACCATTTACTGTTATCTTGACCACCCCCACGGCAGTAAAAGTAGAAGGCATTAGGGCCTGGATTCATGCGGGTCACGTCAAACGAGCTAAGGACAGGACGCCTCCCAGAGATGGAAGCTGCAGCTGACAGACCCGGCTGACCATGGACTAAAGCTAAGACTAAAAAAACTGTGAGTTTATTGTTGCTCCTACTGTTACCTGTTTATGAAAAGTATATGTGGGGAAGATGGCGGAGAAGTAGCAGCCTGAGACTACATCAGGTAGCAGGAGATCAGCTTGATAGCTTATCTAAACATTGCAAACACCTACAAATCCAACGGGAGAGCGAAGAGAAGAAGAACAGCAACTCTAGAAACAGAAAATCAACCACTTTCTGAAAGGTAGGACTGGCGGAGAAGTGAATCTAAAACGACGGGAAGATAGACCGCGGGGGGAGGGGCCCCTGGCAAGTGGCGGAGGAACGGAGCACAAAATCAGGACTTTTAAAAGTCTGTTCCACTGAGGGACATTGCTCCAGAGGCTAAACCAGGGTGAAGCCCACGCGGGGTCAGCGTGGCCCCAGGCCCCGCAGGGTCACAGAAGGATCGGGGGTGTCAGAGTGTCGGAGAGCTCGCAGGTATTAGAACGGAGAAGCCGGCTGCAGAGACAGAGCCGAGGACTGAACTCTCAGCTCGGGGTTACCTTGAACTGGTCGCAGGCTGGGTGAGCTCGGAGCGCGGCTAGAGGCTGGGGATACGGGAGTGATTGGGTGCTGTCCTCTGGGGGCGCACTGAGGAGTGGGGCCCCAGGCTCTCGGCTCCTCCGGGCCGGAGACTAGGAGGCCGCCATTTTCATTCCCGTCCTCCGGAACTCTACGGAAAGCGTTCAGGGAACAGAAGCTCCCAAAAGCGAACCCGAGCCGATTACTTAGTCCGGCCGCCGGTAAGGGCGGTGCAATCCCGCCTCGGGCAAAGACACTTGAGAGTCACTACAACAGGCCCCTCCCCCAGAAGATCAACAAAATATCCAGCCAGGACGAAGTGCATCTATCAAGGAGAAAGTAGGTTCAATTCCTAAGACAGCAGAGCAATTCCAGAGGAGGAGAAAGCAAAGCACGGAACTCATGGCTTTCTCCCCATGATTCTTTAGTCTTGCGGCTACTTCAATTTTTTTTTTCTCTTGTTTTTCAATTTTTTTTTATTTTTTCTTTTTTCTTCTTCTGCTAAATTTTTAAAAACTTTTACCCTTTTCTTTTTTTAACGTTTTTTGACTAGTTCATCTAAATATATATATTTTTTCTTTCTTTTTTATATATTTTTTTATTTGTTTTATTTTTTAATTTTTTTTTCTTTTTTTTTTTTTTCAGAACCTGTTTTTATCCCCTTTCTCCCCCCCACAATTAGGGGTCTCTTCTGATTTGGTTACAGCACATTTTTCTGGGGTCTTTGCCACCCTTTTAGTAGTTTATTCGCTCCTTCATATCCTCTTATCTGGACAAAATGACAAGGCGGAAAAAATCACCACAAACAAAAGAACAAGAGACAGTACCGAAGGCTAGGGACCTAATCAACACAGACATTGGTAATATGTCAGATCAAGAGTTCAGAATGACGATTCTGAACATTCTAGCCGGGCTCGAAAAAGGCATGGAAGATATTAGAGAAACCCTCTCTGGAGATATTAAAGCCCTTTCTGGAGAAATTAAAGAACTAAAATCTAACTAAGTTGAAATCAAAAAAGCTATTAATGAGGTGCAATAAAAAATGGAGGCTCTCACTGCTAGGATAAATGAGGCAGAAGAAAGAATTAGTGATATAGAAGACCAAATGACAGAGAATAAGGAAGCCGAGCAAAAGAGGGACAAACAGCTACTGGACCATGAGGGGAGAATTCGAGAGATAAGTGACACCATGAGACGAAACAACATTAGAATAATTGGGATTCCAGAAGAAGAAGAAACAGAGAGGGGAGCAGAAGGTCTATTGGAGAGAATCATTGGAGAGAATTTCCCTAATATGGCAAAGGGAACAAGCATCAAAATCCAGGAGATGCAGAGAACCCCCCTCAAAGTCAACAAGAATAGGTCCACACCCCGTCACCTAATAGTAAAATTTACAAGTCTTAGTGACAAAGAGAAAATCCTGAAAGCAGCCCGAGAAAAGAAGTCTGTAACATACAATGGTAAAAATATTAGATTGGCAGCAGACTTATCCACAGAGACCTGGCAGGCCAGAAAGAGCTGGCATGATATATTCAGAGCAATAAACGAGAAAAACATGCAGCCAAGAATACTCTATCCAGCTAGGCTATCATTGAAAATAGAAGGAGAGATCAAAAGCTTCCAGGACAAACAAAAACTGAAAGAATTTGCAAACACCAAACCAGCTCTACAGGAAATATTGAAAGGGGTCCTCTAAGCAAAGAGAGAGCCTAAAAGTAGTAGATCAGAAAGGTACAGAGACAATATACAGTAACAGTCACCTTACAGACTAATAATGGCACTAAATTCATATCTCTCAATAGTTACCCTGAATGATAATGGGCTAAATGCCCCAATCAAAAGACACAGGGTATCAGAATGGATAAAAAAACAAAACCCATCAGTATGTTGCCTACAAGAAACTCATTTTAGACGCGAAGACACCTCCAGATTTAAAGTGAGGGGTGGAAAACAATTGACCATGCTAATGGGCATCAGAAGAAAGCTGGGGTGGCAATCCTTATATCAGATCAATTAGATTTTAAGCCAAAGACTATAATAAGAGATGAGGAAGGACACTATATCCTACTCAAAGGGTCTGTCCAACAAGAAGATCTAACAATTTTAAATATCTATGCCCCTAACGTGGGAGCAGCCAACTATATCAACCAATTAATAACAAAATCAAAGAAACACATCAATAATAATACAATAATAGTAGGGGACTTGAACACTCCCCTCACTGAAATGGACAGATCATCCAAGCCAAAGATCAACAAGGAAATAAAGGCCTTAAATGACACACTGGACCAGATGGACATCACAGATATATTCAGAACATTTCATCCCAAAGCAACAGAATACACATTCTTCTCTAGTGCACATGGAACCTTCTCCAGAATAGATCACATCCTGGGTCACAAATCAGGTCTCAACCGGTATCAAAAGATTGGGATTATTCCCTGCATATTTTCAGACCACAATGCTCTGAAGCTAGACCTCAATCACAAGAGGAAAGCTGGAAAGAACCCAAATACATGGAGACTAAAGAGCATCCTTCTAAAGAATGAATGGGTTAACCAGGAAATTAAAGAAGAATTGAAAAAATTCATGGAAACAAATGATAATGAAAACACAACAGTTCAAAATCTGTGGGACACAGCAAAGGCAGTCCTGAGAGGAAAATATATAGCGGTACAAGCCTTTCTCAAGAAACAAGAAAGGTCTCAAGTACACAACCTAACCCTACACGTAAAGGAGCTGGAGAAAGAACAAGAAAGAAACCCTAAACCCAGCAGGAGAAGAGAAATCATAAAGATCAGAGCAGAAATCAATGAAATAGAAACCCCCAAAAAAAAAAAACAACAATAGAAAAAATCAATGAAACTAGGAGCTGGTTCTTTGAAAGAATCAATAAGATTGATAAACCCCTGGCCAGACTCATCAAAAAGAAAAGAGAAAGGACCCAAATCAATAAAATCATGAATGAAAGAGGAGAGATCACAACTAACACCAAAGAAATACAGACAATTATAAGAACATACTATGAGCAACTCTACGCCAACAAATTGGCCAATCTGGAAGAAATGGATGCATTCCTAGAGACATATAAACTACCACAACTGAACCAGGAAGAAATAGAAAACCTGAACAGGCCCATAACCAGTAAGGAGATTGAAACAGTCATCAAAAATCTCCAAACAAACAAAGGCCCAGGGCCAGACGCCTTCCCAGGGGAATTCTACCAAACATTTAAAGAAGAACTAATTGCTATTCTCCTGAAACTCTTCCAAAAAATAGAAATGGAAGGAAAACTTCCAAACTCATTTTATGAGGCCAGCATCACCTTGATCCCAAAACCAGACAAGGATCCCACCAAAAAAGAGAACTACAGACCAATATCCTTGATGAACACAGACGCAAAAATTCTCGCCAAAATACTAGCCAATAGGATTCAACAGTACATTAAAAGGATTATTCACCACGATCAAGTGGGATTTACTCCAGGGCTGCAGGGTTGGTTCAACATCCGCAAATCAATCAATGTGATAGAACACATTAATAAAAGAAAGAACAAGAACCATATGATACTCTCAATAGTTGCTGAAAAAGCATTTGACAAAGTACAACATCCCTTCCTGATCAAAACTCTTCAAAGTGTAGGGATAGAGGGCACATACCTCAATATTATCAAAGCCATCTATGAAAAACCCACCGCAAATATCATTCTCAATGGAGAAAAACTGAAAGCTTTTCCGTTAAGGTCAGGAACACGGCAGGGATGTCCATTATCACCACTGCTATTCAACATAGTACTAGAAGTCCTAGCCTCAGCAATCAGACAACAAAAAGAAATTAAAGGCATCCAAATTGGTAAAGAAGAAGTCAAACTATCACTCTTCGCAGATGATATGATACTATATGTGGAAAACCCAAAAGACTCCACCCCAAAACTGCTAGAACTTGTACAGGAATTCAGTAAAGTGTCAGGATATAAAATCAGTGCACAGAAATCAGTTGCATTTCTGTACACCAACAACAAGACTGAAGAAAGAGAAATTAAGGAGTCAATCCCATTCACAATTGTACCCAAAACTATAAGATACCTAGGAATAAACCTAACCAAAGAGACTAAGAATCTATACACAGAAAATTATAAAGTACTCATGAAAGAAATTGAGGAAGACACAAAAAAATGGAAAAATGTTCCATGCTCCTGGATTGGAAGAATAAATATTGTGAAAATGTCTATGTTACCTAAAGCAATCTACACATTTAATGCAATCCCTATCAAAATACCATCCATTTTTTTCAAAGAAATGGAACAAATAATCCTCAAATTTATATGGAACCAGAAAAGACCTCGAATAGCCAAAGGAATATTGAAAAAGAAAGCCAAAGTTGGTGGCATCACAATTCCGGACTTCAAGCTCTATTACAAAGCTGTCATCATCAAGACAGCGTGGTACTGGCACAAAAACAGACACATAGATCAGTGGAACAGAATAGAGAGCCCAGAAATCGACCCTCAACTCTATGGTCAACTAATCTTGGACAAAGCAGGAAATAATGTCCAATGGAAAAAAGACAGCCTCTTCAATAAATGGTGCTGGAAAAATTGGACAGCCACATGCAGAAAAATGAAATTGGACCACTTCCTTACACCACACATGAAAATAGACTCCAAATGGATGAAGGACCTCAATGTGAGAAAGGAATCCATCAAAATCCTTGAGGAGAATGCAGGCAGCAACCTCTTCGACCTCAGCCGTAGCAACATCTTCCTAGGAACAACGGCAAAGGCAAGGGAAGCAAGGGCAAAAATGAACTATTGGGATTTCATCAAGATCAAAAGCTTTTGCACAGCAAAGGAAACAGTTAACAAAACCAAAAGACAACTGACAGAATGGGAGAAGATATTTGCAAACGACATATCAGATAAAGGGCTAATATCCAAAATCTATAAGGAACTTAGCAAACTCAACACCCAAAGAACAAACAATCCAATCAAGAAATGGGCAGAGGACATGAACAGACATTTCTGCAAAGAAGACATCCAGATGGCCAACAGACACATGAAAAAGTGCTCCACGTCACTCGGCATCAGGGAAATACAAATCAAAACCACAATGAGATATCACCTCACACCAGTCAGAATGGCTAAAATTAACAAGTCAGGAAATGACAGATGCTGGTGAGGATGTGGAGAAAGGGGAACCCTCCTCCACTGTTGGTGGGAATGCAAGCTGGTGCAACCACTCTGGAAAACAGCATGGAGGTTCCTCAAAATGTTGAAAATAGAACTACCCTATGACCCAGCAATTGCACTACTGGGTATTTACCCTAAAGATACAAACATAGTGATCCGAAGGGGCACGTGTACCCGAATGTTTATAGCAGCAATGTCTACAATAGCCAAACTATGGAAAGAACCTAGATGTCCATCAACAGATGAATGGATAAAGAAGATGTGGTATATATACACAATGGAATACTATGCAGCCATCAAAAGAAATGAAATCATGCCATTTGCGATGACGTGGGTGGAACTAGAGCATATCATGCTTAGTGAAATAAGTCAATCGGAGAAAGACAACTATCATATGATCTCCCTGATATGAGGACATGGAGAAGCAACATGGGGGGTTAGGGGGATAGGAGAAGAATAAATGAAACAAGATGGGATTGGGAGGGAGACAAACCATAAATGCCTCTTAATCTCACAAAACAAACTGGGGGTTGCTGGGGGGAGGTGGGATTGGGAGAGGGGGAGGGGGCTATGGACATTGGGGAGGGTATGTGCTATCGTGAGTGCTGTGAAGTGTGTAAACCTGGCGATTCACAGACCTGTACCCCTGGGGATAAAAATACATTATATGTTTATTAAAAAAAAAATTTGGAAGGGGAGGCAAACCATAAGAGACTATGGACTCTGAAAAACAACCTGAGGGTTTTGAAGGGTCAGGGGTGGGAGGTTGAGGGAACAGGTGGTGGGTAATGGGGAGGGCACGTTTTGCATGGAGCACTGGGTGTTGTGCAAAAACAATGAATACTGTTACGCTGAAAAAATAAATAAAATGGAAAAAAAAAAGAAAAGTATAGGTGGGAAATTAGATGAACGGAATTAGGAAAAAAATGGAAAAGGTTATACAAAGTGTTGAATGGCTAACTCATCAGTCGACTGTGCACTACTGTTACTTTTTGGCCTCAGTATTACATGCTCAATGTAGCCCCCTTACAACAGGAGAGCATAGAACTGGCTGAAAAGTCAGTCCTTTTTTTTCCTGTCAAAAGGATTTGACAAATTTCCAAAGAAAAGGGGGGAATGTAGGGGCAGGCCAGGCCAGCTAGAAGAGATGGCCAATCAGTGGGGCAGGTATAAATTTACTGAGGTGAGTTGCAATCCCATTGGCCACCTGTGTGTAGGCCGGGCTCAACTACCTCTATAGAGGCTGGTCTGTGAGACTGCAAGGGGGGATAGTAGCAGGAGGAGTTAGGGTAGCCGGTAGCAGGAGCCTTTGGGAACCGTGAGGGTAGTGGTAGTGTTGGAGTTGTGGAGAGTGACAATGCCCTTTTCATCGTTAGGAGCGGCATTGCTGGGAGCCTCCCTGCCCCAAACAATGATGCCACCAGGAGTGGTCTCACCCTGGGAGCCGGCGGCGCAGCCTCATCAGGAGCAGCATTGCTGGAGCCTCATCTGTAGCAGCACCGTCCGTGAGCGGCCTCGAGCCGCGGTGCTGTCACTAGACGGTCGGGGAGCGGCCTCGTCAGGAGCGGCCTGTGGTACAGTGAGGGTGAGGCAGGAAGCCTCCAGGAGGGACCCCAGGGCAAGGAGGCGGTGGCCCCCAGCAAGGCTCAGGCACCTACCGGTCAGTTTGATTTCTAATGCATGGGGCTCGGGCACCTACCAGTCAGTTTCGTTTCTGATGCATGGCGGGAAATAAAGCTTTGCTTGACTTTCGCTTTGTGTCAGTCTCGTTCCTTTGATCATGGACCCTAACAGCTACCACCCATAAGCATGGGCCATTGGTCAACCTATTTGACTTCTCTTGTTCTAATGTCTGCAGTTGGGGAGAAATAATACAACACCTCCTGGGGGAGGTGCTGGGGAAGAGGACATGACATCTAGGTGACCCATGAGCTGGACCCAGGTAGTTGGAGCCTCGTCACCCACCTCCCCTGTCCTAGGAACGTAGGTTCCCCTGGCCTGATCCACCCCCAGAGGCTGCCCCCAACACAATGCTCTGAGATAGTGATGTAGTGTTGAGATCGTCTGAACTGGGTAAATGACTAAAGCCACTTAATTTCTCTCCGTATACTTTCTGTTTCTGGCACATGGGTGTAGCAGTCTACCCATCTTGTGCTTACCCAAGAAAACCCTTGTTCGTAAGTTCCCTTGCTGTTAAACCGGCCACATACCAACCTGGACTGCACTACCTATTCTTGGTCTCTTCCTTCTGTCTGTGTACCTGGGTTGGCTTCAGATTACACCTGGAAAGCTGCAGGATGTTTACCAACCACCAGGAGGGTGACCACACACCTCAGTTTTCTCTGAAGCATCCGGTTTATACTGCTCTCCTGAGAGCCCATCCATGGGGTGACCTCTTCCACACTCTTAAGTTTGCCTTTGGGTCAATAAACCTCATCATTATCCTTCACATTGGGTTGTTGTTGTCAAGATTTTTTTAAAAAGATTTTATTTATTTATTTGAGAGAGATTACAAGTAGGCAGAGAGGCAGGCAGAGAGAGGCGAAGCAGGCTTCCTATTGAACAGAGAGCCTGATGCGGGACTTGACCCCAGGACCCTGAGATCACGACCTGAGCCTAAGGCAGAGGTTTAACCCACTGAGCCACCCAGGTACCCCTGTTGCTGTCAAGATTAAAGGAGGTTCCTCTATGGCCTTGCATCAAGGAGTGCTGTATTATTGTTTGCCATTCATGTTTTATTGAATTTTGAAAACAGGTAAGCACTCATAGCTGCTGGGATTAGAGAAGATTAATAAACCAACAGTATGTGGAATGTGTTTGATGGAGAAGTCCTTTGTAAATTATATCTCAATAAAACTCTTCCAAACACAGAACTTTTTTTTTGAAAAAATTTTTTTGTTTGTTTATTTTCAGTGTAACAGTGTTCATTGTTTTTGCACCACACCCAGTGCTCCATGCAGTACGTGCCCTCCCTATTACCCACCACCTGGTTCCTCAACCTCCCACCCCCCCCCCCCCCCCCGCCCCTTCAAAACCCTCTGGTTGTTTTTCAGAGTCCATAGTCTCTCATGGTTCATCTCCCCTTCCAGTTTCCCTCAACTCCCTCTCCTCTCCATCTCCCCATGTCCTCCGTGTTCTTTGTTATGCTCCACAAATAAGTGAGACCATATGATACTTGACTCTCTCTGCTTGACTTATTTCGCTCAGCATAATCTCTTCCAGTCCTGTCCATGTTGCTACAAAAGTTGGGTATTCATCCTTTCTGATGGAGGCATAATACTCCATTGTGTATATGGACCACATCTTCCTTATCCATTCATCCGTTGAAGGGCATCTTGGTTCTTTCCACAGTTTGGCGACCATGGCCATTGCTGCAATAAACATTGGGGTACAGATGGCTCTTCTTTTCATTACATCTGTATCTTTGGGGTAAATACCCAGCAGTGCAATTGCAGGGTCATAGGGAAGCTCTATTCTTAATTTCTTCAGGAATCTCCACACTGTTCTCCAAAGTGGCTGCACCAACTTGCATTCCCACCAACAGTGTAAGAGGGTTCCCCTTTCTCCACATCCTCTCCAACACACGTTGTTTCCTGTCTTGCTAATTTTGGCTATTCTAACTGGTGTCAGATGGTATCTCAATGTGGTTTTAATTTGAATCTCCCTGATGGCTAGTGATGATGAACATTTTTTCATGTGTCTGATAGCCATTTGTATGTCTTCATTGGAGAAGTGTCTGTTCATATCTTCTGCCCATTTCTTGATATGATTATCTGTTTTGTGTGTGTTGAGTTTGAGGAGTTCTTATAGATCCTGGATATCAACCTTTTGTCTGTACTGTCATTTGCAAATATCTTCTCCCATTCCGTGGGTTGCCTCTTTGTTTTGTTGACTGTTTCCTTTGCTGTGCAGAAGCTTTTGATCTTGATGAAGTCCCAAAAGTTCATTTTTGCTTTTGTTTCCTTGGCCTTTGGAGACATATCCTGAAAGAAGTTGCTGCCAAACACAGAACTTTTACCTCAGATGTGAACTTGCCCTGTAGCATGTTTCCAGTGGTCTCTGGTGGTCCTAGTTGTCCTTCAAGGTTTATCATAAGAAATTTCTCAATTTTATAAAATGAATCACTGGCAATGCCACAAACACAGCACCTGCTTGTGCCCAACCTGGTCTTGAGGTCTTATTATAATCTCAGGACTATTCCCAGGTACAAAGAGGTGCAGCCTTGAAATCTCCATAGCAGGCTTAACCAATGGCTGGTAGTGAGCCTGGTCTGGGAATGACCTAGATACTGTGAACAACCAACACTTCACTGCCTTCAAGATGTCTCCGAGGCCAGCGCATTTCCTAATGCTGCTAGCCTGGTAAGTCCCTCCTTTCTCAAGTTCTAGATTTTGGCATGATCTTAATGAGGAAGAGGTTCACTTCCAAAGAACATGCCTGAGGTTAATGTCTCAACAGTCCTGCAGGTGAGGGGCAGAACATGTTTTATAGAATGAGTGGAAAAAACATGTGGGATATCTTCTCAAATACTGTGAAGTTGATCCATATCAGTAGCTTAAAATTTAGAAACACTTAAAGATCATCTAAATTTCAAAGAAACTTCTTCAAAGGCTTTTGTGCCAATGCATGAATCACTGACAATCACTACAGATTGGCGACTGTAACCATTGCTGTTATGAACATTGGGGTACAGATGCCCTTCTTTTCACAACATCTGTATCTTTGTGGAAAGAGCCAAGATGCCCTTCAACAGATGAATGGATAAAGAAGATATGGTCCATATATACAATGGAATATTACGCCTCTATCGGAAAGGATGAGTACAACTCTTGTATCAATGTGGACAGGACGGGAAGAGATTATGATGAGTGAAATAAGTCAAGCAGAGAAAGTCAATCATCATATGGTTTCACTTACTCATGGAACATAAGAAATAACATGGAGGACATTAGGAGAAGGAAAGGAAAAGTGAGGTGGGGGAAATTAGAGAGGGAGATGAACCATGAGAGACTGTGGACTCTGAGAAACAAACTGGGGGTTTTGGAAGGGAGCGGGGTGGGGTGTTGGATGAGCCTGGTGGTGGGTATTAAGCAGGTCATGTATTGCATGGAGCACTGGGTTTGGTGCATAAACAATGAATCTGGGAACAGTGAAAAAATAAAATTAAATTTAAAAAAATAAAATTTTCAACAACAGCAACAACAAAAGATGGCTGTCACTGATTGTTATTATTTTATGAAGTATGGGAAGGCCTCAATGACCAAAATCTTGGTGTGAGTATATCTTAGGTCTTCCATGAGCCTGAGGACAGGCCAAATTACTGCATACTTTCTCTCTCCCATGGCACAAGGTATTCAGTGTAAAATCTATACCTGTACAAATTCACACCTACACCATGGTTTGTCTTAATAGGGGATCAATTAGTGTCACACCAACACCCAAACTGAAGACTCCTTCATTCCTCTAGTTTCGGAACATCATCTGGGGACCTGACTTAAGGCCCCTTTTGGGAAAAGAAAACACCAGGCTAGCTACACATTCAGACCTTTTGGTTTCTTCTATTTCTCCTCGTTAACACTGGGTTGGCAATGAGTCCTTTGTGGGGTAGTTATTGCTTTTTCATTCACCTGAGAATGATCATCATCTATTATGAAGAAAACATGAAAGTACAAAAAATACACCTCTTTACTGTGAGCATCATGGAAATGATGTGGGATTTTTACTTTTTTATTTAATTTTATTTTTTTGTTGAGTGAAAAAAACCTCTGAAGGGACCTGTGTCCCAGCAGGTAACAGGGCAAGTCCATAACAACTAGGACACCAGGTTGAATCCCCATTAAGACCTAGCCAGGAACACCTGGGTGGCTCAGCTGGTTAAGCATCTACTTTCAGCTCAGGTCATGATCCCAGGGTCCTGGGATGGAGCCCCTCATCAGGCTCCCTGCTCAGCGGAGAGTCTGCTTCAACCTTCCCCTCTTCCTTTGCCCCTCCCCCTGCTTGTGCACATGTTCTCTCTCATATAAATAAAAGTAAAATCTTAAAAAAAATTAAAAGACCTAACCAAAAAGTCTCTCCTTTCATTACTGATGTCCCTCTGCCTTTTGAAAGAGATGGGCAGCAATCATCTGGGGAAAGTAACATGTAAGAACATCATCTTATGTATTTCTAGCCTCTCCCTAAATTAGTATTGATCTTGGCAACTTATGCTCCAGCTGAATGATGGGAAGAAATGAGTCCAAAACAATCCAAACAGCAAATACTGCATTTGTGAATAATTAACTCATCTCTCTGACTCTCTCATCAATTTCTTTTTCTTTTTGTTAACTTCAGCCTACTTTGTTTCTCTTGTTCCTGTTATCCTCTTATTGTCCCTGCTTAAACTGATGTAGTTTTTCTATTTCTATAGTAAGAGGCTGTCCTGTGTCTCTCTTGACACCCCGAGGCACACTGTGTGTACATTCCTTATCTTGCCAAATACCAAGTGCCCCAGAGCCTCTGTACCTGCTGTTCCCTCTGTCTAGAACACTCTTTCCCAGATCTTCACCTTGATATCATTGTCCACTCATCCAGGCTTTAAAACCTGTCCTCCCATAGCTGGCCTGGACTTCTGTACAGGACATGGCCCATCGTGGTCGTTTTGTGGTTCTGTAGCAACCACTTTCTGATGTCACTCATTCATTTATGGGCTTGTTTGTTGCCTCCCTTGTGAGAATAAGCTCCACAGGGTTGAGATTCTAGTGGAACAACTGAATCTGGGTCACACAGCACAGCCCCAGTCATGGGGGAAGCTCATGGCTACTTTTGAGCAGTGGATGGACGGATGGATGGATGGATGGATGGATGGATGGATGGATGCATGGATGCATGGATGCATGGATGCATGGATGAAACCTCCCTTTTATTCAGGATTACCTTGTTTGAAGCCTGGATAAGCTTCGTGGTTTTTTTTTTTTTAAGATTTTATTGATTTATTTGACACACACAGAGCGAGAGAGCACATGCAGTGGGATGGGGAGAGGGTGAAGAAGACTCCCTGCTGAGCACGTGGCCTGAAATCGGGGCTGATCTCAGGACCCCAAGATCATGACCTGAACTGAAGGCAGATGTTTAACCAACTGACCCACCCAGGGGTCCCTGGATAAGCTCTTCACAGAGTGTCTGGCATTCTTGCAAAACCAGGTGTGGAGGGAAGCCTGGGTGGCTCAGTTGGTTAAGCCGCTGCTTTCAGCTCAGGTCGTGATCTCAGTGTCCTGGGATCAAGTCCCGCATCGGGCTCCTTGCTTAGCAGGGAGCCTGCTTCTCTCTCTGCCTCTGCCTGTCACTCTGCCTGTTTGTGATCTCTCTCTCTCTGACAAATAAATAAATAAAATCTTCAAAAAACAACAACAACAAAAAAACAGGTGTGGTATTATTCTTGCTCCTTTTAGGGAGGAGGAAAAGGAAGCTTGAAATGACCAGCAGTTTCACTTGCCCGAGAACACTTCATGATTAGGTGTTGCCTCCAAGATTTGAATCCACATCTGCTTGAGCCCAGACCTGGTCACCGTTCCACCCGCGGCACTGCCTCTGCTGAACAACCACTTGCTCTACAGTTTGCATCATCCTTGGAATCATTGGGGGAAAAGTTTTAAACAGCAAAAAAACTCATGGACTTATAATAGAATGAATTTATGAAATTGAGTTAATTAAATGAGACATTATTTGTAAAAGACCCTTCAGAGAGAATAACATGTAGTTGGGGGAAATTGGAGGGGGAGACGAAGCATGAGAGGCTGTGGACTCTGAAAAACAATCCGAGGGTTTTGGAGGGGCTGGGGTGGGGAGGCGGTTGGAGGTTGGGTGAGCCTGGTGGTAGGTATTATGGAGGGCATGTATTGCATAGAGCACTGGGTGTGGTGCATAAACAATGAATTCTGGAACACTGAAAAGAAATTTTAGAAATAAATAAATTTTTTTTGAAAAAGAGAGAGATGTTGTATTTCCCAAACACAAGCACTTCACTGAAGTGTCTATGGGCAAGGAGAGTCTGCCTTCCAGAGGACATATGTGGTATTGCACTGAGCCCAGATGTGTGCTAAGCCAGCAGGAGCAGACCCACAAGATAGAAGCTGTGTGGACCTTGAAGAAGGAGGAGGGCTGCCAAGAGGATATAAAGACCACAATAATAATAATAAAACGACATGATGACAACACAGGCTAACTTTTCTGTAATCTGATGAGTTAACAAGCACTTTTGCATTAATTTCGTCTAAAATCATGTATGATTCTTGCAGTTTCAAAATTGTTTTGAGTCCAAAAATCTCTGTCTCCTTGGTTTCTGCAAACAGAGCACAGGCTGGCTGGGTTGCATTGATTCTTGCTGTCATTTCCTGGTCCAAAGCCAGTTCCATCGTGTGACTCATTCCCTCATTTAGGGAAGGGATTAAGGTGGTGAGCAGGAGAGTAAAAGGAGAACTCCTAGGTGCTCATCACCAAAGTGAGTTCCTTCCTCCCTAAGACCAGACAACCAGAGCTTCCTTCAGCCGTGAAGTTGCTGAGAGTCCTTGTGCTGATTGCCCTCCCTCTTTCCTGCTTTGTAAGTGAGTTCTGTGCGGATAGGACAGGATTTTGGCTGACGATCGAGTCAGAGCCCTCTGGGAGACTTCCTGTTCCCCAAAGTCCAGTGCAGAGCATCTCAGTGGAGTCTCAGTGGAGAGCATCTCCAGTGTCTTCTGTTTCATGGTTACTAGTGTTTGGCTTCTCTGGGCTACAGAGGTAGTGTGTGGGTGGGGAGGGGGCACACGTGTTTTCAGGCTTAAAGGAAACCCTAGATCCTGAGCTTACTCTGCTAGAATTGAGACCTCAAGACCATTCACCATAATCCCTCTGAATGTGTGTGTCTACTGAGATGTAAGAAGCTGACCATATCCTAGGGACTTCCAAAAGGCCTTCATAACCTATGTAATTGTGACCACTTTTGCATGTTTTCTTCCAGGTTCTGGATGCTCATCTCCAGATGAAGTGATTAACAAAGCAACTGATCTTCAAGTGAGCATAGGTGAATACCAAAACATTCTTAAACCTTCCTCAAATGGTCCTGGAACTAATGAGGCATTAGTACAACTGAAGGGGTGTTTTCTCATCCAGTCAGACAAAACTCTGAGCAGTGTTGCAGAGATGATGGTAATTACCCTTTCTCCGATATGCTTTCAAGCCACTGAACAGAGACAAGCAGGCTCTAAGCTTGTCACTCATTATGTCACAGCAATTGTCACACATGTCTTATATTACTTCAGTGAGTTTAATTGTGGGTGCATGTGAATCCTTTGAGATTCAGAAAGCCAGCCAAGGTCCCACTGATAACTTGCCTCTTCACTTTGTGGAATCTCCAGGGAAAGATTTATGAAAAAGGCCAAACAGGGAAACAACACACACACACACACACACACACACACACACACACACACACTCAGGTATGTGCACACACCCATTTTTTTTTTATTTGTTTATTTACAGCATAACAGTGTTCATTGTTTTGGCATCACACCCAGTGCTCCATGCAGTACGTGCCCTCCCTATTACCCACCACCTGGTTCCTCAACCTCCCACCCCCCCCACCCCCCTGCCGCCCCTTCATAACCCTCTGGTTGTTTTTCAGAGTCCATAGTCTCTCATGGTTCATCTCCCCTTCCAGTTTCCCTCAACTCCCTCTCCTCTCCATCTCCCCATGTCCTCCATGTTCTTTGTTATGCTCCACAAATAAGTGAGACCATATGATACTTGACTCTCTCTGCTTGACTTATTTCGCTCAGCATAATTTCTTCCAGTCCCGTCCATGTTGCTACAAAAGTTGGGTATTCGTCCTTTCTGATGGAGGCATAATACTCCATTGTGTATATGAACCACATCTTCCTTATCCATTCATCCGTTGAAGGGCATCTTGGTTCTTTCCACAGTTTGGTGACCATAGCCATTGCTGCAATAAACATTGGGGTACAAATGGCCCTTCTTTTCACTACATCTGTATCTTTGGGGTAAATACCCAGCAGTGCAATTGCAGGGTCATAGGGAAGCTCTATTTTTAATTTCTTCAGGAATCTCCACACTGTTCTCCAAAGTGGCTGCACTAACTTGCATTCCCACCAACAGTGTAAGAGGGTTCCCCTTTCTCCACATCCTCTCCAGCACACGTTGTTTCCTGTCTTGCTAATTTTGGCCATTCTAACTGGTGTTAGGTGGTATCTCAATGTTGTTTTAATTTGAATCTCCCTGATGGCTAGTGATGATGAACATTTTTTCATGTGTCTGATAGCCATTTGTATGTCTTCATTGGAGAAGTGTCTGTTCATATCTTCTGCCCATTTTTTGATATGATTACCTGTTTTGACACACCGATTTTTTTTCCATTTTATTTATTTTTTCAGCGTAACAGTATTCATTCTTTTTGCACAACACCCAGTGCTCCATGCAAAATGTGCCCTCCCCATTACCCACCACCTGTTCCCCAAACCTCCCACCCCTGACCCTTCAAAACCCTCAGGTTGTTTTTCAGAGTCCATAGTCTCTTATGGTTCGCCTCCCCTTCCAAATTTTTTTTTTAAATAAACATATAATGTATTTTTATCCCCAGGGGTACAGGTCTGTGAATCGCCAGGTTTACACACTTCACAGCACTCACGATAGCACATACCCTCCCCAATGTCCATAGCCCCCTCCCCCTCTCCCAATCCCACCTCCCCCCAGCAACCCCCAGTTTGTTTTGTGAGATTAAGAGTCATTTATGGTTTGTCTCCCTCCCAATCCCATCTTGTTTCATTTATTCTTCTCCTATCCCCCTACCCCCCCATGTTGCTTCTCCATATCCTCATATCAGGGAGAGCATATGATAGTTGTCTTTCTCCGATTGACTTATTTCACTAAGCATGATATACTCTAGTTCCATCCACGTCGTCGCAAATGGCATGATTTCATTTCTTTTGATGGTTGCATAGTATTCCATTGTGTATATATACCACCTCTTCTTTATCCATTCATCTGTTGATGGACATCTAGGTTCTTTCCATAGTTTGGCTATTGTAGACATTGCTGCTATAAACATTCGGGTACACGTGCCCCTTCGGATCACTATGTTTGTATCTTTAGGGTAAATACCCAGTAGTGCAATTGCTGGGTCATAGGGTAGTTCTATTTTCAACCTTTTGAGGAACCTCCATGCTGTTTTCCAGAGTGGTTGCACCAGCTTGCATTCCCACCAACAGTGGAGGAGGGTTCCCCTTTCTCCACATCCTCACCAGCATCTGTCATTTCCTGACTTGTTAATTTTAGCCATTCTGACTGGTGTGAGGTGATATCTCATTGTGGTTTTGATTTGTATTTCCCTGATGCCGAGTGACGTGGAGCACTTTTTCATGTGTCTGTTGGCCATCTGGATGTCTTCTTTGCAGAAATGTCTGTTCATGACACACCCATTTTTTATCAAGGTGAAAAAACATCTGAATCTCAAGAAGTCCCTCACTTGTAGAAGTGATCAGCAAAAGATCCCCTTCTTCTTAGAAACAAAGAGGGAAATGTTCATAATAATTTTTTAATAGAATGCAGAAGAATCCACTTGAAGTAGATTCTGTACATCTTATTAAAAGAATTTAAAATGCACTTTCAAGAAATCCCAATGTGTTAGTATAAGTGATTGGACTCCTTGACCATTACTTTAAGACTCCATGAAGGACAAGTAGAGATCATGGGTATGAATCAGCTATGGGGGGTGGAATTGTATAAAAACGACAATCAGTACAGTTGGTTATCTGTATTTTATTCTCTATCTTAATATGCCACTGAAAACCTTCCAGGGTAGACAATGGAGAAATATTGCCAAAGCAAGAGGTTAAAGTGTCCTTCACTGAGAAGATGCTGACAAGGGCACAACATAGATGTACCTTGAGCACATTATGATAAAGGAAATAAGCCAGTAAAAGAAGACAACTGTTGCATGAGGTCATTTACATCCAGTTTGTAGTGTAGCCAATCTCCTAGAGACAGGAGGTAGAATAGTACTTTCTAGGGTTTGGTGGTATGGGAAATGCGGATTGCTCAGTGGGAACAGAGTCTCACCACAGCAAGATGAAAATGTTCTGGACATTGGTGGCACCACAACATCAGTATACTTAATACTGCTGACTATATACTTAAGGTGATGAAAATGGTCAATTTTATGTTACATGCATTTACCACAGTAAACAGTTTAAAGCCTGAAAAACCCTGCAACCAATGGTAATGGAATTTTTTCTTTAAAAATCTCAATTAGACTGATCACTTGGAGTGCACGTCTCCTTTCTTCTCTGGGTCTCAAAGGTAACGGTTTTTGTTTCAGACTGTTTTTGGTATTTCTAACATGTAAGGCCACACTGGAGCTCAAAACCTTCACATTTCTCTATATTTGAGCTTAGACTGAACAGTTCTTTGTTGAAAACTGATAATACACACAGCATATTTACGGGATATGGTATTTTGGAGAAAAGAGTTTTACTGGGATCCCTGATGGAAAGAGATCTGGGCCAGCACACCAGCACCTCTCTGGCCTTGATAAAGCCTCCTGATCCTTAGAATGAGAGACGAGATCATTCTGATCTTAATTCAAACACCAACTATCTTGGATGCCAGATGTGTGTGGACAAACCCAGAAAGCCAAGAAGAAGAAATGTTTGTTTTTCAAGTCTTACTTTCTAACAGAAAGCAGAAAGCTGAAGATCTGACTGTTGTCCCTGTTTTGTTTTCCAAAACATAATATATCAAAGTAAGTGGTGTGATAACTTTTAACCTTGTGTATGACCTGAAGCACCGAGGACTACAGAGAGTACAATGAACCACAACTTTTTTCTCCTTTTTGTCTTTTGATCTGTTAACTGCAAGACAATTGTTGAAACCTTGAGTACATTCTCATTTCAATAAAGTGTCTGCAAATGGAAGTTCATCTTATGTTCTCTGATCAAAATGTACACTTTAGAGATCCTTTTCTATCACAGGTGGTTGTGCTTGCACACACACACACACACACACATACACACACACAATTCTTCATTAGAGAGCACATGGATGAAGGACTGAGGAATGTGAAAAGCACTTAGTTCATCCCCTAGTGTAGCTCAACATGGTCCTCTCTGACAATGTGCTTTTCCACTCTCCCGACCCCCATTTCTATCAGGACCATGTGGGAAGCTCTTGAGACTTAGGTTCTGGTGTTTGGGCCACGTGCAGGTCCCTGAGACACTGCAGTCTTCATCTATGCTGCGAGCACAGCTCACCATGGCTAGGCCTCGCTCAGTTCCTGCCCCTGTCCTAGAGTGTGGGGCAGGGCTAGAGCCAGGGACAGACTTGACTCATACAAACCACGGGTGAATGCGGTCTTGATTTAAAATTTTAATATGTGGCCTCGATTTTTGATTCTTGAAATATTTCACTAAAATGTGATTTGCCTAATTATTGAGGTTGGTGGTGCCCCCCTGAAATTCTGTGGATGCCCCTAGACATGATCCTGCAAGTGGCAGTGTGGTCCAGTTTCCCCACCAGGAGGACCTACAAGGCCAGGAAGGTTGAGGGAAAGGTGCGTGTTCTGTGGGAAGAATGCAAAGCCTTTGGGTTTTATACTGAACCATAGCTGTCCTTACTTCTACCTGTCCCCACAGTCCTATCACCAGGGATAAGATATCGCCACCCCTTCTGCTTACAACTCATGGTATCACTCTTCCTTCATGGCTATCCTGTCACCCAGAAGAGTCTTGACCCTTCCTCAGGACTGTTTCTCAGCTGCCACCATGGCTGACTTCCACCAGGCAAAGCACGTACAGAGAATTAGTCGCATGATAGTTTTAGAATTCCACAAAAATGTAATAATTTCTTTAAAAATATTTGCCAAAAGTGACTGTAGTAATAATGAATATATACCAACGAACCAAAGTGGGGTATATTCATCTTTATACTTATGTTGTTTTAAGATATGGTATTTAATATGCTCTTTATGGAAACTGGCCCAAAGTACCTAGGACACAACTGTTATAATGGGTCCCTCCCCTCCACCTTCTCCCAAACACCTCAGGATCTCTGACACTACTAGGCCCAGGCAAAAGGACACTTGCCAGGACCCACATCTTAAAAGTATGCGTGGGCTTGCTTGTGTGAACATGCACAAACAGACACACACAGACACACACACTTATTTATTAAGAACTCATGGACCGGGGCGCCTGGGTGGCTCAGTGGGTTAAAGCCTCTGCCTTTGGCTCAGGTCATGATCCCAGCATCCTGGGATCGAGCCCCGCACCCGGCTCTCTGCTTAGCAGGGAGCCTGCTTCCCCCTCTCTCTGCCTGCCTCTCTGCCTACTTGTGATCTCTCTCTCTGTCAAAGAAATAAATAAAATCTTAAAAAAAAAAACAACAACTCATGGACCATACTCAGTTCTCAGTGCTCTGGGTGCATTCTCACTGGAGAGGGAGGCCACACCATCTCTCTCCACCTCTCAAAAATGGGGACCTTGGTGGGTGATGGGGGGGCACGTTTTGCATGGAGCACTGGGTGTTGTGCAAAAAGAATGAATACTGTTATGCTGAAAAAATTAATAAAAAGGGAAAAAAAAATGGGGACCTTAGTCCACCCTCTCACTTTTGGACCATAGGAGGAGAGGAAAAGTAAGAGACTGAGCTGCAGGAACTGGCGATGGTTGCGCAAATATGCAGGAATTTGCATCTGTTGAGATGAACCCTGGCCCATTTGATGAAGTTGACTACATACTGAGCAGAGCAAATATTTGCTCTATGCAAATATATGCAAAATATATGCAAGAATTGGTACTAGAGGTTATTGAATGTCTAGGTTAGTATAAAGGATGCCTAATGACTGATCAGTTGAAAAGACAATACTAACCCTAGAACTGGGAGAAAATAAAGGCGATTGTATACTGAAGTAAACAGAGTGGCACATCAGCAAAGTGCCTATGAGTAAAAGTATATGAGTGTTCTACTACACATATTACTGCAACATTTCTGTAACTTTGTAGGTTTGTTTTTTTACTTTTTTTATTAATTAATTTATTGTTTTCAGCGTAACAGTATTCATTGTTTTTGCACAACACCCAGTGCTCCATGCAAAACGTGCCCTCCCTATTACCCACCACCTGTTCCCCCAACCTCCCACGCCTGACCCTTCAAAACCTGGGGATAAAAATACATTAAAAGTTTATAAAAAAAAAAAATTGGAAGGGGAGGCGAACCATAAGAGACTATGGACTCTGAAAAACAACCTTTGTAGGGTTTTTTTGTTTTTCTTCTGAGATTTTATTTAAATTCAAGATATTTAACATATAGTGTAGTGTTAGTTTCAGGAGTAGAATTCAGTGATTCATCACTTCCATGTAACAGCCAGTGTTCATCACAAGTGTCCTCCTTATTGCCCATCACCCATTTAGCCCATCCCCCATCCACTATTCCTCCAGCAACCTTCAGTTTGTTCTCTATAGTTCAGGGTTTCTTATGGTTTGCCTCCCTCTCTGTTTTTATCTTATCTTCCCTTCTCTTCTCCTATATCCATCTGTTTTGTTTCTTAAATTCCACATGAGTGAAATCATATGGTATTTGTCTTTCTCTGACTGACTTACTTTGCTCAGCACCGTATACCCTAGTTGCATCCATCTTCTGTAACTTTGAAGCTATTTCCAAGTACAAAGTTAAAAACTATTTCTGAGGGCACCTGGGTGGCTCAGCTGGTTAAGCAACTGCCTTCGGCTCAGGTCATGATCCCGGAGTCCTGGGATTGAGACCCACATCGGGCTCCCAGCTCCATGGGGAGTCTGCTTCTCCCTCTGACCTTCTCCCTTCTCATGCTCTCTCTCACTGTCTCTCTCTCAAATAAATAAATTAAAAAAAAAAACTATTTCTGAGGCAAAATCGATTGTGCTGAACACAGTTTCTTCATTCATGTCCCTCGTGATGAGTGATGTTGAACATATTCTCATGTGTCTCCTGGCTGTCTGGCAGTCTTCTGCCCATTTTTAATTGGATTATTTTATTTCTATGGTGTCCAAGAGAATATTCTCAACAATGAGTTTTCCTTCTTTTTTGTCTTTAATAGAGGTTTTTTTTTCTGATGGAGGCATAATACTCCATAGTGTAAATAAGTCAAGCAGAGAGAGCCAATTATCATATGGTTTCACTTACTTGTGGAACATAACAAATAACATGGAGGACATGGGGAGATGGAGAGAAGAAGGGAGTTAAGGGAAATTGGAAGAGGAGGTGAACCATGAGAGACTATGGACACTGAAAAACAACCTGAGGGTTTTGAAGGGGCAGGGGGTTGGGAGGTTGAGGGAACCAGGTGGTGGGTATTGGGGAGGGCACATATTGCGTGGAGCACTGTGTGTGGTGCAAAACCAATGAACACTGTTACACTGAAAAGAAATTTAAAAAATAGAGGTATTTTTTTAAATTTTTTTATTTGTTTATTTACAGCATAACAGTGTTCATTGTTTTGCCATCACACCCAGTGCTCCATGAAGTACATGCCCTCCTTATTACCCACCACCTGGTTCCTCAACCTCCCACCCCCCCGCCCCTTCAAAACCCTCTGGTTGTTTTTCAGAGTCCATAGTCTCTCATGGTTCATCTCCCCTTCCAGTTTCCCTCAACTCCCTCTCCTCTCCATCTCCCCATGTCCTCCATGTTATTCGTTATGCTCCACAAATAAGTGAGACCATATGATACTTGACTCTCTCTGCTTGACTTATTTCGCTCAGCATAATCTCTTCCAGTCCCGTCCATGTTGGGTATTCTTTTTTTAGAGTAGTTTCAGGCTCACAGCATAATTGAGCAGAAAGTGCAGAGTGTTCCTACACATGCACAGCCTACCCCACTATCAACATTCCCCACCTAGCGGTGTATTGGTTACAGCTGGTGAACCTCTGTGAACACATCCTTATCACCCAAGTTCAAACTTTACCTCGGAGCTCACTCTTGGTGATTTATAGTCTATGCTTTTTGTGAAATGTATGTGATAAACACCCCCTTTATAGTACTGAAGAGTTTTACTACCCTTACAATCATCTGAGCTCTGCCTATTGGTTCCTTCCTCTCCCCAACCCCTGACAATAATGACTCTTTTTAATGTCCCCATTGTTTTGACTTTCCCAGAATGGCTGCCATTGAGTGCAGTGATCCAAGAGAGCCCTAAATCCCATCCAGAAACCAAGAAGCCACTCGGTGGGAGAAGCCTGGACTCGTGAATGAGTGGATGTGGTCAGGATGTGTGATGGACAGGCCACTGGGAGCACCCTGCTCCAAATCAGTGTCACAATTATTTAAAATGTCCAGCAAGGAGGGGCATGTTACCCATGATATTATCTAGAAAAACTAGCTCATGCTGATCATTCAAAGAAGTTGGCCTTTATTCTATTTCATTGTCTTTTTAAAATATCCACAAACAGTACAGAAACTCATTACCCATACCCCAGAGGAACACTCCCTTTGTACTACCCTTGAATTCCAGCACATCAAGTTGCATTTCCCCTGTCCTGGCCAATTGCATTGCATTGAGATATACTAATAATAAGTCATTATTTTCTGATCTATTGAGATATGAAAAGTAAAGCACACTGAGGAGTGGGGCCCCGAGCTCTCGGCTCCTCTGGGCTGGAGATCAGGAGGCCGCCATTAGCATTCCCGTCCTTCGGAACTCTACAAAAAGCGTTCAGGGAAAAAAGGCTCCTGAAGGTGAACCCGAGCGGATTACTTAGCCTGTCCCCTAATGGCGGTGCAATTCTACCTGGAGAAAAGACAATTGAGAATCACTGAAACAGGCCCTGCCCCAGAAGATCAACAAGAAATCCAGCCAAGACCAAGATCACTTCCCAAGGAGAACAGCGGAATTCCTGAAGAGGATAAAGCAAAGCATGGAATTCATGGCTTTCTTCCCATGATTCTTTAGTCTTGCAAAGTTAATTAATTTTTTTTTCAGTTACCCATTTTTCTTTCTTTCTTTTTTTATTTGTTTATTTACAGCATAACAATGTTCATTGTTTTGGCATCACACCCAGTGCTCCATGCAGTACGTGTCCTCCCTATTACCCACCACCTGGTTCCTCAACCTCCCACCCCCCATCCCTTCAAAACCCTCTGGTTGTTTTTCAGAGTCCATAGTCTCTCATGGTTCATCTCACCTTCCAGTTTCCCTCAACTCCCTCTCCTCTCCATCTCCCCATGTCCTCAAAGATACAGATGTAGTGAAAAGAAGGGCCATCTGTACCCCAATATTTATTGCAGCAATGGCCACGGTCACCAAACTGTGGAAAGAACCAAGATGCCCTTCAATGGATGAATGGATAAGGAAGATATGGTCCATATACACAATGGAGTATTATGCCTCCATCAGAAAGGATGAATACCCAACTTTTGTAGCAACATGGACGGGACTGGAAGAAATTATGCTGAGCGAAAGTTAATTAATTTTTAAAATTTTTTTCTGCTGCTAAATTTTTTTAAACCTTTACCCTTTCCTCTTTTAATGTTTTTTAACCAGTTTATCTTAACAATACTCTTCATAAAAATATTTTTTGAAACTTCATTATTGTAGTCTTATTTTATTTTTCATTGTATCTAACTTTATTTTTTGTATAAACATAGGGTTTTTTCTTCTAAAAAATTTGGGGTACAACTTTTTCTAATAGATCAAAATACATCCTAAATCTAGCACTGGGCTTGTTCTAGTCTCCAGCCTGAGCAAATTTTCTCCACTTTTTTTTTCTTTATTCTCCCAACCAACTTACCTTATCAACTCCTTTTTAAGAAATTTAAATTTTTTTTCATCTTTATAGTCATATTCCATCCCTTCATTGTGTTTACCCTTATATATGATTTCCATTCTTTAAAATTTTGGGAAGTAGTTTCTTCTAAGAGACCAAAATACTCCAAAATTAAGTGAGCGACCCTGTTCTAGTCATCAGTCTAATATATATATATTTTTTTTTTCTTTTTTATATTTTTTCCTTATTTGTTTTCTTTAAAAAAAATTTTTCTGAACTTATTTTTACCCCTTTTCTCCTCCACCACAATTTGGAGTCTCTTCTGATTTGGTTAAAGCACATTTTCCTAGGGTCTTTGCCACCCCTTTAGTATTTTATTTGCTCCTTCATATGTTCTTATCTGGACAAAATGACAAGGTAGAAAAACTCACCACAAAAAAAAAAAAAAAAGAACAAGAGGCAGTACTGAAGGCTAGGGATCTAATCAATATGGACATGGGTAATACGTCAGATCTAGAGTTCAGAATGACAATTCTCAAGCTTCTATCCAGGCTCAAAAAAGGCTTGGAAGATATTAGAGAGACACTGCCTGGAGAAATAAAATCCCTTTCTAGAGAAATAAAAGAACTAAAATCTAACCAAGTTGAAATCAAAAAAGCTATTAATGAGGTGCAATAAAAAAAATGGAGGCTCTTACTGCTAGGATAAATGAGGCAGAAGAAAGAATTAGTGATATAGAAGACCAAATGACAGAGAATAAAGAAGCTGAGCAAGAGAGACAACTACTGGACCACGAGGGGAGAATTCGAGAGATAAGTGACACCATAAGATGAAACAACATTAGAAAAATTGGGATTCCAAAAGAAGAAGAAGAAGAGAGAGAGGGGAGGTATATTGGAGAGAATTATTGGAGAGAATTTCCCTAATATGGCAAAGGGAACAAGCATCAAAATCCAGAACGTGCAGAGAACCCCCTTCAAAATCAGTAAGAATAAGTCCATACCCCGTCATCTAATAGTAAAATTTACAATTCTTAGCGACAAAGAGAAAATCCTGAAAACAGCCTGGGACAAGAAGTCTGTAACATACAATGGTAAAAATATTAGATTGGCAGTGGACTTATCCACAGAGACCTGGCAGGCCAGAAAGAACTGGCATGATATATTCAGAGCACTAAATGAGAAAAACATGCAGCTAAGAATACTCTATCCAGCTAGGATATCATTGAAAATAGAAGGAGAGATAAAAAACAAAAACAGAAAGAATTTACAAACACCAAACCAGCCCTACAGGAAATATTGAAAGGGGTCCTCTAAGCAAAGAGAGACCCTAAAAGTAGTAAACCAGAAAGGAACAGAAACAATATACAGTAACAGTCACCTTACAGGCAATACAATGGCACTAAATTCATATCTCTCAATAGTTACCCTGAATGTAAATGGGCTAAGTGCCCCAATCAAAAGACACAGGGTATCAGAATGGATTTAAAAAAACAAAACCCATCAATATGCTGCCTACAAGAAATTCATTTTAGACCCAAAGACACCTCCAGATTTAAAGTGGGGGGGTGGTGGAAAACAATTTACCATGCTAATGGACATCAGAAAAAAGCTGGGGTGGCAATCCTTATATCAGATCAATTAGATTTTAAGCCAAAGACTATAATAACAGATGAGGAAGGACACTATATCCTACTCAAAGTGTCTGGCCAACAAGAAGATCTAACAATTTTAAATATTTATGCCCCTAACGTGGGAGCAGCCAATTATATAAACCAATTAATAACAAAATCAAAGAAACACATCAATAAAAATACAGGAATAGTATGGGACTTTAACACTCCCCTCACTGAAATGGACAGATCATCCAAGCCAAAGATCAACAAGGAAATAAAGGCCTTAAATGACACACTGGACCAGATGGACATCACAGATATATTCACAACATTCCATCCCAAAGCAACAGAATACACATTCTTCTCTAGTGCACATGGAACATTCTCCAGAATTGATCACATCCTGGGTCATAAATCAAGTCTCAACTAGTATCGAAAGATTGGGATCATTCTCTGCATATTTTCAGACCACAATGCTCTGAAGCTAGAACTCAATCACAAGAGGAAATTTGGAAAGAACCCAAATACATGGAAACTAAACAGCATTCTTCTAAAGAATGAATGGGTCAACTAGGAAATTAAAGAAGAATTGAAAAAATTTGTGGAAACAAATGGTAATGAAAACACAGTGGTTCAAAATCAGTGGGACACAGCAAAGGCAGTCCTGAGAGGAAAATATATAGTGATACAAATCTTCCTCAAGAAACAAGAAAGGTCTCTTGGGTGCCTGGGTGGCTCAGTGGGTTAAAGCCTCTGCCTTCGGCTCAGGTCATGATCCCAGCGTCCTGGGATCGAGCCCCACATCGGGCTCTCTGCTTAGCAGGGAGCCTGCTTCCTCCTCTCTCTCTCTCTCTCTCTCTCTCTGCCTGCCTCTCTGCCTACTTGTGATCTCTGTCTGTCAAATAAAAAAAAAAAGAAACAAGAAAGGTCTCAAATACACAACCTTAACCCTATGCCTAAAGGAGCTGGAGAAAGAACAAAAAAGCCTAAACCCAGCAGGAGAAGAGAAATAATAAAGATCAGAGCAGAAATCAATGAAATAGAAACAACTAACTGAATGGGAGAAGATATTTGCAAATGACATATCAGATAAAGGGCTAGTATCCAAAATCTATAAAGAGCTTAGCAAACTCAACACCCAAAGAACAAATAATCAAATCAAGAAATGGGCAGAGGACATGAACAGACATTTCTGCAATGAAGACATCCAAATACCAACAGACACATGAATAAGTGCTCCACATCACTCGGCATCAGGGAAATAGAAATCAAAACCACAGTGAGATACCACCTCACACCAGTCAGAATGGCTAAAATTAACAAGTCAGGAAACGACAGAGCTGGTGAGGATGCAGAGAAAGGGGAACTCTCCTACACTGTTGGTGGAAATGCAAGCTGGTGCAGCACTCTGGAAAACATCATGGAGGGTCCTCAAAAGTTGAAAATAGAGGTACCTTATGACCCAGAATTGCACTACTGGTTATTTACCCTAAAGGTACAAATGTAGTGATCCGAAGGGGCATGTGCACCTGAATGTTTAGAGCAGCAATGTCCACAGCAGCCAAACTATGGAAAGATCCTAGATGTCCATCAACAGATGAATGGATAAAGAAGAAGTGGTATATATATACAATGGAATACTATGCAGCCATCAAAAGAAATGAAATCTTGCCATTTGCAATGACATGAATGGAACTAGAGGTATTATGCTTGGTGAAATAAGTCAATCGGAGAAAGACAATTATCATATGATCTCCCTGATATGAGGAAGTAGAGATGCAAGGTGGGAGGTTCGTGGGGTAGGAAAAGTATAAATGAAACAAGATGGGCTTGGGAGGGAGACAAACCATAAGAGACTCTTAATGTCACAAAACAAACTGAGGGGGGGCCAGGGGAAGGGGGGTAGGGAGAGGGTGGTGGAGTCATGGACATTGGGGAGGGTATGTGCTATGGTGAGTGCTGTGAAGCATGTAAACCTGGTGATTCACAGACCTGTACCCCTGGGGCTAGTAATACATTATATGTTTATTAAAAAAATTTAAAAATTAAAAAAATATTTTGTTTATTTAAGAGAGAGAGATAGCATGAGTGTGGTGAGAGGCAGAGGGAGAAGAATATGCTCTGCTGAGTAGTGATCCCAGTGAGAGGCTTGGTGCTGGGATTCCAGGATCATGACCTGAGCCAAAGGCAGATACTTAACTGACTGAGCCACAAGGCATCCCTGAATAATTTTTTAAAATTTTATTTTATTTTTTCAGTGTTCCAAGATTCATTGTTTATGCACCACGTCCAGTGCTCCATGCAATACGTGTCCTCCCTAATACCCACCACAAGGCCCACCCATCCCCCCACACCCCTCCCTTCCAAAAGCCTGTTTGTTTCTCAGAGTCCACAGTCTCTCATGGTTCATCTCCCCCTCTGATTTTCCCCAATTCACTTTTCCTTTCCGTTTCCTAATGTCTTCCATGTTATTCCATATGTTCTACAAGTAAGTGAAACCATATGATAATTGACTTTCTCTGCTTGACTTATGGCGTGAATGCAAGTTGGTGCAGCCACTTTGGAAAACAGTGTGGAGATTCCTCAAAAAATTAAAAATAGAGCTACTCTATGACCCTATTACTGTGATTTACCCCAAAGCTACAGGTGTAGTGAAAAGAAGGGCCATATGTACCCCAATGTTCATAGAAGCCATGAATAATTAAAAAAATTTTTTTGTTAAAGGAAAGTTAGTGAGCATGAGTGGGATGAGGGGCTGAGGGAGAAGCATGTTCTTCACTGAATAGGGAACCTGATGGGGGGTTGATACTGGGACTCCAGGATCATGACCTAAGCCAAAGGCAGACACTTAAACTGAGCCACCCAGAAGAATGGTTTTTAAAGAATTACTTTTACTTGCATTTTTAACATGTTGGAATACGCAGTGTGCAGAAATTCTTAAATCTGGTTTTCCTCTCTTCTGTTTCTCTCACCTCTTTGGTCTCTACTCGGATGTCTCTTTCTCACTGAGAAGAGTTTTTAGGTTTTCCCAAGTCTCAGTGTCTGGCTCAACAGAAGACAGCTGGTGTTCACATATGTGTCTCAGTCTTCTTTTTTTTAATTTAAATTCAGTTGAATTAACATATAGTATATTATTAGTTTCAGAGGTAGAATTTAGTGATTCATTGGTCGCATATAACATCCAGTGCTCATTACATCAAGTGTCCTCCTTAATGCCCATCACCCTGTTACCCCATCCACTTCCCCTCCAGCAACCCTGTTTGTTTCCTGTGGTTCAGAATCTCTTATGTTTTGCCTCCCTCTCAATTTTCATCTTATTTTATTTTTCCTTCCCTTCCCATATGTTCATGCGTTTTGTTTCTTATATTCCACATGAGTGAAATCATATGATATGTCTTTCTCTGACTTACTTCACTTAGCATAACATACTCTATTTCCACCCACATCATTGCAAATTATAAGATTTCATTCTTTTTGATGACTGAGTTATATTCATTTTACACACACACAAAACACACACTACATCTTCTTTATCCATTCATCTGTCAATGGTCATCTGGGGACTTTCCATATTTTGGCTATTGTGAACATTGCTGCTGTAAACATGATGTACCCCTTCATATCACTATACCTGTATCCTTTGGATACCTACCTAGTCGTGCAATTGCTAAGTCACAGGGTAGTTCTACTTTTCCATTTTTGAGGACTCTCCAGACTATTTTACAGAATGCCTGTACGGGATTGCATTCCCAACAACAGTGTAAGAGAGTTCCCCTTTCCCTGGATCCTTGCCAATAAAATCATGGTTTTATGATGGGTTAATTTTGCCATTCTGACTGGTGTGAGGTAGTATCTCTTTGTGGATTTGATTTGTATTTTCCTGAAGCCTGTATTCTTTACTGATGTATCCCCAGTGCCAAGAACAATGCTTGACATGAAACTGAAGGGAAGGAAAACTTTTTCCTATACCCTTCAAGGTGTTTTAGCTAGACTGATAATTGAAATTACTTAAGAGATTAACAAGAGAAAAAACAAACCACAACGTTTTAGTACACATGCATAATAAATAAAGCCCAATAGTAAAATTGAGACCTATAGGACTAACCAAAGCAGGCAGTTTTTGTACTTTTTAAATGAAGAGACAGTAAATTACTGAGAAGTTGACAGGACAGAGAAAAGTTAACTTTGGGAGCTACAGTTATAAGGAATTCTAAACGAAATTGGGCTGGGGTAGTAAATTAGTAAAAAGTAACAAAGACCACATCTTCCTTATCCATTCGTCTGTTGAAGGGCATCTTGGTTCTTTCCACAGTTTGGCGACCATGGCCATTGCTGCTATAAACATTGGGGTACAGATGGCCCTTCTTTTCACTACATCTGTATCTTTGGGGCAAATACCCAGTAGTGCAATTACAGGGTCATAAGGAAGCTCTATTTTTAATTTCTTGAGGAATATCCACACTGTTCTCCAAAGTGGCTGCACCAACTTGCATTCCCACCACCAGTGTAAGAGGGTTCCCCTTTCTCCACATCCTCTCCAACACATGATGTTTCCTGTCTTGCTAATTTGGCCATTCTAACTGGAGTCAGGTGGTATCTCAATGTGGTTTTCATTTGAATCTCCCTGATGGCTAGTGATGATGAGCATTTTTTCATATGTCTGATAACCATTTGTATGTCTTCATTGGAGAAGTGTCTGTTCATATCTTCTGCCCATTTTTTTTCCATTTTATTTATTTTTTCAGCGTAACAGTATTCATTCTTTTTGCACAACACCCAGTGCTCCATGCAAAACGTGCCCTCCCCATTACCCACCACCTGTTCCCCCAACCTCCCACCCCTGACCCTTCAAAACCCTCAGGTTGTTTTTTTTTTATTATTTTTATTTGTTTATTTACAGCATAACTCAGGTTGTTTTTCAGAGTCCATACTCTTATGGTTCGCCTCCCCTTCCAAATTTTTTTTTAATAAACATATAATGTATTTTTATCCCCAGGGGTACAGGTCTGTGAATCGCCAGATTTACACACTTCACAGCACTCACGATAGCACTTACCCTCCCCAATGTCCATAGCCCCCTCCCCCCTCCCATTTTTTAATATGATTATCTGTTTTGTGTGTGTTGAGTTTGAGGAGTTCTTTATAGATCCTGGATATCAACCTTTTGTCTGTACTGTCATTTGCAAATATCCTCTCCCATTCCGAAGGTTGCCTCTTTGTTTTGTTGACTGTTTCCTTTGCTGTGCAGAAGCTTTTGATCTTGATGAAGTCCCAAAAGTTCATTTTCGCTTTTGTTTCCTTGGCCTTTGGAGACATATCTTGAAAGAAGTTGCTGTAGCTGCTATCGAAGAGGTTACTGCCTATGTTCTCCTCTAGGATTCTGATGGATTCCTGTCTCACATTGAAGTAATTTATCCATTTTGAGTTTATCTTTGTGTACGGTGTAAGAGAATGGTCGAGTTTCATTCTTCTACATACAGCTGTCCAATTTTCCCAGCACCATTTATTGAAGAGACTGTCTTTTTTCCACTGTATATTTTTTCCTGTTTTGCCAAAGATTATTTGACCATAGAGTTGAGGGTCCATATCTGGGCTTTCCACTCTGTTCCACTGGTCTATGTGTCTGTTTTTATGCCAGTACCATGCTGTCTTGGTGATCACAGCTTTGTAGTAAAGCTTGAAATCAGGTAATGTGGATGCCGCCAGTTTTGTTTTTTTTTCCCCAACATTTCCTTAGCAATTTGGGGGTCTCTTCTGATTCCATATAAATTTTAGGATTATTTGCTCCAGCTCTTTGAAAAATACCGGTGGAATTTTGATCAGAATGGCATTAAAAGTACAGATTGCTCTAGGCAGTATAGACATTTTAACAATGTTTATTCTTCTGATCCAAGAGCAAGGAATGGTCTTCCATCTTTTTGTGTCTTCTTCAATTTCTTTCATGAGCTTATCCACCATGACCTGGTCGGATTTATCCCTGGGTTGCAAGGATGGTTCAACATTCGTAAATCAATCAACATGATAGAACAAATCAATAAGAGAGAGAGAAGAACCACATGGTCCTCTCAATGCAGAAAAAGCATTTGACAAAGTCCAGCATCTGTTCCTGATTAAAATGCTTCAAAGTATGGGGATAGAGGGAACATTCCTCAACTTCAGCAAATCTGTCTATGAAAGACCCACAGCAAATATCATCCTCAATGGGAAAAAGCTTGCAGCCTTCCCGTTGAGATCAGGAACACGACAAGGATGCCCACTCTCACCACTCTTGTTCAACATAGTATTAGAAGTCCTAGCAATGGCAATCAGACAACAAAGAGAAGTCAAAGGTATCCAAGTTGGCAATGAAGAAGTCAAACTCTCTCTCTTCACAGATGACATGATTCTTTATATGGAAAACCCCAAAGGCTCCACCCCCAAACTACTAGATCTCATAGAGCAATTCAGTAACATGGCAGGATACAAAGTCAATGTACAGAAATCAGTGACTTTCTTATACACTAACAATGAAAATACAGAAAGGGAAATTAGAGAATCGATTCCACTTACTATAGCACCAAGAACCATAAGATACCTGGGAATAAACCTAACCAAAGAGGTGAAGGATCTGTACTCGAGGAACTACAGAACACTCATGAAAGAAATTGAAGATGATACTTTCAGGGTTTTTTGTTTTCTGTTTTTTTTGGAGTCTGGTGATTTGTACACAGGGTGAATGCTGTGAAAGATCTGAGGGGTGACATGTATGCTTCTGTCTTTACAAACTGGAACAAGAATATTCTTTGCAAGAGAAATGGGACATGACAACCAGTATGACCACAGCATCCCTTGCACCACTGTTTGTGGACCTTATGACCCAGAAGTGATATCTTAAATCCTTCCATGTCCCATGTGTATGTTAGGCACTTAAAGACTTAAGCCCTAGAGAATCCCTGAGATTTTAACCTCACCCAAAAGGACAGGTGTAACCAGTGTCCCCTGCTGTGAACAAGAGCCCAGAGACCATGTGAAGCTTGGGGATAACTAATATCTAACCCCATCCACCACTCTTTCAAACTTTAGCTCCAGTACTCAGTGTTTAGGAATTTCTGCCAATACCATGCTGTCTTGGTGATCACAGCTTTGTAGCAAAGATTAAAATCAGGTAACGTGATGCCCCCAGTTTTGTTTTCTTTTTCAACATTTCCTTAGCATTTCGGGGTCTCTTCTGATTCTATACAAATTTTAGGATTGTTTGCTCCAGCTCTTTGAAAAATGCCAGTGGAAGTTTGATCGGAATGGCATTGAAAATACAGATTGCTCTAGGTGGTCTATTATCAATGTTTATTCTTCTGATCCATGAGCATAGAATGGTCTTCCATCTTTTTGTGTCTTCTTCAATTTCTTTCATGAGTGTTCTGTAGTTCCTTGAGTACAGATCCTTCACCTTGTGCTTAGGTTTATTCCCAGGTATCTTATGGTTCTTGGTGCTATAGTAAATGGAGTCGATTCTCTTAATTTCCCTTTCTGTATTTTCAGTGTTCGTGTATAAGAAAGCCACTGATTTCTGTACATTGACTTTGTATCCTGCCACATTACTAAATTGCTGTATGAGTTCTAGTAGTTTGGGGGGGAGTCTTTTGGGTTTTCTATAGAAAGTATCATGTCATCTGTGAAGAGAGAGAGTTTGACTTCTTCATTGCCAATTTGGATACCTTTGACTTCTCTTTGTTGTCTGATTGCTATTGCTAGGACTTCTAATACTATGTTGAACAAGAGTGGTGAGAGTGGGCATCCTTGTCGTGTTCCTGATCTCAAAGGGAAGGCTGTCAGATTTTCCCCTTTGAGGATGGTATTTGCTGTGGGTTTTTCATAGATAGATTTGATGAAGTTGAGGAATGTTCCCTCTATCTCTATACTATGAAGCATTTTAATCAGGAACGGATGCTGTATCTTGTCAAATGCTTTTTCTGCACCAACTGAAAGGACCGTGTGGTTCTTCTCTCTTCTCTTATTGATTTGTTCTGCTACACTGATTGGTTTGCGAATGTTGAACCTCCCTTGCAATCCAGGGATAAATCCCACCAGGTCATGGTGGATAATCTTTTTAATGTACTGTTGGATCCTGTTAGTTAGGATCTTGCTGAGAATCTTCGCATCCAAATTCATCAGGGATATTGGTCTGAAATTCTCCTTTTTGGTGGGGTCTTTGTCTGGTTTGGGGATCAGGGTAATGCTGGCTTCATAAAAAGAGTCTGGAAGTTTTTCCTCTGCTTCAATTTTTTGAAACAGCCTCAGGAGAATAGGTATTATTTCTTCTTTGAAAGTTTAGTAGAATTCCCCAGGGAATAAATCAGGTCCTGGGCTCTTATTTTTTGGTAGGATTTTGATCACTGCTTCAATCTTGTTATTAGACATTGGTCTATCCACATTGTCAATTTCTTCCTGATTCAGTTTTGGAAGTCTATAGGTTTCCAGGAATGCAACCATTTCGTCTAGGTTGATTAACTTATTGGCATATAACTTGTTAATAATTTCTGATGATTGTTTCTATATCCCTGGTGTTAGTCATGATCTCTCCCTTTCCATTCATAATTTTATTATTTTTGTCTTCTCTCTCTTTTTTTTTATTAGTTTGGCCAATGGTTTATCAATCTTATTGGTTCTTTCAAAAAGTCACCTTCTGGGGCGCCTGGGTGGCTCAGTGGTTTAAGCCGCTGCCTTCGGCTCAGGTCATGATCTCAGGGCCCTGGGATCGAGTCCCACGTCAGGCTCTCTGCACTGAAGGGAGCCTGCTTCTCTCTCACTCTCTCTGCCTGCCTCTCTGCCTACTTGTGATCTCTCTCTGTCAAAATTAATAAATAAAATCTTTAAAAAAAAAAAGCCACCTTCTAGTTTTGTTGATGTGTTCTACTGTATCTCTAGTTTCTATCTCATTGATCCCTGCTCTAATCTTGCTGATTTCCCTTCATGTGTGTGGGATTGGGTTAATTTGTTGTTGATTCTTCATAAAACACCTCAATATGGGGCAGGGACCCATCAGAGTCCTAGAAGAGAACATAGGCAGTAACCTCTTTGACATTGGCCACAGCAACCTCTTTCACAACACTTCTCCAAAGGCAAGAGAAACAAAAGCAAAAATGAACTTTTGGAACTTCATCATGAAAAAAAGCTTCTGCACAGCAAAGGAAACAGTCAACAAAGCAAAGAGATAACCCATGGGATGGGAGAAGATATTTGCAAATGACATATCAGATAAAGGACTATACAAGATCTAAAAAGGATGTCTTAAACTCAACACCTAAAAAAACAAGTAATCCAGTCAATAAATGGGCAGAAAACATGAACAGACACTTCTTCAAAGAAGACATACAAATGGATAATAGGCACATGAAAAAATGTTCAACTCACTGACCATCAGGGAAATTCAAATCAAAATGACATTGAGATACCACTTTATGCCAGTTAGAATGGCAAAAATTAACAAGGCAGAAAACAACAAATGTTGGCAAGGATGTGCAGAGAGGGTAACACTTTTACATAGTTATAGTTGTGCATTATCTTGAAACTTCATTTTCCTATGTTCTCCTCTAGGATTTTGATGGATTCCTGTCTGTTATTTCAGCCTCTTCAATAAATGGTGCTTGGAAAATTGGTTAGTCATACACAAAGAATAAAGCCGGACCATTCTTTTATACCACACAAACATAAACCCAAAATGGATGTAAGAGTCAGATTTCTAATGGAAGGAGGAGCAACCCAGAATTTTTTCTCTGCTATCCCAGGGCAGACTAATCTTTCACTGAAGTGGGTATATTTGGGAATACTTTTTTCAGAAGAGTCCCACAGTTCACCATGTGGAAATTCAACAAGATGGCACATGTCTTCCAAGCACTGAAACCTAGCCCCCATGTACCTTTGTGACTGAATCTTATGACCTACACCCAACAATGGGCTGAGAGACATTGTTATATATAACTTACTTCTAGAAAAAGATTTAATTTAAGTGTTTCCTCTTCATCTGTGGATGCAGGAGACAGAGGAAGGAAGGTCTCTGTACATTGGTGCAATAAGGAAGAGAGTTGTTGGCAGAAGGTGCAAAAAGGAAGAGCGTTGTTGGCAGGAAGTGGCCTGCTGGACTTCCTAGCCAGCTGCCCTCTGTGCTCACAGTAGACTGGGTTCCCTGCCTTCTAGCTGTCTCCTTATTCAAAAATCCCAGCACCCCTGTGGAAATCTGCTGTGGTTGTGTCCACTTGATGGGGCTCCCAGGCAAGGACCCAGTCTCACTTCAGCAATGGTGAGGCCCCCGGTGTCCCCCTCCTCAGGACAGTATGGAGAATCTGGTGCCCAGGGTGGTGACCTGAGAAGGAGGTCGGATCCTCAGTGCTGCCTTAGTGTACCTCCCCAGGTATAACTTCATCCACCCTGCAATCCTTTTTCACCCTCTCAGTGATGAGCAGGGAGGCAGCTACTTCCACCACCTGGGTGCTTGAAAGAGCTCCATCATTAATGCCCTCCTGGCTGCTCAGCTGAGCAGAAGCTTCTATGCACAAAGAAGAAAGAAATTACCAATGTGCTTGTAATTAGCATTTTTGTTGTTGTTATAGGATATCTGACCTGTGCAGCTCCTCACTTCCATCTTGGCCTGAATGATTTCTTGAAGTGGGTCACATAGTATCTGAATTATAGACTTGTAGCTAGCTGCATTTAGAAGGGGAAAGCTCCTTAATTCAAGTGCAAAAGCTGGGCAGGTAATTGCATTAGGTGGTGAAGAAAAATAAATACAATTGGTGTAAGGAAAATCATTTCCCCCTCTAGTTCCCTGAAGTCAGTATATGTGCTGCCAAAGCGAGCACTAGATCCCTGAAGTCAGAACTAGACAGGAACCCCAGATGATATATGATCTCATCCCACAATAGTGCCAATGACAATGCCCGACCTTGGAAGCTGTGACTCCCTCATATTGCAGAGCAAGCAGCAGAGGCAGATCTCGAATACAGGCTAACTGATTGTTAGTTCAGTCCTTTTTAAAGCACGTTCCCTCCTTCCAAGACTCTTCTCATGCTGAAATTTACTTTCTCTTTATTTCAAACAATTAAGTGTGTCTGAATGGAATGACGACTTGTTTTTGTCTTGGATATTAGGGAAGAGAAGATTTTAGTAATCAATTATTAAGTGAATGGTAGAGTCAGATTATTCCAGAGGGCAGAGAATGGGATGGTCAATCTGGAAACAAGGAGTCACACTATTTATTTATTTTTTAAATATTTCATTTACTTATTTAACTGAGAGAGAGAGAGAGAGAGAGAGAGAGAGAGAGAGATTGAGAGCATGAGGAGTGGCAGGGAGAGGGCAAGAGAAAGGCAGGCTCCCGGCTGAGCATAGAACCAGATGCTGGACTCCATCCCAGGACCAGGGCCCTGGGATCATGACCAGAACAAAAGGTAGACACTTAACTGACCCAGCCACCCAGGAGTCCCAAAGTCACACTATTCATATGTTGGAATATGCTAGCTTGAGACTAAAGACTAAGATTGTGTCATTGGATACAGATATGTTAAAAAGATATACACACTCATACAAACACAACTCCCCAGGTAATCTCTTGAACACATTCTAAGCTTACCCACAAAATTATGACTGGCTCTTTTATTCCAGCAGTGATGTGAAGAATATCTTAGAGAAGGTGAGAGGTAGGGACTGGGGCTCTTTCCTGATCCCATTGGACTGTGTGGAGACCTGAAGTAACCACTTTCCCTAGTGTGCATTCTCTATCCCTCTAAATTTTGTAACCATGCTGTAGTCAAGGAGGTACCCTATCAGAATGTGATATGATCTGGATCAAATGTCTAACTATGCAGAGAATTTGAGAGGTTTAAATCAGAGGCAACAGAGAGAAAGGAAGATGTTGAGAAAGTCAGATGAAATAGAAAGACTGAAGACTTGGGTTAGTATCAAGGGTAAGAAGTCATGCAAAAAAAACCCTATAAAATGGATGGCCATAATTATTCTAGATAAACAGAAATCTCACCCCTCCAAGTGTACTTTTAAAAAATACTGGCAATACTCCTAGAAAATGAGAAAGACTGGCAGATACAATGAGATCTATTCACTAGTAGATTTAGTGAGTGAGTGCTGCTTATTCCCAGATACCCCTTGAAGATTTATTATCAGAGACTAAGAGAACACTGGCTCTTCTGGAAGTGAGAACTCTCTCCAAACCCTTCTAGCTGTAACGTTTTATGAGTCTGAACTCATGAGTGAAAAACTGGACTCAACTGGCACCTGAAAACCTCTGGAGAGGAGAATGTCTGGGAAATACCAGTTATCAGCTTGGCAGCCAAAGCTAGACCCTTGACACAGTTAATCTACGTTCACTGCTATAGCTACTCTTGTGGTACCTGTCAAACTCAAGGATGAGAAGAGACTTGAGAGATTAAGCATTTTGTTGAAGGTCAAAGCACTGGTAAGTGGCAGAGCCATAATTCAGACCTAAATCTCAGGACCTCTTTATTCTGAAACACAGATCACAGATAAGGAGAGAGATGTCAGTGGAAAACTCTTAAAATTTGCCTGAAATAATTTTTTTTTAAAGATTTAGTTATTTGACAGACAAAGAGAGAAATCACATGTAGGAATAGAGGCAGGTAGAGAGAGGGGGGGAAGCAGGCTCCCTGCTGAGCAGAGAGCCCGATGCGGGGCTCCATATCAGGACCCTGAGATCATGACCTGAGCCAAAGGCAGAGGCTTAACCCATTGAGCCACGCAGGTGCCCTGGCCCAGAATAATTTTTAAAACTTCCAGAGTGTTGGGCACTGAGAAAAAGAACATGGGCTTTGGAGATGGGGTTCATATGAATGCAAGGTCACAAGCAGAGGAAAAGCAGAAAAGCCACTTAAGTTCACCTAGTTCTCAACAGGGTACTCACCAGAGCTGGTGCAAGTCTGATGAGAAATCATACTCACCCTTATTGCAGTAAAGAGCCAGAGTCCCCAGCAGGACATTCAGGGATAGCCTCATGGTTTATTTTCTTTGGTTTCCAGCTTTAGTGAAAGGTGAGCAACTAGGAGATGAACTCAGGATACTGGGGAACCCGGGACAATTTATACCTATAGCCAGGGGCCTGCTTTAAACTCTCCATTCCTCTGTCAGGGCTCATGCAATCCATCAGTGTCAGAGACCCTATTGTCAGGGTCACAGTTCCTGTTTATAGGCATTGCTGGCAACATACACCTCTCCTTTGTAGCAAACACTGAGGTTGTAGTTATTTTATTTTTTAAAATTTAATTTTATTTTTTCAGTATTCCAAGATTCACTGTTTATGCACCACACCCAACCAACTTTTGTAACAACATGGACAGGACTGGAGGAGATTATGCTAAGTGAAATAAGTCATCCACTGAGGTTGTAGTTTTACAAATGTATAGCCAAACAGTTGATGCAAGCTCCTCCTGGATGTTAGTTCCTGAACTGCAGGGGCAGCCTCTGGTTTTGCTCATCTCGACTTAACATAACACCTGTCACACAGGAGAGGAAAAACAAATATTCTTAGAATAAATGAATGAGTATGAATCAAAAAACCACTAAACTTGTTTAGGGAGTATCTTCAATATGAAACAATGCCTGCTATGCCAAGTTTCCCTTCGGGCAGGTGAGGGAGAAAGCTTAGTAGCATGGTGACCCCAGTGAGAGAAATGAGTGGTTTTTGGCATCGCAAGAGAAGACAATGTCAAGAGGAAGACTATCTACTCAATACTCATTTCCTACTCTAAGCTATTATTTTAATAAATATCAAAATATATTTGAAAATAAATCAGGCTTTACATGGAGAAAAAGAAGCTCCTCCTTAGTTTTACTTGACAACTGGTAGGGTCACCCATCAGAGTCATCAGGGTCCAAGCAAGCAATAGGGTCACCAGAAGGGCTCTTTCTTTGCCTCATCCCCAGTATGAGCAGCATGCTCTATGTAAACACAGGGGAGGTGTGGAAAATTCTAACTAAAAGCATTGGAAAGTCAGTCTGGTTATCCAGAGGAGCATATGGGAGAGCCATTCAAGAGTATATAGAATTGTGACTTGAAGAAATGGCAAAGGAGGGACCTCGAGGGAGCAGCAGGAGGGGAGACGAGAAGGCCTAAATCATTTTCCTTGGGAACATCAGGTATGCAGGTTAACATGAAACATATAATGCATACAACAGGGCATGGTAGCAGAGGGAAGGTGATGTGACTGGAGAGACAGGACGGGCCAAATCAAGGAGAACTTCCATTATATTCTGTGGGATGTGGGGGCAGAATGGTGGGGAGGTGAGACACATCTAGATTTATTGGCATTAGTGCTTTCATGCTGGGTTTCAGATCTCATGTCAAAATCACGTGGACTGTTCACACCCATTATTACAGCTACTGTAAAAAGAAAAAAGAAGAGAGAGAGAGAGAGAGAGAGAGAACAAGTGTTGGCAGTGATGTGGAGCAATAGGAACCCTTGTGCATTTAGGTGGGAATGGAAAAATGGTGCAGTCTCTGAGGAAAAGTGCCTGGAAATCCCTTCAAAAATTAGAAGGAAAGTTCATATGATCAATCGAGTTCATTTCTTAGTCCTTGTGCAAAAGAATTGAAAGGAGGGTCTCAAACACATTTTTGTGTACCCATGTTTATAGAAGCATTATCCACAATAGCCAAGAGTGGAAAGAACCCAGTGTTTTGGGGCAGATTAATAGATAAAGAAATTGTGGTACATACATATAACGTAGGATTATTCACATTCAGAGGTACAAAGCAAGGAAAACCTATCATATGCTACAGGTGAACCTTGAGGACAGTACACTAAGGGACAGAAGCCAGTAAAAGGAGAAAATACTGATAATTCCACAAATATGAGGTTCCTAGAGTAGTCAGTTTCATAGAAATATAGAGTAAATGGTGGTTGCCAGTAGTGGGGGAAGTAAAATATCATGTTCAATAAAAATGTCATCATATTAACAGTGGGCTGATGATATCTGGAAACATACCACTGTAATCCTCCCTATAGATCCCTTGTGTTGTAAAACCTCCTGTGACCAATAATAGTATGGGAACTAAAAGAGAGCAGTAATTTTTGCTTGCCAGCTATGGACAGAGAATGTGGAAACATAATTTATCAACTTCAATGATTGCTCCAAATCTACAAGTTGTTACATTTGAGTCAATTAACTTGCTCAGTCTTGTTCATTTGGATGCCAATATGTCTTGGCATGTGAATTGAAAAGTGACAAAGTGGTGTTTTCAGTCAGGGAAGGCTGGAGGTGGTGATGACATGTCAGATAGAAGAGAGGTAAATGAGAGTGAAGTTCTCTGCTTGCATCTCAGTTTCTGACTCAGTTGAATTCTCCTGGGTGATGATCCTCAAGCTACTTTCTTCCTTTCTTTCCAGTTCTCTTCTTTTTTTTACTGTTTTAAAAAGATAATTTACTACACCACAAATGGTGGTGGGGATGTGGAGCTCAGGAACTCACAATCTGGCTCAATCCCAGAACCCTGGGATCATGACCTGAGCCAAAGGCAGCGGCTCAACTCACTGAGCCACCCAGGTGCCCAGTAGTTGTTTTTTTTTTTTAATAGGAGTAAAAACAGTCTTACCATACAATCCAGCTATTGTGATTCTTAGTCTTTATGCAAAGGAGCTGAAAGCATGTCTACGGAAAATATGCACATGATGTTCATGGAACTTTCATTCATACTTGCCCAAATTTGAAAGCAATCGAGATTTCCCTCAGTAGATCAATGGATAAAGAAACTGTGGTACCTTCAGACAATGGAATATAGTTCTAACATTCTATGGAACTGATCTCTTAAAGAAGAGCTGTAAGCCATGAAAAGGTATGAAAGAACTTTACATAAATATTACTAAACAAGAGAAGCCAACCTGAAGAGTTGCGTGTGTATGATTACAACTCTATGACATCCTGGGAAGGCAAAGTTATGGAGACAGTAATATCAGTGATTCCCATGGGTTGGGGAGGAAAGAAGGATGTATATGCAGAGTGCAGAGAATTTGCATGCCAGTGACACTACTGTGTATGAGACTATGATGCGGGATATTTGACATTATCTGTCTGTCAAAACCCATCTAATGTACATCCTGAGTGAAATCTAATGTAAATTACTGACAATGAGTGCTTAGGATGTGTCAGCGGAGGTTCACCAGTTTTGAGAAATGTCCCATAAGCTGTGGTATGTTGATGGTGTGAGAGTCTGTGCACATGTGGAGGTAAGGGACACACCAGGACTCTGCTCTGCTTGATTTTTCTGTGAACCTAACACTTCCCTAAAACAATAAAGGCTATTTTTTTTTTAAAAAAAAAAAGGAACCATTGTGTTAAAGCATTCTCTTTCAGCAAGAAAATAATCAGAAAAAAATGAATCAATAGAAGTGTCACCACATAGAGATAGTTGATCAAGGCAAGAAAATCTAAGATGATCTACTAAAAAAATATATCAGAACTCATAGAATTTCATTATGTAGCTGAATATAAGATCAGCCTGTAAACACCAATGACTTTCCTATTATCCTCTTAATACCATTCAAATCATGGAAAAAATGATGCCATTGGGAACAGAACAATAGCAACAACAAAAGTATGTCGGAATAACCTAAGTGGAAATAAGCAAAATGTTAAGGATCAAATCATGAAATTTTGCTTGAAATGTAAAAAGGAATCTTAAAAAATAGGGGCATATACTTTGTGCTTGAAGGAAATAGTAGAACATTTAAGGATGTATACTTTCCTCATATTACTTTACACATCCAATCCAGCCCGATTCAGAATCCTCATCAGGCAGTGTTACACTTTGTGTTTAATTCTGAAGTGCTGGTTCTTTCAAAGTAGAATGTATTCATTCACTGAGTAGCATGAGAAGTGTGTAAAGCTACAAATTTAGGGTCCAACTACTGGGTTCAATCTCAGTTGTTATGCTTTGTACTTGTGGGCACATCAGCAAGATGCTGACCCTCTTAGCCTGGTGCCTCATCTACAAAATAAGTTGGTAACAATAGTGCCTACCTCATAGGATTTATGTTAGGATAAATGAATTACTATAGGAAAAACACTCAGCATAGGATCTGGCAGTAATGTCTTCTAGCATACGTAGGTAACAAAAAGGAAAATACACAAGTAAAATGTCAAACAAAATAAATAATTTCACTGCCAAGTCAAATACCAAACTGAATCTAACTGACTCCACCAATGAGGAATGTTTATTTATCCCTAATGCTAACAAAGTGTGCTTCAGAATTTGGTTTTGGTTCCTTTGGGATTTCTCTCATGTTAAATGGGGTTTTGCTCATTTAAAATTCTCCCACAGTACCCTTCAGTCACTTAATTTGTTGTGTATAATCGCACTGAAATGGATTTTGTGATTTTTAAAAAATATTTATTTATTTGATAGAGATCACAAGTAGGCAGAGAGACAGGCAGAGAGAGAGGAGGAAGCAGGCTCCCCGCTGAGCAGAGAGCCTGATGCAGTGCTCGATCCCAGGACCTGGGATCACAACCCGAATCAAAGGCAGAGGCTTTAACCTGCAGAGCCACTCAGGAGCCCCAGGATATTATGATTTTAAATTCCTAAAAACTGTATCTCTAGTTTCTATCTCATTGATCTCTGCCCCAATCTTGATTATTTCCCTTCTTATGTGTGGGGTTGGCTTAATTTGCTGTTGATTCTCCAGTTCTTTAAGGTATAAAGACAACTGATGTATTCTGGATTTTTCAATTTTTTTTGAGGGAGGCTTGGATGGCTATATATTTCCCCCTTAGGACCACCTTTGCTGTATCCCAGAGGTTTTGGACCAAATTGTCTTCATTCTCATTGGTTTCCATGAATTGTTTAAGTTCTTCTTTGATTTCCTGGTTGATCCAAACTCTCTTAAGCAAGGTGGTCTCTAGCTTCCAGGTGTTTCAATTCCTTCTGAACCTTTTCTTGTGGTTGAATTCCAGTTTCAAAGCATTGTGATGTGAGAATATGCAGGGAATAATCACAATCTGTTGGTATCCGTTGAGTCCTGATTTTTGTCCCAGTACATGGTCTATTCTGGAGAAAGCTCCATATGCACTCAAGAAGAATGAGTATTCTGTTGTTTTAGGGTGGAATGTTCTGTATATATCTATGAGGTCCATCTGGTCCAATGTGTCATTCAAGGCTCTTGTTTCTTTATTGATTTTCTGCTTGGATGATCTGTCTATTACTGAGAGTGGCATGTTAAGATCCCCTACTATTAATGTATTCATATCAATATGACTCTTTACCTTGATTAACAGTTTTCTTATGTAGTTGGATGCTCCCATATTGGGGGCATAAATATTTACAACTGTTAGATCTTCTTGGTGAATAGACCGTTTAAGAATGATGTAGTGTCCTTCTGTATCTCTGACTACAGTCTTTAATTTAAAATCTAATTTATCTGATATGAGAATCACTACCCCAGCCTTCTTTTTATGCCCATTGGCATGAAAGAGGCTTCTCCATCCCTTCGCTTTCAGTCTGGATGTATCCTTAGGTTCAAAATGAGTCTCTTATAGGGTCCTGTCAAGAAGCCAGTTTTTTGAAAGAATCAGTAAAATCAATAAACCATTGGCCAAACTAATCCAAAAAAGAAAGAGAAGACCCAAAATAATAAAATTATGAGTGGAAAGAGAGAGATCATGACTAACACCCGAGAAATTGAAACAATCATCAGAATTTATTATCAGCAGCTATATGCCAATAAGTTAAGCAACCTAGATGAAATGGTTGCATTCCTGGAAACCTGTAGACTTCCAAAACTGAATCAGGAAGAAACTGACAACCTGGATAGACCAATGTCTAGTAACAAGATTGAAGCAGTGATCAAAATCCTACCAAAAAACAAGAGTTTAGGACCTGATGGATTCCCTGGGGAATTCTATTAAACTTTCAAAGAAGAAATAATACCTATTCTCCTGAGGCTGTTTCAAAAAATTGAAGCAGAAGGAAAACTTTCATACTCTTTTTATGAGGCAAGCATTACCCTGATCCCCAAACCAGGCAAAGACCCCACCAAAAAGGAGATTTTCAGACCAATATCCCTGATGAATATGGATGCTAAGATTCTCAGCAAGATGCTAGCTAATAGGATCCAACAGTACATTAAAAAGATTATCCACCATGACCAGGTGGGATTTATCCCTGGGTTGCAAGGGGGGGTTCAGCATTCACAAATCAATCAGTGTGTCAGAACAAATCAATAAGAGAAGAGAGAAGAACCACACGGTCCTTTCAGTTGGTGCAGAAAAAGCATTTGACAAGATACAGCATCTGTTCCTGATTAAAACGCTTCAAAGTATAGGGATAGAGGGAACATTCCTCAACTTCATCAAATCTATCTATGAAAGGGCGCCTGGGTGGCTCAGTGGGTTAAGCCGCTGCCTTCGGCTCAGGTCATGATCTCAGGGTCCTGGGATCGAGTCCCGCATCAGGCTCTCTGCTCGGCAGGGAGCCTGCTTCCCTCTCTCTCTCTCTGCCTGCCTCTCTGCCTACTTGTGATCTCTCTCTCTCTCTCTCTCTCTCTCTCTCTGTCAAATAAATAAATAAAATCTTTTTAAAAAAATCTATCTATGAAAAACCCACAGCAAATATCATCCTCAAAGGGGAAAAGCTGACAGCCTTCCTTTTGAGATCAGGAACACAAGGATGCCCACTCTCCCCACTCTTGGTTTACATAGTGTTAGAAGACCTAGCAATAGCAATCAGACAACAAAAAGAAGTCAAAGGTATCCAAATTGGCAATGAAGAAGTCAAACTCTCTCTTCACAGATGACATGATGCTTTCTATAGAAAATCCAAAAGACTCCACCCCTAATCTACTAGAACTCATACAGCAATTCAGTAATGTGGCAGGATACAAAATCAATGTACAGAAATCCGTTGCTTTCTTATACACGAACACTGAAAATACTGAAAGGGAAATTAAGAGAATTGACTCCATTTACTATAGCACCAAGAACCATAAGATACCTGGGAATAAACCTATACAAAGAGGTGAAGGATCTCTACTCAAGAAACTACAGAACACTTATGAAAAAAATTGAAGGAGACACAAAAAGATGGAAGACCATTCCATGCTCATGGATCGGAAGAATAAACATTGATAATAGACCACCTAGAGCAATCTGTATTTTCAATGCCATTCCGATCAAACTTCCACTGGCATTTTTCAAAGAGCTGGAGCAAACAATCCTAAAATTTGTACAGAATCAGAAGAGACCCCGAAATGCTAAGGAAATGTTGAAAAAGAAAAACAAAACTGGGGGCAGCACGTTACCTGATTTCAAGCTTTGCTACAAAGCTGTGATCACGAAGACAGCATGGTACTAGCACAAAAACAGACACATAGACCAGTAGGACAGAGTAGAGAGCACAGATATGGACCCTCAACTTTATGGTCAACTAATCTTCAACAAAGTGGGAAAAAATATACCGTGGAAAAAAGTCTGTCTCTTCAATAAATGGTGCTGGGAAAATTGGACAGCTATGTGTAGAATAATGAAACTCAACCATTCTCTTACACCATATCTTGTACAGAATTTTGGCATCATGTTCATCAGGACATGATATATTCTCCTATAATTCTCCTTTTTGATGGAATCTCTGACTGGTTATCCAGTAATAAAATTGAATCAGTAATCAAAAAAATCCCAAAACACTAGAGTCCAGGGCCAGATGGTTACCCAAGGGAATTCTATCAAACATTTAAAGAAGAAATAATACCTATTTTTCTGAAGCTGTTTCAACAAATAGAAACAGGAGGAAAACTTCTAAACTCGTTCTAGGAATTCAACATTATCTCGATCCCAATACTAAGCAAAGACTCCATTTTGCTATTAAAATGAAAATTTTGAAGAGTGTCTGGCTGGCTTAGTCAGAAGAGTATGAAGCTATTAATCTTAGGATTGTGAGTTCAAGCCCCATGTAGGTTGTAGAGATTATTAAAAATAAGTAAACTTTAAAAAAATGAATTATTTGAAAAATCCAGGAATTTTTTAGAAAAGAAAGGAATGGCAATATTGAAGAGGAGATGCAAAAATGATCAATGAAAAATTTAGTCAAATATATGTTAAATGTGGCAAATTATCTCAGATCAACTTGGAATCCACACCACACCAAATAAAGGAGTAACATGTATTTTAATAGAAGAATTATTGGATTTCCTTAAGGAATTAACTATATATTAAATGGCAAGACATAAAAGATGTGAAAAAGATCAATATATCCCTGAGAATGAGATTTGATCATAGAATCCAAAGGCCATAAGACATTCAAACAAGACCAAAGCCTCATGAGCTATGCATCCGCTCTGAAGGAAGACTTTGAAAGGAGGTGATGACTGAGTTGGATTTTTTTTTTAACATCTTAATTTTATTTTGTTTTTTCAGTATTCCAAGATTCATTGTTTATGTACCACACCCAGTGCTCCACGCAATATGTGCTCTCCTTAATACCCACCAAGTACTCTTTTATTCTTAACTGTGACCTTTGTCCCTACTAATGTTCTTTGCCTCTAAGTCATTCTTTTTTTTTAAGTTTTGTTTGTTTGTTTGTTTATTTACAGCATAACAGTGTTCAATTGTTTTGGCATCACACCCAGTGCTCCATGCAGTACGTGCCCTCCCTATTACCCACCACCTGGTTTCTCAACCTCCCACCCCCCCTGGACTGAGTTGGATTTTAAAGGACAAAGAGGATGTGGATGACAGATTGGAGAAACCAAGGCCCTCTGTGAATGAAAACAAAATGAGCTCTGTGCACCAAGTGACACAGATGCCCACACTCTTGCCCGCACCTGTCTGCACTGAAACTCCTCTCACTGTATACTTAGTGGGAGGCTAACTAGCACTACAGATTTTTTTTTTCCTCCAGGTAAATGCTTTCGGTGATTTCTCTAACACTGAGTTTCTCACACAAGGCTTTATTGACATTGAATAATGTCAGTTGAGGTTGAAAAGTCTTTTTGAATAGATGTCATAACCATCCCAAGTTGTTTAAGAACAGCACTTAGTCTCTATCCACTTGTTGCTAATAGCACTCCACCCACCCCATGAGGACACCCAGAACATCTCCAGACATTGACAAATGCTACAGGTATAGATGGAAGAAGAGGGTCACTCGGCTTCAGTAGAAAATTGCTGTTCTCACAGTGCAATTACTTTGTCAGTTCACCCATATACTCCTTGTAATTCCCCTGAGGACTAGACGTTCATAACTGTGCATATCTACAGGTAGCAGAAAAATTGGGGCATGTAGTGGAGGGAAAATGACCAATTCAATACAGAAGATAATGGTGTAGATATCCAAAGATCCATATGACCTGTCAGATGTCTATGGGGATTGAATACCTAAACACACAATTTATGGCATGGCCGCATTAAATAAAGTTCACCATTTTAGTGAATAAGCCGAGGAGACTTCACTGGAGGTGACATCCAATACTGGCTTGGCTTCCAAATCTGGCTTGTGATCCCCAAGTCATGCATCTGGGAGAGATTGGATCAAAGTTACATTGGCTCAAGATAATGGTTACTTCTGGGGAATAAGTAGATTCAGGTGACCCAGTCCATACATGGTCTGGACTCCCACTTCCTCTTGTCCTCATGAGCCCTCTCTTTGTTGTGACACCAAAATCCTCATCCAGGAACATAAACAAGGTAGTGTTAGTACTAGAATGACAGTCTGGTGACTGGGTTTTGTATGAGGTTTGATCCCTGACTTCACTAAAGATTCAAATTTAAATATGCTTCACTTTATAAATAGACCTAGTAATAAAACATGTAGTATAGTCAGTGGAATCTTTGTATAGTACCAATCTACCCTGGAAAACAGTTACACAACAATTAATTAAGTGCCTACTGTATCATTGCAATCACCCAAAGATCAGAGGTGCACAGGCAGTAACTTGTAGGAGTATAACAGGGAGGAAGGGTCATAAGATCAGGATCCCAGAGATGTCAGGAGAAAGCTGCACACATGAAGTCAAGGAGTCTTGGCAAGGGATATCCCTAGAGATTTGGAGTCAGGAAAAGGCACAAGAAGAGAGTTGTCTTTGATATGACATTGGGAAGGAATAAGGGGTTTCGACCCAGTGGGACTGAGGCAAGGACTATGGTGAGGGGAATCCACAGAGAGCAAAGGTCTCAGGAGAAAACTGGTGGGCCTACACAGAAATCAACCTTGTGTACACAGAGGGAAGTCATGTGAGTCAAGATCACAAGAATCCAGTTGAGCCATAAGAGGAAAGCCCATAAGGCTCAAACTAAGGAGGTCAATAGTGTTGAGAACTCTTTCTCACCTAGAACACCTGGGTCCTTACCCTAGCTGCCACCCACAAGCGTGGGCTAATGGTCAAATTACTTGACCTCCCTGGTCCCATTGTCTGCAGCCAGGGTGAGAAGATATGCCCACTTCATGGGGAGGTCTTGGGAGAGAGTACATGACCTCCAGCTGACCCATGACATGGATCCAGGCAATTGGAGTCTCTTCAACTTATGTCCCCTTTCCTTCAAATGTAGGTTCCACTCGCCTGCTTCACTCCCAGAAGCTGCCCCAGTCAGATGGTGTTGAGACCATCTGTGTTGAGTATGTGACTGAACCTGCTTAAAGTCTCTCTGTAAACTTTCAGGTTCTGGTATGTCAGTGTAGAAATCTACCCATCTTGTAGCTACCCAAGACAACACTTGTATGTGAGCTCCCTAGATCATTAAACCTGCCACATACCAACCGGAGTTACTGGCCTTTTCTTTGGTTTTTCCCCTATCTTCCGCCTACAGGGGCTACCTTCAGATTACAGCCAGGACAATGCAGAGGAAGTTGCCAACCAAGGGAGGTTGACCGTACCTCTCAGTTTTCTCAGAAGAATCCTGGTTTATGCTGCTCTCCTGGCATCCATTTTGTGATATCTCTCACACTCTAAAGTACCTTCTTTGGGCCAATAAATCTCATCCTCATCCTTTGCATTTGGTGGTTGTTGTCAAGATTAAATAAAGTTTGCTCCAGTGCCTTGCCTTGAAGGAGTGTTCTATTATTATTTGCAATTCATGTTTTATTGAATTTTGAAAATGGGTAAACACTCATTTCTGCTGGGTTTTGAGATTAATAAACCAACAGTATGTGGGATACATTTGACAGAAAATTTCTGTGTAAATTATATCTCAAGAAACTCTTCCAAAAAGAAGTCAGAACAGTACCAAGTAGGCATGGATCAAAATAGAGTGCTTTTTATTCAAACACAGGACCTTTACCTCAGATCTCAACATGACCTTCTCTAGTTCTTTCAGAGAATGTAAAGTTCAACCAAGTTTCCAATAGTCTCTGACTGTGCTAATATTCCTTCAATATCTATTATAAGAGCTTTCTCAATTTTATAAAATGAATCACTGGCAGCTGACATGTTCAAGGCCACTGCTCTGTGCCTAGCTCTGTTCTGAGGACTTATGACAATAACAGGACTATTCTCAGTTTACAAAGAGATACAGCCATGGATTCTCCATACCAGGCTTGGCCAATAGCAAGGGATGTTCCTGATCTAGAAATGGCTAGATAATGTAAACAGCAAACCTCTCAATGCCTTCAAGATGTCTCAAAGGGGGGGAGGAGTCAAGATGGCGGAGAAGTAGCAGCCTGAGACTACATCAGGTAACAGGAGATCAGCTCGATAGCTTATCTAAACATAGCAAACACCTACAAATCCAACGGGAGAGCGAAGAGAAGAAGAACAGCAACTCTAGAAACAGAAAATCAACCACTTTCTGAAAGGTAGGACTGGCGGAGAAGTGAATCTAAAACGACGGGAAGATAGACCGCGGGGGGAGGGGCCGGCTCCCGGCAAGCGGCGGAGGAACGGAGCACAAAATCAGGACTTTTAAAAGTCTGTTCCACTGAGGGACATTGCTCCAGGGGCTAAACCGGGGTGAAGCCCACGCGGGGCCAGCGTGGCCCCAGGCCCCGCAAGGTCACAGAAGGATCGGGGGTGTCAGAGTGTCGGAGAGCTCGCAGGTATTAGAACGGAGAAACCGGCTGCAAAGACAGAGCCGAGGACTGAACTCTCAGCTCGGGGTTACCTTGAACTGGTCGCGGGCTGGGTGAGCTCGGAGCGCGGCTAGAGGCTGGGGATACGGGAGTGATTGGGTGCTGTCCTCTGGGGGCGCACTGAGGAGTGGGGCCCCAGGCTCTCGGCTCCTCCGGGCCGGAGACTAGGAGGCCGCCATTTTCATTCCCGTCCTCCGGAACTCTACGGAAAGCGTTCAGGGAACAGAAGCTCCCAAAAGCGAACCCGAGCCGATTACTTAGTCCGGCCGCCGGTAAGGGCGGTGCAATCCCGCCTCGGGCAAAGACACTTGAGAGTCACTACAACAGGCCCCTCCCCCAGAAGATCAACAAAATATCCAGCCAGGACGAAGTTCATCTATCAAGGAGAAAGCAGATTCAATTCCTAAGACAGCAGAGCAATTCCAGAGGAGGAGAAAGCAAAGCACGGAACTCATGGCTTTCTCCCCATGATTCTTTAGTCTTGCGGCTACTTCAATTTTTTTTTCTTTTTTCAATTTTTTATTTTTTTTTCTTTTTTCAATTTTTTTTTCTTTTTTCTTTTTTCTTCTTCTGCTAAATTTTTTTAAAAACTTTTACCCTTTTCTTTTTTAACGTTTTTTGACTAGTTCATCTAAATATATATATTTTTTCTTTCTTTTTTATATTTTTTTATTTGTTTTATTTTTTAAATTTTTTTCTTTTTTTTTTTTTTCTTTTTTTTTTCAGAACCTGTTTTTTATCCCCTTCCCCCCCCCAATTTGGGGTCTCTTCTGATTTGGTTACAGCGCATTTTTCTGGGGTCTTTGCCACCCTATTAGTAGTTTATTTGCTCCTTCATATCCTCTTATCTGGACAAAATGACAAGGCGGAAAAAATCACCACAAACAAAAGAACAAGAGACAGTACCGAAGGCTAGGGACCTAATCAACACAGACATTGGTACTATGTCAGATCAAGAGTTCAGAATGACGATTCTGAACATTCTAGCCGGGCTCGAAAAAGGCATGGAAGATATTAGAGAAACCCTCTCTGGAGATATTAAAGCCCTTTCTGGAGAAATTAAAGAACTAAAGTCTAACCAAGTTGAAATCAAAAAAGCTATTAATGAGGTGCAATCAAAAATGGAGGCTCTCACTGCTAGGATCAATGAGGCAGAAGAAAGAATTAGTGATATAGAAGACCAAATGACAGAGAATAAGGAAGCCGAGCAAAAGAGGGACAAACAGCTACTGGACCATGAGGGGAGAATTCGAGAGATAAGTGACACCATAAGACGAAACAACATTAGAATAATTGGGATTCCAGAAGAAGAAGAAACAGAGAGGGGAGCAGAGGGTCTATTGGAGAGAATCATTGGAGAGAATTTCCCTAATATGGCAAAGGGAACAAGCATTAAAATCCAGGAGATGCAGAGAACCCCCCTCAAAGTCAACAAGAATAGGTCCACACCCCGTCACCTAATAGTAAAATTTACAAGTCTTAGTGACAAAGAGAAAATCCTGAAAGCAGCCCGAGAAAAGAAATCAGTAACATACAATGGTAAAAATATTAGATTGGCGGCAGACTTATCCACAGAGACCTGGCAGGCCAGGAAGAGCTGGCATGATATATTCAGAGCACTCAACGAGAAAAACATGCAGCCAAGAATACTCTATCCAGCTAGGCTATCATTGAAAATAGAAGGAGAGATCAAAATCTTCCAGGACAAACAAAAACTGAAAGAATTTGCAAACACCAAACCAGGTCTCCAGGAAATATTGAAAGGGGTCCTCTAAGCAAAGAGAGAGCCTAAAAGTAATAGATCAGAAAGGTACAGAGACAATATACAGTAACAGTCACCTTACAGGCTACTAATGGCACTAAATTCATATCTCTCAATAGTTACCCTGAATGTTAATGGGCTAAATGCCCCAATCAAAAGACACAGGGTATCAGAATGGATAAAAAAACAAAACCCATCAGTATGTTGCCTACAAGAAACTCATTTTAGACGCGAAGACACCTCCAGATTTAAAGTGAGGGGGTGGAAAACAATTTACCATGCTAATGGACATCAGAAGAAAGCTGGGGTGGCAATCCTTATATCAGATCAATTAGATTTTAAGCCAAAGACTATAATAAGAGATGAGGAAGGACACTATATCCTACTCAAAGGGTCTGTCCAACAAGAAGATCTAACAATTTTAAATATCTATGCCCCTAACGTGGGAGCAGCCAACTATATCAACCAATTAATAACAAAATCAAAGAAACACATCAATAATAATACAATAATAGTAGGGGACTTGAACACTCCCCTCACTGAAATGGACAGATCATCCAAGCCAAAGATCAACAAGGAAATAAAGGCCTTAAATGACACACTGGACCAGATGGACATCACAGATATATTCAGAACATTTCATCCCAAAGCAACAGAATACACATTCTTCTCTAGTGCACATGGAACCTTCTCCAGAATAGATCACATCCTGGGTCACAAATCAGGTCTCAACCGGTATCAAAAGATTAGGATTATTCCCTGCATATTTTCAGACCACAATGCTCTGAAGCTAGAACTCAATCACAAGACGAAAGCTGGAAAGAACCCAAATACATGGAGACTAAACAGCATCCTTCTAAAGAATGAATGGGTCAACCAGGAAATTAAAGAAGAATTGAAAAAATTCATGGAAACAAATGATAATGAAAACACAACAGTTCAAAATCTGTGGGACACAGCAAAGGCAGTCCTGAGAGGAAAATATATAGCGGTACAAGCCTTTCTCAAGAAACAAGAAAGGTCTCAAGTACACAACCTAACCCTACGCGTAAAGGAGCTGGAGAAAGAACAAGAAAGAAACCCTAAACCCAGCAGGAGAAGAGAAATCATAAAGATCAGAGCAGAAATCAATGAAATAGAAACCAAAAAAACAATAGAAAAAATCAATGAAACTAGGAGCTGGTTCTTTGAAAGAATCAATAGGATTGATAAACCCCTGGCCAGACTCATCAAAAAGAAAAGAGAAAGGACCCAAATCAATAAAATCATGAATGAAAGAGGAGAGATCACAACTAACACCAAAGAAATACAGACAATTATAAGAACATACTATGAGCAACTCTACGCCAACAAATTGGCCAATCTGGAAGAAATGGATGCATTCCTAGAGACATATAAACTACCACAACTGAACCAGGAAGAAATAGAAAACCTGAACAGGCCCATAACCAGTAAGGAGATTGAAACAGTCATCAAAAATCTCCAAACAAACAAAAGCCCAGGGCCAGACGGCTTCCCAGGGGAATTCTACCAAACATTTAAAGAAGAACTCATTCCTATTCTCCTGAAACTGTTCCAAAAAATAGAAATGGAAGGAAAACTTCCAAACTCATTCTATGAGGCCAGCATCACCTTGATCCCAAAACCAGACAAGGATCCCACCAAAAAAGAGAACTACAGACCAATATCCTTGATGAACACAGACGCAAAAATTCTCGCCAAAATACTAGCCAATAGGATTCAACAGTACATTAAAAGGATTATTCACCACGATCAAGTGGGATTTATTCCAGGGCTGCAGGGTTGGTTCAACATCCGCAAATCAATCAATGTGATAGAACACATTAATAAAAGAAAGAACAAGAACCATATGATACTCTCAATAGATGCTGAAAAAGCATTTGACAAAGTACAGCATCCCTTCCTGATCAAAACTCTTCAAAGTGTGGGGATAGAGGGCACATACCTCAATATTATCAAAGCCATCTATGAAAAACCCACCGCAAATATCATTCTCAATGGAGAAAAACTGAAAGCTTTTCCACTAAGGTCAGGAACACGGCAGGGATGTCCATTATCACCACTGCTATTCAACATAGTATTAGAAGTCCTAGCCTCAGCAATCAGACAACAAAAAGAAATTAAAGGCATCCAAATTGGGAAAGAAGAAGTCAAACTATCACTCTTCGCAGATGATATGATACTATATGTGGAAAACCCAAAAGACTCCACTCCAAAACTGCTAGAACTTGTACAGGAATTCAGTAAAGTGTCAGGATATAAAATCAATGCACAGAAATCAGTTGCATTTCTGTACACCAACAACAAGACTGAAGAAAGAGAAATTAAGGAGTCAATCCCATTCACAATTGTACCCAAAACTATAAGATACCTAGGAATAAACCTAACCAAAGAGACTAAGAATCTATACACAGAAAATTATAAAGTACTCATGAAAGAAATTGAGGAAGACACAAAAAAATGGAAAAATGTTCCATGCTCCTGGATTGGAAGAATAAATATTGTGAAAATGTCTATGCTACCTAAAGCAATCTACACATTTAATGCAATCCCTATCAAAATACCATCCATTTTTTTCAAAGAAATGGAACAAATAATCCTCAAATTTATATGGAACCAGAAAAGACCTCGAATAGCCAAAGGAATATTGAAGAACAAAGCCAAAGTTGGTGGCATCACAATTCCGGACTTCAAGCTCTATTACAAAGCTGTCATCATCAAGACAGCATGGTACTGGCACAAAAACAGACACATAGACCAGTGGAACAGAATAGAGAGCCCAGAAATCGACCCTCAACTCTATGGTCAACTAATCTTGGACAAAGCAGGAAAGAATGTCCAATGGAAAAAAGACAGCCTCTTCAATAAATGGTGCTGGGAAAATTGGACAGCCACATGCAGAAAAATGAAATTGGACCACTTCCTTACACCACACACGAAAATAGACTCCAAATGGATGAAGGACCTCAATGTGAGAAAGGAATCCATCAAAATCCTTGAGGAGAATGCAGGCAGCAACCTCTTTGACCTCAGCCGCAGCAACATCTTCCTAGGAACAACGGCAAAGGCAAGGGAAGCAAGGGCAAAAATGAACTATTGGGATTTCATCAAGATCAAAAGCTTTTGCACAGCAAAGGAAACAGTTAACAAAACCAAAAGACAGCTGACAGAATGGGAGAAGATATTTGCAAACGACATATCAGATAAAGGGCTAGTATCCAAAATCTATAAGGAACTTAGCAAACTCAACACCCAAAGAACAAACAATCCAATCAAGAAATGGGCAGAGGACATGAACAGACATTTCTGCAAAGAAGACATCCAGATGGCCAACAGACACATGAAAAAGTGCTCCACGTCACTCGGCATCAGGGAAATACAAATCAAAACCACAATGAGATATCACCTCACACCAGTCAGAATGGCTAAAATTAACAAGTCAGGAAATGACAGATGCTGGAGAGGATGTGGAGAAAGGGGAACCCTCCTCCACTGTTGGTGGGAATGCAAGCTGGTGCAACCACTCTGGAAAACAGCATGGAGGTTCCTCAAAATGTTGAAAATAGAACTACCCTATGACCCAGCAATTGCACTACTGGGTATTTACCCTAAAGATACAAACATAGTGATCCGAAGGGGCACGTGTACCCGAATGTTTATAGCAGCAATGTCTACAATAGCCAGACTATGGAAAGAACCTAGATGTCCATCAACAGATGAATGGATCAAGAAGATGTGGTATATATACACAATGGAATACTATGCAGCCATCAAAAGAAATGAAATCTTGCCATTTGCGACGACGTGGATGGAACTAGAGCGTATCATGCTTAGTGAAATAAGTCAATCGGAGAAAGACAACTATCATATGATCTCCCTGATATGAGGACATGGAGAAGCAACATGGGGGGGTAGGGGGATAGGAGAAGAATAAATGAAACAAGATGGGATTGGGAGGGAGACAAACCATAAATGACTCTTAATCTCACAAAACAAACTGGGGGTTGCTGGGGGGAGGTGGGATTGGGAGAGGGGGAGCGGGCTATGGACATTGGGGAGGGGAGGCGAACCATAAGAGACTATGGACTCTGAAAAACAACCTGAGGGTTTTGAAGGGTCAGGGGTGGGAGGTTGGGGGAACAGGTGGTGGGTGATGGGGAGGGCACGTTTTGCATGGAGCACTGGGTGTTGTGCAAAAAGAATGAATACTGTTACGCTGAAAAAATTAATAAAAAGGGGAAAAAAAATTATAAAAAAAAAAAAAAAAAAAAAAAAGATGTCTCAAAGGCCATGACCTGTCCTATCATTGCTGGCCTATGGAAGTCCCTTCCTCGCTAATTTCTAGAGATTGGCATGATCATAATGAGGAAGAGGTTCATTCCAAAGAACGTGCCTGAGGTTAACATCCCAACAGCACCTCAGGTGAGGGGCAGAACTGGTTTCATGGAAAGAGTTAAAAAAAAAGGGCTATCTTCTCCTCAAATACTGCAAAGTTGATTCACACCAGTAACTTACAATTTAAAATCACTTAAAGATCATCTAAATTTTAAAATAATTTCTTGATAGGTTTTTGTGCTGATGCATGAAACAATGAGAAAAGGTAGCTTTCATTGAATATTATTACTTTTATGAAGTATAGCAAGACCTGATATGACCAAAACACTGCTGTACATTTATATAGGTCTTGCATGAGCCAGAGGACATGTCAAAAATAACTCTCCCTTGCTGCATACATTCTCTTTCTCACATGACACAAGGTATTGGGAGTAAAATCTGCACGTGTACAAATTCACCTATACACCAGTTTATCATAATAGGGGATCAATAGGTGTCACACCAACACCCAATCTGAAGGCTCCTTCATTCCTCTAGTTTCTGTGCATCATTTGGGGACTGACTTAAATCCCCTTTTGGGAAGAGAAAACATCAGGCTAGCTACACATGCATTCTGACCTTTTGGTGTCTCCTCTCTTTTGTCAACACTGGCTTGCCAATGAGTCCTTTGTGGGCTGAGTTTACTGTTCCTTAATTCATTTGAGAATGATTATCATCTGCAATGGAGAAAACATGAAGGTTAAAAACAAGATACACTTCTTATTGTGGCCACCATGTAAATGATGTGGGACATTATTTTATTTTACTTCATTTTATATTGCTTTATTTATTTTATAGTACTTTATTTTATTTTTTTACTGAATAAGAAACCTCTTTTACTGAATAAGAAACAGACACCTGTTTCCCAGCAGGTAACAGGACAATTTCATAATATCTTGGGCGTCAGGGAGAGTCCCATTAAGACCTGGCCAAAAAGCCTCATTTCATCACTAAAGCCCTTCATTGGAACAGAGACTGGCAGCAATGGTCAACTAAGGGAAAGTACACACATAAGTACATCACCCTCTTTCCTATTTCTAGCCTCTCCCTAAATTAGTGTTGATCTTGGCTACTTATGCTGGAGCTGAATGATGGGAAAAAATAACCCAATAATCCAAACAGCAAATGCTGCATTTATGAATCATTAACTCGTGTCTCTGGCTTTCTCATCGATTTCTTTTTCATTTTTTTAACTTGAGCCAACTTTGTTTCTCTTGTTCCTATTACCATCCTATTGTCCCTGCTTAAACTGATGTGATTTTTCTATTTGTGTAGAATGAGGCTGTCCTGTGTCTCTCTTGAAACCCAGCAGCACATTGTGTGTGCTTTCCTTATCTTGCCAAATACCAAGTGCTCCAGAGCCTCTGTACCTGCTGTTCCCTCTGCATAGAACACTCTTTCCCAGATCTTCTCCTTGATATCATTGTCCACTCATCCAGGATTTAAAGTCCATCCTCCTGGAGCTGACCTGGACCTCTGTACAGGATGCTGTCCCATGTGGTTTTTTTGTGATTCTGTAAAGCAGATACTTTCTGATGCCACTCATTCTGTTATGGGCATGTTTGTTGTCTTTCTTGTAAGAAGTAAGCTTTCCAAGGTCAAATTCCTGGTGGATCAACTGAATCTGGGTCACATAGCACAGGCCCCAGTCAGGGGAAAGCTCATGGTTACTATTGAACAGTGGATGGATGGATGGATGGATGGATAGATGGATGGATGGATAGAACCTCCCATTTATTCCGAATTACCTTGTTTGAAGCCTGGATAAGCTCTTCACAGAGTATCATCCTTGCAAAACCAGGTATGGTATTTTAATGCTCATTTGAGAAATGAGGAAAAGGAAGCTTGAAAGTTTCAATTGCCTGAGGACACTTCATGATTAGGTGTTGCCTCTGAGATTTGAATCCACATCTGCTTGAGCCCAGACCTGGTCACATTTCCTTCACTCACACTGCCTCTGCTGAGCAACCACTTGCTCTAGAGCTTCACATCATCTTTCGAATCAGTGGGGGGAAAAAAATTCTAAACAACTAAAAAAATTTCATAGATTTATAATAGACTGAATTAATGAAATTGAATTAATTAAATGATACATTCTTTGCAAAAAGAGCCTTCAGAGAGAATGAGACATTGTGGTTAGTTTTTTAAATTTTTGTTTATTTTTAAATTTCTTTTCAGTGTTCCAGAATTCATTGTTTATGCACCACACCCAGTGCTCCATGCAATAAGTGCCCTCCATAATACCCATCACCAGGCTCAGCCAACCTCCCACCCCCCACCCCTCCAAAACCCTTAGATTGTTTTTCAGAGTCCAAGTCTCTCAGGCTTTGTCTCCCCCTCCAATTTCCCCCAATTGCCTTTTTAATTTCTTAAGGAATCTCCACACTGTTTTCCAAAGTGGCTGCACCAACTTGCATTCCCACCAACAGTGTAAGAGGGTTCCCCTTTCTCCACATCCTCTCCAACACACATTGTTTACTATCTTGTTAACTTTGGCCATTCTAACTTGTGATTATTTCCCAAATATCAAGTACCCTGACTAAAGTGTCTATGGGCCAGAGCAGCCTGCCCTCAAGAGAAAGTATGTGGTATTGCACTGAGCCTAGATGGTGTGCTAAGGGAGCAGGATCCCACACACAGGATAGGAAGCTTTATGAACCTTGAAGAAGGAGGAGGGAGGGGTGCAAGCAGATTGAAGACCACACCAATAAAAGAACAAGGATGACAACACAAGCTCACTTTGTTGTAATAGGATTAGTTAGCAAGCACTTTTGCATTAATTTCTTCTAAAGCCATGTATCATTACTGCATTTCCAAAATTGTTTTGGATCCAACAAGCTCTGTCTCCTAGGTTCCTACAGACAGAGCACAAGCTAGCTGGGTTGCCGCTGATTCTTGCTGTCATTTCCTGGTCCAAAGCCAGGTTCATCATGTGACCATTCCCTCATTTATGGGAGGGATGAAGGTAGTGAGCAGGAGAATAAAAGGAGGACTCCTAGGTGCTCATCACCAAAGTGAGTTCCTTCCTCCCTGACACACCAGACAACCAGAGCTGCCCTCAGCCATGAAGTTGCTGAGAGTCCTTGTGCTGATTGCCCTCCCCTTTTCCAGCTTTGCAGGTGAGTTTTGTCTGGGGAGGACAGACTTTGGAGAGAAGATTGTGTCAGGGACCTCTGGAAGACCTCCTGTTCCCCAAAGTCCAGTGCAGAGCATCTCATTTCTCCAGTGTCTTCTGTTTCATAGTTACTAGTGTTTGGTTTCTCTGGGCTATGGAGGTAGTGTGTGGGTGGAGAGAGGGCACACATGTTTTTAGGTTTAAAGGAAATCCTAGATCCTGAGCTTATTTTGCTAGAATTGAGAACTCAAGACCATTTACCATGATCTCTCTGAATATGTGTCTCCTGGGATGTAAGAAGATGACCAACATCCTAGGGACACCCAAAAATGGCTTCATACCTACATAACTGAGACCACTTTTGCATGTTTTCTTCCAGGTTCTGGATGCCCATTCGTGGAAGAAGTGATTAACAAAACAATCGATCCTCAAGTGAGCATGGATGAATACCAAAACTTAGTTAGACCTTACTACTCATCTCCTGATTCTGAGGAGGCCATGAGACAAGTGAAGCAGTGTTTTCTCAGCCAGTCAAGTGAAACTCTGAGCAATGCTGCAGAGCTGCCGGTAATTATGTTTTCTTATGTTGAGCTCTCAGTCCACTGAACAGGGACAAGCAGGTTTTAACTTGGTCACTCATTATGCCACAGCAAGTGTTACACATGCTTTATTTTATTTCAGTGAATTTAATTGTAGGTGAATGTGAATAATTTGACATTGAGAAAAGGTCCCAGTACTGACTTGCTCCTTCATTTTGTGGAATTTTTAGGGAATGTAAATAAAAATGCCAAAGAGGGAAAAGAATACACACACACACACACACACTTTATTTTTTTAAAATTATGTTATGTTAGTCACCATACAGAGCATCATTAGTTTTTGATGTAGTGTTCCATGATTCAATGTTTGTGCATAACACAAGTGCTCCATGCAATACATGCCCTCCTTAATACCCACCACCAGGTTAACGGATCCTCCCATCCCTCTCCCGTCCAAAACCCTCAGTTTGTTTCTCAGAGTCCATAGTCTCTCATGGTTCCTCTCCCCTTTCGATTCCCCCACTTCATTTTCCCCTTCCTTCTCCTAATGTCCTCCATGCTAGTCCTTACTTTCCACAAACAAGTGAAACCATATGGTAATTGACTTTCTCTGCTTGACTTATTTCACTTAGCCATATCTCCTCTAGTCCCACCCCTGTTGATGCAAAAGCTGGGTATTCATCTTTTCTGATGACTGAACAATATTCCATTGTATATATGTGATGACGTTCTAGAACCTAGGTGAGGTTCGGTGGGGTGAGATTCAGAATCGAAGGCTAAGAAAGAATTCTTAAGATGTCTCTGGTGCAAAAAGGTGGTTTACTAAATCATGGGACAGGACCCATGGGCAGATGGAGATGCTGCCTCGAGGATGTGAGGAGTGGCTGATTATATACCTAGAAGTTGGGTAGGTGAGGACAAAGGGGGTGTTCAGAAGGGCTATCAGGGTAAAGAAGACTGTCAGGATATTGAAGTCCTGGTTACTATCAAGCCAAGGCCATTTTTCCTCTAATGAGGCACTAACATAAAGACAATTGGGAGTTTCCTGGTGGAATGTCACATTCCTGCTATCAAGCATCCTTGTTAGTGAGATTTAGGTTTAAAAGAAATTTAACTTTATTTACATTCCCTTCTACCTCAGCCTCCTTCAGTTTTGTTTATGGAGGGGAGGGCGATATTAGGGCTTGAGGAACTGAGTTGTTCGTCTCTGGAAATTGGGCTATTGATAAGGTACCTTCTTTATTGTAAATCTCTAGGACATTTGTAAACCAAGGGAGACCCTGCCTTGCAGGATTGTGATCTCTGCAAGTTAACTATTTGTTTTTCTTTTAGGGCAGTCAGGGGTGCCTGAGGAATCTCACACATATTACTGAGGGGAGCAGGTGGAGAGGGGGTGCATGGTGCCAGGTTTTGCTTTGTCCCCAGCCAGCCTCCTGCTTCCTCATCATATGGACCACATCTTCTTTATTCATTCATCTGGGGAAGGGCAAATCTTGACTCTTTCCACAATTTGGCTGTTGTGGACATTGCTGCTATGAATATTGTGGTGCATATGGCCCTTCTTTTCACTACATCTGTATCTTTGGGGTAAATACCCAGTAGTGCAATTACTGGGTCATAAGGTAGCTCTATTGTTAATATTTTGTGGAACCTCCATACTGTTGTCCAAAGTGCCTATACCAACTTGCATTCCCACCAATAGTGTAAGAGGGTTCCCCTTTCTCCACATGCTCTCCAACATTTGTTGTCTATTGCCTTGTCAATTTTTGACATTCTAACTGGTGTAAGGTGGTATCTCAATGAGGGTTTGATTTGAATTTCCCTGATGGCTAACGATGATGAACATTTTTTCATGACACACATTTTCTATCAAGATTTAAACAACTGATTCTCAAAAAGTCCCTCACTTTTAGAAGTCATTAGCAAAACAGAATCCCTTCTTCATAGAAAGAAAGAGGAAAATGTTCATAAGAAATTTTTAAAAGACAAGAAAAAACAAAAGAGAAAGAAAAAAAAAACAAGAAAAGAAAGAAGGGATATAAACAGACAGGTGAACAGAACAAAGCAATACACTATCTCCTGAGTGCATTTTGGTCAGTTTGTTAGAGTAAACTACATCTCAAAATTGTAAAGAAAGAAAAACGTATATATACAAAAATAAAATTAAAGACTTTGAAAGGAAGATGAAAATATAAAAAGACTTTAACAAAAGAAAAAAATAAAAAGCAGCAACGACAGCAACAAAAAGAGAATATGATCAGGTGGGTGAATAGAACAGAGCCATACAGTAGGCTCTGGGTGTATTTTGGTCTGTTAGAAGAAACTGCATTCCTAATTAATTAATTAGTTAATTAATATAATTATATACACACAAAAGTTTATAGATATATACAAAATAAGATTAAATACTATGAAGGGATAGAGTATGACTATAAAAATGAAAATTAAACAAAGATTTTTAAAAAGTAGTTGATAAAATAGGATGGTGATTGAAAAATAAGGAAGAAAAATTTTTTTAAAAAGATAGAAATTTAAAGAATTAAAGTTGAAACACTAAAGAATCATGGGGTAAAAGTCTTGAGTTTTAGGTGTTCTATGCCCCTAGCTCTAGAGTTTTGAAGTTCTTATTGATTCATAAACTTGGTCTTGGCTGGATGTTCTTGCTGATCTTCTGGGGGTGGGGCCTGCTGCATCGATTCTCAAATGTCTTTGCCCCAGGCAGAATGGCACTACCCTTGCCAGGGGCAAGGCTGAGTAATCTCCAGTTTGCTCTATGTGGCTTTTGTCTCCTGAAGACTTTCCACACAGCTTTAGAGGATGAGAATGAAATGGCAACCTCCCAATCTCTGCCCCAGAACCAAAAGCTTGGGGCCCCACTCCTCAGTGAGCCCCCAGGGAAAAGGAGTCAATCACTCCTGTCTCTCTGGTCTCCAGCCACACTTGACACTCACCCAGCCTGTGACTGAGTGTTTCTATCTCAGGCTTGAGGCCCTTTCCAGCCTCCAAAGCCAGCAGACTCCTGTAGTGCACTCCCAGCCTGCTACTCCTAGGGGTGGAAGGGAGGTCTCCCCAGTTCTGGCACTTGGTGGACTTCTGCTTGAAGAGAAGTGGCCCGACTGTGTCACGGAACATGGTCAATGGCAACCAGGAGCTGAGACCACACTCCTGGGCTCACTCTTTTTGCAGCCAGCTTCCCCGTACTGATACCTGGAAGTTCTGCCACACTCAGGTACCCCCAGTCTTTCTGTTACCCCACAGATCCTGAGACCACACTGCTCCAGCTAGGGTTTCATCCCTGCCTGCTTAGCTGCCTGAGCAACATCCCTCACCAGAGCAGACTTCTAATAGCTCCTATTTTGTGCTCCCCTGCTCTGTCACTTGCTGGTAGCCTGCTGACAGAGACTCCCTCTCCCCGCACTCTATCAGAAGAACTCACTTGAAGAAGATTCTCTGCATCTTATTAATAGAATTAAAATACACTTTCAAGAAATCCAATGTGTTAGTATAAATTATTGGATTCCTTGACTATTAAAGACCCAATGAATGACAAGTAGAGGTCGTGGGTATGAATCGACAATGGGGGTGGAATTGTGTAAAACAACAATCCGTAGTGGTTTTGTTCTCTATATTTTATTCCCTATCCTAATATGCCATTGAAAACTTTCCAGGGTAGACAATGTAGAAGTATTGCAAAGCAAAAGGTAAAAGTGTCCTTCACTGAGATGCTGACACATGAGGGCACAATGCGGATGGACCTTGAGCACATTATGATAAATGAAATAAGCCAGTTTAAAGAGGCAATTGTTGCATCACATCATTTACATCCATTTTCTAGAGTACCTACTCTCCTAGAGATAGGAGGTAGAATAGTACTTTCTAGGAGTTGGGTGGTATGGGAAATGGAGATTATTCAGTGGGTATAGAGTCTCACCATAGCAAGATGAAAATGTTTAGGATGTTGGTTGCACCATAATGCCAGTATACTTAACACTGTTGAACTGTATACTTAAGATGATGAAAATGGTCAATTTTATGTTATGTGTATTTAACATCAGTTTATATGTATTTACCATGAGTTTAGATTGTTTAAGCCTGAAAAACTCTGAAACCAAGGATAATGGAACTTTTTCTTTAAAAACCTTGATTAGACTGATCACTCGGAGTGCACATACCCATACTTCTCTGGTCTCAAAGGTAATGGTTTTGGTTTTGGACTGTTTTCGGTATTTCTAACATGTGAGGTCACATCGGAGCTCAAAAACTTCACACTTTCTTGTATTTGAGCTAAGGCTTAACAATTCTTTGCTAAAAACTGATACGCACAGTGTATCTACAGGATACAATATTTTTAAGAACAGGAAACATCAAGAAAACTTTATTATCAGGATCCCTAACATGGAAGAGATCTAGAAACAGCAGCACCTCTCTGACATCAATAAAGTCTCCTGATCCTTAGAATGAGCGACGAGATCATTCTGATCTTAATTCCAACACCAACTTTGAATGCCAGATGTGTGTGGACAAACCCAGGAAGCCAAGAAGAAGAAATGTTTGTTTTCCAAGACTTATTTTCTAACAGAAAGCTGAAAATTTGAGTGTTGTCCCTGTTTTGTTTTCCGAACATGATATATGAAAGTAAGTGGTGTGAAAAGTTTTAACCTTGTGTATGACCTGGGGCACCGAGACTACAGAGAGTACAATGAACCACAACTTTCTTCTCCTTTTCGTCTTTTGATCTATTAACTGCAAGACAATTGTTGAAACCTTGAGTACATTTTCATTTCAATAAAGTATCTGCAAATGGAAAGTTCGTCTAATGTTCTCTGATCAAAATGGACACTTTAGAGAGAATCTGATATCACAGATCGTTGTGCCTACACACACACACACACGTGCGCGTGTGCTCATACATAACTCTTCATTGGAGAACATATGGATAAAGGACTGAGGAGTATGAAAAGCACTTGGTTCATCCTCATGTGTAGCTCAACATGGTCCTCTCTCTGACAATGTGCTCTTCCACCCTCCTGACCCCCATTTCCATCAAGACCATGTGGGAAGCTCTCGAGACTTAGGTTCTGGTGTTTGGACCATGTGCAGGTCCCTGAGACACTGCAGTCCTCAACTGTGCTACGAGCACAGCTCGCCATGGCTAGGCCTCGCTCAGTTCCTGCCCCTGTCCAAGAGTGTGGGGCAGGACTAGAGCCAGGGACAGACGTGACTCATAAAACCATGGGTGAATGTGGTCTTGATTTTAATAATTTTAATATGTGGCCTCCATTTTGATTCTTGAAATATTTCATTAAAATCGATTTGCCTAATTACTGAGGTTAGGAGTGCCCCCTGAAATTCTGTGGGTGCCCCTAGTCCTGACCCTGCAAGTGGCAGTGTGGTCCAGTTTCCCCACCATGAGGACCTACAAGGCCAGAAAGGTTGAGGGAAAGGTGCGTGTTCTGTGGGAAGAATGCAAAGCCTTTGGGTTTTATACTGAACCATAGCTGTCCTTACTTCTACCTGTCCCCACATTCCTGTCACCAGGGATAAGATATTGCCACCCCTTCTGCTTACAACTCACAGTATCCCTCTTCCTTCATGGCTATCCTGTCACCCAGAAGAGTCTTGACCCTTCCTCAGGACTGTTTCTCAGCTGCCACCATGGCTAACTTCCACCAGGAAAAGCACGTACAGAGAATTAGTCACATGATAGTTTTAGGATTCCACAAAAATGTTATAATTTCCTTAAAAATATTAAACAAAAGTATTTATAGTAATAATGAATATATACCAATAAACCAGAGTGGAGTATGTTCATCTTTTACAGTTACACTTATAAGATATGGTATTTAATATACTTTTTATGGAAACTGGACCAAAATTCCCAAGACTCACAATAGTCAAAAGGACTCCCTCACTCTACTTTCTCCCACACACCTCAGGGTCTATGACACCATTAGATCCAGGCAAAATGACTGTTGCCCAGGACCCACATCCTAAAAGATCCCCCCTATTACACACATACACACATACATGCACATTTATGTGTTAAGAACTCATGGACCAGGGGCACCTGGGTGGCTCAGTGCGTTAAAGCCTCTGCCTTCAGCTCAGATCATGATCTCAGGGTCCTGGGATCCAGCCCCACATTGGGCTCTCCGCTCCACAAGGAGCCTGCTTCCTCCTCTCTCTCTGCCTGCCTCTCTGCCTAGTTGTGATTTCTCTCTGCCGAATAAAAAAAAAAGAACTCATGGACCATACTCAGTTCTTGGCGAACTAGGTGAATCCTCAGTGGGGAGGTTGGTCATAACATCTCCCTCTCTCTCTCAACAATGGGGACCTCAGTCCACCCTGTCTCACTTTTGGACCATAAGAGAAGTAAAGGAGGAGAATCACTTGAAGAACTGCAGATGGACAAACAGATATGCAGGAATTTGCATCTATTGAGATGAGCATTGGACCATTTGATGAAGGTACCTACAAGCTGAACAGAACAAATTTCATGCAAGAATTGGTAATAGAAGTTTTGACAGACTGGAGTAGTAAAAAGGGGAGATGAAGGATGTCCAGTGATTGATCATTTGAAAAGACAGTACTGACTTTGGACTGGGAGAAAATAAATGGTGATTGCCCAGTAAAGTAAATGGGGTAGCACATCATTGAAGTGTTTATGAGTAAAGGTATACAGGTGTTTTACTACATGTATTACTACAACATTCCTGTAACTTGTTGGCGGTTTTCTGGTTTTTTCTTTCAAGATTTTATCTATTCACTCATTCATTTATTTATTACTTTTTTAAATTTAATTTTATTTTTTCAATGTTCCAAGATTCATCGTTTATGCACCACACCCAGATCTCCATGCAATACATGGCCTCCTTCATACCCACCACCAGGTCAAGATTTTATTTAAATTCAAGATAGTTAACATATCCTGTAGTACAGTTTCAGGAGTGGAGTTCAGTGATCCATCACTTCCACAAAACACTCAGTGCTCATCACAAGTGCCCTCTTCAAAGTACATCACCCATTTTGCCCATCCTACACCCACCTCCCCTCCAGCAACCTTCAGTTTGTTCTCTATTGTTCAGAGTCTCTTACAGTGGGCCTCACTCTCTGTTTTTGTCTTATTTTATTTTGCCATCTATTCTCCCATGTTCGTTTTCTTTCTTAAATTCCACATATGAGTGAAATCATATGGTATTTACATTTCTCTGATTGACTTATTTCACTTAGTATAATACACCCTAGTTCCACCCCTTTCTGTGTCTGTGAAGTTATTTCCAAGTACAAAGGTAACAACTGTATTCCTGAGGCATAAATGGATTGTGCTGAACTTAGCTTCTTCATTCATGTCCCTAATTATGAGTGATGTTGAGCATCTTTTTTTTTACTTGTAATTTTTTTTATTTGTTTATTTACAGCATAACAGTGTTCATTGTTTTGGCATCACACCCAGTGCTCCATGCAGTACATGCCCTCCCTATTACCCACCACCTGGTTCCTCAACCTCCCACCCCCCCGCCCCTTCAAAACCCTCTTGTTGCTTTTCAGAGTCTATAGTCTCTCATGGTTCATCTCCCCTTCCAGTTTCCCTCAACTCCCTCTCCTCTCCATCTCCCCATGTCCTCCATGTTCTTTGTTATGCTCCACAAATAAGTGAGACCATATGATACTTGACTCTCTCTGCTTGACTTATTTCGCTCAGCATAATTCCTTCCAGTCCCATCCATGTTGCTACAAAAGTTGGGTATTCATCCTTTCTGATGGAGGCATAATACTCCATTGTGTATATGGACCACATCTTCCTTATCCATTCATCCATTGAAGGGCATCTTGGTTCTTTCCACAGTTTGGCAACCGTAGCCATTGCTGCAATAAACATTGGGGTACAGGTGGCCCTTCTTTTCACTACATCTGTATCTTTGGGGTAAATACCCAGCAGTGCAATTGCAGGGTCATAGGGAAGCTCTATTCTTAATTTCTTGAGGAATCTCCACACGTTCTCCAAAGTGGCTGCACTAACTTGCATTCCCACCAACAGTGTAAGAGGGTTCCCCTTTCTCCACATCCTCTCCAACACACGTTGTTTCCTGTCTTGCTAATTTTGGCCACTCTAACTGGTGTCAGGTGGTATCTCAATGTGGTTTTAATTTGAATCTCCCTGATGGCTAGTGATGATGCACCTTTTTTCATGTGTCTGATAGCCATTTGTATGTCTTCGTTGGAGAAGTGTCTGTTCATATCTTCTGCCCATTTTTTGATATGATTATCTGTTTTGTGTGTGTTGAGTTTGAGAAGTTCTTTATAGATCCTGGATATCAACCTTTTGTCTGTACTATCATTTGCAAATATCTTCTCCCATTCTGTGGGTTGCCTTTTTGTTTTGTTGACTGTTTCCTTTGCTGTGCAGAAGCTTTTGATCTTGATGAAGTCCCAAAAGTTCATTTTCGCTTTTGTTTCCTTGGCCTTTGGAGACATATCTTGAAAGAAGTTGCTGTGGCTGATATCAAAGAGGTTACTGCCTATGTTCTCCTCTAGGATTCTGATAGATTCCTGTCTCACGTTGAGGTCTTTTATCCATTTCGAGTTTATGTTTGTGTACGGTGTAAGAGAATGCTCAAGTTTCATTCTTCTACATATAGCTGTCCAGTTTTCCCAGCACCATTTATTGAAGAGACTGTCTTTTTTCCATTGTAAATTTTTTCCTGTTTTGTCGAAGTTTATTTAACCATAGAGTTGAGGGTCCATATCTGGGCATTCCACTCTGTCACACTGATCTATGTGTCTGTTTTTATGCCAGTACCACGCTGTCTTGGTGATCACAGCTTTGTAGTAAAGCTTGAAATCGGGTAACGTAATGCCACCAGTTTTGTTTTTGTTTTTCAACATTTCCTTAGCAATTCGGGGTCTCTTCTGATTCCATACAAATTTTAGGAATATTTGCTTCAGCTCTTTGAAAAATACCGGTGGAATTTTGATGGGAATGGCATTAAAAGTATAGATTGCTCTAGGCAGTATAGACATTTTAACAATGTTTATTCTTCCAATCCAAGAGCATGGAACAGTTTTCCATCTTTTTGTGTCTTCTTCAATTTCTTTCATGAGTGTTCTGTAGTTCCTCGAGTACAGGTCCTTTACCTCTTTGGTTAGGTTTATTCCCAGGTATCTTATGGTTCTTGGTGCTATAGGCAATGGAATCGATTCTCTAATTTGCCTTTCTGTATTTTCATTGTTAGTGTATAAGAAAGCCACTGATTTCTGTACATTGACTTTGTATCCTGCCACGTTACTGAATTGCTGTATGAGTTCTAGAAGTTTATGGGTGGAGTCTTTGGGGTTTTCCATATAAAGAATCAAGTCATCTGCAAAGAGAGAGAATTTGACTTCTTGCTTGCCAATTTGGATACCTTTCACTTCTCTTTGTTGTCTGATTGCTGTTGCTGGGACTTATAATACTATGTTGAACAAGAGTGGTGAGAGTGGGCATCCTTGTCGTGATCCCTATCTCAACGGGAAGGCTGCAAGCTTTGTCCCATTGAGGATGATATTTGCTGTGGGTCTTTCATAGATAGGTTTTATGAAGTTGAGGAATGTTCCCTCTATCCCTATACTTTGAAGCGTTTCATCAGGAACGGATGCTGGATTTTGTCAAATGCTTTTTCTGCATCAACTGAGAGGACCATGTGGTTCTTCTCTCTTCTCTTATTGATTTGTTCTATCACATTGATTGATTTGTGAATGTTGAACCATCCTTGCAACCCAGGGATGAATCCCACCTGGTCATGGTGGATAATCTTTTTAATGTGCTGCTGGATCCTGTTTGCTAGGATCTTGTTGAGAATCTTTGCATCCATATTCATCAGTGATATTGGTCTGAAATTCTCCTTTTTGGTAGGGTCTTTGCCTGGTTTGGGGATCAGGGTAATGCTGGCTTCATAAAAAGAGTCTGGAAGTTTTCCTTCCGCTTCAATTTTTTGGAACAGCTTCAGGAGAATTGGTGTTATTTCTTCTTTGAAAGTTTGGTAGAATTCCCCAGGGAATCCGTCAGGTCCTGGGCTCTTGTTTTTTGGGAGGTTTTTGATCACTGCTTCAATCTCATTACTAGATATCGGTCTATTCAGGCTGTCAATTTCTTCCTGGTTCAATTTTGGGAGTTTATAGTTTTCCAGGAATGCATCCATTTCATCTAGGTTGTTTAGCTTATTGGCATATAGCTGTTGGTGATAATTTCTGATGATTGTTTCTATATCCTTGGTGTTAGTTGTGATCACTCCATTTTCATTCATAATTTTATTAATTTGGGCTTTCTCTCTTTTCTTTTGAATTAGTGTGGCCAATGGTTTATCGATCTTATTGATTCTTTCAAAAAACCAGCTTCTAGTTTCATTGATATGTTCTACTAAATCTCTGGTTTCTACCTCATTGATCTCTGCTCTAATCTTGATTATTTCCCTTCTTGCTTGTGGTTGGTTTGATTTGTTGTTGATTCTCCAGTTCTTTAAGGTGTAGAGACAGCTGGTATATTCTGGATTTTTCCATTTTTTTTGAGGGAGGCTTGGATGGCTATGAATTTCCCCCTTAGAGCCGCCTTCGCTGTATCCCATAGGTTTTGGACCAAAGTGTCTTCATTCTCATTGTTTTCCATGAATTCTTTAAGTTCTTCTTTGATCTCCTGGTTGATCCAAGCATTCTTAAGCAAGGTGGTCTTTAGCTTCCAGGTGTTTGAGTTCCTTCCATACTTTTCCTTGTGATTGAGCTCCAGTTTCAAAGCATTGTGATCTGAGAATATGCAGGGAATAATATCAGTCTTTTGGTATCGGTTGAGTCCTGCTTTGTAACACAGGATGTGGTCTATTCTGGAGAAGGTTCCATGTGCACTTGAGAAGAATGAGTATTCTGTTGTTTTAGGGCGGAATGTTCTGTATAAGTATATGAGGTCCATCTGGTCCAATGTTTCATTCAATTCTCTTGTTTCTTTATTGATTTTCTGCTTCGATGATCTATTACTGAGAGAGGTGTATTAATATCTCCTACTAGTAATGTATTGATATCAATATGACTCTTTATCTTGATTAATAGTTTTCTTATGTAATTGGGTGCTCCCATATTGGGTGTGTGGATATTTACAATTGTTAGATCGTCTTGGTGGATGGTCCCTTTAAGAATTATGTAGTGTCCTTCTGTATCTCTGACTGCAGTCTTTAGCTTAAAATCTAATTTATCTGATATGAGAATTGCTACCACAGCCTTCTTTTGAGGCCCATTGGCATGAAAGATGCTTCTCCATCCCTTCACTTTCAGTCTTGGTGTATCCTTAGGTTCAAAATGGGTCTCTTGTAAACAACATATGGATGGGTTCTGTTGTTTTATCCAATCTGCAACCCTGTGTCATTTTATGGGCGCATTTAGGCCGTTCACATTGAGAGTGATTGATAGATACATTTTGATTGACATCGTGTTACCTTTGAAGTCTTTCTGTCTGTAGATTGTCTCTATATTTCTGTTCAATAATATTCTTAGGATTTTTTCTCTTTTATAAGACCCCCACTTAATATTTCCTGTAGTGTCGACTTGGTGGTTGCATAGTCTTTTAAGCTTTGCCGGTCTTAGAAAATCTTTATCTCTCCATCCACTTTGAATGTCAGTCTTGCTAGATAAAGTATTCTTGGCTGCATGTTCTTCTCATTTAGTACTCTGAATATATTGTGCCAGCCCTTCCTGGCTTGCCAGGTCTCTGTGGACAGGTCTGACATTATTCTAATGGGCTTTCCTCTGTATGTAAGGAGCTTCTTGGTCCTAGCTGCTTTTAAGAGGGTATCTCTTGAATGATAATTCTTCATTTTAACTATAAGGTGTCACGAGGAATTTCAAGAATCTAAAATCTTGGGGGAAACCGCTTTGCCTCTAGTACATGAACGTTGTTTCCATTCATGAGATTGGGAAAATTTTCATAGCCAACTTCTTCCACTATATCTTCTAGACTTCTTTCTTTTTCCTCCCCTTTAGGGATTCCAATAATTCTGACGTTGGAACGTTTCATGGCATCATTTATTTCCCTGATTCTGTTTTCATGGCTTCTGAGCTATTTGTTTCATGCTTCCTTCTGATCCTTTCTCTCTATCTGTTTGTCCTCCAGATCACTAACTCTATCTTCTGCCTCAGTTACCCTAGCTTTTAGAGAATTTAGATTAGATTGAAATTCATTGAGAGCATTTTGAACATCATCCCTGGTGGCTTTCAGTTCTGCCCTAACATTGTGAACATCATCTCTGGTGGCTTTCAGTTCTGCCCTAACCAATTCCATTTGGTCATCCATGGCTTTCTCCAATGTAGGTATTGCCTGGATAATTGTTAGTCTGAATTCCTTTTCCGACATATTGTCTATGTTGATAACCATTAACTCTTTTGCAGAAGGTCCATCCTCTGAATTTTTCTTCTGTTAGGCATTCCTCCTCCTAGTCATTTTGGTAAGAGATGACCGAACAGATGCAGCTGGATATATTGATTGTGGTGCAGTCAAGGTGCACGCTGAAATGCTTAAGTGCAATCAGGATACCCCACCCAAATGAGATAAAAAAGAAAAGGAAACGAAATAGAGAAAAAGAAAAGAAAAAAAAAAGAGAGGGAGAGAGACAAGAAAAAAAGGGAAGATAAAAGAGGAGACTCAGCCCAAATGGGCCCCAACGTAAGATTTATGAAGTATACAAACAAAAACGGACAAACACAAAGACTGATAAAAGTATATGACAAGAGAAAAAATATATATATATAAAAGCAAAAAGAAAAGGAAGAACCTCATCAGAACGAACCCCAAGTATAAGTTTTATATACTGTCAGGACAGACACAAATACACAGAAACACTGGTGGAAGGAAAAGATGGGAGAGTGGTTATAAATTCTCAGTGTGGGCGAGGAAGGTTATTTTGATTCTTCCTGGATGTATCTTGATGTTTTTGTTAAGGGACTCAACTTTCCTAAGATAAAGGGGGATTAAAAATTGGTTTGTCTATAGGGATAGCATTGATTGGGGAAAGGGGATTACCTTGAAGTTTAACTCTTTATGTATATTAGAAAACAAAAATTTAAAAAGAATAAATTAGACTAACCTAAATTAAAAATTAGAAAAAATTAAAAAAATAGAAAAGCAGAAGTAAAACACGGGTGTATGTATCAAAAGTTCAGGTTAGAAGGTTATTAAGGGATTTGATGTACTGGACATCTCACTGTGATGGTAAATGGTTAAAAATTATCTATATGTATATAAAAAAAGAACCAGAATATTGGTGAAGAGTTAAAAACAGAAGTTGTACTTATGAAGTAGTGGTAGTTGTTCTCTTGTCGTCTTCTTTTTTTTTTTTTTTTTTTTTTTTTTACTTCCGGGTTGGTTTTCTTGGTGAGGGGCCTGCCACGTGGGTTTTCAGAAAATGATGTTCCCTGAGTTAGGTCCTCCTGCCCACCTTAAGGGGGTGGGCTCTGAGGAAAACGTTTCTTTTCAGGCTTTTGTACTCTGGAGGTTTTTATGTTCTTTCATCTGTTTTCTCTTGCCTTGACAGCTTTTGATGGTTTTGGAGGTTTAGAGGAGAACAAACTGCACCCCGACTTCCCTCTCAGAGAGAAGCCTCAGAATGCTCTGCAGAGCTGCTGGCAGAGTAGGTTCTGAGTCACGGTCCCTGGGGATGCAGGATCTCCTCTTGTACTCAATACCACGGCAGCGACAGCTATCTGGGCAGCTCCAGACCACCAGAGAGGTTCCAAGCAGCGATCGCACACTGAGATTTTCCCGTTGGCCCAGGCTGGGAATGCCTGGTTTTTGAGGATGCCAGAACTCCAGGCTAGCACCTGTGAGCACCTCTCCCAGGGGAGGGTGTGGGATGTGCGCATTTCATGAATGCTGTCTGGCCAGGCTCCCAGCCCCTCATGGGAACTGGACTCCACATGTTCTCAGGCACGCTGGCGGCTCAGGCGCACTGGAGGCTTAGGGACAAAGACCTGGTTTCTCCGCAGCACTCTCTCTGACTCAGCGCCAGGGGATGCTGTCCTGGGTCCATGGACTTAAGCCCCTGTCCCTAACCGCCACAATTCCCACAATATCCCCCCGCGATCATTTGCTCCTTTTTTTTTTTTTTGAGTGCTTTCAACCAGACTCCAAGCTAATACTGGTCCCCAGACACAGGACACTCTCATATTAGGGTATTACTTTCCAATCGGTCACCTCTGGTGGCTCCCTCCCCCTTTTGTTTATCTTCTGATATCAGTCCAATGTTCCCACTCTGCTTTACCTGCCACTGGCGTCTTCTGCTCCTGTAGATATCCAGACGTGTATAATTCTGATCTCAGGCTGATTTCATGGGTGATCAGAGTTCTTTGGTATATAAACAGCTCTCTTTAGGGGACAGGTTGAAATGGCGCCTCCTCCTAACTTCCCCGCCATCTTGGCTCCCCTGGACACTACATAATTCTTAAAGGGACTATCCACCAAGATGATCTAACAATTGTAAATATCTACTCTCCCAATATGGGAGCAGCCAATTACATAAGAAAACTATTAATCAAGATAGAGTCATATTGATATGAACACATTAATAGTAGGCGATCTTAACACACCTTGCTCAGTAATAGACAGATCATCCAAGCAGAAAATCAATAAAGAAACAAGAGAATTGAATGACACATTGGACCAGATGGGCCTCATAGATATATACAGGACATTCCACCCTAAAACAACATAATACTCATTCTTCTCAAGTGCACATGGAACTTTCTCAAATATTGGGTCACAAAGCAGGACCCATACCAAAAGACTGACATTATTCCCTGCATATTCTCCAGTGACCTTTTTCTCAGAAGGTATGGGAAGATACACTTTATCAAAAAGAAGGACTGGATGAGGAAAATAAGGCATGGAGGGGCGCCTGGGTGGCACAGTGGTTTAAGCCTCTGCCTTCAGCTCAGGACATGATCTCAGGGTCCTGGGATTGAGCCCCATGTCTGGCTCTCTGCTCATCAGGGAGCCTGCTTCCCCCTTTCTCTGCCTGCTTCCCTTTCTCTCTGCCTTCTTCTCTGCCTACTTGTGATCTCTCTCTCTCTGTGAAATAAATAAATAAAATCTTAAAACAAATAAGGCATGGAATCCAGTCAATGGAGGATATAAAGGTTTTTATGGATGAATCAGTAGAGAACAGTTTAAAACAATATTGAGAATAGAGCAAAACCAGGGTCCCATTGAAAAAAGTTGCAGAGGAGTATGAGGCCACATGGTGTGGATAAGAATAGAGATGGCTCCAGTGCTTCTCACTAGAAGCTGTTTTTCTTTTTTTTTTATTTGTTCATTTTCAGTGTAACAGTATTGTTTTTGCACCACACCCTGTGCTCCATGCAGTACGTGCCCTCCTTATTACCCAACACCTGGTTCCTCAACCTCCCACCCCACCCCTCAACCACTTCAAAACCCTCTGGTTGTTTTTCAGAGTCCATAGTCTCTCATGGTTCATCTCGCTTTCCAATTTCCCTCAAGTAACTCTCCTTTTCATCTCCCCATGTCCTCTGTGTTCTTTGTTATGCTCCACAAATAAGTGAGACCATATGATACTTGACTCTCTCTGCTTGACTTATTTCGCTCAGCATAATCTCTTCCAGTCCCGTCCATGTTGCTACAAAAGTTGGGTATTCATCCTTTCTGATGGAGGCATAATACTCCATTGTGTATATGTGCCACATCTTCCTTAGTCATTCATCCGTTGAAGGGCGTCTTGGTTCTTTCCACAGTTTGGCGACCATAGACATTGCTGCAATAAACATTGGGGTACAGATGGCCCTTCTTTTCACTACATCTGTATTTTTGGGGAAATGCCCAGTAGTGCAATTGCAGGGTCATAGGGAAGCTCTATTCTTTTTTTTTTTTTAAAGATTTTATTTATTTATTTGTCAGAGAGAGAGAGAGAGAGAGAAAGATCACAAGTAGGCAGAGAGGTAGGCAGAGGCAGAGGGAGAAGCAGGCTCCCTGCCAAGCAAGGAGCCCAATATGGGACTCGATCCCAGGATGCTAGGATCATGACCTGAGCCGAAGGCACCTGCTTAACCAACTGAGCCACCCAGGCGTCCCGGAAGCTCTATTCTTAATTTCTTGAGGAATCTCCACACTGTTCTCCAAAGTGGCTGCACTAACTTGCATTCCCACCAACAGTGTAAGAGGGTTCCCCTTTCTCCACATCCTCTTCAACACATGTTGTTTCCGGTCTTCCTAATTTTGGCCATTCTAACTGGTGTCTGGTGGTATCTCAATGTAGTTTTAATTTGAATCTCCCTGATGGCTAGTGATGATGAACATTTTTTCATGGGTCTGATAGCCATTTGTATGGATACAGCAAAGGCGGTTCTAAGGGGGAAATTCATAGCCATTCAAGCCTCCCTCAAAAAAATTAAAAAATCCAGAATAAACCAGTTGTCTCTACACCTTAAAGAACTGGAGAATCAACAACAAATCAAACCAACTCCACAAGCAAGAAGGGAAATAATAAAGATTAGAGCAGAGATCAATGAGGTAGAAACCAGAGATACAGTAGCACATATCAATGAAACTAGAAGCTGGTTTTTTGAAAGAATCAATAAGATCAATAAACCATTGGCCACACTAATCCAAAAGAGAAGAGAGAAAGCCGAAATGATTAATATTATGAATGTAAAGGGAGAGATCACAACTAACACCAAGGAAATAGAAACAATCATCAGAAATTATTACCAACAGTTATATGCCAATAAGCTAAGCAACCTAGATGAAATGGATGCATTCCTGGAAAACTACAAACTCCCAAAATTGAACCAGGAAGAAATTGACAACCTGAATTGACCGATATCTAGTAATGAGATTGAAGCAGCGATCAAAAACTGAGCCCAGGACCTGACGGATTCCCTGGGGAATTCTACCAAACTTTCAAAGAAGAAATAACACCAATTCTCCTGAAGCTGTTCCAAAAAATTGAAGCGGAAGGAAAACTTCCAGACTCTTTTTATGAAGCCAGCATTACCCTGATCCCCAAACCAGGCAAAGACCCTACCAAAAAGGAGAATTTCAGACCAATATCACTGATGAATATGGATGCAAAGATTCTCAACAAGATCCTAGCAAACAGGATCCAGCAGCACATTAAAAAGATGATCCACCATGACCAGGTGGGATTCATCCCTGGGTTGCAAGGTTGGTTCAACATTCGCAAACCAATCAGTGTAGCAGAATAAATCAATAAGAGAAGAGAGAAGAACCACATGGTCCTCTCAATTGATGCAGAAAAAGCATTTGACAAAATCCAGCATTCGTTCCTGATGAAAACGCTTCAAAATATAGGGATAGAGGGAACATTCCTCAACTTCATAAAATCAATCTATGAAAGACCCACAGCAACTATCATCCTCAATGGGACAAAGCTTGCAGCCTTCCCGTTGAGATCAGGAACATGACAAGGATGCCCACTCTCACCACTCTTGTTCAACATAGTATTAGAAGTTCTAACAACGGCAATCCGACAACAAAGAGAAATAAAAGGTATCCAAATTGGCAAGGAAGAAGTCAAGCTCTCTCTCTTTGCAGATGACATGATTCTTTATATGGAAAACCCCAAAGACTCCACCCCCAAACTACTAGAACTCATACAGCAATTCAGTAACGTGGCAGGATACAAAGTCAATGTACATAAATCAGTGGCTTTCTTATACACTAACAATGAAAATACAGAAAGGGAAATTAGAGAATCGATTCCATTGCCTATAGCACCAAGAACCATAAGATACCTGGGAATAAACCTAACCAAAGGGGTAAAGGACCTGTACTCGAGGAACACTCATGAAAGAAATTGAAGAAGACACAAAAAGATTGACGACTGTTCCATGCTCTTGGATTGGAAGAATAAACATTGTTAAAATGTCTATACTGCCTAGAGCAATCTATACTTTTAATGCCATTCCAATCAAAATTCCACCAGTATTTTTCAAAGAGCTTGAGCAAATAATCCTAAAATTTGTATGGAATCAGAAGAGACCCTGAATTGCTAAGGAAATGTTGAAAAACAAAAACAAAACCGGTGGCATCACGTTACCCGATTTCAAGCTTTACTACAAAGCTGTGATCACCAAGACAGCGTGGTACTGGCATAAAAACAGAAATATTGACCAGTGGAACAGAGTGGAGTGCCCAGATATGGACCCTCAACTCAATGGTCAAATAATCTTCGATAAAACAGGAAAAAATTTGCAATGGAAAAAAGACAGTCTCTTCAATAAATGGTGCTGGGAAAACTGGACAGCGATATGTAGAGGAATGACACTCGACCATTCTCTTACACCGTACACAAACATAAACTCGAAATGGATAAAAAACCTCAACGTGAGACAGGAATCTATCAGAATCCTAGAGGAGAACATAGGCAGTAACCTCTCTGAGCAACTTCTTTCAAGATATGTCTCCAAAGGCCAAGGAAACAAAAGTGAAAATGAACTTTTGGGACTTCATCAAGATCAAAAGCTTCTGCACAGCAAAGGAAACAGTCAACAAAACAAAAAGGCAACCCACTGAATGGGAGAAGATATTTGCAAATGACAGTACAGACAAAAGGTTGATATCCAGGATCTATAAAGAACCCCTCAAACTCAACACACACAAAACAGATAATCATATCAAAAAATGGGCAGAAGATATGAACAGACACTTCTCCAATAGAAGCTGTTTTTCAATACTTTCCTTCTCCAACAGTGCTTCCGTATCACTATTTTAAGAAGAAAATGTCGAGGGGTGTTGGCTGGCTCAGGTGTTGGTGGAAGAGCATGCTACTCTTGATCTCAGGATCCTGAAATTGAGCCCATGTGGGATGTAGATTGCTAAAAGTAAGTGAACTTAAAAAAATATATATTGATGTATGTTCCTGCTATCCCTATACTTTAAAGTTTTTTTAATTTTTTTTATTCGTTTATTTGTTTATTTACAGCATAACAGTGTTCATTGTTTTGGCATCACACCCAGTGCTCCATGCAGTACGTGCCCTCCCTATTACCCACCACCTGGTTCCTCAACCTCCCACCCCCCCGACCCTTCAAAACCCTCTTGTTGTTTTTCAGAGTCCATAGTCTCTCATGGTTCATCTCCCCTTCCAGTTTCCCTCAACTCCCTCTCCTCTCCATCTCCCCATGTCCTCCATGTTCTTTGTTATGCTCCACAAATAAGTGAGACCATATGATACTTGACTCTCTCTGCTTGACTTATTTCGCTCAGCATAATTTCTTCCAGTCCCGTCCATGTTGCTACAAAAGTTGGGTATTCATCCTTTCTGATGGAGGCATAATACTCCATTGTGTATATGGACCACATCTTCCTTATCCATTCATCCGTTGAAGGGCATCTTGGTTCTTTCCACAGTTTGGCAACCGTAGCCATTGCTGCAATAAACATTGGGGTACAGGTGGCCCTTCTTTTCACTACATCTGTATCTTTGGGGTAAATACCCAGCAGTGCAATTGCAGGGTCATAGGGAAGCTCTATTCTTAATTTCTTGAGGAATCTCCACACGTTCTCCAAAGTGGCTGCACTAACTTGCATTCCCACCAACAGTGTAAGAGGGTTCCCCTTTCTCCACATCCTCTCCAACACACGTTGTTTCCTGTCTTGCTAATTTTGGCCATTCTAACTGGTGTCAGGTGGTATCTCAATGTTGTTTTAATTTGAATCTCCCTGATGGCTAGTGATGATGCACCTTTTTTCATGTGTCTGATAGCCATTTGTATGTCTTCATTGGAGAAGTGTCTGTTCATATCTTCTGCCCATTTTTTGATATGATTATCTGTTTTGTGTGTGTTGAGTTTGAGAAGTTCTTTATAGATCCTGGATATCAACCTTTTGTCTGTACTGTCATTTGCAAATGTCTTCTCCCATTCCGTGGGTTGCCTTTTTGTTTTGTTGACTGTTTCCTTTGCTGTGCAAAAACTTTTGATCTTGATGAAGTCCCAAAAGTTCATTTTTGCTTTTGTTTCCTTGGCCTTTGGAGACATATCTTGAAAGAAGTTGCTGTGGCTGCTATCGAAGAGGTTACTGCCTATGTTCTCCTCTAGGATTCTGATAGATTCCTGTCTCACGTTGAGGTCTTTTATCCATTTCGAGTTTATGTTTGTGTACGGTGTAAGAGAATGGTCGAGTGTCATTCCTCTACATATCGCTGTCCAGTTTTCCCAGCACCATTTATTGAAGAGACTGTCTTTTTTCCATTGCAAATTTTTTCCTGTTTAATCGAAGATTATTTGACCATTGAGTTGAGGGTCCATATCTGGGCACTCCACTCTGTTCCACTGGTCAATGTTTCTGTTTTTATGCCAGTACCACGCTGTCTTGGTGATCACAGCTTTGTAGTAAAGCTTGAAATCGGGTAACGTGATGCCGCCAGTTTTGTTTTTGTTTTTCAACATTTCCTTAGCAATTCGGGGTCTCTTCTGATTCCATACAAATTTTAGGATTATTTGCTCCAGCTCTTTGAAAAATACTGGTGGAATTTTGATTGGAATGGCATTAAAAGTATAGATTGCTCTAGGCAGTATAGACATTTTAACAATGTTTATTCTTCCAATCCAAGAGCATGGAACGGTCTTCCATCTTTCTGTGTCTTCTTCAATTTCTTTCATGAGTGTTCTGTAGTTCCTCGAGTACAGGTCCTTTACCACTTTGGTTAGGTTTGTTCCCAGGTATCTTATGGTTCTTGGTGCTATAGGCAATGGAATCGATTCTCTAATTTCCCTTTCTGTATTTTCATTGTTAGTGTATAAGAAAGCCACTGATTTATGTACATTGACTTTGTATCCTGCCACGTTACTGAATTGCTGTATGAGTTCTAGTAGTTTGGGGGTGGAGTCTTTGGGGTTTTCCATATAAAGAATCATGTCATCTGCAAAGAGAGAGAGCTTGACTTCTTCCTTGCCAATTTGGATACCTTTTATTTCTCTTTGTTGTCGGATTGCCGTTGCTAGAACTTCTAATACTATGTTGAACAAGAGTGGTGAGAGTGGGCATCCTTGTCATGTTCCTGATCTCAACGGGAAGGCTGCAAGCTTTGTCCCATTGAGGATGATAGTTGCTGTGGGTCTTTCATAGATTGATTTTATGAAGTTGAGGAATGTTCCCTTTATCCCTATATTTTGAAGCGTTTTCATCAGGAACGAATGCTGGATTTTGTCAAATGCTTTTTCTGCATCAATTGAGAGGACCATGTGGTTCTTCTCTCTTCTCTTATTGATTTATTCTGCTACACTGATTGGTTTGCGAATGTTGAACCAACCTTGCAACCCAGGGATGAATCCCACCTGGTCATGGTGGATCATCTTTTTAATGTGCTGCTGGATCCTGTTTGCTAGGATCTTGTTGAGAATCTTTGCATCCATATTCATCAGTGATATTGGTCTGAAATTCTCCTTTTTGGTAGGGTCTTTGCCTGGTTTGGGGATCAGGGTAATGCTGGCTTCATAAAAGGAGTCTGGAAGTTTTCCTTCCGCTTCAATTTTTTGGAACAGCTTCAGGAGAATTGGTGTTATTTCTTCTTTGAAAGTTTGGTAGAATTCCCTAGGGAATCCGTCAGGTCCTGGGCTCTTGTTTTTTGGCAGGTTTTTGATCACTGCTTCAATCTCATTACTAGATATCGGTCAATTCAGGTTGTCAATTTCTTCCTGGTTCAATTTTGGGAGTTTGTAGTTTTCCAGGAATGCATCCATTTCATCTAGGTTGCTTAGCTTATTGGCATATAACTGTTGGTAATAATTTCTGATGATTGTTTCTATTTCCTTGGTGTTAGTTGTGATCTCTCCCTTTTCATTCATAATTTTATTAATTTGGGCTTTCTCTCTTTTCTTTTGGATTAGTGTGGCAAATGGTTTATCGATCTTATTGATTCTTTCAAAAAACCAGCTTCTAGTTTCATTGATACGTTCTACTGTATCTCTGATGTCTACCTCATTGATCTCTGCTCTAATCTTGATTATTTCCCTTCTTGCATGTGGAGTTGGTTTGATTTGTTGTTGATTCTCCAGTTCTTTAAGGTGTAGAGACAACTGGTGTATTCTGGATTTTTCAATGTTTTTGAGGGAGGCTTGGATGGCTATGGATTTCCCCCTTAGAACCGCCTTTGCTGTATCCCATAGGTTTCGGACCAAAGTGTCTTCATTCTCATTGGTTTCCATGAATTGTTTAAGTTCATCTTAGATCTCCTGGTTGATCCAAGCATTCTTAAGCAAGGTGGTCTTTAGCTTCCAGGTGTTTGAGTTCCTTCTGAACTTTTCCTTGTGATTGAGTTCCAGTTTCAAAGCATTGTGATCTGAGAATATGCAGGGAATAATGTCCGTCTTTTGGTATCATTTGAGTCCTGCTTTGTGACCCAGTATGTGGTCTATTCTGGAGAAGGTTCCATGTGCACTTGAGAAGAATGAATATTCTGTTGTTTTAGGGTGGAATGTTCTGTATACATCGGTGAGGTCCATCTGGTCCAATGTTTCATTCAATGTTCTTATTTCTTTATTAATTTTCTGCTTCGATGATCTGTCTATTTCTGAGAGAGGTGTATTAAGATCTCCTACTATTATTGCATTCATATCAATATGACTCTTTATCTTGATTAATAGTTTTCTTATGTAATTGGGTGCTCCCATATTGGGGGCATAGATATTCACAATTGTTAGATCATCTTGGAGGATAGTCCCTTTAAGAATTATGTAGTGTCCTTCTGTATCTCTGCCTACAGTCTATAGTTTAAAATCTAATTTATCTGGTATGAGAATTGCTACTCCGGCCTTCTTTTGCGGCCCATTGGCATGAAAGATGCTTCTCCATCCCTTCACTTTCAGTCTGGGTGTATCCTTAGGTTCAAAATGGGTCTCCTGTAGACAACATATGGATGGGTCCTGTCGTTTTATCCAATCTGCAACCCTGTGTCGTTTTATGGGCGCATTTAGGCCATTCACATTGAGAGTGATTATTGAGAGATAGGTTTTTATTGACATCGTGTTGCCTTTGAAGTCTTTCTGTCTGTAGATTGTTTCTATATTTCTGTTCAATGATATTCTTAGGATTTTTTCTCTTTTATAGGACCCCCCTTAATATTTCCTGCAGTGTCGGCTTGGTGGTTGCATAGTCTTTTAAGCCTTGCCGGTCTTGGGAACTCTTTATCTCTCCTTCCATTTTAAATGTCAGTCTTGCTGGATAGAGTATTCTTGGTTGCATGTTCTTCTCATTTAGTACACTGAATATATTTTGCCAGCCCTTCCTGGCTTGCCAGGTCTCTGTGGAGAGGTCTGACGTTATTCTAATGGGCTTTCCTATGTACCTAAGGAGCTTTTTTGTCCTAGCTGCTTTTAAGAGGGTCTCTCGTGAAACATAATTCCTCATTCTAACTATAAGGTGTCGTGAGGACTTTTGAGAATCTAAAATCTTGGGAGGAAATCTCTCTGCCTCTAGTACATGAACGTTGTTTCCATTCGTGAGATTGGGAAAATTTTCATAGCCAACTTCTTCCACTATATCTTCTAGACTTCTTTCTTTTTCCTCCCCTTCAGGGATTCCAATAATTCTGATGTTGGAACGTTTCATGGCATCGTTTATTTCCCTGATTCTGTTTTCGTGGCTTCTGAGCTGTTTGTTCCAGGTTTCCTCCTGATCCTTTCTCTCTATATGTTTGTCCTCCAGATCACTAATTCTATCTTCTGTCTCAGTTACCCTAGCTTTTAGAGAATTTAGATTGGATTGGAACTCATTGAGAGCATTTTGAACATCATCCCTGGTGGCTTTCAGTTCTGCCCTAATCAATTCTGTTTGGTCATCCATGGCTTTCTCCAACCTAGCTATTGCCTGGATAATGGTTAGTCTGAATTCCTTTTCTGACATATTGTCTATGTCGATAGCCATTAGCTCTGTTGCAGAAGGCCCATCCTCTGTATTTTTCTTCTGTTGGGTATTCCTCCTCCTAGTCATTTTGGAAAGAGATGACTGAACAGATGCAGCTGGACTTATCGACTGTGGTGGAGTCAATGTGCACCCTGGAACGCTTCTGTGCAATCAGGATTCCCCACCCAAATGAGAGAAAAAAGAAAAAAAAAAGAAATAGAGAAGAAGAAAGAAAAAAAAAGGGGAAAGAAAAAAGGAAAAAATAAAAGAGAGCGAGAGATAGGAAAAAAAGGGAAGATAAAAGAGAAGGCTCAGCCCAAATGGGCCACAAGGTAAGATTTATGAAGTATACAAACAAAAACAGACAAACAAAAAGACTGATAAAAGTATATGACAACACTGGGTGTGATGCCAAAACAATGAACACTGTTATACTGTAAATAAACAAAAATAAATTTTAAAAAAAAGTATATGACAAGAGAAAAATATATATATATATAAGCAAAAAAAAAAAAAAGGGAAGAACCTCATCAGAAAGAACCCCAAGTATAAGATTTATATATTATCAGGACAAACACAAATTCACAGAAACACTGACAGAAGGAAAAATTGGGAGAGTGGATATAAATTCTCAGGGTGGGTGACGAATGTTATTTTGATTCTTCCTGAAGGTATCTTGATATTTTTGTTAAGGGACTCAACTTTCCTAAGTTACAGGGGGATTAGAAACTGGTTTGCCTATAGGAGTAGCATTGATTGGGGAAAGGGGATTACCTTGAAGTTTAACTCTATATGTATAGTAGAAAATAAAAATTAAAAAAGAATAAACTAGACTAAACTAAGTTAAAATTTAAAAAGAATTAAAAAATAGAAAAGCAAAAGAAAAACACGGGTGTATGTATCAAAAAGTTCAGGTTAGAAGGTTATTAAAGAATTTGATGTACTGGACATCTCAGTGTGATAGTAAATAGGTTAAAAAATATCTGTATGTATTAAAAAAAAAAGAACCAGAATATTGGTAAAGAGTTAAAAATAAAAGTTGTATTTATGAAGTAGTGGTGGTTGTTCTCTTGTAGTCTTTTTTTTTTTTTTTCTTCCTTCCTGGTTGGTTTTCTGGGGGAGGGGCCTGCCACGTGGGTTTTCAGAAAATGATGTTCCCTGAGTTAGGTCCTCCTGCTCCCCTCAAGGGGGTGAGCTCTGAGGAAACTGTTTTTTTCAGGCTTTTGTTCTCTGGGGGTTTTTATGTTCTTTCATCTGTTTTCTCTCGCCTTGACAGCTTTTGATGGCTTTTGGAGGTTTAGAGGAGAGCAAACTGCACCCCGACCTCCCTCTCAGAGAGATGCCCCAGAATGTTTTGCAAGAGCTGCTGGCAGAGTCGGTTCGGAGTCACTGTCCCTGGGGATGCAGGAGCTCCTCGTTGTACACAAAACCAGGGCAGTGATGGCTGTCTAGGCAGCTCCAGACCGCCAGAGAGGTTCCGAGCAGAGATCACACACTGAGATTTTCCCCCTGTCCCGGGCTGGGAATGTCTGGTTTTTCCGGATGCCAGAGCTCCAGGCTAGCGCTATGAGCACCTATCCCAAGGGAGGGTGTGGGATGAGCACGTTTCAGGATTGCCCTCTGGCGAGGCTCCCAGCCCCTCACGGGAGCCAGACCCCACTCGTTCTTGGGCGTCCTGGCGTTCAGGCACACTGGCGGCTCAGGGACGGAGACCTGATTTCTCCGCCACACTCTGTCTGGCTCAGCACCAGGGGAGGCTGTCCTGGGTCCGGGGACTTAGGTCCCTGACCCTAACCGCCCAGGTTCCCACTATTACCGCCCCCCCCCTCCCCGTGATCCTTTGCTCTTTGTTTTTTGAGTGCTTTCAACCAGACTCCAAGTTAATGCTGGTCCCCAGACGCAGAGCACTCTCGTATTGGGGTATTACTTTCCAATCGGTCACCTCTGGTGGCTCCCTCCCCCTTTTGCTTATCTTCAGATATCAGTCCAATGCGCCCAGTCTGCTTTACCTGCCACAGTTGTCTTCTGCTCCTGTAGAGATCCAGACGTGTATAATTCTGATCTCAGGCTGATTTCATGGGTGGTCAGAGTTCTTTGGTAGGTAATCAGCTCACTTTAGGGTACAGGTTGAAATGGTGTCTCCTCCTACTTCCCCGCCATCTTGACTCCCCCAGATAGTTATACTTTGAAGTTTTAAACATACAAGAAGTTATTAGAAATGCAAAGGAAGGACAATATTGAAGAGGAGATGCAAAAACAATTGGTCAGGGAAAAATCTGGCCACAACTATGTTAAATGTGGCCAATTATCCAGTCAACTTGGAATCTATACTGCAACAAACTTAGGAGCAACTTCTGTATTTTATTGGAAGAATTACTGGATTTCCTTAAGGAATTAACTATCATGTCAAATGACAAGACGTAAGAGAAATGAAAAAGATACCAAAGATGCCTGAAAATGAAATTCTACCATAGAATTCAAAGGCCATAAGACGTTAAACCTAGAACAAAGCCTGTGTGAGCTGACCATTCTCTCTGAAGGGAGACTTTGGGAGGAGGTGAAGACTGAGTTAGATTTGGAAGGACAAAGAGGATGTGGATGACAGAATGGAGAAACCAAGCCCCTCTGCGAACAAAAACAAGATGAGCTCTGTGCACCAAATGATACAGATGCACACACTCCTGGTGGTACCTGTCTACACTGGGACTCTACTCGCTGTCCACATAGTGGGAGTCTACCTAGCACATTATCTGTCTTTTTCCACAGGGCAAATGCTTTCAGTGATTTCTCTAGCACTGGGTTTCCTGATCAAGGTTTTATTGACATTTGAGGTTGAGAAGTATCTTTGAGTAGATGTCCTGAGGATCGGAGGTCGTTTAGGAACACCCAAGTCTCCACCAGCTTGATGCCAGTAGCACAACACCCACCTTGTGGGGACACCCAAAACATCTCCAGACATTGACAAAAGCCTATAGGTATAGATGGAAGGAGACAGTCAGTCATCTTTAGTAGAAAATCACTGTTCTCATAGTGCAAATACTTCCTATCAGTTCCTCCATATACACCTTATAATGTTGCTGAGGACCAGACTTTCACAACTATGCATGCCTATGATTAGCGAGAAAAAGTGGAGGGAAAATTACTAACTCGATATGGAAGATAATAGGGTAGATAGTTAATGAACCATGTGAACTGTCACATGTTATGGGGATTAAATACCTAAACACACATTTCTTGGCAATATTGCATAGTTAAGTTCAGGGTTCTGGTGAATGAGCCAAGGATAATTCACTGGAGGCAACACCTGGTCCTGGCTGGGCTTCCAAATCCGGCTTGTGGTCATCAGATGCATCCGGGATAGATTGGATCAAAGTTACATTGGCTCAAGGTAATGGGGAACATGGAGACTGAGGTGGCCAAGTCCATGCATAGCCTGGACTGCCACAACCTCCTGTCCCCACGAGCCCCCTCCCTATTGTGACACCAAAGTCCCCATCCAGGAACATAAACAAGGTGGTGTTAATACAAGAATGATACACTGGTGACTGGTTTTAGTGTGGGCCTTGATCCCCACCTTCGCTAAATATCCAAATTTAAATGCACTTCTAAATAGACTTAATAATAAAACATGTCATATAATCACTGAAATCTTTTGTAAATACAAAATCTGTCCCAAAAAACAGTTGCACAACAATTAATTAAGGACCTACTATATCATTGCCATCACACAAAGACCAGAAGTGCACAGGTAGTACCCTTTAGGAGCATAGCAGGAAGGAAGGACCATGGGATCAGTATCCTGGAGATGTCAGGAAACAGCTGCACACAGAGACAAGGAGTCTAAGGGAGATCCCTGGAGAGTCAGAGTTAGGAAAGGGTTGCCTTTGATGTGACATTGGGAAGGAACAAGGCATTTCAATCCAATGGGACTGAGGCTACACGGAGGGGAGTCTACACGGAGGGGAGTCTACACGGAGCAAAGTCTTCACCAGAAACCTGGTAGCCCTAAACAAAAATAACCTTGAGTTCACATAGGGCAGTCTTGTGAATCAAGATCACAAGAATCCATGTAAGCCATAATAAAAACCCATAAGACTCAAACTAAAGAAGTCAATAGTGTTGAGAGCTGTATCTCAGCCAGAACACATGGGTCCTTACCCTGGATGCCACCTACAAGCATGGGTTGATGGTCAACTTACTTGACATCTCTTGTCCCATTGTCTGCAGCTGGGGAGAAATGCCGCCTCATGGGGAGGTGCTGGGGGAGAGGATGTGACCTCCAGGTGACCCATAGCTGGACCCAGGCAATTGGAGGCTCCTCACCCATCACCCACCTCTCCTTTCCTTGGAATTCAGGTTCCACTTGCCTGCTTGACTCCCAAAGTCTGCCACAAGTCAATGCCTTGAGACAGTGTTGTGTTGTTGAGACCATCTGAACTGGGTATAAGACTGAACCCATTTAAGGACTCTGTGTACAATTTCTGATTCAGGCAGCAGGTGTGGAGATCTACCCTTCTTGGAGCTACCCAAAACAACCTTCTTATGTAAGATCCCTTGTTCATTAAACCTATGACATACCAACCCAGAGTGGCAGGCCTTTTCTTCAGTCTTTCTGTATCTTCTGTGTACAGGGGCTGCCTTCAGATTACACCTGGGATGCTTCAGAGGAGGCTGCCAATCAAGAGACTACACATATCACTTTTCTTAGGAGAATCTGGCTTCTGCTGTTCTCCTGGCATACCATCCATTTTGGAACCTCTTTCACACTCTAAAATACCTTCTTTGGACCAGTAAATATCTTCATCATCCTATGCACTAGGTTCTTGTTGACAAGATGAAAGGAGGTTTGCTCCAGTGTTTTTCCTCGAGTGACCACTCTACTATTGTTTGCCATTCATGTTTTATTGAATTTTGAAAGCAGATAAATACTCATGACTGCTGGACTTTGAGAAGATTAACAAACCAACAGTATGTGGAATATGTTTAACAGAGAAGTTCTGGGTAAATTATATCTCAATAAAACTTTTCAAAAAAGGAGTCAGAACAGTATCAAGTAAGCATAGATTAAGATACAGTGCACTTATGGTTTGTCTCCTCCCAATCTCATCTTGTTTCATTTATTCTGACTCTTAATCTCACAAAACAAACTGGGGGGTTGCTGGGGGGAGGTGGGATTGGGAGAGGGGGAGGGGGCTATGGACATTGGGGAGGGGAGCCGAACCATAAGAGACTATGGACTCTGAAAAACAACCTGAGGGTTTTGAAGGGTCAGGGGTGGGAGGTTGGGGGAACAGGTGGTAGGTAATAGGGAGGGCACGTTTTGCATGGAGCACTGGGTGTTGTGCAAAAACAATGAATACTGTTATGCTGAAAAAAATAAATAAAATGGGAAAAAAAAGATACAGTGCACTTTATTCACATACAGGACTTTTACATAACATCTCAATACGACCTTCTCTAGGTCTTTCAGAGAATGTCAAGTTCAACCAAGTTTCCAGTGCTCTCTGATGGTCTTGCAGTCCTTCATAAGAGCTTTCTGAACTATATAAAATGAATACTTGCAGCAGCAATATATACAACATCTGCTCTGTGCCCAACCCAGCTGAGGACTTATAACAATCCTAGGAACGTTCCCAGTGTACATAAAGACACAGCCTTGAAGTCTCCATAGCAGGATTGGCCAATGGCAAGTAGTGAGCCTGGTCTAGGAATGACCTAGATATTGTGAACAACCACATCTCACTGCCTTCAAGATGTCTCCAAGGCCAGGGCCTTTCCTAACATTGCTGGACTGGGTAACTCTCCCTTCCCAAGTTCTAGACTTTGGCATGATCGTAATGAGGAAGAGGTTTACTTCCAAAGAACATGCCTGTGGTTAATGTCCCATCAGGCTCACAGGTGAAAGACAGGACCAGATTTCAGAATGAGTGAAAAAAAAAAAAAGTGGGATATCTACTCCTCAAATACTGTGAAGTAAATCCATATCAGTAACTTACAATTTAAAACCACTTAAGGATCATCTAAATTTTAAAATAATTTCTTCATAGGTTTTAGTGCTGATGCATGGAACAATGAGAAAAGGTAGATCTCATTGAATAGTATTACTTTATGAAGTATGGCAAGACCTGATATGACCAAAATTCTCGTGTATATCATAGATCTTGCATGAGCCAGAGGACATGACACATATAACTCTCCCTTGCCGCATACTTTCCCAATACACAAGGTATTGGGAGCAAAATCTGTACCTGTACAAATTCACCTACACACACACCGGTTTGTCTAAATAGAGGATCAGTAAGTGTCACACCAACAATCAACCTGAAGTCTCCTCTATTCTTCTAGTTTCTGAGCATCCTCTTGGTACCCGACTTAAAGCGCTTTCTGGGAAGAAAAAACATCAGACTAGCTACGCATGCATTCTGATCTTTTGGTTTCTCCTGTCTCTTGTCAACACTGGCTTGCCAATGAGTCCTTTGTGGGCTGAGTTTACCGTTTGTTCATTCACAGTATGGTTATTCACAAAATCATCACTGCAATGGAGAAAACAGAAATGTAAAACAATACTCCTCCTGTTGTGTGTTATTATTTTGATGATGTGGGATATTATTTTATTTTACTTTATTTTTTTGCTGACTAAGAAACCCCTACAGACCTGTGTCCCTACAGTTAATAGGGAAAGCCCAAAATTTCTGGAGCATCAGGGGGAGTACCCATGTAGACCTAGCCAAAAAGTCTCTTATTTCATCACTAAAGTCCTTCATGTGCCTCGCAAGTGGAGATTGGCAGCAATGGTCAAAGCACACATATGAGAACATCACCTTCTCCCCTATCTCTAGCCTCTCCCTAAACTGGTATTGTTCTTGGTAACTTATGCTCCAGATGAATGATGAGAAAAAATGACCCAAATAATCTAAACAGCAAATTCTGCATTCATGAGTAATTAACTCATGTCTCTGGCTCTCTCATCAATTTCTTTTTCATTCTGGTAACTTGAGCCAACTTTGTTTCTCTTGTTCCTATTACCTCCTATTGTCCCTGCTTAAGCTGATGTGGTTTTTCTATTTCTGTAGTATGAGGCTGTCCTGTGTCTCTCTTGAAACCCAGCAGCACATTGTGTGTGCTTTCCTCATCTTGCCAAATACAAAGTGCATCAGAGCCTCTGCACTGCTGTTCCTTCTGCCAAGAACACTCTTTCCCAGATCTTCCCCTTGATATCATTGTCTACTTGTCCAGGATTTAAGGTCCGTCCTCCTGGAGCTGGCCTGAACCCCTGTACAGGATGCTGTGCCTCATGATTGTTTTGTGGTTCTGTATGACAATCACTTTCTGATGTCACTCTATCAGTTATGGGCAGGTTTGATGCCTCCTATGTGACAGGTAAGTGTCTGTGACAGGTAAGACTCTGTGGACAGAGTTGAAGTTCTGGTCCAACAACTGAATCTGGGTCATATAGGATAGGCCCCGTCATGGGGGAAGCTCATGGTTACTGTTGAGCAGTGGATGGATGGATGGGTGGATGGATGGAACCTCCCATTCATTTCTAATTACCTAATTTGAAGCCTGGATAAGCTCTTCACAGAGTGTCTGTCACTCTTGCAAAACCAGGTGTGGTATTACTCCTGCTCATTTTAGAAATGAGGAAAAGGAAGCTTGAAGTGACCAGCACATTCACTTGCCTGAGGACACTTTGTGATTAGCTGTTGCCTCCAAGATTTGAAACCACATCTGCTTGAGGCCAGACCTGGTCACCATTCCACCCTCGGCACTGCTTCTGCTGAGCAACCACTTCCTCTACAGTTTGCATCATCTTTGAATTGGTGGGGGAAAAGTCCTAAACAGCAAAAAAAAAATAAAAAATAAAACCACAGATTTATAATAGGCTGAATTGATGAAATTGAGTTAATTAAATAAGATATTCTTTGGGAAAAACAAAACAAAACAGCGTTCAGAGAGAATGATAACATTGTATTTCCCAAACATCAATCACCTTACTGGTGTCTGTGAGTGAGGGAAGTCTGCCCTCCAGAGGACATGTGTACTATTGCACTGAGCCCAGATGTGCGGTAAACCAGGAGGAGCAGACACACAGGATAACAAGTTCCATGGACCTTGAAGAAGGAGGAGGGAGGGGAGCAAGAGGATGTGAAGACCATGATAATCAAAAACCCAAAGGATGACAACACAGGCTCATTTTGCTGTAAAGCTTATGAGTTAGCAAGCACTTTTGCATTAATTTGATCTAAAATCATCTATGATTATTGCAGTTCCAAAATTGTTTTGGGTCCAAGCAGCTCTGTCTCCTTGGTTTCTAAAGCTAGCTGGGACGCACTTGATTCTTGCTGTCACTCCCGGTCCAAAGCCAGATTCATCGTGTGACTCATTCCTTCATTTATGGGAGAGATGAAGGTGGTGAGCAGGAGAATAAAAGGAGGGCTCCTAGGCACTCACCACCAAAGTGAGTTCCTTCCTCCCTAATGGGCCAGACCAGAGCTGCCCTCACCCATGAAGCTGCTGAGAGTCCTTGTGCTGACTGCCCTCCCCCTTTCCCTGCAAGTGAGTTCTGTGCGGAGAGGACAGGTCTTGGAGAGAAGATTTTGTCAAGGCCCTCTGGAAGACCTCCTGTTCCCCTGCACTCTCCAGTGTAGAGCATCTCATTTCTCTAGTGTTTTATGGTTACTAATGATTGGCTTTTCTGGGCTACATAGGTAGGGTGTGGGTGGGGAGAGGGCATACATGTTTTCAGGCTTAAAGAAAATCCTAGACCCTGAGCTTATTCTGCTAGAATTGAGAACCCAAGACCATTCACCATAATCTCTCTGAATGTATGTATCTCCTGGGATTTAAGAAGATGACCATAACCTAGGGACTCCCAAAAAGGCCTTCATACCTATGTAACTGAGACCACTTTTGCATGTTTTTTTCCAGGTTCTGGATACTCAATTCTAGAAGATGTGGTTAACAAAACAATCTACCTTCAAGTTAACACAGATGAGTACTGAGAATTTCTCCAAAAATTCATATCTAACCCCTGAGCCCCCTCCCCTCCAAAACCTTCAGTTTGTTTCTCAGAGTCTACAGCCTGGTGGTGTGTATTAAGGAGGGCACGTATTGCATGGAACACTGGGTGTAGTGTATCAACAATGACTCTTGGAATACTGAAAAAATAAAATAAAATAAATTCATAGCTAATGCTACCACTGACCAGGCCATAGCACAAGTGATGTAATGTTTTTTCAGTCAGTAGATGAAACTAGGCAATGTTGCAGTGATAATGATGACTTTGGTTTTCTCTAATGTGTTTTCAAGCCACTGGAACAAGCCACAGGGACAAGCAGGCTCTAAGTTGGTCACTTATTATGCCACAGCAAGTGTTACACATAGCGTATTTTATTTCAGTGAATTTAATTGTGGGTGCATATGAATCCTTTGACATTCAGAAAGCCAGTCAAAGTCCCAATGCTGACTTGCCTCTTTACTTTGTGGAATCTTTAGGGAATGATTAATGAAAAAGGCTAAAGCAGGGAAACAACACACACACACACACACACACACACACACACACACAATTTCTATCAAAGTAAAAAACTTTTGATTCTCAAGAAGGCCCTCACCTGTAGAAGTGATTAGCAAAAAAGAACTCCTTTTTCATAGAAACAAAGAGGAAAATGTTCTTAAGAATTTTTAGAAGAATGCAGAAGAATCTATATGAAGAAGGTTCTGTACATCTTATGAAAAGAATTCAGAACGCACTTTCAAGCAATCCCAATGTGTTAGCACAAATGATTAGATTCCTTGACCATTGATTAAAAACCCATGAATGGCAAGTAGAGGTCATGAGTATGAATTCGGCATGGGGATGGAATTGTGTAAAACAACGATCAGTCCTGTGTTGGTTCTCTATACTTTATTCCCTATCCTAATACGCCATTGAAAACATTCCAGGATAGACAATGTAGAAATATAGCCAAAGCCAAAGTAAAAGTGTCCTTCACTGAGATGCTGACTTAGGGCACAACATAGGTGAACCTTGAGCACATTATGATGAAGGAAATAAGCCAGTTAAAGAAGACAACTATTGCATGTGGTCATTTACACCCATTTTCTAGAGTAGCCAATCTCCTAGAAACAGGAGGTAGAATAGTGCTTTCTACAGGTTGTGTGGTATAGGAAATGGGTATTGTTCAGTGGGTATAGAGTTTCACCATAGCAAGAATTCACCTTGCTCCAGATTCGTGTTGGCACAGAAATAGACAACCATAATATGGAACATAATGGACAACTCAAAAATGGATCCACATTTTCCCAACATCACTTAATGAATAAACTCTCTTTTCGCAATGATTTGAACGTTACCATAATCTTTGATCTGTAGGATTTGGGGACATTCTCACATAAGCTATTGGCCCTCGATTTTTTTTTAAAGATTTTATTTATTTGACAGACAGAGATCACAAGTAGGAGGAGAGGCAGGCAGAGCAGGGCGGGATGGGGGGGGGAGTAGGCTCCCTGCTGAGCTGAGAGCGTGATGTGGGGCTCGACTCCAGGACCCTGAGATCATGACCTGAACTGAAGGCAGAGGCTTTACCCACTGAGCCACCCAGGCACCCCTGGCCCTCTATTTTTAAGCTGTTTCAGTGATTGCAGTTCCATTAGTGGTTTATATACTAGATAAGTTCTGTTTCTACCTCATTCATTCTACTTTTTGCAAAATGCCATAGCATTTTTCACTTGCGTATTTTTCCTGGTGAATTTTGTGTCATTTTGTCAAATGCAATACCATTTAGATACACTATCAACCCACTGAATTTACAGTTTGATCAATGTACAAACCAAAGAGATCCATGTGTATAGGGAACTGAATATATAACATAAACAACAGTCAATAGTTAAAGAAACTACCTTTTGGGCAGATATTGCTAATAAGCATCTGGAAGAAAGAAAACATGACTTCTACATTGAATGATATTTTAAAAATTGAAACTGGCTTTAAGATTAAAACGTAAGGACTTAGGAACTTCAGCTAAATCCTTGGAGTGGAAGCCAGATTGCTTTGGGATGAGGAGTAAACGGAAGGTCAAAGAGTAAAGAGTCATTCTCCAGAGTCTTGAGATAGTTTTTCCATATTGTGGTCAACAGAGCAGAACACTTGTGTTGTTTCTTGGGATATTGTTTCCTAGAATTATTTTTTTGTTATGTTATGTTAGACACCATATAGTACGTCAGTTTCTGATGTAGTGTTCCATTTTTCATTGTTTGTGTATAACACCCAGTCTTCCATGAAATACGTGCCCTCCTTAATACCCATCACTAGATCAACCCATCCCCCACTTCCCTCCCCTCTAAAACCCTCAGTTTGTTTCCCAGAGTCCATAGTCTCTCATCGTTTGTCTCCCCGTCTGATTCCACCCCTTCATTTTTCCCTTCCTTCTCCTAATGTTCACCATGCTATTACTTATGTTCCACAAATGAGTGAAACCATATGATAATTTTCTTTCTCCACTTGACTTATTTCACTTAGCATAATCCCCTCCAGTTCCATCCAAGTTGATGCAAATGATGAGGAGTCATCCTTTCTGATGACTGAGTAATATTCCATTGTATATATGAGCTACATCTTCTTTATCCATTTGTCTGTTGGAGGGCATCTTGGCTTCTTCCATAGTTCAGCTGTCATGGAAATTGCTGCTGTGAATATTGGGGTACATATGGCCCTTCTTGTCACTACATCTGTATCTTTGGGGTAAATACCCAGTATGCCATTGCAGGGTCATAGGGTAGATCTATTTTTAATTTTTTGAGGAATCTCCACACTTTTCCAAAGTGGCTGCACCTCTTTGCATTCCCACCAACAGTTTAAGAAAGTTCCTCTTTCTCCACATCCTCTCCAACACTTCTTTCCTGCCTTGTTAATTTTTGTCATTCTAACTCTGTAAGGTGGTAGCTCAATGTGCTTTTGATTTGTATTTCCCTGATGGCTAGTGATGTTGAATATTTCTTCATGTGTGTGTTAGTCATTTGTATGACTTCTTTGGGGAAGTGTCTGTTCATGTCTTCTACCCATTTTTGACTGGATTATGTTTTTTTGGAGGTGTTCAGTTTGAGTTCTTTACAACTCTTGGATACTAGTCCTTTATTTGCAATGCCACTTGCAAATATCTTCAACTCTATGGTCTACTAATCTTCTATAAATCAGGAAAAAATCTTCAATAGAAAAAAGACAGTCTCTTCAATAAGTGGTGCTGGGAAAATTGGACAGCTATATACAGAAGAATGAAACTTGACCATTCTCTTATGCCATACACAAAGATAAACTCTAAATGGATGAAAGACCTCAGTGTGAGACAGGAATCCATCAAAATCCTAGGGGAGAACAAAGACAATAACCTCTTCAACACTGGGTACAGCAACTTCTTTCATGACATGTCTCCAATGTCAAGTGAAACAAAAGCAAAAGTGAACTTTTGGGACTTTACCAAGATAAAAAGCTTCTGCACAGCAAAGCAAGCAGTCAACAAAACTAAGAGGCAACTTACAGAGTGGGAGAAGATAAGTTACTTTCACTGAATATAATCACCATGCCAAAGAGGCATATTGGGGGGCAGCCTGCCCTTGATCCCTACAAAAAGGCAAGTTCACAAGAGGTCTGTGAAGGAAGGAAGAATCGGTCAGAGGGAGGACCCAGCTGAAGACCATCAGTGAGAGAAACGTGTTCCCAGGCAAGTTCAGCTCAGAGTTGATGAGGAAGTCAAAATGGAATTGAGGAAAAGGCCATTCCAGATAACAGTACAAAAAGAACCATTGGCAAAGAAATGGGAGCTCCAGCATGATCTTGCTATATTTATTCTCTTGAATAGTAGAGATTACCGTGAAATGTTTTGATGGGGTTGGCAACCAGAAACACTGAGGCTGGAAGCATGTAAATGATTCTCTTCCATGGAGCAACAATCCCTCTCTGTGATGGGCCCTAAAAATCCCACTAACCCTAAGGCTCTAAGCAATATCATTCCAAGAAGAACTTGTGTCCCTCTGGGGATGGAGATTCTCCGTGGCTTATAATAAAGGAAGGAATTGTGGAATGTCTCTTAAAAGCCAATGGGGGGTGGGGGTGGGGGACGGGTTGCCCTGGGTGGCTAAGTGGGTTTAAGCCTCTGCTGTTGGCTCAGGTCATGAACTCAGGGTCCTGGAATAGAGCCCCACATTGGGCTCTCTGCTCAGCGGGGAGCCTCCTCCCCCCACCCTGCCTGTGTCTGGGCCTACTTGTGATCTCTGCCAAATAAATAAATAAAATCTTTTTTTAAAAAATGCCAATATGGGTGGAGATGTGATAGACGTGCCACGTTACTGAATTGCTGTATGAGTTCTAGTAGTTTGGGGGTGGAGTCTTTGGGGTTTTCCATATAAAGAATCATGTCATCTGCGAAGAGAGTTTGACTTCTTCCTTGCCAATTTGGATACCTTTTATTTCTCTTTGTTGTCTGATTGCCATTGCTAGAACTTCTAATAGTATGTTGAACAAAATTCCACCAGTATTTTTCAAAGAACTGGAGCAAATAATCCTAAAATTTGTATGGAATCAGAAGAGACCCCGAATTGCTAAGGAAATGTTGAAAAACAAAAACAAAACTGGCGGCATCACGTTACCCGATTTCAAGCTTTACTACAAAGCTGTGATCACCAAGACAGCGTGGTACTGGCATAAAAACAGACACATAGACCAGTGGAACAGAGTGGAGAGCCCAGATATGGACCCTCAACTCTATGGTGAAATAATCTTCGACAAAACAGGAAAAAATATTCAATGGAAAAAAGACAGTCTCTTCAATAAATGGTGCTGGGAAAACTGGACAGCGATATGTAGAAGAATGAAACTCAACCATTCTCTTACACTGTACACAAAGATAAACTCGAAATGGATAAAAGACCTCAATGTGAGACAGGAATCTATCAGAATCCTAGAGGAGAACATAGGCAGTAACCTCTTCGATAGCAGCCACAGCAACTTCTTTCAAGATATGTCTCCAAAGGCCAAGGAAACAAAAGCAAAAATGAACTTTTGGGACTTCATCAAGATCAAAAGCTTCTGCACAGCAAAGGAAACAGTCAACAAAACAAAGAGGCAACCCACGGAATGGGAGAAGATATTTGCAAATGACAGTACAGACAAAAGGTTGATATCCAGGATCTATAAAGAACTTCTCAAACTCAACACACACAAAACAGATAATCATATCAAAAAATGGGCAGAAGATATGAACAGACACTTCTCCAATGAAGACATACAAATGGCTATCAGACACATGAAAAAATGTTCATCATCACTAGCCATCAGGGAGATTCAAATTAAAACCACATTGAGATACCACCTGACACCAGTTAGAGTGGCCAAAATTAGCAAGACAGGAAACAACGTGTGTTGGAGAGGATGTGGAGAAAGGGGAACCCTCTTACACTGTTGGTGGGAATGCAAGTTAGTGCAGCCACTTTGGAGAACAGTGTGGAGATTCCTCAAGAAATTAAGAATAGAGCTTCCCTATGACCCTGCAATTGCACTGCTGGGTATTTACCCCAAAGATACAGATGTAGTGAAAAGAAGGGCCATCTGTACCCCAATGTTTATTGCAGCAATGGCTACGGTCGCCAAACTGTGGAAAGAACCAAGATGCCCTTCAACAGATGAATAGATAAGGAAGATGTGGTCCATATACACAATGGAGTATTATGCCTCCATCAGAAAGGACGAATACCCAACTTTTGTAGCAACATGGACGGGACTGGAAGACATTATGCTGAGCGAAATAAGTCAAGCAGAGAGAGTCAAGTATCATATGGTCTCCCTTATTTGTGGAGCATAACAAAGAACATGGAGGACATGGGGAGATGGAGAGGAGAGGGAGTTGAGGGAAACTGGAAGGGGAGATGAACCATGAGAGACTATGGACTCTGAAAAACAACCAGAGGGTTATGAAGGGGCGGCGGGGGTTGGGGGTGGTGGGGTGGGAGGTTGAGGAACCAGGTGGTGGGTAATAGGGAGGGCACGTACTGCATGGAGCACTGGGTGTGATGCCAAAACAATGAACACTGTTGTGCTGTAAATAAACAAATAAAAAAAATAATAAAAATTTTTAAAACCAACGGGGGGTGTGGGGGGAGTGGGAGGCGGGTTGCCCTGGGTGGCTAAGTGGGTTTAAGCCTCTGCTGTTGGCTCAGGTCATGAACTCAGGGTCCTGGAATAGAGCCCCACATTGGGCTCTCTGCTCAGCGGGGAGCCTCCTCCCCCCACCCTGCCTGTGTCTGGGCCTACTTGTGATCTCTGCCAAATAAATAAATAAAATCTTTTTTTTTTAAATGCCAATATGGGTGGAGATGTGATAGACGTGGGAATATCAAAGGGATGAAACAGATGCGTATGAATCCTGTTCATCGGTTGGTATGTAAATGAGCATTCGCTTGGGAACACAGACAACCAAGTATTTTCCTGAGATTTAGGGTACTCCACACAGAGGAGCAGGCCAGACAATCTACTTTCCTGGAATAGGTGTGATTCCTAGAGGGTACCACAAGATGTCTCCCTTCCAGTGGCAATGACCTAAGCTCCACATCCTTGTTCTGGATAACTGCATCCACCTTTTTTTTTTTTTTTAATTTGTTTTTAGCACAGCAGATTCATTGTTTTTGCACTACACCCAGTGCTCCATGCTATACGTGCCCTCCTTAATACTCACCACCTGGTTCCCCCAACCTGCCAGCCCCTGCCCCTTCAAACCCCTCTGGTTGTTTTCAGAGTCCCTTGTCTCTCATGTTTCACCTGCCCTTCCGATTTCCCTCAACTCCCATCTCTTCTCCATCTCCCTATGACCTCCATTTCACTTGTTATGCTCCACAAATAAGTGAAACATATGATACTTGATGCTCTCTGCTTGACTTATTTCACTCAGCATAATCTCTTCCAGTCCTGTCCATGTTGCTACAAAAGTTGGGTATTCATCCTTTCTGATGGAGGCATAATACTCCATTGTGTATATGGACCACATCTTCCTTATCCATTCATCCGTTGAAGGGCATCTTGGTTCTTTCAACAGTTTCGTGACCGTGGCTATTGCTGCTATAAACATTGGGGTACAGATGACCCTTCTTTTCACTACATCTGTATCTTTGGGGTAAATGCCCAGTAGTGCAATTGCTGGGTCATAGGAAAGCTCTATATTTAATTTCTTGAGGAATCTCCACACTGTTCTCCAAAGTGGCTGCACTAACTTGCATTCCCACCAACAATGTAAGAGGGTTCCCCTTTCTCCACATCCTCTCCAACACATGTTGTTTCCTGTCTTGCTAATTTTGGCCATTCTAACTGGTGTAAGGTGGTATCTCAATGTGGTTTTCATTTGAATCTCCCCGATGGCTAGTGATGATGAACATTTTTTCATGTGTCTGATAGCCATTTGTATGTCTTCGTTGGAGAAGTGTCTGTTCATATCTTCTGCCAATTTTTTAAAAATATTTTATTTGACAGAGAGAAATCACAACTAGGCAGAGAGGCAGGCAGAGAGGCAGGCAGAGAGAGAGGAGGAAGCAGGCTCCCTGAGGAACAGAGAGCCCGATGCGGGCCTCGATCCCAGGACCCTGAGATCATGACCTGAGCTGAAGACAGAGGCTTTAACCCACTGAGCCACCCAGGTGCCCCTCTTCTGCCCATTTTTTGATATGATTATCTGTTTTGTGTGTGTTGAGTTTGAGGAGTTCTTTATAGATCCTGGGTATCAACCTTTTTTCTGTACTGTCATTTGCCAATATCTTCTCCCATTCCGTGGGTTGCCTCTTTGTTTTTTGGACTGTTTCCTTTGCTGTGCAGAAGCCTTTGATCTTGATGGAGTCCCAAAAGTTCATTTTCGCTTTTGTTTCCTTGGCCTTTGAAGACATATCTTGGAAGACGTTGCTGTGACTGATATCAAAGAGGTTACTGCCTATGTTCTCCTCTCTCCCTGATGGCTAGTGATGATGAACATATTTTCATGTGTGTGTTAGCCATTTGTATGACTTCTTTGGAGAACTGTCTGTTCGTGTCTTCTGCCCATTTTTTGACATGATTATCTGTTTTGTGTGTGTTGAGTTTGAGGAGTTCTTTATAGATCCTGGGTATCAGCCCTTGTTTGTATTGTCATTTCTGACTATCTTCTCCTATTCCATGGGTTGCCTCTTTGTTTTGTTGACTGTTTCCTTTGCTGTGCAGAAGTTTTTTTATCTTGATGAAGTCCCAAAAGTTCATTTTCGCTTTTGTTTCCTTTGCCTTTGGAGACATATCTTGAGAGAAGTTGCTGTGGTCGATTTCCAAGAGGTTACTGCTTATGTTCTCCTCTAAGATTCTGATGGACTCCTGCCTCACATTGAGGTCTTTTATCCATTTCAAGTTTATCTTTGTGTATGGTGTAAGAGAATGGTCAAGATTCATTCTTCTACACACGGCTGTCCAATTTTCCCAGCACCATTTATTGAAGAGAGAGACTTTTTTCCACTGTATATTTTTTCCTGCTTTGTCAAAGATTAGTTGGCCATAAAGTTGAGGGTCCACGTCTGGACTCTCCACTCTGTTACTGGTCTATGTGTCTGTTTTTGTGCCAGTACCATGCTCTCTTGGTGATCACAGCTTTGTAGTAAATTGAAATAAATTGTAGTAAATTGAAATCAGGCAACGTGATGCCCCAGTTTTTTTTTTCTTTTTCAACATTTCCTTAGCATTTCGGGGTCTCTTCTGATTCCATACAAATCTTAGGGTTGTTTGTTCCAGCTCTTTGAAAAATGCCAGTGGATGTTTGATCAGAAGGACATTGAAAGTATAGATTGCTCTAGGCAGTATAGACATTTTAACAATGTTTTTTTCTTCTGATCCATGACCATGGAGTGATCTTCCATCTTTTTTGTCTTCTTCAATTTCTTTCATGAGTGTTCTATAGGTCCTAGGGTATAGATCCTTAGCCTCTTTGGTTAGGTTTATTCCCAGGTATCTTATGGTTCTTGGTGCTATAGTAAATGGAATCCATTATCTAATTTCCCTTTCTGCATTTTCATTGTTAGTGTATAAGAAAGCCACTGATTTCTGTACATTGATTTTGTATCCTGTCACATTACTGAATTGCTGTATGAGTTCTAGTAGTTTGGGAGTGGAGTCTTTTGGGTTTTCCATAGAAAATATCATGTCATATGCAATGAGAGAGTTTGACTTCCTCGTTGCCAATTTGAATACCTTTGATTTCTCTTTGTTGTCTGATTGCTGTTGCTAGGACTTCTAGTACTATGTTGAACAAGAGTGGTGAGAGGGACATCCTTGTCATGTTCCTGACCTCAAAGGGACGGCTGTCAGCTTTGTCCCATTGAGGATGATATTTGCTGTGTGTTTTTCATAGTTAGATTTGATGAAGTTGAGGAATGTTCCCTCTATCTCTATACTTTGCAGCATTTTAATAGGAATGGATGCTGGATTTTGTCAAATGCTTTTTCTGCATCAATTGAGAGGACCATGTTGTTCTTCTGTCTTCTCTCATTCTATCTTCTCTCAATCTGTCACATTGATTGATTTGTGAATGTTGAACCACCCTGGCAACCCAGGCATAAATCCCACCTGAAAATGTTTTGTTATAGTCCCTGTCTTTATGTTCCACGAGTAAGTGAAACCATATGATAATTTAATTTCTCTGCTTGACTTATTTCACTCAGCCTAATCCCCTCCAGTCCCATCCATATTGAAGCAAAAGTAGCATGGAGGCCATTAGGAGAAGGAAGGGGAAAATGAAGTGGGGAATCGGAGGGAGAGAAAAACCATGAGTGACTGTGGACTCTGAGAAACAAACTGGCAATTTTAGAGGGGAGGGAGTTGGGGGCATGTGTTGGTCGGGTGATGGGTAATAAGGAAGGCACATATTGAATGGAGCTGTGGGTGTTATACATAAACGATGAATCTCGGAACACTACATCAAAAACTAATGAGGTACTTAGACCAGTGGAACAGAGTGGAGAGCCCAGATATGACCCTCAACTCTATGGTGAAATAATCTTCGACAAAACAGGAAAAAATATTCAATGGAAAAAAGACAGTCTCTTCAATAAATGGTGCTGGGAAAACTGGACAGCGATATGTAGAAGAATGAAACTCGACCATTCTCTTACACCGTACACAAAGATAAACTCGAAATGGATAAAAGACCTCAACGTGAGACAGGAATCCATCAGAATCCTAGAGGAGAGCATAGGCAGTAACCTCTTCGATAGCAGCCACAGCAACTTCTTTCAAGATATGTCTCCAAAAATACTGGTGGAATTTTGATCAGAATGGCATTAAAAGTATAGATTGCTCTAGGCAGTATAGACATTTTAACAATGTTTATTCTTCCAATCCAAGAGCATGGAACAGTCTTCCATCTTTTTGTGTCTTCTTCAATTTCTTTCATGAGTATTCTGTAGTTCCTTGAGTACAGGTCCTTTACCTCTTTGGTTAGGTTTATTCCCAGGTATCTTATGGTTCTTGGTGCTATAGGAAATGGAATCGATTCTCTAATTTCCCTTTCTGTATTTTCATTGTTAGTGTATAAGAAAGCCACTGATTTCTGTACATTGACTTTGTATCCTGCCACATTACTGAATTGCTGTATGAGTTCTAGTAGTTTGGGGGTGGAGTCTTTGGGGTTTTCCATATAAAGAATCATGTCATCTGCGAAGAGAGAGAGTTTGACTTCTTCCTTGCCAATTTGGATACCTTTTATTTCTCTTTGTTGTCTGATTGCCGTTGCTAGAACTTCTAATACTATGTTGAACAAAATTCCACCAGTATTTTTCAAAGAACTGGAGCAAATAATCCTAAAATTTGTATGGAATCAGAAGAGACCCCGAATTGCTAAGGAAATGTTGAAAAACAAAAACAAAACTGGCGGCATCACGTTACCCGATTTCAAGCTTTACTACAAAGCTGTGATCACCAAGACAGCGTGGTACTGGCATAAAAACAGACACATAGACTAGTGGAATAGAGTGGAGAGCCCAGATATGGACCCTCAACTCTATGGTGAAATAATCTTCGACAAAACAGGAAAAAATATTCAATGGAAAAAAGACAGTCTCTTCAATAAATGGTGCTGGGAAAACTGGACAGCGATATGTAGAAGAATGAAACTCGACCATTCTCTTACACCATACACAAAGATAAACTCGAAATGGATAAAAGACCTCAACGTGAGACAGGAATCCATCAGAATCCTAGAGGAGAGCATAGGCAGTAACCTCTTCGATATCAGCCACAGCAACTTCTTTCAAGATATGTCTCCAAAGGCCAAGGAAACAAAAGCAAAAATGAACTTTTGGGACTTCATCAAGATCAAAAGTTTCTGCACAGCAAAGGAAACAGTCAACAAAGCAAAAAGGCAACCCACGGAATGGGAGAAGATATTTGCAAATGACAGTACAGACAAAAGGTTGATATCCAGGATCTATAAAGAATTTCTCAAACTCAACACACACAAAACAGATAATCATATCGAAAAATGGGCAGAAGATATGAACAGACACTTCTCCAACGAAGACATAAAAATGGCTATCAGACACATGAAAAAATGTTCATCATCACTAACCATCAGGGAGATTCAAATTAAAACAACATTGAGATACCACCTGACACCAGTTAGAATGGCCAAAATTAGCAAGACAGGAAACAACGTGTGTTGGAGAGGATGTGGAGAAAGGGGAACCCTCTTACACTGTTGGTGGGAATGCAAGTTAGTGCAGCCACTTTGGAGAACAGTGTGGAGACTCCTGGGGAAATTAAGAATAGAGCTTCCCTATGACCCTGCAATTGCACTGCTGGGTATTTACCCCAAAGATACAGATGTAGTGAAAAGAAGGGCATCTGTACCCCAATGTTTATTGCAGCAATGGCTACGGTCGCCAAACTGTGGAAAGAACCAAGATGCCCTTCAACGGATGAATGGAAAAGGAAGATGTGGTACATATACACAATGGAGTATTATGCCTCCATCAGAAAGGATGAATACCCAACTTTTGTAGCAACATGGACGGGACTGGAAGACATTACGCTGAGCGAAATAAGTCAAGCAGAGAGAGTCAAGTATCATATGGTCTCCCTTATTTGTGGAGCATAACAAAGAACATGGAGGACATGGGGAGATGGAGAGGAGAGGGAGTTGAGGTAAACTGGAAAGGGAGATGAACCATGAGAGTCTATGGACTCTGAAAAACAACCATAGGGTTTTGAAGGGGCGGGGGGATGGGAGGTTGAGGAACCAGGTGGTGGGTAATAGGGAGGGCACGTACTGCATGCAGCACTGGGTGTGATGCCAACACAATGAACACTGTTATGCTGTAAATAAACAAATTAAAAAACAAAACAAAACAAAAAAAAAACTGGCCAATGCGGGACCATCCCTGCTTCGCCCGGGTCGCGACGGACGCGCGCCGCAGTCGGAGCCCCAGACGAGCGGCGCAGGGGACAGTGTGGGGCGACGGGAGGTTACTGCTCCGTCGGGGACGGACGACGTCCGCACTCCAGGGTTCTGGGGGCTCAGCAGCAGTGGGCGCGGCTGAAGAACAAATCCTTGTGATAGTCCTCAGCACAGCACCAACTGCCCCTGTTTGCTGAAGACTTTGGCCAAAGTTACTCTGAGCTGTTGACATCATCCCAAGAAAAGGACAGCTTTCAAATATCAGGGAAAGGTTCAGGAGGCTTTGGGCCGCAGTGGATCTTCCGAAGGTGGGAGGAGTCAAGATGGCGGAGAAGTAGCAGCCTGAGACTACATCAGGTAGCGGGAGATCAGCTTGATAGCTTATCTAAACATTGCAAACACCTACAAATCCAACGGGAGAGTGAAGAGAAGAAGAACAGCAACTCTAGAAACAGAAAATCAACCACTTTCTGAAAGAACCTGTTTTTATCCCCTTTCTCCCCCCCACAATTAGGGGTCTCTTCTGATTTGGTTACAGCGCATTTTTCTGGGGTCTTTGCCACCCCAGAACTACCCTTTTAGTAGTTTATTTGCTCCTTCATATCCTCTTATCTGGACAAAATGACAAGGCGGAAAAAATCACCACAAACAAAAGAACAAGAGACAGTACCAAAAGCTAGGAACCTAATCAACACAGACATTGGTAATATGTCAGATCAAGAGTTCAGAATGACGATTCTGAACATTCTAGCCGGGCTCAAAAAAGGCATGGAAGATATTAGAGAAACCCTCTCTGGAGATATTAAAGCCCTTTCTGGAGAAATTAAAGAACTAAAATCTAACCAAGTTGAAATCAAAAAAGCTATTAATGAGGTGCAATCAAAAATGGAGGTTCTCACTGCTAGGATAAATGAGGCAGAAGAAAGAATTAGTGATATAGAAGACCAAATGACAGAGAATAAGGAAGCCGAGCAAAAGAGGGACAAACAGCTACTGGACCATGAGGGGAGAATTCGAGAGATAAGTGACACCATGAGACGAAACAACATTAGAATAATTGGGATTCCAGAAAAAGAAGAAACAGAGAGGGGAGCAGAAGGCCTATTGGAGAGAATCATTGGAGAGAATTTCCCTAATATGGCAAAGGGAACAAGCATCAAAATCCAGGAGATGCAGAGAACCCCCCTCAAAGTCAACAAGAATAGGTCCACACCCCGTCACCTAATAGTAAAATTTACAAGTCTTAGCGACAAAGAGAAAATCCTGAAAGCAGCTCAAGAAAAGAAGTCTGTAACATACAATGGTAAAAATATTAGATTGGCAGCAGACTTATCCACAGAGACCTGGCAGGCCAGGAAGAGCTGGCATGATATATTCAGAGCACTAAACGAGAAAAACATGCAGCCAAGAATACTCTATCCAGCTAGGCTATCATTGAAAATAGAAGGAGAGATCAAAAGCTTCCAGGACAAACAAAAACTGAAAGAACTTGCAAACACCAAACCAGTTCTCCAGGAAATATTGAAAGGGGTCCTCTAAGCAAAGAGAGAGCCTAAAAGTAGTAGATCAGAAAGGTACAGAGACAATATACAGTAACAGTCACCTTACAGACTAATAATGGCACTAAATTCATGTCTCTCAATAGTTACCCTGAATGTTAATGGGCTAAATGCCCCAATCAAAAGACACAGGGTATCAGAATGGATAAAAAAACAAAACCCATCAGTATGTTGCCTACAAGAAACTCATTTTAGACGCGAAGACACCTCCAGATTTAAAGTGAGGGGGTGGAAAACAATTGACCACGCTAATGGGCATCAGAAGAAAGCTGGGGTGGCAATCTTTATATCAGATCAATTAGATTTTCAGCCAAAGACTATAATAAGAGATGAGGAAGGACACTATATCCTACTCAAAGGGTCTGTCCAACAAGAAGATCTAACAATTTTAAATATCTATGTCCCTAACGTGGGAGCAGCCAACTATATCAACCAATTAATAACAAAATCAAAGAAACACATCAATAATAATACAATAATAGTAGGGGACTTTAACACTCCCCTCACTGAAATGGACAGATCATCCAAGCCAAAGATCAACAAGGAAATAAAGGCCTTAAATGACACACTGGACCAGATGGACATCACAGATATATTCAGAACATTTCATCCCAAAGCAACAGAATACACATTCTTCTCTAGTGCACATGGAACCCTCTCCAGAATAGATCACATCCTGGGTCACAAATCATGTCTCAACCAGGATCAAAAGATTGGGATCATTCCCTGCATATTTTCAGACCACAATGCTCTGAAGCTAGAACTCAATCACAAGAGGAAAGCTGGAAAGAACCCAAATACATGGAGACTAAAGAGCATCCTTCTAAAGAATGAATGGGTTAACCAGGAAATTAAAGAAGAATTGAAAAAATTCATGGAAACAAATGATAATGAAAACACAACAGTTCAAAATCTGTGGGACATCTTCTTTACCAATTTGGATGCCTTTAATTTCTTTTTGTTGTCTGATTGCTGAGGCTAGGACTTCTAATACTATGTTGAATAGCAGTGGTGATAATGGACATCCCTGCCGTGTTCCTGACCTTAGTGGAAAAGCTTTCAGTTTTTCTCCATTGAGAATGATATTTGCGGTGGGTTTTTCATAGATGGCTTTGATAATATTGAGGTATGTGCCCTCTATCCCTACACTTTGAAGAGTTTTGATCAGGAAGGGATGCTGTACTTTGTCAAATGCTTTTTCAGCATCTATTGAGAGTATCATATGGTTCTTGTTCTTTCTTTTATTAATGTGTTCTATCACATTGATTGATTTGCGGATGTTGAACCAACCCTGCAGCCCTGGAATAAATCCCACTTGATCGTGGTGAATAATCCTTTTAATGTACTGTTGAATCCTATTGGCTAGTATTTTGGCGAGAATTTTTGCGTCTGTGTTCATCAAGGATATTGGTCTGTAGTTCTCTTTTTTGGTGGGATCCTTGTCTGGTTTTGGGATCAAGGTGATGCTGGCCTCATAGAATGAGTTTGGAAGTTTTCCTTCCATTTCTATTTTTTGGAACAGTTTCAGGAGAATAGGAATGAGTTCTTCTTTAAATGTTTGGTAGAATTCCCCTGGGAAGCCGTCTGGCCCTGGGCTTTTGTTTGTTTGGAGATTTTTGATGACTGTTTCAATCTCCTTACTGGTTATGGGCCTGTTCAGGTTTTCTATTTCTTCCTGGTTCAGTTGTGGTAGTTTATATGTCTCTAGGAATGCATCCATTTCTTCCAGATTGGCCAATTTGTTGGCGTAGAGTTGCTCATAGTATGTTCTTATAATTGTCTGTATTTCTTTGGTGTTAGTTGTGATCTCTCCTCTTTCATTCATGATTTTATTGATTTGGGTCCTTTCTCTTTTCTTTTGGATGAGTCTGGCCAGGGGTTTATCAATCTTATTGATTCTTTCAAAGAACCAGCTCCTAGTTTCATTGATTTTTTCTATTGTTTTTTTGGTTTCTATTTCGTTGATTTCTGCTCTGATCTTTATGATTTCTCTTCTCCTGCTGGGTTTAGGGTTTCTTTCTTGTTCTTTCTCCAGCTCCTTTACGCGTAGGGTTAGGTTGTGTACTTGAGACCTTTCTTGTTTCTTGAGAAAGGCTTGTACCGCTATATATTTTCCTCTCAGGACTGCCTTTGCTGTGTCCCACAGATTTTGAACTGTTGTGTTTTCATTATCATTTGTTTCCATGAATTTTTTCAATTCCTCTTTAATTTCCTGGTTGACCCATTCATTCTTTAGAAGGATGCTGTTTAGTCTCCATGTATTTGGGTTCTTTCCAGCTTTCGTCTTGTGATTGAGTTCTAGCTTCAGAGCATTGTGGTCTGAAAATATGCAGGGAATAATCCTAACTATCACTCTTCGCAGATGATATGATACTATATGTGGAAAACCCAAAAGACTCCACTCCAAAACTGCTAGAACTTGTACAGGAATTCAGTAAAGTGTCAGGATATAAAATCAATGCACAGAAATCAGTTGCATTTCTGTACACCAACAACAAGACTGAAGAAAGAGAAATTAAGGAGTCAATCCCATTCACAATTGTACCCAAAACTATAAGATACCTAGGAATAAACCTAACCAAAGAGACTAAGAATCTATACACAGAAAATTATAAAGTACTCATGAAAGAAATTGAGGAAGACACAAAAAAATGGAAAAATGTTCCATGCTCCTGGATTGGAAGAATAAATATTGTGAAAATGTCTATGCTACCTAAAGCAATCTACACATTTAATGCAATCCCTATCAAAATACCATCCATTTTTTTCAAAGAAATGGAACAAATAATCCTCAAATTTATATGGAACCAGAAAAGACCTCGAATAGCCAAAGGAATATTGAAGAACAAAGCCAAAGTTGGTGGCATCACAATTCCGGACTTCAAGCTCTATTACAAAGCTGTCATCATCAAGACAGCATGGTACTGGCACAAAAACAGACACATAGACCAGTGGAACAGAATAGAGAGCCCAGAAATCGACCCTCAACTCTATGGTCAACTAATCTTGGACAAAGCAGGAAAGAATGTCCAATGGAAAAAAGACAGCCTCTTCAATAAATGGTGCTGGGAAAATTGGACAGCCACATGCAGAAAAATGAAATTGGACCACTTCCTTACACCACACACGAAAATAGACTCCAAATGGATGAAGGACCTCAATGTGAGAAAGGAATCCATCAAAATCCTTGAGGAGAATGCAGGCAGCAACCTCTTTGACCTCAGCCGCAGCAACATCTTCCTAGGAACAACGGCAAAGGCAAGGGAAGCAAGGGCAAAAATGAACTATTGGGATTTCATCAAGATCAAAAGCTTTTGCACAGCAAAGGAAACAGTTAACAAAACCAAAAGACAACTGACAGAATGGGAGAAGATATTTGCAAACGACATATCAGATAAAGGGCTAGTATCCAAAATCTATAAGGAACTTAGCAAACTCAACACCCAAAGAACAAACAATCCAATCAAGAAATGGGCAGAGGACATGAACAGACATTTCTGCAAGAAGACATCCAGATGGCCAACAGACACATGAAAAAGTGCTCCACGTCACTCGGCATCAGGGAAATACAAATCAAAACCACAATGAGATATCACCTCACACCAGTCAGAATGGCTAAAATTAACAAGTCAGGAAATGACAGATGCTGGCGAGGATGTGGAGAAAGGGGAACCCTCCTCCACTGTTGGTGGGAATGCAAGCTGGTGCAACCACTCTGGAAAACAGCATGGAGGTTCCTCAAAATGTTGAAAATAGAACTACCCTATGACCCAGCAATTGCACTACTGGGTATTTACCCTAAAGATACAAACATAGTGATCCGAAGGGGCACGTGTACCCGAATGTTTATAGCAGCAATGTCTACAATAGCCAGACTATGGAAAGAACCTAGATGTCCATCAACAGATGAATGGATCAAGAAGATGTGGTATATATACACAATGGAATACTATGCAGCCATCAAAAGAAATGAAATCTTGCCATTTGCGACGACGTGGATGGAACTAGAGCGTATCATGCTTAGTGAAATAAGTCAATCGGAGAAAGACAACTATCATATGATCTCCCTGATATGAGGACATGGAGAAGCAACATGGGGGGGTAGGGGGATAGGAGAAGAATAAATGAAACAAGATGGGATTGGGAGGGAGACAAACCATAAATGACTCTTAATCTCACAAAACAAACTGGGGGTTGCTGGGGGGAGGTGGGATTGGGAGAGGGGGAGCGGGCTATGGACATTGGGGAGGGGAGGCGAACCATAAGAGACTATGGACTCTGAAAAACAACCTGAGGGTTTTGAAGGGTCAGGGGTGGGAGGTTGGGGGAACAGGTGGTGGGTGATGGGGAGGGCACGTTTTGCATGGAGCACTGGGTGTTGTGCAAAAAGAATGAATACTGTTACGCTGAAAAAATAAATAAAAAGGGGAAAAAAAAATCTGTGGGACACAGCAAAGGCAGTCCTGAGAGGAAAATATATAGCAGTACAAGCCTTTCTCAAGAAACAAGAAAGGTCTCAAGTACACAACCTAACCCTACACATAAAGGAGCTGGAGAAAGAACAAGAAAGAAACCCTAAACCCAGCAGGAGAAGAGAAATCATAAAGATCAGAGCAGAAATCAATGAAATAGAAACCAAAAAAAAAAAAACAACAATAGAAAAAATCAATGAAACTAGGAGCTGGTTCTTTGAAAGAATCAATAAGATTGATAAACCCCTGGCCAGACTCATCAAAAAGAAAAGAGAAAGGACCCAAATAAATAAAATCATGAATGAAAGAGGAGAGATCACAACTAACACCAAAGAAATACAGACAATTATAAGAACATACTATGAGCAACTCTACGCCAACAAATTTGACAATCTGGAAGAAATGGATGCATTCCTAGAGACATATAAACTACCACAACAGAACCAGGAAGAAATAGAAAACCTGAACAGGCCCATAACCAATAAGGAGATTGAAACAGTCATCAAAAATCGCCAAACAAACAAAAGCCTAGGGCCAGACACCTTCCCAGGGGAATTCTACCAAACATTTAAAGACGAACTAATTCCTATTCTCCTGAAACTGTTCCAAAAAATAGAAATGGAAGGAAAACTTCCAAACTCATTTTATGAGGCCAGCATCACCTTGATCCCAAAACCAGACAAGGATCCCACCAAAAAAGAGAACTACAGACCAATATCCTTGATGAACACAGACGCAAAAATTCTCGCCAAAATACTAGCCAATAGGATTCAACAGTACATTAAAAGGATTATTCACCACGATCAAGTGGGATTTACTCCAGGGCTGCAGGGTTGGTTCAACATCCGCAAATCAATCAATGTGATAGAACACATTAATAAAAGAAAGAACAAGAACCATATGATACTCTCAATAGATGCTGAAAAAGCATTTGACAAAGTACAGCATCCCTTCCTGATCAAAACTCTTCAAAGTGTAGGGATAGAGGGCACATACCTCAATATTATCAAAGCCATCTATGAAAAACCCACCGCAAATATCATTCTCAATGGAGAAAAACTGAAAGCTTTTCCGTTAAGGTCAGGAACACGGCAGGGATGTCCATTATCACCACTGCTATTCAACATAGTACTAGAAGTCCTAGCCTCAGCAATCAGACAACAAAAAGAAATTAAAGGCATCCAAATTGGTAAAGAAGAAGTCAAACTATCACTCTTTACAGATGATATGATACTATATGTGGAAAACCCAAAAGACTCCACCCCAAAACTGCTAGAACTTGTACAGGAATTCAGTAAAGTGTCAGGATATAAAATCAATGCACAGAAATCAGTTGCATTTCTGTACACCAACAACAAGACAGAAGAAAGAGAAATTAAGGAGTCAATCCCATTTACAATTGTACCCAAAACTATAAGATACCTAGGAATAAACCTAACCAAAGAGGCTAAGAATCTATACGCAGAAAATTATAAAGTACTCATGAAAGAAATTGAGGAAGACACAAAGAAATGGAAAAATGTTCCATGCTCCTGGATTGGAAGAATAAATATTGTGAAAATGTCTATGCTACCTAAAGCAATCTACACATTTAATGCAATCCCTATCAAAATACCATCCATTTTTTTCAAAGAAATGGAACAAATAATCCTCAAATTTATATGGAACCAGAAAAGACCTCGAATAGCCAAAGGAATATTGAAAAAGAAAGCCAAAGTTGGTGGCATCACAATTCCGGACTTCAAGCTCTATTACAAAGCTGTCATCATCAAGACAGCATGGTACTGGCACAAAAACAGACACATAGATCAATGGAACAGAATAGAGAGCCCAGAAATCGACCCTCAACTCTATGGTCAACTAATCTTGGACAAAGCAGGAAAGAATGTCCAATGGAAAAAAGACAGCCTCTTCAATAAATGGTGCTGGGAAAATTGGACAGCCACATGCAGAAAAATGAAATTGGACCACTTCCTTACACCACACACGAAAATAGACTCCAAATGGATGAAGGACCTCAATGTGAGAAAGGAATCCATCAAAATCCTTGAGGAGAATGCAGGCAGCAACCTCTTCGACCTCAGCCGCAGCAACATCTTCCTAGGAACAACGGCAAAGGCAAGGGAAGCAAGGGCAAAAATGAACTATTGGGATTTCATCAAGATCAAAAGCTTTTGCACAGCAAAGGAAACAGTTAACAAAACCAAAAGACAACTGACAGAATGGGAGAAGATATTTGCAAACGACATATCAGATAAAGGGCTAGTATCCAAAATCTATAAGGAACTTAGCAAACTCAACACCCAAAGAACAAACAATCCAATCAAGAAATGGGCAGAGGACATGAACAGACATTTCTGCAAGAAGACATCCAGATGGCCAACAGACACATGAAAAAGTGCTCCACGTCACTCGGCATCAGGGAAATACAAATCAAAACCACAATGAGATATCACCTCACACCAGTCAGAATGGCTAAAATTAACAAGTCAGGAAATGACAGATGCTGGCGAGGATGTGGAGAAAGGGGAACCCTCCTCCACTGTTGGTGGGAATGCAAGCTGGTGCAACCACTCTGGAAAACAGCATGGAGGTTCCTCAAAATGTTGAAAATAGAACTACCCTATGACCCAGCAATTGCACTACTGGGTATTTACCCTAAAGATACAAACATAGTGATCCGAAGGGGCACGTGTACCCGAATGTTTATAGCAGCAATGTCTACAATAGCCAAACTATGGAAAGAATCTAGATGTCCATCAACAGATGAATGGATAAAGAAGAGGTGGTATATATACACAATGGAATACTATGCAGCCATCAAAAGAAATGAAACCTTGCCATTTGCGATGACGTGGATGGAACTAGAGCGTATCATGCTTAGTGAAATAAGTCAATCGGAGAAAGACAACTATCATATGATCTCCCTGATATGAGGACATGGAGAAGCAACATGGGGGGTTAGGGGGATAGGAGAAGAATAAATGAAACAAGATGGGATTGGGAGGGAGACAAACCATAAATGACTCTTAATCTCACAAAACAAACTGGGGGTTGATTGGGGGAGGTGGGGTTGGGAGAGAGGGAGGGGGTTATGGACATTGGGGAGGGTATGTGCTATCATGAGTGCTGTGAAGTGTGTAAACCTGGTGATTCACAGACCTGTACCCCTGGGGATAAAAATACATTATATGTTTATTAAAAAAAAAAATTTGGAAGGGGAGGCGAACCATAAGAAACTATGGACTCTGAAAAACAACCTGAGGGTTTTGAAGGGTCAGGGGTGGGAGTTTGGGGGAACAGGTGGTGGGTAATGGGGAGGGCACGTTTTGCATGGAGCACTGGGTGTTGTGCAAAAGCAATGAATACTGTTACGCTGAAAAAATAAATAAAATGGAAAAAAATTTGCAAAATAATATAAAAAAAACAAACTAATGATGTACTGTATGGTAACCAACATAACATAATAAAAGAAAGTCCCTATGCCCCTCCATTACAAAAAAATGACTTATTGCTGCTTTAAATCTCATTTATGTTACTAACATGGATCTAGTTTTCATAAGCTCCTGTCTGTCTCTTTCAATTATCCCACCCCACACATCTTGAGTGGAGCTATTTTCATACCTTTTTTTTTTTACCCAAGTCAGCAAAGATTATGTGCTCAATCGTGATAAATTAATGGAATCAATATATGGCATCAATTTTGTTGGTAGAAATTATGGAGTTGCATTTTCTAACTGGAGACGGTTCATATCTCTCACTGACTACTCGTTGCTCCTAGACATTCAATAAAAACTGGGACTCTGATGTGTGCATTTCCTACCCATGGAATGAGACAAAAGGGGAAGAAATTAAAAGAAATCCCCAAAGAAACTTTGAGGTCACTTCCAGAATGGATTCCTATTCATGAATTGAAGAACTCAGGCATTGGAGTGGAAGAAACTGCTCCAAACACCTGCAAATAGCATCAGCCAATCTGGGTTTCACCTGGTTGTCGTTTCACCCTCTGTCCCAGAAATCCATGTTGTTCATGTTGTTCAGTTCCCAGAATGCCATGAGACCAGCCTTCCTCTGTTTTGACTCTGTGTAAAGCCGTTGAAGGTTGACTTTTACTCTAACATAGGTACTTTATTATTGTCATGTCATTTCCCCCAAGAAGCCTTCCTGAATTTCCCCTGGTTAGGGGGTCATTTTCCATGCTCCCATAACTCATAAAGCACTGAGACACTACTTCTACAACCACTGCAAGAGGTGATGTCAAAAGCTGAGAAAGCATGACTTTTGCCTTCTGTCCTCCTTTAAACTCCCATCAGTGCCTTCCGTTGGAGAACCACACAAGGCAGCACTGGTAAGAGAGTCTGGTACATGTAACTCATGGGCCCTCGTTTCTAGTGACAAAGACATGAGTAGGACAAAACAACTCTAGAACTAAGAGAACATAGAGCCTATCTGGCACACAGCGGTGTAATCTACAGATCCTGTGTGTTATATTTCAGCTTCATGGAGACCACTTGTCTGACTTTTACAAAAGTTAAAAGCTGGTAAGTTTGTTGCCCACAACATAATAAACATGACTTATTTGCATAATAAATACATCAACTAACCCACCCATAAGCTTTATTGGTCAATACATATGTACTAGGTAATGCTGGGATAAAAAAGGCCACTTGGCATCTTATGGTTTGTGTTTATCTGCCAGAGTGGCAGATCGACAATGAAAGATTGGGAAGTTCCTAAAGTTATGTGAACATAAATATTAGAACAGAATGGAGATTAAAGAGGATCAATATGCACAAGGCACAAATTACTTTTATTGTCCATTTCACTACAAAAGACTATTCAGGAAGAGAGCTCTTTGTGGTAAGCAATGTATAAGTGCCAGCAAAGTAAATAGTCTTGCGATCCCAGAAGGAGTTTTAGTTCATTAGTTTCTTGGCACAACTCACAAGTCCTGAGGTTATTTGGCCTCTAATTTATGCAGCTCTTCCAAAATTTAGAACATTTACTCAACCTGTTGTTGATGCCACAGGTATCTACTTTCCTCCCTAGGCTAAAGATGGAGAAAATCTAAGTAGCATCTGAGTGTTATTTCCTTAAGTTTTTGCAGGACTCAAACTCCCCCTGTTTGGGAGATACCTCTGATGAGGTTGTGACTTGCTGTCCTCAAGGTTCTCATTCATATGTTAGGATGACTTATAATGAGGAGCATGTACATCATGGATGAACCGGCACACATGCCTAACTGTGCGGATGGTCAAGGAGTTGTTAACACCTGGCTTCAATGATACAAGGCAGCTCCTCTGGAATTGCCCTCTGTAACATCTATTACTCAGACAGAACACATCCATTGTGACAGAATCTCACCTTGCTCTGGTAGACTTCACTCCAACTTAAAAGGAGCTTGGAATGAAAAGAGAGTCATTGACATTCAACTGTCCTCTCATGGCAGAAGAGAATTGCTGGAGTTCTACCTGGAAATCTCCTGGACCTGTGACAATTTCATATGTACAATTCTTCACATCTGATTTAAATGCAGCCTGTTGGGCACCTGGGTGGCTCAGTCTTTAAGCAGCTGCCTTCTCCTCAGGTCATGATCCCAGAGTCCTGGGATTGAGGTCCACATTGGGTTCCCTGCTCAGTGGGAAGCCTGCTTTTCCCTTTCCTTCTGCCCCTGCTTGTGTTCCCTCTCTCTCTGTGTCTCTCTCTGTCAAATAAATTAATAAAATCTTTTAAAAATGCAGCCTGTATGTTTTTTATGTCATTGAGAGAGATTTATGCCACTGTAGGTTTATTACGTGTGATTTATTTAGTCTGTAATTTGTCACATTTTCGTACATCCTTTTCAAAGCTCCAGGGCTGCACTACAAGATGTGGTTATAATTTGATGTTTAAACGCTTACAAATCTGTGGGAAAATTTTGGCTCATATGTTGAGATTCTTTGTCTTAGTGTTTCTATTGAACAGAATTCCTAAAAACAGTCTGTATCCAAGAGCAAATGGGGTAACCAGTTAATAGGTGGAGCTGGGTGAATGTGACATATGCTCTTCTAGGGTACATAACATCGAATAATTCCTGCAAGTGTCTAGTTATTTTCCTTTTCTTTCTCTTCCTCAAAATATCCAATGTCATTTTACTTTTTATTTAAATTCCATTAGCCAACATATAGTATGTCATTAGTTTTTGATATCATGTTCAATGATTATTAATGGGTATAATACCCTGTACTTATCAGATCACATGCACTTCTTAATGCCCATCACCCAGTTACCACATCCTGGCACTCATCGCCCTTTCCACAACCCCTTGTTTATTTCCAGGAGTCAGGAATTTCTTGTAGTTTGTCTCCATCTCTGATTTCTTCCCACTCAGTTTTCCCTCCCCTCCTCTATGACCCTCTGCATTACATCCTATATTGTACATATGAGTGAAAACATACAATAATTATATTTCTCTAACTGACTGACATTACTTAGCCTAATGCAAAGTTAACACTTGGATTGCTGAGACAAAAAGGGATTAAAAACCTTCTGCCTTCTCAAGAAGGAAGGGTCAGGTACTCCCGGGAGAGTACCGTGGAAGGACCCCAGTGATGGGTGATTGTATATGAAGTCAATGTGCAGTTGGTTGAAGGGTCCTCAAACTCTGGCTTGTGTCTGAAATGACCCCTGGATTGGATTCCCAGCATTATGAAATGCATGAGTAGAGCAGTGCACACAATGAGAAACTGTTTTGGAAAAATCTGGAGCAACTGAGCATTTCTGATACTTTTATACTTCTTTTCCTTGTGTATGGTAGAGAAAAGAAATTGAGACACCTTAGGACCATTGTTTTATGGCAACAGTTGGGAAAAGGTCAAGGAAGCAATCTCTGATGTCAGTGGCCTTTTCCACATTATGAAATTCTTTAGCAGCTCATAGCTTATAGCAAGATGGTAGAGCATGTCTTGGGATATGAGGGTTACTGGAAGATGATGTGTGGGAGTGGTAGATGGCTTGGTCTTGGTCAGCTCACACATTACCCTGAGGTACTCAGGCAAAGATTTCAGAGGCTCAACAGTGCACTATGACAAGGGAAGGAATAATAAAATGGCTTTGTGGAGTGTGTAAGATAAGGCACAGTGGTGATTTGGGTGCCAGCAAAGATGCTTGCAGCTTTGGATAAAGACATCTATATTTCAATTGTTGATACTTCTTAAATCTAAGTTGTAAAATGTTATTGATAAAGAAATCTCTTAAAGGGGTGCCTGGGTGGCTCAGTGGGTTAAAGCCTCTACCTTCAGCTCAGGTCATGATCTCAGGGTCCTAGGATCGAGCCCCACATCGGGCTCTCTGCTCAGCGTGTAACCTGCTTCCTCCTGCCTCTCTGCCTGCCTCTCTGCCTACTTGTGATCTGTCTGTCAAATAAATATTTTTTAAAAAAAAATAAATCTCTTAAAGAGCTGAATGAGGCCCTTTTCTTTGGCCACGGGCACCAAACTGTGGAAAGAACCAAGGTGCCCTTCAATGGACGAATGGATAAGGAAGATGTGGTCCATATACACGATGGAGTATTATGCCTCCATCAGAAAGGATGAATACCCAACTTTTGTAGCAACATGGACGGGACTGGAAGAGATTATGCTGAGTGAAATAAGTCAAGCAGAGAGAGTCAAGTATCATATGGTTTCACTTATTTGTGGAGCATAACAAATGACATGGAGGACATTGGGAGATGGAGAGGAGAAGGGAGTTGAGGGAAATTGGAATGGGAGGCGAACCATAAGAGACTATGGACTCTGAAAAACAGCCTGAGGGTTTTGAAGGGGCGGGAGTGGGAGGTTGGGGGAACCAGGTGGTGGGTAATAGGGATGGCACGTATTGCATGGAGCACTGGGTGTTGTGCAAAAACAATGAATACTGTTACACTGAAAAAATAAATAATTAAAGAAAAAAAAAGAAAATGGGAAAAAATTAAAAAAAAAACAGGTACCCTCAGACAATGGAGTATAATTATAACATTCTACAGAACTGATCTCTTAAAGAAGAGCTGTAAGCCATGAGAAGGCATGGTATAACCTTACATAAATATTACTAAATAAGAGAAGTCAACCTAAAGAGCTGTGTAGTGTATTATTACAACTCTATGACATCCTGGGAATACAAAATTATGGAGGCAATAAAAAAATCATCGGTTTTCATGGATTGGGAGGAAAGAAGGGTGTATATCCAGAGTGCAGAGGGTTTGCAGGCCGTCGACACTACTGTGTATGAGACTATGATGCCAGATACCTTTCATTATCTATCTGTGAAGACCCACCTCCAGCCTTCCCTGAGAGCATCATTTTGTTACTATTTATTTATTAATTTGTTTGTTTGTTTGTTTATTTAACAGATGGAGATCACAAGTAGGCAGAGAGGCAGGCAGAGAGAGAGGAAGGGAAACAGGCTCCCCGCTGAGCAGAGAGCCCAATGTGGGGCTCGATCCCAGGACCCTGGAATCATGACCTGAGCTGAAGGCAGAGGCGTTAACCCACTGAGCCACCCAGGTGCCCCTGTTACTTTTAATTCACATACCATCATGCCTGAGCTAGACATATCAGCTTCCAAACTGAACAAGATCAAGCAAGTTTCTTACTTCTGCAGGTTAGTTAACTCAACTGTTAAATAGGAAATCTAGGGGCACCTGGGTGACTCAGTGGGTTCAAGCCTCTGCCTTCAGCTTTAGTCATGGTCCCAGGGTCCTAGGATTGAGCCCCCCATCAGGCTCTCGGCTCAGCAGGGAGCCTGCTTCCTCCTGTCTCTCTCTCTGCCTGCCTCTCTGCCTACTTGTGATTCTGTCAAATAAATAAACAAAAATCTTTAAATAGGAAACTGAATGACTTGTACAATTGTAGCAATGATTGAAGATGATAAATTAGGTTTCCGCATCATCTGACCATAGCTAGCAAGCAAGACTAAGTGCTATGCATTTTATTACCGCTATTATTTTTGTTTGTTTGTTTGTTTGCATATGTGTTTTTTTATTTATTTATTTTTAACTTGTTTATTTAAAGAATAACAGTGTTCATTGTTTTTGCACCACACCCAGTGCTCCATGCAATACGTGCCATCCCTATTACCCACCAACTTGTTCCTCAACCTCCCACCCTGCCCCAACTCTTCAAATCCCTCTGGTTGTTTTTCAGAGTCCATAGTCTCTCATGGTTCATCTCCCCTTCCAGTTTCCCTCAACTCCCTCTCCTCTCCATCTCCCCATGTCCTCCATGTTCTTTGTTATTCTCCACAAATAAGGGAGACCATATGACACTTGACTCTCTCTGCTTGACTTATTTCGCTCAGCATAATCTTTTCCAGTCCCGTCCATGTTGCTACAAAAGTTGGGTATTCATCCTTTCTGATGGAGGCATAATACTCCATCGTGTATATGGACCACATCTTCCTTATCCATTCGTCCATTGAAGGGCATCTTGGTTCTTTCCACAGTTTGGTGCCCGTGGCCATTGCTGCTAGAAACATTGGGATACAGATGGCTTTTCTTTCTCTACATCTGTATCTTTGGGGTAAATATCCAGCAGTGCAATTGCAGGGTCATAGGGAAGTTCTATTCTTAATTTCTTCAGGAATCTCCACACTGTTCTCCAAAGTGGCTGTACCAACTTGCATTCCCACCAACAGTGTAAGAGGATTCCCCTTTCTCCACAACCTCTCGAACACACATTGTTTCCTGTCTTGCTAATTTTGGCCATTATAACTGGTGTGAGGTGATTTCTCAATGTGGTTTTCATTTGAATCTCCCCGATGGCTAGTGATGATGAACATTTTTTCATGTGTCTGATAGCCATTTGTATGTCTTTATTGGAGAAGTGTCTGTTCATACCTTCTGCCCATTTTTTGATATGATTATCTGTTTTGTGTGTGTTGAGTTTGAGGAGTTCTTTATAGATCCCGGATATCAGCCTTTTGTCTGTACTGTCATTTGAAAATATCTTCTCCCATTCCGTGGGTTGCCTTTTTGTTTTGTTGACTGTTTCCTTTGCTGTGCAGAAGCTTTTGATCTTGATGAAGTCCCAAAAGTTCATTTTTGCTTTTGTATCCTTGGCCTTTGGAGACATATCTTGAAAGAAGTTGCTGTGGCTGCTATCGAAGAGGTTACTGCCTATGTTCTCCTCTAGGATTCTGATGGATTCCTGTCTCACATTGAGGTCTTTTATCCATTTCGAGTTTATCTTTGTGTATGGTGTAAGAGAATGGTCGAGTTTCATTCTTCTACATATAGCTGTCCAGTTTTCCCAGCACCATTTATTGAAGAGACTGTCTTTTTTCCATTTATTACCACTACTATTATTGGCTACTGGAGAGTTGCAACCCAAAGAACCTGTAGGGAGGAATACAGTGATATGTTTCCAGATATCATCAGCCCACTGTTACTGTAGATGACTCCATTTTTATTGAACATGATATTTTACTTCCCCTAGCCCCTGGCAACCACCATTTATTCTCTATTTCTATGAAATTGACTACTCTTGGAACTTCATATTTGTTGTATCATCAGTTTTTCTCCTTTTACTGCTTTCTGTCCCTTAGTGTACTGTCTTCAAGGTTCACCCATGTTGTAGCATGTGACGGGCTTTCCTTGTTTTATACATATGAATGTGATTAATCTTATAGTTTATGTATGTACCCCCATAAACACTGGGTTCTTTCCACCTCTTGGTTATTGTGAATAATGCTGCTGTAAACATGAGTACGCAAATATGTTTGGGACTCTGCTTTCAATTCTTTTGTACAGGTACTGAAAGGTCATTTCCACTGATCATGTTAACTTTCCTTTTCATTTTTGGAAGGCCCTCCGGGCACTTATTCTCAGAGGCTACACCATTTTATCTTCCCACGAAAATGTACAAGGGATCTTATTCCTCCACATCCCTGCCAACACTTATTCATTCTTTCATTCTTTTTTTACAGTAGTCATCATAATGGGTGTGAAAAGCCCATGTGATTTTGACATGAGATCTGAAGCTCAGCACGAAAGCACTAATTCCAATAAACCTAGATGTGTCTCACCCCACCACCATTCTGCCCCCACAGAGTACAATGGAAACTCTCATTTATTTGACGCATCCTGTCTCTCCAGTCACAAAGCCTTTCCACTGCCATCATGCATTGTTGTGTGTAGTATATGTTTTGGGGTAATCTAAGTAGCTGATATTCCCCCAGGAATATGGTTTATGCCTTCTCATCTCCCTTCATGCTGTTCCGTCACCATCACTCCTCCAGCCATTTCTTCCAGGAAGAATTCTACATACTCTTGAATGGCCTTCCCATATGCTCCTCTGGATAACCAGATATTCCAATGCCTTTAATAAAAATTTTCCACACTTTCTCTGTGCTTCCATAGAGCACACTGCTTCTGGTTGGGGAGAGGTAGAGGAAGAGCCCCTGTGGTGAGCTCTATTGCCTGGACCCTGGGACTCCAATGTGTGACCCTTCCAGGTGACAAGTAAAATGAAGAAGGAGCTTCTTCTTCTCCACGTAGAGCCTGATTTGATTTCAAATTTCCTTTTATTTTTTTTTTAAATGTTAGCTTAGAATAAGAAATTACTATCAAGGTAGACTTCCTCTTGGCATTGTCTTCCCCTGGGTTACCAAAAACCACTCATTACTCCCACTGGGGTCACCAAGGTACTAACCTTTCTCCCTCACCTGCCCAAAGGGAAACTTGGCATGGCAGGCATCATTTCATACTGAAGATACATCCCAGCCAACTTCAGTAGTTTGTTGATTCATACTCATTCATTTATTCCAAGGATATTTGCTTTTCCTCTCCTGTGTGCCAAGCATATGTTAAGTAAAGATGAGCAAAACCAGAGGCTACTGCTGCAGTTCAGGAGCTACCATCCAGGGTGGGTGTGCATCAATTAATTGGCCATATATTTGTAAAATTACAATCTCAGTGTTTGCTACAAAGGAGAGGTGCATGCTGCCAGCAATGCCTCTGAACAGGAACTCTGATCATGGCATTGGGGTCTGTGACTTCAATAGATGGCATGAGAGCTGAGAGAGGAATGGGGGGCTGGAAGCCAGGACTGTGGCCTGACCACATGTTTATTTGGGCAACACCGGGAGGCTTTCTATGTATAAATTCTCCTGTGCTGTCCGGGATCCTGTTTCGGCTTCCAGTTTCTTTTCACTAAAGCTGAAAACTCAAAGCAAAACAAACCATGAGGCTGTTCCTGAGTGTCCTGCTAGTCACTCTGGCTCTTTGCTGCTCCAAGGGTGAGTATCATTTCTCATCAGACAGGCACCAGCCCTGGTGAGTACCCTTCTTTGAACTAGGTGAACCAAAGTGGCTTTCCTGTTTTTTACTTTCCAACCCCACCTCCAAAACCCATGCACTTTTTCTCAGTTCCCAACACCCTGGAAGTTTTAAAAATTATTGCAGGCAAATTTTAAGTTTTTCACTGAAACCTCTCTCCTTATCTGTGATCTGTGTTTCAGAAGCAAGAGGACATGGAGTTAGGTTTGAATCATGGTTCTGCAACTTACCAGAACCTATCTTCACAAAATGTTGATCTCTCCAAGTCCTTTTTTATCATTGGGTTTGACAGATACCACAAGAGTAGCTATAGCAATGGACTGAGATTAACTGTGTCAAGGGTCTAGCTTGGGCTGCCAAACTGATAACTGGTAGTTCCCAGACACTCTCCTCCCCAGAGTTTTTCAGGTGGGAGTGGAGTGCACAACTTTTTCACTCATGGATTCAGACTCATAAAATGATACAGTTGGAAGGGTTTGGAACGAGTTCTCACTTCCAGAAGAGCCAGTGTTCTCTTAGTCTCTGATAATAATCTTCAAGGGGGCTCTGGGAATAAGCAGCACTCACTCACTAAATCTACTAGTGAGTAGATCTCACTATATCTACAGTTTTCTCATTTTCCAGGAGTGTTACCAGTATTTTGTAATAGAACAAGTACACTCAGAGGGGTGAGATTTCTATTTATCTAGATTAATTATGGCCAACCATTCCACAGTATTTTTGCATGGCTTCTTACCCTTGATACTGACCCAAGCCTTCTTCAGTCTTTCTATTTCATCTCACTCTCTCAAGTCCTCCTCTTTCCCTCTGTTGCCTCTGACTTAAACCTCTCAAATCCTATGCATAGTTTGACATCTGGTCAGGGGTCTAATCAGAGCCTGGTAGGGTACTTGCTGGACTATGGTGGTTACAAAGACTTGGAGGGACAGAGAATGCACACTAAGAGAAGAAGCCACTTCAGATTTCCACACAGTTACAGTGGCGTCAGGAAAGAGCCCCAGTCCTGCTTCTCACCCTCTCTAAGATATTCTGCACATCACTGTTGGAAGAAAAGAACCAGTCATAACTTTGTGGATAATCTTTCACATGTGTTCAAACTGATTAGTTGTGTTTGGGATGAGTTGTGTTTTTATGTTTTTGTGTTTGAGGGATTTGTGTTTGTAGGAGTGTGTATAGCTTTTTAACCATATCTGCATCCAGTGACACAATCGTATTCTTTAGTTTCAAACTAGCATCTTCCTACATATACTGTGACCTTGAGGGCCCTGAGTGGCTCAGGTGGTTAAGGGAGGCTGTTTTTCCCTTTCCCTCTGCTTGCCACTCCCCATGCTTGTTCTTTCTCTCTCCTTCTCTCTTTTTAAAAAAGAAATCTTTTCATTTTTTATTTACCTTTTTAAAATTATTTATCTTTTGGAAAATTATTATGTTGGGGTGCCTGAGTGGCTCAGTGGGTTAAAGCCTCTGCCTTCGGCTCAGGTCATGATCTTGGGGTCTTGGGATTGGGCTCTGCTCTGGAGGGAGCCTGCTTTCCCCCTCTCTCTGCCTGCCTCTCTGCCTAGTTGTGATTTTTCTCTGTCAAATAAATAAAATATTTAAAAAATTATTACGCTGAGTGAAATAAGTCAAGCAGAGAAAGTAAATTATTATATTGTTTCACTTATTTGTAGAGCATAAAGAATAGCATGGAGGACATTAGGAGAAGGAAGGGGAAAATGAAGTGGAGAATCAGAGGGGGAGATGAACGATGAGAGTCTGTGAGCTTCAAGAAACAAACAGAGGGTTTTAGAGAGGAGGGGTGTGGGGGCATGGGTTGGCCCAGTGATGGGTATTAAGGAGGGCAACATATTGCATGGAGCACTGGGTGTTATATGTAAACAGTGACTCTTGGAACACTACATCAAAAACTAATGACATACTGTATGGTGAATAAATAAACAATTAGGGTAACCTGCTGTTTTCCAGATTGACCCACCCTTTCAAGCTCTCTGGAATGGTCTAACTCTACCATTCACTTAAATATTGATGAGTAAATCTCTTCTCCCCAAGACAAAACAAAAAAAAAAAAGTGTCATTCCATTCAAGCACACAACTGTTGTAAATAAAAAGAAAGAGGATTTCAACACCAAGAGAGTCATAGAAAGGAAAGGATGTGCTTTAAAAAGATAAAAACTGAACTAAGGGGATGCCTGGGTGGCTCAGTCCTTAAGCATCTACTTTCCACTCAGGTCATGATCCCAGGGTCCTGGAATCAAGTCCCACATTGGGCTCCCTGCTCAGCGGGGAGCCTGCTTCTTCCTCTGCCTCCTGCTCCCCCTACTTATGCTCTCTCTCTGTTAAATAAATACAATCTTTTTTAAAAAATTATTTATTTATGTGAGAGGCAGAGATCACAAGTAGGCAGAGAGGCAGACAGAGAGAGGGACACGTGGAAGCAAGCTTCCTGATGAGCAGAGAGCTGGATACGGGGCTCGATCCCAGGACCCTGGGATAATGACCTGAGCTGAAGTCAGAGGCTTTAACCCACTGAGCCACCCAGGTGCCCCAAATAAATAAAATCTTTTTTAAAAATCTGAACTAGGGGTGAGTAAGCATATATTCTAGTACTGGCTCTGCTGCTTGCTCTCCAACATGAGGAAGTCACAGCTGCCAAGGTCAGGCATTGTCATTGACATTATTGTGGGATGAGACCATAAGTCCTCTGGGGTTCCTGTCTAGATCTGATTTCAGGAAGCCTGGGAGAAAACGTGATTTCCCTTACATTGATTGTAGTTCTCTTTCTTCACCAGCCAATGGGATCACCTGTCCAGCTGTGGTTACTGAAGTGGAAAGATTCCTCTTTCTAGACACGTCTATCTACAGGACTATACTTCAGTTGCAATATGACCCACCTCGAGAAATCATTGAGGCCAAGATGACAGTGAAGGCCTGCACAGATCAGATATCCCTTAAGAACAAGATGCTAATTTCAAGCACATTGGTAATTTCAGTTTTCTTTGGGCATAAAGTCTTCACTAGCTGTGCAGCCTGTAGGGCAGAAGGCTGTAGCTCTGTCAGGGGCACAGGTGGTAGAAGTACCTACCTGGTCACAGTGTAGATGACATTACACCTGGGGAGATATACAAAGTCTGCACAGAGGATCTAGGCATGTTCCTCCTTCTCAGCTCACCTCCTGGGCACAGGTTCCCCATAGAGTACTGAGGAAGAGGACACCTGGGGACACACACAGTAATGTTAAAGGACCTGAGCCTGGCCATGTCATTGCCTGGGAGCTTTTCTGTGAGCAAGATCCCCCCTCCAAGTGGACACAGTCACAGCAGAATCCCATGGGGGTGTTGGGAGTGTTGAATGGAGAGATAGCTAGAAAGGAGAGAATCCGGCCCTCTGTCAGCATGGTGGGCAGCTGGATGGGCACTCTGCTAGTTTCTGCAGAGCCAAGACCTATTCCTCATACCTCAGCCCACATCATCACTCCTTGCCTACAACTCTCTCCCTTATCACATTCGTGTCCAGAGACCCTCTTTCTTCTGTCTCCTGAAGCCAAGGGTAGAGGCAAAACACTTAGATTACCCCTTTCTTGTGAAATAAGATACTTGGAAGTGTCTCTTAGGCCATCCACTGCTGGATTTAGGTCATGAGTTTTAATCACAAAGGCCCACGGAGGCTGGGTTTTCAGTGGAGAGAAGACATGTGCCATCGGGTTGATTTTCCACACACTGAACCTAGGACTTCCCGGAAAGCAGTATTCCTGAAGTCCCCTTGTACCCCTCTTCCAGTCTCTCACCCTGTACACTCACTGCAGTGAAAAATTAAAGTCTTCTGCCCTATGACAACAGAGAAAAAATTCTGGGCCACTCCTCCATCCATTAGAAACCTGAGTCTTACTCTTGGGTCAACTCGGGCTTTATTTGCCAGACTATGGAAATGAATTCTCCCTTACTTACATCGTTGTTTAAATTGTGTTGGATGTATTTAGTTTATCATCCTCTCTGTCTTCCTGCCTTCTGCCCATTCTACTTGCTTTTTGTTGGTTGAAATTTCTCAGACAACTTCGGAATGACAGTCTGTGTTAAGGTTTCATCCTGAGGAGGAGCATGGCTGATTTTCTCTCTCTCTCTTTCAGGCGAAAACCATGAAGAACTGTAAATAAGGAAACTTATGTACTAGTAACTGTCCTGTAATGATGACCTATTCTTCTGGAAAATGTAAAGGTTTCAACATCTTGATCCAATAAATCACTTTCTCTGCACTACTCTACATGTCTTGTTATTATCCCACAGTCTCTGGTCTTGAGTTGGGGTGGTCATTGTCATGAAGTGGCTTTTGGGTGTTGTCAGTAGCAAATTTCAGAGACCAAGTATCCAGTTACCCATGGCAGCCTGCGGAGCAGGGACCACAAAAGGAAATATTTGCTCAGGAATCATCCTACATCAGATTATAGACTTCCTATTCACATGGCCACAGGCAAAAATAAGTTTTAGGGTAATGCAGAATTAAAATGTTCCTGCAATGCTTTCATATGCAATATACCCATAGACTAATTGTCTGGCTAGCCATGTGGTTCTCAATCACCAGCATCGCTAATATTGTGTCCTTAGCACAACCACAACCAAACTGCTCCATTCTCACACCATCACTCTGGATTCGATCCTATGAATTCTCTGGTATAATTTATTTTCCATCTACTTCTCAAATTTCAGTGAATTTCCAGACTTGACTTTCAGTTAACCTTTTGACTCTGCACATGCACATTGCTCATCAGCATCTAGATCACTCAACAGCTCAGGTTAATGCTTTTTCCATCACATTCTCCCTTGAGTTCCAGAAAACCCCATCCAGCTGTCATCTGCAACACTCCATTCAAGACTCCACAGTTACTTCAGAAGAAATGTAGAAAACTGTATGCATTGCCTGCCTGCACCTGTTCTACCTTCCATGAAGCTGCTCTTTCTCACTAATGCCCCAATCCATGAAGCACCTGATGCAGACAATTTAGATTAGTTTCCCCCAGCCATTGCAAAACACTACCACACACGTGGTGATTAACACCAATTATTTTCTCAATATTTGGATGACAGAGGCCCAAATCTATAACATGTTGCATCAAATGACACTACATTTGACAAAGTACAGCATCCTTTCCTGATCAAAACTCTTCAAAGTTTAGGCATAGAGTGCACATACCTCAGTATCATCAAAGCCATCTATGAAAAACTCACCGCAAATATCATTCTCAATGGAGAAAAACTGAAAGCTTTTCCGTTAAGGTCAGGAGCATGGCAGAGATGTCCATTATCACCACTGCTATTCAACATAGTACTAGAAGTCCTAGCCTCAGCAATCAGACACCAAAAAGAAATTAAAGGCATCCAAATCAGCAATGAAGAAGTCAAACTATCACTCTTCACAGATGATATGATACTGTATGTGGAAAACCCAAAAGACCCCACTCCAAAACTGCTAGAACTTGTATAGGAATTCAGTAAAGTGTCAGGATATAAAATCAATGCACAGAAATCACTTGCATTTCTGTACTCCAACAACAAGAGAGAAGAAAGAGAAATTAAGGAGTCAATCCCATTTACAATTGCACCCAAACATATAAGATACCTAGGAATAAACCTGACCAAAGAGGCTAAGAATCTATATGCAGAAAACTATAAAATACTCATGAAAGAAATTGAGGAAGACACAAAGAAATGGAAAAATGTTCCATGTTCCTGGATTGGAAGAATAAATATTGTGAAAATGTCCATGCTACCTAAAGCAATCTACACATTTAATGCAATAACTATCAAAATACCATCCATTTTTTTCAAAGAAATAGAACAAGTAATCCTCAAATTTATATGGAACCAGAAAAGACCTCGAATAGCCAAAGGAATATTGAAAAAGAAAGCCAGAGTTGGTGGCATCACAATTCCAGACTTCAAGCTCTATTACAAAGCTGTCATCATCAAGACAGCATGTTACTGGCACAAAAACAGACACATAAATCAATGGAACAGAATAGAGAGCCCAGGGGCACCAGGGAGGCTCAGTGAGTTAAAGCCTCTGCCTTCGGCTCAGGTCATGATCTCAGGGTCCTGGGATCGAGCCCCGCATCAGGCTCTCTGTTCAGCAGGGACCTGCTTCCCTTCCTCTCTCTCTGCCTGCCTCTATGCCTGCTTGTGATCTCTGTCTGTCAAATAAATAAATAAATAATCATTTAAAAAAAAAAGAATAGAAAGCCCAGAAATAGACCCTCAACTCTATGGTCAACTAATCTTCGACAAAGCAGGAAAGAATGTCCAATGGAAAAAAGACAGCCTCTTCAAGACAGCCACGTGCAGAAAAATGAAATTGGACCACTTCCTTACACCACACATGAAAATAGACTCAAAAAGGATGAAGGATCTCAATGTGAGAAAGGAATCCATCAAAATCCTTGAGAACACAGGCAGCAACCTCTTCGACCTCAGCCACAGCAACATCTTCCTAGGAACATTGGCAAAGGCAAAGGAAACAAGGGCAAAAATGAACTATTGGGATTTCATCAAGATCAAAAGCTTTTGCACAGCAAAGGAAACAGTTAACAAAACCAAAAGACAACTGACAGAATGGGAGAAGATATTTGCAAACGACATATCAGATAAAGGGCTAGTGTCCATAATCTATAAGGAACTTAGCTTACTCAACACCCAAAGAACAAGTAATCCAATCAAGAAATGGGCAGAGGAAATGAACAGACATTTCTGCAATGAAGACATCCAGATGGCCAACAGACACATGAAAAAGTGCTCCACATCACTCGGCATCAGGGAAATACAAATCAAAACCACAATGAGATACCACCTCACACCAGTCAGAATGGCTAAAATTAACAAGTCAGGAAATGACAGATGCTGGCGAGGATGCGGAGAAAGGGGAACCCTCCTCCACTGTTGGTGGGAATGCAAGCTGATGCAACCACTCTGGAAAACAGCATGGAGGTTCCTCAAAATGTTGAAAATAGAACTACCCTATGACCCAGCAATTGCACTACTGGGTATTTACCCTAAAGATACAAACATAGTGATCCGAAGGGGCACCTGCACCCGAATGTTTATAGCAGCAATGTCTACAATAGCCAAACTTTGGAAAGAACCTAGATGTCCACCAACAGATGAATGGATCAAGAAGATGTGGTATATATACACAATGGAATACTATGCAGCCATCAGAAGGAATGAAATCTTGCCATTTGTGACGATGTGGATGGAAATAGAGGGTATCATGCTTAGTGAATAAGTCAATCAGAGAAAGACAACTATCATATGATCTCCCTGATATGAGGACGTGGAGATGCAACATGGGGGTTTCGGGGATAGGAGAAGAATAAATGAAACAAGATGGGATTGGGAGGGAGACAAACAATAAGTAACTCTTAATCTCACAAAACAAACTGAGGGTTGCTGGGGGGAGGGGGGTTTGGGTGAGGGGGAGTGGGGTTATGGACATTGGGGAGGGTATGTGCTATGGAGAGTGCTGTGAAGTGTGTAAACCTGTGATTCACAGACCTGTACTCGAGGGGATAAAAATACATTATATGTTAAAAAAAAAATACTGCTGGGTATTTACCCCAAAGATACAGATGTAGTGAAAAGAAGGGCCATCTGTACCCCAATGTTTATAGCAGCAATGGCTACGGTCGCCAAACAGTGGAGAGAATCAAGATGCCCTTCAACGGATGAATGGATAAGGAAGATGTGGTCCATATACACAATGGAGTATTATGCCTCCATCAGAAAGGATGAATACCCAACTTTTGTAGCAACATGGATGGGACTGGAAGAAATTATGCTGAGCGAAATAAGTCAAGCAGAGAGAGTCAAGTATCATATGGTCTCCCTTATTTGTGGAGAATAACAAATAACATGGAGGACATGGGGAGATGGAGAGGAGAGGGAGTTGAGGGAAACTGGAAGGGGAGATGAACCATGAGAGACTATGGACTCTGAAAAACAACCAGAGGGTTTTGAAGGGGCAGGGGGGGTGGGAGGTTGAGGAACCAGGTGGTGGGTAATAGGGAGGGCACGTACTGCATGGAGCATTGGGTGTGATGCCAAAACAATGAACACTGTTTTGCTGTAAATAAACAAACAAAACAAAAAAGATAATTGTTTAAAATAAAAATGATAATACCATAAAAAAGAAATAAAATTAAAAATTTAAAAAATAATAATAGAAAAATACATAAATAAAGAAATAAAATTAAAATACTTAAAAACAGTGAGTACTGTTGGTTATCTATATTTTATTCTCTATCTTAATATGCCATTGAAAACTTTCCGGGGTAGAAAATGGAGAAATATTGCCAAAGCAAAAGGTTAAAGTCTCCTTCACTGAGAAGATGCTGACAAGGACACAACATAGATGAACCTTGAGCACATTATGATAAAGGAAATAAGCCAGTAAAAGAAGACAACTGTTGCATGAGGTCATTTACATCCACTTTCTAGAGTAGCCAATCTCCTAGAGACAGGAGGTAGAATAGTACTTTCTAGGGTTTGGTGGTATGGGAAATGCGGATTGCTCAGTGGGAACAGAGTCTCACCATAGCAAGATGAAAATGTTCTGGACATTGGTGGCACCACAACATCAGTATACTTAATACTGCTGACTATATACTTAAGGTGATGAAAATGGTCAATTTTATGTTACATGCATTTACCACAGTAAACAGTTTAAAGCCTGAAAAACCCTGCAACCAAGGGTAATGGAATTTTTTCTTTAAAAATCTCAATTAGACTGATCACTTGGAGTGCACATCTCCTTTCTTCTCTGGGTCTCAAAGGTAACGGTTTTTGTTTCAGACTGTTTTTGGTATTTCTAACATGTAAGGCCACACTGGAGTTCAAACCTTCACATTTCTCTATATTTGAGCTTAGACTGAACAGTTCTTTGTTGAAAACTGATAATACACACAGCATATTTACAGGATACGGTATTTTGGAGAAAAGAGTTTTACTGGGATCCCTGATGGAAAGAGATCTGGGCCAGCACACCAGCACCTCTCTGGCATTGATAAAGCCTCCTGATCCTTAGAATGAGAGACGAGATCATTCTGATCTTAATTCAAACACCAACTACCTTGGATGCCAGATGTGTGTGGACAAACCCAGAAAGCCAAGAAGAAGAAATGTTTGTTTTTCAAGTCTTACTTTCTAACAGAAAGCAGAAAGCTGAAGATCTGACTGTTGTCCCTGTTTTGTTTTCCAGAACATAATATATCAAAGTAAGTGGTGTGATAACTTTTAACCTTGTGTATGACTTGGGGCACCGAGGACTACAGAGAGTACAATGAACCACAACTTTCTTCTCCTTTTTGTCTTTTGATCTGTTAACTGCAAGACAATTGTTGAAACCTTGAGTACATTTTCATTAAGTGTCTGCACATGGAAGTTCATCTTATGTTCTCTGATCAAAATGGACACTTTAGAGATCCTTTTCTATCACAGGTGGTTTTGCCTGCACACGCACACACACACACACACACACTTCTTCATTAGAGAGCACATAGATGAAGGACTGAGGAATGTGAAAAGCACTTAGTTCATCCCCATGTGTAGCTCAACATGGTCCTCTCTGACAATGTGCTTTTCCACTCTCCCGACCCCCATTTCCATCAGGACCATGTGGGAAGCTCTCGACACTTAGGTTCTGGTGCTTGGGCCACGTGCAGGTTCCTGAGACACTGCAGTCTTCATCTGTGCTGCGAGCACAGCTAGCCATGGCTAGGCCTCGCTCAGTTCCTGCCCCTGTCCTAGAGTGCCAGGCAGGGCTAGAGCCGGGACAGACATGACTCATACAAACCACGGGTGAATGCGGTCTTGATTTAAAATTTTAATATGTGGCCTCCATTTTGATTCTTGAAATATTTCATTAAAATGTGATTTACCTAACTACTGAGGTTGGTGGTGCCCCCCTGAAATTCTGTGGATGCCCCTAGACATGATCCTGCAAGTGGCAGTGTGGTCCAGTTTCCCCACCAGGAGGACCTACAAGGCCAGGAAGGTTGAGGGAAAGGTGCGTGTTCTGCGGGAAGAGTGCAAAGCCCTTGGGGGATTTTTGGGTTTTTTATTTATTTATTTATTTTTTCAGTGTAACAGTATTCATTGTTTTTGCACAACACCCAGTGCTCCATGCAAAACATGCCCTCCCTATTACCCACAACCTGTTCCCCCAACCTCCCACCCCTGACCCTTCAAAACCCTCAGGTTGTTTTTCAGAGTCCATAGTCTCTTATGGTTCGCCTCCCCTTCCAATTTTTTTTTTATAAACATATAATGTATTTTTATCCCCAGCGGTACAGGTCTGTGAATCGCCAGGTTTACACACTTCACAGCACTCGCGATAGCACATACCCTCCCCAATGTCCAGAACCCCCTCCCCCTCTCCCATCCCCACCTCCCCCCAGCAACCCCCAGTTTGTTTTGTGAGATTAAGAGTCATTTATGGTTTGTCTCCCTCCCAAAGCCTTTGGGTTTTATACTGAACCATAGCTGTCCTTACTTCTACCTGTCCCCACAGTCCTATCACCAGGGATAAGATATCACCACCCCTTCTGCTTACAATTCATGGTATCACTCTTCCTTCATGCCTATCCTATCACCCAGAAGAGTCTTGACCCTTCCTCAGGACTGTTTCTCAGCTGCCACCATGGCTGACTTCCACCAGGCAAAGCACGTACAGAGAATTAGTCACATGATAGTTTTAGGATTCCACAAAAATGTAATAATTTCTTTAAAAATATTTCCCAAAAGTGACTGTAGTAATAATGAATATATACCAACGCACCAAAGTGGGGTATATTCATCTTTATACTGATGTTGTTTTAAGATATGGTATTTAATATGTTTTTTATGGAAACTGGCCCAAAGTACCTAGGACACAACTGTTATAATGGGTCCCTCCCCTCCACCTTCTCCCAAACACCTCAGGATCTGTGACACTACTAGGCCCAGGCAAAAGGACACTTGCCAGGACCCACATCTTAAAAGATCCTCCCCAGTGTGCGTGGGCTTGCTTGTGTGAACATGCACACACAGACACACACAGACACACACACTTATTTATTAAGAACTCATGGACCAGGGTGCCTGGGTGGCTCAGTGGGTTAAAGCCTCTGCCTTTGGCTCAGGTTATGATCCCAGCATCCTGGGATCGAGTCCCGCACCCAGCTCTCTGCTCGGCAGGGAGCCTGCTTCCCCCTCTCTCTGCCTGCCTCTCTACCTACTTGTGATCACTCTCTCTGTCAAATAAATGAATAAAATCTTAAAAAAAAAAAAAAGAACTCATGGACCATACTCAGTTCTCAGTGCTCTGGGTGCGTTCTCACTGGAGAGGGAGGCCACACCATCTCTCTCCACCTCTCAAAAATGGGGACCTTAGTCCACCCTCTCACTTTTGGAGGAGAGGAAAAGGAAGAGATTGAGCTGCAGGAACTGGCAATGTTCGCGCAAATATGCAGGAATTTGCATCTGTTGAGATGAACCTTGGCCCATTTGATGAAGTTGACTACATACTGAGCAGAGCAAATATTTGCTCTATGCAAATACATGCAAAATATATGCAAGAATTGGTACTAGAGGTTATTGAATGTCTAGGGGAGTAGAAAGGTATAAAGGGAAGACGAAGGATGCCAAATGACTGATCAGTTGAAAAGACAATACTAACCCTAGAACTGGGAGAAAATAAAGGCAATTGTATACTGAAGTAAACAGAGTGGCACATCAGCAAAGTGCCTATGAGTAAAAGTATATGAGTGTTCTACTACACATATTACTGCAACATTTCTGTAACTTTGTAGGTTTGTTTTTGTTTTTCTTCTGAGATTTTATTTAAATTCAAGATATTTAACATATAGTGTAGTGTTAGTTTCAGGAATAGAATTCAGTGATTCATCACTTCCATGTAACACCCGGTGTTCATCACAAGTGTCCTCCTTAGTGCCCATCACCCATTTAGCCCATCCTCCATCCACTACCCCTCCAGCAACCTTCAGCTTGTTCTCTATAGTTCAGGATTTCTTATGGTTTGCCTCCTTCTCTGTTTTTATCTTATCTTTCCTTTTCTTCTCCTATATACATCTGTTTTGTTTCTTAAATTCCACATGAGTGAAATCTTATGGTATTTGTCTTTCTCTGACTGACTTACTTTGCTCAGCACCTTATACCCTAGTTGCATCCATCTTCTGTAACTTTGAAGCTATTTCCAAGTACAAAGTTAAAAACTATTTCTGAGGCAAAAATGGATTGTGCTGAACACAGTTTCTTCATTCATGTGCCTCGTGATGAGTGATGCTGAACATCTTCTCATGTGTCTGCTGGCCATCTGGCGGTCTTCTGCCCATTTTTAATTGGATTATTTGATTTCTATGGTGTCCAAGAGAATATTCTCAACAATGAGTTTTCCTTCTTTTTTGTCTTTAATAGAGGTGTTTTTTTCTGATGGAGGCATAATACTCCATAGTGTAAATAAGTCAAGCAGAGAGACCCAATTATCATATGGTTTCACTTTCTTGTGGAGCATAACAAATAACATGGAGGACATGGGGAGATGGAGAGGAGAAGGGAGTTGAGGGAAATTGGAAGAGGTGAACCATGAGAGACTATGGACACTGAAAAACAACATGAGGGTTTTGAAGGGGTGGAGGTGGGTGGGAGGTTGGGGGAACCAGGTGGTGGGTAATAGGGAGGGCATGTATTGCATGGAGCACTGTGTGTGGTGCAAAAACAATGAATACTGTTTCACTGAAAAGAAATTTTTAAAAAATAGAGGTTTTTATTTTAGATTAGTTTTAGGCTCACAGCATAATTGAGCTTAAAGTGCAGAGAGTTCCTACATATCTCCTAAAATCATACACATGCACAGCATACACCACTATCAACATCCCCCACCTGGCAGTGTATTGGTTACAGCTGGTGAACCTCTGTGAACACATCCTTATCACCCAAAGTCCAAACTTTACCTCCGGTCTCACTCTTGGTGATTTATAGTCTATGCTTTTTGTGAAATGTATGTGATAAACATCCCCTTTATAGCTTTATATTACTGAAGAGTTTTACTGCCCTTACAATCATCTGAGCTCTGCCTATTGGTTCCTTCCTCTCCCCAACCCCTGACAATAATGACTCTTTTTAATGTCCCCATTGTTTTGACTTTCCCAGAATGGCTGCCATTGAGTGCAGTGATCCAAGAGAGCCCTAAATCCCATCCAGAAGCCAAGAAGCCACTCGGTGGGAGAAGCCTGGACTTGTGAATGAGTAGATGTGGTCAGGATATGTCATGGACAGGTCACTGGGAGCACCCTGCTCCAAATCAGTGTCACAATTATTTAAAATGTCCAGCAAGGAGGGGCATGTTACCCATGATATTATCTAGAAAAACTAGCTCATGCTGATCATTCAAAGAAGTTGGTCTTTATTCTATTTCATTGTCTTTTTAAAATCTCCACAAACAGTACACAAACTCATTACCCATACCCCATGGGAACACTCCCTTTGTACTACACTTGAATTCCAGCACATCAAGTTGCATTTTCCCTGTCCTGGACAATTGCATTGCATTGAGATATACTAATAATAAGTCATTATTTTCTGATCCATTGAGATATGAAAAGTAAAGCACACTGAGGAGTGGGGCCCCGAGCTCTCGGCTCCTCTGGGCTGGAGATCAGGAGGCCGCCATTAGCATTCCCATCCTTTGGAACTCTACAGAAAGCATTCAGGGAACAAAAGCTCCTGAAGGCAAACCCGAGCGGATTACTTAGGCCGGCCCCTAATGGCGGTGCAATTCTACCTGGAGCAAAGACACTTGAGAATCACTGAAACAGGCCCCTCCCCGAGAAGATCAACAAGAAATCCAGCCAAGACCAAGTTCACTTCCCAAGGAGAACAGTGGAATTCCTGAAGAGGATAAAGCAAAGCATGGAATTCATAGCTTTCTTCCCATGATTCTTTAGTATTGCAAAGTTAATTAATTTTTAAAATTTTTTTTCTGCTGCTAAATTTTTTTAAACTTTTACCCTTTCCTCTTTTAATGTTTTTTAACTAGTTTATCTTAACAATACTCTTCATAAAAAATATTTTTTGAAACTTCATTATTGTAGTCTTATTTTATCCTTCATTGTATCTAACTTTATTTTTTGTATAAACATAGGGATTTTCTTCTAAAAAATTTGGGGTACAACTTTTTCTAATAGATCAAAATACACCCTAAATCTAGCACTGGGTTTGTTCTAGTCTCCAGTCTCAGCAAATTCTCTCCACTTTCTTTTTCTTTATTCTCCCAACCAACTTACCTTATCAACTCCCTTTTTAGAAATTAAAATTTTTTTCAGCTTTATAGTCATATTCCATCCCTTCATTGTGTTTACCCTTATATATGATTTCCATTCTTTAAAATTTTGGGAAGTAATTTCTTCTAAGAGACCAAAATACTCCAAAATTAAGTGAGTGACCCTGTTCTACTCACCAGTCTAATATATATATTTTTTCTTTTTTATATTTTTTCCTTATTTGTTTTCTTTAAAAAAATTTTTTTTTCTGAACTTCTTTTTACCCATATTCTCCTCCAACACGATTTGGAGTCTCTTCTGATTTGGTTAAAGCACATTTTCCTAGGGTCTTTGCCACACTTTTAGTATTTTATTTGCTCTTTCATATGTTCTTATCTGGACAAAATGACAAGGTAGAAAAACTCACCACAAAAAAAAAAAAAAAGAACAATAGGCAGTACGGAAGGCTAGGGACATAATCAATATGGACATGGGTAATATGTCAGATCTAGAGTTCAGAATGACATTTCTCAAGCTTCTATCCAGGCTCAAAAACGGCTTGGAAGATATTAGTGAAACCCTGCCTGGAATCTAACCAAGTTGAAATCAAAAAAGCTATTAATGAGGTGCAATAAAAAATGGAGGCTCTTACTGCTAGGATAAATGAGGCAGAAGAAAGAATTAGTGATATAGAAGACCAAATGACAGAGAATAAAGAAGCTGAGCAAGAGAGACAACTACTGGACCACGAGGGGAGAATTCGAGAGATAAGTGACACCATAAGATGAAACAACATTAGAATAATTGGGATTCCAGAAGAATAAGAAGAAGAAAGAGAGAGGGGAGGTATATTGGAGAGAATTATTGGAGAGAATTTCCCTAATATGGCAAAGGGAACAAGCATCAAAATCCAGGAGTGCAGAGAACCCCCTCAAAGTCAACAAGAATAGGTCCACACCCCGTCACCTAATAGCAAAATTTACAAGTCTTAGCGACAAAGAGAAAATCCTGAAAACAGCCTGGGACAAGAAGTCTGTAACATACAATGGTAAAAATATTAGATTTGCCGCAGACTTATCCACAGAGACCTGGCAGGCCAGAAAGAACTGGCATGATATATTCAGAGCACTAAATGAGAAAAACATACAGCTAAGAATACTATATCCAGCTAGGATATCATTGAAAATAGAAGGAGAGATAAAAAACAAAAACTGAAAGAATTTGCAAACACCAAACCAGCTCTACAGGAAATATTGAAAGGGGTCCTCTAAGCAAAGAGAGATCCTAAAAGTAGTAAACCAGAAAGGAACAGAAACAATATACAGTAACAGTCACCTTACAGGCAATACAGTGGCACTAAATTCATATCTCTCAACAGTTATCCTGAATGTAAATGGGCTAAGTGCCCCAATCAAAAGACACCGAGTATCAGAATGGGTAAAAAAAACCAAAACCCATCAATATGCTGCCTACAAGAAACTCATTTTAGACCCAAACACACCTCCAGATTTAAAGTGGTGGGGGGTGGAAAACAATTTACCATGCTAATGGACATCAGAAAAAAGCTGGGGTGGCAATCCTTAGATCAATTAGATTTTAAGCCAAAGACTATAATAAGAGATGAGGAAGGACACTCTATCCTACTCAAAGGGTCTGGCCAACAAGAAGATTTAAAAATTTTAAATATTTATGCCCCTAAAGTGGGAACAGCCAACTATATAAAGCAATTAATAACAAAATCAAAGAAACACATCAATAATAATACAATAATAGTAGGGGACTTTAACACTCTCCTCACTGAAATGGACAGATCATCCAAGCAAAAGATCAACAAGGAATTAAAGACCTTAAATGACACACTGGACCAGATGGACATCACAGATATATTCACAACATTCCATCCCAAAGCAACAGAATACACATTCTTCTCTAGTGCACATGGAACATTCTCCAGAATTGATCACATCCTGGGTCATAAATCAAGCCTCAACTAGTATCGAAAGATTGGGATCATTCCCTGCATATTTACAGACCACAATGCTCTGAAGCTAGAACTCAATCACAAGAGGAAATTTGGAAAGAACCCAAATACATGGAGACTAAACAGCATCCTTCTAAAGAATGAATGGGTCAACTAGGAAATTAAAGAAGAATTGAAAAAATTCGTGGAAACAAATGGTAATGAAAACACAATAGTTCAAAATCAGTGGGACGCATTTTGAGTCCTGAGAGGAAAATATATAGTGATACAAGCCTTTCTCAAGAAACAAGAAAGGTCTCTTGGGCGCCTGGGTGGCTCAGTGGGTTAAAGCCTCTGCCTTCGGCTCAGGTATGATCCCACCTGGGATCAAGCCCCACATCGGGCTCTCTGCTTAGCAGGGAGCCTGCTTACTCCTCTCTCTCTCTCTCTCTCTCTCTCTCTCTCCGCCTGTCTCTCTGCCTAATTGTGATCTCTGTCTGTCAAATAAAAAAAAAAAGAAACAAGAAAGGTCTCAAATACACAACCTAACCCTATGCCTAACAGAGCTGGAGAAAGAACAAAAAAGCCTAAACCCAGCAGGAGAAGAGAAATCATAAAGATCAGAGCAGAAATCAATGAAATAGAAACCAAAAAAACAATAGAAAAAATCAATGAAACTAGGAGCTGGTTCTTTGAAAGAATCAATAAGATTGATAAACCCCTGGCCAGACTCATCAAAAAGAAAAGAGAAAGGACCCAAATAAATAAAATCATGAATGAAAGAGGAGAGATCACAACTAACACCAAAGAAATACAGACAATTATAAGAACATACTATGAGCAACTCTATGCCAACAAATTTGACAATCTGGAAGAAATGGATGCATTCCTAGAGACATATAAAGTACCACAACTGAACCAGGAAGAAATATAAAACCTGAACAGGCCCATAACCAGTAAGGAGATTGAAACAGTCATCAAAAATCTCCAAACAAACAAAAGCCCCCGGCCAGACGGCTTCCCAGGGGAATTCTACCAAACATTTAAAGAAGAACTCATTCCTATTCTCCTGAAACTGTTCCAAAAAATAGAAATGGAAGGAAAACTTCCAAACTCATTTTATGAGGCCAGCATCACCTTGATCCCAAAACCAGACAAGGATCCCACCAAAAAAGAGAACTACAGACCAATATCCTTGATGAACACAGACGCAAAAATTCTCGCCAAAATACTAGCCAATAGGATTCAACAGTACATTAAAAGGATTATTCACCACGATCAAGTGGGATTTATTCCAGGGCTGCAAGGTTGGTTCAACATCCGCAAATCAATCAATGTGATACTACACATTAATAAAAGAAAGAACAAGAACCATATGATACACTCAATAGATGCTGAAAAAGCATTTGACAAAGTACAGCATCCCTTCCTGATCAAAACTCTTCAAAGTGTGGGGATAGAGGGCACATACCTCAATATTATCAAAGCCATCTATGAAAAACCGACCGCAAATATCATTCTCAATGGAGAAAAACTGAAAGCTTTACCGCTAAGGTCAGGAACACGGCAGGGATGTCCATTATCACCACTGCTATTCAACATAGTACTAGAAGTCCTAGCCTCAGCAATCAGACAACAAAAAGAAATTAAAGGCATCCAAATTGGTAAAGAAGAAGTCAAACTATCACTCTTCGCAGATGATATGATACTATCTGTGGAAAACCCAAAAGACTCCACTCCAAAACTGCTAGAACTTGTACAGGAATTCAGTAAAGTGTCAGGATATAAAATCAGTGCACAGAAATCAGTTGCATTTCTGTACACCAACAACAAGACAGAAGGAAGAGAAATTAAGGAGTCAATCCCATTTACAATTGTACCCAAAACTATAAGATACCTAGGAATAAACCTAACCAAAGAGGCTAAGAATCTATACACAGAAAATTATAAAGTACTCATGAAAGAAATTGAGGAAGACACAAAGAAATGGAAAAATGTTCCATGCTCCTGGATTGGAAGAATAAATATTGTGAAAATGTCTATGCTACCTAAAGCAATCTACACATTTAATGCAATCCCTATCAAAATACCATCCATTTTTTTCAAAGAAATGGAACAAATAATCCTAAAATTTATATGGAACCAGAAAAGACCTCGAATAGCCAAAGGAATATTGAAAAAGAAAGCCAAAGTTGGTGGCATCACAATTCCGGACTTCAAGCTCTATTACAAAGCTGTCATCATCAAGACAGCATGGTACTGGCACAAAAACAGACACATAGATCAGTGGAACAGAATAGAGAGCCCAGAAATCGACCCTCAACTCTATGGTCAACTAATCTTCGACAAAGCAGGAAAGAATGTCCAATGGAAAAAAGACAGCCTCTTCAATAAATGGTGCTGGGAAAATTGGACAGCCACATGCAGAAAAATGAAATTGGACCACTTCCTTACACCACACACAAAAATAGACTCCAAATGGATGAAGGACCTCAATGTGAGAAAGGAATCCATCAAAATCCTTGAGGAGAATGCAGGCAGCAACCTCTTCGACCTCAGCCGCAGCAACATCTTCCTAGGAACAACGGCAAAGGCAAGGGAAGCAAGGGCAAAAATGAACTATTGGGATTTCATCAAGATCAAAAGCTTTTGCACAGCAAAGGAAACAGTTAACAAAACCAAAAGACAACTGACAGAATGGGAGAAGATATTTGCAAACGACATATCAGATAAAGGGCTAGTATCCAAAATCTATAAGGAACTTAGCAAACTCAACACCCAAAGAACAAACAATCCAATCAAGAAATGGGCAGAGGACATGAACAGACATTTCTGCAAAGAAGACATCCAGATGGCCAACAGACACATGAAAAAGTGCTCCACGTCACTCGGCATCAGGGAAATAGAAATCAAAACCACAATGAGATATCACCTCACACCAGTCAGAATGGCTAAAATTAACATGTCAGGAAATTACAGATGCTGGAGAGGATGTGGAGAAAGGGGAACCCTCCTCCACTGTTGGTGGGAATGCAAGCTGGTCCAACCACTCTGGAAAACAGCATGGAGGTTCCTCAAAATGTTGAAAATAGAACTACCCTATGACCCAGCAATTGCACTACTGGGTATTTACCCTAAAGATACAAACGTAGTGATCCGAAGGGGCACGTGTACCCGAATGTTTATAGCAGCAATGTCTACAATAGCCAAACTATGGAAAGAATCTAGATGTCCATCAACAGATGAATGGATAAAGAAGAGGTGGTATATATACACAATGGAATACTATGCAGCCATCAAAAGAAATGAAATCATGCCATTTGTGACGACGTGGATGGAACTAGAGTGTATCATGCTTAGTGAAATAAGTCAATCGGAGAAAGACAACTATCATATGATCTCCCTGATATGAGGACATGGAGAAGCAACATGGGGGGTTAGGGGGATAGGAGAAGAATAAATGAAACAAGATGGGATTGGGAGGGAGACAAACCATAAGAGACTCTTAATGTCACAAAACAAACTGAGGGGGCCAGGGGGAGGGGGATAGGGAGAGGGTGGTGGAGTCATGGACATTGGGGAGGGTATGTGCTATGGTGAGTGCTGTGAAGTTTACACACAGACCTGTACCCCTGGGGCTAATAATACATTATATGTTTATAAAAAATTTTTAAAAATTAAAAAAATATTTTGTTTATTTAAGAGAGAGAGAGAGCATGAGCAGGGTGAGAGGCAGAGGGAGAAGCATATGCTCTGCTGAGTAGTGATCCCAGTGAGAGGCTTGGTGCTGGGATTCCAGGATCATGACCTGAGCCAAAGGCAGCACTTAACTGACTGAGCCACCAGACATCCCTGAATAATTTTTTTAAATTTAATTTTATTTTTTCAGTGTTCCAAGATTCATTGTTTATGCACCATGCCCAGTGCTCCATGCAATACGTGTCCTCCCTAATACCCACCACAAGGCTCACCCATTCCCCCACACCCCTCCCTTCCAAAACCCTCAGTTTGTTTCTCAGAGTCCACAGTCTCTCATGGTTCATCTCCCCCTCTGATTTCCCCCAATTCACTTTTCCTTTCTGTCTCCTAATGTCCTCCATGTTATTCCATACGTTCTACAAGTAAGTGAAACCATATGATAATTGACTTTCTCTGCTTGACATATGGTGGGAATGCAAGTTGGTGCAGCCACTTAGGAAAACAGTGTGGAGATTCCTCAAAAAATTAAAAATAGAGCTACTCTATGGCCCTATTACTGGGCTTTACCCCAAAGATACAGATGTAGTGAAAAGAAGGGCCATATGTACCCCAATGTTCATAGAAGCCATGAATACTTTTTTTAATTTTTTTTTTTTATTTAAAGGAAAGCTAGTGAGCATGAGAGGGATGAGGGGCTGAGGGAGAAGCATGTTCTTCACTGAATAGGGAACCTGATGGGGGGTTGATACTGGGACTCCAGAATCATGACCTGAGCCAAACACAGACACTTCAACTGAGCCACCCAGATCCCCTGAAGAATGGTTTTTAAAGAATTACTTTTTTAATTTTAATTTATTTATTTTTTCAGCTTAACAGTATTCATTGTTTTTGCACAACACCCAGTGCTCCATGCAAAACGTGCCCTCCCTATTACCCACAACCTGTTCCCCCAACCTCCCACCCCTGACCCTTCAAAACCCTCAGGTTGTTTTTCAGAGTCCATAGTCTCTTATGGTTCACCTCCCCCTCCAATTTTTTTTTATAAACATATAATGTATTTTTATCCCCAGGGGTACAGGTCTGTGAATCGCCAGGTTTACACACTTCACAGCACTCACGATAGCACATACCCTCCCCAATGTCCATAACCCCCTCCCTCTCTCCCAACCCCACCTCCCCCAATCAACCCCCAGTTTGTTTTGTGAGATTAAGAGTCATTTATGGTTTGTCTCCCTCCCAATCCCATCTTGTTTCATTTATTCTTCTCCTATCCCCCTAACCCCCCATGTTGCTTCTCCATGTCCTCATATCAGGGAGATCATATGATAGTTGTCTTTCTCCGATTGACTTATTTCACTAAGAATGATCTAAAATCTCTTTCAGTGAGAAAGAGACATCCGAGTAGAGACCAAAGAGGTGAGAGAAACAGAAGAGAGGAAAACCAGAATTAAGAATTTCTGCACACTGTGTATTCCAACGTGTTAAAAATGCAAGTAAAAGTAATTCTTTACTAGAGGGTATCATGCTTAGTAAAGAATTACTTTTACTTGCATTTTTAACACGTTGGAATATGCAGTGTGCAGAAATTCTTAATTCTGGTTTTCCTCTCTTCTGTTTCTCTCACCTCTTTGGTCTCTACTCGGATGTCTCTTTCTCGCTGAAAGAGATTTTAGATTTTTCCAAGTCTCAGTGTCTGACTCAACAGAAGACAGCTGGTGTTCACATATGTGTCTCAGTCTTCTTTTTTTTTTTAATTTAAATTCAATTGAATTAACATATAGTATATTATTTTTTTGTTTTTGTTTTTTTGAGCATATTCAGCTTTTATTTTGATTTTTCAAGAATACTGATGATGTGGATTTTTTTTTTGCCTTTGTTTTTTTTTTCTTTTTATTTGTTTATTTACAGCATAACAGTGGTCATTGTTTTGGCATCACACCCAGTGCTCCATGCAGTATGTGCCCTCCCTATTACCCACCACCTGGTTCCTCAACCTCCCACCCCCCCCACGCCCCTTCAAAACCCTCTGGTTGTTTTTCAGAGTCCATAGTCTCTCATGGTTCATCTCCCCTTCCAGTTTCCCTCAACTCCCTCTCCTCTCCATCTCCCCATGTCCTCCATGTTCTTTGTTATGCTCACTTATCCACAAATAAGTGAGACCATATGATACTTGACTCTCTCTGCTTGACTTATTTCACTCAGCATAATTTCTTCCAGTCCCGTCCATGTTGCTACAAAAGTTGGGTATTCATCCTTTCTGATGGAGGCATAATACTCCATTGTGTATATGGACCACATCTTCCTTATCCATTTGTCCGTTGAAGGGCATCTTGGTTCTTTCCACAGTTTGGCGACCGTGGCCATTGCTGCTATAAACATTGGGGTAGAGATGGCCCTTTTTTTCACTACATCTGTATCTTTGGGGTAAATACCCAGTAGTGCAATTGCAGGGTCATAGGGAAGCTCTATTTTTAATTTCTTGAGGATTCTCCACACTGTTCTCCAAAGTGGCTGCAACAGCTTGCATTCCCACCCACAGTGTAAGAGGGTTCCCCTTTCTCCACATCCTCTCCAACACACATTGTTTCCTGTCTTGCTAATTTTGGCCATTCTAACTGGTGTGAGGTGGTATCTCAATGTGGTTTTAATTTGAATCTCCCTGATGGCTAGTGATGATGAGCATTTATTCATGTGTCTGATAGCCATTTGTATGTCTTCCTTGGAGAAGTGTCTGTTCATATCTTCTGCCCATTTTTTGATATGATTATCTGTTTTGTGTGTGTTGAGTTTGAGGAATTCTTTATAGATCCTGGATATCAACCTTTTGTCTGTACTGTCATTTGCAAATATCTTCTCCCATTCCGTGGGTTGCCTTTTTGTTTTGTTGACTGTTTCCTTTGCTATGCAGAAGCTTTTGATCTTGATGAAGTCCCAAAAGTTCATTTTCGCTTTTGTTTCCTTGGCCTTTGGAGACATATCTTGAAAGAAGTTGCTGTGGCTGCTATCAAAGAGGTTACTGCCTATGTTCTCTTCTAGGATTCTGATGGATTCCTGTCTCACATTGAGGTCTTTTATCCATTTTGAGTTTATCTTTGTGTACGGTGTAAGAGAATGGTCGAGTTTCATTCTTCTACATAGAGCTGTCCAATTTTCCCAGCACCATTTATTTAAGGACTGTCTTTTTTTCCACTGTGTTTTTTTTTCCTGCTTTGTCGAAGATTATTTGACCATAGAGTTGAGGGTCCATATCTGGACTCTCTAATCTGTAATGGATGAAAGGATAAGGAAGATGTGGTCCATATACACTATAGAGTATTATGCCTCCATCAGAAAGGATGAATACTCAACTTTTGTAGCAACATGGACGGGACTGGAAGAGATTATGCTGAGTGAAATAAGTCAAGCAGAGAGAGCCAATTATCATATGGTTTCACTTATTTGTGGAGCATCACAAAGAACATGGAGGACATGGGGAGATGGAGATGAGAAGGGAGTTGAGGGAAATTGGAAGGGGAGGTGAACCATGACAGACTATGGACACTGAAAAACAATCTGAGGGTTTTGAAGGGGCAGGGGATAGGATGTTGGGGGAACCAGGTGGTGGGTAATAGGGAGGGCACGTATTGCATGGAGCACTGTGTGTGGTGCAAAAACAATGAATATTGTTACGCTGAAAAGAAAAAAAAAGTAACAAGGATTCTTTTTTTTTTAATTTTTTTAAATTAATTTATTTATTTTTATTTGCTTATTTACAGCATAACAGTGTTCATTGTTCTGGCATCACACCCAGTGCTCCATGCAGTACGTGCCCTCCCTATTACCCACCACCTGGTTCCTCAACCTCCCACCACACCCCACCCCCTCCCACCGCCCCTTCATAACCCTCTGGTTGTTTTTCAGAGTCCACAGTCTCTCATGGTTCATCTCCCCTTCCAGTTTCCCTCAACTCCCTCTCCTCTCCATCTCCCCATGTCCTCCATGTTCTTTGTTATGCTCCACAAATAAGTGAGACCATATGATACTTGACTCTCTCTGCTTGACTTATTTTGCTCAGCATAATTTCTTCCAGTCCTGTCCATGTTGCTACAAAAGTTGGGGGTATTCGGGTTCTCTGCTCAGTGGGGAGCCTGTTTCTCCCTCTCTCTGCCTGCCTCTCTGCCTACTTGTGACCTCTCTCTGTCAAATAAATAAATAAAAAAAAAAAAAAAAAAAAGTTGGGTATTCGTCCTTTCTGATGGAGGCATAATACTCCATTGTGTATATGGACCACATCTTCCTTATCCATTCATCCGTTGAAGGGCATCTTGGTTCTTTCCACAGTTTGGCGACCGTAGCCATTGCTGCAATAAACATTGGGGTACAGATGGCCCTTCTTTTCACTACATCTGTATCTTTGGGGTAAATACCCAGCAGTGCAATTGCAGGGTCATAGGGAAGCTCTATTTTTAATTTCTTGAGGAATCTCCACACTGTTCTCCAAAGTGGCTGCACTAACTTGCATTCCCACCAACAGTGTAAGAGGGTTCCCCTTTCTCCACATCCTCTCCAGCACACGTTGTTTCCTGTCTTGCTAATTTTGGCCATTCTAACTGGTGTTAGGTGGTATCTCAATGTTGTTTTAATTTGAATCTCCCTGATGGCTAGTGATGATGAACATTTTTTCATGTGTCTGATAGCCATTTGTATGTCTTCGTTGGAGAAGTGTCTATTCATATCTTCTGCCCATTTTTTGATATGATTATCTGTTTTGTGTGTGTTGAGTTTGAGAAGTTCTTTGTAGATCCTGGATATCAACCTTTTGTCTGTACTTTCATTTGCAAATATCTTCTCCCATTCCGTGGGTTGCCTCTTTGTTTTGTTGACTGTTTCCTTTGCTGTGCAGAAGCTTTTGATCTTGATGAAGTCCCAAAAGTTCATTTTTGCTTTTGTTTCCTTGGCCTTTGGAGACTTATCTTGAAAGAAGTTGCTGTGGCTGATATCGAAGAGGTTACTGCCTATGTTCTCCTCTAGGATTCTGATAGATTCCTGTCTCACGTTGAGGTCTTTTATCCATTTCGAGTTTATCTTTGTGAACGGTGTAAGAGAATGGTCGAGTTTCATTCTTCTACATATCGCTGTCCAGTTTTCCCAGCACCATTTATTGAAGAGACTGTCTTTTTTCCATTGAATATTTTTTCCTGTTTTGTCGAAGATTATTTCACCATAGAGTTGAGGGTCCATATCTGGGCTCTCCACTCTATTCCACTAGTCTATGTGTCTGTTTTTATGCCAGTACCACGCTGTCTTGGTGATCACAGCTTTGTAGTAAAGCTTGAAATCGGGTAACGTGATGCCGCCAGTTTTGTTTTTGTTTTTCAACATTTCCTTAGCAATTCGGGGTCTCTTCTGACTCCATACAAATTTTAGGATTATTTGCTCCAGCTCTTTGAAAAATACCAGTGGAATTTTGATCGGAATGGCATTAAAAGTATAGATTGCTCCAGGCAGTATAGACATTTTAACAATGTTTATTCTTCCAATCCAAGAGCATGGAACAGTCTTCAATCTTTTTGTGTCTTCTTCAATTTCTTTCATGAGTGTTCTGTAGTTCCTCGAGTACAGGTCCTTTACTTCTTTGGTTAGGTTTATGCCCAGGTATCTTATGGTTCTTGGTGCTATAGTAAATGGAATCGATTCTCTAATTTCCCTTTCTGTATTTTCATTGTTAGTGTATAAGAAAGCCACTGATTTCTGTACATTGACTTTGTATCCTGCCACGTTACTGAATTGCTGTATGAGTTCTAGTAGTTTGGGGGTGGAGTCTTTGGGGTTTTCCATATAAAGAATCATGTCATCTGCGAAGAGAGAGAGTTTGACTTCTTCCTTGCCAATTTGGATACCTTTTATTTCTCTTTGTTGTCTGATTGCCGTTGCTAGAACTTCTAATACTATGTTGAACAAGAGTGGTGAGAGTGGGCATCCTTGTCGTGTTCCTGATCTCAACGGGAAGGCTGCAAGCTTTTTCCCATTGAGGATGATATTTGCTGTGGGTTTTACATAGATAGATTTTATGAAGTTCAGGAATGTTCCCTCTATCCCTATACTTTGAAGCGTTTTCATCAGGAACGGATGCTGGATTTTGTCAAATGCTTTTTCTGCATCAATTGAGAGGACCATGTGGTTCTTCTCTCTTCTCTTATTGATGTGTTCTATCACACTGATTGATTTGCGAATATTGAACCAACCTTGCAACCCAGGGATGAATCCCACCTGGTCATGGTGGATAATCTTTTTAATGTGCTGCTGGATCCTGTTTGCTAGGATCTTGTTGAGAATCTTTGCATCCATATTCATCAGTGATATTGGTCTGAAATTCTCCTTTTTGGTAGGGTCTTTGCCTGGTTTGGGGATCAGGGTAATGCTGGCTTCATAAAAAGAGTCTGGAAGTTTTCCTTCCGCTTCAATTTTTTGGAACAGCTTCAGGAGAATTGGTGTTATTTCTTCTTTGAAAGTTTGGTAGAATTCCCCAGGGAATCCGTCAGGTCCTGGGCTCTTGTTTTTTGGCAGGTTTTTGATCACTGCTTCAATCTCATTACTAGATATCGGTCTATTCAGGTTGTCAATTTCTTCCTGGTTCAATTTTGGGAGTTTGTAGCTTTCCAGGAATGCATCCATTTCATCTAGGTTGCTTAGCTTATTGGCATATAACTGTTGGTAATAATTTCTGATGATTGTTTCTATTTCCTTGGTGTTAGTTGTGATCTCTCCCTTTACATTCATAATATTAATCATTTCGGCTTTCTCTCTTCTCTTTTGGATTAGTGTGGCCAATGGTTTATTGATCTTATTGATTCTTTCAAAAAACCAGCTTCTAGTTTCATTGATACGTTCTACTGTATCTCTCGTTTCTACCTCATTGATCTCTGCTCTAATCTTGATTATTTCCCTTCTTGCATGTGGAGTTGGTTTGATTTGTTGTTGATTCTCCAGTTCTTTAAGGTGTAGAGACAGCTGGTGTATTCTGGATTTTTCAATGTTTTTGAGGGAGGCTTGGATGGCTATGGATTTCCCCCTTAGAACCGCCTTTGCTGTATCCCATAGGTTTTGGACCGAGGTGTCTTCATTCTCATTGGTTTCCATGAATTGTTTAAGTTCATCTTTGATCTCCTGGTTGATCCAAGCATTCTTAAGCAAGGTGGTCGTTAGCTTCCAGGTGTTTGAGTTCCTTCTGAACTTTTCCTTGTGATTGAGCTCCAGTTTCAAAGCATTGTGATCGGAGAATATGCAGGGAATAATGTCAGTCTTTTGGTATCGGTTGAGTCCTGCTTTGTGACTCAGTATGTGGTCTATTCTGGAGAAGGTTCCATGTGCACTTGAGAAGAATGAGTATTCTGTTGTTTTAGGGTGGAATGTTCTGTATATGTCTATGAGGTCCATCTGGTCCAATGTTTCATTCAATGCTCTTATTTCTTTATTAATTTTCTGCTTCGATGATCTGTCTATTTCTGAGAGAGGCATATTAAGATCTCCTACTATTATTGTATTCATATCAATATGGCTCTTTATCTTGATTAATAGTTTTCTTACGTAATTGGGTGCTCCCATATTGGGGGCATAGATATTCACAATTGTTAGATCGTCTTGGCGGATAGTCCCTTTAAGAATTATGTAGTGTCCTTCTGTATCTCTGACTACAGTCCTTAGTTTAAAATCTAATTTATCTGATATGAGAATTGCTACTCCGGCCTTCTTTTGAGGCCCATTGGCATGAAAGATGCTTCTCCATCCCTTCACTTTCAGTCTGGGTGTATCCTTAGGTTCAAAATGGGTCTCTTGTAGACAACATATGGATGGGTCCTGTCGTTTTATCCAATCTGCAACCCTGTGTCGTTTTATGGGCGCATTTAGGCCATTCACATTGAGAGTGATTATTGAGAGATAGGTTTTTATTGACATCGTGTTGCCTTTGAAGTCTTTCTGTCTATAGATTGTTTCTATATTTCTGTTCAATGATATTCTTAGGATTTTTTCTCTTTTATAGGACCCCCCTTAATATTTCCTGCAGTGTCGGCTTGGTGGTTGCATAGTCTTTTAAGCCTTGCTGGTCCTGGAAACTCTTTATCTCTCCATCCATTTTAAATGTCAGTCTTGCTGGATAGAGTATTCTTGGTTGCATGTTCTTCTCATTTAGTACTCTGAATATATTTTGCCAGCCCTTCCTGGCTTTCCAGGTCTCTGTGGAAAGGTCTGACGTTATTCTAATGGGCTTTCCTCTGTATGTAAGAAGCTTCTTTGTCCTAGCTGCTTTTAAGAGGGTCTCTCTTGAAACATAATTCCCCATTTTAACTATAAGGTGCTGTGAGGACTTTCGAGAATCTAAAATCTTGGGAGGAGATCTTTCTGCCTCTAGTACATGAACATTGTTTCCATTCGTGAGATTGGGAAAATTTTCATAGACAACTTCTTCCACTATATCTTCTAGACTTCTTTCTTTTTCTTCCCCTTCAGGGATTCCAATAATTCTGACGTTGGAACGTTTCATGGCATCGTTTATTTCCCTGATTCTGTTTTCGTGGCTTCTGAGCTGTTTGTTCCAGGCTTCCTCCTGATCCTTTCTCTCTATCTGTTTGTCCTCCAGATCACTAATTCTATCTTCTGTCTCAGTTACCCTAGCTTTTAGAGAATTTAGATTGGATTGGAACTCACTGAGAGCATTTTGAACATCATCCCTGGTGGCTTTCAGTTCTGCCCTAACATTGTGAACATCATCCCTGGTGGCTTTCAGTTCTGCCCTAATCAATTCTGTTTGGTCATCCATGGCTTTCTCCAACCTAGCTATTGCCTGGATAATTGTTAGTCTGAATTCCTTTTCTGACATATTGTCTATGTCGATAGCCATTAGTTCTGTTGCAGAAGGCCCATCCTCTGTATTTTTCTTCTGTTGGGTATTCCTCCTCCTAGTCATTTTGGTAAGAGATGACTAAACAGATGCAGCTGGACTTATCGATTGTGGTGCAGTCAATGTGCACCCTGGAACGCTTCTGTGCAATCAGGATTCCCCACCCAAATGAGAGAAAAAAGAAAAGAAAAAGAAATAGAGAAGAAGAAAGAAAAAAAAAGGGGGAAAGAAAAAAAGGAAGAAAAAAAAAAGAGAGAGAGAGAGATAGGAAAAAAAGGGAAGATACAAGAGAAGGCTCAGCCCAAATGGGCCACAAGGTAAGATTTGTGGAGTATACAAACAAAAACAGACAGACAAAAAGAGTGATAAAAGTATATGACAAGAGAAAAAAATATGTATATATAAGCAAAAAAAAAGGGAAAAACCTCCTCAGAAAGAACCCCAAGTATAAGATTTATATATTGTCAGGACAGACACAAATTCACAGAAACACTGACAGAAGGAAAAATTGGGAGAATGGTTATAGATTCTCAGTGTGGGTGAGGAAGGTTATTTTGATTCTTCCTGAAGGTATCCTGATGTTTTTGTTAAGGGACTCAACTTTCCTAAGTTACAGGGGGATTAGAAACTGGTTTGCCTATAGGGGTAGCATTGATTGGGGAAAGGGGGTTACCTTGAAGTTTAACTCTATATGTATAGTAGAAAATAAAAATTAAAAAAAGAATAAACTAGACTAAACTAAGTTAAAATTAAAAAAATAGAAAAACAAAAGAAAAACACGGGTGTATGTATCAAAAAGTTCAGGTTAGAAGGTTATTAAAGAATTTGATGTACTGGACATTTCAGTGTGATGGTAAATAGGTTAAAAAATTATCTGTATGTATAAAAAAAAGAACCAGAATATTGGTAAAGAGTTAAAAATAAAAGTTGTATTTATGAAGTAGTGGTGGTTGTTCTCTTGTAGTCTTTTTTTTTTTTTTTCCTTCCTTCCCGGTTGGTTTTCTGGGGAGGGGCCTGCCACGTGGGTTTTCAGACAATGATGCTCCCTGAGTTAGGTCCTCCCACTCCCCTCAAGGGGGTGAGCTCTTTTTTTTTCAGGAAACTGTTTTTTTTTTTTTTCAGTCTTTTGTTCTCTGGGGGTTTTTATGTTCTTTCATCTGCTTTCTCTCGCCTTGACAGCTTTTGATGGTTTTTGGAGGTTTAGAGGAGAGCAAACAGCACCCCAACCTCCCTCTCAGAGAGAAGCCTCAGACTGTTTTTGCAAAAGCTGCTGGCAGAGTTGGTTCTGGGTCACTGTCCCTGGGGATGCAGGAGCTCCTCGTTGTGCCCAAAACCAGGGCAGCTGTGGCTGTCTAGGCAGCTCCAGACCGCCAGAGGTTCCGAGCAGAGATCACGCACTGAGATTTTCCCGCTGTCCCGGGCTGGGAATGTCTGGTTTTTCCTGCTGCCCGAGCTCCAGGCTAGCGCCTATGAGCACCTTTCCCAAGGGAGGGTGTGGGACGCGCGCGTTTCAGGATTGCCGTCAGGCCAGGCTCCCAGCCCCTCACCGGAGCCAGACCCCACTCGTTCTCGGGCGCGCTGGCATTCAGGTGCACTCGCGGCTCAGGGACCGAGACCTGATTTCTCCGCCGCACTCTCTCTGGCTCCGCGCCAGGGGAGGCTGTCCTGGGTCCGGGGACTTAGGTCCCTGACCCTAACCGCCCAGGTTCCCACTATTACCCCCCCCACCGCGATCCTTTGCTGTTTGTTTTTTGAGTGCTTTCAACCAGACTCCAAGTTAATGCTGGTCCCCAGACGCAGAGCACTCTCATGTTGGGGTGTTACTTTCCAATCGGTCACCTCTGGTGGCTCCCTCCCCCTTTTGTTTATCTTCCGATATCAGTCCGATGCTCCCAGTCTGCTTTACCTGCCACTGGCGTCTTCTGCTCCAGTAGAGATCCAGACGTGTATAATTCTGATCTCAGGCTGATTTCATGGGTGGTCGGAGTTCTTTGGTAGGTAATCAGCTCACTTTAGGGTACAGGTTGAAATGGTGCCTCCTCCTACTTCCCCGCCATCTTGCTCCCCCCAGTAACAAGGATTCTTGCTACAGTTTTCTGGTCCACATTTTCCATCTTTGGTGATAAGAATGTCTACCTCCCGGTACAGATATCTTACCTTACATGGGGAGAGTTATTTCCTGCTTTTGAGGCAACAGAGGACGGTCTGAGTGTTCTTATGCACTGATTGTCTCTCAAGTTACTTTTATTGGAAATAATCAATATACCAAAGTGGCACATTTCAGGGAAGCCTGCCCTTGGGCTCTACAAAAGGCACGTTCCACAAGAGGTTTGTGAGTAAACGACCCTGATGTAAGAATCAGTCAGTGGGAGGACCCAGGCAAGGGACAACCAATGAGAGAAACAGGTTTGCACGCAAGTCCAGATCAGAGATGATAAGGAAGTCAAAACGGAATTGAAGAAAAGGCCATTCCAGATGACAGTACAAAAAAAGAGATAAAAGAACCATCAGCAAAGAAATGAGATCTCCAACATAATCTGACCTGCATTGCATCCTGTCTTTACTCTCTTCAGTACTAGAGATGACTGTGAAATGTGGGAGTGGGAGAAGCAACCAGAAACATTGAGGCTGGCAGAATGTAAATGATTCCCTTCAATGGGGCAGTGAGCCCTCTCTATGTGGGGACCTAGCAATCCCACTACACCTGAGGCTGTAAGCAATATCATTCTAAGAAGAATTTGCATCCCACTGGGGATAGAGATTCTTCATGGATTATGATAAAGGGAGGAATTATGGAATTTCATTTAAAAGCCAACACGGGCATGTGATGTGATGAGCATTGGGTGTTATACACAACTAATGAATCGTTGAACACTACTTATGAAACTAAAGATATACTGTGTGTAACCTAATTGAATTTAAATTTAAAAGAAGCCAACATGGGTTAGAAGTGGGAGTGTAGAAGGGATGAAACTCTTGCTTATGAATCCTGTTTATCTGCTCGCACATAAATGAGCATACTCACAGGAACACAAACAAGCAACCATTTTCCTCAATTTTAGGGTTATAGGCACAGATGAGTAAGGCAGATATGGATGCTCACCTTTTATGGAATGGGTGTGATTCCTAGAGAGGACCACAAGATGTCTCCCTCCCAGTAGCAATGAGCTAAACTTCACATCCTTGCTGTGGATAACCGCATCCACCTTGATCACCTGGACAGCTCATGCTGATCCTTCAAGTCTCAATGGATCACCTGACACCTTGTTTAGAAAACCAGGATTGACCTGCCTGCAAATATTAGTACAGTCGCTCTTTCTCTCCAACTCCCTCTCTTTGTTGAATCCTGGTGTTTACTAGAGCATGTGATAGGCAGGGGAGCAGGCAGACACAATTTTGGTATCAGAGCATTCAAGAAATGAAGCACCGCTCAGCATAATTTCTTCCAGTCCTATCCATGTTGCTACAAAAGTTGGGTATTCATCCTTTCTGATGGAGGCATAATACTCCATTGTGTATATGTACCACATCTTCCTTATCCATTCATCTGTTGAAGGGCATCTTGGTTCTTTTCACAGTTTGGCGACCGTAGCCATTGCTGCAATAAACATTGGGGTACAGGTGGCCCTTCTTTTCACTACATCTGTATCTTTGGGGTAAATACCCAGCAGTGCAATTGCAGGGTCATAGGGAAGCTCTATTCTTAATTTCTTCAGGAATCTCCACACTGTCCTCCAAAGTGGCTACACCAACTGCATTTCCACCAACAGTGTAAGAGGGTTTCCCTTTCTCCACATCCTCTCCAACACACGTTGTTTCCTGTCTTGCTAATTTTGGCCATTCTAACTGGTGTCAGGTGGTATCTCAATGTTGTTTTAATTTGAATCTCCCTGATGGCTAGTGATGATGAACATTTTTTCATGTGTCTGATAGCCATTTGTATGTCTTCGTTGGAGAAGTGTCTGTTCATATCTTCTGCCCATTTTTCGATATGATTATCTGTTTTGTGTGTGTTGAGTTTGAGAAGTTCTTTATAGATCCTGGATATCAGCCTTTTGTCTGTACTGTCATTTGCAAATATCTTCTCCCATTCCGTGGGTTGCCTCTTTGTCTTGTTGACTGTTTCCTTTGCTGTGCAGAAGCTTTTGATCTTGATGAAATCCTAAAAGCTCATTTTTGCTTTTGTTTCCTTGGCCTTTGGAGACATATCTTGAAAGAAGTTGCTGTGGGTGATATCGAAGAGGTTACTGCCTATGTTCTCCTCTAGGATTCTGATGGATTCCTGTCTCACATTGAGGTCTTTTATCCATTTCGAGTTTATCTTTGTGTATGGTGTAAGAGAATGGTCGAGTTTCATTCTTCTACATATCGCTGTCCAGTTTTCCCAGCACCATTTATTGAAGAGACTGTCTTTTTTCCATTGAATATTTTTTCCTGTTTTGTCGAAGATTATTTCACCATAGAGTTGAGGGTCCATATCTGGGCACTCCACTCTATTCCACTAGTCTATGTGTCTGTTTTTATGCCAGTACCACGCTGTCTTGGTGATCACAGCTTTGTAGTAAAGCTTGAAATCGGGTAACGTGATGCCGCCAGTTTTGTTTTTGTTTTTCAACATTTCCTTAGCAATTCAGGGTCTCTTCTGATTCCATACAAATTTTAGGATTATTTGCTCCAGCTCTTTGAAAAATACCGGTGGAATTTTGATCGGAATGGCATTAAAAGTATAGATTGCTCTAGGCAGTATAGACATTTTAACAATGTTTATTCTTCCAGTCCATGAATATGGAACGGTCTTCCATCTTTTTGTGTCTTCTTCAATTTCTTTCATGAGTGTTCTGTAGTTCCTTGAGTACAGGTCCTTTACCTCTTTGGTTAGGTTTATTCCCAGGTATCTTATGGTTCTTGGTGCTATAGGCAATGGAATCGATTCTCTAATTTCCCTTTCTGTATTTTCATTGTTAGTGTATAAGAAAGCCACTGATTTCTGTACATTGACTTTGTGTCCTGCCACGTTACTGAATTGCTGTATGAGTTCTAGTAGTTTGGGGGTGGAGTCTTTTGGGTTTTCCATATAAAGAATCATGTCATCTGTGAAGAGAGAGAGTTTGACTTCTTCCTTGCCAATTTGGATACCTTTTATTTCTCTTTGTTGTCTGATTGCCATTGCTAGAACTTCTAATACTATGTTGAACAAGAGTGGTGAGAGTGGGCATCCTTGTCGTGTTCTTGATCTCAACGGGAAGGCTGCAAGCTTTTTCCCATTGAGGATGATATTTGCTGTGGGTCTTTCATAGATAGATTTTATGAAGCAGCAGAGAGAGTCAAGTATCATATGGTCTCACTTATTTGTGGAGCATAACAAAGAACATGGAGGACATGGGGAGATGGAGAGGAGAGGGAGTTGAGGGAAACTGGAAGGGGAGATGAACCATGAGAGACTATGGACTCTGAAAAACAACCAGAGGGTTTTGAAGGGGCGGGGGGGTGGGAGGTTGAGGAACCAGGTGGTGGGTAATAGGGAGGGCACATACTGCATGGAGCACTGGGTGTGATGCCAAAACAATGAACACTGTTATGCTGTAAATAAACAAATAAACAAAAATAAATAAATAAACAATCTACAACTACACAGAACAACATGCATGAAATCCAACAAACAATGTTACATGAAACCATATTAAAAAGGTGTATTATGTTAATTGTACAACAGCAGGCAAAACTGTTATTTTTTCCCATTTTTTGCTTTAAGTTTTTATTGAAATTCTAGTTAGCTAAAATATAGGTCAAAAGTTACGTTGTCATAAGTGAGGTTAGAGTTTATATTTGGCCAGATGTGGTGAGGAAGGAACAACAGATCTAGAAGATGATACAAGATGAACATCTGGGTTGTGGATCATGATCAGTTATTTGGTCTGTGGGCTTGGTTACATGATTGTGCTCAGTTTGAGAAAACTAAAGAAGGATTAATTGAGGATCAGTTACTTTTATAATAAACATTAATTAACAAAAAAAAAAAAAAGAAATGAAGCACCGGAGGTTAAATGAGGAGAGTTATGATTGCTATCAGAGTGTTTACTCTAAACCTTCAGGGATTATGGGAGATGCTCCAAGGCTCTGCTTGGAGAAGTTGAGTGGACCAAAGAAACCACCTGAATCATCACCACATTTCAAACTCAGCACAGCATTCACTGAAATTCTCTCTCATTCCAAGTGTGTTTGCCCAGCCTAGAGAGAAAAGGTTTTATAAAAGGCCCTATCATCCCTCCCTTCCAAAGAGATGACTTAGTATTGATTAGTATTAGTTTAAATCTCATTTATGCTATTATAATATATCTAATATTCACAAGTTTCTCTGCATTGGTCTATTTAAATCATATCACGATGCACATCTTGACAGGAGGATGCTTAATATTTCCATCACTTTTTTTCTTGACCCAAGTCAGCATACATTATGTGCTCAATCATGATAAGTTAATAGAATCAATTGGCAGAATCAGTTCTCCTGGTAGAAATTGGGCAGTTGCATTCTCTAACTGGGGATGGTCCATTTCTCTCTCTAACTATTCATTGTTCCTAGATGTTCAATAAACACTGGGACTCTGATCCTTGCATCTCTTACCCAGGGAATGAAACAAAAGAGGAATGAAGTAAAAAATCTCCAGAGATATGTGCCCTCTATCCCTACACTTTGAAGAGTTTTGATCAGGAAGGGATGCTGTACTTTGTCAAATGCTTTTTCAGCATCTATTGAGAGTATCATATGGTTCTTGTTCTTTCTTTTATTAATGTGTTCTATCACATTGATTGATTTGCGGATGTTGAACCAACCCTGCAGCCCTGGAGTAAATCCCACTTGATCATGGTGAATAATCCTTTTAATGTACTGTTGAATCCTATTGGCTAGTATTTTGGCGAGAATTTTTGCGTCTGTGTTCATCAAGGATATTGGTCTGTAGTTCTCTTTTTTGGTGGGATCCTTGTCTGGTTTTGGGATCAAGGTGATGCTGGCCTCATAAAATGAGTTTGGAAGTTTTCCTTCCATTTCTATTTTTTGGAACAGTTTCAGGAGTATAGGAATTAGTTCTTCTTTAAATGTTTGGTAGAATTCCCCTGGGAAGGCGTCTGGCCCTGGGCTTTTGTTTGTTTGGAGATTTTTGATGACTGTTTCAATCTCCTTACTGGTTATGGGCCTGTTCAGGTTTTCTATTTCTTCCTGGTTCAGTTGTGGTAGTTTATATGTCTCTAGGAATGCATCCATTTCTTCCAGATTGTCAAATTTGTTGGCGTAGAGTTGCTCATAGTATGTTGTTATAATTGTCTGTATTTCTTTGGTGTTAGTTGTGATCTCTCCTCTTTCACCTCAATATTATCAAAGCCATCTATGAAAAACCCACCGCAAATATCATTCTCAATGGAGAAAAACTGAAAGCTTTACCGCTAAGGTCAGGAACACGGCAGGGATGTCCATTATCACCACTGCTATTCAACATAGTACTAGAAGTCCTAGCCTTAGCAATCAGACAACAAAAAGAAATTAAAGGCATCCAAATTGGCAAAGAAGAAGTCAAACTATCACTCTTCACAGAGATATACTATCTGTGGAAAACCCAAAAGACTCCACTCCAAAACTGCTAGAACTTGTACAGGAATTCAGTAAAGTGTCAGGATATAAAATCAATGCACAGAAATCAGTTGCATTTCTGTACACCAACAACAAGACAGAAGAAAGAGAAATTAAGGAGTCAATCCCATTTACAATTGCACCCAAAACTATAAGATACCTAGGAATAAACCTAACCAAAGAGGCTGAGAATCTATACACAGAAAATTATAAAGTACTCATGAAAGAAATTGAGGAAGACACAAAGAAATGGAAAAATGTTCCATGCTCCTGGATTGGAAGAATAAATATTGTGAAAATGTCTATGCTACCTAAAGCAATCTACACATTTAATGCAATCCCTATCAAAATACCATCCATTTTTTTCAAAGAAATGGAACAAATAATCCTCAAATTTATATGGAACCAGAAAAGACCTCGAATAGCCAAAGGAATATTGAAAAAGAAAGCCAAAGTGGGTGGCATCACAATTCCAGACTTCAAGCTCTATTACACAGCTGTCATCATCAAGACAGCATGGTACTGGCACAAAAACAGACACATAGATCAGTGGAACAGAATAGAGAGCCCAGAAATCGACCCTCAACTCTATGGTCAACTAATCTTCGACAAAGCAGGAAAGAATGTCCAATGGAAAAAAGACAGCCTCTTCAATAAATGGTGCTGGGAAAATTGGACAGCCACATGCAGAAAAATGAAATTGGACCACTTCCTTACACCACACACGAAAATAGACTCAAAAGTGATGAAGGACCTCAATGTGAGAAAGGAATCCATCAAAATCCTTGAGGAGAACACAGGCAGCAACCTCTTCGACCTCAGCCGCAGCAACATCTTCCTAGGAACAACGGCAAAGGCAAGGGAAGCAAGGGCAAAAATGAACTATTGGGATTTCATCAAGATCAAAAGTTTTTGCACAGCAAAGGAAACAGTTAACAAAACCAAAAGACAACTGACAGAATGGGAGAAGATATTTGCAAACGACATATCAGATAAAGGGCTAGTATCCAAAATCTATAAGGAACTTAGCAAACTCAACACCCAAAGAACAAACAATCCAATCAAGAAATGGGCAGAGGACATGAACAGACATTTCTGCAAAGAAGACATCCAGATAGCCAACAGACACATGAAAAAGTGCTCCACATCACTCGGCATCAGGGAAATACAAATCAAAACCACAATGAGATACCACCTCACACCAGTCAGAATGGCTAACATTAACAAGTCAGGAAATGACAGATGCTGGGGAGGATGTGGAGAAAGGGGAACCCTGCTCCACTGTTGGTGGGAATGCAAGCTGGTGCAACCACCCTGGAAAACAGCATGGCGGTCCTCAAAATGTTGAAAATAGAACTACCCTATGACCCAGCAATTGCACTACTGAGTATTTACCCTAAAGATACAAACGTAGTGATCCGAAGGGGCACGTGCACCCGAATGTTTATAGCAGCAATGTCTACAATAGCCAAACTATGGAAAGAATCTAGATGTCCATCAACAGATGAATGGATAAAGAAGAGGTGGTATATATACACAATGGAATACTATGCAGCCATCAAAAGAAATGAAATCTTGCCATTTGCAACGACATGGATGGAACTAGAGTGTATCATGCTTAGTGAAATAAGTCAATCGGAGAAAGACAACTATCATATGATCTCCCTGATATGAGGACATGGAGAAGCAACATGGGGGGTTAGGGGGATAGGAGAAGAATAAATGAAACAAGATGGGATTGGGAGGGAGACAAACCATAAATGACTCTTAATATCACAAAACAAACTGGGGGTTGCTGGGGGGAGATGGGGTTGGGAGAGGGGGAGGGGGTTATGGACATTGGGGAGGGTATGTGCTATCGTGAGTGCTGTGAAGTGTGTAAACCTGGCGATTCACAGACCTGTACCCGTGGGGATAAAAATACATTATATGTTTATAAAAAAAAAAAATTGGAAGGGGAGGCGAACCATAAGAGACTATGGACTCTGAAAAACAACCTGAGGGTTTTGAAGGGTCAGGGGTGGGAGGTTGGGGGAACAGGTGGTGGGTAATAGGGAGGGCATGTTTCGCATGGAGCACTGGGTGTTGTGCAAAAACAATGAATACTGTTATGCTGAAAAAAATAAATTTATTAAATTCAGTTGAATTCAGACAGGAAAAAAAAAATCTCCAGAGATAATCTGAGGTCACTTCCAGAGAGGGTTATTGTTCATGGGTTGAAGGAACCCGGGCATTGGAGTGGAAGGAAGTGGTCCAGAGCCCTTAAAAAGATCTTCAGCCCTCCTAGGTTTCACCTGGTCACAGTTTTACCCCCTGCCCCAGAAGTCCATGTTGTTCATGCTATACAGTTCCTAGCATGCTGTGAGACCAAGTCTTCCTCTGTTTTGACCCTGTGTAAAGTTGTTGAAGGTTGACTGTTACTCTAGCATGAGTACTTTCTTTATCCTCATGTCATACCCCCCAAGAAGCCCTCCTGAATGTCCCCTGGTTAGGGGGTCATTTTCCATGCTCCCATAATTGGTAAAACTTTGTTCTTTCCATAGTTTGCCTATTGTAGACATTGCTGCTATAAACATTCGGGTGCAGGTGCCCCTTCGGATCACTACGTTTGTATCTTTAGAGATGAATGGATAAAGAAGAAGTGGTATATATACACAATGGAATACTATGCAGCCATCAAAAGAAATGAAATCTTGCCATTTGCAACAACGTGGATGGAACTAGAGGGTATCATGCTTAGTGAAATAAGTCAATCGGAGAAAGATAACTATCATATGATCTCCCTGATATGAGGGTATGGAGATGCAACATGGGGGGTTAGGGGGATAGGAGAAGAATAAATGAAACAAGATGGGATTGGGAGGGAGACAAACCATAAGTAACTCTTAAACGCACAAAACAAACTGGGGGTTGCTGGGGGGAGGTAGGGTTGGGAGGGGGGAGGGGGTTTATGGACATTGGGGAGGGTATATGCTATGGTGAGCGCTGTGAAGTGTGTAAACCTGGCGATTCACAGACCTGTACTCCTGGGGATAAAAATACATGATATGTTTATAAAAAATAAGAAATTAAAAAAAAAACATTGTTCTTGCTGGGATTCTCTTGGTCCTGGAGACACCAGATCTGCAACCAGTGCAAGAGGTGATATCAAAGGTGAGAAAATGACAGTACAGACAAAGGGCTAATATCCAGGATCTATAAGGAACTCCTCAAACTCAACACACACAAAACAGATAATCATATCAAAAAATGGGCAGAAGATATGAACAGACACTTCTCCAATGAAGACATACAAATGGCTATCAGACACATGAATAAATACTCATCATCACTAGCCATCAGGGAGATTCAAATTAAAACCACATTGAGATACCACTTGACACCAGTTAGAATGGCCAAAATTAGCAAGACAGGAAACAACATGTGTTGGAGAAGATGTGGAGAAAGGGGAACCCTCTTACACTGTTGCTGGGAATGCAAGTTGGTGCAGCCACTTTGGAGAACAGTGTGGCGATTCCTCAAGAAGTTAAAAATAGAGCTTCGCTATGGCCCTGAAATTGCACTACTGGGCATTTACACCAAAGATACAGATGTAGTGAAAAGAAGGGCCATATGTACCCCAGTGTTCATAACAGCAATGCCCACAATTGCCAGACTGTAGAAAGAGCCATGATGCCCTTCAACAGATGAATGGATAAAGAAGATGTGGTCCATATATACAATGGAGTATTATGCCTCCATCAGAAAGAATGAATACCCAACTTTTGTAGCAACATGGATGGGACTGGAAGAGATTATGCTGAGTGAAATAAATCAAGCAGAGAGAGTCAAGTATCATATGGTTTCACTTATTTGTGGAGCATAACAAAGAACATGGAGGACATGGAGAGATGGAGAGGAGAAGGCAGTTGATGGAAATTGGAAGGGGAGGTGAACCATGAGAGACTATGGACTCTGAAAAACAACCGGATGGTTTTGAAAGGGCGGAGTGGGAGGTTGGGGGAACCAGGTGGTGGGTAATAGGGAGGGAACGTATTGCATGGAGCACTGGGTGTGGTGCAAAAACAATGAATACTGTTACGCTGAAAAGAAATTTAAAAAAAAGTGAAGAAAAAAACGCTGAGAAAACATGACCTCTGCCTTCTTTCCATCTTTAAACTCCCATCAGTGCCTTCCATTGGAGTACCACACAAAGCAGCAGTGGCAAGAGAGTCTGGGATATGTAACTCATAGGCCTTCAGTTCTACCAGTAGAGACATGAGTAGGACAAAGCAACTCTGCAACTAGGGAAACAGAGCCTATCTGGCACACAATGGTTTAATCTATAGTGCTTGGGTTTTATTTCTCATCTTGATGGAGACCAATAGTCTGACCTATAGAAAAATTAATATCTGCTAAGTTTTTTGCCTACAATATAACAAACATGAATTATTTGTATAATTAATACATCAACCAATTCCCCCCCTAAGCTTTATTGATTAATACCTGTATACTATGAAATGCTGGAATAAGAAAATTCCCTTGAGGACCATGGGGCTACTCCAAGACCAGTCTGGCTCACATCATAGCCAAAAACAGCAAGAAACATAGCATAAGATTTGTGACATTGTCTGCAACAAATGCCAAGACAAATGATGTGTGAGACATAATAAAAGAAGCTCAAAATAAAAAGAGCTTTTTCAAAAGGAAAACCATCCTTTTTATTGATGAGATTCATCGGTTCAATAAATCTCAGCAGCGCACTTTCCTTCCTCACGTGGAATGTGGGACGATCACTCCAATTGGGGCAACCATGGAAAACCCTTCCTTCCAGGTCAATGCTGTTCTCCCGTAACTGCTGTTGCTCTGTCGTTCTTGAGAAGCTTCCCATAGAGTCATTGGTGACGGTTGAACCTGGGAATCCACATCCTAGACTCCAGCCATCCCACTGACCCTCTGAGCCAGAAAAGTAACAGCAGTTCAAAGCCAGTTGTGTTCATACAAGATAAATCAATAGACTCTCCGGTTTATCTTAGCAACAGGGATGCCCTAGCTGGATTGAATGACTACAGCTGGCAGTGCTGGCCAGGTTAAACTCTAGGAAGATGTTCTGTAAGAAGAGTGGGCAAAACTCTTCTCCCAGTAGAGTTCTGATCACTGAAAATGACATAAAGGAAGGCTTCTAACAATCTCATATTTTATATGACTGAGCAGAAGAGCATTACAACTGCATCTCTGCACTTCATAAGTCGATGCAAGGCTCAAATCAGAGTGCCTCCCTCTACTGGCTTGTGTGCATGCTTGAAGGAGGAGAAGACTGGTTGTACTTGGCAAGGAGGCTGGTGAGATTTGCCAGTGAGAACATAGGTCTGGCACACCCTTCTGCATCAACATAAGCAGTTGCTGCCCACCAAGACTGTCATTTTATAGGCATGTCCGAATGTGAGGTGCTTCTGGCCAAGTGTGTAGTCTATTTTACCAGAGTCCTTAAGTCCATTGAGGTGTACAGTGCCTGCAATATCAAAGCATGCATGCAAAACCACCAGGGGTCTCTGGCCCTTGTTCTGCTGCACCTGAGGATGGTACCCACTAAGCTGATGTAGGATTTGGGCTACGGCACAAGAACAACCCTATGTACAGTGAGTCTGTGGATCAAGAATATCTGCTGGAGGAATAGAGAGGGGTTGACTTCTTTAAGCAAAGGCGACAATGACTCTTGTAGGCTTTGACAGCAGAAGGATGTGTCTGTTTTTAAGGAGAACAAGAGTAACTGGATTGTGAGCCGGTTGCCTGGTGAAAGTTAAATGACACCAACATTTTTTGCCAGAAGTGTCAGAGTTCCTTAGATGGAGGCACACAGACTTCAACTAAATGTGTAAAATTGAAATTGTGTCCATTTGCACTCTGTGCAATAGTTATGCTTATGAAAATATCTGGCAGCTTTGTGCAATGAATTAATGTTATAAGGAATTATCTTACTTTATCATAGTTTTAGTCATGATATCATTTCAGAATTCAGTTCTGTAGGATTTTGTTTTTCTTTAAAAGACGTATATTTGGGATAGTTTGAGTTGGTTTGAGTTGGTAAAAAATGTAATTGTGATTTAATTCTGCATAGTGTTTTGGGTATTTTTTAATATGCAAAGGTCTTATGAGCTAATAAAACTATTTCAAAGTAAAAATAAAAGAAGGAAAAGTCCCCTTATGTCTTATGTCTAATCCCAGAGTGGCAAATCTACAAGGAGAGATTTGAGGAATATGCTAAAGCTATGGGTACATAAATATTAGAGTTAATGGAGATTAAGTAGGATCAGTACCCACAGGGCAGAGATTACTTCTACTATCCATTTCACTACAAAAGACTATTCAAGAAGAACAATCTTTGTGGTAAGAAAAATACAAAGGTTGGCTAAGTAAATAGTCTTGAGAATCCTACAGAGCTTTAGTTCACCAGTTTCCTGGCACAACTCACAAGTCCTGAGGTTATTTGGCCTCCTTCTTCACACAGTGCTTCCAAAATTTAGAAACAACTTTACTCAACCTGTTGTTGATGCCACTGGGTAACTACTTTCCTGCCCCTAAGCTAAAGATGGAGAAAATCTGCTTATTTTTGCCCTCCTAAGTGACATCTGAGTGCCATATCCTTAAGTGTTTGCAGAGGACTCAAACTCGCCCTGTTTGGGAGGAACCTGTGATGAGATTGTGACTTGCTGTCCTCAAGGTTCTCATTCATATGTTCTCAGTAATATGGGCTGACTTATAATGAGAAGAATGTACCTCAGGGATGGGCCAGCACACCTGCTTGTGTGAAGAAGTTCAAGAATTGTTAGCACCTGACCTTGAGTGCTACAAGGCAGCCCCTCTGGAATTGCTCTATGTAACATCTGCTACTCAGATAGAGCACATGAATTGTGACAAAGTTCCACATTGGTCTGGCAGCCTTGACTTAAAAGAAGCTTGGGGGAAAAGAGTCCTTGACATCCAAGTGTTTTCTTCTCATGGCAGAAGAAAATTGCTGGAGTCCTACATGGAAATCTCCTGGGCCCATGAAAATTTCTTAGGTGCAGAGCTTTCCAGCTCCTTTTAATGTAGCCTGTATGCTAATTGTATCAATGAGATGGCTTTAGGCCACAGTAGACTTGTTACTTGTGATTTATTTAGCGTATAATGTGCCTTGGTTTGAGAATGACCCTGCCAGAGCTCTGGGATTGGGGTATGATATGAGGTTGTAATTTGATGTTTAAGATATTGTAAATCTGTGGGAAAATTTGTCTCATAAATTGAGACAGTTTCTTATTCTTTTTTTGAACAGAATTCCCAAAAAAGGGTTTGTTTGGGAGCAAATGGAGTAACTCACCCATAATAGGTGGATCTGGGTAAACTGGAACATGTGTTCTTCTAGGGTGTATACCATTGCATAGTTCCTTTAAATTCTTAATTAGTTTCAAATACAAAGTTAACAATTGTGTTGCTGATGAAAAATGGGATAAACAAACTTCTGTCTTTCCAGGAAGGAAGGGTCACACAAGGAGAGTACATGATTACAGCTGGGTCATGAGAGGACCCCAGTGATGGTGATGGTACATGAAGTCAATGTTCAGTTGGATGAAGGGTCCTCAAACACCAGCTTGTGTCTGAAATGCCACCTGGACTGGATTCCCAGCATTATGAAATGCACAAGTAGGTCAGTGTACATGAGAAACTGCTATGGAAAATTCTGGAGCAAACCAAGCGTTCCTAAATTTTTTCTTCATTCTATTCCCTATGTATGACATAGGAAAGAGATTTAGTACCATTGTGTTATGGCAAGAGTTGGCAAACAAGGTGAAGGAAATAATCTCTGATTATTGGCCTTTTCCATGTCATGGGATCCTTTTAGAGGTCACAGCTTATAGCAAGAGTCTGAGTGTGTGTTAGGGGTATGAGCTTTGCCGACAGATGATGGGTGGGGGTAGTGGATGGTTTGGTCAGTTCACACATTTCCCTGAGGAGCCTCAGGGCAAAAATCTCAGAGACTCAATAGTGCACAAGGACAAGGGAAGAAATAAAATGTGTATTATAAAGTGTGTAAGATAAGGCAGAGTGGGGATTTGGATGTCATCGAAGATGCTTGCAGCTTTGGATAAAGACAGATATATTTCAACTTTTTTTCTTTTATTAAATTTATTTATTTATTTTTTCAGCGTAACAGTATTCATTGTTTTTGCACCACACCCAGTGCTCCATGCAATATGTGCCCTCCCTATTACCCACCACCTGGTTCCCCCAACCTCCCACCCTTGCCCCTTCAAAACCCTCAGGTTGTTTTTCAGAGTCCATAGTCTCTTATAGTTCGCCTCCCCTTCCAATTTCCCTCAACTTCCTTCTCCTCTCCATGTCCCAATGTCCTCCATGTCATTTGTTATGCTCCACAAATAAGTGAAACCATATGATACTTGACTTTGATACTTCTTAAACCCATGATATAAAATGTTATCGATAATACATCTCTCTTTTTTTTAAATTTTAGTTTGTTTTTTCAGTGTTCCAAGATTCATAGTTTATGCACCACATCCAGTACTCCATGCAATATGTCATCTCTTAAAGAACCTAATGAGGCCCTTTTTTGTTTTATATATCCATTAATATCATTTATTGTGAAAATGAGGCAGAATTATTCATGTTCCACATGTAAACCCTGAATATACTCGTCAAAGGAATGTGCAGAGGGGAAAAGAGTGAGTCTATGGCAGCGATGTCACTCAGTTCTTTGAATTCCCCTAAGCACTAGCTAAAAATGACATTGTGATCTGTCACTCCAAATTACTTTTAAGGACTTATCATCTCTAGCTAAATTAGGTCCTTTGATGTTACCCAAAGCAAGGGATCAGAAACCTCTTCTTATGGAAAAAATGTGTGTGCCACAAAATATTACTTGCAGATTTGTTTTGTTTTGTTTTGTTTTTTGTTTTCTGTTTTTTTTTTGGAGTCTGGTGATTTGTACACAGGGTGAATGCTGTGAAAGATCTGAGGGGTGACATGTATGCCTCTGTCTTTACAAACTGGAACAAGAATATTCTTTGCAAGGGAAATGGGACATGACAACCAGTATGACCACATGATATATCCCTTGTAACACTATTTGTCGACCTTATGACCTAGAAGTGATATCTTACATACTTCCATGTCCCATGCGAATGTTCGGCACTTAAAGACTTAAGCCCTAGGGAATCCCTGAGATTTTAACCTCACCCAAAAGGAGAGGAGTAACCAGTGTCCTCTGCTGTGAACAGGAGCCCAGAGACCCTATGAAGCTTGGGGATAACTAATATCTATCCCCATCCACCACTCTTTCAACCTTTAGCTCCAGTACTCAGTGTTTAGGAATTTATGCCAGTACCAGTACCATGCTGTCTCGGTGATCACAGCTTTGTAGCAAAGCTTGAAATCAGGTAATGTGATTCCCCCAGTTTTGTTTTTCCTTTTTCAACATTTCCTTAGCATTTCAGGGTCTCTTCTGATTCTATACAAATTTTAGGATTGTTTGCTCCAGCTCTTAGAAAAATGCTGGTGGAAGTTTGATCGGAATGGCATTGAAAGTATAGATTGCTCTAGGCGGTCTATTAACAATGTTTAGTCTTCCAATTCATGAGCATGGAATGGTCTTCCATCTTTTTGTGTCTTCTTCAGTTACTTTCATGTTACTTTCATGTTACTTCAGTTACTTTCATGAGTGTTCTGTAGTTCCTTGAGTACAGATCCTTCACCTCTTTGTTAGGTTTATTCCCAGGTATCTTATGGTTCTTGGTGCTATAGTAAATGGAGTAATTTCCCTTTCTGTATTTTCATTGTTAGTGTATAAGAAAGCCACTGATTTCTGTACATTGATTTTGTATCCTGACACATTACTAAATTGCTGTATGAGTTCTAGTAGTTTGGGGGTGGAGTCTTTTGGGTTTTCTATAGAAAGTATCATGTCATCTGTGAAGAGAGAGAGTTTGACTTCTTCATTGCCAATTTGAATACCTTTGACTTCTGTTTGTTGTCTGATTGCTGTTGCTAGGACTTCTAACACTATGTTAAACAAGAGTGGTGAGACATCCTTGTCGTGTTCCTGATCTCAAAGGGAAGGCTGTCAGCTTTTCCCCTTTGGATGATATTTGCTGTGGGTTTTTCATAGATAGATTTGATGAAGTTGAGGAATGTTCCCTCTATCCCTATACTTTGAAGCGTTTAAATCAGGAATGGATGCTGTATCTTGTCAAATGCTTTTTCTGCATCAACTGAAAGGACCATGTGGTTCTGCTCTCTTCTCTTATTGATTTGTTCTGTCACACTGATTGGTTTCCGAATGTTGAACCCCCCTTGAAACCCAGGGATAAATCCCACCTGGTCATGGTGGATAATATTTTTAATGTACTGTTGGATCCTATTAGCTAGGATCTTGCTGAGAATCTTAGCATCCATATTCATCAGGGATATTGGTCTGAAATTCTCCTTTTTGGTGGGATCTTTGCCTGGTTTGGGAGTCAGGGTAATGCTGGTTTCATAAAAAGAGTCTGGAAGTTTTCCTTTTCTTCAATTTTTTGAAACAGCCTCAGGAGAATAGGTATGATTTCTTCTTTGAAAGTTTAGTAGAATTCCCCAGGGAATCCATCAGGTCCTGGGCTCTTGTTTTTTGGTAGGATTTTGATCACTGCTTCAATCTCATTACTAGATATTGGTCTATTCAGGTTGTCAATTTCTTCCTGATTCAGTTTTGGAAGTCTATAGGTTTCCAGGAATGCAACCATTTCGTCTAGGTTGCTTAACTTATTGGCAAATAACTGTTGTTAAAAATTTTTGATGATTGTTTCTATTTCCCTGATGTTGTGATCTCTCCCTTTCCACTCATAATTTTATTATTTTGGGTCTTCTCTCTTTTTTTTTATTAGTTTGGCCAATGGTTTATCGATCTTATTGATTCTTTCAAAAAGCCACCTTCTAGTTTTGTTGATGTGTTCTCCTGTATATCTAGTTTCTATCTCATTGATCTCTGCTCTAATCTTGATGATTTCCCTTCTTGTGTGTGGGGTTGGCTTAATTTGTTGTTGATTCTTCATAAAAGACATCAATATGGGGCAGGGATCCATTAGAGTCCTAGAGGAGAACATAGGCAGTAACCTCTTCGACATCGGACACAGCAAATTCTTTCACAACATTTTTCCAAGGACAAGAGAAACAAAAGAAAAAATGAACTTTTGGGACTTCATCAAGAAAAAAAGCTTCTGCACAGCAAAGGAAACTGTCAACAAAGCAAAGAGGTAACCCATGGGATGGGAGAAGATATTTGCAAATGACATATCAGATAAAGGGCTATACAAGATCTAAAAAGGATGTCTTAAACTCAACACCTAAAAAACAAGTAATCCAGTCAATAAATGGGCAGAAAACATGAACAGACACTTCTTCAAAGAAGACATACAAATGGATAATAGGCACATGAAAAAATGTTCAACTCACTGACCATCAGGGAAATTCAAATCAAAACGACATTGAGATACCACTTTATGCCAGTTAGAATGGCAAAAATTAACAAGGCAGAAAACAACAAATGTTGGCAAGGATGTGCAGAGAGGGTAACACTTTTACATAGTTATAGTTGTGCATTATCTTGAAATTTCATTTTCCTATGTTCTCCTCTAGGATTTTGATGGATTCCTGTCTGTTATTTCAGCCTCTTCAATAAATGGTGCTCGGAAAATTGGGTAGTCATGCGTAAAGAATAAAGCTGGACCATTCTTTTATACCACACAAACATAAACCCAAAATGGATGTAAGAGTCAGATTTCTAATGGAAAGAGGAGCAGCCCAGGATTTTTTCTCTGCTATCCCAGGGCAGAAGACTAATATTTCACTGAAGTGGGGATATTTGGGAATACTTTTTTCAGAAGAGTCCCAGGTTCACCATGTGGAAATTCAACAAGATGGCACATGTCTTCCAAGCACTGAAAACCTAGCCCCCATGTACCTTTGTGACTGAATCTTATGACCTACACCCAACAATGGGCTGAGAGACATTGTTATATATATCTTACTTCTAGAAAAAGATTTAATTTAAGTGTTTCCTCTTCATCTGTGGATGCAGGAGACAGAGGAAGGAAGGTCTCTGGCCATTGGTGCAATAAGGAAGAGAGTTGTTGGCAGGAGGTGCAATAAGGAAGAGAGTTGTTGGCAGGAAGTGGCCTGCTGGACTGTCTAGCCAGCTGTCCTCCATGCTCACAGTATACTAGGTTCCCTTCCTTCTTGCTGTCTCCTTATTCAACAATCCCAGCACCCCTGTGGGATTCTGCTGTGGTTGTGCCCACTTGATGGGGCTCCCAGGCAAGGACTCAGTCACACTTCAGCAATGGTGAGGCCCCCAGTGTCCCCCTCCTCAGGACAGTATGGAGAATCTGGTGCCTAGGGTGGTGACTTGAGAAGGAGGTCGGATCCTTGGTGCTGCCTTAGTGTACCTCCCCAGGTGTGATGTCATCCACCCTGCAATCCTTTTTCACCCTATCAGGGATGAGCAGGGAGGCAGCTACCTCCACCATCTGGGTCCCTGAAAGAGCACCATCCTTAATACCCTCCTGGCTGCTCAGCTGAGCAGAAGCTTCTATGCACAAAGAAGAAAGGAATTACCAATGTGCTTGCAATTAGCATTTTGTTGTTGTTGTTGTTGTTGTTTTAGGGTATCTGACCTGTGCAGCTCCTCACTTCCATCTTGGCCTGCATGATTTCTTGAGGTGGGCCACATAGTATCTGAATTATAGACTTGTAGCTAGCTGCATTTAGAAGGGGAAAGCTCCTTAATTCAAGGGCAAAAGCTGGGCAGGTGATTGCATTAGCTGGTGAAGAAAAAGAAATACAATTGGTCTAAGGAATATCATTTCTCCCTCTATATCCCTGAAGTCAGTGTATGTGCTGCCAAAACGAGAACTAGATCCCTGAAGTCAGAACTAGACAGGAACCCCAGATGATATATGATTTCATCCCACAATAGTGCCAATGACAATGCCCGACCTTGGAAGCTGTGACTCCCTCATATTGCAGAGCAAGCAGCAGAGGCAGATCTCAAATACAGGCTTACTGATTGTTAGTTCAGTCCTTTTTAAAGCACATTCCCTCCTTTCAAGTCTCTCCTGGTGCTGAAATTTACTTTCTTTTTATTTCAAGCAGTTAAGTGTGCCTGAATGGAATGACAATGACTTATTTTTTCTTGGATATTAGGGAAGAGAAGATTGTAGTAATCAATTATTAAGTGAATGGTAGAGTCAGATCATTCCAGAGGGCAGTGAATGGGATGGTCAATCTGGAGACAAGGAGGTCACACTATTTATTTGTTTTTAAAAGATTTTGTTTGCTTATTTAATTGAGAGAGAGAGAGGGAGAGAGAGAGAGAGAGAGAGAGCATGAGGAGTGGCAGGGAGAGGGCAAGAGAAAGACAGGCTCACTGCTGAGCATAGAGCCAGATGCTGGGCTCCATCCCAGGACCAGGGCCCTGGGATCATGACCAGAACCAAAGGTAGACACTTAACTGACCCAGCCACCCAGGAGTCCCAAAGTCACACTATTCATATGTTGGAATATGCTAGCTTCAGCCTAAAGACAAAGATTGTGTCATTGGATACAGATATGTTAAAAAGATACACACACTCATAGAAACACAACTCCCCAGGTAATCTCTTTGAACACATTCTAAGCTTACCCACAAAGTTATGACTGGCTCTTTTATTCCAACAGTGATGTGAAGAATATCTTAGAGAAGGTGAGAGGCAGGGACTGGGGCTCTTTCCTGATCCCACTGGGCTGTGTGGAGACCTGAAGTAACCACTTTCCCTAGTGTGCATTCTCTATCCCTCTAAATTTTGTAACCATGCTGTAGTCAAGGAGGTACCCTATCAGGATGTGATATGATCTGGATCAAATGTCTAACTATGCAGAGAATTTGAGAGGTTTAAATCAGAGGCAACAGAGAGAAAGGAAGATGTTGAGAAAGTCAGATGAAATAGAAAGACTGAAGACTTGGGTCAGTATCAAGGGTAAGAAGTCATGCAAAAAAAAAACCCTATAAAATGGATGGCCATAATTATTCTAGATAAACAGAACTCTCACCCCTCCAAGTGTACTCTTTCTATTACAAAATACTGACAACACTCCTAGAAAATGAGAAAGACTGGCAGATACAATGAGATCTATTCACTAGTAGATTTAGTGAGTGAGTGCTGCTTATTTCCAGAGCCCTCTGGAAGATTTATTATCAGAGACTAAGAGAACCCTGGCTCTTCTGGAAGTGAGAACTCTCTCCAAACCCTTCTAGCTGTAACTTTTTATGAGTCTGAATTCATGAGTGAAAAAGCTGGACTCAACTGGCACCTGAAAACCTCTGGGGAGGAGAATGTCTGGGAAATACCAGTTATCAGCTTGGCAGCCAAAGCTAGACCCTTGACACAGTAAATCTCAGTTCACTGCTATAGCTATTCTTGTGGTATATGTCAAACTCAAGGATGAGAAGAGACTTGAGAGATTAAGCATTTTGTTGAAGGTCAAAGCACTGGCAAGTGGCAGAGCTATAATTCAGACCTAAATCTCAGGACCTCTTTTTTCTGAAACACAGATCACAGATAAGGAGAGAGATTTCAGTGGAAAACTCTTAAAATTTGCCTGCAATAATTTTTTTTAAAGATTTAGTTATTTGACAGACAGAGAGAAATCACAAGTAGGCATAGAGGCAGGCAGAGAGAGAGGGGGAAGCAGGCTCCCTGCCGAGCAGAGAGCTCAATGCGGGGCTCGATCTCAGGATGCTGAGATCATGACCTGAGCCAAAGGCAGAGGCTTAACCTACTGAGCCACCCAGGTGCCCCAGCCTAGAATAATTTTTAAAACTTCCAGGGTGTTGGACACAGAAAAAGAGCATGGGCTTTGGAGATGGGGTTGAGGTGAGTGCAAGGTCACAAGGAGAGGAAAAGCAGGAAAGCCAGTTAAGTTCACCTAGTTCTCAACAGGGTACTCACCAGAGCTGATGCCTGACTGATGAGAAATGATACTCACCCTTATCGCAGTAAAGAGCCAGAGTCCCCAGCAGGACATTCAGGAATAGCCTCATGGATTATTTTATTTGCTTTCCAGCTTTAGTGCAAGGTGAGCAACGAGGAGATGAACTAAGGATACTGGGGAACCTGGGACAATTTATACTTATGGTCAGGGGCCTGCTTTAAGCTCTCCATTCCTCTCTCAGGGCACATGCAATCCATCAGTGTCAGAGACCCCAATGTCATGGTTACAGTTCCTATTTATAGGCATTGCTGGCAACATGCACCTCTCCTTTGTAGCAAACACTGAGGTTGTAGTTATTTTATTTTTTAAAATTTAATTTTATTTTTTCATTATTCCAAGATTCACTGTTTATACACCACACCCAACCAACTTTTGTAACAACATGGACAGGACTGGAGGAGATTATGCTAAGTGAAATAAGTCAACCACTGAGGTTGTAGTTTTACAAATGTATAGCCAAACAGTTGATGCAAGCTCCTCCTGGATGGTAGTTCCTGAACTGCAGAGGCAGCCTCTGGTTTTGTTCATCTCTACTTAACATAGTGCCTGGCACACAAGAGAGGAAAAGCAAATATTCTTAGAATAAATGAATGAGTATGAATCAACAAACCACTAAACTTGTTTAGGGAGTATCTTCAATATGAAACAATGCCTGCTATGCCAAGTTTCCCTTCGGGCAGGTGAGGGAGAAAGCTTAGTAGCATGGTGATCCCAGTGAGAGAAATGAGTGGTTTTTGGCATCGCAAGAGAAGACAATGTCAAGAGGAAGACTATCTACTCAATACTCATTTCCTACTCTAAGCTATTATTTTAATAAATATCAAAATATATTTGAAAATAAATCAGGCTTTACATGGAGAAAAAGAAGCTCCTCCTTAGTTTTACTTGACAACTGGTAGGGTCACCCATCAGAGTCATCAGGGTCCAAGCAAGCAATAGGGTCACCAGAAGGGCTCTTTCTTTGCCTCATCCCCAGTATGAGCAGCATGCTCTATGTAAACAGTGGGGAAGTGTGGAAAATTCTAACTAAAAGCATTGGAAAGTTAGTCTGGTTTTCCAGAAGAGCACATGGGAGAGGCATTCAAGGGTATATAGAATTGTGACTTGAAGACATGGCAAAGGAGGGACCTCTAGAGAGCAGCAGGAGGGGAGATGAGAAGGCATAAACCATTTTCCTTGGGAACATCAGGTATACAGGTTAACCTGAAACATATAATGCATACAACAGGGCATGGTAGCAGAGGGAAGGCGATGTGACTGGAGAGACAGGACAGGCCAAATCAAGGAAAGCTTCCATTGTACTCTGTGGGATGTGGGGGCACAATGGTGGTGGGGCAAGACACATCTAGATTTATTGGCATTAGTGTTTTCATGCTGGATTTCAGATCTCATGTCAAAGTCACACGGACTGTTCACACCCATTATGACAGCTACTGTAAAAAGAAAAAAGAAAGAGAGAGAAAACAAGGTTGGCAGTGATGTGGAGCAATAGGAACCTTTGTGCATTTAGGTGGGAATGGAAAATTGTGCAGCCTCTGAGGAAAAGTGCCTGGAGATCCCTTCAAAAATTAAAAGGAAAGTTCATATGATCAATTGAGTTCATCTCTTAGTCCCTGTGCAAAAGAATTGAAAGGAGGGTCTCAAACACATTTTCATGTACACATGTTTATAGAAGCATTATCCACAATAGCCAAGAGTGGAAAGAACCCAGTGTTTATGGGCAGATGAATAGATAAAGAAATTGTGGTAAAAAAAAAAGAAGAAGAAGAAATTGTGGTACATACATATAATGTAGGATTATTCGCATTCAGAGGTACAAAGCAAGGGAAACCTATCACATGCTACAACATGGGTGAACCTTGAGGACAGTACACTAAGGGACAGAAGCCACTAAAAGGAGAAAATACTGATAATTCCACAAATATGAGGTTCCAAGAGTAGTCAGTTTCATAGAAATATAGAGTAAATGGTGGTTGCCAGTAGTGGGGGAAGTAAAATATCATGTTCAATAAAAATGTCATCATATTAACAGTGGGCTGATGATATCTGGAAACATACCACTGTAATCCTCCTTATAGATCCCTTGTGTTGTAAAACCTCCTGTGACCAATAATAGTATGGCAACTAAAAGAGAGCAGTAATTTTTGCTTGCCAGCTATGGACAGAGAATGTGGAAACATAATTTATCAACTTCAATGATTGCTCCAAATCTACAAGTTGTTACATTTGAGTCAACTAACTTGCTCAGTCTTGTTCATTTGGATGCCAATATGTCTTGGCATGTGAATTGAAAAGTGACAAAGTGGTGTTTTCAGTCAGGGAAGGCTGGAGGTGGTGATGACATGTCAGACAGAACAGAGGTAAATGAGAGTGAAGTTCTGTGCTTGCATCTCAGTTTCTGACTCAGTTGAATTCTCCTGGGTGATGATCCTCAAGCTACTTTCTTCCTTTCTTTCCAATTCTCTTCTTTTTTTTACTGTTTTAAAAAGATAATTTACTACAGCACCAAATGGTGGTGGGGATGTGGAGCTCAGGAACTCTCATTTACTGCTTCTGGGAATGCAAAATGGTAGAGCTACTTTGGACAATAGTTTGGTAGTTTTTTTTTAAGATTTTATTTATTTGACAGAGAGAGATCACAAGTAGGCAGAGAGGCAGGCAGGGGGGGGGGGGGAAGCAGGCTCCCCACTGAGCAGAGAGCCAGATGCGGGGCTCAATCCCAGGACCCTGGGATCATGACCTGAGCTGAAAGCAGCGACTGAACCCACTGAGACACCCAGGTGCCCAGTAGTTTTTTTTTTTAATAGGAGTAAAAACAGTCTTACCATACAATCCAGCTATTGTGATTCTTAGTCTTTATGCAAAGGAGCTGAAAGCATGTCTATGGAAAATATGCACATGATGTTCATGGCACTTTCACTCATAATTCCCCAAATTTGAAAGCAATCTAGATTTCCTTCAGTAGATCAATGGATAAAGAAACTGTGGTACCTTCAGACAATGGAATATAGTTCTAACATTCTATGGAATTGATCTCTTAAAGAAGAGCTGTAAGCCATGAAAAGGTATGAAAGAACTTTACATAAATATTACTAAACAAGAGAAGCCAACCTGAAGAGTTGCGTGTGTATGATTACAACTCTATGACATCCCGGGAAGGCAAAGTTATGGAGACAGTAATATCAGTGATTCCCATGGGTTGGGGAGGAAAGAAGGATGTATATGCAGAGTGCAGAGAATTTGCATGCCAGTGACACTACTGTGTATGAGACTATGATGCTGGATATTTGACATTATCTGTCTGTCAAAACCCATCTAATGTACGTCCTGAGTGAAATCTAATGTAAATTACTGACAATGAGTGGTTAGGATGTGTCAGCAGAGGTTCACCAGTTTTGAGAAATGTCCCATAAGCTGTGATATGTTGATGGTGTGAGAGGCTGTGCACATGTGGAGGTGAGGGACACACCAGGACTCTGCTCTGCTTGATTTTTCTGTGAACCTAACACTTCCCTAAAACAATAAAGGCTAAAAGACCTCAATGTGAGACAGGAATCCATCAGAATCCTAGAGGAGAACATAGGCAGTAACCTCTTCGATAGCAGCCACAGCAACTTCTTTCAAGATATGTCTCCAAAGGCCAAGGAAACAAAAGCGAAAATGAACTTTTGGGACTTCATCAAGATCAAAAGCTTCTGCACAGCAAAGGAAACAGTCATCAAAACAAAAAGGCAACCCACGGAATGGGAGAAGATATTTGCAAATGACAGTACAAAAGGTTGATATCCAGGATCTATAAAGAACTTCTCAAACTCAACACACACAAAACAGATAATCATATCAAAAAATGGGCAGAAGATATGAACAGACACTTCTCCAATGAAGACATACCAATGGCTATCAGACACATGAATAAATGCTCATCATCACTAGCCATTAGGGAGATTCAAATTAAAACAACATTGAAATACCACCTGACACCAGTTAGAATGGCCAAAATTAGCAAGACAGGAAACAACGTGTGTTGGAGAGGATGTGGAGAAAGGGGAACCCTCTTACACTGTTGGTGGGAATGCAAGTTAGTGCAGCCACTTTGGAGAACAGTGTGGAGATTCCTCAAGAAATTAAAAATAGAGCTTCCCTATGACCCTGCAATTGCACTGCTGGGTATTTACCCCAAAGATACAGATGTAGTGAAAAGAAGGGCCATCTGTACCCCAATGTTTATTGCAGCAATGGCTACCGTCGCCAAACTGTGGAAAAAACCAAGATGCCCTTCAACGGATGAATGGATAAGGAAGATGTGGTCCTTATACACAATGGAGTATTATGCCTCCATCAGAAAGGATGAATACCCAACTTTTGTAGCAACATGGACGGGACTGGAAGAAATTATGCTGAGCGAAATAAGTCAAGCAGAGAGAGTCAAGTATCATATGGTCTCACTTATTTGTGGAGCATAACAAAGAACACGGTGGACATGGGGAGATGGAGAGGAGAGGGAGTTGAGGGAAACTGGAAGGGGAGATGAACCATGAGAGACTATGGACTCTGAAAAACAACCAGAGGGTTTTGAAGGGGCAGGGGGGTGGGAGGTTGAGAAACCAGGTGGTGGGTAAAAGGGAGGGCACGTACTGCATGGAGCACTGGGTGTGATGCCAAAACAATGAACACTGTTATGCTGTAAATAAACAAATTTTTTAAAAAGGCTGTTTTTTTTTAAAAAAGGAACCATTGTGTTAAAGCATTCTCTTTCAGCAAGAAAATAATCAGAAAAAAATGAATCAATAGAAGTGTCACCACATAGAGATAGTTGATCAAGGCAAGGAAATCTAAGATGATCTACTAAAAAAAAATATTAGAACTCATAGAAGTTCATTATGTAGCTGAATATAAGATCAGCCTGTAAACACCAATGACTTTCTTATTAGCCTCTTAATACCATTCGAATCATGAAAAAAAATGATGCCATTGGGAACAGAACAATAGCAACAACAAAAGTATGTCGGAATAACCTAAGTGGAAATAAGCAAAATGTTAAGGATCAAATCATGAAATTTTACTTAAGATGTAAAAAGGGATCTTAAAAAATAAGGGCACATACTTTGTGCCTGAAGGAAATAGTAGAACATTTAAGGATGTATACTCTCCTCAAATTACTTTACATATCCAGCCCCATTCAGAATCCTCATCAGGCAGTGTTACACTGTGTGTTGAATTCTGAAGTGCTGGTTCTTTCAAAGTAGAATGTATTCATTCACTGAGTAGCATGAGCAGTGTGTAAAGCTACAAATTTAGGGTCCAACTACTAGATTCAAGCTCAGTTGTTATGCTTTGTACTTGTGGGCACATCAGCAAGATGCTGACCCTCCTAGCCTGGTGCCTCATCTACAAAATAAGTTGATAACAATAATGCCTACCTCATAGGATTTATGTTAGGATAAATGAATTACTATAGGAAAAACACTCAGCATAGGATCTGGCAGTAATGTCTTCTAGCATACGTAGGTAACAAAAAGGAAAATACACAAGTAAAATGTCAAACAAAATAAATAATTTCACTGCCAGTCAAATACCAAACTGAATCTAACTGACTCCACCAATGAGGAATGTTTATTTATCCCTAATGCTAACAAAGTGTGCTTCAGAATTTGGTTTTGGTTCCTTTGGAATTTCTCTCATGTTAAATGGGGTTTTGCACATTTAAAATTTTCCCACAGTACCCTTCAGTCACTTAATTTGTTCTGTATAATCACGTTGAAATGGATTTTGTGATTTTTTAAATATTTTATTTATTTATTTGATAGAGATCACAACTAGGCAGAGAGACAGGCAGAGAGAGAGGAGGAAGCAGGCTCCCCACATTGCTACAAAGCTTTGCTACAAAGCTGTGATCACCGAGACTGCATAGTACTGGCACAAAAACAGACACATAGACCAGTGGGACAGAGTGGAGGGCCCAGATATGGATCCTCAAATTTATGGTCCACTAATCTTCAACAAAGTGGGAAAAAAATACAGTGGAAAAAAAGTCTGTCTCTTCAATAAATGGTGCTGGGAAAATTGGACAGCTGTGTGTAGAATAATGAAACTCAACCATTCTCTTACACCATATCTTGTAGAGAATTTTGGCATCAGGTTCATCAGGAATATTGACCTATAATTCTCCTTTTTGATGGAATCTCTGACTGGTTATCCAGTAATGAAATTGAAGCAGTAATCAAAAAACTCCCAAAACACTAGAGTCCAGGGCCAGATGGTTACCCAAGGGAATTCTACCAAACATTTAAAGAAGAAATAATACCTATTTTTCTGAAGCTGTTTCAACAAATAGAAACAGGCGGAAAACTTCTAAACTCGTTCTAGGAATTCAACATTATCTTGATCCCAATACCAGGCAAAGACTCCATTTCACTATTAAAATGAAAATTTTGAAGAGTGTCTGGCTGGCTTAGTCAGAAGAGTATGAAGCTATTAATCTTAGGATTGTGAGTTCAAGCCCCATGTAGGTTGTAGAGATTATTAAAAATAAGTAAACTTTAAAAAATGAATTATTTGAAAAATCCAGGAATTTTTTAGAAATGAAAGGAATGGCAATATTGAAGAGGAGATGCAAAAATGGTCAATGAAAAATTTAGTCAAATATATGTTAAATGTGACAAATTATCTCAGATCAACTTGGAATCCATACCACACCAAATAAAGGAGTAACACGTATTTTAATAGAAGAATTATTGGGTTTCCTTAAGGAATTAACTATATATTAAATGGCAAGACATAAAAGATGTGAAAAAGATATCAATATATCCCTGAGAATGAGATTCGATCATAGAATCCAAAGGCCATAAGACATTCAAACAAGACCAAAGCCTCATGAGCTGTGCATATGCTCCGAAGAAAGACTTTGAAAGGAGGCGATGACTGAGTTGGATTTTGAAGGACAAAGAGGATGTGGATGACAGAATGGAGAAACCAAGGCCCTCTAGGAGTGAAAACAAAATGAGCTCTGTGCACCAAGTGACACGGATGCCCACACTCTTGCCAGCACCTCTCTGCACTGAAACTCCTCTCACTGTACACTTAGTGGGAGGCTACCTAGCACTACAGATTTTTCTTTCCTCCAGGTAAATGCTTTCCGTGATTTTAAAATAATTTCTTGATAGGTTTTTGTGCTGATGCATGAAACAATGAGAAAAGGTAGCTTTCATTGAATATTATTACTTTTATGAAGTATAACAAGACCTGATATGACCAAAACACTGCTGTACATTTATATAGGTCTTGCATGAGCCAGAGGACATGTCAAAAATAACTCTCCCTTGCTGCATACATTCTCTTTCTCACATGACACAAGGTATTGGGAGTAAAATCTGCACGTGTACAAATTCACCTATACACCAGTTTATCATAATAGGGGATCAATAGGTGTCACACCAACACCCAATCTGAAGGCTCCTTCATTCCTCTAGTTTCTGTGCATCGTTTGGGGACTGACTTAAAGCCCCTTTTGGGAAGAGAAAACATCAGGCTAGCTACACATGCATTCTGACCTTTTGGTGTCTCCTGTCTCTTGTCAACACTGGCTTGCCAATGAGTCCTTTGTGGGCTTAGTTTACTGTTTCTTGATTCACTTGAGAATGATTATCATCTGCAATGGAGAAAACATGAAGGTTAAAAACAAGATACACTTCTTATTGTGGCCACCATGTAAATGATGTGGGACTTTATTTTATTTTACTTCATTTTATTTTACTTTATTTATTTTATACTACTTTATTTTATTTTTTTACTGAATAAGAAACCTCTTTTACTGAATAAGAAACAGACACCTGTTTCCCAGCAGGTAACAGGACAATTTCATAATATCTTGGGCGTCAGGGAGAGTCCCATTAAGACCTAGCCAAAAAGTCTCATTTCATCACTAAAGCCCTTCATTGGAACAGAGACTGGCAGCAATGGTCAACTAAGGGAAAGAACACACATAAGTACATCACCTTCTTTCCTATTTCTATCCTCTCCCTAAATTAGTGTTGATCTTGGCTACTTATGCTGGAGCTGAATGATGGGAAAAAATAATCCAAATAATCCAAACAGCAAATGCTGCATTCATGAGTCATTAACTCGTGTCTCTGGCTTTCTCATCAATTTCTTTTTCATTTTTTTGACTTGAGCCAACTTTGTTTCTCTTGTACCTATTACCATCCTATTGTCCCTGCTTAAACTGATGTGATTTTTCTATTTGTGTAGAATGAGGCTGTCCTGTGTCTCTCTTGAAACCCAGCAGCACATTGTGTGTGCTTTCCTTATCTTGCCAAATACCAAGTGCTCCAGAGCCTCTGTACCTGCTGAGAACACTCTTTCCCAGATCTTCTCCTTGATATCATTGTCCACTCATCCAGGATTTAAAGTCCATCCTCCTGGAGCTGGCCTGGACCTCTGTACAGGATGCTGTCCCATGTGGTTTTTTTGTGATTCTGTAAAGCAGATACATTCTGATGTCACTCATTCTGTTATGGGCATGTTTGTTGTCTTTATTGTAAGAAGTAAGCTTTCCAATGTCAAATTCCTGGTGGATCAGCTGAATCTGGGTCACATAGCACAGGCCCCAGTCATGGGAAAAGCTCATGGTTACTATTGAACAGTGGATGGATGGATGCATAGATGGATGGATGGATAGAACCTCCATTTATTCCTAATTACCTTGTTTGAAGCCTGGATAAGCTCTTCACAGAGTATCATCCTTGCAAAACCAGGTATGGTATTTTAATGCTCATTTGAGAAATGAGGAAAAGGAAGCTTGAAAGTTTCAATTGCCTGAGGACACTTCATGATTAGGTGTTGCCTCTGAGATTTGAATCCACATCTGCTTGAGCCCAGACCTAGTCACATTTCCTTCACTCACACTGCCTCTGCTGAGCAACCACTTGCTCTAGAGCTTCACATCATCTTTTGAATCAGTGGGGGGAAAAAAATTCTAAACAACTAAAAAAATTTCATAGATTTATAATAGACTGAATTAATGAAATTGAGTTAATTACATGAGATATTTTTACAAAAAGAGCCTTCAGAGAGAATGAGACATTGTGATTATATTTTTAAATTTTTGTTTATTTTTTAATTTCTTTTCAGTGTTCCAGAATTCATTGTTTATGCACCACACCCAGTGCTCCATGCAATAAGTGCCCTCCATAATACCCATCACCAGGCTCAGCCAACCTCCCATCCCCCACTCCTCAAAAACCCTCAGATTGTTTTTCAGAGTCCAAGTCTCTCATGGTTTGTCTCCCCCTCCAATTTCCCCCAACTGCCTTCTCCTCTCCATCTCCCCATGTCCTCCATGTTATTTCTTACGCTCCAAAAATAAACCATATGATAATTGACCCTCTCTGCTTGACTTATTTCATTCAGCATAATCTGTTCCAGTCCTGTCCATGTTGATACAAAAGTATTCATCCTTTCTGATGGAGGCATAATTCTTCATGGTATATATGGACCACATCTTCCTTATCCATTTGTCTGTTGAAGGGCATCTTGGTTCTTTCCACAGTTTGGCGACTGTGGCCATTGCTGCTATAAACATTGGGGTACAGATGGCCCTTCTTTTCACTACATCTCATCTTTGGGGTAAATGCCCAGCAGTGCAATTGCAGGGTCATAGGGAAGCTCTATTTTTAATTTCTTAAGGAATCTCCACAGTTTTCCTTTTTTTAAAAAAGATTTTATTTATTTATTTGACAGAGAGAGATCACAAGCAGGCAGAGAGAGAGGAGGAAGCAGGCTCCCCCCCAAGCAGAGAACCCAATGCGGGACTAGATCCCAGGACCCTGAGATCATGACCCGAGCCAAATGCAGAGGCCTAAAACCTGAGCCACCCAGGTGCCCACCACACTGTTTTTCAAAGTGGCTGCACCAACTTGCATTCCCACCAACAGTGTAAGAGGGTTCCCCTTTCTCCACATCCTCTCCAACACACATTGTTTACTATCTTGTTAACTTTGGCCATTCTAACTTGTGATTATTTCCCAAATATCAAGTACCCTGACTAAAGTGTCTATGGGCCAGAGCAGCCTGCCCTCAAGAGAAAGTATGTGGTATTGCACTGAGCCTAGATGGTGTGCTAAGGGAGCAGGATCCCACACACAGGATAGGAAGCTTTATGAACCTTGAAGAAGGAGGAGGGAGGGCTGCAAGCAGATTGAAGACCACACTAATAAAAGAACAAGGATGACAACACAAGCTCACTTTGTTGTGATAGGATTAGTTAGCAAGCACTTTTGCATTAATTTCTTCTAAAGCCATGTATCATTACTGCATTTCCAAAATTGTTTTGGATCCAACAAGCTCTGTCTCCTAGGTTCCTACAAACAGAGCACAAGCTAGCTGGGTTGCCGCTGATTCTTGCTGTCATTTCCTGGTCCAAAGCCAGGTTCATCATGTGACCATTCCCTCATTTATGGGAGGGATGAAGGTAGTGAGCAGGAGAATAAAAGGAGGACTCCTAGGTGCTCATCACCAAAGTGAGTTCCTTCCTCCCTGACACACCAGACAACCAGAGCTGCCCTCAGCCATGAAGTTGCTGAGAGTCCTTGTGCTGATTGCCCTCCCCTTTTCCTGCTTTGCAGGTGAGTTTTTTCTGGGGAGGACAGACTTTGGAGAGAAGATTGTGTCAGGGACCTGTGGAAGACCTCCTGTTCCCCAAAGTCCAGTGCAGAGCATCTCATTTCTCCAGTGTCTTCTGTTTCATAGTTACTAGTGTTTGGTTTCTCTGGGCTATGGAGGTAGTGTGTGGGTGGAGAGAGGGCACACATGTTTTCAGGTTTAAAGGAAATCCTAGATCCTGAGCTTATTCTGCTAGTACTGAGAACTCAAGACCATTTACCATGATCTCTATGAATGTGTGTCTCCTGGGATGTAAGAAGATGACCAACATCCTAGGGACACCCAAAAATGGCTTCATACCTACATAACTGAGACCACTTTTGCATGTTTTCTTCCAGGTTCTGGATGCCCATTCGTGGAAGAAGTGATTAACAAAACAATCGATCCTCAAGTGAGCATGGATGAATACCAAAACTTAGTTAGACCTTACTACTCATCTCCTGATTCTGAGGAGGCCATGAGACAACTGAAGCAGTGTTTTCTCAGCCAGTCAAGTGAAACTCTGAGCAATGCTGCAGAGCTGCCGGTAACTATGTTTTCTTATGTTGAGCTCTCAGTCCACTGAACAGGGACAAGCAGGTTTTAAGTTTGTCACTCATTATGCCACAGCAAGTGTTACACATGCTTTATTTTATGTCAGCAAATTGAATTGCTTTGTGAGCAATGTGAATACTTTGACATTGAGAAAAGGTCCCAGTACTGACTTGCTCCTTCACTTTGTGGAATTTTTAGGGAATGTAGAAAAAAATGCCAAAGAGGGAAAAGAATACACACACACACACACACACACACACACACACACACTTTCTTTTTTTTTTTTAATTATGTTACATTAGTCACTAGAACATCATGTTATGTTAGTCACTAGAACATCATTAGTTTTTGATGTAGTGTTCCATGATTCAATGTTTGTGCATAACACCCAGTGCTCCATGCAATACATGCCCTCCTTAATACCACCACCAGGTTAACCAATCCTCCCATCCCCCTCCCATCCAAAACCCTCAGTTTGTTTCTCAGAGTCCATAGTCTCTTATGATTCCTCTCCCCTTTCGATTCCCCCACTTCATTTTCCCCTTCCTTCTCCTAATGTCCTCCATGCTAGCCCTTACTATCCACAAACAAGTGAAACCATATGGTAATTGACTTTCTCTGCTTGACTTATTTCACTTAGCCATATCTCCTCTAGTCCCACCCCTGTTGATGCAAAAGCTGGGTATTCATCCTTTCTGATGACTGAACAATATTCCATTGTATATATGTGATGACGTTCTAGAACCTAGGTGAGGTTCCGTGGGGTGAAGTTCAGAGCCGAAGGCTAAGAAAGAATTCTTAAGATGTCTCTGGTGCAAAAAGGTGGTTTACTAAAGCATGGGGACAAGACCCATGGGCAGATGGAGATGCTGCCTCCGGGATGTGAGGAGTGGCTGATTATATACCCAGAAGTTAGGTAGGTGAGGACAAAGAGGGTGTTCAGAAGGGCTATCGGGGTAAAGAAGACTGTCAGGATATTGAAGTCCTGGTTACTATCAAGCCAAGGCCATTTTTCCTCTAATGAGGCACTAACATAAAGACAATTGGGAGTTTCCTGGTGGAATGTCACATTCCTGCTATCAAGCATCCTTGTTAGTGAGATTTAGGTTTAGAAGAAATTTATCTTTATTTACATTCCCTTCTACCTCAGCCTCCTTCAGTTTTGTTTATGGAGGGGAGGGCGATATTAGGGCTTGAGGAACTGCGTTGTTCATCTCTGGAAATTGGGCTATTGATAAGGTAACTTCTTTATTATAAATCTCTAGGAAATTTGTAAACCAAGGGAGACTTCTGCCTTGCAGGATTGTGATCTCTGCAAATTAATTATTTGTTTTTCTTTTAGGGCAGTCAGGGGTGCCTGAGGAATCTCACACATATTACCAAGGGGAGCAGGTGGAGAGGGGGTGCATGGTGCCAGGTTTTGCTTTGTCCCCAGCCAGCCTCCTGCTTCCTTATCATATGGACCACATCTTCTTTATTCATTCATCTGGTGAAGGGCATCTTGACTCTTTCCACAATTTGGCTGTTGTGGACATTGCTGCTATGAATATTGTGGTGCATATGGCCCTTCTTTTCACTACATCTGTATCTTTGGGGTAAATACCCAGTAGTGCAATTGTTGGGTCCTAAGGTAGCTCTATTTTTAGTATTTTGTGGAACCTCCATACTGTTGTCCAAAGTGCCTATACCAACTTGCATTCCCACCAATAGTGTAAGAGGGTTCCCCTTTCTCCACATCCTCTCCAACATTTGTTGTCTATTGCCTTGTCAATTTTTGCCATTCTAACTGGTGTAAGGTGGTATCTCAATGAGGGTTTGATTTGAATTTCCCTGATGGCTAACGATGATGAACATTTTTTCATGACACACATTTTCTATCAAGATTTAAACAACTGATTCTCAAAAAGTCCCTCACTTTTAGAAGTCATCAGCAAAACAGAATCCCTTCTTCATAGAAAGAAAGAGGAAAATGTTCATAAGAAATTTTTAAAAGACAAGAAAAAACAAAAGAGAAAGAAAAAAAAACAAGAAAAGAAAGAAGGGATATAAACAGACAGGTGAACAGAACAAAGCAATACACTATCTCCTGAGTGCATTTTGGTCAGTTTGTTAGAGTAAACTACATCTCAAAATTGTAAAGAAAGAAAAACGTATATATACAAAAATAAAATTAAAGACTTTGAAAGGAAGAAGAAAATTTAAAAAGACTTTAACAAAAGAAAAAAATAAAAGCAGCAACGACAGCAACAAAAAGAGAATATGATCAGGTGGGTGAATAGAACAGAGCCATACAATAGATTCTGGGTGTATTTTTGTCTTTAGAAGAAACTGCAATCCTAATTAATTAATTAATATAATTATATATACACAAAAGTTTATATATATATATATATATATACACACACACAAAATAAGATTAAATACAATGAAGGGATAGAGTATGACTATAAAAATGAAAATTAAACAAAGATTTTTTAAAAGTAGTTGATAAAATAGGATGGTGATTGAAAAATAAGGAAGATGTGCAAAAAGAATGAATACTGTTACGCTGAAAAAATAAATAAAATGGAAAAAAAATAAGGAAGAAAATTTTTTTTAAAAAGATAGAAAATTTAAAGAATTAAAGTTGAAAGACTAAAGAGTCATGGGGTAAAAGTCCTGAGTTTTGGGTGTTCTATGCCCCTAGCTCTAGAGTTTTGAAGTTCTCATTGATTGGTAAACTTAGTCTTGGCTGGATGTTCTTGCTGAACTTCTGGGGGTGGGGCCTGCTGCATCGATTCTCAAATGTCTTTGCCCCAGGCAGAATGGCACTACCCTTGCCAGGGGCAAGGCTGAGTAATCTCCAGTTTGCTCTATGTGGCTTTTGTCTCCTGAAGACTTTCCACACAGCTTTAGAGGATGAGAATGAAAATGGCAACCTCCCAATCTCTGCCCCAGAGCCAAAAGCTTGGGGCCCCACTCAGTGAGCCCCCAGGGAAAAGGAGTCAATCACTCCTGTCTCTCTGGTCTCCAGCCACACTTGACACTCACCCAGCCTGTGCCTGAGTGTTTCTATCTCAGGCTTGAGACCCTTTCCAGCCCCCAAAGCTAGCAGACTCCTGTAGTGCACTCCCAGCCTGCTACTCCTGGGGGTGGAAGGGAGGTCTCCCCGATTCTGGCACTTGGTGGACCTCTGCTTGAAGAGAAGTGACCCGACTGTGTCATGGAACATGGTCAATGGCAACCGGGAGCTGAGACCACACTCCTGGGCTCACTCTTTTTGCAGCCAGCTTCCCCGTACTGATACCTGGAAGTTCTGCCACACTCAGGTACCCCCAGTCTTTCTGTTACCCCACAGATCCTGAGACCACACTGCTCCAGCTAGGGTTTCATCCCTGCCTGCTTAGCTGCCTGAGCAACATCCCTCACCAGAGCAGACTTCTAATAGCTCCTATTTTGTGCTCCCCTGCTCTGTCACTTGCTGGTAGCCTGCTGACAGAGACTCCCTCTCCCCGCACTCTATCAGAAGAACTCACTTGAAGAAGATTCTCTGCATCTTATTAATAGAATTAAAATACACTTTCAAGAAATCCAATGTGTTAGTATAAATTATTGGATTCCTTGACTATTAAAGACCCAATGAATGACAAGTAGAGGTCGTGGGTATGAATCGACAATGGGGGTGGAATTGTGTAAAACAACAATCCGTAGTGGTTTTGTTCTCTATATTTTATTCCCTATCCTAATATGCCATTGAAAACTTTCCAGGGTAGACAATGTAGAAGTATTGCAAAGCAAAAGGTAAAAGTGTCCTTCACTGAGATGCTGACACATGAGGGCACAATGTGGATGGACCTTGAGCACATTATGATAAACGAAATAAGCCAGTTTAAAGAGGCAATTGTTGCATAATATCATTTACATCCATTTTCTAGAGTACCTAATCTCCTAGAGATAGGAGATAGAATAGTACTTTCTAGGAGTTGGGTGGTATGGGAAATGGAGATTATTCAGTGGGTATAGAGTCTCACCATAGCAAGATGAAAATGTTTAGGACGTTGGTTGCACCATAATGCCAGTATACTTAACACTGTTGAACTGTATACTTAAGATGATGAAAATGGTCAATTTTATGTTATGTGTATTTAACATCAGTTTATATGTATTTACCATGAGTTTAGACAGTTTAAGCCTGAAAAACTCTGAAACCAAGGATAATGGAATTTTTTCTTTAAAAACCTTGATTAGACTGATCACTCGGAGTGCACATACCCATACTTCTCTGGTCTCAAAGGTAATGGTTTTGGTTTTGGACTGTTTTCGGTATTTCTAACATGTGAGGCCACATTGGAGCTCAAAAACTTCACACTTCCTTGTATTTGAGCTAAGGCTTAACAATTCTTTGCTAAAAACTGATATGCACAGTGTATCTACAGGATACATACAATATTTTTAAGAACAGGAAACATCAAGAAAACTTTATTACCAGGATTCCTAACAGGGAAGAGATCTAGAAACGGCAGCACTTCTCTGGCATCAATAAAGTCTCCTGATCCTTAGAATGAGCGACAAGATCATTCTGATCTTAATTCCAACACCAACTTTGAATGCCAGATGTGTGTGGACAAACCCAGGAAGCCAAGAAGAAGAAATGTTTGTTTTCCAAGACTTACTTTCTAACAGAAAGCTGAAAATCTGAGTGTTGTCCCTGTTTTGTTTTCCAGAACATGATATATAAAAGTAAGTGGTGTGAAAAGTTTTAACCTTGTGTATGACCTGGGGCACCGAGGACTACAGAGAGTACAATGAACCACAACTTTCTTCTCCTTTTTGTCTTTTGATCTATTAACTGCAAGACAATTGTTGAAACCTTGAGTACATTTTCATTTCAATAAAGCATCTGCAAATGGAAAGTTCGTCTTATGTTCTCTGATCAAAATGGACACTTTAGAGAGCCTCTGCTATCACAGATGGTTGTGTCTGCACACACACACACACACAAACGCGTGTGCACTCATACATAACTCTTCACTGGAGAGCACATGGATAAAGGACTGAGGAGTGTGAAAAGCACTTGGTTCATCCCCATGTGTAGCTCAACATGGTCCTCTCTCTGACAACGTGCTCCTCCACCCTCCTAAACACCATTTCCATCAGGACCATGTGGGAAGCTCTCGAGACTTAGGTTCTGGTGTTTGGGCCATGTGCAGGTCCCTGAGACACTGCAGTCTTCATCTGTGCTGCGAGCACAGCTCACCATGGCTAGGCCTCACTCAGTTCCTGCCCCTGTCCAAGAGTGTGGGTCAGGACTAGAGCCAGGGACAGATGTGACTCATACAAACCATGGGTGAATGTGGTCTTGATTTTAATAATTTTAATATGTGGCCTCCACTTTGATTCTTGAAATATTTCATTAAAATCGATTTGCCTAATTACCGAGGTTGGGAGTGGCCCCCTGAAATTCTGTGGGTGCCCCTAGTCCTGACCCTGCAAGTGGCAGTGTGGTCCAGTTTCCCCACCAGGAGGACCTACAAGGCCAGGAAGGTTGAGGGAAAGGTGCGTGTTCTGTGGGAAGAAGGCAAATCCGGTGGGTTTTATACTGAACCATAGCTGTCCTTACTTCTACCTGTCCCCACATTCCTGTCACCAGGGATAAGATATTGCCACCCCTTCTGCTTACAACTCACGGTATCCCTCTTCCTTCATGGCTATCCTGTCACCCAGAAGAGTCTTGACCCTTCCTCAGGACTGTTTCTCAGCTGCCACCATGGTTAACTTCCACCAGGCAAAGCACGTACAGAGAATTAGTCACATGATAGTTTTAGGATTCCACAAAAATGTTATAATTTCCTTAAAAATATTAAACAAAAGTATTTATAGTAATAATGAATATACACCAATAAACCAGAGTGGAGTAGATTCATCTTTATACAGTTACAGTTATAAGATATTGTATTTAATATACTTTTTATGGAAACTGGACCAAAATTCCCAAGACTCACAACAGTCATAAGGAATCCCTCACTCTACTTTCTCCCACACACCTCAGGGTCTATGACACCATTCGATCCAGGCAAAATGACTGTTGCCCAGGACCCACATCCTAAAAGATCCCCCCTATTACACACATACACACATACATGCACATTTATGTGTTAAGAACTCATGGACCATACTCAGTTCTTGGCAAACTAGGTGCATCCTCAGTGGGGAGGTTGGTCATAACATCTCCCTCTCTCTCTCAACAATGGGGACCTCAGTCCACCCTGTCTCACTTTTGGACTGTAAGAGAAGTAAAGGAGGAGAATCACTTGAAGAAATGCAGATGGACAAACAGATATGCAGGAATTTGCATCTATTGAGATGAGCATTGGCCCATTTGATGAAGGTACCTACAAGCTGAACAGAACAAATTTCATGCAAGAATTGGTAATAGAAGTTTTGACAGACTGGAGTAGTAAAAAGGGGAGATGAAGGATGTCCAGTGATTGATCATTTGAAAAGACAGTACTGACTTTGGACTGGGAGAAAATAAATGGTGATTGCACAGTAAATGGGGTAGCACATCATTGAAGTGTTTATGAGTAAAGGTATACAGGTGTTTTACTACATGTATTACTACAACATTCCTGTAACTTGGTGGCGTTTTTCTGGTTTTTTTTTTTCTTTCAAGATTTTATCTATTCACTCATTCATTTATTTCTTTTTTTAAATTTAATTTTATTTTTTTAGTGTTCCAAGATTCATCGTTTATGCACCACACCCAGTGCTCCATGCAATACATGTCCTCCTTCATACTCACCACCAGGTCAAGATTTTATTTAAATTCAAGATAGTTAACATATCCTGTAGTACAGTTTCAGGAGTGGAGTTCAGTGATCCATCACTTCCACAAAACACTCAGTGCTAATCACAAGTGCCCTCTTCAAAGTACATCACCCATTTTGCCCATCCTACACCCACCTCCGCTCCAGCAACCTTCAGTTTGTTCTCTATAGTTCAGAGTCTCTTACAGTTTGCCTCCCTCTCTGTTTTTGTCTTATTTTATTTTTCCTTCTCTTCCCCTATGTTCGTTTTCTTTCTTAAATTCCACATATGAGTGAAATCATATGGTATTTACATTTCTCTGATTGACTTATTTCACTTAGTATAATACACCCTAGTTCCATCCCTTTCTGTGTCTGTGAAGTTATTTCCAAGTACAAAGGTAAAAACTGTATTCCTGAGGCATAAATGGATTGTGCTGAACTCAGCTTCTTCATTCATGTCCCTAGTTATGAGTGATGTTGAGTATCTTTTCATATGTCCATTAACCACCTGGAGGTCTTCTGTTTTTTAATTGGATTATTTTATTTTTATGGTGTCCAAGAGAATATTCTGAATGAGTTTTCCTACTTTTTTTTCTTTAATAAAGTTTTTTTTTAAGAGTAGTTTTTGGAGAAATGCAGAGTGAGGGCCAGAAGATGATGGGTGGTCTTCTGTTGGTTAGAATGGTCGGGAAGGTCTTCAATGACTGAATGAAGATTTCAGTGGAGTGAGGGGGCCTCAGTGAAGTGAGAAAATCATGGAAGAAATGTTCCAGAGAGAGAGGGAACAACATGTGCAAAGTCCTTAAAACAGTAACAGTCTTAGCATGGTGGAAGAATAGCAAGAAAGTCCATATGGCTGGAGGAGAGTGAATGAGAGGAAAAGGCATGCAAGATGAGGTCAAAGGTAACCAGAGTCCAGAGCAGGTAGGCCACAGTAAGTCTTAAGGGGGTATGCTAAATGATTCCATAAACGTACTTTGCAGATGTTGTATATAGTATGATCTATTTGTGTAATCATTAAAGGAAAGGATTTGTTATACATATAATTATCAAGGTTCATAATCGCTCATCCAAAACTTTAGGGACAGGTGTATTTTGGAAATTAACCTTACTGTTTTTAAGAAATGTAATACATGCCTATACCATCTAATGGTCACATGCCTAGAGCAGTCTTGGGACAGCAACCTGTCATCAAAAATTGGTATTTCGGCAACAAAACACGTAAGGGATAAATAAACACTACAAATAGCTCCTATATGGCCATTCTTTCAGTTTTTAAACCTATTTGGATTTCGACATTGCAAATAAAAGATGATAACTTTTGCATCCGCATGGACAGGTCTGAAGGAGATTATGCTGAGTGAAATTAAGCCGAGAGAGCCAATTATCATATGGTTTCACTAATGTGTAGAGCATAAGGAATAACATGGAGGACATTAGGAGAGGAAAAGGAAAACTGAATTGGGGGAAATCAGAGGGGGAGACGAACCATGAGAGATTGTGGACACTGAGAAACAAAAGGGTTTTGGAGGGGAGGGGGATGGGGTGTTGGGCAATCCTGGTGGTGGGTGTTAAGGAGGGCACATATTACATGGAGCACTGGGTGTGGTGCGTAAACAATAAATCTCCTCTCCTCTACCCTGACAACAATGGCTCTTTTTAATGTCCCCATAGTTTTGACTTTTCCAGAATCTCTGCTACAGAATGCAGAAATCCAGTACAGCCCTAAATCCCTTTGAGATGCTGTACCACTCAATGGGAGAAGCCTGGGCTCCTGAATGACTGAATGTGGTCAGGATGTGTCATGGACAGGCCACTGGGAACAGCCTTCTCCAGGTCAGTGTCACAATTATTTGTAGTGTTGAGCAAGGAAGGGACATGTTATCTGGGATATTGTCTGGAAAAACTAGTTCATGGTGGTCATTCAAAGCAGTTGACTTTATTCCATTTTGTTGTCATTTTTAAGTCCTCCACAAACAGTGGATCCATTCATTGCCCATACCCCATGGAAAGAGTCCCCCACTACCACCTTCGACCTCCAACATGTCAAGGACATCTCCCCTGTCCTAGCCAACTGTATTGCACTGAGATATACTATTAATCAGCCATTATTTTTTAATCCACTGAAATAGTAAAAAAATAAAGATACATATATGGAAAGAAAATTGAAGACATATATGTGTTTTGAAGGTAAAGCAAGAAGATCAGAGTCTCAGAAATGATTTCTGCAACCAAATGGGAAAAAAATGCAGCTTGGTCCTATCTCTGAGCAGGGTATTTTCCAAAAATACACAGTCCAGAAACTAACTGATGTTTTCAAAGATTACTTTTAATTACATTTTTAACACATAGGAATATGCAGTGTACAGCAATTCTTAAATCCTCTTTTTCTCTCTCTTCAGTTTCTCTTACCTCTTTGGTCTCTACTCAAATGTCTCTTTATCACTGAGTAGAGTAGATTTTTCCAAGCCTCCATGTCTGGCTTAATAGAAGACAGCTGGTCTTACATATTTGTTTCAGTCTTAAATGTTGCAACATCACATGTCATATAGCCTCTGAAAAATTCCACTGTACATTTGTGAGAGAATGAGAGTAACCTGGGAAAAGAAATCTTAATATTATTATTAAAATAGTTTGTTGTTTTTTTTCTGGGATGCCTGGGTGTCTCAGTCAGTTAAGCATCTGCCTTCCTTCAGCTCAGGTCATGATCCTAGAGTCCCAGGATCCAGCACTAGATCAGGTTCCCTGCTCAGTAGAGACTCTGCTTCTCCTCTCTCTGCTGCTCTCCCTGCTTGTGCTCCGTTACTCTATCTCTGTCAAATAAGTAAGCAAAATCTTTTAAAAAACATTGTTTCTCCTCCCGGGACCTCAGGCAGAGTAATTAGTTTCCCTTAGCAGTTCCTGAACTGCTGCAGTATATATATAGTAAAATTTCTTCTCTGAACATGAAAAGTCATGTCAGAGAGTAAAAGTCAGAGAGTACTCTTATCTTCAAAGGTTAAACACATATAGTGGATTCCAGAAAGAACACCAAAAATTATTATATAACATTATTATCATTACCTCAGCAAACAAATAGAGAAACCTCATAGTTATATGAATAAAGGTATTTGATAAAATCTGGTACTAGTCCTTAGTAAAAATTATAAGTAAAGAATAGAAGAAAACTAGTTAGAACCAAAAAAAAAAAAAAAAAGCGTTTTCAAAGTCAACAGCAAACAATACTTCAAAATAAATGAGTGCTAAAGATACTTCCATGAAAATTAGGAGAACAAAAATGCCTGATATATTCACTATTAGTAAACATGGTTTTGTAATTCTTTTTTTAAAGATTTTATTTATTTATTTGATATAGAGAAACACAATGAGAGAGGGAACACAAGGAGGGGAGTGGAGAGAGAGAAGCAGGCTTCCCGCCCAGCAGGGAATCTGATGTGGTGGTCAAACCCAGGACCTTGGGATCATGACCTGAACTGAAGGCAGATGCTTAATGACTGAGCCACCCAGGTGCCCCTGTTTTGTAATTCTTTTTTTTTTTAAATGATGTCAGCCTTTATTGATGTAAGATAAAGATTGATGCATGCTATGTATAGCAAATGAGTAATTTTATTATGCTTAATGATACAAAAATGGATCCTGGGCCATCTAGACATATTTACATAGTTCTAGGAACCAAAAATCATCACTGTTATGAAAATAGCCATGAGGTAAAAGTCACATCCCATTGATTGGCATGCAAATGTGCACATCAAGCCTAAGAGGGCTAATATTTCTTGGTCAAATGGAATCTGTTCAAAATAACGTGAAATGAGTTACACTTAGATGTGCATGCTCCTAGATAGAAGTGTATGGAGAAAGAAAACATGATATAGCTATTTATAAAAAGCAAAATAACAGACAAGAGTCATATTAAGTAAGAAGAAAAAAATGATCATATTTCCAAAATTGAGGTAAAATACTTTCACTTACAGACAGTGCAATTCTTCTACCAGGAGACACAAGACATGTTCACAAAGTACCATTGAAATTATTAAAATAATAAGATGACATACTTTGTAAGTGGCTGCATACTTGCTCATCTATACAAATAGGACAGCTTTATATGTTCAAGAGAAGCAGTGAGAATTGTACATGGAAAAAGATACCACTTTTGTAAAAATGGCAAAATCATTAAATACCTAAGAACAAATCTAATAAAAGATAAATATATACTGCGTCTCTGGACAATAGTTATAAAAATGCCAATTTTTTCCAACATTGACTAGTAACTATAATATACTTTAAATCTGGATTCCCCTTGGAGCTTTAACAAGAACTAGACTAAATTATTTTAACATTCATATGGAAGAATATGCATTTTAAAATGGCCAAGAAGATTAGGAAGACCACTGAATGGTGACTTGCTGGGTCAGATACTGAAACTAACTGAAAATGAACTCACTTTGATCCAAATTAGTGTTGGCACAGAAATAAACAACCATAATGTGGAACATAATGGAGAACTCAAAAATGGATCCACATTTTCCCGACATCACTTAATGAATAAACTCTCTTTTCCCAGCGATTTGAATGTCACCATTATCTCTGATCAGGAGAATTTGGGGACATTCTCATAGAAGCTACTAGCCCTCTATTTTTAAGCTGTTTCAGTGAGTGCAGTTCCATTAGTGGTTTACACACTACAGAAGGCTGCTTCTACCTCATTCATTCTACTTTTTGCAAAATGTCATGACATTTTTCACCTTTACGTTTTATCCCTGGTGAACTTTGCGTCATTTTTCAAATACAAAAGCCAGATTAGATAGAATGTCAACCCATCGAATTTATAGTTTGATCAATGTATAGACAAAATGGACTCATGTGTTAGGTAACTAAACATATAACATAAAAAACTGTATTCAGTACTTAAACTGTCTTTTGGGCAAACATTGCTAAGAACCATCTGGAAGAAAGGAAACATGACCTCTACATCTAATGATATTTTAAAAATTGAAACTGGCTTTAAAATGAAAATATTAGAGCTAACCTTGGCTAAATAGTTGGAGTGGAAACCAGACTGTTTCTGGATGAGGAGTGAATGGAAGGTGAAAAGCGAACACTCTCCAGGGCCTTGTGATAGTTGTTCCATACGTTGGTCAACAGAGCAGAACAGTTGTGCTGTTTCCTAGAATATTATTACCTAGAACAATTAAGGGCCATGTGTGGTTTTTAAAAGAGCTAAGAGAATTGTCTGGCCAGAACCTGGGGAATCATTCTGCCAGAAATGCTCAATTCCAAGACACCTCATCCTCTCTCCCTCGCCTCCTTCAAATCTGGCCTGAAAGATTATCTCATCAGTGAATCCTTTTCTGTCCACCCAACTTAAAATCAGGACCCCCTTTAATTTTTCTCCATGACAATTCAAATTTTCTCTATGGCACTTACTGCCTTCTAATATACCACCATTTTGCCTCCTTATTTTATCTATTCTTTCTTTCCCCTTAATAAAATTTAAGCTTCATCACAATACAGATTACGCCTATTTTCTTTACTGATGTATCCCCAGTGCCAAGAACAGTGCTTGACATGAAACTGAAGGGAAGGAAAGTTTTTCCTCTACTCTTAAATGCTTTTGGCTGGACTGATACTTAAATTCACTGATGAGAGCTTAACAATAGAAAAAGAAATACAAAGTTTTATAATAGACGCATAATAAATAAATCACAATATTAAACTGAGACCTAAAGAAATGACCAAGACAGGTAGTTTTTATACTTTTTAGATAAAGAGACAATAAATCACTGAGAATTGACAGGGCAGAGAAAATTTAACTATGGGATCTACAGTTAGTAAGGAATTCTAAGCAGGATTGGACTGGGGTAGTAAATTCATTAAAAGTAACAGGGATTGTTTATACAGACTTCATGGCTCAACATTTTCTATCTCTGGTGATAAAGAGTTCTGCTTCCTGGTAGAGGAAGGGTACCTCACGTGAGGAGATCTATTTCCTGTTTTCAGGGCAACAGAAGATGGTCTGAGTGTCCTTATGCACTGATTGCTTCTTAAGTCATTTTTACTGAAAATAATACACATGGCAAAGTAGCTCATTTCAAGGCAGCCTGCCCTTGGCCCCAATAAAAGGCAAATTCAACACACAATTTTTTAAAATTTTAATTTAGTTTTTTCAGTGTTCCAAGATTCATTGTTTATGCACAACACTCAGTGTTCCATGCAATATGGAACACTCCTTAGTATCCATGCCCTCCTTAGTACCCACCACCAGGCTCACCTAACCCCCACCCCCTCCCCTAGAAAGACTACTCACAGTCTCTCATGCTTCATCTCCACCTCCAATTTCCCTCAATTTACTTTTCATTTCCTTCTCCTAGTGTCCTTCATGTTATTCCTTATGCTCCACAAGTAACTGAAACCATACGATAATTGACTTTCTTTGCTTGACTTATTTCACTCAGCATAATCTCCTCCAGTCCCGTCCATGTTGGTAGGAAAGTTGAGTATTCATCCTTTCTGATGGAGGTGTAATATTCCATGATATATAAACCATATTGCCGCTTCCAGTCAGCGACGACGGGAGAAAAATTAGGCACAAATAAGTCAGCTTCAAGAGATTGGAAGCAGGGGGCAACAGTCGAAAAGACTGCAGCCATGAGCAACTCCACAGTCTCACTTTTATTAGATTAAAACAATAGCCAACAGAAGAATCGATGAAGGTCAAACGCTAGTCACATCTCTTGTGGACAACAAGCAAGGAGGAGGATAAAGTTTATAGTTAACCAAGCACATTCAAAGGACTCATCTAAAAGACAACGGGCGCTTCTGGGAAGAGAAAGGAGTGATAACAGAAAAGGGAAGCAGGTGGTATTTCGTTCCACCCTGAGCTGACCGAGCCTTCCCGGGTGCTCGGCTTTGCTGAAGCAGGCAGCATTCCGCCCTGGGCGGGCCGGGCTTTCCAGGCTGCCAGGCTTCCGTGAAGGGGTGGCGTTCCACCCTGAGCTAGCCAGGCATCCCCAGCTGCCCAGCTTCATGGTTGTATATCGTACTTCTCCCCAAAGACCTGTTGCCAATACATGTTTTTCTTTTTTTTTTTTTTTAAGATTTTTATTTTATTTATTTGGCAGAGAGAGATCACAAGTTGGTAGAGAGGCAGGCAGAGAGAGAGAGAGAGAGGGAAGCAGGCTCCCCGCTGAGCAGAGAGCCCGATGCGGGGCTCGATCCCAGGACCCTGAGATCATGACCTGAGCCGAAGGCAGCGGCTTAACCCACTGAGCCACCCAGGCACCCCTACATGTTTTTCTTAAGGCCATATCTAAATGTGCTTGGCAACTATTAAAATCCTCCAGGGGCTACAGTTTAAGCAACAAATTGTTCCGAGGGGCAGTAGCACATATCTTCTTTACCCATACCATTCTTTACCCATTTACCTGTTGAAGGGCATCTTGGCTCTTTCCACAGTTTGGCAATTGTGGCCATTGCTGCTATTAACACTGGGGTACAGCTGGCACTTCTTTTCACTACATCTGTATCTTTCGGGTAAATACTAAGTAGTGCAATTGCAAAGGTCATAGAAGAACACTACTTTTAATTTCTTAAGGAATCTTCACACTGTTTTCCATCAACACAATATTTGTGAGTGAATGACCCCGATGTAAGAATCCGTCAGTGGGAAGACCCAATCAAGGGATGATCAATGAGAAAAATGAGTGCCAGACAGGTTCAGCTCAGAGATGATGAGGAAGTCAAAATGGAATTGAAGAAAAAACTACTCCAGATGACAGTACAAAAAAGAACCATTGGCAAAGAAATGGGAGCTCCAGCATGATCTGACTTGGATTGCCTATTTATTCTCTTGGGTTAAGGAGATTACTGTGAAATGTGGGGGTGAGGTGGCAATCAGAAACACTGAGGCTGGAAGCATGTAAATAATTCCCTTCAAGGGGGCAACAAGCACTCTCCATCATAGGCCTTAACAATCCCACTGACCCTGAAGCTCTAAGCAATATCACTCCAAGAAGAACTTGTGTTCCACTGGGGATGGAGACTCTCTGTGGATTATGATAAAGGAAGGAAATACAGAATTTCATTTAAAAGCCAACATGGGTGGAGATAGGATAGAGATGAGGATGTCAAAGGCATGAAATGGCTGCTTCTACCAACCGAAGAAGAGAGTTCTGTTCATCGGTTGACATATAAATGAGCATACTCATGGGAATGCAGGCAAGAAAGTTATTTTCCTGAGGTATAGGGTTGTGGGCACAGATGAGTAAGACAGATGTGGATGCTCACCATTTTTGGAATGGGTGTGATTCCTAGAGAGGACCACAAGATGTCTCCCTCTCAGTGCCAATGAGCTAAGCTTCACATCTTTTTTTTGTTTGTTTGTTTGTTTGTTTATTTATTTACAGCATAACAGTGTTCATTGTTTTGGCATCACACCCAGTGCTCCATGCAGTACGTGCCCTCCCTATTACCCACCACCTGGTTCCTCAACCTCCCACCCCCCCCCCCCACCCCACTGCCGCCCCTTCATAACCCTCTGGTTGTTGGATAACTGCATCCACTTTGATCACCTGGACAACTCATGTTGATCCTTCAAATCTCAATGGATCACCTGACACCTTACTTAGAAACCAGGATTGACCTTCCTCCAAATACTAGCACACTTACTCTCTCTTCAACTTCCTCTCCTTGCTAAATCCTGATGTTTAGTAGAGAATGTGACAGGCAGAAGTGGGGCAGACACAATGTTGGTTCCAAAGCCCCACAAAAAATGAAGCAAAACAGACATGAAAAAAACGTTCATCATCATTAGCCATCAGGGAACTTCAAATCAAAACCTCATTGAGATACCACCTTACACCAGTTAGAATGGACAAAATTCACAAGACAGTAAACAACATGTGTTGGAGAGGATGTGGAGAAAGGGGAACCCTCTTACAGTGCTGGTGGGAATGCAAGTTGGTGCAGCCACTTTGGAGAACAGTGTGGAGATTCCTGAAGAAATTAAGAATAGAGCTTCCCTATGACCCTGCAATTGCACTGCTGGGTATTTACCCCAAAGATACAGATATAGTGAAAAGAAGAGCCATCTGTACCCCAATGTTTATTGCAGCAATGGCCACGTTCGCCAAACTGTGGAAAGAACCGAGATGCCCTTCAACAGACGAATGGATAAGGAAGATGTGGTCCATATACACAATGGAGTATTATGCCTCCATCAGAAAGGATGAATACCCAACTTTTGTAGCAACATGGACGGGACTGGAAGAAATTATGCTGAGCGAAATAAGTCAAGCAGAGAGAGTCAAGTATCATATGGTCTCACTTATTTGTGGAGCATAACAAAGAACACGGTGGACATGGGGAGATGGAGAGGAGAGGGAGTTGAGGGAAACTGGAAGGGGAGATGAACCATGAGAGACTATGGACTCTGAAAAACAACCAGAGGGTTTTGAAGGGGTGGGGGTGGGGGTGGGGGGGGTGGGAGATGGGAGTTTGAGGAACCAGGTGGTGGGTAATAGGGAGGGCACGTACTGCATGGAGCACTGGGTGTGGTACAAAAACAATGAACACTGTTACGCTGAAAATAAACAAATTTTTTTATTTTATTTTTTTTAATATTTTATTTATTTATTTATTTGTTTGCTTATTTATTTATTTATTTATTCTCTGTCATTTGGTCTTCTATATCACTAATTCTTTCTTCTGCCTCATTTATCCTAGCAGTGAGAGCCTCCATTTTTTATTGCACCTCATTAATAGCTTTTTTGATTTCAACTTCATTAGATTTTAGTTCTTTAATTTCTCCAGATAGGGCTTTAATATCTCCAGAGAGGGTTTCTCTAATATCTTCCATGCCTTTTTCGAGCCTGGCTAGAATGTTCAGAATCGTCATTCTGAACTCTTGATCTGACATATTACCAATGTCTGTGTTGATTAGGTCCCTAGCCTTCGGTGTTGTCTCTTGTTCTTTTGTTTGTGGTGATTTTTTCCGCCTTGTCATTTTGTCCAGATAAGAGGATATGAAGGAGCAAATAAAATACTAAAAGGGTGGCAAAGACCCCAGAAAAATGCGCTGTAACCAAATGAGAAGAGACCCCAAATTGTGGGGGGGAGAAAGGGGATTAAAAAGAGGTTCAGGAAAAAAAAAGAAAAAAATTTAAAAAATAAAACCAATAAAGAAAAAATATAAAAAAGAAAGAAAAAAATATATATATTTAGATAAACTAGTCAAAAAAACGTTAAAAAAGAAAAGGGTAAAAGTTTTTAAAAAATTTAGCAGAAGAAGAAAAAAGAAAAAAAATTTAAAAAAGAAAAAAAAAATTGAAGTAGCCGCAAGACTAAAGAATCATGGGGAGAAAGCCATGAGTTCCGTGCTTTGCTTTCTCCTCCTCTGGAATTCCGCTGCTGTCTTGGGAATTGAACCTACTTTCCTTGATAGATGAACTTCGTCCTGGCTGGATATTTTGTTGATCTTCTGGGGGAGGGGCCTGTTGTAGTGACTCTCAAGTGTCTTTGCCCGAGGCGGGATTGCACCTCCCTTACCGGCGGCCGGACTAAGTAATCTGCTCGGGTTCGCTTTTGGGAGCTTCTGTTCCCTGAACGCTTTCCATAGAGTTCCGGAGGACGGGGATGAAAATGGCGGCCTCCTAGTCTCTGGCCCGGAGGAGCCGAGAGCCTGGGGCCCCACTCCTCAGTGCGCCCCCAGAGGACAGCCCCCAGAGGACTCCCGTATCCCCAGCCTCTAGCCGCGCTCCGAGCTCACCCAGCCCGCGACCAGTTCAAGGTAACCCCGAGCTGAGAGTTCAGTCCTCGGCTCTGTCTCTGCAGCTGGCTTCTCCGCTCTAATACCTGTGAGCTCTGCGACACTCCAACACCCCCGATCCTTCTATGACCCTACGGGACCTGGGGCCATGCTGACCCCGCGTGGGCTTCACCCTGGTTTAGCCTCTGGAACAATGTCCCTCAGTGGAACAGACTTTTAAAAGTCCTGATTTTGTGCTCCGTTCCTCCGCCACTTGCCGGGAGCCGGCCCCTCCCCCCCGCGGTCTATCTTCCCGTCGTTTTAGATTCACTTCTCCGCCAGTCCTACCTTTCAGAAAGTGGTTGATTTTCTGTTTCTAGAGTTGCTGTTCTTCTTTTCTTCAATCTCCCGTTGGATTTGTAGGTGTTTGCAATGTTTAGATAAGCTATGGAGCTGATCTCCTGCTACCTGATGTAGTCTTAGCCTGCTACTTCTCTGCCATCTTCGACACTACATCATTCTTAAAGGGACTATCCGCCAAGATGATCTAACAATTGTGAATATCTATGCCCCCAATATGGAAGCACCCAATTACATAAGAAAACTATTAATCAAGATAAAGAGTCATATTGATATGAATACAATAATAGTAGGAGATCTTAATACGCCTCTCTCAGAAATAGAGAGATCATCGAAGCAGAAAATTAATAAAGAAATAAGAGCATTGAATGAAACATTGGACCAGATGGACCTCATAGACATATACAGAACATTCCACCCTAAAACAACAGAATACTCATTCTTCTCAAGTGCACATGGAACCTTCTCCAGAATAGACCACATACTGGGTCACAATGCAGGACTCAACTGATACCAAAAGACTGACATTATTCCCTGCATATTCTCCGATCACAATGTTTTGAAACTGGAACTCAATCACAAGGAAAAGTTCCAAAGGAACTCAAACACCTGGAAGCTAAAGACCACCTTGCTTAAGAATGCTTGGATCAACCAGGAGATCAAAGATGAACTTAAACAGTTCATGGAAACCAATGAGAATGAAGACACTTCAGTCGAAAATAAACAAATTTTTAAAAAATGAAAAAAAAAAAACCATGACTGAGGTTAGAAAGAACCATAAGGGGGCCGCCTGTGTAGCTCAGTGAGTTAAGCCTCTGCCTTCAGCCCTGGTCGTGATCTCAGGGTCCTGGGATGAGCCCCACATAGGAGTGTCTGCTCAGTGGGGAGCCTGCTTCCCCTCCCCCCTCTTGCCTCTCCGCCTACTTGTGATCTCTCTGTGTCAAATAAATAAATAAAATATTTTTTTAAAAAAGTAAAAAAAAAAAATTAAAAATAGAGCTTCCTTATGACCCTGCAATTGCACTACTAGTTCTATAGTAGAGACTATAATGGGGTAGTCTCTATTATCTTTACCCCAAAGATAAGATGTAGTGAAAAGAGGGGCCATATGTACCCCAACGTTCATAGCAGCAATGGTCACAATTGCCAAACTGCAGAGTCAAGATGCCCCTCAACAGAAGAATGGATAAAGAAGATATGGTCCACATATACAATGGAATATTACACCTCCATCAGAAAGGATGAATACCCAACTTTTGTATCAGCATGGATGGGACTGGAGGAGATTATGCTGAGTGAAATAAATCAAGCAGAGAAAGTCAATTATCATATGGTTTCACTTACTTGTGGAGCATAAGGAATAAAATGGAGGACATTAAGAGAAGGAAAGGAAAAGTGAATATGGGGAAACTGAAGGTGGAGATGAAGCATGAGAGACTGTGGACTCTGAGAAACAAGCTGAGGGTTTTGGAGGGGAGGGAGTGGGAGGATAGGTTAGCCTGGTGGTGGATACTAAGGAGGACACGTATTTCATGGAGCACTGGGTGTGGTGAATAAACAATGAATCTTGGAACACTGAAAAAATAAAATTTAACAAATGAAGCAAGAGGAGATTAAATAAGGAGAATTATGGTGGCTCTCACAGTGTTTACTCTAAGCCCTCAGGGCTATTGGGAGATGCTCCAGGAACTTGGAGAAATTGAATGGACCAAAGAAACCACCCAAAACATCACCTCGTTCAAACCTCAGCAAATCATTATTGAATATTCTCTCCCATTTCAAATGTGTTTGCCCAGCTGAGACAGAAAACATTTTTTAAGGCCCTGTTACCCCTCCCTTCCAAATCAAAGACTTAGTGTTTGTTTAAATCTCATTTATGGGGGTTCCTGGGTGGCTCAGTGGTTTAAAGCCTCTGCCTTGGGTCAGGTCATGATACCAGGGTCCTGGGATCGAGCCCCGCATCGGGCTCTCTGCTCAGCAGGGAGCCTGCTTCCCCCTTCTCTCTCTCTGCCTGCCTCTCTGCCTACTTGAGATCTCTGTCTGTCAAATAAATAAATAAAATCTTAAAAAATAAATAAATAACTCTCATTTATGTTGCTAAATGGATCTAATATTCACAAGCTCCTCTCTGCTTGTCTCTTCCAATCATCCCACTCTGCACATCTGGAGCGAGGATGTTTAATATTTTCACACCTCTTTTTATTGACCCAAGTCCATATAGATTATGTGCTTAACCATGATAAGTTAATGGTATCAATTTTCAGAATCAGTTCTGTTAGTAGAAATTGAAGAGTTGTATTCCCTAACTGGGGATGGTTCATCTCTCTCACTGACTACTCATTTTTCCTAGATTTCAATAAAAACTGGGATGCTGATCCCTGCATCTCCTACCCAGACAATGAGACAAAAGAGGAATGGAATAAAAGAATCCCCGGGCACTTTGAGGTCACCTCCAGAGATGATTCCTGTTCATGGGTTGAAGGAACCCAGACACTGGAGTGGAAGGAAGTGGTCCAGAGTCCCTGAAAAGAGCTTCAGCCCTCCTGGGTTTCACTTGGCTGTAGTTTCACACCCTGACCCAGAAGTCAATGTTGTTCATATTGTTCATTTCCCAGTTCCCAGTGAGACCAGGTCTTCCTCTGTTTTGACCCTGTACAACGTGGTTGAAAGGTCATTTTTACTCTAGCCTGGGTACTTTCTTTATCTTCATGTCATACCTCCTAAGAAGCCTCCTTTAATGTCCCTGGTTAAAGAGTCATTTTCCATGCTCCCATAATTCTTAAAACACTGCCCTTGCTGGGCTTCTGCAGGACCTGGAGACACTACTTCTACAACAACTTTAAGAGATGATGTCAAAAGCTGAGAAAACACGTCATTTGCCTTCTTTCTATCTTTAAACTCCCATCAGTGACTTCACTGGAATACCACAGAAAGCAGCACTGGCAAGAGGGTCTGGGATATGTAACTCACAGGCCTTCAGTTCTAGCAATAGGAACATGAGTTGGACAACGCAACTCTGGAACTAAGAAAACATAGAGCGCATCTGGCACACAATGATTTAATCTGCAGAGCCTGGATTTGATTTTTCAACTTGATGGAGACCAATTGTCTGGCCTATAGAAGAGTTAAAAAGTATAAATCTGTTGGCTACAACATAATAAACATGGTTATTTGACCAATAAATACATCAAAGAACCAACCAATAAGCTTTACTGGTCAATACCTGTGTACCAGGTAATGCTGGAGTAAGAAAGGTGATTTGAAGCTGTATATTTTATGTTTACACCACAGTAGCAGATCTACAATGAGAGATTGGGAATGATCCTTCTACCTGTACATAAATATTAGAACAGAATGGAGATTAAAGAGGATCAATAACCACAAGGCACAAATTACTTTTATTGTCCACTTCACTACAAAAGACTATTCAAGGAGAAAGGTCTTTGTGGTAAGCAAAATAAAAAGGTCAGCAAACTAAAATGTCTTCAGATGTCTAGAGATTTTAACACAGATTCAATGCTGTGTAATATCTGATGGATGACATGCATGCCTTGGTCTTTATAAATTGGAAAAAGAATGTTCATTCTTTCATGACAATCATGATATATGACAATCATGACCACATGATATATCCCTTGTAACACTATTTACAGACTTTACAATCCAGAAGGGATGTCTTAAATCTTTCCATGCTCCAGGTATATGTTAAGCCCTAGAGAATCCCTGGGATTTCAACCTCACCCAAAGGACAGGTGTGACCAGTGTCTCCTGCTATGAACAGAAGCCCAGAGACTCTGTGTGGTTTGGGGATAACTGCTATCTCTCATCACCTGCTACTCTCCTATACTTTCACTTCCAGTACTCAATGTTTAGAAATTCAACATCACAACAGCCATTTCAATGTGATCATACACAACAAATTAAGTAACTGGAAAGTACTGTGGGAACAATTTTAACTGAGAGAAACACCATTTTAACGTGAGAGAAATTTCAAAGGAACCAAAGCCAGATTCTGAAGCACTCTTTCTTGGCATTTAGGATAAATAAACATTCCTCACTGGTGGAGTCAGTTACATTCAGGTTAAGATTTGACTTTGGAGTGAGCTGACTTATTTTGTTTGACATTTACTTCTGTATTTTCCTTTTTGTTACATAAGCGTGGCAGCTGACATTACTGCCAGATAGTGTGCTGAGCATTTTTCCTGTGGTAATTCATTTATTCTAACACAAATCCTGTGAAGAAGACACTGTTGTACCTTATTTTGCAGATGAGGCACCAGGCTAAGAGGGTCAGCGTCTTGCTGATGTGCACACAAGTAAGAAGTACAACAGCTAAGCTTGAACCCAGTAATTGGATCCTAAAGCTGGGTCCTTACACACTGCTCACACTGCTCAATGAGTGAACACGTTGTACTTTAAAATATCCAGCATTTCAGAATTCAACACACAGTTCACTGCCGAGTGAAGATTCTGATATGGGCTAGATTGGATTTGCAAAATAATTTGAGAAAAGTAGAGTTCTTTAAGTGTTCTACTATTTTCTTCAGGAAAAAAGTGTGTGCCTCTATTTTTTAAGGATTCGTTCTTAGATCTGCAAGTAAAATTTCATGATTTAAATTAATTAATATTTTAATTAATATTAATTATTTTTAATTAATTTTAACTTTTAATTTTAATTTTTAATTTAATTTAACTTTAAATTTTAATTTTAATTAATTAAAAATAATTATTGAATCAATTAATATTTTGCATATTTCCACTTAGGTTATTTCAATATATTTTTGTTGCCCTTATTGTTCTGTTGACAATGGCTTCTTTTTTCCCAATGATGTTGAATGCTATTAACAGATTTATAGGAAAGTCACTGATGTTTACCAGCTGATTTATTTAAATTTATTTTTTTTCCTCCTTTTTCTTGTTTGTTTTATTTTATATTTTTTATTTCTTTTCAGCGTAACAGTATTCATTATTTATCCACTACACCCAGTGCTCCATGTAACATGTGCCCTCCCTAATACTCACCACCTTGTTCCCCCAACTTCCCACCCCGCCCCTTCTAGACCCTCAGGTTGTTTTTCAGAGTCCATAGTCTCTCATAGTTCACCTCCCCTTCCAATTTCCCTCAACTCTCTTCTCCTCTCCATCTCCCCTTGTCCTCCAGGTTATTTGTTATACTCCACAAATAAGTGAAACCATAAGATAATTGACTCTCTCTGCTTGACTCATTTCATTCAGCATAATCTCTTCCAGTCCCATTCATGTTGCTACAAAAGTTGGGTATTCATCCTTTCTGATGGAGGCATAATACTCCATCATGTATATGGACCACATCTTCCTTATCCATTCATCCGTTGAAGGGCATCTTGGTTCTTTCCACAGTTTGGAGACCGTGGCCATTGATGCTATAAACATTGGGGTACAGATGGCCCTTCTTTTCACTACATCTGTATCTTTGGGGTAAATGCCCAGTAGTGCAATTACAGGGTCATAGGGAAGTTCTATTTTTAATTTCTTGAGGAATCTTCACACTGTTCTCCAAAGTGGCTGCACCAACTTGCATTCCCACCAACAGTGTAAGAGGGTTCCCCTTTCTCCACATCCTCTCCAACACATGTTGTTTCCTGTCTTGCTAATTTTGGCCATTCTAACTGGTGTAAGGTCGTATCTCAATGTGGTTTTGATTTGAATCTCCCTGATGGCTAATGATGAACATTTTTTCATGTGTCTGTTAGCTCTTTGTATGTCTTTATTGAGGAAGTGTCTGTTCATATCTTCTGCCCATTTTTTAATATGATTATCTGTTTTGTGTGTGTTGAATTTGAGGAGTTCTTTGTAGATCCTGGATATCAACCTTTTGTCTGTACTATTATTTGCAAATAACTTCTCCCATTCCGTGGATTGCCTCTTTGTTTTGTTGACTGTTTCCTTTGCTGTGCAGAAGCTTTTGATCTTGATGAAGTCCCAAAAGTTCATTTTCGCTTTTGTTTCCTTTGCCTTTGGAGACATATCGTGAAAGAAGTTGCTGTGGCTGATAACGAAGAGGTTACTGCCTATGTTCTCCTCTAGGATTTTGATTGATTCCTGTCTCACGTTGAGGTCTTTTATCCATTTTGAGTTTATCTTTGTGTACGGTGTAAGAGAATGGTTGAGTTTCATTCTTCTACATATAGCTGTCCAGTTTTCCCAGCACCATTTATTGAAGAGACTGTCTTTTTTCCATTGAATATTTTTTCCTGTTTTGTCAAAGATTATTTGACCATAGAGTTGACGGTCCATATCTGGGCTCTCTACTCTGTTCCACTGGTCTGTGTGTCTATTTTTATGTGAATGGCATCTTCTTAATGAAGACCACCTCCCCTCCACCTCGTACTTTTTTGTTTTATTTAATTTTTTTAATGTTTTTTATTTTTTTTTAGTTTGTTTTGTTTTTTTATTTTTTTTTATTTCATAATTTCTTTTATTTCGGGGACTTACATTTTTAAAGCAGATTTACAACAAAAGAAATTTTTTTGTTGAAATCTTGTATCAGTAGAAATCGTAGACATTTCATATTTTTCTTACATTTAAAATTCTGTAGTTCATTCTTTTTTTTTATTATTCTTTTATTTACAGCATAACAGTGTTCATTGTTTTGGCATCACACCCAGTGCTCCATGCAGTACGTGCCCTCCCTATTACCCACCACCTGGTTCCTCAACCTCCCACCCCCCCGGCCCCTTCAAAACCCAAAACCCCCCCGACCCTTCAAAACTTCAGAGTCCATAGTCTCTCATGGTTCATCTCCCCTTCCAGTTTCCCTCAACTCCCTCTCCTTTCAATCTCCCCATGCCCTCCGTGTTCTTTTTTATGCTCCACAAATAAGTGAGACCATATGATACTTGACTCTCTCTGCTTGACTTCTTTCGCTCAGCATAATCTCTTCCAGTCCCATCCATGTTGCTACAAAAGTTGGGTATTCATCCTTTCTGATGGAGGCATAATACTCCATTGTGTATATGGACCACATCTTCCTTATCCATTCATCCGTTGAAGGGCATCTTGGTTCTTTCACAGTTTGGCGACCGTGGCCATTGCTGCAATAAACATTGGGGTACAGATGGCCCTTCTTTTCACTACATCTGTGTCTTTGGGGTAAATGCCCAGTAGTGCAATTGCATGGTCATAGGGAAGCTCTATTCTTAATTTCTTGAGGAATCTCCACACTGTCCTCCAAAGTGGCTGCACCAACGTACATTCCCACCAACAGTGTAAGAGGGTTCCCCTTTCTCCACATCCTCTCCAACACACATTGTTTCCTGTCTTGCTAATTTTGGCCACTCTAACTGGTGTCAGGTGGTATCTCAATGTGGTTTTAATTTGAATCTCCCTGATGGCTAGTGATGATGAGCATTTATTCATGTGTCTGATAGCCATTTGTATGTCTTCATTGGAGAAGTGTCTGTTCATATCTTCTGCCCATTTTTTGATATGATTATCTGTTTTGTGTGTGTTGAGTTTGAGAAGTTCTTTGTACATCCTGGATATCAACCTTTTGTCTGTACTATCATTTGCAAATATCTTCTCCCATTCCATGGGTTGCCTCTTTGTTTTGTTGACTGTTTCCTTTGCTGTGCAGAAGCCTTTGATATTGATGAAGTCCCAAAAGTTCATTTTCGCTTTTGTTTCCTTGGCCTTTGGAGACATATCTTGAAAGCAGTTGCTGTGGCTGCTATCGAAGATGATACTGCCTATGTTCTCCTCTAGGATTCTGATGGATTCCTGTCTCACGTTGAGGTCTTTTATCCATTTTGAGTTTATGTTTGTGTACAGTGTAAGAGAATGGATGAGTTTCATTCTTCTATATATGGCTGTCCAGTTTTCCCAGCACCATTTATTGAAGAGACTGTCTTTTTTTCATTGTATATTTTTTCCTGTTTTGTCGAAGATTATTTGACCATAGAGTTGAGCATCCATGTCTGGGCTCTTTACCCTGTTCCACTGGTCTATGTGTCTGTTTTTATGCCAGTACCATGCTGTCTTGTTGATCACAGCTTTGGAGTAAAGCTTGAAATCAAGTAACGTGATGCTGCCAGTTTTGTTTTTGTTTTTCAACATTTCCTTAGCAATTCGGGGTCTCTTCTGATTCCATACAAATTTTAGGATTATTTGCTCCAGCTCTTTGAAAAATACCGGTGGAATTTTGATTGGAATGGCATTAAAAGTATAGATTGGTCTAGGCAGTATAGACATTTTAACAATGTTCATATTTCCATTCCAAGAGCATGGAATTGTCTTCCATCTTTTTGTGTCTTCTTCAGTTTCTTTCATGAGTGTTCTGTAGTTCCTTGAGTACAGATCCTTTACCTCTTTGGTTGGATTTATTCCCAGGTATCTTATGGTTCCTGGTGATATAGTAAATGGAATTGATTCTGTAATTTGCCTTTCTGTATTTTCTTTGTTAGTGTATGAGAAAGTCACTGATTTCTGTACACTGACTTTGTATCCTGCCACGTTACTGAAGTGCTGTATGAGTTCTAGTAGTTTGGGGGTGGAGTCTTTGGGGTTTTCTTTTTTTATATAATTTTTTTATTTGTTTATTTACAGCATAACAGTGTTCATTGTTTTGGCATCACACCCAGTGCTCCATGCAGTACGTGCCCTCCCTATTACCCACCATCTGGTTCCTCAACTTCCCACCCCCACCCCCCGCCCCTTCAAAACCCTCTGGTTGTTTTTCAGAGTCCATAGTCTCTCATGGTTCATCTCCCCTTCCAGTTTCCCTCAACTCCCTCTCCTCTCCATCTTCCCATGTCCTCCATGTTATTTGTTATGCTCCACAAATAAGTGAGACCATATGATACTTGACTCTCTCTGCTTGACTTATTTCGATCAGCATAATCTTTTCCAGTCCCGTCCATGTTGCTACAAAAATTGGGTATTCATCCTTTCTGATGGAGGCATTCTTATATAAATTTTTTTATTGTGTTGTGCTAGGCACCATACAGTACATCATTAGGTTTTTTTTTACTTTTTTTATTTATTTCTTTTCAGTGTAACAGAATTCATTGTTTATGTACCACACCCAGTGCTCCATGCAATACATGCCCTCCATAATACCCACCACCTGGCTCTCCCAACCTCTCACCCCCCGCCCCTTCAAAACCCTCAGATTATTTTTCAGAGTCTATAGTCTCTCATGGTTCACCTCCCCTTCCAATTTCCTTCAACTTCCTTCTTCTCTCCATCTCCCCATGGCCTCCATGTTATTTGTTACGCTCCAGAAATAAGTGAAGAGGGTTCCCCTTTCTCCACATCCTCTCCAACACATGTTGTTTCCTGTCTTGCTAATTTTGGCCATTCTAACTGGTGTAACGTGGTATCTCAATGTGGTTTTAATTTGAATTTCCCTGATGGCTAGCCATCATTGGTTTTTGATTATTCATTGTTTGCATATAACAGCTGGTGCTCCTGTAACACGTGCCCTCCTTAATACTCATAACTGGGCTAACCATACTTTCTGACACAGTTAGGGCCTAAAATGAGGAGAGAAAAGAAGACGAGAAAGTTATTTTACCTAACTCATATTCTTTTGCCTCTAGTCCAGATTCTAAGGGCCAGGCAGCTCATTCTCCTGTGGATCCTTTCATAGATTTTCAGATAGCCCAGATTACCAAGATCACTTCCTCAGTTGTTGGCATAAAAACATTCCAAGTAAAACAAAGAGTTCTGGAAAAATTAAAAGTCTGACTGCTGGGAAAAGAATAATAAGGAGTTGGAAGACAAAGCAAAACTGTGGAACAAAAGTAGCATATATGTAGTGAAAAGGATAGAGAACAGAAATATGAGAGAAAACAAAAGAATGTTAGAGCAACAACCCATGACACCTAACTAAATGGATTCCAGAATGAGACAGACATGGTGAGAAGAAAATTCTCAAATAAAGATGACAAGAACATTTCCTAAAAATAAAGAATATGGAATTGCATATCCCACTCACTCCTCATGTCAAAACATATTTCTGTGATTCCTATGAACATCATTTGGAAGAAAGGTGTTTCTTTTAGAAGTAAACACTGGGACATACCCAAGGATGGGCCATAAAAACTAGTTCAATACAAGACTGGAAGACACAAAAGTTAGATTAAAAATTCAGAGGCTGCAACCTATGATAGTATATGAATGGAATTCTATATGAAGTCAACTGTCAATAAGGATGAAGATAAGTGGAGAATTGGGAAGTGCAAATCTTCAAAAGTTTTATCTCCAGTGAGCTTTTTCTTGCTGGATAAAGTATTCTTGGTTGCATGTTCTTCTCATTTAGTGCCCTGAATATATCTTGCTAGCCCTTTCTGGGCTTGCCAGGTTTCTGTGGACAGGTCTGACGTTATTCTGATGGGCTTTCCTCTGTACCTAAGAAGCCTCTTTGTCCTAGCACTTTTCAAGAGATCGTATCTACAATTATGATTTCTCAATTTTACTACCAGATGCCTTGATGTTTTTTTAGAATCTATAATCTTGGGGGGAGGCCTTCTGCCTCTAGTACATGAACGCTGGTTCCATTTGCAAGATTGGGAAATTTTTCATGGAGAACTTGTTCCACTATATCTTCTAGACTTCTTTCTTTCTCCTCTCCTTCAGGGATTCCAATAATTCTGATGGTGGAAAGTTTCATGGCATCATTTATTTCCCTGATTCTGTTTTCATGGTTTCTAAGCTGTTTGTTCCAGGCTTCCTCCTGGTCCTTTCTCTCTCTCTGTTTGTCCTCCAGATCACTAATTCTATCTTCTGTCTCAGTTACCCTAGCTTTTAGAGAGTTTAGATTAGATTGGAACTCATTGAGAGCATTTTGATCATCATCCCTGGTGGCTTTCAGTTCTTCCCTAACATTGTGAACATCATCCCTGGTGGCTTTCAGTTCTGCCCTAATCAATTCCGTTTGGTCATCCATGGCTTTCTCCAACCTAGCTAATGCCTGGATAATTGTTAGCCTGAATTCCCTTTCCAACATATTGTCAATGTTGATAGCCATTATCTCTGTTGCAGAAGGCCCATCCTCTGAATTTTTCTTCTGTTAGGCATTCCTCCTCCTAATCATTTTGGTGAGAGATGGCTGAACGGATGGAAAGACAGAGACTTTCCAAGACCAGCAAGGCTTGAAAGAGTATGCGACCACCAAGCTGACACTGCAGGAAATATTAAGGGGGGCTCTATAAAAGAGGGAAAATCCTAAGAATATCACTGAACAGAAATATAGAGACAATCTACAGAAAGAAAGACTCCAAAGGTAACACAATGTCAATAAAAACGTATCTATCAATAATCATTCTCAATGTGAATGGCCTAAATGCACCCATAAAATGACACAGGGTTGCAGATTGGATAAAACGACAGGACCCATCCATATGTTGTCTACAAGAGACCCATTTTGAACCTAAGTATACACCCAAACTGAAAGTGAAGGGATGGAGAAACATCTTTCATGCTAATGGGCCTCAAAAGAAGGCCGTGATAGCAATTCTCATGTCAGATAAATTACTACGCCCCCAATATGGGAGCAGCCAATTACATAAGAAAACTATTAATCAAGATAGAGTCATATTGATATAAATACATTAATAGTAGGAGATCTTAACACGCCTCGCTCAGTAATAGACAGCTCATCCAAGCAGAAAATCAATAAAGAAACAAGAGCATTGAATGACACATTGGACCAAATGGGCCTCATAGATATATACAGGACATTCCACCCTAAAACAACATAATACTCATTCTTCTCAAGTGCACATGGAACCTTCTCCAGAATAGACCAAATATTGGGTCACAAAGCAGGACTCAACAGATACCAAAAGACTGAGATTATTCCCTGCATATTCTCCAGTGACCTTTTTCTCAGAAGATTGGGAAGATATGCTTTATCAAAAAGAAGGAGTAGATGAGGCACGGAGGGGCACCTGGGTGGCTCAGTGGTTTAAGCCTCTGCCTTCAGCTCAGGTCATGATCTCAGGGTCCTGGGATCCAGCCCCACGTCTGGCTCTCTGCTCAGCAGGGAGCCTGATTCCCCCTCTCTCTGCCTGCTTCCCCTTCTCTCTGCATTCTTCTCTGCCTACTTGTGATCTCTCTCTCTGTGAAATAAATAAATAAAATCTTAAAACAAATAAGGCATGGAATCCAGTCAATGGAGGATATAAAGGTTTTTATGGATGAATCAGTAGAGAACAGTTTAAAACAATATTGAGAATACAGGAAAACCAGGGGACCCAGTGAAAAAAGTTTCAGAGGAGTATGAGGCCACATGGTGTGGATAAGAATAGAAACGGCTCCAGTGCTTCTCACTAGAAGCTGTTTTTCAATACTTTCTTTTTCCAGTAGTGCTTCCATATCACTATTTTAATAAGAAAATGTCGAGGGGTGTTGGCTGGTTCAGTGGGAAGAGCATGCTACTCTTGATCTCAGGATCCTGAGTTTGAGCCCATGTGGGATGTAGATTACTAAAAGTAAGTGAACTTAAAAAAAATAAAATATTGATGTATGTTCCCTCTATCCCTATACTTTGAAGTTTTAAACATACAAGAAGTTATTAGAAATGCAAAGGAAGGGCAATATTGAAGAGGAGATGCAACAACAATTGGTCAGGGAAAAATCTGGCCACAACTATGTTAAATGTGGCCAATTATCCAGTCAACTTGGAATCTATACTGCAACAAACTTAAGAGCAACTTCTGTATTTTATTGGAAGAATTACTGGATTTCCTTAAGGAATTAACTATCATGTCAAATGACAAGACGTAAGAGAAGTGAAAAAAGATACCAAAGATGCCTGAAAATGAAATTCTACCATAGAATTCAAAGGCCATAAGACGTTAAACCTAGAACAAAGCCTGTGTGAGCTGACCATTCTCTCTGAAGGGAGACTTTGGGAGGAGGTGAAGACTGAGTTAGATTTGGAAGGACAAAGAGGATGTGAATGACAGAATGGAGAAACGAAGCCCCTCTGCGAACAAAAACAAGATGAGCTCTGTGTACCAAATGATACAGATGCACACACTCCTGCTGGTACCTGTCTACACTGGGACGCTACTCGCTGTCCATGTAGTGGGAGTCTACCTAGAACGTTACCTGTCTTTTTCCACAGGGCAAATGCTTTCAGTGATTTCTCTAGCACTGGGTTTCCTGATCAAGGTTTTATTGACATTTGAGGTTGAGAAGTATTTTTGAGTAGATGTCCTGAGGATCGCAGGTCATTGAGGTCAAACTCTCCACCACTTGATGCCAGTAGCACAACATCCACCTTGTGGGGACACCCAAAACATCTCCAGACATTGACAAAAGCCTATAGGTATAGATGGAAGGAGACAGCCAGTCAGCTTTAGTAGAAAATCACTGTTCTCATAGTGCAAATACTTCATATCAGTTCCTCCATATACACCTTATAATGTTGCAGAGGACCAGACCTTCACAACTATGCGTGCTTATGATTAGCGAGAAAAAGTGGAGGGAAAATTACTAACTCGATATGGAAGATAATAGGGTAGATAGTTAATGAACCATGTGAACTGTCACATGTTATGGGGATTAAATACCTAAACACACATTTCTTGGCAATATTGCATAGTTAAGTTCAGGGTTCTGGTGAATGAGCCAAGGATAATTCACTGGAGGCAACACCTGGTCCTGGCTGGGCTTCCAAATCCGGCTTGTGGTCATCAGATGCATCCGGGATAGATTGGATCAAAGTTACATTGGCTCAAGGTAATGGGGAACATGGAGACTGAGGTGGCCAAGTCCATGCATAGCCTGGACTGCCACAACCTCCTGTCCCCACGAGCCCCCTCCCTATTGTGACACCAAAGTCCCCATCCAGGAACATAAACAAGGTGGTGTTAATACAAGAATGATACACTGGTGACTGGTTTTAGTGTGGGCCTTGATCCCCACCTTCGCTAAATATCCAAATTTAAATGCACTTCTAAATAGACTTAATAATAAAACATGTCATATAATCAGTGAAATCTTTGTGTAAATACAAAATCTGTCCCAAAAAACAGTTGCACAACAATTAATTAAGCACCTACTATATCACTGCCATCACACAAAGACCAGAAGTGCACAGGTGGTAGGTACCCTTTAGGAGTATAGCAGGAAGGAAGGACCATGGGATCAGTATCCTGGAGATGTCAGGAAACAGCTGCACACAGAGACAAGGAGTCTAAGGGAGATCCCTGGAGAGTCAGAGTTAGGAAAGGGCACAAGAAGAGGGTTGCCTTTGATGTGACATTGGGAAGGAATAAGGCATTTCAATCCAATGGGACTGAGGCAAGGACAGTGGTGAGGCGAGTCTACATGGAGCAAAGTCTTCACCAGAAAACTGGTAGCCCTAAACAAAAATAACCTTGAGTTCACATAGGGCAGTCTTGTGAATCAAGATCACAAGAATCCATGTGAGCCATAATAAAAATCATAAGACTCAAACTAAAGAAGTCAATAGTGTTGAGAGCTGTTTCTCAGCCAGAACACGTGGGTCCTTACCCTGGATGCCACCTACAAGCATGGGTTGATGGTCAACTTACTTGACATCTCTTGTCCCATTGTCTGCAGCTGGGGAGAAATGCCGCCTCATGGGGAGGTGCTGGGGGAGAGGATGTGACCTCCAGGTGACCCATAGCTGGACCCAGGCAATTGGAGGCTCCTCACCCATCATCCACCTCTCCTTTCCTTGGAATTCAGGTTCCACTTGCCTGCTTGACTCCCAAAGTCTGCCACAAGCCAATGCCTTGAGATAGTGATGTGTTGTTGAGACCATCTGAACTGGGTATATGACCGACCCCATTTAAGGCCTCTCTGTACAATTTCTGATTCAGGCAGGGGGTGTGGAGATCTACCCTTCTTGGGGCTACCCAAAACAACCTTCTTATGTAAGATCCCTTGTTCATTAAACCTATGACATACCAACCCAGAGTGGCAGGCCTTTTCTTCAGTCTTTCCTTATCCTCTGTGTACAGGGGCTGCCTTCAGATTACACCTGGGATGCTTCAGAGGAGGCTGCCAATCAAGAGACTACACATACCACGTTTCTTAGGAGAATCTGGCTTCTGCTGTTCTCCTGGCATACCATCCATTTTGGAACCTCTTTCACACTCTAAAATACCTTCTTTGGACCAGTAAATATCTTCATCATCCTATGAACTAGGTTCTTGTTGACAAGATGAAAGGAGGTTTGCTCCAGTGTTTTTCCTCGAGTGACCACTCTACTATTGTTTGCCATTCATGTTTTATTGAATTTTGAAAGCAGATAAATACTCATGACTGCTGGACTTTGAGAAGATTAACAAACCAACAGTATGTGGAATATGTTTAACAGAGAAGTTCTGGGTAAATTATATCTTAATAAAACTTTTCAAAAAAGGAGTCAGAACAGTATCAAGTAAGCATAGATTAAGATACAGTGCACTTTATTCACATACAGGACTTTTACATAACATCTCAATACGACCTTCTCTAGGTCTTTCAGAGAATGTCAAGTTCAACCAAGTTTCCAGTGCTCTCTGATGGTCCTAGTAGTCCTTCATAAGAGCTTTCTGATCTATATAAAATGAATACTGGCAGCTGCAATATATACAACATCTGCTCTGTGCCCAACCCAGCTGAGGACTTATAACAATCCTAGGAACATTCCCAGTGTACATAAAGACACAGCCTTGAAGTCTCCATAGCAGGCTTGGCCAATGGCAAGTAGTGAGCCTGGTCTAGGAATGACCTAGATATTGTGAACAACCACATCTCACTGCCTTCAAGATGTCTCCAAGGCCAGGGCCTTTCCTAACATTGCTGGACTGGGTAACTCTCCCTTCCCAAGTTCTAGACTTTGGCATGATCATAATGAGGAAGAGGTTTACTTCCAAAGAACATGCCTGTGGTTAATGTCCCATCAGGCCCACAGGTGAAAGACAGGACCAGATTTCAGAATGAGTGAAAAAAAAAAAAGTGGGATATCTACTCCTCAAATACTGTGAAGTAAATCCATATCAGTAACTTACAATTTAAAACCACTTAAGGATCATCTAAATTTTAAAATAATTTCTTCATAGGTTTTAGTGCTGATGCATGGAACAATGAGAAAAGGTAGATCTCATTGAATACTATTACTTTATGAAGTATGGCAAGACCTGATATGACCAAAATTCTCGTGTATATCATAGATCTTGCATGAGCCAGAGGACATGACACATATAACTCTCTCTTGCCGCATACTTTCCCAATACACAAGGTATTGGGAGCAAAATCTGTACCTGTACAAATTCACCTACACACACACCGGTTTGTCTAAATAGAGGATCAGTAAGTGTCACACCAACAATCAACCTGAAGTCTCCTCTATTCTTCTAGTTTCTGAGCATCCTCTTGGTACCCGACTTAAAGCGCTTTCTGGGAAGAAAAAACATCAGACTAGCTACGCATGCATTCTGATCTTTTGGTTTCTCCTGTCTCTTGTCAACACTGGCTTTCCAATGAGTCCTTTGTGGACTGAGTTTACCGTTTGTTCATTCACAGTATGATTATTCACAAAATCATCACTGCAATGGAGAAAACAGAAATGTAAAATAATACCCCTCCTGTTGTGGGTTATTATTTTGATGATATGGGGTATTATTTTATTTTACTTTATTTTTTTGCTGACTAAGAAACCCCTACAGACCTGTGTCCCTACAGTTAATAGGGAAAGCCCAAAATTTCTGGAGCATCAGGGAGAGTACCCATGTAGACCTAGCCCAAAACTCTCTTATTTCATCATTAAAGTCCTTCATGTGCCTCGCAAGTGGAGATTGGTAGCAATGGTCAAAGCACACATATGAGAACATCACCTTCTTCCCTATCTCTAGCCTCTCCCTAAACTGGTATTGTTCTTGGCAACTTATGCTCCAGCTGAATGATGAGAAAAAATGACCCAAATAATCTAAACAGCAAATTCTGCATTCATGAGTAATTAACTCATGTCTCTGGCTCTCTCATCAATTTCTTTTTCATTCTGGTAACTTGAGCCAACTTTGTTTCTCTTGTTCCTATTACCTCCTATTGTCCCTGCTTAAGCTGATGTGGTTTTTCTATTTCTGTAGTATGAGGCTGTCCTGTGTCTCTCTTGAAACCCAGCAGCACATTGTGTGTGCTTTCCTCATCTTGCCAAATACCGAGTGCATCAGAGCCTCTGTACTTGCTGTTCCTTCTGCCAAGAACACTCTTTGCCAGATCTTCCCCTTGATATCATTGTCTACTTGTCCAGGATTTAAAGTCCGTCCTCCTGGAGCTGGCCTGGACCCCTGTAAAGGATGCTGTGCCTCATGATTGTTTTGTGGTTCTGTATGACAATCACTTTCTGATGTCACTCAATCAGTTATGGGCAGGTTTGATGCCTCATATGTGACAGGTAAGTGGCTGTGACAGGTAAGACTCTGTGGACAGAGTTGAAGTTCTGGTCGAACAACTGAATCTGGGTCATATAGGATAAGCCCCATCATGGGGGAAGCTCATGGTTACTGTTGAGCAGTGGATGGATGGATGGATGGATGGATGGATGGATGGATGGATGGATGGAACCTCCCATTCATTTCTAATTACCTTATTTGAAGCCTGGATAAGCTCTTCACAGAGTGTCTGTCATTCTTGCAAAACCAGGTGTGGTATTATTCCTGCTCATTTTAGAAATGAGGAAAAGGAAGCTTGAAGTGACCAGCACTTTCACTTGCCTGAGGACACTTTGTGATTAGCTGTTGCCTCCAAGATTTGAAACCACGTCTGCCTAAGGCCAGACCTAGTCACCATTCCACCCTCGGCACTGCCTCGCTGAGCAACCACTTGTTCTACAGTTTGCATCATCCTTTGAATTGGTGGGGGAAAAGTCCTAAACAGCAAAAATAAATTAAAAAAACCATAGATTTATAATAGGCTGAATTGATGAAATTGAGTTAATTAAATGAGATATTCTTTGGGAAAAACAAAACAAAACAAAACAGCGTTCAGAGAGAATGATAACATTGTATTTCCCAAACATCAAGCACCTTACTGGCGTCTGTGAGTGAGGGAAGTCTGCCCTCCAGAGGACATGTGTACTTTTGCACTGAGCCCTGATGTGCGGTAAACCAGGAGGAGCAGACACACAGGATAACAAGTTCCATGGACCTTGAAGAAGGAGGGGGGAGGGGAGCAAGAGGATGTGAAGACCACGATAATCAAAAACCCAAAAGATGACAACACAGGCTCATTTTGCTGTAAAGCTTATGAGTTAGCAAGCACTTTTGCATTAATTTGATCTAAAGTCATCTATGATTATTGCAGTTCCAAAATTGTTTTGGGTCCAAGCGGCTCTGTCTCCTTGGTTTCTAAAGCTAGCTGGGATGCACTTGATTCTTGCTGTCACTCCCGGTCCAAAGCCAGATTCATCGTGTGACTCATTCCTTCATTTATGGGAGAGATGAAGGTGGTGAGCAGGAGAATAAAAGGAGGGCTCCTAGGCACTCACCACCAAAGTGAGTACCTTTGTCCCTGATGGGCCAGACCAGAGCTGCGCTCACCCATGAAGCTGCTGAGAGTCCTTGTGCTGACTGCCCTCCCCCTTTCCCTGCAGGTGAGTTCTGTGCAGGGAAGACAGGCCTTGGAGAGAAAAGATTGTGTCAAGGCCCTCTGGAAGACCTCCTGTTCCCCAAACTCCAGTGTAGAGCATCTCGTTTCTCTAGTGTTTTGTGGTTACTAGTGTTTGGCTTTTCTGGGCTACAGAGGTAGGGTGTGGGTGGGGAGGGGGCACACATGTTTTCAGGCTAAAGGAAATCCTAGATCCTGAGCTTATTCTACTAGAATTGAGAACCCAAGACCATTCACCATAATCTCTCTGAATGTATGTATCTCCTGGGATGTAAGAAGATGACCATAACCTAGGTCATCTTCTTACATCCCAGGAGATACATACATGAAGGCCTCCCAAAAAGGCCTTCATACCTATGTAACTGAGACCACTTTTGCATGTTTTTTTCCAGGTTCTGGATGCTCATTTCTAGAAGACGTGGTTAACAAAGCAATCTACCCTCAAGTTAACACAGATGAGTACTGAGAATTTCTCCAAAAATTCATATCTAACCCCTGAACCCCCTCCCCTCCAAAACCTTCAGTTTGTTTCTCAGAGTCTACAGCCTGGTGGTGTGTATTAAGGAGGGCACACATTGCATGGAACACTGGGTGTAGTGTATAAACAATGACTCTTGGAATACTGAAAAAATAAAATAAAATAAATTCATAGCTAATGCTACCACTGACCAGGCCATAGCACAAGTGATGTAATGTTTTTTCAGTCAGTCAGATGAAACTAGGCAATGTTGCAGTGATAATGGTGACTTTGGTTTTCTCTAATGTGTTTTCAAGCCACTGGAACAAGCCACAGGGACAAGCAGGCTCTAAGTTGGTCACTTATTATGCCACAGCAAGTGTTACACATAGCTTATTTTATTTCAGTGAATTTAATTGTGGGTGCATATGAATCCTTTGACATTCAGAAAGCCAGCCAAAGTCCCAATGCTGACTTGCCTCTTTACTTTGTGGAATCTTTAGGGAATGATTAATGAAAAAGGCCAAAGCAGGGAAACAACACATACACACACACACACACACACACACACACACACACACACACACACACTTTCTATCAAAGTAAAAAACTTTTGATTCTCAAGAAGGCCCTCACTTGTAGAAGAGAAAGCAAAAAAGGAGTCCTTCTTCATAGAAACAAAGAGGAAAATGTTCTTAAGAATTTTTAGAAAAATGCAGAAGAATCTATATGAAGAAGTTCTGTACATCTTATGAAAAGAATTCAGAATGCACTTTCAAGCAATCCCAATGTGTTAGCACAAATGATTAGATTCCTTGACCATTGATTAAAAACCCATGAATGGCAAGTAGAGGTCATGGGTATGAATCAGGCATGGGGATGGAATTGTGTAAAACAACAGTCAGTCCTGTGTTGGTTCTCTATACTTTATTCCCTATCCTAATACGCCATTGAAAACATTCCAGGATAGACAATGTAGAAATATAGCCAAAGCCAAAGTAAAAGTGTCCTTCACTGAGATGCTGACTTAGGGCACAACATAGGTGAACCTCGAGCACATTATGGTAAAGGAAATAAGCCAGTAAAAGAAGACAACTATTGTCTGAGGTCATTTACACCCATTTTCTAGAGTAGCCAATCTCCTAGAAACAGGAGGTAGAATAGTGCTTTCTACAGGTTGCGTGGTATAGGAAATGGGGATTGTTCAGTGGGTATAGAGTTTCACCATAGCAAGATGAAAATGTTCTGAAGACTGGTTTCACCACAACATGAGTATACATAACATTGTTGAACTATATACTTAACATGATGAAATGGTCAATTTTGGGGGGGGGGTTAAATTTATTTTTTTTTTCAGCGTAACAGTATTCATTGTTTTTGCACAACACCCAGTGCTCCATGCAATACGTGCCCTCCCTATTACCCACCACCTGGTTCCCACAACCTCCCACCCCCCTCCAATTCAAAACCCTCGGGTTATTTTTCAGAGTCCATAGTCTCTTATGGTTCGCCTCCCCTTCCATTTCCCTCAACTTCCTTCTCCTCTCCATCTCCCAATGTTCTCCATGTCATTTGTTATGCTCCACAAATAAGTCAAACCATATGATACTTGACTCTCTCTGCTTGACTTATTTCACTCAGCATAATCACATCCACTCCTGTCCATGTTGCTACAAAAGTTGGGTACTCATATTTTCTTTTTTTTTTTAATAAACATACAATGTATTTTTATCCCCAGGGGTACAGGTCTGTGAATCACCAGGTTTACACACTTCACAGCACTCACGATAGCACATACCCTCCCCAATGTCCATAACCCCCCTCCCCCTCTCCCAACCCCACCTCCCCTCAGCAACCCCCAGTTTGTTTTGTGAGATTAAGAGTCATTTATGGTTTGTCGCCTCCCAATCCCATCTTGTTTCATTTATTCTTCTCCTATCCCCCTAACCCCCATGTTTCATCTCCACTTCCTCATATCAGGGAGATCATATGATAGTTGTCTTTCTCCGATTGACTTATTTCACTAAGCATGATATGCTCTAGTTCCATCCTCGTCGTCGCAAATGGCAATATTTCATTTCTTTTGATGGCTGCATAGTATTCCATTGTGTATATATACCACATCTTCTTTATCCATTCATCTGTTGATGGACATCTAGGTTCTTTCCATAGTTTGGCTGCTGTGGACATTTCTGCTATAAACATTCGGGTACACATGCCCCTTTGGATCACTATGTTTGTATCTTTAGGGTAAATACCCAGTAGTGCAATTGCTGGGTCATAGGGTAGTTCTATTTTCCACTTTTTGAGGAACCTCCATGCTGTTTTTCCAGAGTGGTTGCACCATCTTGCATTCCCACCAACAGTGAAGGAGGGTTCCCCTTTCTCCGCATCCTCGCCAGCATCTGTCATTTCCTAACTTGTTCATTTTAGCCATTCTGACTGGTGTGAGGTGATATCTCATTGTGGATTTGATTTGTATTTCCCTGATGCCGAGTGATGTGGAGCACTGTTTCATGTGTCTGTTGGCCATCTGGAGGTCTTCTTTTCAGAAATGTCTGTTCATGTCCTCTAGCCATTTCTTGATTGGATTGTTTGTTCTTTGGGGGTTGAGTTTGCTAAGTTCCTTATAAATTTTGGATACTAGCCCTTTATCTGATATGTCGTTTGCAAATATCTTCTCAGTGAGGGGAGTGTTCAAGTCCCCTACTATTATTGTATTATTATTGATGTGTTTCTTTGATTTTGTTATTAATTGGTTTATATAGTTGGCTGCTCCCACGTTAGGGGCATAGATATTTAAAATTGTTAGATCTTCTTGTTGGACAGACCCTTTGAGTAGGATATAGTGTCCTTCCTCATCTCTTATTATAGTCTTTGGCTTAAAATCTAATTGATCTGATATAAGGATTGCCACCCCAGCTTTCTTCTGATGCCCATTAGCATGGTCAATTGTTTTCCACCCCCTCGCTTTAAATGTGAAGGTGTCTTCGCGTCTAAAATGAGTTTCTTGTAGGCAACATACTGATGGGTTTTGTTTTTTTATCCATTCTGATACCCTGTGTCTTTTTTTTTTTTTTTTTTTTTTTTTTTTTTTTTTTTTTAAAGATTTTATTTATTTATTTGACAGAGAGAGATCACAAGTAGACAGAGAGGCAGGCAGAGAGAGGGAGAGGGAAGCAGGCTCCCCGCTGAGCAGAGAGCCCGATGCGGGACTCGATCCCAGGACCCCGAGATCACGACCCGAGCCGAAGGCAGCGGCTCAACCCACTGAGCCACCCAGGCGCCCACCCTGTGTCTTTTGATTGGGGCATTTAGCCCATTAACATTCAGGGTAACTATTGAGAGACATGAATTTAGTGCCATTATTAGTCTGTAAGGTGACTGTTACTGTATATTGTCTCTGTACCTTTCTGATCTACTACTTTTAGGCTCTCTCTTTGCTTAGAGGACCCCTTTCAATATTTCCTGGAGAACTGGTTTGCTGTTTGCAAATTCTTTCAGTTTTTGTTTGTCCTGGAAGCTTTTGATCTCTCCTTCTATTTTCAATGATAGCCTAGCTGGATATAGTATTTTTGGTTGCATGTTTTTCTCGTTTAGTGCTCTGAATATATCATGCCAGCTCTTCCTGGCCTGCCAGGTCTCTGTGGATAAGTCTGCTGCCAATCTAATATTTTTACCATTGTATGTTACAGACTTCTTTTCCCGGGATGCTTTCAGGATTTTCTCTTTTTCACTAAGACTTGTAAATTTTACTATTAGGTGATGGGGGGTGGACCTATTCTTGTTGATTTTGAGGGGGGTTCTCTGCACCTCCTGGATTTTGATGCTTGTTCCCTTTGCCATATTAGGGAAATTCCCTCCATTAATTCTCTCCAATAGACCTTCTGCTCCCCTCTCTCTTTCTTCTTCTTCTGGAATCCCAATTACTCTAATGTTGTTTCGTCTCATGGTGTCACTTATCTCTCGAATTCTCCCCTCATGGTCCAGTAGCTGTTTGTCCCTCTTTTGCTTGGCTTCTTTATTCTCTGTCATTTGGTCTTCTATAGCACGAATTCTTTCTTCTGCCTCATTTATCCTAGCAGTGAGAGCCTCCATTTTTGATTGCACCTCATTAATAGCTTTTTTGATTTCAACTTAGTTAGATTTTAGTTCTTTAATTTTTCTGGAAAGGGCTTTTATATCTCCAGAGAGGGTTTCTCTAATCTTCCATGCCTTTTTCGAGCCCGGCTAGAATGTTCAGAATCGTCATTCTGAACTCTTGATCTGACATGTTACCAATGTCTGTGTTGATTAGGTCCCTAGCCTTCGGTACTGTCTCTTGTTCTTTTGTTTGTGGTGATTTTTTCCACCTTGTCATTTTGTCCAGATAAAGGATATGAAGGATCAAATAAAATACTAAAAGGGTGGCAAAGACCCCAGAAAAATGCGCTGTAACCAAATCAGAAGAGACCCCAAATTGTGGGGGGGGGTTGGAGAAAGGGGATAAAAAGAGGTTCAGAAAAAAAAAAGAAAAAAATTTAAAAAATAAAACAAATAAAGGAAAAAGATAAAAAAGAAAGAAAAATATATATTTTAGATAAACTAGTCAAAAAACGTTAAAAAAGAAAAGGGTAAAAGTTTTTAAAAATTTAGCAGAAGAAGAAAAAAGAAAGAAAAAAAATTGAAAAAAAAACTGAATTAACCACAAGACTAAAGAATCATGGGGAGAAAGCCATGAGTTCCGTGCTTTGCTTTCTCCTCCTCTGGAATTCCGCTGCTGTCTTAGGTATTGAACCTGCTTTTCTTGATAGATGAACTTTGTCCTGGCTGGATATTTTGTTGATCTTCTGGGGGAGGGGCCTGTTGTAGTGACTCTCAAGTGTCTTTGCCCGAGGCGGGATTGCACCGCCCTTATTGGGGGCCAGACTAAGTAATCCGCTCGGGTTCACTTGGGAGCTTCTGTTCCCTGAACGCTTTCCGTAGAGTTCCGGAGGACGGGAATGAAAATGGCAGCCTCCTAGTCTCCGGCCTGGAGGAGCCGAGAGCCCAGGGCCCCAATCCTCAGTGCGCCCCAAGAGGACAGCACCCAATCACTCCCATATCCCCAGGCTCCAGCCGCGCTCTGAGCTCACCCAGCCCGCGACCAGTTCAAGGTAACCCCGAGCTGAGAGTTCAGTCCTTGGCTCTGTCTCTGTAGCTGGCTTCTCCGTTCTAACATCTGTGAGCTCTGCGACACTCCAACACCCCCGATCCTTCTGTGACCCTGTGGGACCTGGGGCCACGTTGACCCCGCGTGCGCTTCACCCTGGTTTAGCCTCTGGAGCAATGTCCCTGAGTGGAACAGACTTTCAAAAGTCCTTATTTTGTGCTCCGTTGCTCCGCCGCTTGGCAGGAGCTGGACCCTCCCCCCGCAGTCTATCTTCCCGTTGTTTTAGATTCACTTCTCTGCCAGTCCTACCTTTCAGAAAGTGGTTGATTTTCTGTTTCTAGAATTGCTGTTCTTCTTCTCTTTGATCTCCTGTTGGATTTGTAGGTGTTTGCAATGTTTAGATAAGCTATCGAGCTGATCTCCTGCTACCTGATGTAGTCTCAGCCTGCTACTTCTCCACCATCTTGACTCCTCCTCCCGAAATGGTCAATTTTATCTAAAGACTGAAAACCCCTGCAACCAAGGATAATGGAATATTTCTTTAAAAATCTCAATTACATCACTGGCCATCAGGGAAATACAAATCAAAACCACGTTGAGATAGCACCTTCCGCCAGTTACAATGTCAAAAATTAACAAGACAAAACAACAAGTGTTGGTGATGATATGGAGGAAGGGAAGCCCTCTTACACTGTTAGTGAGAATGCAATCTGGTGCAGCCACTATGGAAAACAATATGGAGTTTCCTCAAGATGTTAAAAATAGAGCTACCTTATGATCCAGCAATTGCACTACTAGGTGTTTATCCCAAAGATACAGATGTAGTAAAAAGAAGGGGCACAGACACCCCAATATTCATTGCAGCAATGGCCACAATCACTAAACTGTGGAAAGAGCCAAGATGCCCTTCAACAGATGAATGAATAAAGAAGATGTGGTTCATATATACAATGGAATATTACTCAGCCATCAGAAAGGATGAATACCCACCATTTGCATCAACATAGATGGAACTGGAGGGGATTATATGCTAGAAATAAGTCAAGCAGAGAAAGCCAATTGCCATATGGTTTCACTCACATATGGAACATAAGGAATAGAGTGGAGGACCACAGGGAAAGAGATGGAAACCTGAATGGGAAGAAACCAGAGAGGGAGACAAACCATGAGAGACTCTGGGCTCTGGTAAACAAATTGAGGGTGACAGAAGGGAAGGAGATGGAGGGATGAGATAATCCAGTGATGGGTGTTAAGGAGGGCACATGTTGTGATGAGCACTGTGTGTTATAGGTAACTAATGAATCATTGAACATCAAAAACTAATGATGTACTTACTATATGCTGGCTAACTGAACATAATAAAATTTTTTAAAATTAAAAATAGGGGGGAGTCAAGATGGCGGGGAAGTAGGAGGAGGCTCCTTTTCAACCTGTACCCTAAAGTGAGCTGATTACCTACCAGGGAACTCAGACCACCCATGAAATCAGCCTGAGATCAGAATTATACACGTCTGGATCTCTACAGGAGCAGAAGACAACAGTGACAGGTAAAGAAGAGTGGGAACATCGGACTGATATCAGAAGATAAACAAAAGGGGGAGGGAGCCACCAGAGGTGACCGATTGGAAAGTAATACCCCAATACGAGAGTGCCCTGCATCTGGGGACCAGCATTAACTTGGAGTCTGGTTGAAAGCACTCAAAAAACAAAGAGCAAAGGATTGTGGGGGGAAATAATGGGAACCTGGGCGGTTAGGGTCAGGGACCCAAGTCCCCGGACCCAGGACAGCCTCCCCTGGCACTGAGCCAGAGAGCGGCAGAGAAATCAGGTCTCCGTCCCTGAGCTGCCAGTGTGCCTGACCCGCTAACTGGCCCAAGAATGAGTGGGGTCTGACTCCCGTGAGGGGCTGGGAACCTGGACAGATGACAATCCTGAAACGCGCACGTCCCACACCCTCCCTTGGGAGAGGTGCTCATAGGTGTTAGCCTGGAGCTCTGGCATCCAGAAAAACCAGACATTCCCAGCACGGGACAGCGGGAAAATCTCGGTGTGTAATCTCTGCTTGGAACCTCTCTGGCGGTCTGGAGCTACCTAGACAGCAGCTGCTGCCCTGGTATTGGGTACAACGAGGAGCTCCTGCATCCCCAGGGACCATGACTTGGAACCGACTCTGCCAGCAGCTCTGCAGAGCATTCTGGGACTTCTCTCTGAGAGGGAGGTCTGGGTGCAGTTTGCTCTCCTCTAAACCTCCAAAAACCATCAAAAGCTGTCAAGGCGAGAGAAAACAGATGAAAGAACATAAAAACCCCCAGAGAAAAAAAGCCTGAAAAAAAAAAACAGTTTCCTCAGAGCCCACCCCTTGAAGGGAGTGGGAGGACCTAACTCAGGGAACATCATTGTCTGAAAACCCACGTGGCAGGCCCCTCCCCCAGAAAACCAACCAGGAAGGAAGAAAAAAAAAGAAGAAGACTACAAGAGAACAACCACCACTACTTCATAAATACAACTTTTATTTTTAACTCTTTACCAAGATTCTAGTTCTCTTTTTTAAATACATACAGATAATTTTTAACCTATTTACCATCACAGTGAGATGTCCAGTACATCAAGTTCCTTAATAACCTTCTAACCTGAACTTTTTGATATATACACCCGTGTTTTATTTTTGCTTTTCTAATTTTTTTAAATTCTTTTTTAATTTTAACTTAGTTTAGTCTAGTTTATTCTTTTTAAATTTTTATTTTCTACTATACATATAGAGTTAAACTTCAAGGTAATCCCCTTTCCCCAATCAAAGCTACCCCAATAGGCAAATCAGTTTCTAATCCCCCTGTAACTTAGGAAAGTTGAGTCCCTTAACAAAAACATCAAGATAAATCCAGGAAGAATTAAAATAACCATCCTCGCCCACCCTGAGAATTTATAACCACTCTCCCAATTTTTCCTTCTGCCACTGTTTCTGTGAATTTGTGTTGTCCTTATAATATATAAATCTTATACTTGGGGTTCTTTCAGATGAGGTTCTTCCCTTTTTTTGCTTATATATATATATATATACTTTATTTTCTCTTGTCATATACGTTTATCAGTCTTTTTGTTTGTCTGTTTTTGTTTGTATACTTCATAAATCTTACCTTGGGGCCCATTGGGGCTGAGCCTTCTCTTTTATCTTCCCTTTTTTTCCTGTCTCTCTCTCTCTCTCTCTCTCTCTCTCTCTCTCTCTATTTTTTTCCTTTTTTCTTTTCCTTTTTTTTTCTTTCTTCTTCTCTATTCCTTTTTCTTTTCTTTTTTCTCTCATTTGGGTGGGGAACTCTGATTGCTCAGAGGCGTTCCAGGGTGCACCTTGCTGCACCACAATAGATAAATCCAGCTGCATCTGTTCAGTCATCTCTTACCAAAATGATTAGGAGGAGCAATACCCAACAGAAGAAAAATACAGAGGATTGACCTTCAGCAACAGAGCTAATGCCTATCGACATAGACAATGTGTCGGAAAAGGAATTCAGACTAACAATTATCCAGGCAATAGCTAGGTTGGAGAAAGCCATGGATGACCAAACAGAATTGATTAGGGCAGAATTGAAAGACACCAGGGATGATGTTCACAATGTTAGGGCAGAACTGAAGCCACCAGAGATGATGTTCAAAATGCTCTCAGTGAGTTCCAATCTAATCTAAATTCTCTAAAAGCTAGGGTAACTGAGACAGAAGATAGAATTAGTGATCTGGAGGACAAACAGATAAAGGGAAGGATCAGGAGGAAGCCTGGAACAAACAACTCAGAAGCCACGAAAACAGAATCAGGGAAATAAATGATGCCATGAAACGTTCCAACGTCAGAATTATTGGAATCCCTGAAGGGGAGGAAAAAGAAAGAAGTCTAGAAGATATAGTGGAAGAAGTTGTCTGTGAAAATTTTCCCAATCTCACGAATGGAAACAACGTTCATGTACTAGAGGAAGAGAGATTTCATCCCAAGATTTAGATTCTCAAAAGTCCTCACGACACCTTATAGTTAAAATGAGGAATTATGTTTCAAGACAGACCCTCTTAAAAGCAGCTAGGACAAAGAAGCTCCTTACATACAGAGGAAAGCCCATTAGAATAACGTCAGACCTGTCCACAGAGACCTGGCAAGCCAGGAAGGGCTGGCAAAATAAATTCAGAGTACTAAATGAGAAGAACATGCAGCTAAGAATACTCTATCCAGCAAGACTGACATTCAAAATGGATGGAGAGATAAAGAGTTTCCAAGACCAGCAAGGCTTAAAAGACTATGCAACCACCAAGCCGACACGCAGGAAATATTAAGGGCAGTCCTATAAAAGAGAAAAAATCCTAAGAATATCACTGAACAGAAATATAGAGACAATGTATAGACAGAAAGACTTCAACGGTAACACGATGTCAATAAAAAACCATCTCTCAATAATCACTCTCAATGTGAATGGCTTAAATGCGCCCATAAAATGACACAGGGTTGCATACTGGATAAAACGACAAGACCCATCCATATGTTGTCTATAAGAGACCCATTTTGAACCTAAGGATACACCCAGACTGAAAGTGAAGGGATGGAGAAGCATCTTTCATGCCAATGGGCCTCAAAAGAGGGCCAGGGTAGCAATTCTCATATCAGACAAATTAGATTTCAAACTAAAGACTGTAGGCAGAGATACAGAAGGACACTACATAATTCTTAAAGGGACCATACACCAAGATGATCTAACAATTGTAAATATCTACACCCCCAATATGGGAGCAGCCAATTACATAAGAAAACTATTAATCAAAATAGTCATATTGATATGAATACATTGATAGTAGGAGATCTTAATACGCCTCTCTCAGTAATAGATCATCAAAGCAGAAAATTAATAAATACGAGCATTGAATGAAACATTGGACCAGATGGACCTCATAGACATATACAGAACATTCCACCCTAAAACAACAGAATACTCATCCTTCTCAAGTGCACATGGAACCTTCTCCAGAATAGACCACATACTCGGTCACAAAGCAGGACTCAACCGATACCAAAAGACTGACATTATTCCCTGCATATTCTCAGATCCAGAAACTGGAACTCAATCACAAGGAAAAGTTCAGAAGGAACTCAAACACCTGGAAGCTAAAGACCACCTTGCTTAAGAATGCTTGGATCAACCAGGAGATCAAAGATGAACTTAAACAAATAATGGAAACCAATGAGAATGAAGACACTTTGGTCCAAAACCTATGGGATACAGCAAAGGTGGTACTAAGGGGGAAATCCATAGCCATCCAAGCTTCCCTCAAAAAAATTGAAAAATTCAGAATACACCAGCTGTCTCTACACCTTAAAGAACTGGAGAATCAACAACAAATCAAATCAACTCCACACGCAAGAAGGGAAATAATCAAGATTAGAGCAGAGATCAATGAGGTAGAAACCAGAGATACAGTAGAACATATCAATGAAACTAGAAGCTGGTTTTTTGAAAGAATCAATAAGATCGATAAATCATTGGCCACATTAATCCAAAAGAAAAGAGAGAAAGCCGAAAGGAATAAAATTATGAATGAAAAGGGAGAGATCACAACTAACACCAAGGAAATAGAAACAATCATCAGAAATTATTACCAACAGTTATAAGCCAATAAGCTAAGCAACCTAGGTGAAATGGATGCATTCCTGGAAAGCTACAAACTCCCAAAATTGAACCAGGAAGAAATTGACAACCTGAATAGACCGATATCTAGTAATGAGATTGAAGCAGTGATCAAAAACCTCCCAAAAAACAAGAGCCCAGGACCTGACGGATTCCCTGGGGAATTCTACCAAACTTTCAAAGAAGAAATAACACCAATTCTCCTGAAGCTGTTCCAAAAAATTGAAGCAGAAGGAAAACTTCCAGACTCTTTTTATGAAGCCAGCATTACCCTGATCCCCAAACCAGGCAAAGACCCTATCAAAAAGGAGAACTTCAGACCAATATCACTGATGAATATGGATGCAAAGATTCTCAACAAGATCCTAGCAAACAGGATCCAGCAGCACATTCAAAAGATGATCCACCATGACTAGGTGGGATTCATCCCTGGGTTGCAAGGTTGGTTCAACATTCGCAAATCAATCAGTGTGATAGAACACATCAATAAGAGAAGAGAGAAGAACCACATGGTCCTCTCAATTGATGCAGAAAAAGCATTTGACAAAATCCAGCATCCGTTCCTGATGAAAACGCTTCAAAGTATAGGGATAGAGGGAACATTCCTGAACTCCATAAAATCTATCTATGAAAGACCCACAGCAAATATCATCCTCAATGGGAAAAAGCTTGCAGCCTTCCCGTTGGGATCAGAAATATGACAAGGATGCCCACTCTCACCACTCTTGTTCAACATAGTATTAGAAGTCCTAGCAATGGCAATCAGACAACAGAGAGAAATAAAACGTATCCAAATTGGCCATGAAGAAGTCAAACTCTCTCTCTTCACAGATGACATGATTCTTTATATGGAAAACCCCAAAGACTCCACCCCCAAACTACTAGAACTCATACAGCAATTCAGTAACGTGGCAGGATACAAAGTCAATGTACAGAAATCAGTGGCTTTCTTATACACTAACAATGAAAATACAGAAAGGGAAATTAGATAATTGATTCCATTTACTATAGCACCAAGAACCATAAGATACCTAGGAATAAACCTAACCAAAGAGGTAAAGGAGTAGTAGTTCTGTAGGAGGAAGTAGTAGTAGTTGGAGTCCTGTACTGAAGGAACTACAGAACACTCATGAAAGAAATTGAAGAAGACACAAAAAGATGGAAGACCGTTCCATGCTCTTGGATTGGAAGAATAAACTTTGTTAAAATGTCTATACTGCCTAGAGCAATCTATACTTTTAACGCCATTCTGATCAAAATTCCACCGGTATTTTTCAAAGAGCTGAAGCAAATAATCCTAAAATTTGTATGGAATCAGAAGAGTCCCTGAATTGCTAAGGAAATGTTGAAAAACAAAAACAAAACCGGCGACATCGCGTTACCCAATTTCAAGCTTTACTACAAAGCTATGATCACCAAGACAGCATGGTACTGGCATAAAAACAGACACATTGACCAGTGGAACAGAGTAGAGATCCCAGATATGGACCCTCAACTCTAGGGTAAAATAATCTTTGACAAAACAGGAAAAAATATACAATGGAAAAAAGACAGTCTCTTCAATAAATGGTGCTGGGAAAACTGGACAGCTATATGTAGAAGAATGAAACTTGGCCATTCTCTTACACCGTACACAAAGATAAACTCAAAATGGATAAAAGACCTCAACGTGAGACAGGAATCTATCAGAATCCTAGAGGAGAACATAGGCAGTAACCTCTTCGATATCAGCCACAGCAACTTCTTTCAAGATATGTCTCCAAAGGCAAAGGAAACAAAAGTGAAAATGAACTTTTGGGACTTCATCAAGATCAAAAGCTTCTGCACAGCAAAGGAAACAGTCAACAAAACAAAAAGGCAACCCACGGAATGGGAGAAGATATTTGCAAATGACAGTACAGACAAAAGGTTGATATCCAGGATCTATAAAGAACCCCTCAAACTCAACACACACAAAACAGATAATCATATCAAAAAATGGGCAGAAGATATGAACAGCCACTTCTCCAATGAAGACATACAAATGGCTATCAGACACATGAAAAAATGTTCATCATCACTAGCCATCAGGGAGATTCAAATGAAAACTACATTGAGATACCACCTCACATCAGTTAGAATGGTCAAAATTAGCAAGACAGGAAACAACGTGTGTTGGAGAGGTTGTGGAGAAACACTGTTGGTGGGAATGCAAGTTGGTGCAGCCACTTTGGAGAACAGTGTGGAGATTCCTCAAGAAATTAAGAATAGAGCTTCCCTATGACCCTGCAATTGCACTGCTGGGTATTTACCCCAAAGATACAGATGTAATGAAAAGAGGAGCCATCTGTGCCCCAATGTTTATAGCAGCAATGGCCACAGTCACCAAACTGTGGAAAAAACCAAGATGTGCTTCAACGGATGAATGGATAAGGAAGATGTGGTTCATATACTCAATGGAGTATTATGCCTCCATTAGAAAGGATGAATACCCAACTTTTGTAGCTACATGGACAGGAGTGGAAGAGATTATGCTGAGCAAAATAAGTCAAGCAGAGAGAGTCAAGTATCCTATGGTCTCATTTATTTGTGGAGCATAACAAAGAACATGGTGGGCATGGGGAGATGGAGAGGAGAGGGAGTTGAGGGAAACTGGAAGGGGAGATGAACCATGAGAGACTATGGACTCTGAAAAACAACCAAAGGCTTTTGAAGGGGTGGGGTGGGGTGGGAGGTTGAGGAACCAGGTGGTGGGTAATAGGGAGGGCACGTACTGCATGGAACACTGGGTGTGGTGCAAAAACAATGAACACTGTTACACTGAAAATAAGCAAATAAAAAAAAGAAAAGAAAAATTAAAAAAGAATAAACTAGACTAAACTAAATTAAAATTTTAAAAAATTTTCAAAAATAGAAAAGCAAAAGAAAAACACGGTGTATTAACAAAAAGTTCAGGTTAAAATGTTATTATGAGATACTTTGTAAATGGCTGGATATTTGTTCAATCTACACAAATATGACAACTTAAAAGTTGAATGAGAGAGCCAGTGAGAATTGTACATGGAAGAACACACCCTATTTGCAAAAACAACAAAATCATAAAATACCTAAGAACAAATCTAATAAGTAAGATAGATATATATACTGTGTCTCTGGACAGTAGTTATAAAATGCCAATTTTCCCAAAATTAATTAGTAATTGTAATGTACTTTAAATCTGCATCTGGAGCTTTAGGAGAAACTGGAAAGAATTATTTTCACATTCACATGGAAGAATATGCATCTGAAAATGGCCAAGAGATTAGGAAGAACACTGAATGATGATGTAATGTATCAGATACTGAAATTTTTTTAAAAGATACTTTAAAAGTTATTTATTTGATAGAAAGAGAGCACAAACAGGGAGAGGAACAGAGGGAGAGGGAAAGCAAGTTTCCTGCTGAATAAGGAGCCCAATCTGGGATTTGTTCCCAAGACCCTGGAATAATGACCAGGGCCAAAAGCAGATGATTACCAAGTGAGCCTCCCAGGCATGCCTCAGATAATGAAACTTACTCAAAAAGAATTCACCTTGCTCCAGATTCGTGTGGCACAGAAATAGACAACCATAATATGGAACATAATGGACAACTCAAAAATGGATCCACATTTTCCCAACATCACTTAATGAATAAATTCTCTTTTCCCAATGATTTGAACATTACCATAATCTCTGATCTGTAGAATTTGGGGACATTCTCACATAAGCTATTGGTCCTCGATTTTTTTTTAAGATTTTATTTATTTGACAGACAGAGATCACAAGTAGGTAGAGAGGCAGGCAGAGCAGGGCGGGGATGGTGGGGGAGTAGGCACCCTGTTGAGCAGAGAGCGTGATGTGGGGCTCAACTCCAGGACCCTGAGATCATGACCTGAGCTGATGGCAGAGGCTTTACCCACTGAGCCACCCAGGCACCCCTGGCCCTCTATTTTTAAGCTGTTTCAATAATTGCAGTTCCATTAGTGGTTTATATACTAGATAAGTTCTGTTTCTACCTCATTCATTCTACTTTTTGCAAAATGCCATGGCATTTTTCACTTGTATTTTTCCTGGTGAATTTTGTGTCATTTTGTCAAATGCAATACCAATTTAGATACACTATCAAGCCACTGAATTTACAGTTTGATCAATGTACAAACCAAAGAGATCCATGTGTATAGGGAACTGAATATATAACATAAACAACAGTATTCAATAGTTAAACTACCTTTTGGGCAGATATTGCTAATTGGCATCTGGAAGAAAGAAAACATGACTTCTACATTGAATGATATTTTAAAAATTGAAACTGGCTTTAAGATTAAAACGTAAGGACTTAGGAACTTCAGCTAAATCCTTGGAGTGGAAGCCAGATTGCTTTGGGATGAGGAGTAAATGGAAGGTCAAAGAGTAAAGAGTCATTCTCCAGAGTCTTGAGATAGTTTTTCCATATTGTGGTCAACAGAGCAGAACACTTGTGTTGTTTCCTGGGATATTGTTTCCTAGAATTATTTTTTTGTTATGTTATGTTAGACACCATATAGTACATCAGTTTCTGATGTAGTGTTCCATTTTTCATTGTTTGTGTATAACACCCAGTCCTCCATGAAATACGTGCGCTCCTTAATACCCATCACCAGATCAACCCATCCCCCCTCCCTCCCCTCTAAAACCCTCAGTTTGTTTCCCAGAGTCCATAGTCTATCATCGTTTGTCTCCCCGTCTGATTCCACCCCTTCATTTTTCCCTTCCTTCTCCTAATGTTCACCATGCTATTACTTAGGTTCCACAAATAAGTGAAATCATATGATAATTTTCTTTCTCCACTTGACTTATTTCACTTAGCATAATCCCCTCCAGTTCCATCCAAGTTGATGCAAATGATGAGGAGTCATCCTTTCTGATGACTGAGTAATATCCCATTGTATATATGGGCTACATCTTCTTTATCCATTTGTCTGTTGGAGGCCATAGCTCAGCTGTCATGGAAATTGCTGCTGTGAATATTGGGGTGCATATGGCCCTTCTTGTCACTACATCTGTATCTTTGGGGTAAATACCCAGTATGCCATTGTGGGGTCATAGGGTAGATCTACTTTTAATTTTTTGAGGAATCTCCACACTGTTTTCCAAAGTGGCTGCACCTCCTTGCATTCCCACCAACAGTTTAAGAAAGTTCCTCTTTCTCCACATCCTCTCCAACACTTCTTTCCTGCCTTGTTAATTTTTGTCATTCTAACTCTGTAAGGTGGTAGCTCAATGTGGTTTTGATTTGTATTTCCCTGATGGTTAGTGATGTTGAATATTTCTTCATGTATGTGTTAGCCATTTGTATGACTTCTTTGGAGAAGTGTCTGTTCATGTCTTCTACCCATTTTTGACTGGATTATGTTTTTTTGGAGGTGTTCAGTTTGAGTTCTTTACAACTCTTGGATACTAGTCCTTTATTTGCAATGCCACTTGCAAATATCTTCAACTCTATGGTCAACTAATCTTCTATAAATCAGGAAAAAATCTTCAATAGAAAAAAGACAGTCTCTTCAATAAATGGTGCTGGGAAAATTGGACAGCTATATATAGAAGAATGAAACTTGACCATTCTCTTACACCATACACAAAGATAAACTCTAAATGGGTGAAAGACCTCAGTGTGAGACAGGAATCAATCAAAATCCTAGGGGAGAACAAAGACAGTAACCTCTTCAACACTGGGTACAGCAACTTCTTTCATGACATGTCTCCAAAGTCAAGTGAAACAAAAGCAAAAGTGAACTTTTGGGACTTCGCCAAGATAAAAAGCTTCTGCACAGCAAAGGAAACAGTCAACAAAACTAAGAGGCAATCTACGGAGTGGGAGAAGATAAGTCACTTTCATTGAATATAATCACCATGCCAAAGAGACATATTTTGGGGCAGCCTGCCCTTGTTCCCTACAAAAAGGCAAGTTCACAAGAGGTCTGTGAAGGAAGAATCGGTCAAAGGGAGGACCCAGCAGAAGACCATCAGTGAGAGAAATGTGTTCCCAGGCAAGTTCAGCTCAGAGTTGATGAGGAAGTCAAAATGGAATTGAGGAAAAGGCCATTCCAGATAACAGTACAAAAAGAACCATTGGCAAAGAAATGGGAGCTCCAGCATGATCTTGCTATATTTATTCTCTTGAATAGTAGAGATTACCGTGAAATGTTTTGATGGGGTTGGCAACCAGAAACACTGAGGCTGGAAGCATGTAAATGATTCTCTTCCATGGAGCAACAATCCCTCTCTGTGATGGGCCTGAAAAACCCCACTAACCCTGAGGCTCTAAGCAATATCATTCCAAGAAGAACTTGTGTCCCTCTGGGGATGGAGATTCTCCGTGGCTTATAATAAAGGAAGGAATTATGGAATGTCTCTTAAAAGCCAATGGGGGAGGGGGGTGTGGGGGGCGGGTTGCCCTGGGTGGCTAAGTGGGTTTAAGCCTCTGCTGTTGGCTCAGGTCAAGAACCCAGGGTCCTGGAATAGAGCCCCACATTGGGCTCTCTGCTCAGCGGGAAGCCTCCTCCCCTCACCCTGCCTGTGTCTGGGCCTACTTGTGATCTCTGCCAAATAAATAAATAAAATCTTTTTTAAAAAAATGCCAATATGGGTGGAGATGTGATAGACGTGGGAATATCAAAGGGATGAAACAGATGCGTATGAATCCTGTTCATCGGTTGGTATGTAAATGAGCATTCGCTTGGGAACACAGACAACCAAGTATTTTCCTGAGATTTAGGGTACTCCACACAGAGGAGCAGGCCAGACAATCTACTTTCCTGGAATAGGTGTGATTCCTAGAGGGTACCACAAGATGTCTCCCTTCCAGTGGCAATGACCTAAGCTCCACATCCTTGTTCTGGATAACTGCATCCACCTTTTTTTTTTTTAATTTCCTTTTAACACAGCAGATTAATTGTTTTTGCACCACACCCAGTGCTCCATGCAATACTTGCCCTCCTTAATACCCACCACCTGGTTCCCCCAACCTCCCACCTCCCACCATTTCAAAACCCTCAGGTTGTTTTTCAGAGTCCATAGTCTCTCATGGTTCACCTCCCCTTCCAGTTTCCCTCAATTCCCATCTCTTCTCCATCTCCCTGTGTCCTCCATGTTATTTGCTATGATCCACAAATAACTGAAACCATATGATAATTGACTCTCTCTGCTTGATTATTTCACTCAGCATAATCTCTTCCAGTCCCATCCATGTTGCTACAAAAGTTGGGTATTCATCCTTTCTGATGGAGGCATAATACTCCATTGTGTATATGGACCACATGTTCCTTATCCATTCGTCCATTGAAGGACATCTTGGTTCTTTCCACAGTTTGGTGACCATGGCCATAGCTGCTATAAACATTGGGGTACAGATGACCCTTCATTTCACTACATCTGTATCTTTGGGGTAAATACCCAGCAGTGCACTTGCAAGGTCATAGGGAAGCTCTATTTTTAATTTCTTGAGGAATCTCCACACTGTTCTCCAAAGTGGCTGCACTAACTTGCATTCCCACCAACAATGTAAGAGGGTTCCCCTTTCCCCACATCCTCTCCAACACATGTTGTTTCCTGTCTTGCTAATTTTGGCCATTCTAACTGGTGTAAGCTGGTATCTCAATGAGGTTTTCATTTGAATCTCCCCGATGGCTAGTGATGATGAGCATTTTTTCATGTGTCTGATAGCCATTTGTATGTCTTCGTTGGAGAAGTGTCTGTTCATATCTTCTGCCCATTTTTTTAATGATTATCTGTTTTGTGTGTGTTGAGTTTGAGGAGTTCTTTATAGATCCTGGATATCAGCCCTTGTCTGTATTGTCATTTGTGACTATCTTCTCCTATTCCATGGGTTGCCTCTTTGTTTTGTTGACTGTTTCCTTTGCTGTGCAGAAGTTTTTTTTATCTTGATGAAGTCCCAAAAGTTCATTTTTGCTTTTGTTTCCTTTGCCTTTGGAGACATATCTTGAAAGAAGTTGCTGTGGCTGATGTCAAAGAGGTTACTGCTTACGTTCTCCTCTAAGATTCTGATGGACTCCTGCCTCACATTGAGGTCTTTTACCCATTTCAAATTTATCTCTGTGTATGGTGTAAGAGAATGGTCAAGTTTCATTCTTCTACACAGAGCTGTCCAATTTTCCCAGCACCATTTATTAAAGAGACAGACTTTTTTCCACTGTATATTTTTTCCTGCTTTGTTGAAGATTAGTTGGCCATAATGTTGAGGGTCCACATCTGGGCTCTCCACTCTGTTCCACTGGTCTATGTGTCTGTTTTTGTGCCAGTTCCATGCTCTCTTGGTGATCACAGCTTTGTAGTAAATTGTAGTAAATTGAAATCAGGCAATGTGATGCCCCAGTTTTTTTTTTCTTTTTCAACATTTCCTTAGCAATTTGGGGTCTCTTCTGATTCCATGCAAATCTTAGGATTGTTTGTTCCAGCTTTTTAAAAATGCCAGTTGAAGTTTGATCAGAAGGACGTTGAAAGTATAGATTGATCTTGGCAGTATAGACATTTTAACAATGTTTTTTTCTTCTGATCCATGAGCATGGAGTGATCTTTCATCTTTTTTGTCTTCTTCAATTTCTTTCATGAGTGTTCTGTAGATCCTAGGGTATAGATCCTTAACCTCTTTGGTTAGGCTTATTCCCAGGTATCTCATGGTTCTTGGTGCTATAGTAAATGGAATCAATTATCTAATTTCCCTTTCTGCATTTTCATTGTTAGTGTATAAGAAAGCCACTGATTTCTGTACATTGATTTTGTATCCTGTCACATTACTGAATTGCTGTATGAGTTCTAGTAGTTTGGGGGTGGAGTCTTTTGGGTTTTCCATAGAAAATATCATGTCATATGCAATGAGAGAGTTTGACTTCTTCATTGTCAATTTGAATACCTTTGATTTCTCTTTGTTGTCTGATTGCTGTTGCTAGGACTTCTAGTACTATGTTGAACAAGAGTGGTGAGAGTGGACATCCCTGTCATGTTCCTGACCTCAAAGGGAAGGCTGTCAGCTTTTTCCCATTGAGGATGATATTTGCTCTGGGTTTTCATAGATAGATTTGATGAAGTTGAGGAATGTTCCCTCTATCCCTATACTTTGGAGCATTTTAATCAGGAATGGATGCTGGATTTTGTCAAATGCTTTTTCTGCATCAATTGAGACAACCATGTTGTTCTTCTGTCTTCTCTCATTCTATCTTCTCTCAATCTGTCACATTGATTGATTTGTGAATGTTGAACCACCCTGGCAACCCGGGCATAAATCCCACCTGAAAATGTTTTGTTATAGTCCCTGTCTTGGTGTTCCACGAGTGAGTGAAACCATATGATAATTTAATTTCTCTGCTTGACTTATTTCACTCAGCCTAATCCCCTCCAGTCCCATCCATACTGAAGCAAAAGTAGCATGGAGGCCATTAGGAGAAGGAAGGAGAAAATGAAGCGGGGAATCAGAGGGAGAGACAAACCATGAGTGACTGTGGACTCTGAAACAAACTGGCAGTTTCAGAGGGGAGGGAGTTGGGGGCATGTGTTGGCCTGGTGATGGGTATTGAGGAAGGCACATATTGCATGGAGCTCTGGGTGTTATACATAAATGATGAATCTCGGAACACTACATCAAAAACTAATGATGTACTGCATGGTAACTAACATAACATAATAAAAGAAAGTCCCTATGCCCCTCCATTACAAAAAAAAATGACTTATTGCTGCTTTAAATCTCATTTAGGTTACTAACATGGATCTAGTTTTCATAAGCTCCTGTCTGTCTCTTTCAATTATCCCACCCCACACATCTTGAGTGGAGGTATTTTCATACCTTTTGTTTTTTACCCAAGTCAGCATAGATTATGTGCTCAATCATGATAAATTAATGGACTCAATTTATGGCATCAATTTTGTTGGTAGAAATTATGGAGTTGCATTTTCTAACTGGAGACAGTTCATTATTTCTCACTGACTACTCACTGCTCCTAGACATTCAATAAAAACTGGGACTCTGATGTGTGCATTTCCTACCCAGGGAATGAGACAAAAGGGGAAGAAATTAAAAGAAATCCCCAAAGAAACTTTGAGGTCACTTCCAGAATGGATTCCTATTCATGAATTGAAGAACTCAGGCATTGGAGTGGAAGGAACTGTTCCAAACACCTGCACATTGCATCAGCCAATCTGGGTTTCACCTGGTTGCAGTTTCACCCTCTGTCCCAGAAGTCCATGTTGTCCATGTTGTTCAGTTCCCAGAATGCTGTGAGACCAGCCTTCCTCTGTTTTGACTCTGTGTAAAGTCATTGAAGGTTGACTTTTACTCTAGCATAGGTACTTTATTATTGTCATGTCATTTCCCCCAAGAAGCCTTCCTGAATTTCCCTTGGTTAGGGGGTCATTTTCCATGCTCCCATAACTCATAAAGCACTGAGACACTACTTCTACAACCACTGCAAGAGGTGATGTCAAAAGCTGAGAAAGCATGACTTTTGCCTTCTGTCCTCCTTTAAACTCCCATCAGTGCCTTCCGTTGGAGAACCACACAAGGCAGCACTGGTAAGAGAGTCTGGTACATGTAACTCATGGGCCCTCGTTTCTAGTGACAAAGACATGAGTAGGACAAAACAACTTTAGAACTAAGAGAACATAGAGCCTATCTGGCACACAGCGGTGTAATCTACAGATCCTGTGTGTTATATTTCAGCTTCATGGAGACCACTTGTCTGACTTTTACAAAAGTTAAAAGCTGGTAAGTTTGTTGCCCGCAACATAATAAACATGACTTATTTGCATAATAAATACATCAACTAACCCACCCATAAGCTTTATTGGTCAATACATATGTACTAGGTAATGCTGGGATAAAAAAGGCCACTTGGCATCTTATGGTTTGTGTTTATCTGCCAGAGTGGCAGATCGACAATGAAAGATTGGGAAGTTCCTAAAGTTATGTGAACATAAATATTAGAGCATAATGGAGATTAAAGAGAATCCATATGCACAAGGCACAAATTACTTTTATTGTCCATTTCACTACAAAAGACTATTCAGGAAGAGAGCTCTTTGTGGTAAGCAATGTATAAGTGCCAGCAAAGTAAATAGTCTTGCGATCCCAGAAGGAGTTTTAGTTCATTAGTTTCTTGGCACAACTCACAAGTCCTGAGGTTATTTGGCCTCTAATTTATGCAGCTCTTCCAAAATTTAGAACATTTACTCAACCTGTTGTTGATGCCACAAGGTATCTACTTCCCTCCCTAGGCTAAAGATGGAGAAAATCTAAGTAGCATCTGAGTGTTATTTCCTTAAGTTTTTGCAGGACTCAAACTCCCCCTGTTTGGGAGATACCTCTGATGAGGTTGTGACTTGCTGTCCTCAAGGTTCTCATTCATATGTTAGGATGACTTATAATGAGTAGCATGTACATCATGGATGAACCGGCACACATGCCTAACTGTGCGGATGGTCAAGGAGTTGTTAACACCTGGCTTCAATGATACAAGGCAGCTCCTCTGGAATTGCCCTCTGTAACATCTATTACTCAGACAGAACACATCAATTGTGACAGAGTCTCACCTTGCTCTGGTAGACTTCACTCCAACTTAAAAGGAGCTTGGAATGAAAAGAGAGTCCTTGACATTCAACTGTCCTCTCATGGCAGAAGAGAATTGCTGGAGTTCTGCCTGGAAATCTCCTGGGCCTGTGAAAATTTCATATGTACAATTCTTCACATCTGATTTAAATGCAGCCTTTTGGGCACCTAGGTAGCTCACACTTTAAGCAGCTGCCTTCTCCTCAGGTCATGATCCCAGAGTCCTGGGATTGAGGTCCACATTGGGTTCCCTGCTCAGTGGGAAGCCTGCTTTTCCCTTTCCCTCTGCCCCTGCTTGTGTTCCCTCTCTCTCTGTGTCTCTCTCTGTCAAATAAATTAATAAAATCTTTTAAAAATGAGCCTTATGTTTTTTATGTCATTGAGAGAGATTTATGCCACTGTAGGTTTATTACTTGTGATTTATTTAGACTGTAATTTGTCACTTGATTTTCGTACATCCTTCTCAAAGCTCCAGGACTGCACTACAAGATGTGGTTATAATTTGATGTTTAAACGCTTACAAATCTGTGGGAAAATTTTGGTTCATATGTTGAGATTCTTTGTCTTAGTGTTTGTCTTAGTGTTTTTATTGAACAGATATGGACCCTCAACTCTATGGTCAAATAATATTGGACAAAATGGAAAAAAATATACAATGGAAAAAAGACAGTCCCTTCAATAAATGGTGCTGGGAAAACTGGACAGCGATATGTAGAAGAATGAAACTCGACCATTCTCTTACACCGTACACAAAGATAAACTCAAAATGGATAAAAGACCTCAACGTGAGACAGGAATCCATCAGAATCCTAGAGGAGAACATAGGCATTAACCTCTTCGATATCAGCCACAGCAACTTCTTTAAGATATGTCTCCAAAGGCAAAGGAAACAAAAGTGAAAATGAACTTTTGGGACTTCATCAAGACCAAAAGCTTCTGCACAGCAAAGGAAACAGTCATCAAAACAAAAAGGCAACCCACGGAATGGGAGAAGTTATTTGCAAATGACAGTACAGACAAAAGGTTGATATCCAGGATCTATAAAGAACCCCTCAAACTCAACACACACAAAACAGATAATCATATCAAAAAATGGGCAGAAGATATGAACAGACACTTCTCCAACGAAGACATACAAATGGCTATCAGACACATGAAAAAATGTTCATCATCACTAGCCATCAGGGAGATTCAAATTAAAACAACATTGAGATACCACCTGACACCAGTTAGAATGGCCAAAATTAGCAAGACAGGAAACAACGTGTGTTGGAGAGGATGTGGAGAAAGGGGAACCCTCTTACACTGTTGGTGGGAATGCAAGTTAGTGCAGCCACTTTGGAGAACAGTGTGGAGATTTCTGAAGAAATTAAGAATAGAGCTTCCCTATGACCTTGCAATTGCACTGCTGGGTATTTACCCCAAAGATACAGATTTAGTGAAAAGAAGGGTCATCTGTACCCCAATGTTTATTGCAGCAATGGCTACGGTCGCCAAACTGTGGAAAGAACCAAGATGCCCTTCAACGGATGAATGGATAAGGAAGATGTGGTTCATATACACAATGGAGTATTATGCCTCCATCAGAAAGGATGAATACCCAACTTTTGTAGCAACATGAACGGGACTGGAAGAGATTATGCTGAGCGAAAGAAGTCAAGCAGAGAGAGTCAAGTATCATATGGTCTCCCTTATTTGTGGAGCATAACAAATAACATGGAGGACATGGGGAGATGGAGAGGAGAGGGAGTTGAGGGAAACTGGAAGGGGAGATGAACCATGAGAGACTATGGACTCTGAAAAACAACCAGAGGGTTATGAAGGGGCGGTGGGAGGGGGTAGGGTGGGGTGGGAGGTTGAGGAACAAGGTGGTGGGTAATAGGGAGGGCACGTACTGCATGGAGCACTGGGTGTGATGCCAAAACAATGAACACTGTTATGCTGTAAATAAGCAAATAAAAATAAATAAATTAATTTAAAAAAATGCAATGATAAATTAAAAAAAAAGAATAATGTACAGGTTTGTAAATAGAAAGGTAGGAAAAATGGATCTCAAAATTTTGGCCTCCGCAGGCCTCATGGGTAAAACAGCTTTAAGCAAAAGGAAAGCAGCTTTTGCTGTAGTGGGTTGTCTATAGTGTGTTAAACTGTATTCCCCAAAAAGATATGTTGAAATGCTAACCCCTGGTACCTGTGACTGTAACCTGGAAAGAGGGTCTCTGTAGATGTAATCAAGTTAAGATAAAATCATACTGAATCTAGATGGCCCTTAAATCCAATAACTGGTGTCACTGATAAGCTTCATTCCAAGTGCCAAACTTAGCTAGGTTTGCCATCGACAAATGGATGGGGTTAGATTTTTATTTTCATGTAAAGCCTTCCAATTTCACAGGGTTGTTTATGCAAAATCCAAGCAGCCTACACAAGCTTTCTGCTTAGTCCAAGCTTCCTTGATGATGGAGCCCTGTGTTCCATCATCCTTCCCTCAGCAGCACGTGATCTGTATCTGCCCCCTCCCTCCCTCATTGTACTTTAAATGGATCTCCCAATAGACCAGAGGTTTCAAACTTAAAGAGTATATAGAAATCAACTCAAGTTTGTAAGCTAAAAATTTATGAGTCTTCCCTGAAACAAATAAGACAACATATGTTAGTAAAAATAAATAAATTAAAATTAAAAGAAAAAAAAAAGGCAACCCACGGAATGGGAGAAGATATTTGCAAATGACAGTACAGACAAAAGGTTGATATCCAGGATCTATAAAGAACTCCTCAAACTCAACACACACAAAACAGATAATCATATCAAAAATGGGCTGAACAGAATTCCTAAAAAGAGTCTGTGTCCAAGAGCAAATGGGGTAACCGGTTAATAGGTGGATCTGGGTGAATGTGACATATGCTCTTCTAGGGTACATAACATCAAATAATTCCTGCAAGTGTAAAAAGTTATTTTACTTTTATTTCTCTTTCTCAAAATATCCAATGTCATTTTACTTTTTATTTAAATTCCATTACCCAGCATATAGTACATCATTAGTTTTTGATATAGTGTTCAATGATTATTAATGTGTATAATACCCAGTACTCATCAGATCACATGCACTTCTTAATGCCCATCACCCAATTACCACATCCTGGCACTCACTGCCCTTTCCACAACCCCTTGTTTGTTTCCAGGAGTCAGGAATTTCTTGTAGTTTGTCTCCCTCTCTGATTTCTTCCCACTCAGTTTTCCTTCCCCTCCTCTATGACCCTCTGCATTACTTCCTATATTGCACATATGAGTGAAAACATACAATAATTATATTTCTCTAACTGACTGACATTACTTAGCCTAATGCAAAGTTAACACTTGAATTGCTGAGACAAAGGGGATGAACAAACTTCTGCCTTCTCAAGAAGGAAGGGTCAGGTACTCCCAGGAGAGTACCGTGGAAGGACCCCAGTGATGGGTGGTTGTATATGAAGTCAATGTGCAGTTGGCTGAAGGGTCCTCAAACTCTGGCTTGTGTCTGAAATGACCCCTGGATTGGATTCCCAGCATTATGAAATGCATGAGTAGAGCAGTGCACACAATGAGAAACTGTTTTGGAAAAATCTGGAGCAACTGAGCCTTTCTGATATTTTTATTCATTCTTTTCCTTGTGTATGGTAGAGAAAAGAAATTGAGACACCTTAGGACCATTGTTTTATGGCAACAGTTGGGAAAAGGTCAAGGAAACAATCTCTGATGTCAGTGGCCTTTTCCACATTATGAGATTCTTTAGCAGCTCATAGCTTATAGCAAGATGGTAGAGCATGTCTTGGGATATGAGGGTTACTGGCAGATGATGTGTGGGAGTGGTAGATGGCTTGGTCTTGGTCAGCTCACACATTACCCTGAGGTACTCAGGCAAAGATCTCAGAGGCTCAACAGTGCACTATGACAAGGGAAGGAATAATAAAATGGCTTTGTGGAGTGTGTAAGATAAGGCACAGTGGTGATTTGGGTGCCAGCAAAGATGCTTGCAGCTTTGGATAAAGACATCTATATTTCAATTGTTGATACTTCTTAAATCTAAGTTGATTAAAAGAGATTTAAGAAATCTCTTAAAGGGGTGCCTGGGTGGCTGGCTCAGAGGGTTAAAGCCTCTGCCTTCAGCTCAGGTCATGATCTCAGGGTCCTAGTGTGTAACCTGCCTCCTCTTCCCACTCTGCCTGTCTCTCTGCCTACTATTGATCTGCCGGTCAAATACATAATTTTTTTAAAAAAATAAATCTCTTAAAGAGCTGAATGAGGCCCTTTTCCTTATAGAAATGAGTTCAGTCCCTTTTTAGTTTAACATATCCATGAATATCATTTATTGCTATGCTGAGGTAGGTTTACTCATGTTCTGTATCTTTATAGATGTGAACCCTGAAAATACTCATCATAGGAATGTACAGGTGGGAAAAGAGTGAGTCTATAGCAGTGATATCACTCAATTCTTTCCCCCAGTTACCACCTGAAAATGCACAGTGATCTGTCACTTCGAGTAACTTTTAATGATTTATGATCCCCATCTATATTAGGTCCTTTGATGTTATCCAAAGCAAGGAATCAGAAATCACTTCCTATAGAAAAAAACTTGTATACCACAAAATGTTACTTTTTTTGAGTCTAGAGATTTGTACAGAGAGTCAATGCTGTGTAAGATCAGCTGGGTGGCATGCATGCTTCTGTCGTTATAAATCGGAACAAAAATGTTCATTGCAGGGGAAACGGAATGTGACAACCAGTATGACCACATGGTGTATCCCTGTTTTTGGATGTTATGATCCAGAAGTGATGTTTTAAGTCTTTCCATGCCCCATGTGTATGTCAAACCCTAGAGAATCCCTGGGATTTCAATCTCACCCAAAAGGACACATAGGGCCAGTGTCTTCTGTGTGAATAGGAACCCAGAGACTGTGTGGCTTGGGGATAACTACCATTTATCCCCACCGACCACTCTCCTATACCTTTAGTTCCAGTACTCAGTGTTTAGGAATTTAATATCACAGCAGACATTTCAATGTGATCATATACAATAAATTAAGTGACTGAAAAGTACTGTGGAAACAATTTTAACTGAGAGAAACCCACTGAAACATGAGAGAAGTCTGAAAGGATCCAAAGCCAAATTCTGAAGCACTTTGTTAGCATTTAGGATAATGAACATTCCTCATTGGTGGAGTCAGTTACATTCAGTTTGAGATTTGACTTGGCAGTGAGCTGATTTCTTCTCTTTGACATTTTAGTTGTATATTTTCCTTATTATTATCTAAGCATGCTAACATACATTACTGCCAGATACTGAGCTGAGCATTTTTCTTGTAGTAATTCATTTATCCTAACATAAATCCTATAAGGTAGGCACTGTTGTTATAAACTTATTTTGCAGGTGAGGCACCAGGTGAAGAGGGTCAACATCCTGCTGATGTGCCCACAAGTAGAAAGTACAACAGCTGAGCTTGAACCCCATAATTGGATCCTGAAGTTGGGTCCTCACACACTGCTCACACTGCTCAATGAATGAATACATTCTACTTTGAAAGAACCAGCACTTCAGAATTCAATACACAGTGTAAAATTGCCCTGTGAGGATTCTGATGTGGGCTGGATTGGATTTGCAAGATAGTTTGAGAAGAGTAGACATACTTAAATCTTCTACTACTTCCTTCAGGAAAAAAGTGTGTGCCTCTATTTTTTAAGATTCCATTTTCAAAAAATAAATTATTTTGTAAAACATATGATTTAAGCAAAAGAAGAGATTCCCCTCCCCCTCTTCCTTCCTCTCTGACTACTTGTGATCTGTGTCAACTAAATAAATAAAATCTTTAAAAAATTTTAAAAAACAGGTACCTTAGACAATGGAGTATAATTCTAACATTCTACAGAATTGATCTCTTAAAGAAGAGCTGTAAGCCATGAGAAGGCATGGTAGACCTTACATAAATATTACGAAATAAGAGAAATCAACCTAAAGAGCTGTGTAGTGTATTATTACAAACCTATGACATCCTGGGAATACAAAATTATGGAGGCAATAAAAAATCATTGGTTTTCATGGATTGGGGAGGAAATAAGGGTGTATATCCAGAGTGCAGAGGATTTACAGGCCATCGACACTACTGTGTATGAGACTATGATGCCAGATACCTTTCATTATCTATCTGTCTACACCCACCTCCAGCCTTCCCTGAGAGCATCACTTTGTTACTATTTATTTATTTGTTTGCTTGCTTGTTTATTTAACAGATGGAGATCACAAGTAGGCAGAGAGGCAGGCAGAGAGAGAGGAAGGGAAACAGGCTCCCCGCTGAGCAGAGAGCCCAATGTGGGGCTCGATCCCAGAACCCTGGAATCATGACCTGAGCCGAAGGCAGAGGCGTTAACCAACTGAGCCACCCAGGTGCCCCTGTTACTTTTTAATTCACATACCATCATGCCTCAGCTAGACATACCAGCTTCCAAACTGAACAAGATCGAGCAAGTTTCATACTTTCTGCAGGTTAGTTGACTCAACTGTTAAATAGGAAACCTAGGGCTTCCTCCTGTCTCTCTCTCTGCCTGTCTCTCTGCCTACTTGTGATCTCTGTCAAATATATAAACAAAAATCTTTAAACAGGAAACTGAATGCCTTGTAGATTTGTAGCAATGATTGAAGATGATAAATTAGGTTTCCACATTCTCTGACCATAGCTAGCAAGCAAAAGGAAGTGCTATTCATTTTATTACCGCTATTATTATTGGCTACTGGAGAGTTGCAACCCAAAGAACCTGTAGGGAGGAATACAATGATATGTTTCCAGATATCACCAGCCCACTGTTACTGTAGATGACTCCATTTTTATTGAACATGATATTTTACTTCCCCTAGCCCCTGGCAACCATCATTTATTCTCTATTTCTATGAAATTGACTACTCTAGGAGCTTCATATTTGTTGAATCATCAGGATTTTCTCCTTTTACTGGTTTCTGTCCCTTAGTGTACTGTCTTCAAGGTTCACCCATGTTGTAGCATGTGACGGGCTTTCCTTGTTTTATACATCTGAATGTGACTAATCTTAAATTTTATGTATGTACCCCCATAAACACTGAGTTCTTTCCACCTCTTGGTTATTGTGAATAATGCTGCTGTAAACATGAGTACGCAAATATGTTTGGGACTCTGCTTTCAATTCTTTTGTACAGGAACTGAAAGGTCATTTCCACTGATCATATTAACTTTCCTTCTAATTTTTGGAAGGACCTCCAGGCACTTATTCTCAGAGGCTACACCATTTTACCTTCCCACTAAAATGTACAAGGGATCTTATTCTCCACATCCCTGCCAACACTTATTCATTCTTTCATTCTTTTTTTACAGTAGTCATCATAATGGGTATGAAAAGCCCATGTGATTTTGACATGAAATCTGAAGCTCAGCACGAAAGCACTAATTCCAATAAACCTAGATGTGTCTCACCCCACCACCATGCTGCCTCCACAGAATACAATGGAAACTCTCCTTTATTTGACCCATCCCGTCTCTCCAGTCACAAAGCCTTTCCACTGCCACCATGCATTGTTGTGTGTAGTATATGTTTTGGGGTAATCTAAGTAGCTTATATTCCCCAGGAACATGGTTTATGCCTTTTCATCTCCCTTCATGCTGTTCCTTCACCATCACTCCTCCAGCCATTTCTTCCAGGAAGAATTCTACATACTCTTGAATGGCCCTCCCATATGCTCCTCTGGATAACCAGATATTCCAATGCCTTTAATAAGAATTTTCCACACTTTCTCTGTGCTTCCATAGAGCACACTGCTTCTGGTTGGGGAGAGGTAGAGGAAGAGCCCCTGTGGTGAGCTCTATTGCCTGGACCCTGGGACTCCAATGTGTGACCCTTCCAGGTGACAAGTAAAATGAAGAAGGAGCTTCTTCTTCTCCACGTAGAGCCTGATTTGATTTCAAATTTCCTTTTATTTTTTTTAAATGTTAGCTTAGAATAAGAAATTACTATCAAGGTAGACTTCCTCTTGGCATTGTCTTCCCCTGGGTTACCAAAAACCACTCATTACTCCCACTGGGGTCACCAAGGTACTAACCTTTCTCCCTCACCTGCCCAAAGGGAAACTTGGCATGGCAGGCATCATTTCATACTGAAGATACATACTATGCAGCCATCAAAAGAAATGAAATCTTGCCATTTGCGACGACGTGGATGGAGCTAGAGCGTATCATGCTTAGTGAAATAAGTCAATCGGAGAAAGAAAACTATCATATGATCTCCCTGATATGAGGACATGGAGAAGCAACATGGGGGGGTAGGGGGATAGGAGAAGAATCAATGAAACAAGATGGGATTGGGAGGGAGACAAACCATAAATGACTCTTAATCTCACAAAACAAACTGGGGGTTGCTGGGGGGAGGTGGGATTGAGAGAGGGGGAGCGGGCTATGGACACTGGGGAGGCGAGGCGAACCATAAGAGACTATGGACTCTGAAAAACAACCTGAGGGTTTTGAAGGGTCAGGGGTGGGAGGTTGGGGCAACCTGAGGGTTTTGAAGGGTCAGGGGTGGGAGGTTGGGGGAACAGGTGGTGGGTAATGGGGAGGGCACGTTTTGCATGGAGCACTGGGTGTTGTGCAAAAAGAATGAATACTGTTATGCTGAAAAAATTAATAAAAAGGGAAAATAAATAAATAAATAAATAAAATGGAAAAAAAAAAAGATACATCCCAGCCAACTTCAGTAGTTTGTTGATTCATACTCATTCATTTATTCCAAGGATATTTGCTTTTCCTCTCCTGTGTGCCAAGCATATGTTAAGTAAAGATGAGCAAAACCAGAGGCTACTGCTGCAGTTCAGGAGCTACCATCCAGGGTGGGTGTGCATCAATTAATTGGCCATATATTTGTAAAATTACAATCTCAGTGTTTGCTACAAAGTAGAGGTGCATGCTGCCAGCAATGCCTCTGAACAGGAACTCTGATCATGGCATTGGGGTCTGTGACTTCAATAGATGGCATGAGAGCTGAGAGAGGAATGGGGGGCTGGAAGCCAGGACTGTGGCCTGACCACATGTTTATTTGGGCAACACCGGGAGGCTTTCTATGTATAAATTCTCCTATGCTCTCCAGGATCCTGTTTCAGCTTCCAGTTTCTTTTCACTAAAGCTGAAAACTCAAAGCAAAACAAACCATGAGGCTGTTCCTGAGTGTCCTGCTAGTCACTCTGGCTCTTTGCTGCTCCAAGGGTGAGTATCATTTCTCATCAGACAGGCACCAGCCCTGTGAGTACCCTTCTTTGAACTAGGTGAACCGAAGTGGCTTTCCTGTTTTTTACTTTCCAACCCCACCTCCAAAACCCATGCACTTTTTCTCAGTTCCCAACACCCTGGAAGTTTTAAAAATTATTGCAGGCAAATTTTAAGTTTTTCACTGAAACCTCTCTCCTTATCTGTGATCTGTGTTTCAGAAGCAAGAGGACATGGAGTTAGGTTTGAATCATGGTTCTGCCACTTACCGGAACCTATCTTCAACAAAATGTTGATCTCTCCAAGTCCTTTTTTATCATTGGGTTTGACAGATACCACAAGAGTAGCTATAGCAATGGACTGAGATTAACTGTGTCAAGGGTCTATGGGCTGCCAAACTGATAACTGTTAGTTCCCAGACACTCTCCTCCCCAGAGTTTTTCAGGTGGGAGTGGAGTGCACAACTTTTTCACTCATGGATTCAGACTCATAAAATGATACAGCTAGAAGGGTTTGGAACGAGTTCTCACTTCCAGAAGAGCCAGTGTTCTCTTAGTCTCTGATAATAATCTTCAAGGGGGCTCTGGGAATAAGCAGCACTCACTCACTAAATCTACTAGTGAGTAGATCTCACTATATCTACCAGTTTTCTCATTTTCCAGGAGTGTTACCAGTATTTTGTAATAGAACAAGTACACTCAGAGGGGTGAGATTTCTATTTATCTAGATTAATTATGGCCAACCATTCCACAGTATTTTTGCATGGCTTCTTACCCTTGAAGCCTTCTTCAGTCTTTCTATTTCATCTCACTCTCTCAAGTCCTCCTCTTTCCCTCTGTTGCCTCTGACTTAAACCTCTCAAATCCTATGCATCGTTTGACATCTGGTCAGGGATCCAATCAGAGCCTGGTAGGGTACCTGCTTGACTATGGTGGTTACAAAGACAGGAGGGATAGAGAATGCACACTAAGAGAAGAAGCCACTTCAGATTTCCACACAGTTACAGTGGCGTCTGTACAGTGGCGACTGGAGAGAGCCCCAGTCCTGTTTCTCACCCTCTCTAAGATGTTCTGCACTTCACTGTTGGAAGAAAAGAGCCAGTCATAGCTTTGTGGATAATCTTTCACATGTGTTCAAACTGATAGTTGTGTTTGGGATGAGTTGTGTTTGTATGTTTTTTGTGTTTGAGGGAGTTGTGTTTGTTGGAGTGTGCATAGCTTTTTAACCATATCTGCATCCAGTGACACAATCTTATTCTTTAGTTTCAAACTAGCATCTTCCTACATATACTGTGACCTTGGGAGCCCTGAGTGGCTCAGGTGGTTAAGGGAGGCTGTTTTTCCCTTTCCCTCTGCTTGCCACTCCCCATGCCTGTTCTTTCTCTCTCCTTCTCTCTTTTTAAAAAAGAAATCTTTTCATTTTTAATTTACCTTTTTAAAATTATTTATCTTTTGGAAATTATTATGTTGGGGTGCCTGAGTGGCTCAGTGGGTTAAAGCCTCTGCCTTCGGCTCAGGTCATGATCTTGGGGTCTTCGGATTGGGCTCTGCTCTGTAGGGAGCCTGCTTCCCCCCTCTCTCTGCCTGCCTCTCTGCCTAGTTGTGATTTTTCTCTGTCAAATAAATAAAATATTTAAAAAATTATTATGCTGAGTGAAATAAGTCATGCAGAGAAAGTAAATTATTATATTGTTTCACTTACTTGTGGAACATAAAGAATAGCATGGAGGACATTAGGAGAAGGAAGGGGGAAATGAAGTGGAGAATCAGAGGGGGAGATGAACCATGAGAGACTGTGAACTTCAAGAAACAAACAGAGGGTTTTAGAGGGGAGGGGTGTGGGCGCATGGATTGGCCCAGTGATGGGTATTAAGGAAGGCACGTACTGCATGGAGCACTGGGTGTTATATGTAAACAGTGACTCTTGGAACACTACATCAAAAACTAATGACATACTGTATGGTGACTAAATAAATAAATAAATAAATAGGGTAACCTGCTGTTTTCCAGATTGACCCACCCTTTCAAGCTCTCTGGAATGGTCTAACTCTACCATTCACTTAAATATTGATGAGTAAATCTCCTCTCCCCCAATATCCAAGACAAAAAAAAAAAAAAAAAAGGTGTCATTCCATTCAAGCACACAACTGTTGTAAATAAAAAGAAAGATGATTTCAACACCAAGAGAGTCGTAGAAAGAAAGGGATGTGCTTTAAAAAGATAAAAACTGAACTAAGGGGATGCCTGGGTGGCTCAGTCCTTAAGCTTCTACTTTCCACTCAGGTCATGATCCCAGGGTCCTGGGATCAAGTCCCACATTGGGCTCCCTGCTCAGCGGGGAGCCTGCTTCTCCCTCTGCCTGCTGCTCCCCCTACTTATGCTCTCTCTCTGTTAAATAAATAAAATCTTTTTTTAAAAGATTATTTATTTATTTATTTGAGAGGCAGAGATCACAAGTAGGCAGAGAGGCAGACAGAGAGAGAGAGACAAGTGGAAGCAGGCTCCCTGCTGAGCAGAGAGCCGGATGTGGAGCTGGATCCCAGGACCCTGGGATCATGACCTGAGCTGAAGTCAGAGGCTTTAACCCACTGAGCCACCCAGGTGCCCCAAATAAATAAAATCTTTTTAAAAAATCTGAACTAGGGTTAAGTAAGCCTATATTCTAGTACTGGCTCTGCTGCTTGCTCTCCAACATGAGGAAGTCACAGTTTCCAAGGTCAGGCATTGTCATTGGCATTATTGTGGGATGAGACCATAAGTCCTCTGGGGTTCCTGTCTAGATCTGACTTCAGGGAGCCTGGGAGAAAACGTGATTTTCCTTACATTGATTGTAGTTCTCTTTCTTCACCAGCCAATGGGATCACCTGTCCAGCTGTGGTTACTGAAGTGGAAAGTTTCCTCTTTCTAGACACATCTGCCTACAGGACTATACTTGAGTTGCTATGTGACCCACCTCCAGAAATCATTGAGGCCAAGATGACAGTGAAGGCCTGCACAGATCAGATATCCTTTAAGGACAGAGTACTAATTTCAAGCACATTGGTAATGTCAGTTTTTGGGCATAAAATCTTCACTAGCTGTGCAGCCTGTAGGGCAGTAAGGCTGCAGCTCTGTCAGGGGCACAGGTGGTAGAGGTACCTACCTGGTCACAGTGTAGATGACATTACACCTGGGGAGATATACAAAGACTGCACAGAGGATCTAGGCATGTTCGTCCTTCTCAGCTCACCTCCTGGGCACAGGTTCCCCATAGAGTACTGAGGAAGAGGACACCTGGGGACACACACAGTAATGTTAAAGGACCTGAGCCTGGCCGTGTCATTGCCTGGGAGCTTTTCTGTGAGCAAGATCCCCCCTCCAAGTGGACACAGTCACAGCAGAATACCACGGGGTTGTTGGGAGTGTTGAATGGAGAGATAGCTAGAAAGGAGAGAATCCTGCCCTCTGTCAGCATGGTGGGCAGCTGGATGGGCACTCTGCCAGCTTCCGCAGAGCCAAGATCTAGCCCTCATACCTCAGCCCAGTTCATTACTCCTTGCCTACAACTCTCTCCCTTATCACATCCGTGACCAGAGACCCTCTTTCTTCTGTCTCCTGAAGCCAAGAGTAGAGGCAAAACACTTAGATTACACCTTTTTCATGAAATAAGATACTTGGAAGTGTCTCTTAGGCCATCCACTGCTGGATTTAGGTCATGGGTTTTAGTCACAAAGGCCCACGGAGGCTGGGTTTTCAGTGGAGAGAAGACAAGTGCCATCAGGTTGATTTTCCACACCCTGAACCTAGGACTTCCCTGAAAGCAGTATTCCTGAAGTCCCCTTGTACCCCTCTTCTAGTCGCTCACCCCCGTACCACCACTGCAGTGAAAAATTAAAGTCCTCTGCCCTAGGACAGCAGAGAAAAAATTCTGGGCCACTCCTCCTTCCATTAGAAACCTGAGTCTTACTCTTGGGTCAACTTGGGCTTTATTTGCCAGACTATGGAAATGAATTCTCCCTTACTTACATCATTGTTGAAATTGTGTTGGATGTATTTAGTTTTTCATCCTCCCTGGCTTCCTGCCTTCTGCCCATTCTACTTTCTTTTTGTTGGTTGAAATTTCTCAGACAACTTCTGAGTGACAGTCGGTGTTAAGGCTTCATCCTGAGGAGGAGCATGGCTGATTTTCTCTCTCTTTCTTTCAGGCGAAAGCCATGAAGAACTGTAAATAAGGAACCTTATGTACTAGTAACTGTCCTGTAATGATGACCTATTCTTCTGGAAAATGTAAAGGTTTCAACATCTTGATCCAATAAATCACTTTCTCTGCACTACTCTACATGTCTTGTTATTATCCCACAATCTCTGGTGGTGAGTTGGGATGGTCATTGTCATGAAGTGGCCTTTGGGTGTTGTCAGTAGCAAATTTCAGAAACTAAGTATCCAGTTACCCATGGCAGCCTGGGGAGCAGGGACCACAAAAGGAAATATTTGCTCAGGAATCATCCTACATCAGATTATAGACTTCCTATTCACATGGCTACAGGCAAAAATAAGTTTTAGGGTAATGCAGAATTAAAATGTTCCTGCAATGCTTTCATATGAAATATACCCATAGACTAATTGTCTGGCTAGCCATGTGGTTCCCAATCAACAGCATCGCTAATATTGTGTCCTTAGCACAACCACAACCAAACTGCTCCATTCTCACACCATCACTCTGGATTCGATCCTATGAATTCTCTGGTATAATTTATTTTCCGTCTACTTCTCAATTTTCAGTGAATTTCCAGACTTGGCCTTCAGTTAACCTTTTGACTCTGCACATGCACATTGCTCATCAACATCTAGACCACTCAACACCTCAGGTTAATGCTTTTTCCCTCACATTCTCCCTTGAGTTCCAGAAACCCCATCCAGCTGTCATTTGTACCACTCCATTCAAGACTCCACAGTTACTTCAGAAGAAATGTAGAAAACTGTACGGATTGCCTGCCTGCACCTGTTCTACCTTCCATGAGCCGCTCTTTCTCACTAATGCCCCAACCCATGAAGCACGTGATGCAGACAATATAGATTAGTTTCCACCGGCCACTGCAAAACACTACCACACACGTGGTGATTAACACCAATTATTTTCTCAATATTTGGATGACAGAGTCCCAAATCTATAACAAGTTGCAGAAATCATTGCATCAAATGACAGTACAGGCAAAAGGTTGATATCCAGGATCTATAAAGAACTCCTCAAACTCAACACACAAAAAAAGAGATAATCATATCAAAAAATGGGCAGAAGATATGAACAGACACTTCTCCAATGAAGACATACAAATGGCTATCAGACACATGAAAAAATGCTCATCATCACTAGCCACAGGGAGATTCCAATTAAAACCACATTGGACTGGAAGACATTATACTGAGCGAAATAAGTCAAGCAGAGAGAGTCAAGTATCATGTGGTTTCACTTATTTGTGGAGCATAACAAAGAACATGGAGGACATGGGGGATGCAGAGGAGAAGGGAGTTGACGGAAATTTGAATGGGAGGTGAACCATCAGAGACAATGGACTCTGAAAAACAACCTGAGGGTTTTGAAGGGGTGGGGGTTGGGAGGTTGGGGAGCCAGGTGGTGGGTAATAGGGAGGGCATGTATTGCATGGAGAACTGGGTGTGGTACAAAAACAATGAATACTGTTACACTGAAAATAAATTTTTAAAAAACCACATTGAGATATCAACTTACACCAGTTAGAACGGCCTAAATTAGCAAGACAGGAAGCAACATGTGTTGGAGAGGATGTGGAGAAAGGGGAACCCTCTTACACTGTTAGTGGGAATGCAAGTTGGTGCAGCCACTTTGGAGAACAGTGTGGAGATTCCTCAAGAAATTAAAAATAGAGCTTCCCTATGACCCTGCAATTGCACTGCTGGGTATTTACCCCAAAGATACAGATGTAGTGAAAAGAAGCACCATCTCTACCCCAATGTTTATAGCAGCAATGGCCATGGTCGCAAAACTGTGGAAAGGACTAAGATGCCCTTCAACGGATGAATGGATAAGGAAAATATGGTCCACATACATGATGGAGTATTATGCCTCCATCAGAAAGGATGAATTCCCAACTTTTGTAGCAACATGGACGGGACTGGAAGAGATTATGATGAGTGAAATCAGTCAAGCAGAGAGAGTCAAGTATCATATGGTTTCACTTATTTGTGGAGCATAACAAATAACATGGAGGACATGGGGAGATGGAGAGGAGAAGGGAGTTGAGGGAAATTGGAAGGGGAGGTGAACCATGAGAGACTATGAACTCTGAAAAACAACCTGAGGGTTATGAAGGGGTGGAGGGTGGGAGGTTACGGAACCAGGTGGTGGGCAATAGGGAGGGCACGTATTGCATGGAGCACTGGGTGTGGTGCAAAAACAATGAATACTGTTACGCTGAAAATAAAAAAAAATCATTGCATCATGAGGGCCATGCACCCTATGAAAGGTTGAGGTGAGAATCTACTGATGGCTGCTTCCAGCTCTGATGGGTGGAAACCATCATTCTTTGTCTTGTGTCCCATCACTCTGATCTCTGCTCTATGAAGTCACACTGCCTTTTCTCTTCTGTACCTGCCAATCTCCCTCTGTCTCTTTTGTATAAAATATATGGAGTTGTGGGGTTCATGGGTGGCTCAGACAGTTAAGCAACTGCCTTCAGCTCAGGTCATGATCCAGCTATCTATTACTATCAATTATTAGCAATACCTTTATAATAAATGTGCATTTTAACACCTCAGAAAATATGTACACTCAAATTGGTCCCGTTTTGTGAAACACATTCCATATTCAGCCTACACACATAGGCCCAGCAGAAAGGATTATGGATCTCTTGCAAACTCTGAGATACCCAGACTGCAGACACTCTTCTGCGAGGAGCAAAGCCCACCATTTGCATTGCACACAAGGACATCCATGGCGCCATCCCTGGGCACACCTTAGCCTCTATCCCTGAGCACCCAGGACACTAGGCTCAGTCACAATTGTCTACACACCATTCTCTGTGTATCCTGATGAGTCACACAATTGTACTAGGATAAGTAAGTTTCTCTTTGCCTCTATATTCTCCCTGAATAGGACAGCCTACAAGCTCACCTGTAAGGTCCATTTCATAACTTTTCCTCTGTGAAGCTCTCTCAGATTCACACACCTGAAAACAAATCTTTATACACAGACACACATTTCATCCTCAACAATACACACACAAATACAGTTTTACAATGACACACAGACAAACCCAGAAACACACAATATCACACTACCACACAGACAAACACACACAGCCTTCTGTTATCACTTAACCTTTCTTTGATATCAATATCAGAGAGTGCTTTTGAGTAAGTTAATAACATAAAATGACAGATTTTTTTCAGTCACTATTGTTGTTTCTAAACTACTAAGCATTGACATTCATTGAGCATTCTTATAGGCCAGTCAGTATCCTGGAAGGTTTGTATATTCTGTCTCTCCTAGTACCTATTAGTAGCCAGGAAGGTAAAAAATTATTACCACCACTGAATGTGCAGATGAAAAATGTGTTCCTCCAGTGTTTCTTAATTCTGGCCCTGTGTTAGAATCAACTGCGAAGATTTCAAAAGCAACTCATGCCCAGACTAGCCCTTTCCCCACCAGGACCGACATATAGATATCTCTGTAGGTAGAACCCATGCAGTCCTCATTTCTTCATCTCCATCTCCTTTAGGTGGCAGTGGCCCAGTGGCTGGGGAGCAGGTGCCACCCATAGAGGGGGAAAGAGGACAATATACCATGATACTCATGAGAGTATCTCCATGATACTCAGAGAACCTCCAGTATCACCACGTGGGCACCTTGAGACATTTTGGGTCTTATTTAACTTTTATTTTTATTTAATTATTGCATATACTCAACATGGATCTCAAACTCATGACCCCAAGATCAAGAGTCCCATGCTCTTCCACTCAGCCAGACAGCTTCCTCCCAGCCAGTTTCCTTACTTCTGTAAACACTCAAGCCTGGTAGTGTCAGGGATATTCATTAGGTTCACCACTGTAAATTAATAAACTCAGGGTCATAGGAACGTCTTCCTTCATGAGCTACTGCTAGAAGGTGTGAGGGGACATAAAGCAGGACTGCAAAGGCAGGGGTTTGGAGGAGAGAAATTTATGGAGTGATTGCTTACTAGGTGAAGAGACTCTATTTGAGATGACTTCTGAAAACAGGTAGCCATGACAACATTGTGAATATACTTACTGCAGTGTAATTCTGCATTTAAATATGGTATAAACAGTAAATTTTATCTAGTATTTATTTTACCAAATACACACACACACACACACACACACACACACACACACACTTGCACACAGGCACAGCCAGAGGCTAGAGCTCTCTGAGGCAGCAGAAAGATAATGGGAGCAGGGCCTATTGTTCCCTCTCCACTAGACATAGTCACCTAGGGTTGATTTTGTTTTTGAGGCCACTAATTTTTCCCCTGACACAGATTATCACTCTCTGCCCAGGCACTCTTCCTCCAATGACTTCTCCCCGCATCCATCTTAGTCTCTAAGACAAGGTCAATAGTCTGAATGCAAAGCTGTGCTTTTCCCATGGCTTATATCAAGCAAATTTCCAAAGGTTCTCCATATCCCAGGACATGATGACTAATGTCTCCATTCTAAATTTCTTTTTTATATTTTTTCTTTATTTGTTTTCTTTTTTTAATTGTTTTCTTTTTTTTTTCTTCTGAACCTCTTTTTATCCCCTTTCTCCCTGCCACGATTTGGGGTCTCTTCTGATTTGGTTAAAGGGCATTTTTCTGGGGTCTTTGCCACCCTTTTAGTATTTTATTTGCTCCTTCATATCCTCTTATCTGGACAAAATGACAAGGCAGAAAAATTCACCACAAAAAAAAAAAGAACAAGAGGCAGTACCAAATGCTAGGGACCTAATCAACACAGACATTGGTAATATGTCAGATCTAGAGTTCAGAATGACAATTCTGAAGTTTCTATCTGGGCTCTAAAAAAGCATGGAAGATATGAGAGAAACCCTCTCTGGAGATATAAAAGCCCTTTCTGGAGAAATAAAAGAACTAAAATCTAACCAAGTTGAAATCAAAAAAAGCTATTAATGAGGTGCAATCAAAATGGAGGCTCTCACTGCTAGGATAAATGAGGCAGAAGAAAGAATTCGTGCTATAGAAGACCAAATGACAGAGAATAAAGAAGCAGAGCAAAAGAGGGACAAACAGCTACTGGACCATGACGGGAGAATTTGAGAGATAGGTGACACCATAAGATGAAACAACATTAGAGTAATTGGGATTCCAGAAGAAGAAGAAAGAGAGAGGGGAGCAGAAGGTCTATTGGAGAGAATTATTGGAGAGAATTTCCCTAATATGTCAAAGGGAACAAGCATCAAAATCCAGGAGGTGCAGAGAACCCCCTCAAAATCAACAAGAATAGGTCTACCACCCATCACCTAATAGTAAAATTTACAAGTCTTAGTGACAAAGAGAAAATCCTGAAAGCATCCCGGGAAAAGAAGTCTGTAACATACAATGATAAAAATATTAGATTTGCAGCAGACTTATCCACAGAGACCTGGCAGGACAGAAAGAGCTGGCATGATATATTCAGAGCACTAAACGAGAAAAACATGCAGCCAAGAATATTATACCCAACTAGGCTATCATTGAAAATAGAAGGAGAGATAAAAAGCTTCCAGGACAAACAAAAACTGAAAGAATTTGCAAACACCAAACAAGCTCTATAGGAAATATTGAAAGGGGTCCGCTAAGCAAAGAGAGAGCCTGAAAGTAGTAGATCAGAAAGGAACAGAGAAAATATACAGTAATAGTCACCTTACAGGCAATACAATGGCACTAAATTCATATCTCTCAATAGTTACTCTGAATGTTAATGGGCTAAATGCTCCAATCAAAAGACACAGGGTATCAGAATGGATAAAAAAACAAAACCCATCTCTATGTTGCCTACAAGAAACTCATTTTAGATGCGAAGACACCTCCAGATTTAAAGCGAGGGGGTGGAAAACAATTGGCCATGCTAATGGGCATCAGAAGAAAGCTGGGGTGGCAATCTTTATATCAGATCAATTAGATTTTCAGCCAAATACTATAATAAGAGATGAGGAAGGACACTATATCCTACTCAAAGGGTCTGTCCAATAAGAAGATCTAACAATTTTAAATATCTATGCCCCTAACGTGGGAGCAACCAACTATATAAACCAATTAATAACAAAATCAAAGAAACACAACAATAATAATACAATAATAGTAGGGGACTTTAACACTCCCCTCACTGAAATGGACAGATCATCCAAGCAAAAGATCAACAAGGAAATAAAGGCCTTAAATGACACACTGGACCAGATGGACATCACAGATATATTCAGAACATTTCATCCCAAAGCAACAGAATACACATTCTTCTCTAGTGCACATGGAACCTTCTCCAGAATAGATCACATCCTGGGTCACAAATCGGATCTCAACAGGTATCAAAAGATTGGGATCATTCCCTGCATATTTTCAGACCACAATGCTCTGAAGCTAGAACTCAATCACAAGAGGAAAGCTGGAAAGAACACAAATACATGGAGACTAAACAGCATCCTTCTAAAGAATGAATGGGTTAACCAGGAAATTAAAGAAGAATTGAAAAAATTCATGGAAACAAATGATAATGAAAAGACAATGGTTCAAAACCTGTGGGACACAGCAAAGGAAGTCCTGAGAGGAAAATATATAGTGGTACAAGGCTTTCTCAAGAAACAAGAAAGGTCTCAAGTACACAACCTAACCCTACACCTAAAGGAGCTAGAGAAAGTACAAGAAAGAAACCCTAAACCCAGCAGGAGAAGAGAAATCATAAAGATCAGAGCAGAAATCAATGAAATAGAAATCAACAAATCAATGAAACTAGGAGCTGGTTCTTTGAAAGAATTAATAAGATTGATAAACCCCTGGCCAGACTCATCAAAAACAAAAGAGAAAGGACCCAAACAAATAAAATCATGAATGAAAGAGGAGAGATCACAACCAACACCAAAGAAATACAGACAATTATAAGAACATACTATGAGCAACTCTATGCCAACAAATTTGACAATCTGGAAGAAATGGATGCATTCCTAGATATAAACTACCACAACTGAACCAGGAAGAAATAGAAAACCTGAACAGACCCATAACCAGTAAGGAGATTGAAACAATAATCAAAAATCTCCAAACAAACAAAAGCCCAGGGCCAGATGGCTTTCCAGGGGAATTCTACCAAACATTCAAAGACAAATTAATTCCTATTCTCCTGAAACTGTTCCAAAAAATAAAAATGGAAGGAAAATTTCCAAACTCATTTTATGAGACAAGCATCACCTTGATCCCAAAACCAGACAAGGATCCCACCAAAAAAGAGAACTACAGACCAATATCCTTGATGAACACAGATGCAAAAATTCTCACCAAAATACTAACCAATAGGATTCAAAAGTACATTAAAAGGATTATTCACCATGACCAAGTGGGATTTATTCCAGGGCTGCAAGATTGGTTCAACATCCGCAAATCAATCAATGTGATACAACACATTAATAAAAGAAAGAACAAGAACATATGGTGCTCTCAATAGTTGCTGAAAAAGCATTTGACAAAGTACAACACCGCTTCCTGATCAAAACTCTTCAAAGTGCAGGAATAGAGGGCACATACCTCAATATTATCAAAGCCATCTATGAAAAACCCACCACAAATATCATTCTCAATGGAGAAAAACTGAAAGCTTTTCTGTTAAGGTCAGGAACACAGCAGGGATGTCCATTATCACCACTGCTATTCAACATAGTATTAGAAGTCCTAGCCTCAGCAATCAGACAACAAAAAGAAATTAAAGGCATCCAAATTGGCAAAGAAGAAGTCAAACTATCACTCTTCACAGAGATATACTATCTGTGGAAAACCCAAAAGACTCCACTCCAAAACTGCTAGAACTTGTACAGGAATTCAGTAAAGTGTCAGGATATAAAATCAATGCACAGAAATAAATTGCATTTCTGTACACCAACAACAAGACAGAAGAAAGAGAAATTAAGGAGTCAATCCCATTTACAATTGCACCCAAAACTACAGGATACCTAGGAATAAATCTAACCAAAGAGGCTAAGAATCTATATGCAGAAAACTATAAAGTACTCATGAAAGAAATTGAGGAAGACACCCAAAAATGGAAAAATGTTCCTTGCTCCTGGATTGGAAGAATAAATATTGTGAAAATGTCTATGCTACCTAAAGCAATCTACACATTTAATGCAATCCCTATCAAAATACCATCCATTTTTTTCAAAGAAATGGAACAAATAATCCTAAAATTTATATGGAACCAGAAAAGACCTCGAATAGCCAAAGGAATATTGAAAAAGAAAGCCACAGTTGGTGGCATCACAATTCCGGACTTCAAACTCTATTACAAAGCTGTCATCATCAAGACAGCATGGTACTGGCACAAAAACGGACACATAGATCAATGGAACAGAATAGAGAGTCCAGAAATAGACCCTCAATTCTATGGTCAACTCATCTTTGACAAAGCAGGAAAGAATGTCCAATGGAAAAAAGACAGCCTCTTCAATAAATGGTGCTGGGAAAATTGGACAGCCACATGCAGAAAAATGAAATTGGACCACTTCCTTACACCACATACAAAAATAGACTCCAAATGGATGAAGGACCTCAATGTGAGAAAGGAATCCATCAAAATCCTTGAGAAGAACACAGGCAGCAACCTCTTCGACCTCAGCCACAGCAACATCTTCCTAGGAACATCGGCAAAGGCAAGGTAAGCAAGGGCAAAAATGAACTATTGGGATTTCATCAAGATCAAAAGCTTTTGCACAGCAAAGGAAACAGTTAACAAAACCAAAAGACAACTGACAGAATGGGAGAAGATATTTGCAAACGACATATCAGATAAAGGGCTAGTGTCCAAAATCTATAAGGAACTTAGCAAACTCAACACCCAAAGAACAAACAATCCAATCAAGAAATGGGCAGAGGATGGGGCGCCTGGGTGGCTCAGTGGGTTAAGCCACTGCCTTCGGCTCAGGTCATGATCTCAGGGTCCTGGGATCGAGTCCTGCATCGGGCTCTCTGCTCTGCAGGGAGCCTGCTTCCCTCTCTCTCTCTCTCTCTCTGCCTGCCTCTCTATCTACTTGTGATCTCTCTCTATCAAATAAATAAATAAATAATCTTAAGAAAAAAAAAAGAAATGGGTGGAGGACATGAACAGACATTTCTGCAAAGAAGACATCCAGATGGCCAACAGACACATGAAAAAGTGCTCCACATCACTCAGCATCAGGGAAATACAAATCAAAACCACAATGAGATATCACCTCACACCAGTCAGAATGGCTGAAATTAACAAGTCAGGAAATGACAGATGCTGGTGAGGATGCGGAGAAAGGGGAACCCTCCTACACTGTTGGTGGGAATGCAAGCTGGTGCAACCACTCTGGAAAACAGCATGGAGGTTCTTCAAAATGTGGAAAATAGAACTACCCTATGACCCAGCAATTGCACTACTGGATATTTACCCTAAAGATACAAACATAGTGATCCGAAGGGGCACGTGCACCCAAATGTTTATAGCAGCAATGTCTACAATAGCCAAACTATGGAAAGAACCTGGATGTCCATCAACAGATGAATGGATAAAGTAGAGGTGGTATATATACACAATGGAATACTATGCAGCCATCAAAAGAAATGAAATCTTGCCATTTGCGACGACGTGGATGGAACTAGAGGGTGTCATGCTTAGTGAAATAAGTCAATCGGAGAAAGACAACTGTCATATGATCTCCCTGATATGAGGAAGTGGAGATGCAACATGGGGGTTAGGGGGATAGGAGAAGAATCAATGAAACAAGATGGGATTGGGAGGGAGACAAACCATAAGTGACTCTTAATCTCATAAAACAAACTGAGGGTTGCTGGGGGGAGGGGGGTTTGGGTGAGGGGGAGTTGGGTTTTTGACATTGGGGAGGATATGTGCTATGGTGAGTGCTGTGAAGTGTGTAAACCTGGTGATTCACAGACATGTACCCCTGGGGATAAAAATACATTATATGTTTATAAAGAAATAAAAATAAATAAAAAAAAAATTTTTTAAAGTAGTTTGCTCCAGTGCCTTGCTTTGAGTGACTGCTCTATTATTGTTTGCCATTCATGTTTCAGTAAATTTTGAAAACAGATGAACACTTATGGCTTCTGGCCTTTGAAATGATTAACAAACCAACAATATGTGGAACATGTTTGACAGAGAAGTTCTGTGTAAATTATATCTCAATAAATTTTTCAAAAAAGAACAGTATAAAGCAAATAATGAATCATTGAACACTACATCAAAAAGTAATGATGTACTATATGTTGGCTAAATGGACATAATAACAATTTTAAAAATACCATTCCTTTTTAAAGTGTGGAAAGAAGTAAACTGTCAATTTAGAATTCTTCACTCAGCAAAAACAGAATTCAAAAATGAATATAAAATAAAGACCTTTTCAGACATAAAAAAAATACCATTCTTTTTATTCAAACATAAGACTTTTACCTCAGATCTCATCATGACCTAGATCTTTCAGACAATGTGAAGTTCAACCAAGTTTGCATTGATCTCTGGCAGTCTTGGTAGTCCTTCAAGGTTTAACATAGGAGCTTTCTCAATTTCATAAAATGAATCTCCAGCAGCTGCCATGAACACAGCCCCTGCCCTGTACCCAACCTGCTCCTGAGGCCTTATGACAATCCCAGAAATATTCCCAGTGTACATAGAGACACAGTCTTGAAATCTCCATAACAGGGTTGGCCCATGGCAATAGTGACCCTGCTCTAAGAAAGGTCCAGATACCATGATCAGCCAACATCTCACTGCCTTCAAATTGTCTCCAAGGCCAGGACAATTCTTAACATTGCTGGCCTGGGTAAGTACCTCCCTTTCCAAGATCTAGACATTGACATGATCTTAATAAGAAATAGGTTCACTTCCAAAGAACATGCCTGAGCTTAATGTCCCAAGAACTCTGGAGGTAAGGGGCAGAATTGTTTAACAGAATGAGTGAAAAAAAAAAATGCAGGGTATCTGCTCCTAAAATACTGCAAAGTTGATCCATATCAGCAACTTACAATTTAGAAATATTTATAGATCATCTAAATTTCAAAAGAATACCTTTGTACGTTTTTGTGCCAAAGCATAAAATGCTGAGAAAAGACACTTAATTTTAGTACTTTCATGATGTATGGAAGGCCTGAAATGACCAAAACCATTGGTGTGGTATATCTCAGGTCTTGCATGAGCCTGAGGACAGGCCAAATATAACTCACTCTTGCTGCATACTTTCTCTTTCTCCCATGACACAAGGTGTTCAGGGCGGATCTGTACCTGTACAAATTCACACATACACGGTGGTTTGTCATAATAGGGGATCAATAAGTGTCACACCAACACCCAAACTGAAGGCTCCTTCATTCCTCTAGTTTCTGAGCATCAACTAGGGACCTGACTTAAAGCCTCGTTTGGGAAGAGAAAATTTCAGGCTAGCTACACATGCATTCTGACCTTATGGTTTCTCCTATGTCTCTTCATCAACACCTTCTTGCCAATGAGTCCTTTATGGGCTGAGTTTACTGTTTGTTGATTCATTTGAGAATAATCATCATCTGTGATGGAGAAAGTATCAAGATAAAAAAAATACACTCTTATTGTGGGCACCATGTACATCATGTGGGATATTATTTTATTTTATTTTTTGCTGAGTAAGAAACCCCCAGAGAGACCTGTGTCCCCACATGTAACAGGGCAAGTCCATCATACCTGGGGCACCAGATGGAGTCCCCATGTAGACCTAGCCAAAAAGTCTCTCATTTCATCACTAGAGTCTATCATGTGCCTTGGGAATGGAGATCGGGAGCAATGGTCAACTGGGCAAAGTACACTAAGAACATCACCTTCTTCCCTATCTCTAGCCTCTCCCTAAACTGGTATTGTTCTTGGCAACTTACGCTCCAGCTGAATGATGGGGGGAAATGACCCAAATAATCCAAACAGCAAATTCTGCATTCGTGAGTAATTAACTCATGTCTCTGGCTCTCTCATCAATTTCTTTTTCATTTGAAAACTTGAGCCAACTTTGTTTCTCTTGTTCCTATTATCTCCTATTGTCCCTGCTTAAGCTGATGTGGCTTTTCTACTTCTATAATATGAGGCTGTCCTGTGTCTCTCTTGACACCAGTGGCACATTGTGCTTCCTTTCCTTATCTTGCCAAATACCAAGTGCTCCAGAGCCTCTGTACCTGCTGGTTCCCTCTGCCTAGAACACTCTTACCCAGATCTTCCTGCTTGATATCACTGTCCACTTGTCCAGGATTTAAAGACCAACCTCCTGGACCCTTGTACAGGATGTTGCCTCTCATGGTTGTTTTGTGATTCTATATGGCAATCACTTTCTGATGTCATTCAATCAGTTATGGGCAGGTTTGCTGTCTTCCTTGTGAGACGTGAGCTCCACAGGGTCGAACTTCTGGTCCAACAACTGAATCTAGGTCATACAGGACAGGACCCATCATGGGGGAAGCTCATGGTTACAGCTGAGCAGTGGGTGGATGGGTGGATGGGTGGATGGACCTCCAATTTATTCCTAATTACCTTGTTTGAAGCCTGGATAAGCTCTTCACAGAGTGTCTGTCATTCTTGTCTAAAACCAGGTGTGGTATTATTCCTGCTCATTTTAGAAATGAGGAAAAGGAAGCTTGAAGTGACCAGCACTTTCACTTGCTTGAGGACATTTCATGATTAGGTGTTGCCTCCAAGATTTGAAACCACGTCTGCCTAAGGCCAGACCTAGTCACCATTCCACCCTCGGCACTGCCTCTGCTGAGCAACCACTTGCTCTACAGTTTGCATCATCCTTTGAATTGGTGGGGGGAAAATCCTAAACCGAAAAAAAAAAATCATAGATTTATAACAGGCAGAATTGATGAAATTGAGTTAATTAAATGAGATATTCTTTGGGGGGAAAAAAACAGCGTTCAGAGAGAATGATAACATTGTATTTCCCAAACATCAGTCACCTTACTGGTGTCTGTGCGTGAGGGAAGTCTGCCCTCCAGAGGACATGTATACTATTGCACTGAGCCCAGATGTGCGGTAAACCAGGAGGAGCAGACACACAGGATAACAAGTTCCATGGACCTTGAAGAAGGAGGAGGGAGGGAGCAAGAGGATGTGAAGACCATGATAATCAAAAACCCAAAGGATGACAACACAGGCTCATTTTGCTGTAAAGCTTATGAGGTAGCAAGCACTTTTGCGTTAATTTGATCTAAAGTCATCTGTGATTATTGCAGTTCCAAAATTGTTTTGGGTCCAAGCGGCTCTGTCTCCTTGGTTTCTAAAGCTAGCTGGGATGCACTTGATTCTTGCTGTCACTCCCGGTCCAAAGCCAGATTCATCGTGTGACTCATTCCTTCATTTATGGGAGAGATGAAGGTGGTGAGCAGGAGAATAAAAGGAGGGCTCCTAGGCACTCACCACCAAAGTGAGTACCTTTGTCCCTGATGGGCCAGACCAGAGCTTCCCTCACCCATGAAGCTGCTGAGAGTCCTTGTGCTGACTGCCCTCCCCCTTTCCCTGCAGGTGAGTTCTGTGCAGGGAAGACATGCCTTGGAGAGAAGATTGTGTCAAGGCCCTCTGGAAAACCTCCTGTTCCCCAAACTCCAGTGTAGAGCATCTTGTTTCTCTAGTGTTTCATGGTTACTAGTGTTTGGCTTTTCTGGGCTACAGAGGTAGGGTGTGGGTGGGGAGAGGGCACACATGTTTTCAGGCTTAAAGGAAATCCTAGATCCTGAGCTTATTCTGCTAGAATTGAGAACCCAAGACCATTCACCATAATCTCTCTGAATGTATTGTAAGGACCTATTTAGCTAGAGGCTTCCATCAAGGTTAAAACAATAAAGTTGTTTAACCCTTAAACTATCCCTGCTCCCCTTCCCCCAGGGGACTTACTTAAAAACAAGTCCCAGAAACCAGCTCCAGGTAACAAAGCCCAGATACAGGAGTGGGTTGGGCCAGGTAAAGACATCCAATCAGTGGGGGGTTGCATACTGTCTCCCTAGCTACCAAAGAGTATGGGCCCCCACCCTTTGGGAGCCTTTTGGTGCCAATCCCAACCAAGGTGTGATAGGCTAAATCAAATATCTGCTAGGGTAAATTGTAATTCAATTGGTCACCTAGTATCACTGTGGACTTTCCTTTGTGTATTACAATCTCATTGGCCACCTGTGCGTGGCCAGGTCTGACCACGTGGCCTTTGCCCTTAAAAGCTAGTATGGGGGGGGGGGGGGGCGCCTGGGTGGCTCAGTGGATTAAGCCGCTGCCTTCGGCTCGGGTCATGATCTCAGGGTCCTGGGATCGAGCCCCGCATTGGGCTCTCTGCTCCGCGGGGAGCCTGCTTCCTCCTCTCTCTCTGCCTGCCTCTCTGCCTACTTGTGATCTCTCTCTCTGTCAAATAAATAAATAAAATCTTTAGAAAAGAAAAAAAAAAAGCTACTATGGGAAACAGAGAAATGTCGCCCATCTCTGTAAGAGGTGTGGCCCTGGCCGGTCAGTTTGATTCTTGATGCTTGGCACGAAATAAAGCTTTGCTTGACCTTCACTTTATATAGTCTCGCTCCTTTATTAATCACGGACCCATTTTGTGGGGCATAACAGTATGTGTTTCCTGGGATGTAAGAAGATGACCATAACCTAAGGAGTCCCACAAAGGCCTTCATACCTATGTAACTGAGATCACTTTTGCATGTTTTTTTCCCAGGTTCTGGATGTTCATTTCCAGAACAAGTGGCTAATGAAACAGTTGAACTTCAAGTAAACACAGATGAATACTGAGAATTTCTTCAAATATTCTTACCTGGTGCTGCCACTGACCAGACCATAGCCCAACTGAGGCAATGTTTTTCTCACATGAAACTCTGAGCAGTGTTGCAGTGGTGATGGCAAATACAGTTTCTGTGATGTGCTTTCAAGCCACTGGACAAGGACACGCAGGCTCACTCAATATGCTATGGCAAGAGTTACACATGTCTTATTCTATTTCAATGAATTTAATTGTAGGTGCATGTGAATCCTTTGACATTCAGAAAGCCAGCCAAGGTCCCACTGCTTTTCACTTTGGGGAAAATTTAGGGAATGATGAATGAAAAAGGCCAAAGAGGGAAAACAACACACACACACATACACACAATTTCCATCAAGGTAAAAAATACCTGATTCCGGGGCGCCTGGGTGGCTCAGTGGGTTGGGCCGCTGCCTTCAGCTCGGGTCGTGATCTCGGGGTCCTGGGATCGAGTCCCGCGTCGGGCTCTCTGCTCAGCGGAGAGCCTGCTTCCCTTCCTCTCTCTGCCTGCCTCTCTTGTGATTTCTCTCTGTCAAATAAATAAATCTTTAAAAAAAAAAAATACCTGATTCCCAAGAAGGCCCTCACTTGTAGAAGTGATCAGCAAAAAAAGATCCCCTTCTTCATAGAAACAAACAGGAAAATGTTCATAAGAATTTTCAAAAGTATGGTGTAAGACAATGGTCAAATATCATGCTTCTATACATAGCTCTCCAATTTTCCCAGCACCAGGGGGAGACAAGATGGCAGAGAAGTAGGAGGTGCTGTTTCAACCAGTCCCCTAAAGTGAGCTGATTATCTACCAAAGAACTCTGATCACCCATGAAATCAGGCTGAGATTAGAATTATACACTTCTGGATCACTATGGGGGCAGAAGACACCAGTGGACAGATAAAGCAGAGTGGGAACATCAGACTGATATCAGAAGATAAACAAAAGGGGGAGGGAGCCACCAGAAGCGACCCATTAGAAAGTAATATCCCAATACGAAAGTGCCCTGTGATTGGGGACCAGCATTAACTTGGAGTCTCGTTGAAAGCACTCAAAAAGTGCAAAAGATCTTAAGGGGAAATTGGTGGAATTTGGGGGTTAGGGACAGGGTCTTAAGCCCATGGACCCAGGACGCCCACAACTGGCGCTGAACCAAAGAGTGCAACAAAGAAGCCGGGTCTTGGTCCCTGAGCCGCCAGCGTGCCTGAGAGCATCTGGGTGGCAGCGCCCGTGAGGGAGTCTGGTGTAGACACCAGCCAGTGCTCTCTAGAACCACAGCCTTTTGCATTCTCTGTGCATACTGCGTGACCAGGGTCTGAGTTGCGCTCCACACCCTCCCCTGAGAGAGGTCCGTGCAGGTGCCAGCCGGTGCCCTCTAGGACTGGGAGATTCTGAACACTCCCAGCCTAGGCCAGCATGAAAATCTCAGGGTGCTATCTCTGGTTGGGACTTCTCTGGTGGTCTGGAGCTCCCATACAGCCTCAGCTGGTATTTTACATGGTTTTGGGTACAAGTGGGAGTTTCTGTGGCCCCAGAGACCATGCCTGGGGGTGTGCTCTGCCAGTGGCAGAGGGGGAATTTATGTGCTCTGGAGCACCCAGAGGGCAACAGGCTGAGGCTTCTCTCTGAGAGGGAGGTCTGGGTGCACTTTGCTTTGCTCTAAATCTCCGAAGAACCACCAAAAGCTGCCAAGGGGGGGAAAAACAAACAAACAAACAAAAAACCTCCAGAGAACAAAAGCCTGAAAAACCAGTTTCCTCAGAGCCCAGCCCCTTGATGGGGGTAGGAGGACTCAACTCTAGCAAGACCCCCTGACAAACCATGCGGCAGGCCCCTCCCCCAGAAAGCCAGCAAAAATAAATAAATAAATAAATAAAAACAAAAAAACAAGAGGACAACCACCACTACTTCATATATACAACTTTTATGTTTAATTCGTTTCCACTATTCTGGTTCTTTTCACTTTTTTATATAACTTTTTAACCTATTTACCATACAATGAGATGTTCAGTACATCAAATTCCATAACTTTTTAACCTGAACTTCTTTGATACATATACCTATGTTTTTCTTTTGCTTTTCTGGTTTTTTTATTTTTTTTAATATTCATATAGAGATAAGCTTCAAGGTAATTCCCTTACCCCAATCAATGCTACCCCTATATGTAAACCAGTTTTAATCCCTCTTTATCTCAGGAAAGTTGAGTCCTTTTTTTTAAAAAAAAAAAAAAGGTTTTATTTATTTGACCCACACAGAAAGAAATCACAAGTAGGCAGAGAGGCAGGCAGACAGAGAGGGGGAAGCAGGCTCTCCACTGAGCAGAGAGTCCAATGCAGGGCTCGATCCCAGGACCCCAAGATCATAACCTGAGCCGAAGCCAGAGGCTTAACCCACTGAGCCACCCAGGTGCCCCGAAAGTTGAGTCCTTTAACAAAGATATCAAGATACATCCAGGAAGAATCAAAATAACCTTCTTCACCCACACTGAGAATTTATAACCACCCTCCCATCTTTTTCTTCTGTCAGTGTTTCTGTGTATTTGTTTTTCCTCTGGTAGTATATAAATCTTATACTTGGGGTTCATTTTGGCTGGGTTATTTTTTATTTATTTTTTTCTTGTCATTTACTGTTTTTTTAAAGCTTTTTTTTTAAGATTTTATTTATTTATTTGACAGAGAGAGATCACAATAGGCAGAGAGGCAGGCAGAGAGAGTGAGAGGGAAGCAGGCTCCCCGCCAAGCAGAGAGCCCCATGCGGGACTCGATCCCAGGACCCCGAGATCATGACCTGAGCCAAAGGCAGTGGCCTAAACCACTGAGCCACCCAGGTGCCCCTTGTCATTTACTTTTGTTGGTCTTTTTGTTTGTCTGTTTTTGTTTGTATCCTTTATAAATCTTACCTTTGGGGACCATTCGGGCTGGGACTTCTCTTTTATTTTTTCTTTTTCTTTCTTTTTTTTTTTCCAGTCTATCTCTCTTTCTCTCTCTCTCTCTCTCTCTCTCTCTCTCTTTCGTTTTTCTTTCCTTATGGTAGGGACTCTTGATTGCTCAGAAGCATTCCAGAGTGCACCTTGCCTGCACCACGGTTGATACATTCATCTACACATCCATTCAGTCATCTACCACCAAAATGACTAGGAGGAGGAGCACCCAACAGAGGAAAAATTCAGAGACTGGGCCCTCTCCATCAGAGATATTGGATATGAACATAAACAGTATGTTGGAAAGGGAATTCAGGCTATCAATTATCCAGGCAATAGCTAGGTTGGAGAAAGCCTTTGATGACAAAATGGAATTGATTAGGGCAGAACTGAAAGCCACCAGGGATGATGTTCACAATGCTCTCAATGAGTTCCAATCTAATCCAAATTCTCTAAGAGCTAGGGCAACTGAGGCAGAAGATAGAATTAGTGATCTGGAGGACAAACTGATAGAGAAAAGGGATCAGGAGGAAGCCTGGCATAGACAGCTTAGAAGCCATGAAAACAGAATTAGGGAAATAAATGACACCATGAAACGTTCCAACATCAGAATTATTGGAATCCCTGAGGGGGAGGAGAAAGAAGGAAGACTAGAGGATATAGTTGGACAAATTGTGTATTTACTGTCAGCAAACAATTTAAAGCCTGAAAAACCCTGTAAGCAAGGATAATGGAATTTTTCTTTAAAAACCTTGATTAGACCAATCTATCAGAGTGCACATCTCCATTATTTTCTGGGTCTCAAAAGTAATGGTTTTCTGTGTCAGACTGTTTTTGGTATCTCTAACATGTAAGCCCTGAAGGGGAAGAGATCTAGAGATCTAGAGATCTGGCATCAATAAAGTCTTCTCATCATTAGAATGAGAGGCAAGAGCATTTTGATCTTAATTAAAACATCGACTGCCTTGGATACCAGATGTGTGTGGACAAACCCAGGAAGCCAAGGAAAAAAAATGGCTGTTTTTCAAGACATTCTTTTTAATAAAGAGTTGAAAATCTGAGTGATGTCCCTGTTTTGTTTTCCAGGACACAATATATGAAAGTACATGGTGTGCTCTGTTTTAACCTTGCACATAATCTGGGGCACCACAGACTACAGAGAATAGTCAGAAATTGACTGCAGATTAAAATGAACCACAACTTTCCTTTCCTTTTTGTGTTTGGATCTATAAACAGCAAGACAATTATTGAAAACTCAATTACATTTTTATTTCAATAAAATACCTGCAAATGGAAAGTTCTTATGTTATCTGATCAAAATGGCAGCTTCAAAGATTAACAAGACAGGAAGCAACAAATGTTGGAGAGGATGTGTAGAAAGGGGAACCCTCTTACACTGTTGGTGGGAATGCAATTTGGTGCAGCCACTTTGGAAAACAGTGTGGAGATTCCTCAAAAAATTAAAAATAGAGCTACCCTATGACCCTGCAATTGCACTATAGGTATTTACCCCGAAGATACAGATGTAGTGAAAAGAAAGACCATCTGTACCCCAATGTTCCTAACAGCAATGTCCACAATCGCCAAACTATGGAAAGAACCAAGATGCCCTTCAACAGATGAATGAATAAAGAAGATATGATCCATATATACAATAGAGTATTATGCCTCCATCAGAAAGAAAGACTATGGACTCTGAAAAACAACCAGAGGGTTTTGAAGGGGCGGGGGGGGTGGGAGGTTGAGGAACCAGGTGGTGGGTAATAGGGAGGGCACGTACTGCATGGAGCACTGGGTGTGATGCCAAAACAATGAACACTGTTATGCTGTAAATAAACAAAAAAAAAAAAGAGTGTAAACAGAACTTCTAGAATTTAAAAATTTAATAATGAAAAAAAAAAAGAATGAATGAATACCCAACTTTTGTATCAACATGGATGGGACTGGAGAAGATTCAATTATCATATAGTTTCACTTACTTGTGGAGCATAAGGAATAACATTGAGGACATTAGGGGAAGGAAAGGAAAAGTGAATTGGGGGAAATTGAAGGGGGAGATGAACCATGAGAGACTGTGGACTCTGAGAAACAAACTGAGGATTTTGGAAGGGAGGGAGGTGGGGGGTTGCGTGAGCCTGGTGGTGGGTATTAAGGAGGTCACATATTGCATGGAGCACTGGGTGTGTGCATAAACAATGAATCTTGGAACACTGAAAAAAATAAATTATATGCAAAAACACCCGCTTTAGAGAGCCTCTTCTATCACTGGTGCATGCGCCTGGACACACACACACACACACACACAAATACACACACACGCTCATACATAATTCTTCATTGGAGAGTACATGGATGAAGGACTGAGGAATTTGAAAAGCACTTTTTTCATCCCCATGTGTAGCTCACATGGTCCTCTCTCTGACTATGTGCTCTTCCACCCTCCTGGCCCCCATTTCCATCAGGACCACGTGGGAAGTGTTCAAGAAAGGTTGTGATGTTTGGGTCGCCTGCAGGTCCCTGAGACACTGCAATCTTTGTCCACGCTGTGAGACCAGCTCGCCATGGCTAGGCCCCTCTTAGCTCCTGGCCCTGACCCAGGAGTGCGAGGCCAGGACTAGAACCAGGGTGAGACATGACTCATACAAAACGGGGGTGAATCCTGTCTTGATTTTAAACTTTAAGGTCTGCATTCATTTTGATTCTTGAAACATTTCATTAAAATACGATTTTCCCTGGCGATCCTGGGTGGCTGGGTTCCTTGAGCATTGGACTTTGGCTCAGGTCATGATCTTAGGATCCTAGGATCCAGTGACCCATCTGGCTCCCTGCTCAGTGGGGAGTCTGCTAACCCCTGTCCCTCAACCCATCTCCCCTGCTCCTGCTATCTCTTAAATAAATTAATAAATAAAAATTCTTTTAAAAACAATATAATTTGCTCTAACTATTGAGATTGGGGTTTCTCCCCTGAAATTCTGTGGGCACCCCTGGTCTTAACCCTGCAAGTGGCAATGTGTCCATTCTCTCCACCACAATAACCTACAAAGCCAGATAGTTAAGGGAAATATGTGTGTTCTGTAGGAGTAAGGTAAAGTCAACAGGTTTTTTAAAGATTTTTATTTATTTTTTTGACAGAGGGAGACACAACGAGAGAGGGAACAGAAGCAGAGGGAGTGAGAAAGGGAGAAGCAAGCTTCTGGCTGAGCAGGAAGCCCGATGCGGGGCTCTATTCCAGGACCCTGTGATCATGACCTGAGCTGAAGGCAGACACTTAACGACTGAGCCACCCAGGCACCCCAAAGTCAACAGTTTTTATACTGTTTTTATACTTAATCATAGCTCCCCTTACTTTTACCCCCTCTAAATTCCTGTCACCAGAGTTATTGCCACCCCTTCTGTTCACAACTCACAGTAACCCTCTTCCTTCTGGGGCTAGAAGGAAGAGCCTTGACTTCCTCAGGACTGTTTCTCAGCTTCTACCAGGGCTGACTTCCACCAGGCATAACTCATACACAGAATTAGACTGACATTGTATTAGGATTCCACAAAATTGTTATAATTTCCTTAAGATTTATTAACCAAAAGTGACTGCACTTACAATGAATGTATACCAGTGAACCAGAGTAGAGTATGTTCACTTTTATACTGAGACAGTTACAAGATATGGTATTTAATTTGCTTTTTATGAAAACTAGCCCCAAATCCCTAAGACTCACAACAGTCACAGGAAGTCCCTCTTCTCTTCCTTCTCTCAAACACCTCAGGGTTTGTGATGCCATTAGGGCCAGGCAAAAGGACTCTTGCCCAGGACCCACATCTTAAAAGATCGCTCCTATTATACACACACACACACACACACACACACACACACACACACACACTTACTTATTAAGAAATCATGGACCATATTCAGTTCGCAGTGCTCTGGGTGCATCCTCACCGGAGAGGGAGGCCACACCATCTCTCTTTGTTTCTCAAAAGTGGGGACCTCAGTCCACCCTCTCCCACTTTTGGACCATAAGAGGAGAGATAAAGAAAGAAATTCAGCTGCAGAACTGGAGATAGACACACAGATACGGAGGAATTTGCTTCTGTTGAGATGAGCACTGGCCCATTTGATGAAGGTGTCAACATCCTGAACAGAGCAAATTTCATGCAAGAATTTGTAATAGAGGAATTGGAGGACAGAGTAGTAAAAAGGGAAGATGACCATTTGAGAAGACAGTAATGACTGTAGAACTGGGATAAGATAAAGGAGATTGAATAGTAAAGTAAATGGAGTAGCACATCAGCAAATTGCCTATGAGTAAAGGTATCAGGGTGTTGTACTATACATATTACTGTATCATTTCTATAATTTTTCAGGGGGTGGTTTCTGGGCTTTTTTCATCCAAACTTGTATTTAAATTCAAGGTAGTTAACATATACTGTAGTATTCATTTCAGGAGTAGCATTTGGTCATTCATCACTTCCATATAATACCCAGTGCTCATGACAAGTGCCCTCCTTAATGTCCATCACCCATTTAGCCTATCCTCTCCCTGCCTCCCCTCCAGCAACCTTCAGTTTCTCCTCTATAGTTCAGTCTCTTATGGTTTGCCTACCTCTCTGTTTTAGCTTATTTTATTTTTCCTTCTCTTCCCCTATGTTCATCTGTTTTCTTTCTTAAATTCCAAATTCCACCTATGAGTGAAATCATATGGTATTTGTCTTTCTCTGATTGACTTATTTCACTTAAATAATACACCCTCATTCTATCCATTTCTGTGACTTTGAACTTACTTCCACAAACAAAGTTAAAAATTGTATTCCTGAGGGGAAAATTGATTGTGCTGAACCCAGCTTCTTCATTCATGCTTCTGATGATGAGTGATGTTGAACATCTTTTCATGAATCTGTTGGCTATCTGGGTATTCTCTGCCCATTTTATAATCGGGTTATTCGATTCTTCTGGTGTCCAAGAAAATACTCTCAACACTGTGTTTTCCTTCTTTTTTTGTCTTTGTATAGGCTCTTTAAAGAATAATTTCAGGTTCACAGCAAAATTGAACACTTAAGTGCAGAGATTTCCCACATATCTCCTACTCGTATACATGCAAAGCCTCCCCCACTATCAAGATGCCCCACCAAGCGGTACATTAGTTACACATGTTGAACCTCTATGGACACATCCTTATCACCCAAAGTCCATAGTTTACATTTACAAGGTTCATTCTTGATGTTGTACAGTCTATGCCTTTTGTGAAATCTATGTGATGAGCACACTCCCTCACAGTACAAAAGAATTTCATGCTCTTAAAATCATCTGAGCTCTGCCTATTGCTTCCTTCCTCTCCCCAACCCCTGAAAACCACTGCTTTTTTTAATATCCCCATAGTTTTTTTGACATTTTCATTTTGATATGTCTGCCCCTGAATGCAGTGATCCAGTAGACCCTAAGTCTCTTTGAGAGCCTGGACCACTCAATGAGAGAAGCCTAGGTTCCTGAATGACTGGATGTTGTCAGGGTGTGTCATGGATAGTTCACTGGAAGCACCCTGCTCCACGTCAATGTAACAATTATTTAAAATGTCCAGCAAGGAGGGGCATGGTATCTGTGATATTGTCTAGAAAAATTAGCTCATGGTGGTCATTCAAAGCAGTTGACTTTTGTTCCATTTTGTTGTCATTTTTAATCCTCCACAAACAGAGCACCCATTCATTGCTCATACCCCCTGGGAACACTTCTCCCACACCACCCTCATGCCTCCAGCATGTTAAGGAGCATCTCCCCTGTATCGGCCAACTGCATTGCACTGAGATATACTAAAAATAAGATATTTTTTCATCCACTGAGATGATGAAAAATAAAGACATATATGTAAAAGAAAATTAGCATATATATATGAATATATGTATGCACACATACACATACATACATACACACATATTGGAGGTAAAGAAAGAAGTTCAGAGACTCAGAAATTACTTCTGCTACCAAATGGAACAGATTGATACTTGTCTCTACCTCTGAGCAGTGTACTTTCCAAAAATACACATCCAACAACTGAATTTGGTTTTCAAAGAATTACCTTTAATTGCATTTTTAACATACAGGAATATATAGTGTGCAGCAATTCTTAAACCATGTTTACTTCTCTCTTCTGTTTCTCTCACCACTTTGGTTTCTACTCAAATATCTCTTTCTCACTGAAGAGAGTAGAGTTTTAGATTTTTCCAGGTCTCAGTGTCTTGCTCAATAGAAGAGAGCTGACTTTACATATTTGTTTCAGTCTTAAATGTTGCAACATCACATGTCATATAACCTCTGAAAACTTCCACTATACATTTGTGAGAGAATGAGAGTAATCTGGGAAAAGAAATCATAATATTATGATTAAAATGGGGACCCCTGGTAAAGTCTTGGGGTCCCCTCAGTTGTCCCTGGAAGTACTGCAGTATGTAAATGTGTGTGTGTGTGTCTGTGTGTGTATGTAACAAAATTTCTCTTCTGCATATGAAAAAAATGAAAGTCAAAGAGGACTCTTAATTTCAAAGGTTAAACACATGTAGGGGATTCAAGAAGGAACACTAAAACTCTTATTTAACATTATTATTATTACCTCAGGAAATGAATAAAGAAAATTTAACAGTTATAGGAATAAAGTTATTTGATAAAATCTGGTGATAGTTCTTTTTTTTTAAAGATTTTATTTATTTATTTGACAGACAGAAATCACAAGTAGGCAGAGAGGCAGAGAGAGGGGGAAGCAGGCTCCCCGCGGAGCAGAGAGCCCAATGCGGGGCTCGATCCCAGGACGCTGGGATCATGACCTGAGCTGAAGGCAGAGGCTTTAACCCACTGAGCCACCCAGGCACCCCTGGTGATAGTTCTTAATAAAAATTCTAAAGAAAGAATGGAAGAGAACTAGTTAGAACCCCCAAAACTTCAATTTCAAAGTCAACGACAAACACTACTCCAAAATAATGAGTGCTAAAGATACTTCCATGAAAATCAGGGAAACAAAAATACCTGATATATTCATTGTTAGTCAACTTTTATTTGTAAGTGCTAAGTGTCACATTAAAATAAGAAGACAAAACAATCATAACCATTACCAAAGTTGAGATGAAACACCTTTGTTTGCAAACAGTGCAATACTTTCATCAGGAGACATGAGACATGCTCACAAAGTACCACTGGAAGTATTAAAATACTATGATGAGATACTTTGTAAATGGTTAAATACTTGCTCAATCGATACAAATAGGATCGACAATATGCTGTATGAGAGAGACAGTGAGAATTTTACGGGGAAGAAGAGATCCCTTTTACAAAAATAAAAAATCATAAAATACCTAAAAACAAATATAATAAGTTGGATACATACTGTGTCTCTCAACAGTAGTTATACAAATGCCAATCATTCCAAAATTGAGATATAAATGTAAAGTACTTTTTAAATTTAATTTTATTTTTTCTCCATGTTCCAAAATTAATTGTTTATGCACCACACCCAGCACTCCATGCAATACATGTCCTCTTTTATACCCACCACCAGGCTCACCAATCCCCCACTGCCCTCCCATCCAAAACCCTCAGTTTTTTTCTCAGAGTCCACAGTCTCTCATGGTTCATCTCTCCCTCCAATTTCCCCCAACTCACTTCTCCTCCCCATCTCCCCATGTCCTCCTGTTATTCCTTATGCTCCACAAATAAGCATAACCATATAATAATTGACTCTCTTTGCTGGACCATATTTTTTCATCCATTCATTTGTTGAAAGACATCTTGGTTCTTTCCACAGTTTGGTGACTGTGACCATTGCTGCTATGAACATTGGGGTACAGATGGCCCTTCATTTCACTACATCTGTATCTTTGGGCTAAATACCCAGTAGTGCAATTGCAGGGTCATAGGGTAGCTCTATTTTTAATTTTTTGAGGAATCTCCACACTGTTTTCCAAAGTGGCTGCACCAACTTGCATTCCCACCAATAGCATAAGAGTGTTCCCCTTTCTCCACATCCTCTTCAACACTTGTTGTTTATGGTCTTCTTGATTTTTGCCATTCTAACTGGTGTCAGGTGGTATCTCAATGTGGTTTTGATTTGATTAGCTCCCTGATAGCTAATAATGATGAACATCTTTTCATGTGTCTACTAGCCATTTGTATGTCTTCTTTGGAGAAGTGTCTGTTCATGTCTTCTGCCCAGTTTTTGATGTGATTGTCTGTTTTTTGAGTGCTGAGTTGGAGGAGTTCTTTATAGATCTTGGATATCAGCTCTATTTCTGTACTGTCATTTGCGAATACCTTTTCCCATTCCATGGGTTGCCTCTTCGTTTTGTTGACTGTTTCCTTTGCTGTGCAGGAACTACAGAATACTCATGAAAGAAATTGAAGAGGACACAAAAAGTGGAAGAGCATTCCATGCTCAAGGATCGGAAGATTAAACATTGTTAAAAGGTCTATATTGCCTAGAATAATCTATACTTTCAATGCCATTCCGATCAAAATTCCACTGGCATTTTTCAAAGAGCTGGAACAAACAATCCCAAAATTTGTATGGAACCAGAAGAGACCCTGAATTGCTAAGGAAATGTTGAAAAGGAAAAACAAAACTAGAGGCATCACATTGCCTGATTTCAAGCTTTACTCCAAAGGTGTGATCACCAAGACAGCATGGTACTGGCACAAAAACAGACACATAGACCAGTGGAACAGAGTAGAGAGCCCAGATATGGACCCTCAACTTTATGGTCAAATAATCTTCAACAAAGTGGGGAAAATATGCAGTGGAAAAAAGGCAGTCTCTTCAATAAATGGTGCTGGGAAAATTGGACAGCTATGTGTATAAGAATGAAACTCAACCATTCTCTTACACCGTACACAAAGATAAACTCAAAATGGATAAAAGACCTCAATGTAAGGCAGGAATCTATCAAAACCCTAGAGGAGAACACAGACAGTAACCTCTTCAACACTGGCCACAGCAACTTCGTTCAAGACATGTCCCCAAAGGCAAAGGAAACAAAAATGAAAATGAACTTTTGGGACTTCATCAAGATAAATGTAATGTACTTTAAAGTTGGATCCCCTTGGAGTGATAGCAGGAACCAGACAAAATATTTTAACATTCATATGGAAGAATATTTATCTGAGAATGGCCAAGATTAGGAAGACCACTGAATGGCAACTTGCTGGATCAGATACTGAAACTAACTGAAAAAGAATTCACCTTGATCCAGATTAGTGTTGGGATGGGAATAGACAATCAAAATGTGGAACATAATGGAGAACTCAAAAATGGATCCACATTTTAATGTCACTTAGTGAATAAGCCCTCTTTTCCCAATGATTTGAATGTCACCATTATCTCTGATCAGGAGAATTTGGGGACATTCTCATAGAAGTTACTAGCCCTCTATTTTTAAGCTGTTTCAGTGAGTGCAGTTCCATTAGTGGTTTACATACTACAGAAGGCTGCTTCTACCTCATTCATTCTACTTTTTGCAAAATTCCATGACATTTTTCACTTATGTGTTTTTCCTGATGAACTTTGTGTCATTTTTCAAATACAAAAGACAATTTAGATAGAATGTCAACCCATCAAATTTACAGCTTGATCAATGTATAGACGAAGTGAACCCATGTGTTAGGTAACTAAACATGTAACATAAACAACTATTCAGTACTTAAACTATCTTTGGGGAAGATATTGCTAATAACCATCTGGAAGAAAGAAAACATGGCTCTACATCTAATGATATTGCACAAATTGAAACTGGCTTTAAAATTAAAATGTAAGAGCTAGGAACCTTGGCTAAATAGTTGGAGCGGAAACCAGACTGTTTCTGGATGAGGAGTGAATGGAAGGTGAAAAGCGAACACTCTCCAGGGCCTTGTGATAGTTGTTCCATACACTGGTAAACAGAGTGGAACAGTTGTGCTGTTTCCTAGGATATTATTACCTAGAACAATTAAAGACAATATGTGTTTATAAAAGAGCTAAGAGAATTGTCTGGCCAGAACCTGGGGAGTCATTCCATCAGAAATGCTCAATTCCAAGGCACCTCATCCTCTCTCCCTCTCCTCCTTCAAATCTGGCCTGAAAGATTATCTCATCAGTGAATCCTTTTCTGTCCACCCAACTTAAAATCAGGACCCCCTTTAATTTTTCTCCATGACAATTCAAATTTTCTCTATGGCACTTACTGCCTTCTAATATACCACCATTTTGCCTCCTTATTTTATTTATTCTTTCTTTTACCTTAATAAAATATAAGCTTCATCACAATACAGATTATTGTCTATTTTCTTTACTGATGTATCCCCAGTGTCAAGAATGGTACTTGACATGAAACTGAAGGGAAAGAAAACTTTTCCTCTACCTTTCAAGGTTTTTAGCTGGACTGATAATTAAATATAATTAAGAGAGATTAACAAGAGAAAAAACACAAAATCTAATACATATGCATAATAAATATATCCCAATATTAAATTGAGACCTAAAGAAATGCCTGAGGCAGGCAGTTTTTATACTTTTCAGACAAAGAGACTATAAATCACTGAGGAATTGACAGGACAGAGAAAACTTAACTTTGGGAGCTACAATTAGTAAGGAATTCTAAAAAGGATTGGGCTGGGGAAGTAAATTAGTAAAAAGTAAAAGGGATTGTTTATACAGACTTCTTGGCTCAACATTTTCTATCTCTGGTGACAAGGTGGTCTGCTTCCTGGTAGGAAGAGGATACCTCACATGAAGAGATCCATTTTCTACTTTCAGGACAACAGAAGATGGTCTGAGTATCCTTATGCATTCATTGTTTCTTAAGTCAATTTTATTGAAAATAATCCACAAGCCAAAGTGGCACATTTTGGGGGCAGGCTGCCCTTGGCCTCTACAAAAAGCAAGTTCACAAGAGGTATGCCAGTGAAACACCCTGATGTAAGAATTGGTCATTGAGAGGCCCCAGTCTGGGGACACTCAATGAGAAACTGGGTTCCCAGGAAAGTCCAGAACAGAGATGATAAGGAAGTGACAATGGAATTGAAGAAAAGACCATTCCAGATAACAATACCAAAAAAGAACCATCAGCAAAGAAATGGGAACTCCAGCTTGATCTGACTTGAATTGCATCATGTTTTTACTCTCTTGGGTACTGGAGATGACTGTGAAATGTGGGGGTGGGGGTGGCAACCAGAAACACTGAGTCTGAAGCATGTAAGTGCTTCCCTTCAGCGGGTCAGCAAGCCCTGCTTCTGAGGGGACTTAAGCATCTCACCGACGCTGAGGCTCTTAGCAATATCACTCCAAGAAGAACTTGTGTCCCCCTGGGGATGAAGATTCTCCGTGGCTTACGATAAAGGAAGGAATTACGGAATTTCACTTAAAAGCCAATATGGGTGGAGATGTGATAGATGTCAGGGTGTCAAAAGGAAGAAACAGATGTATCTGCCGACCGATGAAGAGAGTCCTTCCCATCGGTTGACATATAAATGAGCATACTCACAGGAACACAGACAAGCAAGTGTTTTCCTGAGGTTTAGGGTTATTGGCACAGAGGAGCAGAGCAGATGGGGAGGCTCAGCTTTCATGAAATAGATGTGATTCCTAGACGGGACCACAAGATGTCTCCCTTCCAGGGGCAATGGCCTAAGTAAGCTCCACATCCTTGCTCTGGATAACTCTGCATCCACCCTGATCACCTGGACAACTTCTGTACATCCTTCAAGTCTCAATCGATCACCTGACATCTTGTTTAGGAACCCAGGATTGAACTCCCTGCAAACATTAGTACAGTCACTCTCTCTATCTAACTCCCTCTCCTTCCTGAATCCTGATGTTTACTAGAGAATGTAACAGGTAGAGGAGAAAGGAGACACAAGTTTGGCTTCAGAGCATTCAAGAAATGAAGTAATGGGAGGTTAAATGAGGAGAGTTATGATTGTTTTCAGCGTGTTTACTCTAAGCACTCAGGGTCCATGGGAGATGCTCCAAGGCCGTGCTTGGAGAAACTGAATGGACCAAAGAAACCATCTAAAACATCACCATATTCAAACCTCAGCAAAGCATTCATCAAACATTCTCTCCCATTCCAAGGTTGTCTACCCAGCTAACAGGGAAAACGTGTTTTAAAGGCCCTGTCTCCCTCCATTTTAAAAAAATGACTTAGTGCTCGTTTAAATCTCATTTATGTTACTAAAATGGATCTAGTTTTTACAAGCTCCTCTCCTTTGGTCACTTTAAATCATCCCCTCTGCATATCTTGAGTGGAAAACACTTAATATTTTATCACTTTTTTTGTTGACATGAGTCAGCATAGATTATATGCTCAATCATGATAAATTAATAGAATCAATTGGCAGAATGAGTTCTGTTGGTAAAAATTGTGGAGTCACATTCTCTAACTGGGGATGGTTTTCTCTCTCACTGACTACTCATTATTCTTAGACATTCGATGAAAACTGGGACTCTGATGCCTGCATTGCCTACCCAGGGAATGAGACAAAAGAGAAATGAAATTAAAAATCCCCAAAGGCACTTTGAGGTCACTTCTGGAGAGGATTCCTGTCATGGATTCAAGGAACCCAGACACTGTGGTCTGGGTTCAGACCAGGGTCCAGAGTGCCTACATATAGCTTCAGCAAACCTGGGTCTCACCTGGTTGCACTTTCACCCCCTGCCCCAGAAGTCCATGTTATTCATGCTGTACAGTTCCAGCATGCAATGAGACCAGCGTTCCTCTGTTCTGACCCTGTGCAAAGTCGTTGAAGGTTCACTGTTACTCTAACATGGGTACTTTATTATCGTCATGTCATTAACACCCAAGAAGCCTCCCTGAATGTCCTCTGGTTAGAGGGTCATTTTCCAATGCTCCCATAATTTATAAAGCACTCTCCTTGCTGGGCTTCTGTGGGTCCTGGAGACACTGCTTCTACAACCACTGCAAGAGGTGACGTCAAAAGCTGAGAAGACATGACTTGTGCCTTCTGCCCATCTTTAAACTCATATCAGTGTCTTCCGTTGGAGAACCACACAAGGCAGCACTGATAAGAGAGTCTGGTACATGTAACTCACAGGCCTTCAGTTCTAGCAACAGAGACATGTGTAGGACAAAACTTTGGAATTAAGAAAACATAAAACCTATCTGGCATACAGTGATTTAATCTACAGACCTTGGGTGTTATATTCCAGCCTGATGGAGACCACTTGTTTGAACTTCAGAAAAGTTAATAGCTGGTAAGTTTTTCACTTACAACATAATAAATATGAATTATTTACATAATAAATACATCAGCTATCACACCCATAAGCTTTATTGGTCAATACCTGTGTACTAGATAATCCTGGGATAAGAAAAGTTCCTTGAGGTCTTATGTTTTCTGTTTATACCGGGAGTGGCAGATCTGCAACGAGACACTGGGGAAGTTCCTAAAACTACGTGTACATAAATATTAGAACAGAATGGAGATTAAAGAGGATCAATAACCACAAGGCACAAATTACTTTTATTGTCCACTTCACTACAAAAGACTATTCAAGAAGAAAGTTCTTTGTGGTAAGCAAACTGTAAAGGTCAGCAAACTAAAAGGTCTTGAGAATACTGCAGTGAGTACTAGCTCATCAGTTTCCTGGCACACCTCAGAAGTCCTGAGGTTATTTGGCCTCTAATTCATGCAACTCTTCTAAAATTTAGAAACAACTTTATTTTTTTTAATATTTTATTTATTTGACAGACAGAGATCACAAGTAGGCAGAGACGCAGACAGTGAGAGAGGGAAGCAGACTCCTTGCTGAGTAGAGAGCCCCATGCGGGGCTCGATCCCAGGACAGGACCCTGGGACCATGACCTGAGCTGAAAGCAGAGGCTTTAACCCACTGAGGCACCCAGGTGCACCTAGAAACAACTTTACTCAACCTGCTGATGATGCTGCAGAGTAACTTCTGTCCTCCCTGGGCTCAAGATGGAGAAAATCTAAGTAGCTTCTGAGTGCCATGTACATAAGTGTTTGCAGAGGACTCAAACACCCCCTTTTAGGACTTTTGACGAGGTGTGACTTGCTGTTCTGAAGGTTCTTGTTCATGTATGAGGCTGATTTAAATGAGGAGCATATACCTCAAGGATGGACCAACACACCTGCCTGATTGTGGGGATGGTCAAGGAGTTGTTAACACCTGGCTTGAGTGCTACAAGGCAGCCCCTCTGGAATTGCCCTCTGTAACATCTGTTACTCAGACAGAATACATCAATTTTGACAGAGTCTTACCTTGGTCTGGTAGCCCTGACTCCAATTTAAAAGGAGCTTGGGATGAAAGGAGCATCCTTGACATTAAAGTGTCTTTTTATGACAGAAGAAAATTTCTGGAGTTCTACCTAGAAATAGCCTGGGTCCATGACAATTTCATATGTGCAGTGCTTAGCAGCTTATTGAAATGTATCCTATATGTTTATCATATCATTGAGAAGACTTTAAGCCAATGTAGGCTCATTGTGCTTTATATAATCTGTAATTTATTACTTGATTTACATACAACCTTGCCAGAACTCTGAGGTTAGGGTACAAGATATGGTTATAATTTGGTGCTTAACTCATCGAAATCTGTGGGAAAATTTCTCATAAGTTGAGATTCTTTGTTTTGGTGTTTTTATTGAACAGAATTCCTGAAAAGAGTCTGTATATAGGAGCAAATGGAGTTACTCATCAGTAATAGGTGGATCTGAGTGAATGTGAACATATGTCCTTCTATGGTACATAACATTGCATAATTACTATATGTTTTCAGTTCATTTCAAATACAAAGTTATCACTTGTATTGTTGAGACAAAATGGGATGAACAAACTTCTGCCTTCCTAGGAAGGGTCAGGTCATCCCAGGAGAGCATCTGATACAGTTGGGCCATGAGAGGACCCCAATGAAGGGTGATATGGTATGAAGTCAATGTGCAGTTGGATGAAGGCTCCTTAAACTCCAGGTTGTGACCAAAATGACACCTGGACAGGATTCCCAGCATTATGAAATGCACAAGTAGTTGAGTATGCACAATTAGAAACTGTTATGGAAAAATCTGGAGCAACTAAGCATTTCTGATTTTTTTATTCATTCCTTATCCTATGTATGACACAGAAAAGAGATTGAGACATTTAGGACCACTGCATTATGGCAGCAGTGGCAAACAGATGAGGGAAGCAATCTCTTATGCCCAATGGCCTTTTCCAAGACATAGGCTTCATTTTGCAGCTCACAGCTTATAGCAAGAAGTTTGATCATGCATTAGGTATAGGAAGGTTCTTGCAGATAATGTGTGGGAGTGGTAGATGGTTTAGTCAGCTCACACACGACCCTAAGAAAACTCGGGGTAAAAATCACAGAAGCTCAACAGTGCACAAGGGCAAAGGAAGAAATAATAAAATGGCTTTGTGGAGTATGTAAGATAAGGCACAGTGGTGATTTGGATGCCATCAAAGATGCTTGCAGTTTTGGATAAATATGTATATTTCATTTTTTGATACTTCTTAAATCAAGGCTTTGAAATATTATTGATAAGTAAATCTCTTATAGAGCTGAACGAGGTACTTTTGGTTTTGTATACCCATGAATATCACTTATTGCTAAAATGGGGCAGTTTTATTCATGGTTTGCATCCCTATAGATGTAAACCCTGAAAATACTGGTCACAAGAATGTGCCAATGGGAAAAGAGTGAGTCTATGACTGACGTCACTGAATTCATTGAATTCCCTTTCTTATGCAAAGCAAGGAACCAGAAACCACTTCTTACAGAAAAAAAAAGTGTGTGTACCACAAAATATTACTTTCAATTATTTTTTTGACTCTAGAGGTTTTTACACAAAGTCAATACTCTAAGATCTGAAGGGTGACATGCATGCCTCTGTCTCTATAAATCAGAACAAACATGTTCACTTCAGGGGGAATGGGACAGGAAAATCAGTGGAGCACATGACATAACTGTTGTAACACTATTTGTGGACCTTGTGATCCAGAAGTAATGTCTTAAATCTTTCCATGTCCTATGTATATGTTAAGCCCTAGAGAATCCCTGGGATTTCAACCTCACCTAAAAGGACAGATGTGACCAGTGTCTCCTCCTATGAACAGGAGCCCAGAGAACCTGTATGGCTTGGGGATAACTAATATCTATCCCCACCCATCACTCTCCTATACCTTTGGCTCCAGTACTCAGTGTTTAGGAATCTTAAATCACAACAGCTCTTTCAAAGTGATCATATCCAACAAATTAAGTGACTGAAAAGTACTATAGGAAAAATTTTAACTGAGAGAAACCCAAGTTTTTGAGATATGTAATCTTTTTTTATTATTATGTTACATTAGTCACCATAGAGTACTTCATTAGTTTTTTTTTACATTTTTTTGCATCTTAATTTAATTTTATTTTTTTTCAGTGTTCCAAGATTCATTGTTTATGTACAACACCCAGTGCTCCAAGCAATCTGTGCCCTCCTTAATACCCACCACCAGGCTCACCCATCCTCTCACCCCTCTCCCTTCCAAAACCCTCAGTTTGTTTCTCAGAGTCTACAGTCTCTCATGGTTCGTCTCCTCCTCCAGTTTCCCCCAGTTCACTTCTCTCCATCTCCTAATGTCCTCCATGTCATTCCTTATGCTCCACAAGTAAGTGAAACCATATGATAATTGACTTTCTCTGCTTGACTTATTTCACTCAAAATAATCTCCTCCAGTCCTGTCCATGTTGACACAAAGGTTGGAGATTCATCCTTTCTGATGGAGGTGTAATATTTTGATGTAGTGTTACATGATTCATTGTTTGCATATAACACTCAGTGCTCATTCCAATACGTGCCCATCACCAAGTTCACCCATCTGCCCACCCCCTTCCCCTCCAAAACTCTCAGCTCATTTTCTGGACTCCATATTCTCTCATGGTTCATCTCCCCCTCTGATTTCCCCCCTTTCATTTTTCCCTTCCTTCTCCTAATGTCCTCCATGCTATTCCTTATGTTCCACGTAAGTGAAATGATATGATAATTGTCTTTCTCTGCTTGACTTAGAGAAACCCATTTTAAAGTGAGAGAAATCCCAAAGGAACAAAAGCCAAATTCAAAAGAACACTTTGTTAGCCTTTAAGATAAATAAACATTCCTCGCTGGTGGAGTCAGTTACATTCAAGTTGAGATTTGACTTGGCAGTGAGCTGATTTATTTTGTTTGGCATTTTTTTGTATATTTTCCTCTTTGTTACATAAGCATGATAGCTGAAATTACTGGGAGATCCTGAGCTGAGCATTTTTCCTATAGTAATTCCTTTATCCTAACATAAATCCTATAAGGTAGGCACAGTTGTTATCAACTTATTTTGCAGGTGAGGCACCAGGTGAAGAGGGTCAACATCCTGCTGGTGTGCCCATAAGTAGAAAGTACAACAGCTGAGCTTGAACCCCGTAACTGGATCCTGAAGTTGGGTCCTTACACACTGCTCACACTGCTCAACGAGTGAATACATTCTACTTTGAAAGAACCAGCACTTCAGAATTCAACACACAGTATAAAACCGCCCAGTGAGGATTCTTAATAGAGCTGGATTGGATTTGTAAACAAATTTGAGTAGAGAGGACATCCTTAAATGCTCTACTATTTCCTTCAGGAACAAAGTGTTTGCCTCTATTTTAAGATTCTTTTTTTAGATCTGTAAGTAAAATTCCATGATTTAATCCTTAAAGTTTGCATATTTCCACTTTGGTTATTCTAACATATTTTTTTAGCAGTAAAATAATCCTTTGGTTATATTTAATAAGAATTCACAGTTTTTAGAGATACATAAAAACATTTATAGAGGAAGTCATAAAGATTTAAACGAAAATAATATAGGCCTTATGGTGTCAGTAAGTGAGAGTACTGATAAAAAACAATATTGATTAACTTGGTAATTGTAGTTGGGTTTTGGCTATACAAAGATTCACTGTTTCTCTTCTCCTAGTGTTTGAAATTTTTCACAAGAAAAAGTAGAACTCTGCAACAAAAGTGAATTCCAATATAGGAATGAAAAAATAGCTCATCAACATAGATCTTACAGATGTTAAGATTACAAAATCTTTAGGTCAGCAAAGTTGACTTCCAGATGAAATATACATATTTCTTGAAAATGAAAACATATAAAAACTGACAAAAGACAAAATAGAAAATCTAAATAGTCCTATGAAAACTAAGCTCAATAATGCCCTAAACCATGCAAATTTTATGCACACATGATGTGCATTATTCTAAATGCCAGTGAATTATTCTAAACATTAAGAAATAGTGCCAATATAAAAGGCTTTTAGAAAACATAAGAACATTTCCTAATTCCTTTTAGGACACTAAGTTGCTTTTTTTTTTGCATTTTTTTTTGTTTGTTTATTTTCAGCGTAACAGTGTTCATTGTTTTTGCACCACACCCAGTGCTTCATGCAGTACATGCCCTCCCTATTACCCACCACCTGGTTCCTCAACCTCCCACCCACCCCGCCCCTTCAAAACCCTCTGGTTGTTTTTCAGAGTCCATAGTCTCTCATGGTTCATCTCCCCTTCCAGTTTCCCTCAACTCCCTCTCCTCTCCATCTCCCCATGTCCACCGTGTTCTTTGTTATGCTCCACAAATAAGTGAGACCATATGATACTTGACTCTCTCTGCTTGACTTATTTCACTCAGCATAATCTCTTCCAGTCCCGTTCATGTTGCTACAAAAGTTGGGTATTCATCCTTTCTGATGGAGGCATAATACTCTATTGTGTATATGGACCACATCTTCCTTATCCATTCATCCGTTGAAGGGCATCTTGGTTCTTTCCACAGTTTGGCGGCCATGACCATTGCTTCAATAAACATTGGGGTACAGATGGCTCTTCTTTTCATTACATCTGTATCTTTGGGGTAAATACCCTGCAGTTTTGTTGCTGCTATTGTTCTGTTCCCAATGACATCATTTTTTCCATGATGCTGAATGGTGTTAGCAGGTTTATAGAGAAGTCATTGGTGTTTACAAGGTGATCTTATATTCAGCTACATAATGAACTTTAATCAGTTCTAATACTTTTTTTCAGTAGATCATTTTAGATTCTTTTTTTAAATTCAATTAGCCAAGGTATAGCACATCATTAGTTTCTGACACAGTGTTCAATGATTCATTAGTTGAGTATATCACCCAGTATTCATCATATCATGTGCCCTCTTTAATGTTCATCACCCTGTTACCCCATCCCACCACCCACCTCCCTTTCTGCAATCCTCATTTTGTTTCCTGGAGTCAAGAGTCTCATATTGTTTGTCTCCTTCTCTGATTTCTTCCCATTCAGTTTCCTCACCACCACCCCTATTGTCCTCTGTACTACTCCTATCTTCCACATGAATGAAACCATATGATAATTGTGTTTCTCTGATTGACTTATTTCATTTAGCATAACACCCTCTGGTTCTATCCATGTCAATATAAATGGTAGATATTCATCCTTTCTAATGGCTGAGTAATATTCCATTGTATATATGAACCACATTTTCTTTATCCATTCATCTGTTGAAGAGCATCTCAGCTCCTTCTACAGTTCGACTATTGTGGACATTGCTGCTATGAACATTGGAGGGCATGTACTCCTTCTTTTCACTACATCTGTATCTTTGGGGTAAATACCAAGTAGTGCAATTGCTGGGCCATAGGGTAGCTCTATTTTTAATGTCCTGAGGAAACTCCAAACTATTTTCCAGAGTGCCTTTATCAGCTTGCATTCCCACCAATAGTGTAAGAGGGTTCCCCTTTCTTCACATCCTCATCAACATTTGTTTTTCCCTGTCTTGTTAATTTTAGCCATTCTGACTGGTGTAAGGTGGTATCATTGTGGTTTTGATTTGTATTTCCCTGATGGCAAGTGATGTGGAATATTTTTTCAGGTGTCTGTTGGCCATTTGTATGTCTTCTTTGGAGAAGTGTCTCTTCATGTCTTCTGTCCATTTTTTGACTGTGTGTGTGTGTGTGTGTGTGTGTGTGTGTGTGTGTGTGTGTTGAGTTTGATAAGTTCTTTATAAATCTTGGATACTAACCCTTAAAATTTGCAAATATCTTCCCCGATTCTGTGGGTTGCCTCTTATTTTTGTTGACTGTTTCCTTGCTGTGCAGAAGTTTTTTTTATCTTGATGAAGCCCCATTAGTTCATTTATTTTTATTTTTTTATTTCTTTTCAGTGTAACAGTATTCATTGTTTTTGTACCACACCCAGTACTCCATGCAATACGTGCCCTCCCTAATACCCACCATCTGGTGTTGGAGAGGATGTGGAGAAAGGGGAACCCTCTTACACTGTTGGTGGGAATGCAAGTTGGTGCAGCCACTTTGGAGAACAGTGTGGAGATTCCTCAAGAAATTAAAAATAGAGCTTCCCTATGACCCTGCAATTTCACTACTGGGATTTACCCCAAAGATACAGATGTAGTGAAAAGAAGGACTGTCTGTACCCCAATGTTTATAGCAGCAATGGCTACGGTCGCCAGACTGTGGAAAGAACTCAGTAGTTCATTTTTGGCTTTGTTTCCCTTGCCTTTGGAGATGTGTCTAGCAAGAAGTGGCTGCAGCCAAGGTTGAAGGGATTGCTGCCTGTGCTCTCCTCTAGGATTTTGATGGATTCCAGAATCACACTGAGGTATTTCACTGATTTTGAGTTTATCGTTGTACATGGTGTAAAAGAATGGTCCATTTTCATTCTTCTGCATGTGGCTGTCCAATTTTCCCAGCACAATTAATTGAAGAGACTGCCTTTTTTCCATTGACCATTGACTACTCTCCTTTGTCAAAGATTATTTGAACACAGAGTTGAGGGTTCATTACTGGGTTTTCTATTCTGTTCCATTGATCTCTGTGTCTGTGTTTGTGCCAGTACCATGCTGTCCTGATAATCACAGCTTTGTAATATAACTTGGAGTCAGGCATTGTGATGACCCCAGCTTTGTTTTTCTTTTTCAACATTCCCCTAGTGATTATGGTTTTTTTCTAGTTCCATACAAATTTTAGTATTGTTTTTTCCAGCTCTGTGAAAAATGTCAATGGTATTTTTTAAGACTTTATTTATTTATTTATTTATTTATTTATGAGAGAGAGAGGGAAAATGCAGAGGGAGAGGCAGACGCTCTGCTGAGCAGGAAGCCTGATGTGGGACTCAATCCCAGAACCCTGAGATCATGACCTGAACCAAAGACAGATGCTTAAACAACTGAGCCACCCAGGCACTCTCAATGGTATTTTGATAGGGATTGCATTGAATGTATAGATTGCTCTGAGCAGTATAGATATTTTAACAATGTTTATTCTTCCAATTCATGAGCATGGAATATTTTTCCATCTTTTTATGTCTTCCTCAATTTCCTTCTTCCATGTTCTGTAGTTTCTAGAGCACAGAACTTTATCTCTTTGGTTAGGTTTATTCCTAGGTATCACAAGGTTTGGGGTGTAATTTTAAATGGGATCAGTTTCTTGATTTCTCTTTCTTCAGTCACTTTGTTAGTGTATGCAACTGATTTCTGTGCATTGATTTTGTTTCCTGCCACGTTGCTCAATTGCTATATGAATTCTAGCAATTTGGGGTGGAGTCTTTTGGGTTTTCCACATAAATTATCACGTCCTCTATGACAAGAGAGAGTTTGAGTTCTTTTTTACCGATTTGAATGCTTTTATTTCTTTTTATTGTCTGATTGCTGAGGCTAGGATTTCTAGTACTATGTTGAACAATAGAGGTGAGAGTGGACATCCTTGTCACATTCCTAACCTTAAGAGAATGCCCTCAACTTTTCCCCATTGAGAAGATCTTTGCTGTGGGCTGTTATGATGTTGTGGTATGTTCCCACTATCCCTATGCTTTGAAGAGTTTTAATCAAGAAAGGATGCTGAAATTTGTCAAATGCTTTTTCAGCATAAATTGAGAGGATAATATGGTTCTTGCCTTTTCTTTCACTAATGTGATTTATCACATCCATTGATTTGCAAATGTTGAACCACCCTTGTGTCCCAGGAATAAATCCCACCTAGTCATGGTGAATAATCCTTTTAAGGCACTGTTGGATCCTATTGGCTAGGATCTTGTAGAGAATTTTGGCATCCATGTTCATCAGGGATATTGGTCTGTAATTCTTTTGATGGGGTCTTTTTCTGGTTTGGGGATCAAGGTAATGCTGGCCTTATAGAATGAGTTTGTGTTTTCCTTCCATTTCAATTTTTTGAAACAGCTTCAGTAGAATAGGTATTATTTCTTTTATTAATGTTTGGTAGAATTCCCCTGGTAAGTCATCTGGCCCTAGACTCTTGTTTTTTGAGAGGCTTTTGATTACTGTTTCAATTTCCTGACTAGTTACTGGTCTGTTCAGTTTGTCTATTTCTTCCTGTTTCAGTCTTGGTAGTTTACAAATTTCCAGGAATGCATCCATTTCTTCCAGATTGCCTAGTTTGTTGACATGTAGCTGCTGGTAATAAGTCCTAACAATTGTCTCTATTTCCATGGTATGAGTTGTGATCCCTCCCTTTCATTCATGATTTTATCAATTTGGGTCCTTTCTCTATTCTTTTGGACAATTCTGACCAGAGGTTTATTGATCTCATTAATTATTGCATGGAGCACTGGATGTTATACACAAACAATAAATCATGGAACACTACATCAAAAATTACTGAGGTACTGTGGTTGCTGGGGGAATAGGGGAGTAAGGGTGGTTGGGTTATGGACATTGGGGAGGGTATGCGCCATAGTGAGTACCATGGAATGTGTAAGCCTGATGACCTATATCCCTGGGGCAAATAATATATTATGGGGTTTTCTTCCTTTTTTTTTTTAAATTTCTTTTCAGTGTTCCAGAATTCACTGTTTATGCATCACACCCAGTGCTCCATGCAATACATGCCGTCCATAATACCCACCACCAGGTTCACCCAACCTCCCATGCCCCGCCCCTCCAAAACACTCAGTTTGTTTCTCAGAGTCCACAGTCTCTCATGGTTCGTCTCCCCCTCCAATTTCCCCCAATTCCCTTCTCCTCTCCATCTCCCCATGTTCTCCTTGTTATTCCTTATGCTTCACAAATAAGCAAAACCATATGATAATTGACTCTCTCTACTTGACTTATTTCAGTCAGCATAATCTCTTCCAGTCCTGTCTATGTTGCTACAAAAGTTGGGTATTCATCCTTTCTGATGGAGGCATAAAATTCCATAGTATATATAGACTATATCTTTTTTATCCATTTGTCCATTGAAGGGCATTTTAGTTCTTTCCACAGTTTGGCTACTATGGCCATTGCTGCTATGAACATTGGGGTACAGATGGCCCAAAAAATAATTTTTAAAAAAACTAATGAGGTACTGTATGGTGATTAACATAACACAATAAAAAATTTATATCAAAGAACTAGCTTCTGGTTTCATTGATCTGTCTATTTCATTGATTTCTGCTCTAATCTTTTTTTTAATTTCCAATTTTTTTATTTGTTTATTTTCAGCGTAACAGTGTTCATTGTTTTTGCACCACACCCAGTGCTCCATGCAATACATGCCCTCCCTATTATCCACCACCTGGTTCCCCCAACCTCCCACCCACCCCGCCCCTTCAAAACCCTCTGGTTGTTTTTCAGAGTCCATAGTCTCTCATGGTTCATCTCCCCTTCCAGTTTCCCTCAACTCCCTCTCCTCTCCATCTCCCCATGTCCATCGTGTTCTTTGTTATGCTCCACAAATAAGTGAGACCATATGATACTTGACTCTCTCTGCTTGACTTATTTCACTCAGCATAATCTCTTCCAGTCCCGTTCATGTTGCTACAAAAGTTGGGTATTCATCCTTTCTGATGGAGGCATAATACTCCATTGTGTATATGGACCACATCTTCCTTATCCATTCATCCGTTGAAGGGCATCTTGGTTCTTTCCAGAGTTGAGCGACCGTGGCCATTGCTTCAATAAACATTGGGGTACAGGTGGCTCTTCTTTTCACTACATCTGTATCTGTGGGGTAAATACCCAGCAGTGCAATTGCAGGGTCAAAGGGAAGCTCTATTCTTAATTTCTTTTTTTTTTAAGATTTTATTTATTTATTTGACAGACAGAGATCACAAGTAGGCAGAGAGGCAGGCAGGAGGAAACAGGCTTCCCGCAGAGCAGAGAGCCCAACACGGGGCCCAATCCCAGGACCCTGGGACCACGACCCGAGCCGAAGGCAGAGGCCCCAACCCGGAATCTCCACACTGTTCTCCAAAGTGGCTGCACCAACTTGCATTCCCACCAACAGTGTAAGAGGGTTCCCCTTTCTCCACATCCTCTCCAACACACGTTGTTTCCTGTTTTGCTAATTTTGGCCATTCTAACTGGTGTCAGGTGGTATCTCAATGTTGTTTTCATTTGAATCTCCCCAATGGCTAGTGATGATGAACATTTTTTCATGTGTCTGATAGCCATTTGTATGTCTTCGTTGGAGAAGTGTCTGTTCATATCTTCTGTCCATTTTTTGATATGATTATCTGTTTTGTGTGTGTTGAGTTTGAGGAGTTCTTTATAGATCCTGGATATCAACCTTTTGTCTGTACTGTCATTTGCAAATATCTTCTCCCATTCCGTGGGTTGCCTCTTTGTTTTGTTGACTGTTTCCTTTGCTGTGCAGAAGCTTTTGATCTTGATGAAGTCCCAAAAGTTCATTTTCGCTTTTGTTTCCTTGGCCTTTGGAGACATATCTTGAAAGAAGTTGCTGTGGCTGCTATCGAAGAGGTTACTGCCTATGTTCTCCTCTAGGATTCTGATGGATTCCTGTCTCACGTTGAGGTCTTTTATCCACTTTGAGTTTATCCTTTTGTGCAGTGTAAGAGAATGGTCGAGTTTCATTCTTCTACATATACCTGTCCAGTTTTCCCAGCACCATTTATTGAAGAGACTTGTCTTTTTTCCATTGTATATCTTTATTATTTCTCTTCTCTACCTTGGTTTAAGCTTTCTTTTTTTTTCCATTTTATTTATTTTTTCAGCGTAACAGTATTCATTCTTTTTGCACAACACCCAGTGCTCCATGCAAAACGTGCCCTCCCCATTACCCACCACCTGTTCCCCCAACCTCCCACCCCTGACCCTTCAAAACCCTCAGGTTGCCCCAACCTCCCACCCCTGACCCTTCAAAACCCTCAGGTTGTTTTTCAGAGTCCATAGTCTCTTATGGTTCGCCTCCCCTCCCCAATGTCCATAGCCCGCTCCCCCTCTCCCAATCCCACCTCCCCCCAGCAACCCCCAGTTTGTTTTGTGAGATTAAGAGTCATTTATGGTTTGTCTCCCTCCCAATCCCATCTTGTTTCATTTATTCTTCTCCTATCCCCCTACCCCCCCATGTTGCTTCTCCATGTCCTCATATCAGGGAGATCATATGATAGTTGTCTTTCTCCGATTGACTTATTTCACTAAGCATGATACGCTCTAGTTCCATCCACGTCGTCGCAAATGGCAAGATTTCATTTCTTTTGATGGCTGCATAGTAGTCCATTGTGTATATATACCACCTCTTCTTTATCCATTCATCTGTTGATGGACATCTAGGTTCTTTCCATAGTTTGGCTATTGTAGACATTGCTGCTATAAACATTCGGGTACACGTGCCCCTTCGGATCACTATGTTTGTATCTTTAGGGTAAATACCCAGTAGTGCAATTGCTGGGTCATAGGGTAGTTCTATTTTCAACATTTTGAGGAACCTCCATGCTGTTTTCCAGAGTGGTTACACCAGCTTGCATTCCCACCAACAGTGAAGGAGGGTTCCCCTTTCTCCGCATCCTCGCCAGCATCTGTCATTTCCTGACTTGTTAATTTTAGCCATTCTGACTGGTGTGAGGTGATATCTCATTGTGGTTTTGATTTGTATTTCCCTGATGCCGAGTGACGTGGAGCACTTTTTCATGTGTCTGTTGGCCATCTGGATGTCTTCTTTGCAGAAATGTCTGTTCATGTCCTCTGCCCATTTCTTGATTGGATTGTTTGTTCTTTGGGTGTTGAGTTTGCTAAGTTCCTTATAGATTTTGGATACTAGCCCTTTATCTGATATGTCGTTTGCAAATATCTTCTCCCATTCTGTCAGTTGTCTTTTCTTTGGTGTCCTTTTCCAGGTCCTTTAGGTACACCTTACAAGGTTAGCTTGTGCATTTGGGATTTTTTGAGAGAGTCTTGGATGACTATGTACTTCCCTCTTACAACCACCTTTACAGTATCTCATAGGTTTTGAACCAATGTGTTTTCATTCCCTTTAGTTTCAATGAATTGTTTAAGTTCTTCTTTAATTTCTTGGTTGACCTAGTCATTCTTTAGCAGATGTTCTTTAATCTCCAGGTGTTTAAGTTCCTTCTAAATTTCTTCTCGTGGTTGAGTTCCAGTTTCAAAGTATTGTGGTCTGAAAATATGCAGGGAATAATCTCAGTCTTCTGCTATTGGTTGAGATCTGATTTGTGACCCATTATGGGATCTGTTCTGGAGAGAGTTTTGTCTGCACTCTAAAAGAATGTGTATTCTGTTGTTTTAGAATGGAATGTTCTGTATGTGTCTGTGAAGTCCATCTGGTGCAATGTGTCATTCAAAGCTCTTCTTTCTTTTTTGATCTTCTACTTAGATGATCTGTCCATTGCTGTGAATGGAGTGTTGAAGTCTCCTATTATTAATCTATTATTATTATATGTTTCTTTACTTTGGTTATTAATTGGTTTATATACTTGTCTGCTCCCACACTGGGGACATAGATATTTACAATTGTTAGATCTTCTTTTTGGATAGACCCTTTAAGGATGATATAGTGTCCCTCTACATCTCTTGCTACAATCTTAGGTTTAAAATCTAAATTGTTGATATAAGGATTGCTACCCCAGATTTCTTTTGAGGTCCAATGGTGTCATAAATGGTTCTCCATCCCTTCACTTTCAATCTGGAGGTGTCTTTAGGTTCAAAATGTCTCTCTTTAGACAGTATGTGGATGGATCCTGCTTTTTATCCAATCTGATACCCTGTGCCTTTTGATTGGGGCATTAAGCCCATTTACACTCATAGTAATTTTTGGAAGATACTAATTTAGTGCCATTGTATTGCCTGTAAAGTCCCTCTATCTGTAGATTGTCTCTGTTGCTTTCTGGTCTAGGTTCTCTTGGGGTCTCTCTTTGCTTACGGAATCCCCCTTAAAATTCTTGCAGGACTGGCTTGGTGGTCACATATTGTTTCAGTTTCTGCCTGTCCTGGAAACTCTTTATCTCTCCTTCCATTCTGAATTAAAGTCTTGCTGGATAAAGTATTCTTGGCTGCATGTTCCTCTCATTTAGTACCCTGAATATCTCTTGCCCGGCCTTTCTGCCCTGCTAGGTTTCTCTGATTAGGTCTGATGTTATTCTGATGTTCCTCCCTCTGAATGTAAGAAATATCTTCCCCCTAGCTTTTCTCAGGATATCTTCCTTGGCTCTAAGATTTGCAAGCTTTACTATTACATGTTGGGTAGTTGATCTATTTTTATTGATTTTGGGAGGAGTCCTCTTTGTCTCTTGGATATGAATGCTTGTTTCCTTCCCCAAATTAGGGAAGTTATGAGCCATGGTTTGCTCAAATATACCTTCTAGCTCTCGCTCTCTCTCTCCACCACCTCTTGGATCCCAATGATCCTGATATTGGTTCTTTTCAATGTATCATTAAATTCTCTAAGTCTCTCTCCTTATGCTATGAGTTAATTTTCTCTCTTTTCTTCATAACCACAGGATTTGGGAGTTTGGGACACACCAAAGCTGTGTCCATGACTGGGCAACTGCTTTCAGGGCAGTCTGGCCCCTGAAAGGATACTGGGGTGGCACCCAGCCATGACCTGGGATCCATGGAGGAGGGTGCATGTGCAAGCCATGGCAGCAGGAGAGAATAGCTCAAATCTGTGGAGTTTGGTACACATAGTAGTGAAGACGGTTTGACCTGGAGGGTTTACTGAAGAAAGGGGACCACAAACTTGAGGCTGTAGGCCAGTTGGCTCTTTAGAGGGTCAGAGCAAATATGGCCCTGCAGGAATCTCTGGCCTAGAGTCTCAAGTGTCTACACCAGCAGTTGTGGGCTCCCATGCACCCTGTTCTACTATTACCAGGTCATGGCTAGGTGACACCTAGTGTCCTTTCCAGGGCCACTCCCACCCTGAGAGCTGTTGCCCAGTCATGGGCACAGCCATTTTTTATCTCTACAGGATGTTAAACAGCCCTCACCTTCTAATCCTTTTCAGGGTTCTCAGCCAAAGTGTGGTCTCCCTACCAGTCTGGCTCGTGGTTTATGTGACCAGACCTGGGGGTCCCTTCTGGGCTCACTGACGATAACCAGTCTTCCCACTCAGCTGCTTGGGCACACTATTGGTTCAGGCTCCCATTTGTTCTGAGTCTCCTGGGATCCTGAGACCACAATGATCCACCTAGAATTCTGCCATATTATCCCCTGTGCCCTTTTCAGAACAGGATGTCTCTCGCTGGAGCAGATTTCTAAAGGCGCTGATTTTGCACTCTGACATTATAATACTTTCTAGTGGCTGGATTATGAAGGCTCCCTGCCCCCTCAGTTTATCTTCCAACATTTCCCCCAAAGATTCAAGATTCTGCACCTCCTACCTCACAAAAAATAGTTGCTTTTCTGCTTATAGAGATCCAGGTATATTTTCTTACATCTCATGTTGAGGTGTGTTCAGAATAGTTTGATAGATATCCAGCTCAATTCAAGAGACCAGATAAAATGAGGTCCCCTACACTGCTGCCATCTTCTCCCTTCCATCCTAGATTTTCATGCCTTCATCAACTATGTATATGTGCTGACAATTCCATTGATTAATGTTTTTCTAATTGTTTTCTTGCTGAAAAAGAATGTTTTAATAAGATTTCCTTTTTTTAATAGACTTTTTTATAGAGAAGCAGAGCACATAGAGTCCCAATGTGTCCCTCACCTCCACATCTGCACAGCCTCCCACGCTATCAACATGCCACACCTGATGGTACACTTCTCAAAATTGGCAAACCTATATTGACACATCTTTAGCAGTCAAGATCGATAATTTACATTAGACTTCACTCAGGTTTTACATTTGATAGGTTTTGACAGATAGTTTTTGACATAATGACAGGTATGTGGCATCATAATCTCATACACAGTAGGGTCACCAGCCTGCAAGTCCTCTGCACTCTGTATATACATCCTTCTTTCCTCCCCAACCAATGGAAACCGCTGATATTTTATTGTGTCCATAATTTTGCCTGCCCAGGATGTCATGGAGTTGTAATCAGATCCATACAGTTCTTCAGGTTGGCTTCTCTTACTATAATAAGAGAAGAGTAATATTTATGTAAGGTTCTTCCATGCCTATTCATGACTTACATGTAGCTCTTCTTTAAGAGATCAGTTCCATAGGATGTTAGAACTATATTCCATTGTCTGAAGTTACCAGTTTCTTTATCCATGGATCTACTGAAGAACATCTTGATTGCTTCCGAATTTGGGCAACTATAAATGGAAATGTCATGAACATAATGTGCAGATTTTGTGTAGACAGGCCTTAAGCTCCTTTGCATAAATGCCAAGAATCACAATAGCTGGATCATATAGTAACACTATGCTTACTTTTATAAGAAACTGCTAAACTGTTTTTCAAAGTACCTGTACCATTCTGCATTCCCACAGGCAGTGAATGAGAGTTCCTGTTGTTCCACTTCCCCACCCACATTTGTTGTTGTCAATAAATTATCCTCTTAAAAAAGTAAAAGAAGAGAACTGGAGAGAGAGATGAAGAAACTAGCTTGAGGGTCATGACCCAGAGAATTTGGTTGAGTCAGAAACTGAGGTCCAAGCAGAGAACTTCACTGTCATTTACCTATGTCCCATATAACATGTCACCCCTTCCAGTCTTCCCTGACTGAGAGCACCACTTTGTTCCTTTCTAATTCACATACAATTATGCTGAGCTAGATATACTGGCTTCCAAACTGAACAAGATTGAGCAAGTTCCTTACTTTCTGCAAGTTAGTTGACTCAACTGTTAAATAGGAAACCTAATGGCTTGTAGATTAGTAACAATGATTGAAGATGATAATTGCACTTCCACATTCTCTTGCCATGGCTAGCAAACAAAAATTAGTGCTACTCTTTTAATTGCTACTATTATTACTGGCTACAGGAGCATTTGCAACCCAAAGGACCTGTACAGAGAATTAAAATGGTATGTCTCCAGATATAATCAGGAAAATTGAGAAAATTGGAGGGGGAGACAAACCATGAGAGACCGTGGGCTCTGAGAAACAAACTGAGGGTTTTGGATGAGAGGAGGATGGGGAGGTGGGTTAGCCTGGTGGTGGTTATTAAGGAGGGCACATATTGTGTGGAGAACTGGGTGTGGTGCGTAAACAATGAATCTTGAAAAAATCCTGAAAAAATTAAATTAAATTTAAAAAAAAATAAAATACAATCTTAAAAATTTAAAAAAAATTAAAAATAAATTTACTTTTATTTAAGTTATCTTTATATATAACATAGGTCTCAAAGTCATGACCCTGAGACCAAGAGTCCCAAGCTCTCTCACTCAGCTGGCAAGCCACCTCCTGCTTTGAGACCTTTCTGTGGCTACTTCTGTAATCCTTCAAGCCCGGTATTGTCAGGGATATTCATTAGTTTCACCATTGTAAAACCAATAAACTCAGGGACTTATACAGGAACATTTTTAACTATCATGACAAATGACAAGATAGAAGAGAAAAAGATATCAAAATATTCCTGAGAACGAGATTCTACCATAGAATTCAAAGGCCATAAGACATTCAACAATGTCCTTCTGAGCTGACCATTCTCTGTGAAGGAAGACTTTGGGAGGAAGTGAAGACTCAGTTGGATTTTGAAGGACAAAGAGGATGTGGATGACAGAATGGAGAAACCAAGGGTGTGAAGAAAAAGATGAGTTCTGTGCACCAAGTGACACAGATGCCCACACTCCTGCTGGCACCTGTCAGCACTGGGACTCCACTCACTGTCCACTTAGTGGGAGGTGACATAGCATTACTGATCTTTTGTCATGGGGCAAATGTTTTTAGTGATTTCTTGAGCACTGAGTTTCTCAACCAAGGATTTATTGCCTTTCAGCATGAAAAGATCTTTCTGCATAAATGTCCTGAGCATATCGGGTCATTTAGGAAGAGCCCTAGATTCTAACCACTTGATGCAAATAGAGCCTGACCCAGCTGTGGGGACACCCAAAACATCTCCAGACATTGACAAGTGTCTACAGGTATAGATGAAATGAGAGAGTCAGACAGCTTCAGTAAAAAATCACTGTTCTCACAGTGCAAATGCATATTATCAGTTCTCCCATATACCCTTTGTAATGCTCCTGAGAGTCAGAGGTTCACAACTGTGCATGACTACAGATGGCAAGAAAAGTTGGGCACATAGTGGAGGGAATTTTACTAACTCAGTATAGAAGACAATGGGGTAGTTATCTAGTGATCCATATGACTGTCACATGTCTGTGGGATTAAATAACTAGCCCCACATTTCTTGGCACTGCAATGTTATATAAAGTTCATGGTTTTGGTGAATAAGCCAAGGAGAATTTACTGAAGGTGACAACTGATCCTGGCTTGGCTTCCAAATTTGGCTTGTGGCCCCAAGTCATCAGATGCATCCGGGAGAGATTGGATCAAAGTTACATTGGCTCAAGGTAATGGTTATATCTGGGGAACAGGGAGTCTGAGGTGACCCAGTCCACGCATGGCATGGGCTCCCACTTTCTCCTGCCTCACCTGCCCTCTCCCTATTGTGACACCAAAGTCCTCATCAAGGAACATAAACAAGGTGGTGTTAGCACCAGAATGACAGGCTGGTGACTGGTTTTAGTGTGGGGTTTGATCCATGACTTCACTAAAGAGTCAAGTTTAAATGTGCTTCTTTTTCTAAATGGACCCAATAATAAAACACATAATATAATCAGTGAAATCTTTGTATAAATCCAAAATCTGTCCTGAAAAGCAGTTACACAACAATTAATTAAGCACCTACTGTATCACTATCATCACACAAAGACCGGAGGTACACAAGCAATTATCATCTTCAATCATTATTGAATTTTGGAAATGCATAAACATTCATGGCTGCTGGGCTTTGAGAAGAGTAACAAACCAATAGTGTGTGGAATATGTTTGACAGAGAAGTTCTATGTAAATTATATCTCAATAAAACTCTTCCAAAAAGAAGTCAGAACAGTACGAAGTAAGCATGGATCAAAATACAGTGCTGTTTATTCAAACATAGGACTTTTACCTCAGATCTCAAAATGACCTTCTCTAGATCATTCAAAAGAATGTGAAGTTCGACAATGTTTCCAATGGTTTCTGATGGTCCTACTAGTCCTTCAAGGTTTATCATAAGAGCTTTCGCAATTTTATAAAATGAATCACTGGTGGCTGCCATGTACACAGCACCTGTTCTGTGCCCAATCTAGTCCTGAGGACTTATTACAATCCCAGAGCTATTCCCAGTATACAAAGAATACAGCCTTGAAATCTCCATAGCAGACTTGGCCCATGGCAAATAATGAGCCTGGTCTAGGAATGGCCCATATACTGTAAACCACCAACATCTCCCTGCCTTCAAGATGTCTCCAAGGCTAGGAACTTCCTAACATTGCTGGCCTGTGTAACTCCCTCCCTCCCCAAGTTCTAGACTTTGGCATTATCTTAATGAGGAAGAAGTTCACTTCCAAAGAACACACCTGAGGTTAATGTCCCTACAGTCCTGAAGGTGAGGGACAGAACCGGTTTTATATAATTAGTGAAAAAACATGTAGGGTATCTTCTCAAATACTCCAAAGTTGATCCATATCACTAACTTACAATTTAAGACAACTTAAGAATATCTAAATTTTGCAATAACTCCTTCAAAATGTTGAAGAAGAAAAACAAACCTGGGGGCATCATGTTGCCTGATTTCAAGCTATATTACAAAGCTGTGAAAACTGAGACAGCATGGTACTGGTACAAAAACAGACACATAGACCAGTGGAACAGAGTAGAGAGCCCAGATATGGACCTTCAACTTTATGGTCAAATAATCTTTAGCAAAGTGGGGAAAATATGCAGTGGAAAAGACAGTCTCTTCAATAAATGGTGCTGGGAAATTGGACAGTTATACACAGAAGAATTAAACTTGACCATTCTCTTACACCATACAAAAAGATAAACTCGAAATGGATGAAAGACCTCAATGTGAGGTAGGAATCTATCAAAATCCTAGAGGAAAACATAGGCAGCAACTTCTTCGGCATCCACCACAGCAACTTCTTTCAAGACACATCTCCAAAGGCAAAGGAAACAAATGCAAAAATGAACTTTTGGGACTTCATCAAGATCAAAAGCTTCTGCACAGCAAAAGAAACAGTCAACAAAACAAAGAGGCAACCCACAGAGTAGGAGAAGATATTTGCAAATGACAGTACAGACAAAAAGCTGATATCCAAGATCTATAAAGAACTTCTCAAACTCAACAACCAAAAAAACAGATAAGCATGTCAAAAAATGGGCAGAAGACATGAACAGACAGTTCTCCAAAGAAGACATATGAATGGCTAATAGACATATTAAAAAATGTTCATCATCATTAGCCATCAGGGAAATTCAAATCAAAACTACATTGGGATACCACCTTACACCACTTAGAATGGCCAAAATTAACAAGACAGTAAACAACGTGTGTTGGAGAGGATGTGGAGAAAGGGGAACACTCTTACACTGTTGGTGGGAATCCAAGTTGGTGCAGCCACTTTGGAGAACAGTGTGAAGATTCCTTAAGAAATTAAAAATAGAGCTTCCCTATGACCCTGCAATTGCACTACTGGGTATTTACCCCAAAGATACAGATGTAGTGAAAAGAAGGGCCATCTGTACCCCAATGTTCATAGCAGCAATGACCACAATCACCAAACTGTGGAAAGAACCAAGATACCCTTCAAGAGATGAATGGATAAAGAAGATATGGGCCATATATACAATAGAATATTATGCCTCCATCAGAAAGGATGAATACTTTTGTATCAGCAGGGACAGGACTGGAGATTATGGTGAGTGAAATAAGTCAAGCAGACAAAGTCAATTAGAATATGGTTTCACTTACTTGTGGAACATAAGCAATAACATGGAGGACATTAGGAGAAGGAAAGGAAAAGTGAATTGGGGGAAATCGGAGAGAGAGACAAAGCATGAGAGACTGTGGACTATGAGAAACAAACTGAGGGTTTTGGAGGGGATAGGAGTGGGCGGATGGACAAGCCTAGTGGTGGGTATTAAGGAGGCCACGTATCGCATGGAGCACTGGGTGTGGTGCATAAATAATGGATCTTGGAACACTGAAAAAAAATAAAATAAAATAAAAAGTAAAATAACTCCTTCATAGGCTTTTGTTCCAATGCATGAAACACTGAGAAAAGATGGCTCTCACTGACTGTTATTACTTTTATGACATATGGTAAGTCCTCAAATGACCAAAATATTGGTATGAGTATATACCAGGTCTTCCAGGTCCTTGAAGACAGGCCAAATATAACTCTCTCTTGCCACTACTTTCTCTCTCTCCCATGATGCAAAGTAACCAGAGCAAAATCTGTACTTGTGCAAATTCACCCATATGCCATGATTTGTCTTGATAGGGGATCAGTTAGTGTAACACAAACACCCAAACTGAAGTTTCCTTGATTTTTCTAGTTTCTGAGCATCATCTGGGGGCCTGACTTAAAGCCTCTTTTATTTTTTTAATTTTTATTTATTTTTTTAATTTCTTTTCAGTGTTTCAGAATTCCTTATACTGCCAAACACCAAGTGTTCCAGAGCCTCCATACCTGCTGTTCCTTCTGCCTAGAACACTCTTTCCCAGATCTTCCCCTTGATATCATTGTCCACTTGTCCAGGCTTTAAAGTCCGTCCTCCTGTAGCTGTAGCTGGTCTGGACCTCTGTACAAGACACTGCTCCTCATGGTTGTTTTGTTGTCCTGTAGAGCAAATGCTTACTGATGTCACTCATTCACTTGTGGGATTGTTTGTTGCTGCCTTGTGAGAAGTATGTTCCACAGAGTCAAAGTCCTGGTGAACAACTGAATCTGGGTCACATAAGACAGGACCTGTCATGGGGGAAGCTCATGGTTACTGTTGAGCAGTGGATGGATGGGTGGATGGATGGATGGATGGATGAATGGAATGATGGATGGGTGGATGTTTGGGTGATGGATGGAGTAATGAATTGATGAAACCTCCCATTTATTCATGATTACCTTATTTGAAGCCCTGAATAAGCTCTTTACAGAGTGTCTGGCATTCCTGTAAAACCAGGCCTGGATTTATTCCTGTTCATTTTAGAAAGGAGGAAGGACGCTTGACATGACCCGCATTTTCTCTTGTCCAAGGACACTTTGTGATGAAGTGTTGCATCCAAGGTTTGAATCCACATCTGCTTGAGCCCAGACCTCGTCACCATTCGACCCTCGGCACTGCCTCTGCTGAGCAACCACTTGTTCTACTGCTTCACATCATCCTTTGAATCAGTAGGGGAAAATCCTAAACAGCTAAAAAAAAATTCATAGACTGAATTTATGATATTGAGTTAATTAAATGAGATATTCTTTGTAAAAAAAAAAAAAACCCTTCAGAGAGAGTGAGACATTGTGAGTGTTTCTCAAACATCAAGCACCTTACTGAAGTGTCTGTGGGTGAGGAAGTCTTCCAAATGAAGATGTATGTGGTATTGCACTGAGCCCAGAGGTGTGGTAAGCCAGCACAAGCAGACACACAGGAGAGGAACATATATGGACCTTGAAGGAGAGGAATGTGAGAAGGATGTGAAGACCACACTAATAATAAAACAGCATGGATAACAACACAGACTCACCTTGCTGTAATCTGATTAGTTAGCAAACATTTTTGCATTAATTTCATCTAAAGCCATGTAGCATTATTGAGTGTCAGAATGGTTTGGGGTCCAACAAGCTCTGTCTCCTTGGTTTCTACAAGTAGAGCACAGGCTGGCTGAATTGCAGTTGATTCTTCCTGCTGTTTTCCTGGTCCAAAGCCAGGTTCATGTGTGACTCATTCCCTCATTTATGGGAGGGATTAAAGTGGTGAACAGGAGAATAAAAGGAAGACTCCTAGGTGCTCACTACCAGAGTTAGTTCTATCCTCCCTGTCTGATCAGCCAACCATGTGCTCAACTATGAAGTTGCTGAGAGTCCTTGTGCTGATTGCCCTCCCCCTTTACTGCTTTGCAGGTAAGTTCTGTGTGGGGAGGGCAACTTTTAGGGTGAAGATCATGTCAGGTCCCTCTGGAAGACTTCCTGTTCCCCCAAACTCCAGTGCAGAACATATTTCTCCAGTGTCTTCGTGTTTCCAGATTACCAGTGTTTTGCTTCTCTGGCCTTTGGAATAGTGTGTGGGTGGGGAGGGGGCATACATGTTTGGGGGCTTAAAGGAAATCTTAGATCCTGAGTTCAGTCGGCTAGAATTGGGGACTCAAGACCATTCAGTGTAATCTTTCTAAACGTATGTGTCTATTTAGATGGGAAAAGATGACTGATGTCCTAGGGACTCCCAAAAAGAGCTTCAACACTTACATAATTGAGACCTCACTTGCGAGTTTTCTTCCAGGTTCTGGATGCCGACTTATAGAAGAGGTGGTTAACAAAACAATCGATTCTCAAGTCAGCACGAATGAATACCAAGTTTTCCTGAAACCCTTCTCAGATAATCCTGTCACTGATGCGGCCATAGCACAACTGAAAGAATGTTTTCTCAGCCAGTCAGAGGAAACTCTGAGCAAAGTTGGAGAGATGATGGTAACTATGGCTACTTTTACTGAACTTTCAGACCACTGGACAGGGATGAGCAGGCTCTAAGTTTGTCACTCATTGTACCACAGCAAGTGTTACACAGGACTTATTTCAGTGAATTTAATTGTGGGTTCATGTGAAATTGTGGGTGCATCCAGAAAGTCAGCCAAGGTCCAATGCTGACTTGTGTCTTCACTTTGTGGAATCTTCAGGGAAAAATTAATGAAAAAGGCCAAAGCAGGGAAACAACACACACACACATGCATACACACACACACACACACACACACACACACACACACACACAGATAGACGCACACGTTTTCTATCAAGGTAAAAAACATCTGATTCTCAATAAGGACCTCACTTGAAGTCATCAGCAAAAAAGATACCCTTATTCTTAGACACAAAGAGGAAACTATTCATAAGAATTTTTAAGAGAATCCAGAAGAACCCAGGTGAAAAAGATCCTATACTTCTCCCATCCAAGTACTAACCAGGCCCGACCCTGCTTAGCTTCCGAGATCAGACGAGATCGGGCGCGTTCAGGGTGGTATGGCCGTAGACGATCCTATACTTCTTATTAAAAAAATTTTAAAAGCACTTTCAAGAAATCCCAATGTGTTAGTATAAGTGATTGGTTTCCTTGACTATTACTTTAAGAACCATGAATGACAAGTAGAGGTCAAGGGTATGAATCAGCCATGGGGGTGGAATTGTGTAAAACAACTATCAGTCCTGTGTCAGTTCTCTATATTTTATTCCCTATCCTAATATGCCATTGAAAACCTTCCAGGGTAGACAATGGAGAAATATAGCCAAAGCAAAAGGTTAAAGTGTCCTTCACTGAGATGCTGACACAGGGCACAACATGGATGAGCCTTGAGCACATTACGGTAAAGGAAATAAACCAGTAAAAGAAGATAACTATTGCATGAGGTCATTTATATCCATTTTCTAAATGGACAGAGCCAGGAGATAGAATAGTACTTTCTAGGAGTGGGGTGGTATGGGAAATGGAGATTATTCAGTGGGTATAGAGTCTCACCATAGCAAGATGAAAATGTTTAGGAGATTGGTGGCACCACAATGCCAGTATACTTAACACTGCTAAACTGTATACTTAAGATGATGAAAATGGTCAATTTTATGTTATGTGTATTTACCATCAGTTTATGTGTATTTACCATGAGTTTAAACAGTTTAAAGCCTGAAAAACCCTGCAACCAAGGATAATGGAATTTTTTCTTTAAAAACCTTGATTAGACTCATCAGTTGGAGTGCACATCTCCATTCTTTTTTGGGTCTCAAAGGTGATAATTTTGGTATCAGACTGTTTGGGGTATCTCTAACATGTAAAGCCACACCGGACCATAAAAACTTCCCATTTCCTTGTATTTGAGAGAAGGCTTACAATTCTTTGTTGAAACTGATGGTGCACATCTCTGTTTTCTCTTTCCAGAACATAATATACAAAAGTGAGTGGTGTGCTGCATTTTAACCTTGCACATGACTTTGGGCACTGAGGACCATAGAGAATGGACAGAAACTGACTGCTGATTAATATGAACCACAACTTTCCTTTCCTTTTTTGTCTTTTGATCTATTAACTGCAAGACAATTGTTGAAACCTCAAGTACATTTTCATTTCAATAAAGTATCTGCAAATGGAAAAATCTTCTTGCATTGTCTGATCAAAATAGCTGCTTTAGGGAGCCTCTTCACTCACACATGCATGTACCCACATGTACAGGTACACGCACGCTCATACATAATTCACTGGAGAGCACATGGATGAAGGACTGAGAAATGTGAAAAGCACTTTGTTCCTCCCCATGTGTAGCCCAACACGATCCTCTCTCTGAAAATGTGATCTTTCACCTTCCTGGCCCCCATTTCCCTCAGAACCATGTGTGAAAATCTCAGGACTTATGTTCCAGAGTTTGGGCAGCACTCGGGTTCCTGAGATACTGTAGTCTTCATCTGTGTCTCGGCATTCATTTTGAGTTTTGAAATATTTCATTAAAATATGACTTGCCCTAATTATAATATAGGGTCTGCCCCCTGAAATTGTGGGGGTGCCCCTAGTCCTGTCCCTGCAAGTGACAATGTGGTCCAGTCTCTCCACTACATGACCTACACAGCCAGGTAGGTTGCAGGAAATGTGTGTGTTCTGTAGGAATAAGGCAAAGCCAGCAGTTTTTATACTTAATGTTTATACTATACCCAACTTTTATCCATCCCTGCATTCCTGTCATCAGAGATACGTTATTGCCACCCCTTCTGCTCACTACTCAGGGGTCACTCTTTTATTCCTTCATGGGCTATCCTGTCATCCCAGGAGACCCCAGGTCCTTCCTCAGGATTGTTTCTCAGCTTCAACCAGGGATGACTTCTACCAGGAATAACACATACACAGAATTAGGTCGACAATACTTTTAGGATTCTACAAAAATGTTACACATTATTTAAAAATATTAACCAAAAGTGACTATAGTAATAATGAATAGATACCAATGAACTGGAGTATGTTCACCTTTATACTGACGCAGCTATAAGATATGGTATTTAATATGCTTTTTATGGAAACTGTCCCAAACTACATAAGACTTACAAAAATCATAATGAGTACCTCCTCTCTTCCCTCTCCCAACACCTCAGGGTCTGTGATGCCTTTAGGTCAGGCAAAAGGACCCTTGCCCAGGATCCACATCTTGAAAGATCCCCCCACCATTACACACACACACACATGCACACACTTATTTGTTAAAAACTCAAGGACCATGCACAGTTCTCAGTGCACTAGGTGCATCTTCATTGAGGAGGGAGGTCATGCCATCTCTCTCCACCTCTCAAAAATGGGTCAGTCAACCCTGTCTCAATTTTGGACCATCAGAGAGGAAAAGGAAGAGATTCAGTTGCAGGAACTGGAGATGGACACACAGATATGCAGAAAATGGTATCTGTCGAGATAAGCCCTGACCTATTTGATGAAGGTGTCTATATATTGAACAGGGCAAATCTCATGCAAGAATTGGTAATAAAGGTTATTGAAGGAGTGGAGCAGTAAAAAAAGGACACAAGATGTCCTTCAACAGATGAATTGCTAAAGAAAATGTGGTTCATATACAATGGAATATTAGTCATCAGAAAGGATGAATGCTTGGGGCACCTGCATGGCCCAGTCATAAGTGTCTGCTTTCAGCTCCAGTCATGATCCCAGGGTCCTGGGATCAGGCCCCACATTAGGCTCCTTGCTCAGCGGGAAGCCTGCTTCTCCCTCTCCCACTCCTTCTGCTTGTATTCCCTCTCTCGTCTCTCTCTCACTCTCTCTGTCAAATTAATAAATAAAATCTTTTTTTAAAAAAGGATGAATGCCTACCATTTACATCGAGATGAATAGAACTGGAGGGTATTATGCTAATGAAAAAGTCAAGCAGAGAAAGACAATTATCATATGGTTTCACTCATATGTGGAATATAAGAAATAGTGCAGTGGATAATAGGGCAAGAGAAGGAAAACAGAATGGGAAGAAATCAGAGAGGGAGACAAATCATGAAAGACTCTTGACTTCAGGAAACAAATTGAGGGTTGTATAAAGGGAGGTGGAGGGGAGGGATATCTGGGTGATGGGCATTAAGAATGCACGTGATGTGATGAGCACTGGGTGTTAAATGCAACGAATGAATCACTGAACACTACAGCAAAAACTAATGATGTATTATGTGTTAGCTAATAACTATGTATTATACGTTAGCTACTGAATTCAAATTTTATTTTCTTAAAAGATTTTATTTATTTGACAGATAGAGATCACAAGTAGGCAGAGAGGCAGGCAGAGAGAGAGTGGAGGAAACAGGCTACCCGCTGAGCAGAGAGCCTGATGTGGGGCTCAATCCCAGGACCCTGGGATCACGACCTGAGCCGAAGGCAGAGGCTTTAACCCACTGAGCCACCCAGGGGCCCCTGAATTCAAATTTTAAAAAGGAAAGGAAAAATGAGGATGCCTAATAACTGATCATTTGAAGAGACAGTACTGACTCTAGAACTGGGAGAAAATAAAAGAGGTTGTATAGTAAAATAAATTGAGTAGCACATCAGCAAAAGTGCCTGAATAAAGATATACAGGTGTTCTACTACAAATATTACTGCATCATTTCTGTCACTTTGTGGGGGGTTTCTTGGGTTTTTTCCCAAGGTTTTATTTAAAGATAGTTAACATATAGCATAGTATTAGTTTCAGTGATTTATCCTTTACATAGAACACCTAATGCTCATCACAAGTGTCCTTCTTGATGCCTATCACCCATTTAGCCCATCCCCCACCTACCTCCCCTCCAGCATCCCTCAGTTTGTTCTCTATAGTTCAGAATCTCTAATGGTTTGCCTCCCTCTTTGTTTCTATCTTATTTTTCCTTTTCCTCCCCATGTTCATCTTTTTTCTTTCTTAAAGTCCACATATGAGTGAAATCACATGGTATTTGTCTTTCTCTGAGTGATTTATTTCACTTAGACTAATACACCCTAGTTCTATCCATTTCTGTAACTTGTGAAGTTATTTCCAAGTACGAAGTTAAAAACTGTATTCCTGAGGCTTAAATGAATTGTGCTTAACACAGCTTCTTCATTCATGTCCCTGATGATGAGTGGTGTTGAGCATACTCTCATGAGTCTGTCAGCCATCTGGATGTCTTCTGCCCATTTTTTAATTGGATTATTTTATTCTTATAATGTCCAAAATAATATTCTCAACAATGAGTTTTCCTTCTCTTTGTCTTTAGTAGAGTTTTTTTAAGAGTAGTTTTAAGATCACAGCAAAATTGAGCAGAGAGTTCAGTTTCCACACAACTAAAATCACACACAGGCATAGCCTTCCCCACTATCAACATCCCCCACCAGATGATACATTGGCTACACAGAATGAACCTCTATAGGCATTCTTATCACCCAAAGTCCATAGTTTACCTTAGGGTTCATTCTTGGTGGTTTACAGTCTATGCCTTTTGTAAAATGTATGTGATAAATACCCCACTTATAGCACTGAATAGTTACACTGCCCTTAAATTAATCTGAGCTCTGCCTATTGGTTCCTTCCTCTCCCCAAACCCTGACAACAATTGCTATTTTTAATGTCCCCATTGTTTTGACTTTTCCATAATGTCTACCCCTGAATGCAGAGATCCAGCAGAGCCCTTGAAGTCCCTTCGAGTCACCTGAGTCACTCAATGGGACAAGCCTGGGCTCCTGAATGACTGGATGTGGTCAGGATGTGTCATGGATAGGCCACTAGGAGCACCTTGCTCCAGGGTGATGTAACAATTATTTAAAATGTCTAGCATGGAGGGGCATATTATCCATGACACTGCATAGAAAAACTAACTAATGGGGGTCATCCAAAACAGTTGACTTCTATTCCATTTTTTGTCATTTTTTAAGTCCTCCCCAAAGAGGCACACATTCATTGCCCATATCCCATGGGAAGACTCCTCTCACACCACCTTTGACCTCTAGCATGTCAAGGAGCATCTCCCCGTCCTGGCCAATTGCATTGCACTGAGATATACTAATAATAAGCCATTATTTTTTCGTCCACTAAGATGACAAAAAATGAAAACACATATGAAAAAAATTGGAGACATATATGCATTTTAGAGGTAAAGAAAGAAGATCAGAGACTCAGAATTGACTTCAACCAAATGGAATAGATTATTGCTTGGCCCTATTTCTGAGCAGTGTATTTTCCAAAAATACAGAGTCCAACAACTGAATAATGGTTTTTCAAAGAATTACTTTTTTAAGATTTTATTTATTTATTTGACAGAGAGAGCACAAGCAGGCAGAGTGGCAGGCAGAGGGAGAGGGAGAAGCAGGACTTGATCCCAGGACCTTGGGATCATGACCTGAGCCTAAGGCAGATGCTTAACCAACTGAGCCACCCAGGCATCCCTCAAAGAATTACTTTAATTGCATTTTTAACAAATAGGAATATGCAGTGTGCAGCAATTCTTTTTTTTCTTTTTACTATACCTTGGCTAATTGAATTTATTTTTTTATTTGTTTATTTTCAGCATAACAGTGTTCATAGTTTTTGCACCACACCCAGTGCACCATGCAGTACGTGCCCTCCCTATTACCCACCACCTGGTTCCCCCAAACTCCCACCCCTCCGCCCCTTCAAAACCCTCAGGTTGTTTTCCAGAGTCCATAGTCTCTCATGGTTCATCTCCCCTTCCAGTTTCCCTCAACTCCCTCTCCTCTCCATCTCCCCATGTCCACCGTGTTCTTTGTTATGCTCCACAAATAAGTGAGACCATATGATACTTGACTCTCTCTGCTTGACTTATTTCACTCAGCATAATCTCTTCCAGTCCCGTCCATGTTGCTACAAAAGTTGGGTATTCATCCTTTCTGATGGAGGCATAATACTCCATAGTGTATATGGACCACATCTTCCTTATCCATTTATCTGTTGAAGGGCATCTTGGTTCTTTCCTCAGTTTGCCGACCGTGGCCATTGGTGCAATAAACATTGGGGTACAGATGGCCCTTCTTTTCACTACATCTGTATCTTTGGGGTAAATACCCAGCAGTGCAATTGCAGGGTCATAGAGAAGCTCTATTTTTAATTTCTTGAGGAATCTCCACACTGTTCTCCAGAGTGGCTGCACCAGCTTGCATTCCCACCCACAGTGTAAGAGGGTTCCCCTTTCTCCACATCCTCTCCAACACACGTTGTTTCCTGTCTTGCTAATTTTGGTCATTCTAACTGGTGTCAGGTGGTATATCAATGTGGTTTTAATTTGAATCTCCCTGATGGCTAGTGATGATGAGCATTTTTTCATGTGTCTGATAGCCATTTATATGTCTTCATTAGAGAAGTGTCTGTTCATATCTTCTGCCCATTTTTGATATGATTATCTGTTTTGTGTGTGTTGAGTTTGAGGGGTTCTTTATAGATCCTGGATATCAACCTTTTGTCTGTACTGTCATTTGCAAATATCTTCTCCCATTCCGTGGGTTGCCTTTTTGTTTTGTTGACTGTTTCCTTTGCTGTGCAGAAGCTTTTGATCTTGATGAAGTCCCAAAAGTTCATTTTCGCTTTTGTTTCCTTGGCCTGTGGAGACATATCTTGAAAGAAGTTGCTATGGCTGTTATCGAAGAGGTTACTGCCTATGTTCTGCTCTAGGATTCTGATGGATTCCTGTCTCACGTTGAGGTCTTTTATCCATTTCGAGTTTACATTGGACCAGATGGACCTCATAGACATATACAGAACATTCCACCCTAAAACAACAGAATACTCATTCTTCTCAAGTGCACATGGAACCTTCTCCAGAATATACCACATACTGGGTCACAAAGCAGGACTCAACTGATACCAAAAGACTGACATTATTCCCTGCATATTCTCAGATCACAATGCTTTGAAACTGGAACTCAATCACAATGAATTTATTTTTTTAACTAATTTAATTTTATTTTTTCAGTGTTCCAAGATTCATTGCTATGCAGCAATTCTTAAATCTGATTTTCTACTCTCTTCAACTTCTCTCACCTCTTTTGTCTCTACTCAAATATCTCTTTTTTCACTGAGAAGAGTAGATTTTTTAGATTTTTCTGAGTCTCAGTATCTGGCTCAATAGCAGACAGCTGGTGTTACATATATGTCTCGGTCTTTTTATTTATTTATTTAAATTCAATTGAATTAAAATATAGTTATGATAAGCTTCAGAGGTAGAATTTAGTGATTCAAAGAACAACCAGTGCTAATCACATCATGTGCCCTCCTTAATGCCCATCACACAGTTACTCCATCACTCACCAACCTCCCTTCCAGCAACCCTGTTTGTTTCCTATAGTTCAGAATCTCTTGTGTTTTGTCTCCCTCTCAATTTTCATCCTATTTTATTTTTCCTTCCTTTCCTATATGTACTTCTGTTTTTCTTTCTTATATTCCACACGAGTGAAATCATATGATTTCTCTTTCTCTGAGTAACTTATTTTACTTAGCATAATACACTTTCACTCCTACTATGTCATTTTAAATCACAAGACTTCATTCTTTTTGATGGCTGAGTAATATTCCATTGTATATGTGTAAGTGTGCGTGTGTGTGTATATATATATAATATGTATACATATACTGCAACATATATACCACATCTTCTTAATCCACTCATCTGTTGGTGGACATCTGGATTTTTTCTATAGTTTAGCTATTGTGGACATTGCTGCTATAGACATTGGGATGCAGGTGCCTCTTTGAAATACTATTCCTGTATCCTTTGGATAAACCCCTAGTAGTACAATTTCTGGGTTAGAGGGTAGCTTTATTGTTAATGTTTTGAGACCCTCCATACTGTTTTCCAGAAAGGTTGCACCAGTTTGCATTCCTACTTTAAGTGTAAGAGAGTTCCCCTTTTGCCACATCCTTATCAACACCTGTTGTTTCTTGAATCATTTTTAGCCATTCTGACTAGTGTGACAGGTTATTTCATTGTGGTTTTTTATTTGTATTTGCCTGGTGCCTATTTCCCTTACTGATGTATCCTCAGTGCCAAGAATGGTGCTTGACATGAAACTGAAGGGAAGGAAATCTTTTTCCTCTATCCTTCAAGGTCTTTTAGTGGGACTGATAATTAAATTTACTTAAAAGAGATTAGCAAGAGAAAAAACACACAAAATTTGATATGTATGCATAATAAATAAATTCCAATATTAAATTGAGACCTAAAGAAATGACCAAGGAAGGCAGTTTTTATACATTCAGACAAAGAGACAATAAATCAATGAGGAATTGACAGGACAGAGAAAACTTAACTTTTGGAGCTATGAATAATAAGGAATTCTAAACAAAATTGGGCTACAGTCATAAACTAGTAAAAGTAATATTGGAAGGGGAGGTGAACCATGAAAGACTATGGACTCTGAAAAACAACCTGAGGGTCTAGAAGGGGCGAGGGGTGGGAGGTTGGGGGAACAAGGTGGTGGGTATTAGTGAGGGCATGTGTTGCATGGAGGACTGGGTGTGGTGCAAAAACAATGAACACTGTTATGCTGAAAATAAATTTTAAAAATTTTTTAAAAATTAAAAATAAATTATAAAGATTGTTCATACAGCCTTCATGGCTCAACATTTTCTATCTCTGGTGATTAGGATGTCTGCCTCTTGGTAGGGGAAGGGTACCTTACATGGGGAGATTTATTTCCTGCTCTCAGGGCAACAGAAGATGGTCTGAGTGTCCTTATGCACTTGTTGCTTCTTAATTAATTTTTACTGAAAATAATCAACATGCCAAAGTAGCACATTTCTGGGCAGTCTGCCCTTGGCCCCTACAAAACTCAAGTTCCACAAGAGGTTTGTGAGTGAATGACCTAGATGTAAGAATCAGTCAGTGGAAGCACCGAGTCAAGGGACAATCAAAAAGAGAAATGGGTTCCGAGGAAAGTCCAGATCAGAGATGAAAAAGAAGTGGCAATGGAATTGAAGAAAAGACCATTACAGATGACAGTACAAAAAAAGAATTATCAGCAAAGAAATGGAAGATCCAGCACGATCTATCTTGTAATGCAACATGCATTTACCGTCTTGGGTACTGGAGATTACTATAAAATGGGAGGGGGGGGTAGTGGTGGGAGTGGCAACCAGAAGCACTGAGCTGGAAGCATATGAATTATTCCCTTCAATGGGATGGGGAAGCAAAGCATCTCTATAAATGTACTTACCAATCCCATTGATCCTGAGGCTCTAAGCAATGTACCAAAAAAAAAAAAAAAAGACAATAAAAAAACTTGTGTCCCACTGGAAATGCAGATTCTCCATGGCTTATAATAAAGGAAGAAATTATGGGATTCCACTTAAAAGCCACCATGGATGGAGAAGTAATAGGTGTGGGTGTGTCAGTAGGATGAAACAGAAGCTGATGATTCCTGTTCATCTGTTGGCACAAAATGAGCATGCTAATGGGAATACAAACAAGCAATTTTTTTCTGAAATTTAGGGTTATGGGCAAAGAGGAGTAGGGCAGATGTGGATGCTCAGCTTTCATAGAATAGATGTGATTATAAGAGAGGCCCACAAGATGTCTCACTACCTGTAGCAAGGACTTAGGCTCCACATCCTTGTCCAGATGAGGCTGCATGCACCTCGATCACCTGGACACCTCCTGTGATACTTCAAGTCTCAGTTGATCACCTAACACCTTGTTTAGGAACCCAGGGCTGAACTTGCTGCAAGAATTGGTACAGTCACACTTTTTCTTCAAGTACCTCTCCTTGCTGACTCCTGAACTCCCTGCAAACATTAGTACAGTCACTCTCTCTATCCAACTCCCTTTCCTTCCTGAATCCTGGTGTTTACTGGAGAAGGTTACAGGTAGAGGAGAAGGCAGACACAATTTTGGTATCAAAGCACTCAAGAAATGAAGCAATGGGAAGTTAAAGGGGGAATTATGATTGCTTTCACAGTGTTTAAGCTCTCAAAGCTCTCAAAGTCCATGGGAGATGCTCCGAAGCTGTGCTTGGAGAAATCGAGGGACCAAAGAAACCAACTATAACATCACCAATCACCACAATAAACCTCAGCAAAGTATTCACTGAACATTCTCTCCCATTCCAAATGTGTTTGTCTAGCTGAGAGGCAAACATTTTGTTAAAGGCCCTGTTAACCCTCACTTCAAAAAAAAAAAATGACTCAGTGTTGGTTTAAATCTCATTTGCCAATTTGGATACCTTTTATTTCTCTTTGTTGTCTGATTGCCATTGCTAGGACTTCTAATACTATGTTGAACAAGAGTGGTGAGAGTGGGCAATCTTGTCGTGTTCCTGATCTCAACGGGAAGGCTGCAGCCTTTTTCCCTTTGAGTATGATATTTGCTGTGGGTCTTTCATAGATAGATTTTATGAAGTTCAGGAATGTTCCCTCTATCCCTATACTTTGAAGCGTTTTAATCAGGAATGGATGCTGGATTTTGTCAAATGCTTTTTCTGCATCAATTGAGAGGACCATGTGGTTATCTCTCTTCTCTTATTGATTTGTTCTATCACATTGATTGATTTGCGAATGTTGAACCATCCTTGCAACCCAGGGATGAATCCCACCTGGTCATGGTGGATAATCTTTTTAATGTGCTGCTGGATCCTGTTTGCTAGGATCTTGTTGAGAATCTTTGCATCCATATTCATCAGTGATATTGGTCTGAAATTTCCTTTTTGGTAGGGTCTTTGCCTGGTTTGGGGATCAGGATAATGCTGGCTTCATAAAAAGAGTCTGGAAGTTTTCCTTCTGCTTCAATTTTTTGAAACAGCTTCAGGAGAATTAGTGTTATTTCTTCTTTGAAAGTTTGGTAGAATTCCCCAGGGAATCTGTCAGGTCCCGGGCTCTTGTTTTTGGGGAGGTTTTTGATCACTGCTTCAATCTCGTTACTAGATATTGGTCTATTCAGGTTGTCAATTTCTTCCTGGTTCAATTTTGGGAGTTTGTAGTTTTCCAGGAATGCATCCATTTCATCTAGGTTGCTTAGCTTATTGGCCTATAACTGTTGGTAATAATTTCTGATTGTTTCTATTTCCTTGGTGTTAGGATGCTTAATATTTTCATTACCTTTTTAATTGCCCTGAGTATGTACATATTATGTGCTCAATCACACTAAATTAATAGAATCAATTGGCAGAATTAGTTCTGCTGGTAGAAATTGTGGAGTTGCATGCTCTAACTAGGAATGGTTTGTCTCTCTCACTGACTACTCATTATTCCTAGACATTCAATAAAAACTGGGACTCTGATGCTTGCATCTCCCACCCAGGGAATGAAACAAAAGAGGAATGGAATAAAAAATCCCCAAGGACAAAAACAATGAATACTGTTATGCTGAAAAAAAAATAAATAAATTAAAGCCAAAAAAAAAATCCCCAAGGACAATTTGAAGTCAGTTTCAAAGAAGATTCCTGTTCATGGGTTGAAAGAACCTGGGCATTGTGGTAGAAGGAAATGGTCAAGAGCACCTACAAGTTGTGCGAAGTTGTTGAAGGTTGAAGGTTGACTGTTACTCTAACATGGGTACTTTCTTTATCTTCATGTCGTACCCCCCAAAAGGTTCCCTGAATGTCCCCAGTAAGGGGGTCTTTCTCCATGCTCCCATATCTCGTAAAGCACTGTCTTTGCTGGGCTTCTGTGGGTCCTGGAGACACTACTTCTACAACCACTGCAAGCGGTGACGTCAAAAGCTGAGAAGACATGACTTCTGCCTACTGTCCACCTTTAAACTCACATCAGTGCCTCTCATTGGAGAACCACACAAGGCAGCACTGGTAAGAGAACCTGGTACATGTAACTCACAGGCCTTCAGTTCTAGCAATAGAGACATGAGTAGGACAAAACAACTCTGGAACTAAGAAAACATAGAGCAAATCTGGCACACAGTGATTTAACCCACAGAGCCTGGGTGTTATAATTCAGCCTCATGGAGACCTCTTGTCTGAACTATAGAAAAATTAAAAGCTGGTAAGTTTGTTGCCTACAACATAATAAGTACAAATTATTTGCATAATAAGTACATCAACTAATGTGGCCATAAGCTTTATTGGTCAATACCTGTGTGCCAGGTAATGCTGGGGTAGGAAAAGTCCCCTGAGGTCTTATGTTTTCTGTTTATACCGGGAGTGGCAGATCTACAATGAGACATTGGGGAAGTTCCTAAAGCTACGTGTACATAAATATTAGAGCAGAATGGAGATTAAAAAGGATCAATACCCAGAAGGCACAAATTACTTTTCTTGTCCGCTTCACTATAAAAGACTATTCAAGAAGAAAGGTCTTTGTGGTAAGCAAAGTATTAAAGGTCAGCAAAGTAAACAGTCTTAAGAATCCTACACTGAGTATTATTCATCAGTTTCCTGGCACACCTCATAAGTTCTGAGGCTGTTTGGCCTCTAATTTACACAGCTCTTCCAAAATTTAGAAACTTTACTCAACCTGTTGTTGATGCCACTGGGTAAATGCTTTCCTCCCTAGGCTCAAGATGGAGAACTTATCAAACTCAACACTGAAAGAATAAATAATACATTTGTGAAATGGGCAGAAGTTTATCATTGTGTATGATGTAGAGAATGGTCAAGTTTCTTTCTTCTATACATAGCTATCCAATTTCCCCAGCACCATATATGAAGAGACCTTTTCACTGGATATTTTTTCCTGCTTTGTCGAAGATTATTTGACCATAGAGTTGAGGGTCCATATCTGGGCTCTCAACTCTGTTCCACTGGTCTATGTGTCTGTTTTTATGCCAGTGTATGTCTCTAATGAAGACATACAAATGGCTATCAGACACATGAAAAAATGCTCATCATCACTAGCCATCAGAGAGATTCAAATTAAAACTACATTGAGATACCACCTGACATCAGTTAGAATGGCCAAAATTAGCAAGACAGGAAACAACGTGTGTTGGAGAGGTTGTGGAGAAAGGGGAACCCTCTTACCCTGTTGGTGGGAATGCAATTGGTGCAGCCACTCTGGAGAACAGTGTGGAGATTCCTCAAGACATTAAAAATAGAGATTCCCTATGACCCTGCAATTGCACTGCTGGGTATTTACCCCAAAGATGCAAATGTCGTGAAAAGAAGAGCCATCTGTACCCCAATATTTATTGCAGCAATGGCCACGGTCGCCAAACTGAGGAAAGAACCAAAATGCCCTTCAATGGACGAATGGATAAGGAAGATGTGGTCCATATACACGATGGAGTATTATGCCTCCATCAGAAAGGATGAATACCCAACTTTTGTAGCAACATGGACGGGACTGGAAGAGATTATGCTGAGTGAAATAAGTCAAGCAGAGAGAGTCAAGTATCATATGGTTTCACTTATTTGTGGAGCATAACAAATAACATGGAGGACATGGGGAGATGGAGAGGAGAAGGGAATTGAGGGAAATTGGAAGGGGAGATGAACCATGAGAGACTATGGACTCTGAAAAACAACCAGAGGGTTTTGAGGGGGCGGGAGGTGGAAGGTTAAGGAACCAGGTGGTGGGTAATAGGGAGGGCACGTACTGCATGGAGCACTGGGTGTGGTGCAAAAACAATGAATACTGTTAAGCTGAAAAGAAATAAAGAAATAAAGTACCACAAAATATTACTTTCAATTTTTTTTTTTAGTCTAGAGATTTGTACAGAGGGTCATGCTGTGTAAGATCTGAGCAGTGACATGCATGCCTCTGTCTTTATAAATTGGAACAAAAATGTTCATTATAAGGAAAATGGAACATGAAAATCATTCTGAGTACATGATATATCCATTGTAACACTATTTCTGAACCTTATGATCCAGAAATGAGGTCTTAAATCTTTCCATGTCCCATGTATATGTTAAGCCCTAGAGAACCCCTGGGATTTCACCCAAAAGGATTCATCTGAACAGTGTCTCCTGCTATGAACAGGAGCCCAGAGAACCTGTATGGCTTGGGTATAACTAATATCTATCCCCACCCATCACCCTCCTATACCTTTGGTTCCAGTACTCAACGTTTAGGAATTTAAAAATCACAATAGCCATTTCAATGTGATCATATACAAAATTAAGTGACTGAAAAGTACTATAGGAAAAAATTTAACTGAGAGAAACCCCATTTTAAATGGAAAGAAATCCCAAAGAAACCAAAGCCAAATTCTAAGGCACACTTTGTTCCCATTTAAGATAAATAAACATTCCTCATTGATGGATCAGTTACATTCAGGTTGAGATTTGACTTGGCAGTAAGCTGATTTATTTTGTTTGACATTTTACTTGTATATTTTCCTCTTTGTTACATAAGCGTGATAGCTGATGTTACTACCAGATACTGAGCTGAGCATTTTTCCTGTAGTAATTCATTTATCCTGCGGAGGCCGAGAAAATTAAGGCCATCCCACCTCAGGTTTATCTTTAGCATAAGTACAGCCATCTTGGCAAAGCAAAAGCTAGCACCTTGCACCCCCTCTCCACCTGCTCCCCTCCCCTCGGCAGTATGTGTGACATTCTTCAGGCACCCCTGACTGCCCTAAAAGAAAAACAAATAGTTAACTTGCAGAGATCACAAGCCTGCAAGGCAGGAGTCTCCCTTGGTTTACAAATGTCCTTGATATTTACAACAAAGAAGTTACCTTATCAATAGCCCAATTTCCAGAGGCACACATAACTCAGTTCCTCAAGCCCTAACATCACTCTCCCCTCCATAAAAACTGAAGGAGGCTGAGGCTGAGGCAGAAGAAAATGGAAACAAAGTTAAACCTAAATCTAACAAGAACACTTGATAGGAGGAATGTGACATTCCACCAGGAGACTCCCAATTGTAGTCATGTTAGTGCCTCATCAGAGGGAGAAACGGCCTTGATTTGATAATAACCAGGACTCCAATATCCTGACAGTCTTTTTTACCCTGATAGCCCTTCTGAACATCCCCTTTGTCCTCACTTACTGCTGAGCCAGCAGTCGTGGCCCAATTATCCACTGCCAAGTCCACCCCCATTCTGCCTTTAAAAACTCTGTCTCTTCAATAAATGGTGCTGGGAAAACTGGACAGCGATATGTAGAAGAATGAAACTCGACCATTCTCTTACACCGTACACAAAGATAAACTCGAAATGGATAAAAGACCTCAACGTGAGACAGGAATCTATCAGAATCCTAGAGGAGAACATAGGCAGTAACCTCTTCGATATCAGCCACAGCAACTTCTTTCAAGATAAGTCTCCAAAGGCCAAGGAAACAAAAGCAAAAATGAACTTTTGGGACTTCATCAAGATCAAAAGCTTCTGCACAGCAAAGGAAACAGTCAACAAAACAAAGAGGCAACCCACGGAATGGGAGAAGATATTTGTAAATGACAGTACAGACAAAAGGTTGATATCCAGGATCTACAAAGAACTTCTCAAACTCAACACACACAAAACAGATAATCATATCAAAAAATTGGCAGAAGATATGAACAGACACTTCTCCAATGAAGACATACAAATGGCTATCAGACACATGAAAAAATGTTCATCATCACTAGCCATCAGGGAGATTCAAATTAAAACTACATTGAGATACCACCTAACACCAGTTAGAATGGCCAAAATTAGCAAGACAGGAAACAACGTGTGCTGGAGAGGATGTGGAGAAAGGGGAACCCTCTTACACTGTTGGTGGGAATGCAAGTTAGTGCAGCCACTTTGGAGAACAGTGTGGAGATTCCTCAAGAAATTAAAAATAGAGCTTCCCTATGACCCTGCAATTGCACTGCTGGGTATTTACCCCAAAGATACAGATGTAGTGAAAAGAAGGGCCATTTGTACCCCAATGTTTATTGCAGCAATGGCTACGGTCGCCAAACTGTGGAAAGAACCAAGATGCCCTTCAACGGATGAATGGATAAGGAAGATGTGGTCCATATACACAATGGAGTATTATGCCTCCATCAGAAAGGACGAATACCCAACTTTTGTAGCAACATGGACAGGACTGGAAGAAATTATGCTGAGCGAAATAAGTCAAGCAGAGAGAGTCAAGTATCATATGGTCTCACTTATTTGTGGAGCATAACAAATAACATGGAGGACATAGGGAGATGGAGAGGAGAGGGAGTTGAGGGAAACTGGAAGGGGAGATGAACCATGAGAGACTATGGACGCTGAAAAACAACCAGAGGGTTATGAAGGGGCGGCGGGAGGGGGTGGGGTGGGGTGGGACGTTGAGGAACCAGGTGGTGGGTAATAGGGAGGGCACGTACTGCATGGAGCACTGGGTGTGATGCCAAAACAATGAACACTGTTATGCTGTAAATAAGCAAATAAAAATAAATTAATTAATTAAAAAAAAAAACTCTGACTGTAATCTGGTTTGGGGTCCAAGTCCCTACTCCGCTGTGTTGGGTATACTTGGGCCCAAGCTTAAGCTTGTCAAATAAACTCTCTTGTGATTGCATTGGTGCTTGGCTCCTTGGTGGTCTCTCGGACGCAAAAACTCGGGCACAACAATCCTAACATAAATCCTATAATGTAGGCACTGTTGTTATCATTTATTTTGCAAATGAGACATCAGGCTAAGAGGGTCATCATCTTGCTGATGTGCCCACAAGTAGAAAGTACAATAGCTGAGCTTGAACCCAGTAATCAGACCCTAAAGTTGAGTCCTTACACACGGTTCACAGTGCTCAATGAGTGAACACATTCTACTTTGAAATATCCAGCACTTCAGAATTCAACACACAGTGTAAAACTGCCCAAAGAGGATAATGAGTGGGGCTGGATTGGATTTGTAAAGTAATTTGAGAAGAGACATCCTTAAATGTTCTACTATTTTCTTCAGGAACAAAGTGTGTGCCTCTATTTTTTTAAGATTTCTTTTAGATCTGTAAGTAAAATTTCATTATATGATCCTTAACGTTTTGCATATTTCCACTTGGGTTATTCCAACATATTTTTGTTCCTGCTATTGTTCTGTTCCAATCCCATCTTTTTTTCCATGATGCTGAGTGGTGTTAACAGGTTTATAAAAAGTCATTGGTGTTTAGAAAGTGATCTTATATTCAGCTACATAATGAACTTTTATTGTTCTAATACTTGTTTTTCAGTAGATCAGCTTAGATTTTCTTGCCTTGATCAACAGTCTATATATGTGGTGACAATTCCATTGATTAATGTTCTTTTGATTGCTTTCTTGCTGAAAAAGAATGTTTTAACAGGATGTTTCTTTTTTTAATACCATTTATTGTTTTAGAGAAGTGTTAGGTTCACAGAAAAATGAAGCAGAGCATATAGAGTCCCAAGGTGCCTGTCACTTCCACACATGCACAGCCACCCACGCCATCAACCTTATGGTACATTTCTCAAAGCTGGTGAACTTATACTGACACATCCTTATCAGTCAAGGTCAGTAATTTACATTAGATTTCTTTTTTTTTAATTTTTAAATTTTTTACTTTATTTTTTCAGTGTTCCAATATTCACTGTTTATGTACCACACCCAGTGCTCCATGCAATATGTGCCCTCCTTAGTACCCACCACCAGGCTTACCCATCACCTCAGCCCTCTCTCCTCTAAAACCCTCAGTTTGTTTCTCAAAATCCACAGTCTCTCATAGTTCATCTCCCCCTCTGATTTCCCTCAATTCACTTTTCCTTTCCTTCTAATGTCCTCCATGTTATTCCTTATGCTCCACAAATAAATGAGACCATATGATACTTTACTCTCTCTGCTTGACTTATTTCACTCAGCATAATCTCCTCCAGTCCCATCCATGTTGATACAAAAATTGGGTATTCATCCTTTCTGATGGAGGCATAATACTCCATGGTGTATATGGACCACATCTTCCTTATCCATTCGTCCGTTGAAGGGCATCTTAGTTCTTTCCTCAGTTTGGCGACTGTGGCCATTGCTGCTATGAACATTGGGGTACAGATGGCCCTTCTTTTCACTACATTTGTATCTTTGGGGTAAATACCCCGTAGTGCAATTGTGGGGTCATAGGGTAGCTCTATTTTTAATTTTTTTTAAGATTTTACTTATTTATTTGACAGACAGAGATCACAAGTGGGCAGAGAAGCAGGCAGAGAGAGGAGGAAGCAGGTTCCCTGCTGAGCAGAAAGCCCAATGTGGGGATCGATCCCAGGACCCTGGGATCATGACCTGAGCTGAAGGCAGAGGCTTTAACCCACTGAGCCACCCAAGAGCCCCTATTTTTAATTTCTTAAGTAATCTCCACACTGTAGTAAGTTTTGAAATTGGGAAATGTTTTGTTGACTGTTTCCTTTGCTGTGCAGAAGCTTTTGATCTTGATGAAGTCCCAAAAGTTCATTTTTGCTTTTGTTTCCTTGGCCTTTGGAGACATATCTTGAAAGAAGTTGCTGTGGCTGATATCGAAGAGGTTACTGCCTATGTTCTCCTCTAGGATTCTGATAGATTCCTGTCTCACGTTGAGGTCTTTTATCCATTTCGAGTTTATCTTTGTGTACGGTGTAAGAGAATGGTCAAGTTTCATTCTTCTACATATCGCTGTCCAGTTTTCCCAGCACCATTTATTGAAGAGACTGTCTTTTTTCCATTGAATATTTTTTCCTGTTTTGTCGAAGATTATTTGACCATAGAGTTGAGGGTCCATATCTGGGCTCTCCACTCTGTTCCACTGGTCTATGTGTCTGTTTTTATGCCAGTACCACGCTGTCTTGGTGATCACAGCTTTGTAGTAAAGCTTGAAATCGGGTAACGTGATGCCGCCAGTTTTGTTTTTGTTTTTCAACATTTCCTTGGCAATTCGGGGTCTCTTCTGGCTCCATACAAATTTTAGGATTATTTGCTCCAGCTCTTTGAAAAATATCGGTGGAATTTTGATCGGAATGGCATTAAAAGTATAGATTGGAAATGTGAGTTGTCTGACATTGTTTTTCCTCTAAAGATTATTTTGGCTATTGTGGATATCTACATGCAAATGAAAGAAATTGAAACCTTACCTCACACCATATACAAAAGTTAACTCAGGGCACCTGGGTGGCTCAGTGGGTTAAAGTCTTTACCTTCAGCTCAGATCATGATCCCGGGGTCCTGGGATTGAGCCCCACATGGGGCTTTCTGGTAGGCGGGGGGCCTTCTTCCTCCTCTCTGCCTGTCTCTCTGTCTACCTGTGATCTCTGTCAAAAAAATAAAATCTTTTTAAAAAAAAGTTAACTCAAATGGAGTAAAGACTTAATGTAAAAGTGAAAGCTATAAAAATTTTAGGAGAAAGCATGAGGTAATATTTATAACTTAGGATTGGGTCATTACCCAATAAATTTCTTAAATATGACATCAAAAGCACACAAAACAAAATTAAAAATTAATTTTAAAAAAGCAAAGAAGGAGAGAACTGGAGAGAGAGGTGAAGAAACTGGCTTGGGGTGCCTGGGTGGCTGAGTCATTATATGTTTGCCTTTGGCTTGGGTCATGATTGCATGGTTGAGGGATCAATCGCAGGGGATTGAGCCCTGCATTGGGCTCCCTGCTCAGTGGGAAGCCTGCATCTCCCTCTCCATCTCCGCCTGCTTGTGTTCCCTCTTTCACTGTGTTTCTCTCTGTCAAATAAATACATAAATCTTTAAAAAGAGAAGTGAATTTTGGTGATTCTAACTGGTGTAAGGTGTTATCTCAATGTGGTTTTGATTTGAATCTCCCTCATGGCTAATGATGATGAATATTTTATGGTCCATATATACAATGGGATATTATGCCTCCATCAGAAAGGATGAATACCCGGAGGGAGTCAAGATGGTGGGGAAGTAGGAGGAGGTGCCATTTCAACCTGTACCCTAAAGTGAGCTGATTACCTACAAAGAACTCCGATCACCCATGAAATCAGCCTGAGATCAGAATTATACACATCTGGATCTCTACAGGAGCAGAAGATGCCAGTGGCAGGTAAAGCAGAGTGGGAACATTGGACTGATATTGGAAGATAAACAAAAGGGGGAGGGAGCCACCGGAGGCGATTGATTGGAAAGTAATACCCCAATACAAGAGTGCCCTGTGTCTGGGGACCAGCATTAACTTGGAGTCTGGTTGAAAGCACTCAAAAAAAAAAAAAAGGAGCAAAGGATCCCGGGGGGAAATTGTGGGAATTGGGGCGGTTAGGGACAGGGGCTTAAGTCCCTGGACCCAGGGCAGCCTCTCCTGGCTCTGAGCCAGAGAGAGTGCGGTGGAGAAACCAGGTCTTGGTCCCTGAGCCGCCAGTGCGCCTGAGCCACCAGCGCTCCTGAGAACGCATGGGGTCTGGCTCTCGTGAGGGGCTGGGAGCCTGGCCAGGCGGCAATCCTGAAACACTCGCGTCCCACACCCTCCACTGGGAGAGGTGCGCACAGGTGCTAGCCTGGAGCTCTGGCATCCTGAGAAACCAGGCATTCCCAGCCTGGGCCAGCGGGAAAATCTCAGTGTACCATCGCTGCTTGGAGCCTCTCTGGCGGTCTGGAGCTGCCCAGACAAATGCCGCTGCCCTGGTATTGGGTACAAGGAGGAGATCCTGCATCCCCAGGGACAGTGACTCAGAACCTACTCTGCCAGCAGCTCTGCAGAGCATTCTGAGGCTTCTCTCTGAGAGGGTGGTCGGGGTGCTGTTTGCTCTCCTCTAAATCTCCAAAAACCATCAAAAGCTGTCAAGGCGAGAGAAAACAGATGAAAGAACATAAAAACCCCCAGAGAACAAAAGCCTGAAAAAAAACGGTTTCCTCAGAGCCCACCCCCTTGAGGGGGAGCAGGAGGACCCAACTCAGGGAACATCATTGTCTGAAAACCCACGTGGCAGGCCCCTCCCCCAGAAAACCGACCAGGAAGGAAGAAAAAAAAAAGAAGAAGAAGAAGACGACAAGAGAACAACCATCGCTACTTCATAAATACAACTTTTATTTTTAACCCTTTACCACTATTCTGGTTCTTTTTTTTTATATACATATAGATAATTTTTTAACCTATTTACCATCACAGTGAGATATCCAGTACATCAAATTCCTTAATAACCTTCTAACCTGAACTTTTGATACATACACCCATGCTTTTCTTTTCCTTTTCTATTTTTTTAATTTTTTAAAAAAATTTAATTTAGTTTAGTCTAGTTTATTCTTTTTTAATCTTTATTTTCTAATATACATATAGAGTTAAACTTCAAGGTAATCCCCTTTCCCGAATCAATGCTACCCCTATAGGCAAATCAATTTTTAATCCCCCTGTATCTTAGGAAAGTTGAGACCTTTAACAAAAACATCAAGATACATCCAGGAAGAATCAAAATAACCTTCCTCACCCACACTGAGAATTTATAACCAATCTCTCATCTTTTCCTTCTGCCACTGTTTCTGTGTATTTGTGTTTGTCCTGATAGTATATAAATCTTATACTTGGGGTTCTTTCTGATGAGGTTCTTCCTTTTTTTGCTTTTATATATTTTTTTTCTCTTGTCATATACTTTTATCAGTCTTTTTGTTTGTCTGTTTTTGTTTGTATACTTCATAAATCCTACCTTGGGGCCCATTTGGACTAAGCCTTCTCTTTTATCTTCCCTTTTTTTCCTGTCTCTCTCTCTCTCTCTGTCTTTTTCTTTTCTTTTTTTTTTTCTTCTCTATTTCTTTTTCTTTTCTTTTTTCTCTCATTTGGGTGGGGAAACCTGATTGCACAGAAGCATTCCAGGGTGCACTTGACTGCACCACAATTGATACATCCAGTTTCATCGGTTCAGTCATCTCTTACCAAAATGACTAGGAGGAGGTATGCCCAACAGAAGAAAAATACAGAGAATGGACCTTCTGCAACAGAGCTAATGGCTATCAACATTGACAATATGTCAGAAAAGGAATTCAGGCTAACAATTATCCAGGCAATAGTTAGGTTGGAGAAAGCCATGGATGACCAAATGGAATTGATTAGGGCAGAACTGAAAGCCATCAGGGATGATGTTCACAATGTTAGGGCAGAACTGAAAGCCACCAGGGATGATGTTCAAAATGCTCTCAATGAGTTCCAATCTAATCTAAATTCTCTAAAAGCTAGGGTAACTGAGACAGAAGATAGAATTAGTGATCTGGAGGACAAACAGATAGAGAGAAAGGATCAGGAGAAAGCCTGGAACAAACAGCTCAGAAGCCACGAAAACAGAATCAGGGAAATAAATTATGCCATGAAAGGTTCCAACGTCAGAATTATTGGAATCCCTGAAGGGGAGGAAAAAGAAAGAAGTCTAGAAGATATAGTGGAAGAAGTTGTCTATGAAAATTTTCCCAATCTCACGAATGGAAACAACGTTCATGTACTAGAGGCAGAGAGGTTTCCCCCCAAGATTTTAGATTCTCGAAAGTCCTCCCGACACCTTATAGTTAAAATGAGGAAATATGATTCAAGACAGACCCTCTTAAAAGCAGCTAGGACAAAGAAGCTCCTTACATACAGAGGAAAGCCCATTAGAATAACGTCAGACCTATCCACAGAGACCTAGCAAGCCAGGAAGGGCTGGCAAAATATATTCAGAGTACTAAATGAGAAGAACATGCAGCCAAGAATACTTTATCCAGCAAGACTGACATTCAAAATGGATGGAGAGATAAAGAGTTTCCAAGACCCGCAAGGCTTAAAAGACTATGCAACCACCAAGCCAACACTGCAGGAAATATTAAGGGGGGTCCTATAAAAGAGAAAAAATCCTAAGAATATCATTGAACAGAAATATAGAGACAATCTACGACAGAAAGACTTCAAAGGTAACATGATGTCAATCAAAACCTATCTATCAATAATCACTCTCAATGTGAACGGCCTAAATGCGCCCATAAAACGACACAGGGTTGCAGATTGGATAAAATGACAGGACCCATCCATATGTTGTCTACAGGAGACCCATTTTGAACCTAAGGATACACCCAGACTGAAAGTGAAGGGATGGAGAAGCATCTTTCATGCCAATGGGCCCCAAAGAAGGCCAGGGTAGCGATTCTCATATCAGATAAATTAGATTTCAAACTAAAGACTGTAGTCAGAGATACAGAAGGACACTACATAATTCTTAAAGGGACAATCCACCAAGATGATCTAACAATTGTAAATATCTATGCCGCCAATATGGGAGCAGCCAATTACATAAGAAAACTATTAATCAAGATAAAGAGTCATATTGATATGAATACATTAACAGTAGGAGATCTTAATATGCCTCTCTCAGTAATAGATCATCAAAGCAGAAAATTAATAAAGAAATAAGAGCATTGAATGAAATATTGGACCAGATGGACCTCATAGACACATACAGAACATTCCACCCTAAAACAACAGAATACTCATTCTTCTCAAGTGCACATGGAACCTTCTCCAGGAAAGACCACAAGCTGGGTCACAAAGCAGGACTCAACCAATACCAAAAGACTGACATTATTCCCTGCATATTCTCAGATCACAGTGCTTTGAAACTGGAACTCAATCACAAGGAAAAGTTCAGAAGGAACTCAAACACCTGGAAGCTAAAAACCACCTTGCTTAAGAGTGCTTGGATCAACCAAGAGATCAAAGACAAACTTAAACAATTCATGGAAACCAATGAGAATGAAGACACTTCGGTCCAAAACCTATGGGATACAGCAAAGGCGGTTCTAAGGGGGAAATCCATAGCCATCCAAGCCTCCCTCAAAAACACTGAAAAATCCAGAATACACCAGCTGTCTCTACACCTTAAAGAACTGGAGAATCAACAACAAATCAAACCAACTCCACACGCAAGAAGGGAAATAATCAAGATTAAAGCAGAGATCAATGAGGTAGAAACCAGAGATACAGTAGAACGTATCAATGAAACTAGAAGCTGGTTTTTTGAAAGAATTAATAAGAGCGATAAACCATTGGCCACACTAATCCAAAAGAAAAGAGAGAAAGCCAAAATTGAATTTAATTCAAATTAAAATTATGAATGAAAAGGGAGAGATTACAACTAACACCAAGGAAATAGAAACAATCATCAGAAATTATTACCAACAGTTATATGCCAATAAGCTAAGCAACCTAGATGAAATAGATGCATTCCTGGAAAGCTACAAACTCCCAAAATTGAACCAGGAAGAAATTGACAACCTGAATAGACTGATATCTAGTAACGAGATTGAAGCAGTGATCAGAAACCTCCCAAAAAACAAGAGCCCAGGACCTGGCGGATTCCCTGGGGAATTCTACCAAACTTTCAAAGAAGAAATAACACCAATTCTCCTGAAGCTGTTCCAAAAAATTGAAGCAGAAGGAAAACTTCCAGATTCTTTTTATGAAGCCAGCATTACTCTGATCCCCAAACCAGGCAAAGACCCTACCAAAAAGGAGAATTTCAGACCAATATCACTGATGAATATGGATGCTAAGATTCTCAACAAGATCCTAGCAAACAGGATCCAGCAGCACATTAAAAAGATTATCCACCATGACCAGGTGGGATTCATCCCTGGGTTGCAAGGATGGTTCAACATTCGCAAATCAATCAATGTGATAGAACAAATCAATAAGAGAAGAGAGAAGAACCACATGGTTCTTAGTAGATCTTAATATGCCTCTCTCAGTAATATGCAGAAAAAGCATTTGACAAAATCCAGCATCCATTCCTGATTAAAACGCTTCAAAGTATAGGGATAGAGGGAACATTCCTGAGCTTCATAAAATCTATCTATGAAAGACCCACAGCAAATATCATCCTCAATGGGAAAAAGCCTGCAGCCTTCCTGTTGAGATCAGGAACACGACAAGGATGCCCACTCTCACCACTCTTGTTCAACATAGTATTAGAAGTCCTAGCAACAGCAATCAGACAACAAAGAGAAATAAAAGGTATCCAAATTGGCAAGGAAGAAGTCAAACTCTCTCTCTTCACAGATGACATGATTCTTCATATGGAAAACCCAAAAGATTCCACCCCCAAACTACTAGAACTCATACAGCCATTCAGTAACGTGGCAGGATACAAAGTCAATGTACAGAAATCAGTGGCTTTCTTATACACTAACAATGAAAATACAGAAAGGGAAATTAGAGAATCAATTCCATTTACTATAGCACCAAGAACCATAAGATACCTGGGAATAAAACTAACCAAAGAGGTAAAGGATCTGTACTCGAGGAACTACAGAACACTCATGAAAGAAATTGAAGAAGACACAAAAAGATGGAAGACCGTTCCATGCTCTTGGATCGGAAGAATAAACATTGTTAAAATACCTATACTGCCTAGAGCAATCTATACTTTTAATGCCATTCCCATCAAAATTCCACCGGTATTTTTCAAAGAGCTGGAGAAAATAATCCTAAAATTTGTATGGAATCAGAAGAGACCCCGAATTGCTAAGGAAATGTTGAAAAACAAAAACAAAACTGGTGGCATCACGTTACCTGATTTCAAGCTTTACTCCAAAGCTGTGATCACCAAGACATCGTGGTACTGGCATAAAAACAGACACATAGACCAGTGGAACAGAGTGGAGAGCCCAGATATGGACCCTCAACTCTATGGTCAAATAATCTTTAACAAAACAGGAAAAAATATACAATGGAAAAAAGATAGTCTCTTCAATAAACGGTGTTGGGAAAACTCGACAGCTATATGTAGAAGAATGAAACTCGACCATTCTCTTACATCGTACACAAAGATAAACTCGAAATGGATAAAAGACCTCAACGTGAGACAGGAATCCATCAGAATCCTAGAGCAGAACATAGGCAGTAACCTCTTTGATATCAGCCACAGCAACTTCTTTAAGATATGTCTCCAAAGGCAAAGGAAACAAAAGCGAAAATGAACTTTTGGGACTTCCTCAAGATCAAAAGCTTCTGCACAGCAAAGAAACAGTCAACAAAACAAAAAGGCAACCCACGGAATGGGACAAGATAGTTGCAAATGACAGTACAGACAAAAGGTTGATATCCAGCATCTATAAAGAACTCCTCAAACTCAACACACACAAAACAGATAATCATATCAAAAATGGGCAGAAGATATGAACAGACACTTCTCCAATGAAGACATACAAATGGCTATCAGACACATGAAAAAAGGTGCATCATCACTAGCCATCAGGGAGATTCAAATTAAAACCACATTGATATACCACCTGACACCAGTTAGAATGTCCAAAATTAGCAAGACAGGAAACAACGTGTGTTGGAGAGGTTGTGGAGAAAGGGGAACCCTCTTACCCTGTTGGTGGGAATGCAAGTTGGTGCAGCCACTCTGGAGAACAGTGTGGAGATTCCTCAAGAAATTAAGAATAGAGCTTCCCTATGACCCTGCAATTGCACTGCTGGGTATTTACCCCAAAGATACAGATGTAGTGAAAAGAAGAGCTATCTGTACCCCAATGTTTACAGCAGCAATGGCCACGGTCACCAAATTGTGGAAAGAACCAAGATGCCCTTCAAGGGATGAATGGATAAGGAAGATGTGGTCCATATACACAATGGAGTATTATGCCTCCATCAGAAAGGATGAATACCCAACTTTTGTAGCAACATGGACGGGACTGGAAAAGATTATGCTAAGTGAAATAAGTCAAACAGAGAGAGTCAATTATCATATGGTTTCACTTACTTGTGGAGCATAAGGAATAACATGGAGGATATTAGGAGAAAGAAAGGAAAAGTAAATGGGGGGAAATCAGAGGGGAAGATGAACCATGAGAAACTGTGGACTGTGAGAAACAAACTGAGGGTTTTGGAGGGGAGGTGGGTGGGGGTTGGCTAGGCCTGGTGGTGGGTACTAAAGGAGGGCATGTATTGCATGGAGCACTGGGTGTGGTGCATAAACAATGAATCTTGAAACACTGAAAAAATAAAATAAAATTTTTTTAAAAGGAAGAAAAAAAGAGAAGTGAAAAAATATCAATATACCCCTAATAATGAGATTTTACCATAGAATTCAATGGCCATAAGACATTCAGCCAAGAACAAAGACTTATGAGCTGTGTATTCTCTCTGAAGGAAAACTTGGGAGGAGGTGAAGACTCAGTTGGACTTTGAAGGACAGGGAGAATGTGGATGGCAGAATGGAGAAACCAAAGCCCTCTGTGAACAAGATCAAGATGAGCTGTGTCCACCAAATGACACAGATGCCCACACTCCTGCTGACACCTATCTGCACTGGGACTCAACTCACTGTCCACTTAGTGGGAGCACTACTGATCTTTTGCCACAGGACAAATGCTCTTAGTGATTTCTCTAGCACTATTCTCAACCAAGGCTTTATTGACTTTGAGGATGAAAAAGTCTTTTTTGAGTAAATGTCTTGAGTACCCCAGGTTGCTTAAGAAGATCACTAGTCTCTACCCACTTGATACCACTAGCACACCACCCACCCTGTAGGGATCCAAAATATCTCCAAGCTTTGAGAAGTGCCTACGAGTATAGATGGAAGGAGAGAGTCAGTCAGATTCCATAGAAAATCATTGTTCTCACAGTGCAAATACATTATGTCAGTTCTCCCATCTACATACTTGTAATGCCCCTGAGGACCAAAGGTTTACGACTGTGCATTCCTACAGGTAGCAAGAAAAGTTGGCCACATAGTGGAGGGAAATTTACTAACTCAGTATAGAAGATAATGGGGTAGATATCTAGTGATCCGTATGAACTGTCACGGGCAAATGGGGATTAAATACCAAATCACACATTTCTTGTTAATGTCATACTGTGTAAAGTTCACGGCTTTGGTGAATAAGCCAAGGAGAACTTACTGGAGGTGACAATGGTCCTGGCTTGGCTTCCAAATCCGGCTTGTGGCCCCAAGTCATCAGATGCATCCGGGAGAGATTGGATCAAAGTTACATTGGCTCAAGGTAATGGCTATATCTGGAGAACAGGGAGTCTGAGGTGATCCAGTCTCCCTATTGTGACACCAAAGTCCTCATCAAGGAACATAAACAAGGTGGTGTTAGCACCAAAATGACAGGCTGGTGACTGTTTTTAATTTGGGGTTTGATCCCTGACATCCCTAAAGACTCAAATTTAAATGCGCTTCTCTTTCTAAATAGACCTAATAATAAAACATGTAATATTATCAGTGAAATCTTTCTATACATTCAAAATCTAAACTGAAAAACAGTTACACAACAATTAGTTAAGCACCTACTGTATCATTGCCAGCACACAAAGACCAGAGATGCACAGGCGGTACCCTGTAGGAGCATAACAGGGAGGAAGGACTATGGGATCAGCACCCTGGAGATGTCAGGAGAGAGTCTTGGCAAGAGAGATCCCTAGAAAAAAAGAGAGATCCCTAGAGATTCAGAGTCTGGAAAGGGCAGAAGAAGAAGGTTGTCTGAGATGGGACATTGGGAAGGAATAAGGAGTTTCAACCCAGTGGGACTGAAGCAAAGATAGTGGCAAGGGGAGTCCACAAGGAGCAAAAGCCTCAGCAGAAAACTGGTGGGCCTACACAGAAATCAGCCTGGAGTTCACATAGGGCAGTCATGTGAGTCAAGATCACAAGAATCCATTTGAGCCGTAAGATGGCTTAGTCTCAAACTAAGGAGGTCAACAGTGTTGAGAACTCTTTCTCAGCCAGAACACTTGGGTCCTTACCTTGGCTGCCACCTACAAGCATGGGCTGATGGTCAAAAATTACTTGACCTCTCTTGTCCCACTGTCTGCAGGTGGGGAGAAATGATGTGCCCACCTCATGGGGAGGTGTTGGGGGAGAGGACATGACCTCCAGTTAACCCACAGCTGGATTCAGGCAATTGGAGATTCCTCCCCCACCTCCCCTTTCCTTGGAATGCAGGTTCCACTTGCCAGCTCCACTCCCAGAAGTGGCCCCAACCACAACGCCTTGAGATAGTGAGGTAGTGTTGAGACCATCTGAACTGGTTATGTGGCTGAAGCCATTTAAGGGCTCTCTGTAAACTTTCTGATTCTGGCAGGTGGGTGTGGAGATTTACCCATCTTGTGGCTACCCAACACAACCATCTTATGTAAGACCCCTTGTTCATTAAACCTGCCACATACCAACCCAGAGTGGCTGGCCTTTTCTTCAGTCCCTCCCTCCCCTCTGTGCAGTGGGGCTGCCTTCAGATTACATCTGGGAAGCTACCGAGGAGGTTGCCAACCAAGGGAAGGTGACCACACATGTCACTTTTTTCAGGAGAATCCTGGTTTATGTTGCTCTCCTGGCATACCATCCACTTTGAGACCTCTTTCACACTCAAAATTACCCACTTTGGTAATTTTGGGTAAATGTCATGACCATCCCTCATATTCAGTTGTCATTGTCAAAATAAAAGAGATTTGCTCCAAGGTCTTGCCTCCAGTGACCACTCTATCATTGTTTGCCATTCATGTTTTATTGAATATTGGAAACAGGTAAATACCCATGGCTGCTGGGCTTTGAGAAGATTAACAAACCAACAGTATGTGGAATATGTGTGACAGAGAAGGTCTATGTAAACTATATCTCAATAAAACTTTTCCAAAGAGAAGTCAGAATAGGACGCATGGATCAAAATATAGTGCTGTTTATTCAAACACAGGACTTTTACCTCAGATCTCAACATGACCTTCCCTAGATCGTTCAGACAATGTGAAGTTCAACCAAGTTTGCTGTGGTCTCTGACAGTCCTATTAGTCCTTCGAGGTTTATCATAAGAGCTTTCTCAACTTTACAAAGTGAATCACTAGCAGCTGCCATGTATGCAGCACCTGCTCTGTGCCCAACCCAGTCCTGAGGACTTATGACAATCCCAGGACTATTCCCAGGGTACAAAGAGACGCAGCATTGATATCGCCTAGCAGGCTTGGCCCATGGCTGGTAGTAAGCCTAGTCTAGGAATGGATTAGATATTGTCAACAATCAACACCTCATGGCCTTCAAAATGTCTCCAAGGCCAGGGCCTTTCCTGATGTTGCCGGCCTGTTAAGTTCCTCCCTTCCCAATTTCTAGACTTTGGCATGATCTCTTTTTTTAATATTTTATTTATTTATTTGACAGAGAGAGACAGCAAGAGAGGCAACACAAGCAGGGGGAGTGGGAGAGAGTGAAGCAGGCTTCCCACTGAGCAGGGAGCCCGATGGCAGGGCTCAATCCCAGGACCCTGGGACCATGACCTGAGCCGAAGGCAGACGCTTAAAGACTGAGCCACACAGGCATCCCGACTTTGGCATGATCTTAATGAGGAAGAAGTTCACTTCCAAAGAACATGCCTGAGGTTAATGTCCCAACAGCCCTGCAGGTGAGGTCAGAACCAGTTTCACAGAATGAGTGAAAAAACATGTGGGATATCTTCTCCCAAACACTGCGAAGTTGATCCATATCAGTAACTTACCGTTTAAAAAACTTAAAGATCATCTAAATTTCAAAGACCTCCTTCATGGGCTTTTGTACTGATGCATGAATCACTGAGAAATGTTATTACTGTTATTACTTTTATGAATGATGGTAAAGTTCAATGACAAAATATTGCTACAAGTATATCTCAGGTCTTGCTTGAGAACAGGACAAATAGAACTCTCTCTTGACTCGTGCTTTCTCTTTCTCAGGGTATTCAGGGCAAAATCTGTATCTGCACAAGTTCATCTGAACACCTTGGTTTGTCTAAATAGGGGATCAATAAGTGTCACACCAACACCCAGACGGAAGGCTCCTTCATTCCTCTAGTTTCTGAGCATCATCTGGGGACCTGACTTAAAGCCTCATTTGGGAAGAGAAAACATCACGCTAGCTACACGTGCATCTTGACCTTTTGGTTTCTTCTATTTCCCCTTGTCAACACTGGGCTGAGTCCTTTGTGGGCTGAGTTTACTGTTCATTCACCTGAGAATGATCATCACCTGCAATGGAGAAAATATGAAGATAAAAATAAAAATAATACAACTTTTATTGTGGGCACCGTGCAAAAGATGTGGGATTTTTTATTATTTCATATGATTTTCTTTTATTTTTATTACTTTATTTTATTTTATTTTATGGCTGAATAAGAAAACTCTGAAGGGACCTGTGGCCCAGCAGGTAACAGGGCAAGTCCATCAGAACTGGGGCACACACCAGAGTCCCCATTAAGACTTAGCCAAAAAGTCTCTCTTTCCATCACTTAAGTCCTTCCTTCATTTGTCTTGAAATCTTGAAATGGAGGTTCGCAGCAATAGTCAACTGGGGGAAAGTACACACATAAGAACATCACCTTTTCCTGCTTCTAGCCTCTCCCTAAATTAGTATTCATCTTGGCAACTTACACTCCAGCTGAATGATGGAAAGAAATGACCCAAATAATCTAAACAGCAGATACTGCATTCACAAATAGTTAACACATCTCTCTGGCTCTCAAGATTTTCATTTTCTTTTAACTTGAGTCAACTTTGTTTCTCTTGTTCCTATTACCCCCTTATTGCCCTTGCTTAAGCTGATGTGTTTTCTCTATTTCTATTTCAATATGAGGCTGTTTTGTGTCTCTCTTGACACCCAGAGGCACACTGTGTGCGCTTTCCTTATCTTGCCAGATACCAAGTGCTCCAGAGCCTCTGTACCTGCTGTTCCCTCTGCCTAGAACACTCTTTCCCAGATCTTCCCCTTGATATCATTGTCCACTCGTCTAGGATTTAAAGTCCGTCCTGCTGGAGCTGGCCTGGAGCCCTTTACAGGACACTGCCCCTAATGATTGTTTTTGTATTTCTGTAGCTATCACTTTCTGATGTCACTCATTCAGTTACGAGCATGGTTTGATTTTGTTTTTGTTTTTGTTTTTGTTTTGCCTCCCTTAAGAAGTAAACACCACAGAGTTGAGGTCTTAGTCAAACAACTGAATCTGGGCACATAGCACAGGCCCCAGTCATGGGGAAGCTCTTGGGTACTGCTGAGGAGTGGATGAGTGGATGGATGGATGGATGGATGGATGGATGGATGGATGGATGGATGCAACCTCCCATTTACTCCTAATTACCTTGTTTGGAGCCTGGATAAGCTCTTCACAGTGTGTGTGTCATTCTTACAAAACCAGGTGTGGTATTATTCCTGCTCATTTTAGAAATGAGGAAAAGGAAGCTTGAAGTGACCAGCACTTTCACTTGCCCAAGGACACCTCGTGATTAGGTGTTGCCTCCAAGATTTGAAGCCACATCTGCTTGAGGCCAGACCTGGTTCCACCCTCAGCACTGTCTCTGCTGAACAACCTCGTGGTCTACAGTTTGCATCATCCTTTGAATTCGTGGGGGAAAATCCTAACAGCTAAAAAAAAATTTCATAGATTTATAATAGACTGAATTTATGAAACTGAGTTAATTAAATGAGATATTATTTGAAAAAAGAGCCTTCAGAGAGAATGAGACCTCATGAGTATTTCTCAAACAACAAGCACCTTACCAGGGTCTACGGGCTAAGGAACTCTGCCCTCCAGAGGACAAATGTGGTATTGCACCGAACCCAGATGCGTGGAAAACCGACAGGGACAGACAAAAAGGATGGGAAGCTTTATGGACCTTAAAGAAGGAGGAGGGAGGGTTGTGAGAAGAATATGAAGACCACACTAATAATAAAACAACATGGATGACAACACAGGCTGGATTTGCTGTAATCTGATTAGTTAGCAAGCACTTTTGCATTAATTTCATCTAAAATCATGTATCATTACTGCAGTTCCAAAATTGTTTGGGCTCCAACAAGATCTGTTTCCATGGTTTCTACAAACAGAGCACAGGCTGGCTGAAGTGAGTTCCTTCCTTCCTGTCTGACCAGATGACCAGAGCTTCCATTAACCATGAAGCTGCTGAGAGTCCTTGTGCTGATTGCCCTCCGTGGTTTACTACTTTGCAGGTAAGTTCTGTGCAGGGAGGACAGTCTTTGGAGAGAAGATTGTGTCAGGACCCTCTGGGAGACCTCCTGTTCCCCAAACTCCAGCACAGAGCATCTCATTTCTCCAGGGTCTTCATGTTTCATGGTTACTAGTGTTTGGTTTCTCTGGACTATGGAGTAGTTTGGGATGGGGAGGAGGCACACGGGCTTTTAAGTTTAAAGGAAATCCTAGATCCTGCCTTACTTTGCTAGAATTGAGAACTCAAGACCATTCACCATAATCTTTCGAAATATATGTGTCTACTGGGGTACAAGAAGATGACCAGCATCCTAGGGATCCCCAAAATAGCTTCATACTTACATAAGTGAGACCACTTTAGCATGTTTTCTTCCAGGTTCTGGATGCTCATTTCTAGAAAAAGCAGTTAACAAAACAGTTGAACCTCAAGTGACCATGGATGAATACTGAGAATTTCTTCAAAAATTCATCTCTAGTGCTGCCACTGACCTGAAATAGCACGATTGATGTACTATTTTCTCAGCCAGTCAGATGAAACTGAGCGATGTTGCAGTGATGATGGTAATTACAAATTAATTAATTAATTAAAATGATTAATGAAAAAAAACCCAAAGCTGGAAAATAATACACACACACACACACACACACACACACACACACACACATTTTCTATCAAAGTAAAAAATATCTGTTTCTTAAGAAGGACCCCACTTATAGAAGTGATCAGCAAAAAAAGATCCCCTTCTTCTTAGAAACAAAGAGGAAAATGTTCATAAGAATTTTTTATTTTAATCCAGAAGCACCCATTTGAAGAAGATTTTAATCCAAAAGAACTCACTTGAAGAACATTCTGCGCATCTTACTAAAAGAATTTAAAATGCACTTTCAAGAAATCTCAGTGTGTTAGTACATATGGATTCCTTGACCATTAATTTAAGACCCTATGAATGACAAGTAGAGGTCATGGGTATGAATCAGCCATGGGGGGTGGAACTGCATAAAACAATAGTCAGTAGTGTTTGTTCTCTATATTTTATTCCCTATCCTAATATGCCATTGAAAGCCTTCCAGGGTAGACAATGGAGAAATATTGCCAAAGCAAAAGGTATAAGTGTCCTTCACTGAGAAGATGCTGGCACAGGGCACAACATAGATGGACCTTGAGCACATTATGATAAAGCAAATAAGCCAGTAAAAGAGACAACTGTTGCATGGGATCATTTACATCCATTTTCTAGAGTAGCCAATCTCCTAGAAACTGAAACTATTAGTGGGTATAGGGTTTCATCATAGCAAAATGAAAATGTTCTGGAAATTAGGATCCCTGATGGGGAAGAGGTCTGGAAACAGCAGCACCTATCTGGCATCAATAAAGTCTTCTGATTGTTACAATGAGAAACACTATCATTCTAATATTAATTCAAAGCACCAGCTCTCTTGGACACCAGATGTGTGTGGACAAACCCAGGAAGCCAAGGAGTAGGAATGTTTGTTTTTCAACATGTTCCTTTCTAACAGAGAGCTGAAAATCTGAGTGGTGTCTTTATTTTTATTTTCTAGAATATATCAAAGTACGTGGTGTGCTCTGTTTTAAACTTCCTCAAGTCCTGGGGCACTGAAGACTAAAGAGAATCAGTAGGAACCGACTGCAGATTAATATGAACTACAACTTTCCTTTCCTTTTTGTCTTTTGATCTATAAACTGCAAGACCATTTTTGAAAACTCAAGTACATTCCCATTTCAATAAAGTGCCTGCAAATCATCGTGTATGGTGTAAGAGAATGACCGAGTTTCATTCTTCTGTATATACCTGTCCAATTTTCCCAGCACCCTTTATTGAACAGGCTGTCTTTTTTCCATTGGATATTTTTTCCTGCTTTGTCCAAGATTAGTTGACCATAGAGTTGAGGGTCTATAACTGGGCTCTCTATCCTGTTTCATTGATCTGTGTGTCTGCTTTTGAACCAGTACCATGCTATCTTGGTGGTTACAGCTTTGTAATAGAGCTCAAAATCAGACAACATATTGATCCCAGCTTTGTTTTTCAACGTTTTTTTCAACGTTTTTTCAATGCTTTTTCAACGTTTCCTTGGCAATTCAGGGTCTTTTCTGGTTCCATGCAAATGTTAGGATTATTTGTTCCAGCACTTTGAAAAATGTCATTGGTATTTTGATTGGGATGGTGTTAAAAGTATAAATTGCTCTGAGCAGGATAGACTTTTTTTAAAAGATTTGATTGATTTATTGATTGATTGATTGATTGATTGATTTAACAGAGAAAGAGACAGCAAGAGAAGGAACACAAGCAGGGGAAGTGGGAGAGGGAGAAGCAGGCTTCCCATTGAGCGGGGAGCCTGATGCGGGGCTCGACCCCAGGACCCTGGGAGTATGACCTGAGTCGAAGGCAGCCGCTTAATGATTGAGCCACCCAGGCACCTCCAGCATAGACATTTTTAAAATGTTCATTCTTCTGATCCCTGAGCATGGAGTGTTTTTCTATCCTTTGTGTCTTCTTCAGTTTCTTTCATAAGTGTTTTGTAGTTTCTAGAATATACCTACTTTACCTCTTTTCTTAGGTTTATTCCAAAGTATCTTATGGTTTTGCGTGCTACTTTAAATAGAATCAATTCCCTGATTTCTCTTTCTACAGTTACATAGTTAGTGCATAGGAAAGCAACTGATTTCTGTGCATTGATTTTGAATCCTGCCACATTACTGAATTGCTGTATGAGTTCCAGTAATTTGGGTGTAGAGACTTTTCAGTTTCTGGCATAGAGTATCATATCATCTGAGAAAAGAAAGACTCAACATTCTCTTATACCATACACAAAGATAAATTCTAAATGGATGAAAAACCTCAGTGTGAGACTGGAATCCATCAAAATCCTAGAGGAGAACATAGGCAGTAACCTCTTCAACCTTGACCTTGAAAATTCTTTCAAGATACATCTCCAAAGGCAAATGAAACAAAAACAAAAATGAACTTTTGGGACTTCATCAAGATCAAAAGCTTCTGCACAGCAAAAGAATCAGTGAACAAAACGAAAAGGCAACCCACAGAATGGGAGAAGATATTTGCAAATGACATTACAGATAAAGGGCTGATATCCAAGATCTATAAAGGACTTCTCAAACTCAACACCCGAAAAAACAAATAATCAAGTCAAAAAATGGGCAGAAGACATGGACACTTCTCCATAAAAGACACACAAATGGCTAATAGACACATGAAAAAATTTTCACTATCATTAGCCATCAGGGAAATTCAAATCAAAACCACACTGAGATACCACCTTACACCAGTTAGAATGGCAAAAATTGACAAGGCAGGAAACAACAAATGTCGGAGAGGGTGCAGAGGAAGAGGAACACTGTTACACTGTTGGTAGGAATGCAAGTTGGTACAGACACTTTGAAAATCAGTATAGAGGTTCCTCAAAAAGTTAAAAATAGAGCTACGCTATGGCCCAGCCATAGGGTAATTGGGTAGTAATTGCATTACTGGGTATTTACCCCAAAGATACCGATTAGTGAAAAGAAGGACCACATGTACCCCAATGTTCATATAAACAATGTCCACAATAGCCAAACAGTGGAAGGAGCCAAGATGTCCTTCAACAGATGAATGGGTAAAGAAGATATGAGCCATATATACAAAGGAGTATTACGCAGCCACCAGAAAGGATGAATACCCACCATTTGTGTCGACATGGATGGAACTGGGGAGGGTTATGCTAAGTGAAATAAGTCAGTTAGAGAAAGACAATTATCATGTGGTTTCACTTATATGTGGAACATAAGGAATAACATAGAGGACATTAGGAGAAGGAAGGGAAAAATAAAGGGGAGGAAATGAGAGGGGAGAGATGAACCATGAGAAACTATGGACTACAGGGGAAAACTGAGGGTTTCAGAGGGGAGAGGGTGCAGGGATGGGTTATCCCGGTGATGGGTATTAATGAGAGCATGTATAGCATGGATCACTGGGTGTTAAATGCAAACAATGAATCACGGAACACCACATCAAAAACTAATGAAGTACTACATGGTGACTGACATAACACAAATAAATAAATAAATGAATAAGCATCTGCAAATCAAAGTTCTTCTTATGTTATCTAAGCAAAATGGACACTCTAGAGAGCCTCTTCTCTCACACGTGTATGTGCCCACATGTACAGGTACACACACGTTCATGCATAATTCATTGGAGAGCACATGGATGGAAGACCAAGGAAGCTAAAAAGCATTTTGCTCTCCCCCATGTGTAGCCCAACACAGTCCTCTCTCTGACAATGTGCTCTTCCATCCTGCCGGCCCCCACTTCCCTTGGGACCATGTGGGAAGCTCTCAAGACTTAGGTTCTGGTGTTTGGACAGTGTGCAAGTCCCTGAGATACAGTAGTCTTCGTCTGTGGCTCAAGCCCAGCTCGACATGACTAGGCCTCCCTCAGCTCTGCCCTTGATCCAGGAGTGTGGGGCCAGGACTAGAGCTAGGGAGAGACATAGCTTATATAAAGCAGGGGTGAATCCTGACTTGATTTTAAATTTTAATATGGGGCATTCACTTTTATTTTTGAAACATTTCATTAAAATGTGATTGGCCCTAATTACCGATATTGGGGTTGCCCCCCAAAATTCTGTGGGTGCCCCTAGTCCTCTCTTTGCAAGTGACGATGTGGTCCAGTCTCCACCACGATGATCTACAAAGTCAGATAGGTTGTGGGAAATGTGCATGTTCTGTAGGAATAAGAAAAAGCCAACAGTTTTTATTCTGAACCATACCTCTTCTTACTTTTACCTGTTACCACATTCCTGTAACAAGAGTTAAGTTATTGTCACCCTGTCTGCTCACTACTCTTCCTTCTGGGGCTATCCTGTCATCCCGGATGAGCCCAGACCTTCCTCAGGACTGTTTCTCAGCTTCCACCATGGCTGGCTCCACCAGGCAAAACACATACAGAGAATCAGTCACATGATACTCTCCCAAGATATACTTCTTAAAAAAATATTAACCAAAAATGACTGTAGTAATAATGAATATACACCATAAACCAGCGTGAAGTATATTTGCTTTTATACAGATGCTGTTGTAAAATAAGGTATTTAATATGCTTTTTATGGAAACTGGCCCAAATTACCCAAGATTCACAACAGACTCCTTCTCCCAAACACCTCAGGGTCTGTGATGCCATTAGACCTAAGCAAAAGGACCCTTCTTGCTCTGGACCCACATCTTAAAAGATCCCTCTTATTACACACACACACACACACACACACACACACACACACACTTGTTTATTAAGAACTCATGGACCATATTCAGTTCTCAGTGCTCTGGGTGCATCCTCACTGGAGAGGGAGGCCGCACCATCTCTCTCTGTTTCTCAAAAGTGGGGACCTCAGTCCAACCTCTCCCACTTTTGGACAATAAGAGAGAGGTAAAGGAAGAAATTCAGCTGCAGAACTGGAGATGGACACACAGATATGCAGTAATATGCATCTGTTGAGATGAGCACTGGCCTATTTGAGGAAGGTGTCTACATATTGAATGGACCAAATTTCATGCAAGAATTGGGAATAGAGGTTTTGAAGGACTGAAGCCGTAAAGGGGGAAGATGAATTATACCCAATGATTGATCATTTGAAAATACAGTTCTGATTCTAGAAGAGTTGGGGGGGGAGGAGATTATATACTAAAGTAAATGGAGTAATATATCAGCAAAAGTGCCTCTGAGTAAAGGTACATGGTTGTTCGACTACATATATTACTGCGTCATTTCTGTAACTTTGTGGGGAGTTTCTTGGATTTTTCTTCTTCCAAGATTTTATTTAAATTTGAGATTGTTAATATATAGTATAGTATTAGTTTCAGGAGTAGAATTCAGTGATTTATCACTTCCATATAATACCCAGAACTCACAAGTGCCCTCCTTAATGTCCATCACACATTTAACCCATCCCCCACCCACCTTCCTTCCAGCAACCCTCAGTTTCTCCTCTATAGTTCAGAGTCTCTTATGGTTTGCCTCCCTCTTTTTTTAATCTTATTTTATTTTCCTTCTCCTCCCCTATGCTCATCTGTTTTCTTTCTTAAATTCCACATATGAATGAAATCATATGGTATTTGTCCTTTTCTTTTTTTTTATTTGTTTATTTTCAGCGTAACAGTGTTCATTGTTTTTGTACCACACCCAGTGCTCCATGCAGTACGTGCCCTCCCTATTACCCACCACCTGGTTCCTCAACCTCCCACCCCCCCCCCGCCCCTTCAAAACCCTCTGGTTGTTTTTCAGAGTCCATGGTCTCTCATGGTTCATCTCCCCTTCCAGTTTCCCTCAACTCCCTCTCCTCTCCATCTCCCCATGTCCTCCGTGTTCTTTGTTATGCTCCTATTTGTCCTTTTCTGATTGACTTATTTCACTTAGAATAATACACCCTAGTTCAATCCATTTCTGTAACTGTGCAGTTACTTCCAAGTATGAAGTTAAAAACTGTATTCCTGAGGCAAAAATGGATTGTGCTGAACACAGCTTCTTCATTCATGTCCTTGATGCTGAGTGGTGTTGAGCATACTCTCATGAGTCTGTCAGCCATCTGGATGTCTTCTGCTCATTTTTTAATTGGATTATTTTATTTTTATTGTGCCCAAAAGGATATTCTTAATTACAAGTTTTTCTTCTTTTTTGTCTTTAAACAAATAGATTAAATAGAGATTTTTTTAAGAGCAGTTTTAGGTTCACAGCAAAATTGAGCAGAAAGTGCAGAGAGTTTCTATACATCTACCAAAATCACACACATGGACAGCCTTCTCCATGATCAATATCCCCCACCAGATGGTACTTAGTTACACAGGATGAACCTCGACAGACATTCTTATCACCCAAAGTCCATAGTTTACCTTAGGGTTCATTCTTGGTGTTTTCCAGTCTATGCCTTTTGTGAAATCTATGTGAAGAGCACACCCCCTCATAGTACAGAAGAATTTCACACCCTTAAAATCATCTGAGTTTTGTCTATTGGTTCCTTCCTCTCCCCAAACCTTGACAACAATTGCTATTTTTTTAAATATTTTATTTATTTGACAGAGAGAAATCACAAGTAGGCAGAGAGGCAGGCAGAGAGAGAGGAGGAAGCAGGCTCCCTGCTAAGCAGAGAGCCCGATGCGGGGCTCGATCCCAGAACCCTGGGATCATGACCTGAGCTGAAGGCAGAGGCTTTAACCCACTGAGCCACCCAGGCACCCCAATTGCTATTTTTAATGTCCCCATTGTTTTGACTTTTCCAGAATGGCTGTCATTGAATCCAGAGATCCAGTATAGCCTTCAAAGTCCCTTCGAGTCACCTGAGTCACTCAATGGGAGAAGCCTGGGCTCCTGAATGACTGGATGTGGTTAGGATGTGTCATGGACAAACCACTGGGAGCACCCTGCCCAGGGTCAGTGTAACAATTATTTAAAATGTTCAGCAAGGAGGGGCATTTTATCTGTGATACTGTAGAAAAACTAGCTCAAGGTGATCATTCAAAGCAGTTGACTTTTACTCCATTTTGTTGTCATTTTTAAATCCTCCACAAAGAGGCACACATTTTTTGCCCATACTCTGTGAGAACACTCCTCCCCCACCCCCCCGCGCCTCTCTCAACCCCCAACATGTCAAAGAGCATCTCCAACTGCATTGCACTGAGATATACTAACAATAAGCTATTATTTTTTTCATCCACTGAGATGATGAAAAATAAAGACACATATGAAAGGAAAATTGGAGATGTATATGTCTTCTAGAGGTAAAGGAAAAAGTTCAGAGACTCAGAAATGACTTTTTCCACCAAATGGAATAGATTGCTGCTTGGTCCTATCTCTGAGCAGTGTATTATCCAAAAATACACAGTTCAATAACTGAATAATGGTTTTTCAAACAATTACTTTTAATTGAATTTTTAACACATAGGAATATGCAGTGTGCAGCAATTCTCAAATCCTGTTTTCCTCTCTCTTCAGTTTCTCTACTTTTGTGGTTCCTACTCAAATATCTTTCTCAGGGAGAAAAGTAGGGTTTTTAGATTTTCTTATTAGAAGACAGCTGGATTTACATATTTGCTTCAGTCTTAAACGTTGCAACATCCCATGTCATATAAATTCTGAAAAATTCCACTGTACATTTGTGGGAGAATGAGAGTAACCTGGGGGAAAAAATCTTAATATTATTATTAAAATAGGTTTTCTTCCCAGGACCCCTGGAAAAGTCTTAGGGGTCCCCTCAGCAGTCCCTGGAACCACTGCAGTATGTATATGTGTGTGTGTATAGTAAAATTTCTCCTCTGCATATGAAAAAGATGAAACTCAAAGAAGACTCTTAACTTCTAAGGTTAAACACATGTAGGGGATTCCATAAAGACCAAAACCATTACTTAACATTATGATTATTACTTCAACAAATGAATAGAGAAAACCTCATGATTATATGAATAAAGTTATTTGATAAAATCTGGTGATAGCTCTTATTAAAAATTCTAAGTAAAGGGGCGCCTGGGTGGCTCAGTGGGTTAAAGCCTCTGCCTTCAGCTCGGGTCATGATCCCAGAATCCTGGGATTGAGCCCTGTATCGGGCTCTCTGCTCAGCAGGGAGCCTGCTTCCTCCTCTCTCTGCCTGCTTCTCTGCCTACTTGTGATCTCTGTCTGTCAAATGAATAAATAAAATCTTTTTTAAAAAATTCTAAGTAAAGAAAGAAGAAAACTAGCTAGAACCCCCCCAAAAAATTCAATTCCAAAGTCAACAGCAAACAATACTCCAAAATAATGAGTGTTAAAGGTACTTCCATGAAAATCGGGGAAACAAAAATGCCTAATATATTCATTGTTTGTCAACAATGATTTGTAAATCCTAAACGTCACATTAAAATACGAAGACAAAATGATCATAAATAGTTCCAAATTTGAGATAAAACACTTTCATTTGCAGACAGTGCAATTCTTTCCCTAGGAGACATGAGACATGCTCACAAAGTACCACTGGAAGTATTAAAATAATATGATGAGATACTTTGTAAATGGTTAGATACTTGCTTAATCTATACAAATAGAACAGCTAATATGCTGTATGAGAGAGCCAGTGAGAATTTTACAGGGAAGAAGACATATCCCATTTGCAAAAGTAGCAAAATCATAAAATACCTAAGAACAAATCTAATAAGTAGGATACATACAGTATCTCTGGACAGTAATTATACAAATGCCAGTCTTTCCAAAAATGATATATAAAAGTAATACACTTTAAATTGGATCCCCTTGGAGCTTTAGCAGGAACTAGACACAATTATTTTAACATTCATATGGAAGAATATGCATCTGAAAATGGTCATGAAGATTAGTAAGACCACTGAATGATGACTTGCTGGATCAGATACTGAAACTTAATGAGAAAGAATTCACCTTGATCCAGATTAGTGTTGGGACAGAAATAAACATCCATAATGTGGAACATAATGGAGAACTCAAAAATTGATCCACATTTTCTCAACCTCACTTAGTGAATAAGCTCTCTTTTCCCAATGATTTAAATGTCACCATTATCTCTGATATGGAGAATTGGAGGGGCATTCTCATATAAGCTATTGGCTCCCTATTTTTAAGCTGTTTCAGTGAGTGCAGTTCCATTAGTGGTTTACATACTACAGAAGGCGGCTTCTACCTCATTCATTCTACTTTTTGCAAAATGCTATTTTGCGAATAATAGGCATTTTTTCACTTGCATATTTTTCTTGGGGAACTTTGTATCATTTTTTCAAATATGAAAACCAATCTCAATAGAATGTCAACGCATTGAATTTATAGTTTGATCAATGTACACACAAAATGGACCCATGTATATAGGGAACTGAATATATAACATGAACAATGGCATTCAGTAGTTAAAGAAACTATCTTTGAGGCAGACATTGCTAATAAGCATCTGGAAGAAAGAAAACATGACTTCGACCTATATGAATATAAAAAAATTGAAACTGGCTTTAAGATTAAAATGTAAGACCTTAGGAACTTCAGCTAAATAGTTGGAGTGGAAGCCAGATTGCTTCTGCAAGAGGAGTGAATGGAAGGCGAAAATTCAACACTCTCCAGGACCTTGTGATAGTTGTACAATATTTTGGTCAACAGAGCAGAACAGTTGTGCTATTTCCTGGGAGATTATTTATTTTGTTTTAACAGCTTTATTGAGGTATAATTGACATAGAATAAACTGCACATATTTTAAGTGTTTGATTTAATAGATTTTGACATGTTTCTCTCCCCCTTACCTTTTTTTTATTTTGTTTTTTATTATGTTATGTTAGTCACCATACGGCACATCATTAGTTTTTTTTTAATTTTTTATTTCTTTTCAGTGTTCCAGAATTCATTGTTTATGCACCACACCCAGTGTTCCATGCAATACATGCCCTCCATAATACCCACCCCCAGGTTCACCCAACCTCCCACCCTCCTCCCCTCCAAAACCATCAGTTTGTTTCTCACAGTCCACAGTCTCTCATGGTTCATCTCCCCCTCCAATTTCCCCCAACTCTCTTCTCCTCTCCATCTCCCCATGTCCTCCATGTTATTCCTTATGCTCCACAAATAAACAAAACCGTGTGATCACTGATTCTCTCTGCTTGACTTATTTCACTCAGCATAATCTCTTTCAGTCCCGTCTATATTGATACAAAAGTTGAGTATTCATCCTTTCTGATGGAGGCATATTATGCCATAGTATATATGGACCATATCTTCTTTATCCATTCCTCCTTTGAAGGGCATCTTGGTTCTTGATGTAGTGTTCCATGATTCATTATTTACATTTAACAACCAGTGCGTGTTACAATATGTGTCCCCCAACCCCCTCCCCTATGAAACTCTCAGGTTTTTTCCCGGAGTTCATAGTGTCTCATGGTTCATCTCCCCCTCTGATTTCCCCCCTTTCCATCTTCCCTTCCTTCCTCTAACGTCTTCCATGCTATTCTTTATGTTCCATATATAAGTGAAACCATATGACAATTGTCTTTCCCTGCTTGACTTATTTCACTTAGCATAATCCCCTCCAGATTACACCTCTCTCCCTCACCTCTTTCAGATCGGTGATGAAAGGTTATCTACTCAGTGTCTGCCTCCTCCTGTCTACCCTACTTAAACCATTTTTAATTTATCTCCATGGCACTTGATTTTTTCTCCATGGCACTTACTACCTTCTAATATACCATCTATTTTGCCTCGTTATTTGATTTATTCTTTCTCCCCCCTTGATGAAATATAAGCCTTATGGCAGCACAGATTTTTGCCTGTTTTCTTTACTGATGTATACTCAGTGTCAAGAACAATGTTTAACATGAAACTGGAACACTGAAAAAAATAAAATAAAATTTAAAAAAAACAATCATAACAATCCAACTTACCCTAAGGCTCTTAGCAATATTACTCCGAAAAGAACTTGTGTCCCAAGTTCTTGGGAATGGAGATTTCCCATGGCTTTTGATAAAGAAAAGAATTACGGAATTTCACTTAAAAGCCAACATGGGTGGAGAAGGGATAGATGTGGGAATGTCAAACGGATGAAACAGATGCTGCATCCTGTTCATCGGGTGACATATAAATGAGCATACTCATGGGAACACAGAAAAGCAAGAGTTTTTCCTGAAGTTTAGGGTTCTGGGCACAGAGGAGTAAGTGGAGATGTGGATGCTCAGCTCTTATGGAATAAGTGTGATCCCTAGAGGGTACCACAAGATATCACCCTTCCAGAGAAAATGACCTAAGCTCCATGTCCTTCTTCTGGTTGACTGCATCCACCTGGATCACCTGGACAACTTCTGTTCACCCTTCAAGTCTCATTAATGACCTGACATCTTGTTTAGGAACCTGGGATTGAACTTCCTACAAACATTAGTATAGTCCCCTCTCTCTCCAATTCCCTCTCCTTTTTTTTTTTAAGATTTTATTTGACAGAGATCACAAGTAGGCAGAGAGGCAGGCAGAGAGAGAGGAAGGGAAGCAGGCTCTCCGCGGAGCCGATGTGGGGCTCGATCCCAGGACCCCGGGATCATGACCTGAGCCGAAGGCAGAGGCCCTAACCCACTGAGCCACCCAGGCGCCCCCCCCTCTCCTTTTTGACTCCTGGTGTTTACTAGAATATGTTACAAGCAGAGAGGAGGCATACACAATTTTGGTATCAAAGCACTCAAGAAATGAAGCAATGGGAGATTAAAGGGGGGTTGTGATTGCTTTCACAGTGTTTACTCTAAGTCCTCATGGTCCATGGGATATGCTCCAAGGCTGTGTTTGGAGAAATCGAGGGACCAAAGAAACCACTTAAATCATCACCACATTCAAACCTCAGCAAAGCATTCATCGAACATTCTCTCCCCTTCTAAGTGTGTTTGCCCAGTTCAGAGGGAAAACATTTTATTAAAGGCCTTGTCACCCCTCTATTTCAAAAAAAAAAAAAAAGGCCTAAAAGGAAACAAAAGCAAAAATGAACTTTTGGGACTTCATCAAGATCAAAAGCTTCTGCACAGCAAAGGAAACAATCAACAAAACAAAGAGGCAACCCACGGAATGGGAGAAGATATTTGCAAATGACAATAAAGACAAAAGGTTGATATCCAGGATCTATAAAGAACTCCTCAAACTCAACACACACAAAACAGATAATCATATCAAAAAATGGGCAGAAGATATGAACAGACACTTCTCCAACGAAGACATACAAATGGCTACCAGACACATGAAAAAATGTTCATCATCACTAGCCATCAGGGAGATTCAAATGAAAACTACATTGAGATACCACCTGACACCAGTTAGAATGACCAAAATTAGCAAGACAGGAAACAACGTGTGTTGGAGCGGATGTGGAGAAAGGGGAACCCTCTTACACTGTTGGTGGGAATGCAAGTTAGTGCAGCCACTCTGGAGAACAGTGTGGAGATTCCTCAAGAAATTAAGAATAGAGCTTCCCTGTGACCCTGCAATTGCACTGCTGGGTATTTACCCCAAAGATACAGATGTAGTGAAAAGAAGAGCCATCTGTACCCCAATGTTTATTGCAGCAATGGCTACGGTCGCCAAATTGTGGAAATAACCAAGATGCCCTTCAACGGATGAATGGATAAAGAAGATGTGGTACATATACACAATGGAGTATTATGCCTCCATCAGAAAGGATGAATACCCAACTTTTGTAGCAACATGGATGGGACTGGAAGAGATTATGCTGAGCGAAATAAGTCAAGCAGAGAGTCAAGTATCATATGGTCTCACTTATTTGTGGAGCATAACAAAGAACACGGTGGACATGGGGAGATGGAGATGAGAGGGAGTTGAGGGAAACTGGAAGGGGAGATGAACCATGAGAGACTATAGACTCTGGAAAACAACCAGAGGGTTTTGGAGGGGCGGGCGGGGGGGAGGTTGAGGAACCAGGTGGTGGGTAATAGGGAGGGCACATACTACATGGAGCACTGGGTGTGGTGCAAAAACAATGAACACTGTTACGCTGAAAATAAACAAATAAAAAAAAAGACCTAGTCCTGGTTTAAATCTCATTTATGTTACTAAAATTGACCTAATTTCACAAGCTTCTCTCCATTTGTCTTTTTTAACCATCCCACTCTGCACATCTTGGGTGGAAGATGCTTAATATTTAATCATTTTTTTCATGAGCCTAGTTAGCATAGATTATGTGCTCAATCATGATTAGTTAATAGAATCAATTTGGATAATCAGTTCTGTAAGTAGAAATTAGGACGTTACATTCTCTAGCTGGAGATGGTTGAGCTCTCTCACTAACCACTCACTGTTCCTAGATATTTAAAAAAACAACAACAACAAAAAAAAAAAAAAAAAAAAAAAAAACTTGGACTCTGATCCTTGCATCTCCTACCCAGGGAATGAGACAAAAGAGGAGTGAAATTAAAGAAATCCCCAGGGGCGCCTGGATGGCTCAGTGGGTTAAAGCCTCTGCCTTTGGCTCAGGTCACGATCCCAGGTTCCTGGGATGGAGGCCCGCATCAGGCTCTCTGCTCGGCAGGGAGCCTGCTTCCCTTCCTCTCTCTCTGCCTGCCTCTCTGCTACTTGTGCTCTCTGTCTGTCAAATAAATAAATAAAATCTTTAAAAGAGAGAGAGAGAGAGAAAAGAAAAGAAATCCCCAGAGACACTTTGAGGTCACTTCCAGAGAGGATTTCTGTCATGGGCTCAAGGAACCCACCCAGGTGTTGGAGTAGAAGGAACTGGTCCAAAATGCCTGCATATAGCTTCACCCAATCTGGGTTTCACCTGGTTGCATTTTTACCCCCTGCCCCAGAAATCCATGTTGTTCATGCTGTATGGTTCCAGCACAGCCTTCCTCTGTTTTGACCCTGTGCAAAGTTTTTGAAAGTTGACTGTTACTCTAGCATGGGTAAATTTTTTATCGTCATTTCATACCCCCCAAGAAGCTTCCCTGAATGTCCCCAGGGAGGAGGGTCATTTTCCATGTTCCCATAACTCATAAATCACTGTCTTTGCTGGGCTTCTGTGGGTCCTGGAGACACTACTTCTACAACCACTGCAAGAGGTGACATCAAAAGCTGAGAAAACATGACTTCTGCCTTCTGCCCATCTTTAAACTCACATCAGTGTCTTCCATTGGAGCAATATACCAGGCATTACTGGCAAGAGTGTCTGGGACGTGTAACTCACGGACCTTCAGTTTAGCAACAGAGACATGAGTGGAACAAAGCAACTCTGGAACTAAGAAAACATAGAGTGTATCTGGCACACAGTGATTTAATCTACAGACCCTGGGTATTATAATTCAGCCTCATGGAGACCACCCGTCTGACCTATAGAAAAATTAATAGCTGGTAAGTTTCTTGCCTACAACATAATAAACATAACTTATTGGCATAATCAACTATTGCACTGATAAGCTTTATTGGCCAATACCTATGTACTAGGTAATGCTGGGATAAGAAAAGTCCCCTGAGGTCTTATGTCTTATATCTTACACCCAGACTGGCAGATCTACAATGAGAGATTTGGGGAAGATGTTAAATCTGCATGTACATAAATATTAGAGCAGAATGGAGAATAAGAAGATCAATACCCAGAAGGCACAAATTATTTTTCTTGTCCACTTCACTACAAAAGACTATTCAAGAAGAAAGGTCTTTGTGGTAAGCAACATATAAAGGTCAGCAAGCTAAAAGGTCTTGAGAATACTACAGTGAGTATTATTTCATCCGTTTCCTGGCACATCTCATAAGCCCAGAGGTTATTTGGCTTCTACTTGGTGCAACTCTTCCAAAATTTAGAAATAACTTTACCCAACCTGTTGTTGATGCTGCAGGGTAACTGTTTTCTTCCCTGGGCCAAAGATGGAGAAAATCTAAGAGGCATTTGAATACCATTTACTTAAGTGTTTGCAGAGGACTTAAATGCCCCCTTTTGGGGAGGTACCTTTGATGAGGATGTAGATTCCTTTCCTCAAGTTTCTTTCATGTGTGAGGCTGACTTACGATGAGGAGTATGTACCTCAGGGATGGACCAGCACACCTGTCTGACTGTCGGGATGGTCTAAGAGTTGTTAGCGCCTGGCTTGAGTGCTACAAGGCAGCCCCTCTGGAACTGCTCGCTGTAACATCTGTTACTCAGACAGAGCACATCAATTGTGACAGAGTCTCACTAGCCTTGACTCCAGCTTAATAGGAGCTTGGGGTGAAAGGAGAGTCCCTGACATCCGAGTGTCTTCTCATGGTGGAAGAAAACTGCTGGAGTCCTACATGGAAATCTCCTGAGACCATGATAATTTCATATGTGCAGTGCTTCACAGCTCATTTTAATGCAGCCTGTATTTTTTTAATCATTAAGAGGGTTTAAGCCACTGTAGCTTCTTACTTCTGATTTATTTAGTCTGTAATTTGTCACTCAAATTAGGTATGACCTTCTCAGAGCCCGGGGTTTGGGTACAAGATGTGATTGTAATTTGATGTTTAAGCCTTTGCAAATCTGCCAGAAAATTTGTCTCATACGTTAAGACTCTTTGTCTTATTCTGTTTTGGAACAGAATTCCCACAAAGTGTCTGTATACAGGAGCAAATGGAGTAACTCGCCAGTGATAGGTGGATCTGGGTAAATGTGAACATATTTTCTACTAGGGTACATAACATTGCATAATTCTTATAAATTTCTAGTTATTTTCAAAGACAAAGTTAACACTTGTATTGCTGAGACAAAATGGGATGAACAAACTTCTCCCCTCCCGGGAAGGAAGGGTCAAATCATCCTGGGAGAGTACCTGATACAGCGGGGCCACGGGAGGACCCAGTGATGGGTGATGGTATATGAAGTCAATGCGCAGTTGGATGAAGGGTCCTCAAACTCTGCCTTGTGTCTGAAATGACCCCTGGATTGGACTCCCAGCATCATGGAATGCACGAGTAGGGCGGTGCATACAATGAGAAACTGTTATGGAAAATTCTCGTGTAACCAAGCATTTCTGATTTTTTCTTCATTCTTTAAATCTCATATATGACATAGAAAAGAGATTTAGATACTATATGACACAGAAAAGAGATTTAGATACTTTAGAACCATTGTGTTATGGCAACATTTGGCAAACAGGTGTCAGAAACAATCTCTGATGCCCAGTGGCCTTTTCCATGATAAGAGCTTCTTTTAACAGCTCACAGCTTACAGCTCACAGCAAGAGTCTGAACATGCGTCAGGGGTATGAGGGTTGCTGGCAGATGATGGGTGGGGGTAGTGGATGGCTTGGTCAGCTCACACATTTCCCTGAGGATCCTCAGGGCAAAAATCTCAGAGGCTCAACAGTGCACAAGGAAAAGGGAAGGAATAATAAAATGGTTTTGAGGAGTGTGTAAGATAAGGCACAGTGATGATTTGGGTGCCTTCAAAGATGCTTGCAGCTTTGGATAAAGATAGATATATTTTAATTTTTGATACTTCTTAAATCTATGATATAAAATGTTATTGATAAACAAGAGCTGAATGAGGCCCTTTTTGGTTTTGTATATCATGAATATCAGTTATTGCTAAATTGAGACAGTATTATTCATGTTTTTCCTCTTTATAGTTGAAAACCCTAAAAATACTCCTCACATGAATGTACAGATGGAAAAAGAGTGAGTCTAGGGCAGTGATGTCACTTGATTCTTTGAATTCCCCTAGGTACCAGCTAAAAATGACATTTTGGTCTCTCACTATGAATTATTTTTTTAAAGATTTTATTTATTTATTTATTTATTTATTTATTTATTTATTTATTTGACAGAGAGGGAGAGATCACAAGTAGGCAGAGCAGCAGGCAGGGGTGGGGGGCTGGGGAAGCAGGTTCCCCGCTGACCAGAGAGCCCGATGCAGGACTCGATCCCAGGACCCTGAGATCATGACCTGAGCGGAAGGCAGAGGCTTAACCCACAGAGTCACCCAGGCATCCCACTCCAAATTATTTTTATTAGTTTTTTTATTTTTTTATAAACATATACCTTTAGTTCCAGTACTCAGTGTTTAGGAGTTTAAAATTACAAAAGCATTTCAATGTGATCATAAAACAACAAATTAAGTGACTGAAAAGTATTGTGGGGAAATTTTTAACCAAGAGAAACTCCATTTTAACGTGAGAGAAATCCCAAAGAAACTAAAGCCAAATTCTGAGGCACACTTTGTTCCCATTTAGGATAAATAAACATTCCTCTTTGGTAGAGTCAGGTACATTCAGGTTGAGATTTGATTTGGGAGAAAGCTGATTTATTTTGTTTGACATTTTCCTTGTATATTTTCCTTTTTGTTACATAAGCGTGACAGCTGACCTTACTGCCAGATCCTATGCTGAGTATTTTTCCTGTGGTCATTCATTTATCCTAACATAAATCCTATGAGGTAGGCACTGTTGTGATCACCTTATTTTGTAGACAAGGCACCAGGCTAAGAGGGTCAGCATCTTGCTGATGTGCCCACAAGTAGAAAGTACAACAGCTGAGCTTGAACCCAGTAATCAGACCCTAAAGTCGGGTCCTTACACAGTGCTCACACTATTCAATGAATGAATACATTCTGCTCTGAAATACCCAGCACTTCAGGATCTAACACCGTGTAAAACTTCCCAGTGAGGACTCTGATGTGAGCTGGATCAGATTCGTAAATTAATTTGAGAAGAGTAGACTTCCTTAAATGTTCTACTATTTCCTTCAGGAACAAAGTGTGTGCCTCTATTTTTTAAGATTATTTTTTAGATCTGTAAGTAAAATTTCATGATTTGATCCTTAAGGTTTTGCATATTTCCACTTAGGTCATTCCAATGTATTTTTGCTGCTGCTATTGTTCTGTTGACAATGGCATCATTTTTTTCATGATGATGAGTGGTATTAGCAGGTTTATAAGAAAGTCATTGATGTTTACATGCTGATCTTATATCCACCTACATAATGAACTTTTATCAGTTCTAACACTTTTTTCCAGTAGATCATCTTAGATTTTCTTGCCTTGACCAACTATCTATATGTTTTGACAATTCCATGGATTCATTTTTTTTTCTGTTTTCTTCCAGCAAGCATCTTGTTTTTAACAAGATGTTTCCCTTTTTTTAATAGCCTTTATTGATTTGGAGAAGTATTAGGTTCACAGAAAAATTAAGCAGAGCATAGAGTCCCAATGTGCCTGTCATCTCCATACGTGCACAGCCACCCACACCATCAACAGGCCACACTTGACGGGACATTGGTTACAATTGGTGAACTTACACTGACATATCCTTATCACTCAAGGCCAGTAATTTACATTAGATTTTACTCAGGTTGTACATTTGATGGGTTATGACAGATACATAATGACAGGTATCCAGCATCATAGTCTCATACAGAAGAGTGTCCATGCCTGCAAATCCTCTGTACTCTGCATACTCCTTCTTCTTTCCACCCCAACCCACAAAAATCTTGGATCTTTAACTGTCTCCATAATTTTGCATTTCCAAGATGTCATATAGTTATAAACATACACTGTAGAGCTCTTCAAGTTGGCTTCTCTTATTTAGTAATATTTATGGAAGATTCTTTCATGCCTCTTCATGGCTTACAGCTCATCTTTAAAGATCAATTCCTTAGAATTTTACAACTATATCCCATCTTCAGAAGGTACCATGCTTTCTTTACCTGCTGACCCACTAAAGGACAACTTACTTGCTTCCAAATTTTGGCAACTATGAAGAAATTGCCATAAACATCATGTACAGGTTTCATGCAGGCATGACTTCATCTTCTATGTATAAATACCAAGAAACTCAATTGATGGATTGTACAATAAGACTATGTCTACTTTTATAAGAAACTGCTAAACTGTTTTCCAAAGTACCTGTACCCTTCTGCGTCCCCACAGGCCGTGAATGAGAGCTCCTGTTGCTCCACTTCCCCATCAACATTTGGTGTTGTCAATAAGTCATCTTTTTTAAAAAAGCAAAAGAAGTGGCGCCTGGGTGACTCAGTTGGTTAAGCAGCAGACTCTTGGTTTCAGTTCAGGTCATATCTGGATGATGAGATCCAGTCCCTGGTCATGCTACATGCTCATTGGAAAGTCTGTTGGAGATTCTGTCTTTCCCTCTGCCCCTCCCCAACCTCTCTAAAATAAATGGATAAATCTTACAAAAGAAAAAAAAAACGTATCTTGCCATTTGCAACCACGCGGATGGAACTAGAGAGTATTATGCTGAGCGAAATAAGTCAGTCGGAGAAAGACAATTATCACATGATCTCCCTGATATGAGGAAGTGGAGATGCAACATGGGAGGTCTGGGGGGTAGGAAAAGAATAAATGAAACAAGATGGGATTGGGAGGGAGACAAACCATAAGTGACTCTTAATCTCACAAAACAAACTGGGGGTTGCTGGGGGGAGGGGGGTCAGGAGTGGGTGGTGGGGTTATAGACATTGGGGAGGGTATGTGCTATGGTGAGTGCTGTGAAGTGTAAACCTGGCAATTCACAGACCTGTACCCCTGGGGCTAATAATACATTATATGTTTATTAAAAAAATTTTTTTTAAGGTAAATGAAGAAGAGAACTGGAGAGAAGGACGAAGAAAGTAGCTTGAGGATCATCACCCAGAAGAATTCAGCCAAGTCAGAAACTGAGATGCAAGCAGAGATCTTCACTGTCATTACCTCTCTTCTATCTGACAAGTCACCACCTCCAGCCTTCCCTGACTGAGAGCACCACTTTGTTACTTTTTAATTCACATACCATTATGCCTGAGCTAGACCTACTGGCTTCCAAACTGAACAAGATCGAGCAAGTTTCTTACTTTCCTCAAGTTAGTTGATTCAACCATTAAACAGGAAACCTAATGGCTTATAGATTTGGAGCAAGGATTGAAGATGATACATTACGTTTCCACATTCTCTGGCCATAGCTAGCAAGCAAAAATTAGTACTGTTCATTTTATTGTCACTATTATTACTGGCTCCTGGAGGGTTTGCAACCAAAGGACCTGTAGGGAGGACTACAATGGTATGTTTCCAGATATCATCAGCCCTCTCTTATTGTGATGACGGGATTTTTATTGCATGATATTTTACTTCCCCCAGCCCCTGGCAACCACCATTTACTCTCTAGTTCTATGAAATTGACTACTTTAGGAACCTCATATTAGTGGAATCATACAGTATTTTCTCTTTTTACTGGCTTCTGTCCCTTAGTGCACTGTCCTCAAGGTTCACCCATGTTGTAGCACGTGACATGTAGCACGTGACAGTTGCATCTCCACGTCCTCATATCAGGGAGATCATACGAGCATAGGTTGTTTTATATGTCTGAATGTAAATAATCCTACATTACATATATGTACCACATTTTCTTTATCTATTCATCTGCCCATAAACCTTGGGTTCTTTCCCCTCTTGGTTATTGTGGATAACGCTGCTATAAACATGGGTATGCAAAAATGTGTTTGAGACCCTCCTTTCAATTATTTTGCACAGGGACTGAGAGGTGAACTCAATTGATCATATTAACTTTCCCTTTAATTTTTGGAGGGATTTACAGGCTCTTTTTCTCAGAGGTTCCACCATTTTCCATTCCCACCTAAATGAAAAAGGGTTCCTATTGCTCCACATCCCTACCAACACTTGTTCTCTCTCTCTCTCTCTCTCTCTCTCTCTCTCTTTTTTTTCTTTTTACAGTAGCTGTCATGATGGGTGTGAAAAGTCCATGTGATTTTGACATGAGATCTGAAACCCAGCACGGAAGCTCTAATGCCAAATAAACCTAGATGTGTCTCGCCCACCCACCGTTCTGCCCCCACATCTCACAGAGTACAATGCAAACCCTACTTGATTTGGCCTATCCCGTCTCTGCAGTCACAAACCCTTCCCTCTGCCACAATGCACTGTCCTATGTAGTATGTGTTTCAGGGTATCCTAGGTACCTGATACTCCCATGAAACATGGTTTGTGCCCTCTCATCTCCCCTTATGCTGTGTCCTTGGGATCCCTCCTCCAGCCATTTCTTCCAGTCAGAATTCTATTTACCCTTGCATGGCTCTCCCATATGCTCCTCTGGATAACCAGAGTGACTTCCCAATGCCTTTAGTAAGAACTTTCCACACCTTCCCTGTGTTTCCATAGAGCAAGATGCTCATAATTGGACACAGGCAGAGGAAGAGCCCCTGTGGGGAGCTCTAGTGCCTGGATCCTGATGATTCCTAGATGTGACCCTTCCAGGTGACAAGTAAAACTAAGGAGGAGCTGCTTCTTCTCCATGTGGAGCTTGAATTGACTTGAAATAGCTTGATATTTTTTAAATTTTATTTTATTTCTTCAGTGTTCAGAGATTTGTTGTTTATGCATCACACCCAGTGCTCAGTGCAATACGTGTCCACCACCAGGCTCACCCAACCCCCCACTCCCCTCCCCTCCAAAATCCTGTTTTTTTCTCAGAGTCCACAGTCTCTCATGGTTCCTCTCCCCCTCTGCTTTCCCCCAATTCACTTATCCTTTCCTTCTCCTAATGTCCTCCTTGTTATTCCTTATGCTCCACAAGTCAGTGATATCTTTTTAAATATTAGCTTAGGGCACCTGGGTGGCTCAGTGGGTTAAGCCTCTGCCTTCGACTCAGGTCATGACCCCAAGGTCCTAGGATCGAGGCCCGAATCGGGCTCTCTATTCAGCAGGGAGCCTGCTTCCCCCTCTCTCTCTGTCTGCCTCTCTGCCTACTTGTGATCTCTGGCTGTCAAACAAATAAATAAAATCTTTAAAAAGTAATAAAATAAAATATTAGCTTAGAATAGGAAAGTAGTATTAGGGAGGTAATCTTCCTCTTCACATCATCTTCTCTTGGGATACAAAAACCACTCATTCATAGCAGCAATGGTCACAGTCGCCAAACTCTGGAAAGAACCAAGATGTCCTTCAATGGACGAATGGATAAGGAAGATGTGATCCATATACACCATGGAGTATTATGCCTCCATCAAAAAGGATGAACACCCAACTTTTGTAGCAACATGGACGGGACTGGAAGAGATTATGCTGAGTGAAATAAGTCAAACAGAGAGAGTCAATTATCATATAGTTTCACTTATTTGTGGAGCGTAAGAAATAACATGGAGGACATGGGGAGATGGAGAAGAGAAGGGAGTTGAGGGAAACTGGAGGGGGAGATGAACCATGAGAGACTATGGACTCTGAAAAACAATCTGAGGGTTTTGAAGGGGCGGGGGGTGGGAGGTTGGGGGAGTCTGGTGGTGGGTATTATGGAAGGCATGTATTGCATGGAGCACTGGGTGTGGTACATAAACAATGAATTGTGTTACACTGAAAAGAAATTAAATTTTTTTTTAAGATTTTATTTATTTATTTTTTTTCTTTTTTTTTAATATTTATTTTTATTTGTTTATTTACAGCATAACAGTGTTCATTGTTTTGGCATCACACCCAGTGCTCCATGCAATACGTGCCCTCCCTATTACCCACCACCTGGTTCCTCAACCTCCCACTCCCCCCCACCCCCCTGCCGCCCCTTCATAACCCTCTGGTTGTTTTTCAGAGTCCATAGTCTCTCATGGTTCATCTCCCCTTCCAGTTTCCCTCAACTCCCTCTCCTCTCCATCTCCCCATGTCCTCCATGTTATTTGTTATGCTCCACAAATAAGTGAGACCATATGATACTTGACTCTCTCTGCTTGACTTATTTCGCTCAGCATAATTTCTTCCAGAAATTAAATTTTTTAAAAAACACTCTGCATGGAGCACTGGGTGTTGTGCAAAAACAATGAATATTGTTACGCTGAAAAAATAAATTAATTAATTAAAAATTTTTTAAAAAGCACTCATTCCTCCCACTAGGGTCACCGTGGTACTAACATTTCTCCCTCACCTGCCCAAAGGGATACTTGGCATAGCAGGTATCTTTTCACACTGAAGATGCACCCTAACCAGTTTTCGTGGTTTACTGATTCATATTCATTCATTTATCCCAAGAATATTTACTTTTCCTTTCCTGTGTGCCTGGCACTATGCTAAGTAAAGATGAGCAAAACCAGAGACTGTCCCGGCAGTACAGGACCTAACATCCAGGAGGGGCTTGCATCAACTAATTGATTATATTTTTGTAAAACTTCAACCTCAGATTTTGCTTCAAAGGAGAGGTGCGTGCTAGCAGCAATGCTTATGAACAGGAACTTTGGGGGGGGTTGTTTGTTTGTTTTTTATTTTATCTTTTCAGAGTTCCAAGATTCATTGTTTATGTGCCACACCCAATGCTCCATGCAGTACGTGCCCTCCTTAATACCCACCACCAGGCTTGTCCATCACCCCACCCTCCTCCCCTCTAAAACCCTCAGTGTGTTTCTCAAAGTCCACACTCTGTCATGATTCGTCTTCCCCTCTGATTTCCCCCAATTCACTTTTCCTTTCTTCTCCTAATGTCCTCCATGTTATTTCTTATGCTCCACAAATAAGTGAAACCATATGATAATTGACTCTCTCTGCTTCACTCATTTCACTCAGCTTAATCTCCTCCAGTCCCATCCATGTTGATACAAAAGTTGGGTATTCATCCTTTCTGATGAAGGCATAATACTCCATTGCATATATGGACCACATCTTCTTTATCCATTCATCTTTCTACAGTTTGGTAATTGTGGTCACTGCTATTATGAACACTGGGGTACAAATGGCCCTTATTTCACTACATTTGTATCTTTGGGGTAAATACCCAATAGTGCAATTGCAGGATCATGTGGTAGCTCTATTTTTAATTTTTTGAGAAATCTCCACACTGTTTTCCAAAGTGGCTGCACCAACTTGCATTCCCACCAACAGTGTAAGAGGGTTCCCCTTTCTCCACATCCTCTCCAACATTTGTTGTTTCTTGTCTTGTTAATCTTTGCCATTCTAACTGGTGTCAGGTGGTATCTTAAAGTGGTTTTTATTTGAATTTCCCTGATGGCTAATGATGATGAACATTTTTTCATGTGTCTGTTAGCCATTTGTATGTCTTTATTGGAGAAGTGTCTGTTCATGTCTTTTGCCCATTTTCTGACATGATTTTTTAAAAGATTTTATTTATTTATTTGAGCAAGAGGAAGAGAATGAGAGAGAGGGAGCATGAGAGGGGAGAGGTCAGAGGGAGAAGCAGACTCAGCGCTGAGTAGGGAGCCCAATGTGGGACTCGATCCTAGGACTCCAGGATCATGACTTGAGCCAAAGGCAGTCATTTAACCAACTGAGCCACCCAGGTGCTCCATTTTCTGACATGATTATCTGTTTTTTGGGTGTTGAGTTTGAGGAGTTCTTTATAAATCTTGGATATAAGCCCTTTGTCTGTAGTGTCATTTGCAAATATCTTCACCCATTCGTGGGTTGCCTCTTTATTTTGTTGACTGTTTCTTTTGCTGTGCAGAAGGTTTTTTTATTGATGAAGTCCCAAAAGTTCATTTTTGCTCTTTGAACAGGAAGTTTGACCAAGTCATTGGGGTCTATGACACTGATGGATGGCGTGAGCACTCAGTGAGGAAGCTAGGGCTGGAAGCCAGGGCCGTGGCCAGACCACATGTTTATTTGGGCAGCACCAGGGAGGCTGTCTAGGTATAAGTAGCCCTAGGTTCCCCAGTCTCCTGATATAAGCTTCTAATTGCTCACCACTCACTAAAGCCGAAAACTCGAAGGAAAATAAACCATGAGGCTATCCCTGAGTGTCCTACTGGTCACTCTGGCTCTTTACTGCTATGAAGGTGAGTATCATTTCTCATCAGACTGGCACCAGCCCTGGTGAGTACCCCTCTCTGAACTAGGTGAACTTAAGTGGCTTTACTCCTTTTCCTCTACTTGTGAACTAGACTCCTGTCCCCACTCCTAACCCCAGGGCTAATTTTGTGAGTTGCCAACACCCTGGAAGTTGTACAACAAATTATTACAGACAAATTTTAAGAATTTCCACTGAGGCCTCTCTCCTTATCTGTGATCTCTGTTTCAGAAGCAAGAGAACATAAATTTAGGTGTGAATCATGGCTCTGCCACTTATCAGACCTTTGACCTTCAACAAAATGCTTTATCTCTCCAAGTCCTTTGTCATGGTTGGATTTGACAAATACCACAAGAGAAGCTATAGTGGTGGAGTGAGATTAAGTCTGTCATGGGTCTAGCTTTGGTGCTCAAGCCAGTATCTGGTACTTCCCAGGCATTCTCCTTCCCAGAGTTTCTCAGGTGCCAGTTGACTTTTCACTCATGGATTCAGACTCATAAAATAATACAGTTGGAAGGGTTTGGGGAAAGTTTTCAGTTCCAGAAGAGCCAGTGCTCTTTTAATATCTGATAATGAAACTTCAAGGGGGCCCTGAAATATACAGCATTCACTGTATCTACTAGTGAATAGATTTCACTGTATCTACCAGTCCTCCTGGTTTTCTAGGAGTGATACCAGTATTTTGTAGTAGAGCATGTTCATTCTGAGGGGTGGGATTTCTGCTTATCTTGATTAATTCTAGCCATCAATTCCACAATGTCTGCTTAACCTTGAGACTAACCCAACTCTTCTTCAGTCTTTCTATTTCATCTGGCTTTCTAAACATCCTCTTACTTCCTCCTTTGCCTCTGATTTAAACCTCTCTCAAATTCTTTGCATGGTGTGATATCTGATCAGTGGTCAGATCAGATCCTGACAGGGTACCTTCCTGGCTACAGCATGGTTACAAAGACATGAGGTGATAGAGAATCCACACTAGGAAAAGTGGTCACTTTAGGTCTCCACACAATTCCAGAGAGATCAGGAAAGAGCCCCATTCCCTGTCTCCCACCCTCGCTAAGGAATTCTGTACATCCATGCAAGAATAACAGAGCTAGTCATAGCTTTGTGTATGAGCTTTATAAATGCGTTCAAACTGCTTACCTGGGGGTTTGTGTTTATATGCGTGTGTTTAGCTTTTCAACCATATCTGCATCCAGTAACATAATCTTATTCTTTATTTTTTAATAGCAGATTATTTATTTTAACTTACTTTAAATAAACACAGGAAATAAGTATATTTTTTAAAATAAATAAATAAAAATAGAAATTTAAATAAGTATGAGTACAGGGACATCCATTAAGAGACCCTTTGCTGGAGATCCTAATAATTAACTAAATGAGAGGCCATTCCTGATGTTTTGGCCTACTGAGCTCTGAATTTTTTTTATTGTTATGTTATGTTAGTCACCATACAGTATGTCATTGGTTTTTGATGTAGTTTTCCAAGATTCATTGTTTACATATAACACCAAGTGCTCCACGCAATACGTGCCCTCCTTAATAACCATCACTGAGCCAACCCATCTCCTCACCCTACCCTCCCCTCTAAAACCCTCAGTTTGTTTCTCAGAGTCCACAGTCTCTCATGGTTCATCTCCCCCTCTGATACCCCCCCTTCATTTTTCCCTTTCTTCTCCTAATGTCCTCCATGCTATTCCTTATGTTCCACAAGTAAGTGACACCATATGATAATTGACTATACCAAGTGAAATAAGTCAAGCAGAGAAAGTCAGTCTTATTACTCTGTCTCAAAGTAGGATCTTCCACCATATAAAGAGTGTGACTTGCTCTTCTTCAGATAAACCCACCCCCTTCTCTGCTCTCTGGAAAGACCTGACTCTACCATTCACTTAACAATTGATTACTAAAATCTCCTCTAACCCAAAATCCAAGACAAAAACAAGGTGTCATTCTATTCAGGCAAAACTTAATTATTTGAAATATAAAGAAAGTAAATTCCAGAAAACCAGGAGAGTCTTGGAAAGAAGGGAATGTGATTTTAATGTGGTCCATATACACGATGGAGTATTATGCCTCCATCAGAAAGGATGAACACCCAACTTTTGTAGCAACATGGACGGGACTGGAAGAGATTATGCTGAGGGAAATAAATCAAGCAGAGAGAGTCAAGTATCATTTGGTTTCACTTATTTGTGGAGCATAACAAATGACATGGAGGACATTGGGAGATAGAGAGGAGAAGGAAGTTGAGGGAAATTGGAAGGGGAGGCGAACCATAAGAGACTATGGACTCTGAAAAACAACCTGAGGGTTTTGAAGGGACGGGGGTGGGAGGTTGGGGGAACCAGGTGGTGGGTAATAGGGAGGGCACATATTGCATGGAGCACTGGGTGTTGCGCAAAAACAATGAATACTGTTACGCTGAAAAAATTAATTAATTTTAAAAAATTTATAAGTAAAAAATAAATAAATAAATAGATAGACAGATAAAAACTGAACTAGGTATCAGTAAGTCTATATTCTAGTCCTAGATCCTCTGAGTGCTCTTCAATATGAAGTCACAGGTTCCCTGTTCACCCATTGTCATTGGTGCTACGGTGAGATGGGATCATATAAACTTTCCATTCCTGTTTAGTTCTAACATCAGGAAACCATGGGGGAAAATTGACTTTCCTTATATTGATTGTATTTCTTTTTCTTCACCAGCCAATGCAGCAGTGGTCTGTCCAGCCCTAGCAACTGATATGTCAGGCTTCCTTCTTCAAGACAAAATCATATACGAGAAAACACTTGAGAAATATAAAGCACCTCCAGAAGTCATTGAGGCCAAGATGCAAGTGAAGGCCTGCACAGATCAAATGTCCCTGATGTCCAGAGGGCTAATTGCGAAGATATTGGTAATTCCTTTCTTCTTTGTGTATAGAGGCTTCTGCTCAACTAAGCAGCCAGGAAGGAAATAAAGGTGCTGCTCTGTCAGGGGCACAGGTGGTGGAGGTAGCTGTCTCCTTGCTTACTGCTGATAGGATGACCAGTGGCCCCAGGGTGGATTATATTATACCTGGGGAGCTATACAAAGGCTGCACAGAGAATATGGGAATGTTTCTCCTTCTCAGGTCACTTCCCTGGATACCAGGTTCCCCATAGTGTCCTGAGGAGGAGGATACCTGGGCCCCCAAGCAGTGATGTTGAAGGACCAAAGTCTGGCTGCCTCCTTACCTGGGAGCTTCCCTGAGGGCAAGATCCCCCCTCTGAGTGGACATAGTCACAAGAGAATCCCAGGGCCATGCTGGGAGTGTTGAATGGGGAGACAGCTGGAAAGGAGGGAACTCGGCCCTGTCAGCTTGGAAGGCAGATGGCTGGGCGCTCTGCCAGCTTCTGCAGAGCCAAGGCCTAACCCTCATATCTTAGCCTACTTCACCACTCCATGCCTACAACTCTCTCCCTTATCACACCCATGTCCAGAAAACCTGCTTCCGCTATCTCCTGTAGTCACATGTGAGGGAGAAACACTTAAATTATGTATTTGTCTAGAAATAAGATACTTGAAGGTGTCTCTCAGCCCATCCACTGCTGGATTTAGGTCATGAGGTTCAGTCACAAAGGCCCACAGGGACTGGGTGTTCAGTGCTGAGAAGACATGTGCGATCTGGTTGATTTTCCACACCCTGAATCTGGGACTCTCTTGAAAGCAGTATATCCAAAGTCTCCTCCCACCCCTATTCCAGTCTCTACCTCCGTATCTCCACTGCAGTGAAAAATTGGAGTCCTCCCCGCTGGGATAGCAAAGAAAAAAGTCCTGGGCTGCTCCTCCTTCCATTAGAAACCTGAATATTACCCTTGGGTCACCTCAAGCTTTAATTTGCCAGACTATGGAAATGGATTTTCCTGACTTGCATCATCGTTGTATTATGTCATGTGTATTTAGTTTACCATCCTCCCTGGTATCCTGTCTTGTACCCACTCTACTTGCCTTTTGTTGGCTGAAACTTCACAGACAAGGTCTTGTGAGTGGAGTCTGTGTTAAGGTGTCATCCCCAGGAGCATCATGACTGAACTTCTCTCTCCTTTATCTGTTTCAGGGGAAACTCCTGATAAAATGTCTAGCGACTCTTGAAATCTAATACATCTGTCTTGCAATAATCACCTATTCTGGAAAATGTAAAGGTTTCAACATCTTGCTTCAATAAATCAGTTTCCCTGCACTTTTTTATTTGTCTTGTTATTTTCCCACAGTCTCTGGCCTTGAGTTGGGGTGTTTTTTCTCATGAAGTGGTCACTGGGTGTTGTCAATAGTAAATGGAAACCTAATGTCCAGTTACTCATGGCACTCTGGGGAGTAGGGACCACAAGAGGAAATACTTGCTCAAGAATCAGCATGCATCACTTTATAGATTTCCCATCACATGGCCATGAGTGAAAATGAAGTTTCGGGGTAATAAATGATACAAATATTCCTGCTACGGTTTTGTATGGAGGATACCCATGGCCTGTCTGGCTAGTCACATGGTTCTCAACCAACAGCACCACTAATATTCTGTCCTTATCACAACCACAACCAACCTGCTCCATCCTCACACCTTCACTCTGGATTTGATCCTATGAATTCTCTAATATAATTTGTTTTCCATCTACTTCTCAATTTTTAGTGAATCTCCAGGGTTCATCCTTAAGTTAACTCTTTTTGAGTCTGCACATGCGCATTGCTCATCAAGGTCCAGACCACTCATCAACACCTCAGGCTAATGCTTTTCCCTCACATTTTCCTGAGAGCTCCAGAAACAGCACCCAACTGCCATCTCGAAAACTCCATTCAAGACTCCACAGTTACTTTAAAAGAAATGTAGAAAACTGTATGCACTGCCTGCAGCAACCTACTCTTCCTTCCATGAGCCTCCCTTTTTCACCAAGACCACAAGCAATAAGGCACTGATGCAGAAAATTTGGATTAGGAGCACCTGGGTGTCTCAGTCAGTTAAGCATCTGCCTTCAGCTCAAGTCATGATCCCAGGGTCCTGGGATCGACCCCCGCATCAGGCTCTGTGTTCATCAGGAGCCTGCTTCTCCCTCTCCCTGCCACTCTCCCTGCTTGTGCACTCACTCTCTCTCTCTCACTCTCTGTGTCAAATAAATAAATAAAATCTTTTAAAAAAGAAAAATAAAAGAAAATTTGGACTAGTTTCCACTGGCTGCTGCAAAACACTATGATACATTTAGTGGCTTACACCAATTATTTTCTCAGTGCTTGAATGACAGAATCCAAAGTCTATAAAACTTTGCTGAAATCATTGTGCTCCCTCTGGAAGGTTGAGGTGAAAATCTATTCATGGCTGCTGATGGGTGGAAAGCAACATTCCTTGTCTTTTTTGTTGTTGTTGTTTATTTACAGCATAACAGTGTTCATTGTTTTGGCATCACACCCAGTGCTCCATGCAGTACGTGCCCTCCCTATTACCCACCACCTGGTTCCTCAACCTCCCACCCCCCCGCCCCTTCAAAACCCTCTGGTTGTTTTTCAGAGTCCATAGTCTCTCATGGTTCATCTCCCCTTCCAGTTTCCCTCAACTCCCTCTCATCTCCATCTCCCCATGTCCTCCATGTTCTTTGTTATGCTCCACAAATAAGTGAGACCATATGATACTTGACTCTCTCTGCTTGACTTATTTCGCTCAGCATAATTTCTTCCAGTCCCGTCCATGTTGCTACAAAAGTTGGGTATTCATCCTTTCTGATGGAGGCATAATACTCCATTGTGTATATGGACCACATCTTCCTTATCCATTCATCCGTTGAAGGGCATCTTGGTTCTTTCCACAGTTTGGCGACCGTAGCCATTGCTGCAATAAACATTGGGGTACAGATGGCTCTTCTTTTCACTACATCTGTATCTTTGGGGTAAATACCCAGCAGTGCAATTGCAGGGTCATAGGGAAGCTCTATTCTTAATTTCTTCAGGAGTCTCCACACTGTTCTCCAAAGTGGCTGCACTAACTTGCATTCCCACCAACAGTGTAAGAGGTGTGTGCCTTTCTCCACATCCTCTCCAACACACGTTGTTTCCTGTCTTGCTAATTTTGGCCATTCTAACTGGTGTCAGGTGGTATCTCAATGTGGTTTTAATTTGAATCTCCCTGATGGCTAGTGATGATGAACATTTTTTCATGTGTCTGATAGCCATTTGTATGTCTTCATTGGAGAAGTGTCTGTTCATATCTTCTGCCCATTTTTTGATATGATTATCTGTTTTGTGTGTGTTGAGTTTGAGGAGTTCTTTATAGATCCTGGATATCAACCTTTTGTCTGTACTGTCATTTGCAACTATCTTCTCCCATTCCGTGGGTTGCCTTTTTGTTTTGTTGACTGTTTCCTTTGCTGTGCAGAAGCTTTTGATCTTGATGAAGTCCCAAAAGTTCATTTTCGCTTTTGTTTCCTTGGCCTTTGGAGACATATCTTGAAAGAAGTTGCTGTGGCTGATATCGAAGAGGTTACTGCCTATGTTCTCCTCTAGGATTCTGATAGATTCCTGTCTCACGTTGAGGTCTTTTATCCATTTCGAGTTTATCTTTGTGTATGGTGTAAGAGAATGGTCGAGTTTCATTCTTCTACATATCGCTGTCCAGTTTTCCAGCACCATTTCTTGAAGAGACTGTCTTTTTTCCATTGAATATTTTTTCCTGTTTTGTCGAAGATTATTTCACCATAGAGTTGAGGGTCCATATCTGGGCTCTCCACTCTGTTCCACTGGTCTATGTGTCTGTTTTTATGCCAGTACCACGCTGTCTTGGTGATCACAGCTTTGTAGTAAAGCTTGAAATCGGATAACATGATGCCGCCAGTTTTGTTTTTGTTTTTCAACATTTCCTTAGCAATCCGGGGTCTCTTCTGATTCCATACAAATTTTAGGATTATTTGCTCCAGCTCTTTGAAAAATATCGGTGGAATTTTGATCGGAATGGCATTAAAAGTATAGATTGCTCTAGGCAGTATAGACATTTTAACAATGTTTATTCTTCCAATCCAAGAGCATCCTTGTCTTGTGTCCCAACACTCTGATCTCTGCCCTATGTGATCCCATTCCTTTCTTCTTTTCTGTGTCTGCCAATCTCCCTCTATCTCCTTCATTTAAAATATATGGGGTTGTTCAGATATGGACCCACAGCTCTGTGGTCAAATAATCTTCAACAAAGCAGGAAAAAATATACAGTGGAAAAAGACAGTCTCTTCAATAAATGGTGCTGGGAAATTTGGACAGCTACATATAGAAGAATGAAACTTGAACATTCTCTTACACCATACACAAAGATAAACTCAAAATTGTCTTTTATCCATTTCTATCAAAAGGCATCTATCAAAATCCTAGAGCAGAACATAGGCAGTAACCTCTTTGACATCAGCCACAGCAACGTCTTTCAAGACATGTCTCCAAAGACAAAGGAAACAAAAGCGAAAATGAACTTTTGGGACTTCATCAAGATCAAAAGCTTCTGCACAGCAAGTAAAACAGTCAACAAAACAAAGAGGCAACCCACGGGATGGGAGAAGATATTCTCAAATGACACTACAGACAAAGGGCTGATATCCAAGATCTATAACGAACTTCTCAAACTCAACACTCAAAACACAGATAATCACATCAAAAAATGGGCAGAAGTTTGTATCTTTAGGGTAAATACCCAGTAGTGCAATTGCTGGGTCATAGGGTAGTTCTATTTTCAACATTTTGAGGAACCTCTATGCTGTTTTCCAGAGTGGTTGCACCAGCTTGCATTCCCACCAACAGTGAAGGAGGGTTCCCCTTTCTCCGCATCCTCGCCAGCATCTGTCATTTCCTGACTTGTTAATTTTAGCCATTCTGACTGGTGTGAGGTGATATCTCATTGTGGTTTTGATTTGTATTTCCCTGATGCTGAGCGACGTGGAGCACTTTTTCATGTGTCTGTTGGCCATCTGCATGTCTTCTTTGCAGAAATGTCTGTTCATGTCCTCTGCCCATTTCTTGATTGGATTGTTTGTTCTTTGGGTGTTGAGTTTGCTAAGTTCCTTATAGATTTTGGATACTAGCCCTTTATCTGATATGGCACGTGTACCCGAATGTTTATAGCAGCAATGTCTACAATAGCCAAACTATGGAAAGAACCTAGATGTCCATCAACAGATGAATGGATAAAGAAGATGTGGTATATATACACAATGGAATACTATGCAGCCATCAAAAGAAATGAAATCTTGCCATTTGTGACGACGTGGATGGAACTAGAGCATATCATGCTTAGTGAAATAAGTCAATCGGAGAAAGACAACTATCATATGATCTCCCTGATATGAGGATATGGAGAAGCAACATGGGGGGTTAGGGGGATAGGAGAAGAATAAATGAAACAAGATGGGATTGGGAGGGAGACAAACCATAAATGACTCTTAATCTCACAAAACAAACTGGGGGTTGCTGGGGAGAGGTGGGATTGGGAGAGGGGGAGGGGGCTATGGATATTGGGGAGGGGAGGCGAACCATAAGAGACTATGGACTCTGAAAAACAACCTGAGGGTTTTGAAGGGTCAGGGGTGGGAGGTTGGGGGAACAGGTGGTGGGTAATAGGGAGGGCACGTTTTGCATGGAGCACTGGTTGTTGTGCAAAAACAATGAATACTGTTACGCTGAAAAAAATAAATAAAATGAAAAAAAATTTTAAAAAAAAAATGGGCAGAAGACATGAACAGACACTTCACCAAAAAAGACATACAAATGGCTAACAGACACATGAAAAATGGTCACCATCATTAGCCACCAGGGAAACTCAAATCAAAGCCACATTGAGATACCACCTTACACCAGTTAGAATGGCCAAAATTAACAAGACAGAAAACAACAAGTGTTGGAGAGGATGTGGAGAAAGTGGAACCCCTTACACTGTTGGTGGGAATGCAAGTTGGTGCAGCCACTTTGGAAAACAGTGTGGAGATTCCTTAAGAATTAAAAATAGAGCTACTCTATGACCCTGCAATTGCACTACTGAGTATTTACCCCAAAGATACAAATTTAGTGAAAAGAAGGGCCATTTGTACCCCAATGTTCATAGAAGCAATGGCCACAGTCGCCAAACTGTAGAAAAAGCCAAGATGCCCTTCAACAGATGAATGGATAAAGAAGATATGGTCCATATATACTATGGAATATTATGTCTCCATCAGAAAGGATGAATACCCAACTTTTGTGTCAACATGGATGGGACTGGAGGAGATTAAGCTGAGTGAAATAAGTCAAGCAGAGAGAGTCAATTATCATATGGTTTCACTTATTTGTGGAGCATAAGGAATAACACAGAGGACATTGGGAGAAGGAAAGGAGAAGTGAGTTGGGGGAAATTGGAGGGGCAGATGAACCATGAGACACTGTGGACTCTAAGAAACAAACTGATGGTTTTGGAGGGGAGAGGGGTGGGGGTTAGGTGAACCTGGTGGTGGGTATTAAGGAGGGTACGTATTGCATGGAACACTGGGTGTGGTGCATAAACAATGAATCTTGGAACACTGAAAAAATAAAATAAAATTTAAAAAAACATTAAAAATAAAATTAAAAATGTATATAATTATATATATAAATAAAATTGCATACACACACACACACACACAGAGAGAGAGAGACAGGTCATGATTCTGGATCCTGGGATCCAGCCCTGGTTTGGGATCCCTCCTCAGTAGGAGTCTGCTTCTCCCTCTCCCTCTGCAACTCCTCCTCCCCTGTACTCGAGCTCTAGATCATTTTCTCTCTCTCTCTCTTAAATAAATAATATAATATAATTTTAAAATATGTGTGGCTGCATGTAGAGGACAATTACAAAAATTCAGGACAATATGGCCATGTCAGAATCTAGTTTTATCACATTGATAAAATCATTTTCTATCATGAACATAGCATTGCAATTACAGGTATTAAGATGTGGATATCCTTTAGAGAGCTTTATAAGTTTACTGCTTTCACATCCCCCTGACATTCAAAAGTTCACTGAATTCTGCCCCCTCTGCTCCCATAGCCTCACTTCTGAGCTTCCCTCCTTGCCATCCCCACAGCCATCATCACTGTCCAGTCCCATCATGCCTGGCTTGGGTCCAAGTCACCTATGCGGTTCCCTGGGCTCTGCCATACCTTCCTGCAATACATATTCCTCATTGACACCAAAGTGACCCTCCCTGCCAACTATGAATCTGATCTCACTCATAGAACTACGAATTACTAAAGGTTATGTGTTTCCACACCTTTGAGTAAGAAGACTTTTTGAATCTTATACCTAACTCTCAAATTATATTCAGCAATTGATATTACCTCTTCACTGAGAAATAAATGTAACAATTATCTATTGTTATCAATTATTAACAATGTCTTATATAAATTTTTATTTTTTATTTTTAATAAGTATTTTTAACACTTCAGGAAATACATACACTCAAATTGGTCCCCTTTTGTGAATTACACTTCGTTTTCAGGTTACACATTATGCTCAGTGGACACAAGGATTATGGAGTCCTTGGAAACTCTGAGATACTCAAATAGCAGACACTGCTGGGAGAATCAAGGCCCACCATTTGCATTGAACACAAGGACATCCATGGCTCCATCCCTGGGCACAACTTAGCCTCCATCCCTGATCACCCAGGACTCAGTGCTCAGCCATAGTTGTCTACATGCCATTCACTTGTATGTGCTGAATCACTCAATTGTACCAGGACAGGTACAGTCCTCTTTGCCTCTATATCCTCCCTGAATAAGATAGCCTACAACCTCGTCTGTAAGGTGTATGTATCCTTTCATGTATCCTCCACTGTGAAGTTCTCTGAGTCACACACCCTAAGACAAATTTTTATACATAGACACACGTTTCGCCTTCAACAATACACACACATATACAAAGTTTTACAATCACAAACAGACAAACCCAGGGGCACACAATATCACACACACACACACACACACACACACACACACACACATTCTTCTGTTATCACTTTCCCTTTCTGTGATAGACTATTCATATCACAGAGTGGTTTTGGATAAAATAATATATAAAAAAACAAATATGATCAATCACTATTGTTGCTTCTAAAATACTAAGCATTTACATTCATTGAACACTCTTATGTGCTAGTCATTATCTTGGAAGGTTTACATGTTCTGTCTCTCTTAGTCCCTACTAGTTGCCAGGAAGGTAAAAGATTATTACCATCATTGAATGGGGAGATGAAGAATGTCTTCCTTAAGTGTTCCTCAACCCTAGCTCTGTGTTAGAATAGATTGGGAAGATTTCAAAAGCAACTTATGCCCAGACTGCTCACCAGCCCCACCAGCAGCAATATACAGATCTCTCTGCAGGTAGAATCCATGCAATCCTCATTTCTTCATCTCCATTTCTTTTAGGTGGCAGTGGCCCAGTGGCTGGGGAGGCAGTTGCCACGTGTTCATGGTGGGATGAAGACAAGAATCTCCATGACACTCAGGGAACCCCCAGCATCACTGTGGTGGTCACCTTGAGACATTTTGGTTTTAAGTTTTATTCTTATTTAAGTAATCTCTACACCCAATATGGGGCTCAAACTCATGACCCTGAAATCAAGAGCTCCATGCATTTCTCACTCAGCTTGCCAACCACCTCCTGCGTTGAGACCTTTCCTTAGCTACTACTGTAAACCACCAATCCTACTCCTTTTAGGGGTACTCATTAGCTCCACTGTTATAAAACTAATAAACTGGAGTTTTCATACAGGAATATATTCCCTCATGAGCTGCGGCTAGAGAGTGCAAAGTGAGATAAAGCATGACTGCAAAGGATAAAGTTTATAAAGTGTTTACTGTGTGCAGAGTTTCTGTTTGAGATGACTTCTGCAAATACATAGCTATTATAACATTGTGAATATACTTAATGCAGTGGAATCGTACATTTAAAAAGTTTGAATGGTAAATTTTATCTCATGTGTATTTTACCAAACACACACACACACACACACACACACACACACACACACTCCTCAGCCTATAGATATCTGACACAGCAGAAAGATAACTACATGGGGCAGGGTCTAAAGTGCAATCTCCACTGGACATTTCCCCCAGAGTTGTTGACACCTTGAAGTCAAACAACATCTGGTGTCAACTCACTGTTTGAGTCACCTCCTAGATTCTTTGTTGACATATGCCTAATTTTCTAGAAACTCTGGCTCAACTCACAACTGTGTTTAACCAAGAATGAAGGATGGATGTATGTAGAGTCTTTTGACTTTGTCTTTGAGGCCTCTAATTGTTCCTCTGGACAGAGATTACCACTCTCTGCCCAGGGACTCCTCCTCCAGTGGCTTCTCCGTGAATCCATCTTGCTCGCTATGAAAAGTCAACACTCTGAACACAAAGCTATGATTTACCCATGGCTTATTTTAAGCAAACCTTCAAAGGTCCTCTGTTTCCTAGGATATGAAGTCTAATGTCTCCATTTGGAAATTAGTATATTGAGGCCTGTATAATAATCAAACCTCACATTGTTTCAAAATTAAGACTTCTCCTTTCTTTCACTCTTTTCCTACCACTTTTTCTCTCCCCACTACTAACCACAATTTCTGGCAGAGTTAGGGCCTAAAATGATGTGAAACAAGAGACAAGAAAGTTCCTAACTGATTCATATTCTTTTGCATTTAGTGTAGATTCTCTGGGCCAAGCAACTCATTCTCCTGTGGATCCTTTCATGGTTCTTCAGAAAGCCCACATTACCAAAATCTCCTCATCTCCTCAGGTCTTACAACCATTCAAAGTAAAACAAAGAGCTCTGGAAAAATTAAAAATATGACCTCTGGGGAAAAATAATAATGAGTTGGAAGACAAAGCGAAATGGTGGAACAAAAGTAATGTATATGTAGTAGAAGGGATTAAAAAATACAAATAGGAGAGAATGGAAAAGCATGTTAAAGGACCAATCCATGACACCCAACTAATAGAACTGCAGAATGAGACAGACCACAGTGGGAAGAAAACTATCATAGCAAAATGACAAGATATTTCATAGAAATGAAGAATACAAAATTGAATAACCCACTCACTCCTCACCTCAAAACACATTTCTGTGATTCTTTTGAACACCAATCAGAAGAAAGGTATTTCTTTCAGAAGGAAACACTACATCACCCAAGAATGGAGAATAAAAATTGATCCAACACAGGACTGGAAGACACAAAGTTTAGGTTAAAAATTCAGAGCCTGTTGACTTATTTCACTAAGCATGATATCCTCTAGTTCCATCCACGTTGTCGCAAATGGCAAGATTTCATTTCTTTTGATGGCTGCATAGTATTCCATTGTGTATATATACCACATCTTCTTTATCCATTCATCTGTTGATGGACATCTAGGTTCTTTCCATAGTTTGGCTATTGTAGACATTGCTGCTATAAACATTCGGGTACACGTGCCCCTACGGATCACTACGTTTGTATCTTTAGGGTAAATATCCAGTAGTGCAATTGCTGGGTCATAGGGTAGTTCTATTTTCAACATTTTGAGGAACCTCCATGCTGTTTTCCAGAGTGGTTGCACCAGCTTGCATTCCCACCAACAATGTAGGAGAGTTCCCCTTTCTCCCCATCCTCGCCAGCATCTGTCATTTCCTGACTTGTTAATTTTAGCCATTCTGACTGGTGTGAGGTGATATCTCATTGTGGTTTTGATTTGTATTTCCCTGATGCCGAGTGATGTGGAGCACTTTTTCATGTGTCTGTTGGCCATCTGCATGTCTTCTTTGCAGAAATGTCTGTTCATGTCCTCTGCCCATTTCTTGATTGGATTGTTTGTTCTTTGGGTGTTGAGTTTGCTAAGTTCCTTATAGATTTTGGACACTAGCCCTTTATCTGATATGTCATTTGCAAATATCTTCTCCCATTCTGTCAGTTGTCTTTTGGTTTTGTTAACTGTTTCCTTTGCTGTGCAAAAGCTTTTGATCTTGATGAAATCCCAATAGTTCATTTTTGCCCTTGCATCCCTTGCCTTTGCCGATGTTCCTAGGAAGATGTTGCTGCAGCTGAGGTCGAAGAGGTTGCTGCCTGCATTCTCCTCAAGGATTTTGATGGATTCCTTTCTCACATTGAGGTCCTTCATCCATTTTGAGTCTATTTTCATGTCTGGTGTAGGGAAGTGGTCCAATTTCATTTTTCTGCATGTGGCTGTCCAATTTTCCCAGCACCATTTATTGAAGAGGCTGTCTTTTTTCCATTGGACATTCTTTCCTGCTTTGTCGAAGATGAGTTGACCATACAGTTGAGGGTCTATTTCTGGGCTCTCTATTCTGTTCCATTGATCTATGTGTCTGTTTTTGTGCCAGTACCATGTTGTCTTGATGATGACAGCTTTGTAATAGAGCTTGAAGTCTGGAATTGTGATGCCACCCACTTTGGCTTTCTTTTTCAATATTCTTTTGGCTATTCGAGGTCTTTTCTGGTTCCATATAAATTTTAGGATTATTTGTTCCATTTCTTTGGAAAAAAATGGATGGCATTTTGATAGGGATTGCATTAAATGTGTAGATTGCTTTAGGTAGCATAGACATTTTCACAATATTTATTCTTCCAATCCAGGAGCATGGGACATTTTTCCATTTCTTTCTGTCTTCCTCAATTTCTTTCATGAGCACTTTATAGTTTTCTGCATATAGATTCTTAGCCTCTTTGGTTAGGTTTATTCCTAGGTATCTTATAGTTTGAGGTGCAGTTGTAAATGGGATTGACTCCTTAATTTCTCTTTCTTCTGTCTTGTTTTTGGTGTAGAGAAATGCAACTGATTTCTGTGCATTGATTTTATATCCTGACACTTTACTGAATTCCTGGACAAGTTCTAGCAGTTTTGGAGTGGAGTCTTTTGGGTTTTCCACATATAGTATCATATCATCTGTGAAGAGTGATAGTTTGACTTCTTCTTTGCCAATTTGGATGCCTTTAATTTCTTTTTGTTGTCTGATTGCTGAGGCTAGGACTTCTAGTACTATGTTGAATAGCAGTGGTGATAATGGACATCCCTGCCGTGTTCCTGACCTTAACAGAAAAGCTTTCAGTTTTTCTCCATTGAGAATGATATTTGTGGTGGGTTTTTATAGATGGCTTTGATAATATTGAGGTATGTGCCCTCTATCCCTACACTTTGAAGAGTTTTGATCAGGAAGGGACGCTGTACTTTGTCAAATGCTTTTTCAGCATCTATTGAGAGTACCATATGTTCTTGTTCTTTCTTTTATTAATGTGTTGTATCACATTGATTGATTTGTGGATGTTAAACCAATCTTGCAGCCCTGGAATAAATCCCACTTGGTCGTGGTGAATAATCCTTTTAATGTACTGTTGAATCCTATTGGCTAGTATTTTGGTGAGAATTTTGCATCTGTGTTCATCAAGGATATTGGTCTGTAGTTCTCTTTTTTGGTGGGATCCTTGTCTGGTTTTGGGATCAAGGTGATGCTGGCCTCATAAAATGAGTTTGGAAGTTTTCCTTCCATTTCTATTTTTTGGAACAGTTTCAGGAGAATAGGAATGAGTTCTTCTTTAAATGTTTGGTAGAATTCCCCTGGGAAGCCGTCTGGCCCTGGGCTTTTGTTTGTTTGGAGATTTTTGATGACTGTTTCAATCTCCTTACTGGTTATGGGCCTGTTCAGGTTTTATATTTCTTCCTGGTTCAGTTGTGGTAGTTTATATGTCTCTAGGAATGCATCCATTTCTTCCAGATTGTCAAATTTGTTGGCATAGAGTTGCTCATAGTATGTTCTTATAATTGTCTGTATTTCTTTGGTGTTAGTTGTGATCTCTCCTCTTTCATTCATGATTTTATTTATTTGGGTCCTTTTTCTTTTCTTTTGGATAAGTCTGGCCAGGGGTTTATCAATCTTATTGATTCTTTCAAAGGACCAGCTCCTAGTTTTGTTGATTTGTTCTATTGTTTTGTGTTTTTTTTGGTTTCTATTTCATTGATTTCTGCTCTGATCTTTATGATTTCTCTTCTCCTGCTGGGTTTAGAGTTTCATTCTTGTTCTTTCTCCAGCTCCTTTAGGTGTAGGGTTAGGTTGTGTACTTGAGACCTTTCTTGTTTCTTGAGAAAGGCTTGTACCGCTATATAGTTTCCTCTCAGGACTGCCTTTGTTGCATCCCACAGATTTTGAACCATTGTGTTTTCATTATCATTTGTTTCCATGAATTTTTTCAATTCTTCTTTAATTTCCTGGTTGACCCATTCATTCTTTAGAAGGATGCTGTTTAGTCTCCATGTATTTGGGTTCTTTCCAGCTTTCCTCTTGTGATTGAGTTCTAGCTTCAGAGCATTGTGGTCTGAAAATATGCAGGGAATGATCCCAATCTTCTGATACCAGTTGAGATCTGATTTGTGACCCAGGATGTGATCTATTCTGGAGAATGTTCCATGTGCACTAGAGAAGAATGTGTATTCTGTTGCTTTGGGATGAAATGTTCTGAATATATCTGTGATGTCCATCTGGTCCAGTGTGTCATTTAAGGCCTTTATTTCCTTGTTGATCTTTTGCTTGGATGATCTGTCCATTTCAGTGAGGGGAGTGTTAAAGTCCCCTACTATTACTGTATTATTATTGATGTGTTTCTTTGATTTTGTTATTAATTGGTTGATATAGTTGGCTGCTCGCATGTTAGGGGCATAGATATTTAAAATTGTTAGATCTTCTTGTTGGCCATACCCTTTGAGTAGGATATAGTGTCCTTCCTCATTTCTTATTATAGTCTTTGGCTGAAAATCTAATTGATCTGATATAAGGATTGCCACCCCAGCTTTCTTCCGATGCCCATTAGCATGGTCAATTGTTTTCCACCCCCTCACTTTAAATCTGGAGGTGTCTTCGCATCTAAAATGAGTTTCTTGTAGGCAACATAGAGATGGGTTTTGGTTTTTTATCCATTCTGATACCCTGTGTCTTTTGATTGGGGCATTTACCCCATTAACATTCAGGGTAACTATTGAGAGATATGAATTTAGTGCCATTATTAGTCTGTAAGGTGACTGTTATTGTATATTGTCTCTGTACCTTTCTGATATACTACTTTTAGGCTCTCTCTTTGCTTAGAGGACCCCTTTCAATATTTCCTGTAGAGCTGGTTTGGTGTTTGCAAATTCTTTCAGTTTTTGTTTGTCCTGGAAGCTTTTTATCTCTCCTTCTATTTTCAATGATAGCCTAGCTGGATAGAGTATTCTTGGCTGCATGTTTTTCTCGTTGAGTGCTCTGAATATATCATGCCAGCTCTTTCTGGCCTGCCAGGTCTCTGTGGATAAGTCTGCTGCCAATCTAATATTTTTACCATTGTATGTTACAGACTTCTTTTCCCGGGCTGCTTTCAGGATTTTCTCTTTGTCACTAAGACTTGTAAATTTTACTATTAGGTGACAGGGTGTGGACCTATTCTTGTTGATTTTGAGGGGGGTTCTCTGCACCTCCTGGATTTTGATGCTTGTTCCCTTTGCCATATTAGGGAAATTCTCTCCAATAATTCTCTCCAATAGACCTTCTGCTCCCCTCTCTGTTTCTTCTTCTTCTGGAATCCCAATTATTCTAATGTTGTTTCGTCTTATGGTGTCACTTATCTCTCAAATTCTCCCGTTGTGGTCCAGTAGCTGTTTGTCCCTCTTTTGCTTCGCTTCTTTATTCTCTGTCATTTGGTCTTCTATATCACTAATTCTTTCTTCTGCCTCATTTATCCTAGCAGTGAGAGCCTCCATTTTTTATTGCACCTCAGTAATGCTTTTTTTATTTCAACTTGGTTAGATTTTAGTTCTTTTATTTCTCCAGAAAGGACTTTTATATCTCCAGAGAGGGTTTCTCTAATATCTTCCATGCCTTTTTCGAGCCCGGCTAGAACATTCAGAATCGTCATTCTGAACTCTTGATCTGACATATTACCAATGTCTGTGTTGATTAGTTCCCTAGCCTTTGGTACTGCCTCTTGTTCTTTTGTTTGTGGTGATTTTTTCCGCCTTGTCATTTTGTCCAGATAAGAGGATATGAAGGATCAAACAAAATACTAAAAGGGTGGCAAAGACCCCAGAAAAATGCACTGTAACCAAATCAGAAGAGACCCCAAATTGTGGGGGGGGGGGAAGAAAGGGGATAAAAAGAGGTTCAGGAAAGAAAAAAAGAAAAAAATGAAAAAACTAAAACAAATAAAGAAAAAATATTTAAAAAGAAAGAAAAAAATATATATTTTAGATAAACTAGTCAAAAAACATTAAAAAAGAAAAGGGTAAAAGTTTTTAAAAATTTAGCAGAAGAAGAAAAAAGAAAGAAAAATTTTGAAAAAAAAAACTGAATTAACCGCAAGACTAAAGAATCATGGGGAGAAAGCCATGAGTTCCGTGCTTTGCTTTCTCCTCCTCTGGAATTCTGCTGCTGTCCTAGGTATTGAACCTGCTTTCCTTGATAGATGAACTTCGTCCTGGATGGATATTTTGTTGATCTTCTGGGGGAGGGGCCTGTTGTAGTGACTCTCAAGTGTCTTTGCCGGAGGCGGAATTGCACCGCCCTTACCAGGGGCCGGACTAAGTAATCCACTCGGGTTCACTTTTGGGAGCTTCTGTTCCCTTTCCGTACTATGCTTTCCGTAGAGTTCTGGAGGACGGGGATGAAAATGGAGGCCTCCTAGTCTCCGGCCCGGAGGAGCCGAGAGCCTGGGGCCCCACTCCTCAGTGCGCCCCAAAAGGACAGCACCCAATCACTCCTGTATCCCCAGCCTCCAGCTGTGCTCCAAGCTCACCCAGCCCGTGACCAGTTCAAGATAACCCCGAGCTGAGAGTTTAGTCCTCGGCTTTGTCTCTGTGGCCAGCTTCTCCATTCTAACACCTGTGAGCTTTACGACACTCCAACACCCCTGATCCTTCTGTGACCCTGTGGGACCTGGGGTCACGCTGACCCCGTGTGGGCTTCACCCCGGTTCAGCCTCTGGAGCAATGTCCCTCAGTGGAACAGACTTTCAAAAGTCCTGATTTTGTGCTCCGTTGCTCCGCCACTTGCTGGGAGCCAGCCCCTCCCCCCCCAGTCTATCTTCCCGTTGTTTCAAATTCACTTCTCCACCAGTCCTACCTTTCAGAAAGTGGTTGATTTTCTGTTTCTAGAATTGCTGTTCTTCTTCTCTTCGATCTCCCATTGGATTTGTAGGTGTTTGCAATGTTTAGATAAGCTATCGAGCTGATCTCCTGCTACCTGATGTAGTCTCAGCCTGCTACTTCTCTGCCATCATAACTCGACCCCAGTAGAGAATAATTTAAAACAATATTAAGAACATAGCAGAACCAAGAGACACAGTGAAAGACGTAGAGGAGTATGAGGCCACGTGGTGTAGATCAGAATAGAGACAGCTCCAGCACTTCTCACTGGAAGCTGTTTTTCAATACTTTCCTTTTTCAATAGTGCTTCCATATAACCATTTTAAAAGGAAAATTTTGGGGGGCACCTGGCTTGCTTAGTCAGAAGAGGATGCAACACCTGGTCTCCAAATCATGAGTTCAACATTATGTGGGGTATAGATACTACTAAAAATAAGTAAACCTAAAAAAAATAAAATAAAATAAGATGAAAATTTTGTAAAATACAAGAATTGTTAGAAATGAAAAGGAAGGACAAGAGGGAAGAGGAGGAGCAAAACAAAAAATGGTCAGAGAAAAATTTGGCCAAAACTCTATTATAATGTGGCAAATTATCTCAGGTCAACTATGAACCTACACTGCACCAAACAAAGAAGCAATTTATGTATTTCATTGGAAGAATTAATGGATTTCCTTAAGTAATTAATTATCATGTCAAATGACAAGACATAAAAGAAGTGGAAAAGATATCAATATATCCCTGAGAATGAGATTCTACCATAAAATTCAAAGGCCATGAGACATTCGACCAAGAACAAAGCTCTTAGGTACTGAACACTCTTTCTGAAGGAAGACGTTGGGAAGAAGTGAAGACTAAGCTGGACTTTGAAGGACAGGGAGAATGTGGATGACAGAATGAAGAAACCAGGCCATCTGTGAACAAGAAAGAACAAGATGAGCTCTGTGCACCAAATGACACAGACAATGCCCACACTTCTGCCAGTATCTGTCTGCACTGGTGCTCCACCCACTGTCCACTTAGTGGGAGGCCACCCAGCACATTACTGATATTTTGCTACAGGGAAATGCTTTTAATTATTTGTCAAGGCTCTATTGACATTTGAGGATGAAAAAGTCCTTTTTGAGTAAATGTCCTGAGCATCCCAGGTTGTTTAAGAACAACCTCTTGATGCCATTAGCACACCACCCACCCTGTGGGGACACCCAAAATATCTCCAGACATTGACAAATGCCTAAAAGTATAAAATGGAAGGAGAGAGTCAGTCAGGTTCAGTAGAAAAACCAGTTTTCATAATGCAAACACTATATCAGTTCTCCCTTATACATCTTGTAATGTACCTGAGGACCAGAGCTTCAAAACTATGCATGTCATGATTAGAGAGAAAAGGTGGGCACATAGTGGAGGGGAAAATACTAACTCAATACAGAAGATAATGGTGTAGATATCTAATGATCCATATGAACTGTCATGGGTAAATGAGGATTAAATTCTTTACCACACATTTCTTGACAATGTCACATTGTGTAAAGTTCAGGGTTTTGGTGAATGAGCCAAGACTTCACTGGAGGTGACAATGGTCCTGGCTTGGCTTCCAAATCCGGCCTGTGGTCCCAAGTCATCAGATGGATCCGGGAGAGATCGAATCAAAGTTACATTGGCTCAAGGTAATGGTTGCTTCTGCCAGCCATCTCCCTATTGTGACACCAAAGTCCTCATCCAAGAACATAAACAAGGTGATGTTAGCACCACAGTGACAGGCCGGTGACTGGTTTTAGTTTGGGATTTGATCCCTGACTTCACTAAATATCCAAATTTAAATGCACTTCTCTTTCTAAGTAGACCTAATAATAGAAATGTAATATAATCAGTGAATCTTTATATAAATCCAAAATCTGTCCTGAAAAGCAGTTACACAACAATTAATTAAGCACCTACCTTATCACTGTCATCACACAAAGACCAGCGGTGCATAGGTCGTACCCTATAAGAGAATAAAAGGGAGGAAGGACCATGGGATCAATAAGGAGAGAGGTACACACAGAGCCGAGGAGTCTTCGCAAGAGAGATCCCTGTCGATTCAGTCAGGAATGGGCACAAGAAGAGGGTTGTCTTTCGAAAGCTGGAAAGAACCCAAATACATGGAGACTAAACAGCATCCTTCTAAAGAATGAATGGGTCAACCAGGAAATTAAAGAAGAATTGAAAAAATTCATGGAAACAAATGATAATGAAAACACAACAGTTCAAAATCTGTGGGACACAGCAAAGGCAGTCCTGAGAGGAAAATATATAGCGGTACAAGCCTTTCTCAAGAAACAAGAAAGGTCTCAAGTACACAACCTAACCCTACACGTAAAGGAGCTGGAGAAAGAACAAGAAAGAAACTCTAAACCCAGCAGGAGAAGAGAAATCATAAAGATCAGAGCAGAAATCAATGAAATAGAAACCAAAAAAACAATAGAAAAAATCAATGAAACTAGGAGCTGGTTCTTTGAAAGAATCAATAGGATTGATAAACCCCTGGCCAGACTCATCAAAAAGAAAAGAGAAAGGACCCAAATCAATAAAATCATGAATGAAAGAGGAGAGATCACAACTAACACCAAAGAAATACAGACAATTATAAGAACATACTATGAGCAACTCTATGCCAACAAATTTGACAATCTGGAAGAAATGGATGCATTCCTAGAGACATATAAACTACCACAACTGAACCAGGAAGAAATATAAAACCTGAACAGGCCCATAACCAGTAAGGAGATTGAAACAGTCATCAAAAATCTCCAAACAAACAAAAGCCCAGGGCCAGACGGCTTCCCAGGGGAATTCTACCAAACATTTAAAGAAGAACTCATTCCTATTCTCCTGAAACTGTTCCAAAAAATAGAAATGGAAGGAAAACTTCCAAACTCATTCTATGAGGCCAGCATCACCTTGATCCCAAAACCAGACAAGGATCCCACCAAAAAAGAGAACTACAGACCAATATCCTTGATGAACACAGACGCAAAAATTCTCGCCAAAATACTAGCCAATAGGATTCAAGAGTACATTAAAAGGATTATTCACCACGATCAAGTGGGATTTATTCCAGGGCTGCAGGGTTGGTTCAACATCCGCAAATCAATCAATGTGATAGAACACATTAATAAAAGAAAGAACAAGAACCATATGATACTCTCAATAGATGCTGAAAAAGCATTTGACAAAGTACAGCATCCCTTCCTGATCAAAATTCTTCAAAGTGTAGGGATAGAGGGCACATACCTCAATATTATCAAAGCCATCTATGAAAAACCCACCGCAAATATCATTCTCAATGGAAAAAAACTGAAAGCTTTTCCATTAAGGTCAGGAACACGGCAGGGATGTCCATTATCACCACTGCTATTCAACATAGTATTAGAAGTCCTAGCCTCAGCAATCAGACAACAAAAAGAAATTAAAGGCATCCAAATTGGTAAAGAAGAAGTCAAACTATCACTCTTCGCAGATGATATGATACTATATGTGGAAAACCCAAAAGACTCCACTCCAAAACTGCTAGAACTTGTACAGGAATTCAGTAAAGTGTCAGGATATAAAATCAATGCACAGAAATCAGTTGCATTTCTGTACACCAACAAGACTGAAGAAAGAGAAATTAAGGAGTCAATCCCATTCACAATTGTACCCAAAACTATAAGATACCTAGGAATAAACCTAACCAAAGAGACTAAGAATCTATACACAGAAAATTATAAAGTACTCATGAAAGAAATTGAGGAAGACACAAAAAAATGGAAAAATGTTCCATGCTCCTGGATTGGAAGAATAAATATTGTGAAAATGTCTATGCTACCTAAAGCAATCTACACATTTAATGCAATCCCTATCAAAATACCATCCATTTTTTTCAAAGAAATGGAACAAATAATCCTAAAATTTATATGGAACCAGAAAAGACCTCGAATAGCCAAAGGAATATTGAAGAACAAAGTCAAAGTTGGTGGCATCACAATTCCGGACTTCAAGCTCTATTACAAGGCTGTCATCATCAAGACAGCATGGTACTGGCACAAAAACAGACACATAGACCAGTGGAACAGAATAGAGAGCCCAGAAATCGACCCTCAACTCTATGGTCAACTCATCTTCGACAAAGCAGGAAAGAATGTCCAATGGAAAAAAGACAGCCTCTTCAATAAATGGTGCTGGGAAAATTGGACAGCCACATGCAGAAAAATGAAATTAGACCACTTCCTTACACCACACACGAAAATAGACTCCAAATGGATGAAGGACCTCAATGTGAGAAAGGAATCCATCAAAATCCTTGAGGAGAACGCAGGCAGCAACCTCTTCGACCTCAGCCGCAGCAACATCTTCCTAGGAACAACGGCAAAGGCAAGGGAAGCAAGGGCGAAAATGAACTATTGGGATTTCATCAAGATCAAAAGCTTTTGCACAGCAAAGGAAACAGTTAACAAAACCAAAAGACAGCTGACAGAATGGGAGAAGATATTTGCAAACGACATATCAGATAAAGGGCTAGTATCCAAAATCTATAAGGAACTTAGCAAACTCAACACCCAAAGAACAAACAATCCAATCAAGAAATGGGCAGAGGACATGAACAGACATTTCTGCAAAGAAGACATCCAGATGGCCAACAGACACATGAAAAAGTGCTCCACGTCACTCGGCATCAGGGAAATACAAATCAAAACCACAATGAGATATCACCTCACACCAGTCAGAATAGCTAAAATTAACAAGTCAGGAAATGACAGATGCTGGAGAGGATGTGGAGAAAGGGGAACCCTCCTCCACTGTTGGTGGGAATGCAAGCTGGTCCAACCACTCTGGAAAACAGCATGGAGGTTCCTCAAAATGTTGAAAATAGAACTACCCTATGACCCAGCAATTGCACTACTGGGTATTTACCCTAAAGATACAAACATAGTGATCCGAAGGGGCACGTGTACCCGAATGTTTATAGCAGCAATGTCTACAATAGCCAGACTATGGAAAGAACCTAGATGTCCATCAACAGATGAATGGATCAAGAAGATGTGGTATATATACACAATGGAATACTATGCAGCCATCAAAAGAAATGAAATCTTGCCATTTGCGACAACGTGGATGGAACTAGAGCGTATCACGCTTAGTGAAATAAGTCAATCGGAGAAAGACAACTATCATATGATCTCCCTGATATGAGGACATGGAGAAGCAACATGGGGGGGTAGGGGGATAGGAGAAGAATAAATGAAACAAGATGGGATTGGGAGGGAGACAAACCATAAATGACTCTTAATCTCACAAAACAAACTGGGGGTTGCTGGGGGGAGGTGGGGTTGGGAGAGGGGGAGGGGGCTATGGACATTGGGGAGGGTAAGTGCTATGGTGAGTGCTGTGAAGTGTGTAAACCTGGCGATTCACAGACCTGTACCCCTGGGGATAAAAATACATTATATGTTTATTTAAAAAAAAAATTGGAAGGGGAGGCGAACCATAAGAGACTATGGACTCTGAAAAACAACCTGAGGGTTTTGAAGGGTCAGGGGTGGGAGGTTGGGGGAACAGGTGGTGGGTAATGGGGAGGGCACGTTTTGCATGGAGCACTGGGTGTTGTGCAAAAAGAATGAAAACTGTTACGCTGAAAAAATAAATAAAATGGAAAAAAAAAAAAAGTAGAGACAGAAATACACCACCACCATAATCATTTTTGGTGACTGGGTGAATGTAGAATGTGATTACATATATACTGAAATGAGGAGAAAGCAGTTAGAAGCAGCCAGACATAAAAAGTGGAAATGGAAATCCAAAAATAAACAATGGAAAATTTAAAAAAAAAAAAAAAAAAAAGAAGAGGGTTGTCTTTAATGTAACATTGGGAAAGAATAAGGAGTTTCAAACCAGTGGGACTGAGGCAAGGACAGTGACAAGGGGAGTCTATGGGGAGCAAAGTCCTCAACAGAAAACTGGTGGGCCTACACAGTAATTGACCTGGAATTTACATAGGGCAGTCATGTGAGTCAAGATCACAAGAATCCATTTGAGCCATAGATGAAAGTCCATAAGTGTCAAACAAGGAGGTCGATAGTGTTGAGAGTGGTTTCTCAGCCAGAACATTTGGGTCCTTACCCTGCCTGCCACCCACAAACGTGGTCTGAGGGTCGACTTACTTGACATCTCTTGTCCCATTGTCTGCAGCTGGAAAGAAATGATATGCCCATCTCATGGGGAGGTGTTGGGAGAGAGGATGTGACCAGTTGACTGTGAGCTGAACCCAGGCAATTGGATGCTCCACACCCACCTCCCCTGTCCTTGGAATGCAGGTTCCTCTTGCTGGCTCCACTCCCAGAATCAGCCCCAAGCACAATGTCCTGAAGTAGTGATGTGGTGTTGAGACAACCTGAACTGAGTATGTGACTGAACAAACTTGAGGCCCCTCTGTACACTTTCTAATTCTGGCACGGTGGTGTGGAGATCTACCCATCTTGTGCCTTACTCAAGACAACCTTCTTATGTAAGATCCCTTGATCATTAAACCTGCCATAGTCCAGCTGGAGTGGCCAGCCTTTTCTTCGGTTTCTCCCTACTCTCTGTGTACAGGGGCTGCCTTCAGATTACACCCAGGAAGCTGCCAAGGAGGTTGCCAACCAAGGGAGGGTGACCACACATCTCAGGTTTCTCAGGAGAATCTTGGTTTATGCTGCTCTCCTGGGCAGTCCACTCATTTTAGGACCTCTTTCACACTCTAAATTACCCACTTTAGGCCAATAACTGTTATTATCACCTCACACACTGGGTTGTTGTGGACAAGACTAAAGGAGGTTTGACCAGTGCCTTGCCTCCAGTGACCGCTCTATTATTGTTTGCCATTCGTATTTTATTGCATTTTGAAAACAAATAAACACCCATGGCTGCTGGACTTTGAGAAGATTAGCAAACCAACAGTGTGTGGAATGTGTTTGACAGAGAAGTGCTATGTAAATTATACCTCAATAAAAACTCTTCCAAAAAGAAGTCAGAACAGTATAAGTAAGCATGGATCAAAATATAGTGCTGTATATCACACACAGGACTTTTGCCTCAGATCTCAATGTGACCTTCTCTAGATCGTTCAGAGAATGTGAGGTTCAACCAAGTTTGCTGTGGTCTCTGACAGTCCCAGTAGTCCTTCCAGGTTTATCATAAGAGCTTTCTCAATTGTATAAAGTGAGTCCCTGGTGGCTGCCATGTACACAGCACCTGCTCTGTGCCCAACCCAGTCCTAAGGACTTATGACAATCCCAGGACTATTTCCAGGGTACAAAGAAATGCAATCTTGAAATCTCCATAGCTGGCTGGCCCAAGGCTGGTAGTGAGCCTGGTCTAGGAATGGCCTAGATACTGTGAACAACCAACATCTCACTGCCTTCGAGATGTCTCCAAGGTCAGGGCCTTTCTTAACACCGCTAGCCTGGGTACCTCCCTCCCTTCCCAAGTTCTTTGACATGACCATAATGAGGAAGAGGTTCACTTCCAAAGAATATGCCTGAGGTTAATGTCCCAACAGCCCTGCAGGTAAAGGACAGAATTGGTTTTCCAGAATGAGTAAAAAAAAAAAAATGTGGGGTATTTTGTCCCCAAATGTCCCCAATTCATATCAGTAACTTACAACTTAGAAATGTTTAAAGATCATCTAAATTTCAAAAAAAAAAAACTTCATAGTCTTTTGTGTCAATCCATGAATCGCTGAGAAAAGATGGTTCTGACTGACTGTTATCACTTTTATGCAATATGACAAGGCCTCAATGACCACAATCTTGATGTAAGTATATCTCAGGTCTTCTGTGAGCCTGAGGGCAGTCCAAATATAACTCACTCTTGCTGCATACTTTCTCTTTCTCCTATGACACAAGTTGTTCAGGGCAAAATCTGTACCTATACAAATTCACCCACACACCATGGTCTGTCATAGTACGGGATCAATAGGTGTCACACCAACACCCAGACTGAAGGCTCCTTCATTCCTCTACTTTCTGAGCATCATCTGGGGACCTGACTTAAAGCCCCTTTTGGGGAAAGAAAACATCAGGCTAGTTGCACGTGCATCCTGACATTGGTTTCTTCTCTTTCTCCTTGTCAACACTGGCTTGACCATGTGTCATTTGTGGGCTGAGTTTACTGCTTGTTCATTCACCTGAGAATGATCATCATCTGCTCTAGAGAAAACACAAAGATAAAAAGAAATATACACCTCTCTATTGTGGGCACCATGTACATCACGTGGGATATTATTTTATTTTACTTTATTTCTTGCTGAGTAAGAAACCTCTACCAGGACCTATGTCCCCACAGGTAATAGGGAAAGTCCATAGTATCTGAGACACCAGGGGGAGTCCCCATGTAGACCTAGCCAAAAAGTCTCTCATTTCATGACTAAAGTCCTTTGTTTGCTGTTGGAATGGAGATTGACAGCAATGGTCAAGTGGGGGAAAGTACACACATAAGAACATCACCTTCTTCCCTATCTCTAGCCTCTTCCTAAATTAGTATTGTTCTTAGCAACTTATGCTCCAGCTGAATGATGGAAGGAAATGAGTCGCTGATAATCCAAATAGCAAATACCGCATTCGTGAGTAATTAACTCATGTCTCTGACTCTCTCAGCAGTTTCTTTTTCTTTTTCTTAACTTGAGCCAATATTGTTTCTCTTGTTCCTATTACCTCCTACTGTCCCTGCTTAAGCTGATGTGGTTTTTCTATTTCTATAGTATGAGGCTGTCCTGTGACTCTCTTGACACCCAGAGGCAACACTGTGTGTGCTTTCCTTATCTTGCCAAATACCAAGTGCTCCAGAGCCTCTGTACCTGCTGCTCTTTCTGCCAAGAACGCTCCTTCCCACGCTTTCCCCTTAATATCATTGTCCACTCACCCAGGCTTTAAAATCTGTCCTCCTTGAGCTGGCCTGGACCTCTGTACAGGACATGGCCCATCATGGTTGTTTTGTGTTTCTGTGCAGCAAACTCTTTCTGATGTCATTCATTCTGTTATGGGATTGTTTGTTGTCTCCCTTGTGAGAAGTAAGCTCCACAGGGTCAAAGTCCTGGTTGAACACCTGAATCTGGGTCACACAGCACAGTCCCAGTCATGGGGGAAGCTCATGGTTACTGTGGAACAGCGGATGGATGGATGGTGGATGGATGAAACCTCCCATTTATTCCTAATTACCTTGTTTGAAGCCTGAATAAGCTCTTCACAGAGTGTCTGTCATTCTTGCAAAACCGGGTGTGGTATTATTCCTGCTCATTTTAGAAATGAGGAAAAGGAAGCTTGAAATGAGCAGCACTTTCACTTACCCGAGAACACTTTGCGATTAGGTGTTGCCTCCAAGATTTGAATTCACATCTGCTTACGCCCAGACCTGGTCACATTTCCTCCACTCACACTGCCTCTGCTGACCAACCACTTGCTCTATAGTTGGCATCATCCTTTGAACCGGTGGGAAAAAAATCCTAAACAGCTAAAAAAAATTCATAGATTTATAATAGACTGAATTTATGAAATTGAGTTAATTAGATGAGATATTCTTTTTTTAATATTTTATGTCTTTATTTGAGAGAAAGAGAGAGCACGCTGGGGGGAAGAGAAGAGCAAAGGGGAGGAGAGACAGAGTGAGAAACAGGCTCCCCACTGAGCAGGGAACCTGCCACAGGGCTCCATCCCGGGACCCTAAGATCATGACCTGAGCCGAAGGCAGACACTTAACTGACTGAGCCATCCAGGCGTCTCCAAATGAGATATTCTTTATAAAAACAGCCTCAGTGAAAATAAGGCATTGTGAGTATTCTCAAAGGTCAAGCGCCTTACTGAAGTCTGTGGATGAGGGAAGTCTGCCCTCTAGAGGAGAAGAGATATGTGGTATTCTTCTTTATACCCACGTGGTTTTATGATGTTTAATTGGGTTTTTATGGACACTGGCCAAAAGTACATAAGGCTCACAAAAGCCATAAGGACTCCCTCCCCCCTCCTTCTCCCAAACACCTCAGGGTCTGTGACGCCAAACGGACCCTTGCCCAAGACCCACATCTTTTTTTTTTTTTTTTTTAGTAGCATATAATGTATTATTTGCTTCAGGAGTACAGGTCTGTGAATCATCAGTCTTACACAATTCACAGCACTCCCCATAACACATACCCTCCCAAGACCCACATCTTAAAAGATCCCCACTATTACACACACACACACACACACACACATTTATTTATTTATTTATTGTAATTTCCTTAACCATTTTATTTTAAAGTATAGTTTCACAGGAAGTTGCCACAAACATGTGCAGAGATGTTCCGTGCCTCCTTCAGCCTTGGTCTCTCAATGGTAACACGTTAAATACTTAGAGTACAATATTAAAGCCCAGAAATTGTCATTGATACAAAGCACTTACTCAGATTTCCACAGTTTCACACTTGTTCATTTGCATGTCTGTATAGTTTTATGCAACTTTATTACACGTGTAGCTTCGTGGGATCATCACCATGACCAAGATACAGAATCATTTCCTCACCGAAAGTCTGCCTCAAGCCATTTCTCTTATAGTCACACCGGCTCTGTCAAACCCATTCCTAATCCCTGGCAAACATTATAATTTTGTGGTTTCTAGAATATTCTAGAACCTTATGTTACCATTTTATAGTGTCTAATCTTTTGAAATTGGCTTTTTTCATTCAGTAGAATTCCTTTCATGTGTGTATATCAATAGTTAGCTCCTTTTCATTACTGAGTAGTAGTCCTGAAAGCACTGCAATTTGTTTAACTTTTTACCCATTGAAGGACACTTGGGTTGTTTCCCGTGTATGGCGAATTTGAATGAAACTGCTCTGAACATTCGTGAACAGCCTTTCCCACAATTATTTAGTAAGACCACATGGACCATACTCAGTTCTCAGTGCTCTGGGTATATCCTCACTCGGGAGGGAAGCCACACCATCTCTCTCTTGTCTCTCAAAAATGGGGACCTCACTCCACCCTCTCTCAATTTTGGACCATAAGAGGAGAGGAAAAGGAAGACATTCAGCTGCAGAACTGGAGATGGTCACACAGATTTGCAGGAATCTGTAGAGATGAACACTGACCCATTTGTTGAAGGCATCTACATATGGAGGAGTAGATACATATCTACATATCAATTCAAGCAAGAATTGATAATCAAGGTTAATTGAAGGACTGGAGCCATAAAAAGGGAAGATGAAGGGTGTCCAATGATTGATTCTTTGAAAAGACAGGGCTGACTCTAGAACTGAGAAAAAAAAAAAAGGAGATTGTAGTGAAGTAAATGGAGTAGCACATCCACAAAAGTTCCTGCAGGTAAAAGTACGTGGGTGTTCCATCCAGTGCACATATCACTACATCATTTCCGTAACTTTGAAGTTACTTTCAAGTACAAAGTTAAAAACTATCTTCCTGAGGCAAAAAAAATGTATTGTGATGAACACAGTGTCTTTACTCATCTCCGTGGTGATGAGAATATCGAGCACATTTTCATGTATCTGTGGGCCATCTGAATGTCTTCTGCCCATTGTTTAATTGGATTATTTGTTTTCTGTGTGGTGCCCAAGAGAATATTCTCAATGTGTTTTCCTTCCTTTTTGTCTTTAATGAGTTTTTTTAGAGTAATTTTAGGTATATAGCAAAACTGAGCAGAAAGTGCAGAGAGTTCCCACATATCTCCTACTCACACGCACACAGCCTCCCTCACAACAACATGCCCCACCAGGTGGTACATCAGTTACACGGGATGAACCTCTATGGACACACTCTTATCATGCAAAGTCCACAGTTCACCTTAGGGTTCATTCTTGGTGGTTTACAGTCTATACCTTTTGTGAAATCTATGTGATGATCATCCCCCACCCCTTATAGTACTGAGAGTTTCACCATCCTTAAAAATCATCTAAGCTCTATTCCTTCCTTCCTATCCCCAGCTCTTAACAGCCACTGATTTTTTAATGTCCTCATAGTTTTTACTTTTCCAGAATGTCTGCTACAGAATGCAGAGATCCAGCAGAGTTCTAAGCCCCTTAGAGACACCAGAGTCACTCAGTGGAAGGAGCCTGGATGACCGGATATGGTCAGGATGTGTCATGGACAGGCCAGTAGGAGAACCCTGCTCCAGGTCAATGTAACAATTACTTAGAATGTCCAGCCCAGGGGCTCCTGGGTGTCTCGGTCAGTTAAATATCTGACTCTTCAGTTCGGCTCAGATAATGACCTCAGGGTCATGAGACTGAGCCCTGGGGCTGGCTCCATGCTCAACATGGAGTCTGCTTGTCCCTCTCCCTCCTCTTCTTCCCCATCCCTGCTCATGAGCATGCACATGCTTGCTCTCTCAGATAAATAAATAAAATCTTAAATCTTAAAAAAATCTTAAAATCTTAAATCTTAAAAAAAAAAAATATTCCCTCTCTGCCCTTTCCACCCTGCTCTTTCTGTCTTAAAAACAAAAAATTCTATGGGGTGCCTGGGTGGCTCAGTGGGTTAAGGCCTCTGCCTTCGGCTCCGGTCATGATCCCAGGGTTGTGGGATCGAGCCCCACGTCGGGCTCTCTGCTCAGCAGGGACCCTGCTTCCTCCTCTCTCTGCCTGCTTGTCTGCCTACTTGTGATCTCCCTCTGTCAAATAAATAAATAAAATCTTTAAAAAAAATAAATTCTAGAATGTCCAACAAGGATGGGGCATGTTATCCATGATATTGTCTAGGAAAACTAGCTCATGATGATCAGTAAAGGCAGTTGACTTTTACTCCATTTCACTGTTTTTTTTTTAAATCCTCCACAAACAGGCACCCATTCATTCTCCATACACTGTGGGAACACTCCCCCCACACCACCCTCCACCACCAGCATGTCACAGAGTATCTCCCCTATACTGGCCAAGTGTGTTGCACTGAGATATTCTAATCATTATGAGCCATTATTTTTTAATCCACTGAGATAATAAAAAATAAGTAGAACTGGGTGCGGTGCATAACAATGAATTTTGGAACACTGAAAATAAAATAAATTATGCTGACTTTGAATAGCATGGATTAGCTTTGGCAGTTTTTATGCTTTATATAAATGCACTCATACAGCATGCATTCTTTGAGTGTCTGGCTTTTTTCACTTCATATAAAGTTTGTGAGATTCATCTATACTGTGGCAAGTAATAGCAGGTCTTTTCATTGCTGTATAGCATGCTGTTATGTGAATATACCAAAATTTATCTTTCTATTCTAATGTTAGGGACATTTGAGGAGCTTTCATTTGGGGGCTACTATGATAATATTACTGTGAACATTACATGCCTGTAAAATTACAATGAACTACCACATAAAACAATGTTCCTTGGGAAATAATATGTTCACATTTTCAACTTAATAAATGCTTGTGTGTTATTTTCTATGAAAAAAATAAGAAAAATGGAGAGATATATATGTATTTTGGGGGTAAAAGAAGAAGGTCAGGGACTCAGAAATGACTTCTGCAACCAAATGGAATAGATCACCATTTGGCCCTTCTCTGAGCAGTGTATTTTCCAAAAATACACAGTCCAACCACTGAATAATGTTTTTTTTAAATTACTTTTAATTGCATTTTTAGGATTATTTGGAATTTTTTATACTTTTTTTATTATGTTATGTTAGTTAACAAATAGAAATACGTAGTGTGCAGCAATTCTTTTTTTTTTTTTTTTTTTTTTTTTGAGAGAGAGAGAGAGAAAGAGACAGGGGAGGGGCAAAGGGAGAGGGAGAAAGAGAATCCTAACCAGGCTCCATCCCCAGCAGGGAGCCCAGCGCAGAGCCCAGGATAAGACTCAGTCTCACAACCCTGAGATTATGACCTAAGCAAAAACCAAGAGCCGGATGCTTAGCCGACTGAGTCACCCAGGTGCCCTATTGTGTGCAGCAATTCTTTTTTTTTTTTTTTTAAGATTTTATTTATTTATTTGACAGACAGGGATTACCAGTAGGCAGAAAGGCAGGCAGAGAGAGAGAGGGAAGCAGGCTTGCCGCTGAGCAGAGAGCCCGATGCGGGACTCGATCCCAGGACTCTGGGATCATGACCTGAGCCAAAGGCAGAGGCTTTAACCCACTGAGCCACCCAGGCACCCCCTGCGTGCAGCAATTCTTAAATCCTGTTTTTCTTTCTCTTCAGTTCCTCTCCCCTCTTTGGTCTTTACTCAAATGTCTCTCAGAGAGGAGAATAGCATTTTTAGATTTTTCCTAGTCTCAATAGAAGACAGCTGGTTTTACATATTTACTTCAGTCTTAAATGTTACCACATCACATGCCTGGAAGCCAGATTACATAGGGGTGAGGAGTAAAGGGAAGGTTAAAATGAGAACAGTCAGTCACCCTCCAGGGTCTGTTGGGGCCAATTCCACATTAAAACCTGTTAAACCGGGTGCCTGGGTGGCTCAGTGGGTTAAGCCACTGCCTTCGGCTCAGGTCATGATCTCAGGGTCCTGGGATCGAGTCCCGCATCGGGCTCTCTGCTCAGGGGCAAGCCTGCTTCCCTCTCTCTCTCTCTCTCTCTGCCTGCCTCTCTGCCTACTTGTGATCTCTCTCTGTCAAATAAATAAATAAAATCTTTTAAAAAATAAAACCTGTTAAACCCCTAGGGCCTGCCTGGGCCTACTTAGCCATAGTGACTCCATGTTGCCTGGGTAGACATTTTGTTGTTTAATAAATGCCTCAGCAGTTACTGATATCAGTTCCAGGTAACTATTGCTAAAGCAAGTAGTTTTATGCTAACCATACCTAAAACAATGCCATTTTGTTGTTTAATAAGCACCTCAGCAGTTACTGGTATGGGTTCCAGGTAACCCTTACTAAAACACACAGGTAGGGAAAACACACACACACACACACACAGAGGTGAGAGACATCCAATCAGCCAAACCCACATATGTAGAGGTCTGCAGTTGTGCCCTATAAAACTAGCCTGTAAGACCAAAGGGGGATCACTCTCTTCGGAGACGGCCCTGGCGGGTCAATATGACTTCTAATGCTTGGCATAGAATAAAGCTTTACATAACTTTCACTTTGTCTCAGTCTTGTTCCCCTGGCCAGTCAGTCTGACTTCCAATGCTTGGCATAGACTAAGGCTTTGCATAACTTTCACTTTGTCTCAGTCTCGTTCCTTTGATAACGGACCCAACAGGTCTTGTGATAGTTGTCCCATATGTTGGTCAACAGAACCTAAATGTGCTATTTTCAGGAATGTGTTCTCTAGAATAATCGAGGACAACACATGTTTATATAAAAATGAAGAGAACTGTCTGACCAGACTCTGGAGAGTCCTTCCACCAGGAATGCTCATTCCTAGACACCTCACCCTCTCTCCCTCACCTCCTTCAGAGCTGGGCTGAAGCATTATGCCCTTGGTGAGTCCTTTCTGGTCCTCCAGCTTTGTGTTGGTCTGAGCTTATCAATAGTGATGGTATCAGCTAGCAATGCCTTGGGGACTTCCTGAGCCTGTACCACTTGTATTGACCCCCCACAGACACATTCCCACTGGAGCTTACATGGTGGCTAGACCAAGCCTGTGGTTCTTGTTATGACTGCAAGAAGCAGCTCAGCAACAACCATCCGGGAGCTCCAAAAAGCAAGGTTGGTTACACACAAGTCCTGGGAGGAATACTGCAGGCAGGGTTCGCACTTGGAAGTTAACTGGTAGAGAGAGATTGAGTTCTGACCTGGGGTTCTGCCTTTTTTGGAGCTGAGGGTGGGGCGCCTAGGGTTTCCTGGGTTCACTCTTTGGTGGTGAATTGAAAACATGACAGTGACAACTAGGGCGCAGGAGGGAAAACAGGGTCCTTCAAGCAGTCATCTTCCTTTCTGTGGTCTTGGCCTTAGGCTGATGCTGAAATTATCTATGTGCCCTGATTTGCGCTATCAAACTGGGGCCCCAAGAGGTACACCAGCCATAAGGGAATGTTGGCTGGGATTCAAAGTCATTGCAGATAAGTCACAACATATGACATACTGATTCAACTACATGAAGAAGAGGTAGGAAAATGTTTCTAGAATGCCTTTTGTGTACAATAGTCTAGCGAAAAATCCTCTGTAGTTATCTGAGGGAAATTTCATAAATAATATTCACCAGGTGTGGGGCCATGTTACCCAGAGTGGTCAGAAAGTGAATAAGACAATTTTGGTTGCTGATACCATCCAGGCCCTATCTCCATGGTCTAGACTCTAAGAGAAGGCAGCAGGGAAATGTGGTTCTCTCTATGCAATGCCTAATGCTTATTTTGTCTCTGGATTCAGAGCTTCATGAGATGAGCTTCCAACTGAAGTAAAGTACTGCAGTGTGGCAGTTCATGACTCCTGGAAAGGCGACATGAGAAGCTTCTATAAGATCTCTCAGCTCTGTACTGACAAGGAGCCCACCTGGATCCCAAGAGTGCAGAATCAGGTGAGAGCTAGGTGGTTGTATTAGTGTCCTAGGGCTGCTGGCGCAAAGCGTCACAATTCAGTCAGTGTGATAAATCAATAGAAAGATAGTCCCTCCTACTTCTGGAAGCTAGAAGTCCAAAATCAAGATGTTGGTAGAGCCAGGTTCTCTCTGAAGGCTCTAGGGGAGCACCCTCCCTTGCTTCCTCCTAGTTTTTGGACATTGCTGATAAATCCTTGGGTTTCTTGGCTTGTAAATGCATCACTCCAACCTCCACTTCCACATGGTTTTCTCCCTCTCTGCGTCCAAATTTCCTTCTTATAATCACATTGTTAGACCACTTGTTGTGGCCCAAGTCCCCCAGGTAAACAAAGACACTGTTATCAGATAGGATATGCCAGTGCTCCCAGAAGCAAAGGGCAAAGGCCAGATTCTTCTTCAGGTAAGATTAATCCTTTATTACACAGCTTCATTCCATAAACAGACTCTCCACATGGGAAAAAAATGACCAACAACAGCCCCAAATCAACAGTCTCTCTAATTAGCTACAGCAGGAGAAAAAACTTCTTTCTTTTTGTGTCCAAACTTCAATTCCAGAGAAGTTATATAATTGACCCTGCTTGGATCACACAGTCACTTTCTAGCCAACTGCTGTTGCCAAACAAATGGAATAACATGATTGACCAGGTTGGGTTTTTGTGTCCGTGTCTATGGTTATGGATTGAGGGTCCATAACCAGAAAAAAGGGGGATAGAAATGGTGAGGATTTGATCAATTAAAGCCAGCCTCCCCAACAATTGTCCCAGCTTCCAACTTAGGACCAACCAGAGAAGACCAAATGTATCCCCCTAACCAATGACGTAGTATGTCCACTTCTGGTGGGCCCGTCCCCAGCTTTCCCACACCGATAAGTTCCTGTCAGAGCACACCTGAAGTTTCCTCCCTTCCTGTCATTGAGTCTCTCCCTTGTGCATTCATTTCCTGTACGGTGACTTTCAAACTTTTTCACTAAGAAATTCCTAATGATGAAAGAGAGAGAGCTAGTTATTTTCCTTCTCTGGGGCAGTGGGGGTAAGTGAACAATAAATATATTAAAAATAATAATAGCATAAACAACATCAACCCTGTATTACGCATTTACTATGCACCAAGTTAATGCTAAGGACTTTGCACACATTTTCTCATTTAATCTGTGCAACTAACATGGTTTCCTGGACTGGTTGCTGCAGAAGTTGTGGTTCAGAGTTCTATTTTTGTATAAGGTCTGGCGTTGCCCTTTTGAATTCAGTCTTTCGGGAAGAAGTTGTTATGGGTAGAAGAGTATGTGTTGTGTGGACAGAGGTCTCTGTTCTTGGATTCCCCAGGAAAGATTTATGTGAGGATCCATACTGGATTAAAGATAGAAGGAAAGTAGCCAGCACCAAGCAGTTTATTAAGCACAGTACACTCTCAAGAAGGGAGAGTGGGGGGGGGGGGGCGCCTGAGTGGCTCAGTGGGTTAAGCCTCTGCCTTACGCTCAGGTCATGATCTCAGAGTCCTGGGATCGAGCCCCATATCAGACTCTCTGCTCGGCGGGGACCCTGCTTCCCTCTCTCTCTCTAGCTGCTTCTCTGCCTACTTGTGATCTCTGCCTGTTAAATAAATTTTAAAAAAGAAGAAGAAGAAGGTAAGAGTGGGCAGACCCAGATTTGGCAATTGCACTATGGTTAGACAATGTCTTTTCTTTTTATGTTTGCAGAGGCAATGAGTGGTGGCTAGGGTGATCTCCCACAGAGGTTGTTTCCAATCACGTAGGGGACTCCTACTGGTTGGGAGGGAGAGTTTTGGGCCCTACCAGGCTCTTGCCAGATTGTCATGGCCATCTTCCTCCAGGGAGTGTGGGAATGGGGGGTGGGAGGGGTGAAACCACCATATAAATATATTACAATGAAGTTATAGGTTACCCTGGGGCAGAGGTTGACGAGGAGAGTGTTAAAGGCTACAATTAGAGAGGGAGCAAACGAGAAGACAATCTTGACTCCAAGAAACAAACTGAGGATTGTGGAAAGAGAGGTGGGTGGGAGGATGGGGTACCTAGGTGATGGACATTAAGGAGGGCATGCATAAACAATGAATCTTGGAACACTGAAAAAATAAAATAAAGTTTAAAAAAAAGAAAAGAAAAACAAAAAAGGGGGGGCATGTGATGTGATGAGCACTGGTTGTTACATGCAACTAATGAGTCATTGACTACTAAATCGTTTTTGGTGTACTATATGTTGGCTAATTTAATTTAATTTTTTTAAAAAGTCACAGTCAGACTTCGAATGTGTCATCTATTTATCACCACCTTTGTCTCCAGCTCTTAACTAAGAGTCTGCTCTCAGAATCGGGTCCTGCATTATCAGTGTCTTAAACTGGGGAGGCTGTGTGATGCTATTTGTTGGACAAAGTGAAAACTTGTCTTTGACATTGGCTCATCCAACCAATTAAAAGTTTAAAGCAAATTACTAATGAAAATAAAATTATAATTCAAAAGGCTACTTTGCATATTAGAATAATGTATCCTTTGGCTCATGCCACTAATCTTGTATCAGATAGTTGTTTTACTGGATAGAAATTAAACTCCTCCCATTGGAAGGACACCATGACACTGGGAATGGGGCTATGCAGATACAGGTGATTGGTCCAAGTCATCAAGGGGATCAGAGCCTTAAGGGAACTCTCTAGGGCAGGTTGAAAAAAAAAATGTGTCAACAACAACAACTAAGGGCACATGTGGTTTAAAGAATTTAGAGGTGGGCTCCTGGAAGCTCAGAGGAGGGAGTAGCCTAGGGTTTCAGACCCTTCCGAGCACTCCCAGCTCTGAAGAACCAGACCAATTAAAGTTTATCTTTCTGTTCTTTACAAAAGGTTAAGGGAAAAGACGATTAAAAGGGAAAGATTTGAATTTAAACAAATTACAAGAATGAGAAACATTTCGAGAAGAGGAAGTATATTAGTGCGGACAGCATTGCTTTTTTCTTTTTTCTTTTTTAAGATTTATTTATTTGACAGAAAGAGACACAGGGAGAGAGGGAACACAAGCAAAGGGAGTGGGAGAGGGAGAAGCAGGCCTCCCGCTGAGCAGGGAGCCGGATTCCAGGCTCAGTCCCAGAACCCTGGGACCCTGACCTGAGCCGAAGGCAGACATTCAACAACTGAGCCACCCGGGCGCCCAGTCTTTCAATTTTCAGTCACAAAATCTTGGCACATCACGTATTTCGCCACCAAGGCCAACACCCCAGCCTCATAACGAGGAAGAGGAGGTTCCCCCTTCCGCCAAGAAGCTCGGGTGAGTGGAAGACCCGCACAGGAAGACAGCCTGCTGGGGTCAGACACGCAGCAGAGACTCGAGCAAAGGTACGAGGTGTTGCTCGGCGGCGGGACTTTACGGTAACTGAGCTGCGCGCCGGCCCCGCCCTCGTGCGCAAGCGCGGAGCCGTTGTCCCCGGAGCGGTTGCGAGCCCAGCGGTTTCCCGCACAGGCTCGCTCAGGCGCTGAACCGCGCAGGTTCGGAGGCTGGCCGGGTGGCCCGGCCCAGCCTGAATCCCCAGCGTTTGTCTCCCGCGGCGTCCTCAGTAAGTCGAGCGTCCAGCCGGAGCAGCCGCCGGAGACCGGGAAAGCACCCTGCCGGGTGGTGGGGGTCCGGAATGGGGTGGGGGCCGGGGATGGGGTGGGGGCGGGGCCGAGGGTGGGGGGCCGCCGACGAACGGGCACTGCCCGAGAATGTCAAGGCTAAGGGATTCCAGTGAGATGTGGCGCATCTCTTTTTGGGGGGCGGGGGAGGGGGACCTGGACCTCTGCAGCGCGGGGTATCCCCCAGAAGTCCGTGTCCCTGGCCCAGTGTGTCCCTACATGGCCTGGACTGGACGATCCCAGGGAGCGTGGATACTGAGTGTCGCTGGCAAGTGTATGCGCGGTTCACAACGGAGCACCTGCCCCTGGGTCTGCAGCCCTCCGGGCCTGTTGGGTAGAACCTGCCTTTCCCCACCAGGAATAATCCTGAAGCCAGTTTCCTCCCACTGAGGTAGTGATGAGGAGGTTGGAATTGGTGGTTACCCTCAGATCCTCAAACCCTTCTTCCTTGGGGCCTGCCTGGCGTTCATGATTCCCAGCTGTCTTCCATCCCTAAACTCTGACAGTCCCAGAATGGCTTCTGAGGTCCTCCGAGATCCGGCTTTAGAGGATTTAGTAACTTTGCTTTGAAGCAGGATGGCCCGCAGCAGCCTGGTGTCCTTCCCAGAGGCTCCACCTGTGTCCCCGACTATCCCTACATGGTCCAGACTCCAGACCAATCCCAAGGCTCTTGGTTGCCTAGTCAGTGTGGCACCTGCCTTCAGATATCCAGGATTTACAGGCTTGGAGAAGGGACCATCATCCTAGGGGAAACCCAAGACCAGAAAGAGCCCAGGAGTAGGGCTCGAACTCTGTCTCTCCCCTCCGCCCCCAGCCCCTCGGTCTCAGGAAAATTTTTGAGGCTGTAAACCTTGCCTCCCTCCTGGGGTAGAAACTGGACCTAGTCTCCGGTGGAATCTCCCCCAGGAGATTATGCTCAGGGTAGTTTTCTTGGACCCTTTCGAAGTGACACTTCCATCTTCCTGATCCCTAGGATCCGTCGCCATGAATCCCGTCATCGTGGTCCATGGTGGCGGAGCCAGCAGTATCTCTAAGGACCGGAAAGAGCGGGTGCGCCAGGGCATCATCAAAGCCGCCGAGGTGGGTTACAAAATCCTGAAGGAGGGAGGGAGCGCAGTTGACGCTGTGGAAGGAGCTGTGGCGTTCCTGGAAGATCATCCTGAGTTCAACGCAGGTATGTTTGCGGTGCAGTTAGTAACTGATGCCAAATGAGGTTAAGCTTATCCCCCGAAACAAATAGAATCTAAAGTGCCAATGAATCTAGTAAGCTTTTCGGTAAAATATGCTAGAATATTTAATTTTTCTCTTTTTACCTGTTGACCAAGTTGCTTTAAGAATTTTTAAATCCAGGGGCGCCTGGGTGGCTCAGTGGGTTAAAGCCTCTGCCTTCCGGCGCAGGTCATGATCTCAGGGTCCTGGGATCAAGCCCTGCATTGGGCTCTCTGCTCAGCGGGGAGCCTGCTTCTTCCCTCTCTCTCTGCCTGCCTCTCTGCCTACTTGTGATCTCTGTCTCTGTCAAATAAGTAGATAAAATATTTTTTAAAAAAAGAATTTTTAAATCCATCAGTTCACTTTTTTTAACTTGCTTCAAGAGAATTCACATACTGAGACGCTTTTTTAGTAGATCTTTTCATGGGTGGGGATACACTATATACTATAAAGCATACCCATTTTAAGGTCTGAAAAATATATACACCTGTGTAACCACACCACGAGATTTGAAACATTGCCGTAGGGGCACCCAGGTGGCTCAGTCAAGTGTCTGCCTTCCGCTCAGGTCACGGTCCCAGGAACCCCGTATCCCGGGAGCCAGTGCTTCTCCCTCTCCCTCTGCCTGCTGCTCCCCCTGCCTGTGCGCTCTCACTTTCTCTCTCTCTCTCTCTGTCAAATAAATAAATAAAATCCTTTAAAAAAAATAAAAATAAAGCATTTCCATCATAACCCAGAATTTCCTTCATGCCGCTTTGCATTTAATCTGCCCTCATCCCCACTACCAGGTATCCACTGCTCCTTTGTCATTATAGATTAATTTGCCTTCTCCAGAATTCTATATAAATGGAATCGTGCAGAGTGTAATCTTTTCTGTTTGGCTTCTTTCTCTTAGTTGATCCCTTTTTAGAGTAATAATCATCGTAACTACTACAAGTATCTACTATGTATCAGCCAATGGTCTGAGAAATTTGCATGATTGAACTCATTTAAGCTGCATTATGAGTTAAGTATAATTCTTATGCTCATTGATCTTAAAATAGAGAGCCTAAAATCTAGGGATTAAAATACTGCTTGGGATACCACCCACCCAACATCTGTCAGAGAAAAGAATTTCAGGACATCTGACCCAATTAGTCATGAAATACTGAGTATTTGTTGCAGCCCCTCACTTCTGCTAAGCACTCTTTAACACTTACGGAAGATTTCATAGTCAGCCTGACCATACAATAAGGCATAAGTTCATTGTTATGGCTATGTTGGTTGAGTCAGAATTTACTAGATGTCCCCCGCAACACCGCGACCTGCCTCCCCTGTTGCCAGCAGAGGGAGTAGCCTGCTGTTTCATGGGAGTCTTGTTCGAGGATATGCCATTAGCAGGTGGGACCCTCTGGCTGACAAACACCCTCTTATTCACAAAGGACTTTGATTTGGACAGGTCTTCTGGTCTGCCACTCTCTAAACTACTGGGATCAGTCATTTGCATAAACTGGAGAGTATCGATTCAGAACTGGAGTGGCTAGTTCTCATCTTTGCTCTATACCAGAGCCTGACTTCTAAGTGACTCACTTCTTCTGTCCCAGGTGTCTGCTATACAGCACATTGAGGGAGAAGAGAATAAAATCGTACAATCTGTAGCTTTTCGAGTCTGGATTCTTCATTTAGTATAACGCGTTGGAGGGCCACCCATGTTGACATGAATATTAATAGTCCATCCGTGGGGCGCCTGGGTAGTTCAGTGGGTTAAAGCCTCTGCCTTTGGCTCAGTCATGATCCCAGGGTCCTGGGATTGAGCCCCGCATCGCATCGGGCTCTCTGCTCAGCAGGGATCCTGCTTTCCTTCCTCTCTCTCTGCCTTACTTGTGATCTCTGTCTGTCAAATAAATAACAAAAATCTAAAAAAAAAAAAATAGTCCATCCATTCCTACTGGTTTTTTTTATCCATTTTTTTAATTTCTTTTCAGCGTAACAGTATTCATTGTTTTTGCACCCCACCCAGTGCTCCATGCAATACATGCCCTCCCTATTATCCACCACCTGGTTCCCCCAAACTCCCACCCCCCACCCCTTCAAAACCCTCAGGTTGTTTTTCAGAGTCCATAGTCTCTCATGGTTCATCTCCCCTTCCAATTTCCCTCAACTCCCTTCTCCTCACCATCTCCCCATGTCCTCCATGTTCTTTGTTATGCTCCACAAATAAGTGAGACCATATGATAATTGACTCTCTCTGCTTGACTTATTTCACTCAGCATAATCTCTTCCAGTCCCATCCATGTTGCTACAAAAGTTGGGCATTCATCCTTTCTGATGGAGGCATAATACTCTATAGTGTATATGGACCACATCTTCCTTATCCATTCGTCCCTTGAAGGGCATCTTGGTTCTTTCCACAGTTTGGCGACCATGGCCTTTGCTGCTATAAACATTGGGGTACAGATGGCCCTTCTTTTCACTACATCTGTATCTTTGGGGTAAATACCCAGCAGTGCAATTGCAGGGTCATAGAGAAGCTCTATTTTTAATTTCTTGAGGAATCTCCACACTGTTCTCCAAAGTGGCTGCACCAACTTGCATTCCCACCAACAGTGTAAGAGGGTTCCCCTTTCTCCACACCCTCTCCAACACACGTTGTTTCCTGTCTTGCTAATTTGGGCCATTCTAACTGGTGTAAGGTGATATCTCAATGTGGTTTTAATTTGAATCTCCCTGATGGCTAGTGATGATGAACATTTTTTCATGTGTCTGATAGCCATTTGTATGTCTTCATTGGAGAAGTGTCTGTTCATATCTTCGGCCCATTTTTTGATATTCACAAATCAATCAGTGTGATAGAACAAATAAGAGAAGAGAGAAGAACCACATGGTCCTCTCAATTGATGCAGAAAAAGCATTTGACAAAATCCAGCATCCATTCCTGATTAAAACACTTCAAAGTATAGGGATAGAGGGAACATTCCTGAACTCCATAAAATCTATGAAAGAACCACAGCAAATATCATCCTCAGTGGGAAAAAGCTTACAGCCTTCCCGTTGAGATCAGGAACAAGACAAGGATGCCCACTCTCACCACTCTTGTTCAACATAGTATTAGAAGTCCTAGCAACGGCAATCAGACAACAAAGAGAAATAAAAGGTATCAAAATTGGCAATGAAGAAGTCAAACTCTGTCTCTTCGCAGATGACATGATTCTTTATATGGAAAACCCCAAAGACTCCACCCCCAAACTACTAGAACTCGTACAGCAATTCAGTAACGTGGCAGGATACAAAGTCAACGTACAGAAATCAGTGGCTTTCTTATACACTAACAATGAAAATACAGAAAGGGAAATTAGAGAATCGATTCCATTTACTATAGCACCAAGAACCATAAGATACCTGGGAATAAACCTAACCAAAGAGGTAAATGATCTGTACTCGAACTACAGAACACTCATGAAAGAAATTAAAGAAGACACCAAAAGATGGAAGACCATTCCATGCTCTTGGATTGGAAGAATAAACATTGTTAAAATGTCTATACTGCCTAGAGCAATCTATACTTTTAATGCCATTCCGATCAAAATCCCACCAGTATTTTTCAAAGAACTGGAACAAATAATCCTAAAATTTGTATGGAATCAGAAGAGACCCCGAATTGCTAAGGAAATGTTGAAAAACAAAAACAAAAGGTTACCCGATTTCAAGCTTTACTACAAAGCTGTGATCACCAAGACAGCGTGGTACTGGCATAAAAACAGACACATAGACCAGTGGAACAGAGTAGAGAACCCAGATATGGACCCTCAACTCTAGGTCAAATAATCTTTGACAAAACAGGAAAAAATATACAGTGGACAAAAGACAGTCTCTTCAAGAAATGGTGCTGGGAAAACTGGACAGCTGTCTGTAGAAGAATGAAACTTGACCATTCTCTTACACCGTACACAAAGATAAACTCGAAATGGATAAAAGACCTCAACGTGAGACAGGAATCCATCAGAATCCTAGAGGAGAACATAGGCAGTAACCTCTTTGCTATCAGCCACAGCAACTTCTTTCAAGGTATGTCTCCAAAGGCAAAGGAAACAAAAGCGAAAATGAACTTTTGGGACTTCATCAAGATCAAAAGCTTCTGCACAGCAAAGGAAACAGTCAACAAAACAAAGAGGCAACCCACAGAATGGGAGAAGATATTTGCAAATGACAGTACAGACAAAAGGTTGATATCCAGGATATATAAAGAACTCCTCAAACTCAACACACACAAAACAGATAATCATCCATTCCTACTGTTAAGTAGCATTCCATTGTATGAATATACTAATTCTTGGTCATTTACCAACCAGAGGACATGGCCAATTGGGGGCCATTACAGATCACTAGAAACAATTGCATACAGGTTTTTGTGTGAACATAAGTTTTTCTTTCTCTTGGGTGAATACAAAGGGGTGGGATTGCTGGTTGTAGGGCAGGTGTGTATATCACTTTATTTGAAACTGCCGAACTGTCTTCCACAGTGACTCCCATTTTCCCTTCCCACCAGCAGTGTATGAAAGCTCTAGTTTCTCCACATCCTCACCAGCCCTTGGTGTTGTCAGTGTTTGTGTTTTAGCCATTCTAACAGCTGTGTGGTGGGATCTCATTCTAGTGTTAATTTGCATTTCCCTAACAGCAAATGTTTATTGTAATATCTTTTCAAGTATTTTGTCAATATCTGTATTGTGTTTTTTATTATTACTGAGTTTTAATAATTCTTCATAAATTCTAGATTTTGGCCTTTTATCAGGCCTTTTATTGCAAATAATTTCTTTTGGTCTGTGGCTTGTCTTTTCTTTCTCTTAAGACTGTCTTTCAATGGGGGCGCCTGGGTGGCTCAGTGGGCTAAAGCCTCTGCCTTTGGCTCAGGTCATGATCCCAGGGTCCTGGGATCGAGCCCCGCATTGGGCTCTCTGTTCAGCGGGGAGCCTGCTTCCTCCTCTTTTCTGTCTGCTTCTCTGCCTACTTGTGATCTCTGTCTGTCAAATGAATAAATAAAATCTTAAAAAAAAAAAAGTGTCTTTCAATGAGCACAAGTTCTTAATTTTGTAGGAGTCCAGTTTTTTAATGGACTGTGCTTTTTATGTCATACCTTAAGACCTATCTGTCTATGCTGACTGGCTCAGTCAGGTAAGCATCTGCCTTCAGCCGATGTACTGGGATTGAGCCCCAAGTCGGGCTCCTTGCTCAATGGGGAGTCTGCTTCTGCCTCTGCTCATACTCTCTGTCTCTGTCTCTCTCTTTCTCTCTCTCTCTCTCAAATAAATGAAGTCTTTAAAATCTTTAAAAAATCTTTAAAATCTTTAAAAGAATACATATGTGACCCTGCGTTAGGCAGATAGATATATAGAGAGAGAGATATAGATATATAGATAGATGTATAGATATATAGATATATATGGATAGATAGATATAGATAGATAGATATCTATATATAGATATATATAGATAGATAGATATCTGCCTAACACAGGGTCACATATGTTTTCTTTTATGTGTTTTCTAGAAATTTTATAGTTTCAGGTTTTGTATTTACATCTCTGATCCATTTTTAATAATTTTTTGTATATGGTGTGAGGTGTTTATCAAAGTTGTTTTTGCATAATTGTTCCAGCGCCAATTATTGAAAAAGCAATTCTTTCTTCATGGAATGCCTTTCCACCTTTGTGAAAAATCACTTGACTTTGTATATATGGGTCTATTTCTGGACTCTAATCCATTGGTCTATGTGTGTAACCTTTCACTGATACCACACTGTCTGGATGACTGTAGTTTTATATTGTCTTAAAATCAGGTAGTAAGAGTCTTGCAATTCTTGGTGCATATGTGGGTAACTGTTTCGGCTATCCTAGTTCCTTTGTCTTTCCACCAATTTGAGAATCACCATGTCAGTTCCTACCAAAGAAAGTCCTGCTAGAATTTTGACTAAGCCTGTATTAACTCTATATATCAGTTTGGGCGAACTGAAATCTGAGCAGTACTGAGCCTTTCAATGCAGTACTTCCAAAGCACAGTAATACTTGCATTTGTCTCGATCTTTGATCTGTCTCATCAGTGTTTTGTGGTTTTTAGCAGCATATCTTATAAATATTTTTGTTAGATTTATACTTAGTATTTCATGTCTTTTGGTACTATTGTAAATGTTACTTTTTACAATTGTCTCTAGTATAAAAGTACAATTGATCTTTTGCATACTTGCCATCTGTAGATCTTTGGTCTACAAAGTCTTTGGTCTTTGTAGATCTGTAGATCAGGTCTTTGTCTCATTTTGTTGTTGTTATTTGTTTTTTGTTTTTCCTTCTTTGTCTCATTTTTTAATCAGATTTTTTGTTTTCTTATTGTTGAGTTATAAGAGTTCTTTGTATATTTTAAATAATAGTCCTCTATCAGATGTGTCTTTTAAGAATACTTTTTCCTAGTCTGTGGTTTGTCCCCTCATTCTCTTGACAGTGTCTTTCATATGGCAGAAATTTTTTGTTTTATTGACGTCCAGTGTAACAATTTTTTTCTTTCACGGATCATGTCTTTTATGTTGTATCTTAAAAGCCAATCCCAAGGTCATCTGGATTTTCTCCTATGTTATCTTCTAGGAGTTTTATAATTTCACATTTTACATTGTGATCCATTTTGAGTTAATTCTATGAAGGGTGTATGGTCTGGGTTTAGATTTTTTTTTTTTTTGTTAGTCCTTTTTTTTTTTTTAAGATGTTGCATTTATAGGGGCACGTGGATGGTACGGTTGGTCTGTTGAGCATCCAACCCTTGGTTTTGGCTCAGGGTCATGAGATCGAGTCCCACTTCAGGCTCCGTGCTCAGCACAGAGTCTGCTTGTGTTTCTCTCTCCCTCTCCCTCTGCCTCTCCCCACCTTGCTTGTGCTCTCTCATGCATGTGAGTTCTCTCTCTAAAATAAATAAGTCTTGGTTTTTTTTTTAATTTATTGATTTGAGAATAAATCTCTTGCAAGAGAGAGAGCACAAGCAGGGGGAGCAGGAGAGAAAGGGAGAAACAGACTCCTCACCCAGCAGGGAGCCCAACGTGGGGCTCCATCTCTGCACCATGAGATTGTGACCTGAGCTAAAGGCAGCCACTTAACCAACTGAGCCACCCAAGTGCCCCTAAAATAAATCTTCTTTAAAAAGATGTTGAATTCATTGGTGTAAGAGTTATTTACAATATAGTTTATTATTTTTTTGATGTCTGTAAGGTCTCTAAAGAGGTCCCATCTTTCATTCTTGATATTTGAATTTTTGTCTTTTTTCTTGGTTGGTCTAGCTAGAGTTTATCAAGTTTGGTTTTGAGGGCTTTTTTAGTTTTTTTGTTTTCAAAAAAACAGTAGCTTTTGGTTTTTGGAGGATTTTGTGGAATTTTTTATTATTTTTTCTTTTACTGTTTTTCTCTTCTGAATTTCATTGATTTATCTGTATTATATCCTTTCTTCAGCTTACTTTAGGAATAATTTACTATTATTTTTAGATCACTAATTTGAGACCAGTCTTTCCTAATACAAGCATTTAATACTTTAAATTTTCCTCTGAGCCCTGCTTTGATTATATCCTGTAAGTTTTCACATGTTGTCTTCTCATTTTCATTCTGTTTAAAACATGTTATAATTTCATTTGTGACTTCCACATTGAACAGTGGGTTATTTAAAAGTGAGATAATGTCCAAATATTTGTGGATTTGCCAAATATCTGTCTTATTTTTATTTTAATTCTGTTAACAATCAAAGGACATACTCTGTGTTATTTACATTCTTTTGAACTTTGTAAGGTTTGAGTTTTGACCCAGAATATGGTCTCTCTTAGTATATATCCTATTTGCATTTAAAAAGAATATATACTCTGCTATTATTGTATGGAAAGTTCTGTAAATCTCAGTAAGGTCAAGTTAGTTGATAGTGTTGTTCAGATCTTCTATCCCTTCATTTTCTGTCTATTTCTGAATAAAAGAACTAAAATCTAACCAAGTTGAAATCAAAAAAGCTATTAATGAGGTGCAATCAAAATGGAGGCTCTCACTGCTAGGATAAATGAGGCAGAAGAAAGAATTAGTGATATAGAAGACCAAATGACAGAGAATAAAGAAGCTGAGCAAAAGAGGGACAAACAGCTACTGGACCACGACGGGAGAATTCGAGAGATAAGTGACACCATAAGACGAAACAACATTAGAATAATTGGGATTCCAGAAGAAGAAGAAACAGAGAGGGGAGCAGAAGGTCTATTGGAGAGAATTATTGGAGAGAATTTCCCTAATATGGCAAAGGGAACAAGCATCAAAATCCAGGAGGTGCAGAGAACCCCCTCAAAATCAACAAGAATAGGTCCACACCCTGTCACCTAATAGTAAAATTTACAACTCTTAGTGACAAAGAGAAAATCCTGAAAGCATCCCGGGAAAAGAAGTCTGTAACATACAATGGTAAAAATATTAGATTGGCAGCAGACTTATCCACAGAGACCTGGAAGGCCAGAAAGAGCTGGCATGATATATTCAGAGCACTCAACGAGAAAAACATGCAGCCAAGAAGACTATACCCAGCTAGGCTATCATTGAAAATAGAAGGAGAGATAAAAAGCTTCCAGGACAAACAAAAACTGAAAGAATTTGCAAACACCAAACCAGCTCTACAGGAAATATTGAAAGGGGTCCTCTAAGCAAAGAGAGAGCCTAAAAGTAGTAGATCAGAAAGGTACAGAGACAATATACAGTAACAGTCACCTTACAGACTAATAATGGCACTAAATTCATATCTCTCAATAGTTACCCTGAATGTTAATGGGGTAAATGCCCCAATCAAAAGACACAGGGTATCAGAATGGATAAAAAACCAAAACCCATCTCTATGTTGCCTACAAGAAACTCATTTTAGATGCGAAGACACCTCCAGATGTGGAAAACAATTGACCATGCTAATAGGCATCAGAAGAAAGCTGGGGTGGCAATCCTTATATCAGATCAATTAGATTTTCAGCCAAAGACTATAATAAGAGATGAGGAAGGACACTATATCATACTCAAAGGGTCTGTCCAATAAGAAGATCTAACAATTTTAAATATCTATGCCCCTAACGTGGGAGCAGCCAACTATATCAACCAATTAATAACAAAATCAAAGAAACACATCAATAATAATACAGTAATAGTAGGGGACTTTAACACTCCCCTCACTGAAATGGACAGATCATCCAAGCAAAAGATCAACAAGGAAATAAAGGCCTTAAATGACACACTGGACCAGATGGACATCACAGATATATTCAGAACATTTCATCCCAAAGCAACAGAATACACATTCTTCTCTAGTGCACATGGAACATTCTCCAGAATAGATCACATCCTGGGTCACAAATCAGATCTCAACTGGTATCAGAAGATTAGGATCATTCCCTGCATATTTTCAGACCACAATGCTCTGAAGCTAGAACTCAATCACAAGAGGAAAGCTGGAAAGAACCCAAATACATGGAGACTAAACAGCATCCTTATAAAGAATGAATGGGTCAACCAGGAAATTAAAGAAGAATTGAAAAAATTCATGGAAACAAATGATAATGAAAACACAACGGTTCAAAATCTGTGAGACGCAACAAAGACAGTCCTGAGAGGAAACTATATAGTGGTACAAGCCTTTCTCAAGAAACAAGAAAGGTCTCAAGTACACAACCTAACCCTACACCTAAAGGAGCTGGAGAAAGAACAAGAAAGAAACCCTAAACCCAGCAGGAGAAGAGAAATCATAAAGATCAGTGCAAAAATCAATGAAATAGAAACCAAAAAAAACAATAGAAAAAGTCAATGAAACTAGGAGCTGGTTCTTTGAAAGAATCAATAAGATTGATAAACCCCTGGCCAGACTTATCCAAAAGAAAATAGAAAGGACCCAAATAAATAAAATCATGAATGAAAGAGGAGAGATCACAACTAACACCATTTTCTGTCTATTTCTGTTGATTACTGAGAGAGGAGTGTTGAAGTCTTTAATTGTGGATTTCTCCATTTCTCCTTTGACTTTTATCAGTTTTGCTTCATATATTTCGAAGTTGTTTTTAGATACATAGGCTGCTGTCTTCTGTGTGAACTGACCCCTTTATCAGTGCAAAATGTCATTATTAACATTCCTTGTTCTGAAGTCTACTTTGCTGGGTGTTAATATAGCTTCTCCAGCTTTCATTTAATTCATTTTAGCATGGTATAACTTTTTCCATCCTTTTATTTTTAACCTATCTATATCTTTATATTTAATGTAGATTTCTTTTAGGTAGCACATGGTTGTAGCCTACATTTTTTTTTAAAGATTTTATTTATTTATTTGACAGACAGAGATCACAAGTAGGCAGAGAGGCAGGCAGAGAGAGGAAGGGAAGCAGGCTCCCTGCTGAGCAGAGAGCCCGATGCGGGGCTCGATCCCAGGACCCTGAGATCATGACCTGAGCAGATGGCAGAGGCTTTAACCCACTGAGCCACCCAGGCGCCCCTGTAGCCTACATTTTTATACAGTCTGACCATCTCTGCTTTTTATTGGGATGTTTATGCCATTTTTATTTAATGTGATTATTGATGGTCAGGTATAAATCTGTCATCTTGCTATTTGTCTTCTATTTGTCCCATCCATTCATTGTTCCTTTTTTCTCTTTTCCTGTCACCTTTTGGGTTGAGTGTTGTTTATGATTCTGTCTTACCTTTTTGTTGGCATAATAGCTAGACTTCTTTTTTTAGGTTATTTTAGAGTTTATAGTATACATCTCTCACTTGTCACAGTTTACCTTCAAGTCATACTTCATACATAATGTCAGAACCTTGTAATGGCATACTTGTTTCCCCTTTCCTAGCCTTTGTGCTATTGCTGTCATATATTTCACTTCTGTGTATGTTATAAATTACCCAATATGTTATTATTTTTGCCTTAAATAGCTTTATATAGATATAGATATACACACACATACATATATATATATATATTTTTTTTTTTTTTTGAGAGAGAGAGATTGAGCATGAGTAGAGGGGAAGGGCAAAAGGAGAGGGAAAAGGAAAGAATCTTAAGCAGACCCTGACGAGTGTAGAGCCCTATGTGGGGTTTGAACTCACAACCCTGAGATCATGACCTGAGCCAAAATCGAGTTGGATGCTTAGCCAACTGAACCATCCAGACACCCCTAAACCCCTAAATAACCAGAAAAAATATTTCTGCTTATCCATATACCAGCCATTTCCTGTGCTTTTCCTTCCTTTGTGTGGCTTATGATTGCTGTCCACTGTCCTTTTCTTTTCCTTCTTCCTGGAGACTCCTTTACATTTCTTGTAATGCACATCTGCTATTGGCCATTTCTTTCAGCTTTTATGTAACTGAAAAAGTCTTTGTTTTCAGTTTTTGAAAGATACTTTCACTGGTTATTGAACTTCCAACTTGACAGGCTTTTGTGTGTGTGTGTTTTGTCATTGTTGTGTTTAATTTCAGCGCATTAAAGACATTGCTCCACTATCTTCTGGGCTGCATCATTTCTGACAAGAAACATATTTTCATTCTCATTTCTTTTCCCCTCTTCCTAATGCTTCTCTCTGGCTACTTTTAATATTTTCTGTCTCATTAGCACCAAGCTGTTTGAACAAGATGTAATGTAATTTACATTATATACATATAATGTATATAATATGCATACATATTGCATGTAATTTTCTTCATGTTTCTTTTGTTTGGAGTTTAGTGAGCTTCTCAGATCTGTGAATTTGTAGTTTTAATCAAATGTGAAAATTTTTTCTTGGTTTTTCTTTAAATATTTTGTTGCCCCTCTGTCTCACCTCTCCTTTTAGAGATTCCAATTACACATAGATTGGGTTGCTTGAAATTGTCCCTAAGCTCAATGGTCCTCTGTTAATTTGGGGTTTTTTTTATCCTTTTTTATTTTTCATTTCAGACAGTTTCTATTGCTGTGTCATCGTGTTCATTAGTCTTTCCTGCTGCAGTGTCTAACCTTGTTTTAATCCCATCCAGTGTGTTTTCCACTTCAGGTGTTTTTTTTTTATCTCTAGAAAAGTTCTGTTTGGGTCCTTTTTATATTTTCCTTCATGTTCTGGTACATACAGAATATAGTTATAACAGCTATTTTATTAACATCCTTGTCTACTTTCTATCATTTATGTCATTTATGATCTGTTACTATTAAGGTTTTTCTCCCCCCCCCTTCTCATTATGGGTCATATTTTCTTGCTTCTTTGTGTGCCTGGAAATTTCTTATTGGATGCCAAACATTGTGAATTTTACCTTATTAGGTACTGGGCAGTTTTATAATCCTTTAAATATTCTTGAGCTTTGTTCTTATCCCATTTTACAGATGAGGAAACAGGCACAAAGAGGTAAAGCGTAGCTAGCCTTACAGCCATTATCTGGGCAAAAGCAGTGGGAGGAAGGGTGCTGGTGGTAAAGAAAGCAGCATGCACAAGGGCACTGAGCAATGAGAACTCATGGAAACCTAATATCTCAGTAAAATGCAGCCAAGGAAGGGGGATACAGCTGGTAAAGGAGATCAGAAGCCAGATTGAGAAGGGTTTCATATTTTATATTTTATAGGTCATGGGGTGCCGAGCTAGATGTGCGTTTCCAAACCTATTTGTCTGGCAATGGAGTAGAGGATGAATTAAAGTCGGTGGCTTAGAGGAAACTTGGGAGCCATTTCTAAGTTCTTAATTCTTGCTTTTCAACTTCTCTTTGGTTTTAGGTTGTGGATCTGTCTTGAATGTAAATGGTGACGTTGAAATGGATGCCAGTATCATGAGTGGAAAAGACCTGTCTGCAGGAGCTGTGTCTGCAGTTAGCTGTATAGCAAATCCCATTAAACTTGCACGGCTTGTTATGGAAAAGGTGTGTGACGAAAGCATCCTCTTCATAAGAAATTATTACCGCTGTACTTTAGCAACTTTAGCAACAGTTGCTAACTGTAGGGAAATACTTGTGAGCACTGTCCTCCTAAAACTATATAAAAGAACAGAAGCAATGTTATTTAAATTTATCAAATAAGCCGAGACTCGGCGCTGTTGACAGTGGAATTTGACTAGTAATCCCTTGTCCAACAATTACTTTGTTTTCACGTTGTCTTCCTGTATTTTTTTAAGTCTTTTTCAACGCGTATGACGTAATAGATACAAACTAAACAGACCAAATATTTAATAGCATGTGTAAAATAAACATGAATTATGTTCCCTAAACTTAAGATCGTACATGAATACCTTTCTAGTACCATTCCATCACTTTGGGAGTTTTTTAAAAATACGAGGTCTCAGAGTGCCAGGCCCTGTTCAACATTCAGAAAAGCAAGCCAGTGGAATTTGCATCTTTGAGGCTTTGTACCCAGAGAGAAGTAATTATATCCACACAGTTGGAACGGTTAAAAAGATTTTAACTATTTCAAAAAACTAACCATGTTTCTGTTTCTTTCTGGCTCAAGACAACTCACTGCTTTCTGACGGACCAGGGTGCAGCAAAATTTGCAGCAGCCATGGGGGTTCCCACGATTCCCAAAGAGCAGCTGGTGACAGAGAGAAACATAAAACGTCTAGAAAAAGAGAAGCATGAGAAAGGTGCTCTGAAGCTAGACTTCCAACAGTAAGTGTCATCTGTGGCTCATAGTTTGTGGACTTACTCAGGTGTATCAGACAAGTATCTGATTACCTACATTTCATAGATAAGTCAAGAATCACTTGGTAGTTTCAGTTTTTGTACAGAGCAATTGACACTGTATCATGGAAAAACTGCTCTTTTGATTCTTACATTTAACCTCATTTATTAGTTCTATAATAACAACTCAGATTCAGCCAAGAGTTCCTTCTCCAATAGTAGAGTGCCTTGTGTTACGTATTAACTGCTGATGCCTCTTGATCAGTTTGTACCATAAGCAGACAAAACAGGCTATCTGGGATCTCGTGTACCCTCTGAAGTTACTTGAGCGTGCTGCCCTAGGGCAGAGGAATCCATACAGTTCCCAGAAGTTTGAATTAATCATTTGTTCTGAATTATGGTTATCTGTGTTACAGATTTCAAAGCCCAAAATAAAAGCCCCCTTATTCAAAGCAAAATTTGAAAAATAAAATTGGAATATGGGCTGGGAGTTTATAATGGGATATAATTATTAACTCTGCATACTCCTTCTAAGATCTGTCATTTTGAACCAGCAGTATACTTTAATATCACCTAGGGAGCTTTTTCAAAATATACATGCCTGGTCCCCTTCCCTAAAGAATCTATTTTAATAGATTTGAGGTAAAAAGGCCAGGCAGATGTATTAGGAAAAAGTTTCCCAGGTAGTTCTGATGTGTCCCCAGCTTAAGAATCTGTTTTACAAAATCAGCCATGTACTGGTAGCTTTTGACAACCTTACCAAGTGTGCTGTTGTACCTGTAGGCTAGAGTCACAGGATTGGGGCTGCTTTATCGATGGTTCTTGGGTATTTTAACAGATGTTACCACATCGCTTTCCAGAAATTCTGCAACAGCTCACATCTCTACCAGCCGGTATTCCCCTTAGATATAAGCGAGAGAGCCCCCACCCTGGGTCCTGCACTTTAGAGGAACACCCCCCCCCCATCACAAATACACAAAACAGTTGGCTTATTACCGACACCTGGGGCACCTCTGTCACTCAGCAGTGGCATAGCATGACCCTTAACCCTCATCATCCACTCTTATGATTAATGCCACTCAGCCCCCAGGGAAATGCTTCCCTGCATCTCTTGCTCTATGTCTTGGAAGCGAAGGCCACCTAAATCTAAAGATTTATGGATTGTGCCACTGCTGATACCGGAAATGGACACTGCTTCAGAGTGGGGGGAAGAATTGAACAACAGAAGGACTTAGGTAAGAGGAAAAGACAAGACAAATTAATAACTTGTCAAATAAATTCTTATATAACAAAGTAATTGTTTCCCAGTAGTGCCAAGTATCCATTTTCTTGCCTCCTTACATGTATGCTCTGATTCTGGTGGGATTCCTGGATTAGTACAATATCTGCAAGACTTGCATATGAGGACTGATGACCATCAGTCTAAAATATGTACATGTGCAGGTCTAGACCAGCACTATCCAATAGGAAGGCAAGAGCTGCATTTGCAATTTAAAATTTTTCTAGTAGCCACAATAAAAAATTAAAAAGAAACAGGTATGGGGCACCTGGGTGGTTCAGTCAGTTAAACATCTGACTCTTGATTTTGGCTCAGGTCATGATCCCAGGGTCATGAGATCAAGCCCCACATCAGGCTCCACACTCAGTGCAGGTCTGCTTGAGATTCTTTCTCTCCCACTGATCCTCCCCACCCCACCTCACATTCTCTCTGTCTCTTAAAAAAAAAAAAAAAACCCATACACAGGTGAAATTAATATGTTTAACCCAATATAACCAAAATACTATCATTTCCGCATGTAATCAATATAAGAAATTATTTGAGATATTTTACAGTCTTCTTTCACACTAAATCTTCAGAAATCTGACCCATATGCCAGGCTTGCAGCACACCTCCCCACCTCACCCTGGGGGCTGCCCACACTTCCAGTGGCCAGTGGTGCGGGTAGCTCATGCCGGCCACATTGGACAGTGCAGGTGTAGACAGAACCTGCCTGAAGAACTCGCTCTATGTTGGCAAGTAAATGGACATTGAATGTTAGCTATGATTTTATTTGTAAAAATATGTTAAAATTTTTAGCTTTTAAAGAATTTTAAAATGTTATATTCACTAATTATAATTCATGTTTTACCTGTACTATTAATAGATAATTTGGTATATTTTTGGAAAAAGCCTAACTTTTTGCAGTTATATCTGCAGTTCATTTGTATGTACTCAGTTATATTTGCTGTTCATTTTTGATGAAAATATATCCCAATTTTGTACACTTTCAAAACAATCACATCTTTTGAATCCCTAGATTATTGAAAATGCATGTTAAGTCAAGATTTTGATAGAAAAAGAATACAAAAGTGAACAAAAGAAAACAAAAAGCTGAGAGGAAAAAAGGAAAATAATCTTCCAGGACACAGCCCACATGCATTTTAAAAAAGAACATAGTAAAGAGTCGTCTTCCAGGATGATCCACCTAATGTTCACAAGCGGGACATTCCAAATTCTTGGTCCAGTGAAGATTTAATTACCTTTCGGAACTGTGAAAATTATTAAGAGTATTATTCTTGCCACATCCTCAGTTTGAACAGTTTCGATGAAATCCCAGCGGTTTTCCATCCTTTACTACAGGAAGAGCTAATTGCTAATCACAATCACACACCAAAAGGACATGTGCAGTCAGTAGGATTGGGGAAACCAGCAGCCAAAAACAGAGGAAAAAGAAAAAGACCATCTGAAACAGGGATGTAATGTTCTTGAAAGAATAATACAGTGTGCCCGATATTTAGCCATGGCACTCCATCATCAGCACTGTGTTTACAAAACACGGTGGGACATTTCTAGGCTTAATAAAAATTATTTCAGAATTTAATAATACATGTAATTAAGACAAAAAATAATAAAACTAATGATCACTATCTAGGATAAAGAATTCAGACATTAATTTAGGGGGTGATAAGCGAGAGAGGAAATCAAACACCTAAAATGTTTTTAACAAAATATTCAGTTCAACTAGAAGGTACCATGGTCAGAAGACACGTCAAGCAACTAACATTTATTGTATGTATCGCTGTACCACCCCAAGCAGAAAAACAAGTCTAACTCACCTGCTTTTTGGAAGTAGACATTTTGGATTTAGAGAAGAAGTGGGGAGAACTTTTCATCTTGGGCATCAATTTAAAAGACCATCAAAGGCCATGGGGCACCTGGGTAGCTCAGTTAAAGTGACCAACTCTTGATTTTGACACAGATCTTGATCTCAGGGCTGTGAGATCAAGCCCTGCGTCAGGCTCCATACTCCGTGCAGAGTCTGCTTGAGATCCTCCCCCTGCCTCTCCCCTTACCCAGTCTGCACATGCACACTTTCTCTAAAATAAAGCTTTAAGACTGTCAAAGGCAAGCCTGTGATAATGGAGTGAACGTGGTTGGTAAATAAAAGATATATAAACATGAAGTTTGGCCAAGAACCCAGAAGTCTTCCATGTGACACGTATGCTCACAGTTCGAAACTACTTCTAGGAGGTGTGTCCCTAGTGTGCGCCAGCACCCACGTGGTGGACAGCAGAAGGTCCAACACGGGATTCTCTAGACAGGCCCAAAATGGAACAGCATGCTCAAACTCCTATCTGACCTTGGAACAAATCTCAAGACAGATGGTAGCCATGACCAACTCAGTTCTGTTAAAGTAATTACACTGAATTTAGATTAAAAAATTCCATGAAACCTGGGGAGATGGAGAGGAGAGGGAGTTGTGGGAAATTGGAAGGGGAGATGAACCATGAGAGACTATGGACTCTGAAAAACAACCTGAGGGTTTTGAAGGGGTGGGGGGTGGGAGGTTGGGGAACTAGGTGGAGGGTAATAGAGAGGGCACGTATTGCATGGAGCACTGGGTGTGGTGCAAAAACAATGAGTACTGTTACGCTGAAAATAAATAAATAAATTTTAAAAAAAAATTCCATGAAACCACAGAAGATTCTCAAAGAGTAAATTATGGACTCAGACAGTGAAATTAATTTTGATGCTACTACAGTCACTTAATATGAACTCTTAATTTCTATTGATAATCTTAATAAAAGCTTTAAAAATCTTTTTGGCTATTTCACTTTTAAAAGGATTGAAAATATATCATTAAATATATTATTGAATATATATTATTAAAATATATTAAGTTTAGAGAAAAACAAAATCACACTGCATGTAAAATATGCAAGAAGAATAACATTCCAGGGCTCCTGGGTGGCTCAGTCTGTTACTTAAGAGTGTCCAACTCTTGATTTCAGCTCAGGTCATGATTCAGGGCCATGAGATGGAGCCCCAGGGTTCCGCACTGGGTGTGGCACCTGGTTGGGATTCTCTTTCCCTCTCCCTTTGTGCCTCCCGCCACTTGGTACTCTCTGCACTCTCTCTAAAAAGAGAAGGAGAAGGAAGAAGAAGAATAGCATTCCAGTAAAATAAAAGGAACCTGAAAGAAGTCAACAAAAATTCTTGCCTACCTTGAAGGAGAAGATTCACCTACAAATAATCCCCAAATCAGCTCCCATAGAGGCTGTCTTTCTGTCTGTTGTATATCAGAGCGTACTGCCATTTGAAGAGAGACTTGGCCAAAAACACAGCTGCTACTTTCAGTCTTCTTTATAATCCACTGGCAGTGAAATGTGAAAGAGCTGCGTGGATTTTGGTGCTGCTGAAGAGACAGTATAAATGACTACAGGGAGCGATCATGACGTGTATGATCAAATTATGAAATAATGTCTTCTGTTACAGAAATGTATCCTGCATGCCCGGCAGCATTTGAGCTGGTAATGTTCAAATCAGGAGTTCCTTTCCAAATCTAAGGATTGCCTTAAGAATTTTGTTGCACTTTCCAGTTGCTGCTGCCTCAGCAGAGGGAAGCTTCTCCAAATTAAAAACCTGCTAAGAACTACCCAGACTCAAAAAAGATCTGTCTTATGTGGCAGTTTGTCAAGAGAATGCATGTTGTACGGACATACGATTATAAGAGCATCCTGCTTCCTGAAATGAAAGCAGGAAAATCAACCTCATGGAGTAAACAATAATTTATAGGGGGGGTGTGTGTGTGCACGTGCGCACGCGCGTGCGCCACTTATCTAGCCACCAACTGATGATCAACAAAAGACCCAGATGGGCACAATAATAATTACATCAAGTCATTATTGGTAGTTTGTCCACTTTTGGTCATGTAAAAACCATGGCTTTGCAATAGTTTTGAAGACATATGCACCACACTAAGATAAAAGAACGTATCTACAGCTTCTAAAAAGTGAACAGGTGGTGTAATGGCCACCATTTGTACCTTGTAGTCATGCCTCCACACCTTACGAATGTTAGGGGTAGGCCTGCCACCAGCAGAGTCTGGGGGTGTCCCCCGCATCTGACATGAGGAGGGTAATGCTGTCACTTTAAGTTGTATCCCCTGTCAACACGTGTGAGCTTTTGGCATTTGTTAGTGGGCCATTTGTTTCTATGGATTTGTTTCTATTTTTGTCCTATGATCATTTTTTCTCTTTCATTGTTATGTCCCTTCTTCTCAGTCTTAAGGCTGTCTACTCTGTTTTAAAAAAAAAAATTCCAAATCTGTTATTTTTAGTCTTGCTTTTGCTTTGCTTATGGTATTTTTGCCATACACAAGTTTTTACTTTTTTGTAATCAAATACGCAATCTGCCTCTCTTGTATAGTTCGTAGGACTAGAAACGTAGAAGGTATTTCCTACCCTAAGACGTCTGTAGTCCCCTAGACTTTCCTGAAGAATTCTGTTTTATGTTTTATATTCAGGCCTTGAACTCTCTGGAGCTGATTTTTGTGAATGCAAGAAGACAGGGTTCCTGTTTTCTTCCTAGCAGACGCCAGATTTCTCTTTGTAGCCCCTGAATGCCAGCCCACACCCAGCTGCAATTCACTTCCTCCGTGTGATTGCCCAATAGGTACCTCAAGTTTGTGTCCAAAATTGAACCCACATTTCGCCACCTAACCTCGCTCCCCATGCACTGTAAACCAACAGACACCAAAAAAACCCATTCCTAATAGTCTGCATTTCAGTGAATGGTTTCTGTATCCTTTCTGTTCTGGAAGCCAAAGCCTTAGAGCCGTCCCTAATCTTTCTCATACCCAGCTCCCCCGCAAAGTCTGTCAGCTCTGCCTTCAGTGTCCTAAGCCAAGCCCACTTCTCCGTGTCCCAGGGGGACCCTAATGAGGCCAGCAACCCTTCAAGCCTCCTGACAGTCTCTAGTTCCACTCTGGTCTCCCTCAGGCCACACACAATTGCCAGAGTAATTATTCTAAGAGAAACTTTTCGTACATGTGCAGCCTACCTATGGAAGTGCACAAGTCTTACATCACCTCTGATGACTTTTCACAGTGGACCCATATAACCAGCCCCCAGGTGGGGAAACAGATCATCACCCGATGTCTTCCCCCCACCCCCCCGCCATGCTCCCTTCCATTCCCAGTCCTGCCCTAAAGGCAGCCACTTACCTGGCTTCTAACACTGTAGAGGGCTGTTGCCAGTTTTCGAACTTGATTTAAGTGGAACCATATAGTATGTACTTTATTTCTTTTCTCATTGTATTTCTGAGACCCTTCCATGTGTCACATCCACAGTAGCTCATTCTCATGGCGGCAGAGGATTCTGTCCCATGCCTAGATCTCAGCCCACCCCCTCTGCCTTTGCTGGACATTTACATCACTTTCAGCTTTCTGTTACTACAAACAGTCCTGCTGTGAGCATTTTGCTGTATGTTTTTTGGTGAATGTAGCTCCACATTTCTGTTGGGAGAATGCAGAAATGTAGGAGCGTGATTGCCAAGTCAGCGTCGGTAGATTATGCCAGATGGTTTTCCAAAGAGTTGCCCCAGTTTATGTTTCTAGCTGTAGTGACTGAGTGTTCCAGTCCTGCATATCCTGACCCACACCTGATACTGAGTAGTCTTTGTTTTAGCCATCCTGATGGATGGGTGTAGTGGTAAAGAATGATATTTTTAAAACTGAACTCATCTTGTGACACACCTTGGCTCAGGTTTGTCAGTGTCTTCCCATCTCACTCAGGGCCTATGCGTTGGAGGACGCTATAATTTAGTGTTCAAATCAGAACTTGACTTTGAAAGTGAAAGGGGAACTGTGACACACATAAATCAGGACAGTCCTGGGTCACCAGGGTACAGTCACCCCGCCCATCAGAGCCTCCATGGTCTGGCTGCCGGCCATCCCCTGAGGGATGTCCCCTACCCTCTGTCCCTCACTTTATTCACTGCAACCACAGTGACCTCCAAATTCCATGAGTTTTACAACCATGTTCCAGCTTCAGGAGCATTCTCCCCAGCAAGCCTGGGGATTGCCCTCACCTCCTTCAGAGAGGCCCTGCGTAAAGCCCTCTCCATACTGCTGGAATCATCATTTTTACTGTTGTTCCATAAAAAAAAATTTTTATCACCCTGTTGCCCTGTGCCCCCATATGCAAGCTGCACAGGAGAAGGGACTTTGTCCATTTACTTCACTGCCGTGCCCAGCACTTACTACACGTCTTGAATATAGTTCATTATAGAATCTGGGTGTGGGTATTATGGCTGTTGTACAGTTTCTTCCAATTCTTTTCACTTGAAAATGTATAATATGTTAGAGAAAACAATAGCGTATTACATCTTTACAGCAAGCCCTGTGAAACAGGCAAAGTGGGGTGTGACAGGCAGCATCAGCATCACCTGGGAGGCTGTGAGAAATGCAGGGTCTTGGGTCCCCTGTACTCACCGACTCGGGATCTTGGGGGTGGGCTCAGGGGTCCAAGGGATTTTTATGCACACAACGTTTGAGATGCACTCAATTATTTTTATCCCCATTTTATAGGCGGGGAAAATGAGACACGGAGAAGAAAACTTAGTTGTAACTAAGTCACATGGCTAGAGGACGGTGATGCTGGGATGGGATGTGCTCTAGAGGCATGTCTGGCAACCTATCTGACCTGCAGAATGAAAAGCTAATGTGAGCCGTGAATGGTGCAATCAAAGCGTGTCCCGTTTGCCCTTAGCATCTAACGTGGGGATTTAAGGGCTGTTCAGCTACAATGTTGCTTGTGATGGCGTGTCTCGTCTCAGTCTGTCACTTTTCTCTTTATTCTTGGCAGAGACTTGGGAACCGTGGGGGCCGTCGCCTTGGACTGCAAAGGAAATGTGGCCTACGCAACCTCGACGGGCGGCATCATTAATAAAATGGTCGGCCGCGTTGGGGACTCTCCATGCGTAGGTAGGCTCCCTGGCTGGCTGCCGCCCCGCCCCTTCCGCTACTGTCCACCGTCCACTGGTCTCCCTCTCTTCCCTCCCCGCCTCTTCCGGCCGCTCCGACACTTCCGGGAGCGCGGGGGGGGGCGGGGCATCGCTTTTAGCGGGAGCCTGTATCTAGCGGGCACGGACTTCCCCGCGGTTGGTGGCTCCGGGGATGACATGGGGAGGCTCTGGTGGTCCCCAGCGAGCCCCCGAGGGCCTCTTTCTTCTCTCTAGCCCCAGCCTCAGGTTCTGCGGTCCTAGTCCGGAAGAGTTGCATATACAAAGCCTCTTCCCAGGCATGGGCTCAAATTAACAAACTGAGAAAAAGCTGAGAATTTAGGTTGGCAGCTCCTAGATCTGAGTGGTCTGAAAGTGACGTAGTGCGGCTACAAATGGAAATATTTGCGTTGACATTGAAGTACATTCCCGGGCGTGGGTCAGTGGCCAGGCTGGGAGTGGCCGAACAGGCCCCAAAGAGGAGGAGAAGGAGCCTTCCTGGAGGAGCTGCTCCCTGAGCTCAGGCCAACCCCAGCATCGCCACCACTGATTTCGGGGTGAAACCTGGCCGGTTCTACTCCACCTTTGCATCTCAAGGTCACGGCTACTGACCTTCGTTCATTCTTTGGCACTCTGGGATTTAACATTTAGGTAGCATTAGACTTGATACGTGTTTGAATTTCTTCACTGTTGCTGCTCAGTTAGAACCAGTCCACCTTTTTTGAGCAGGATCCGGAGGTTATGCTGACAATGAAATTGGTGCCATTTCAACAACGGGGCACGGGGAGAGCATCCTGAAGGTGAATCTGGCCAGACTGACTCTCTTCCACGTAGAACAAGGTACATAGAGCAAGTTCATACAGTCTGAAGACAAGTGAATGGAAGCGCTTTATAAACAGGCTGTAAAGTATCTGAAACCCTTTCTCGTTTGCTTTAGATGTTCCTTTCAGGTTAACACTACTTTGACTTCTTCCCACCTTGTGTTAGGATCTGGAAAGAAGTGCACCTAGAATACTGTCATGTTGGGCATCTCAGGGGCGGTAGAGAGACTTTGAGCCTGGGTGTGGGAGAGAAGGCAGCTCCGCTTAGGCGGATGCTCGGCTCCATCTCCGTGCAAAGAGGGCCTCTTATGGTGAGGACCCTTCTTTGAAGCATTCAAATAGAAATCATTTGCCCAAAATCTTTTGTTAACTCATTTGGGTTTTCATACTGCAACTGATTTTCCCATCAGATTCCTTTCATTACAGTGCGTGTTGTTTCTCAACCTTTCCTTGTTTTCAGGAAAGACATTGGAAGAGGCGGCTGACATGTCGTTGGGTTATATGAAGTCAAAGCTGAAGGGTTTAGGCGGCGTCATCTTGGTCAGCAAAGCAGGAGACTGGGCGGTGAAGTGGACCTCCACCTCCATGCCCTGGGCGGCCGCCAAGGATGGCAAGCTGCACTCTGGAATCGATCTCCATGAGACCAGTGTCGCTGATCTGCCCTAGGGCCCCGAAGATTGTGTTCTAGATGCTAGCTTGGAGGGAAAGGCTGGTATCCTGGTGTGGAGACTTCACTTAATCAATTAGATCTAGAAATGGAAAATTCTGCAGTCTGTCACTCGCTTTGTCGCCTTGATCAATGAGTATCTGAGTGTTTGGTTGAGGGGCGGTTCGCAAAGTGCCGAGAGAAACGCCCCTACTAAGGTCAAAGTAAGACCAGTGCAGATGACCAAATCCTGAGTCTTTCTTATGAATTGTCCCTGGTATCTTAGATTAGAAAGAAGAAACGACATGATCTGAGCAGAACAGCAGCCACCTCAGTGCAGGGAGTTCCATCTGGGATCAGAAGACCCGAAGCAGGGACAGAAGCAGCAGGCTCGAAAGCTGGGGGGACCGAGGCCAACACCTCCTCGGGCTGTCTTGGTTGCAGAGTTCATGTTAAGTCAGAAGAATAGCAGGGAAAAGAACCCATGAGAGGAGAAGCTGATTTTTCTTTCTAAGAAGGTTCATATCTCCTCTGACTTACTAATGTAGACATATTTCCAGATCCTTTAAAAGTAGCCTCTGGTAACCCATAGCCCCCAGTCTGGAGGTGAAGGGTGTAACGAAGACTCTGCGGGGCTCCTGCAGGTCCCGTGGGCTCCCAGGTGAGTCTGCTGGCCTAGCAATTCCCACCAGCCTCTGCCTGCTGCAGGCCCTTCTGTGCTCATGCTGAGGAAGGGGGCTCATGAACTCTCCGCCGCTGCTCTAACCAGAGCCCAATGGGGATGCCCCTCGACCTACTGCATTCTCTCGCTGTCCAGGGCCGTGGGCCCCCACATGACTGCAGGTGCCGTGTGTTCAGCATGGTCAGCGTGACAAAAAACGTAATTTCCCTGGCGGAAACTGTTTCTACCCATCTCTCTTTACACTGGAAATGATATTTCTGCTGTGACGGTTTTTTAGTCTCTCAGGTCTTACCTTCTCTCTGGAAAGAAATTGCTTAACTTTAAATTCCATGTGCTACTAATAAAATTTATTTTGAAAGAATAACAGTGTGGTTAGGAGTCACTGTTGACAAAGACCAGAGTGTCCACAGGCTCCCGTTGTTTCGGTCGGTTCAGACAGGCGTACTAACTCCAGAGGACTTTCAAGAGGAGGGTGGTGTGGGGCTGTCCATACGTCCTGCCCCATGGAGTAGATTGGACAGTTTTTCAGAGAAATGGAGGTTTTTCTCGGTGGGTTAAGAGAGAGACCAGGCCACCGTTTACAAGGATCAACAGGGAAAATAGTAAGCGTTCTCGAAGTTTACCAGACAGCCAGCCCCTTCCAGATCCCTGCCCATGACCTTCCCAGGCCGGCCGACCGCTCTGAGCTACGGACGAGGAGGTGGCACTCGGGCCCAGCTGAGTCTGACTCCTGACTGTCCCCACCATTCGGATGACCCTGGGCAAGTTAACTCCTAGGAATGTTTTCATCTGTAGAATGGATTGCCATGGGGGCGCCTGGGTGGCTCAGTGGATTAAGCCGCTGCCTTCGGCTCAGGTCATGATCTCAGGGTCCTGGGATCGAGCCCCGCATCGGGCTCTCTGCTCCGCAGGGAGCCTGCTTCCTCCTCTCTCTCTGCCTGCCTCTCTGCCTACTTGTGATCTCTCTCTCTGTCAAATAAATAAATAATCTTTAAAAAAAAAATAGAATGGATTGCCATGAAGACTAAACGAAATTAAAGGAAAACTACTCCATGTTGATCTTAAGGATCCTCTGGACAGATAGAGAAACTGTGGCCGGGCCCACAAGGGACTGGGTGTGTTTCTATCCTTGAAAACCTCAAAATGTTGGGGCACCTGGGTGGCTCAGTCAGTTAAGCGTCCAACTCAGGGTCAGGAACTCAAGCCCTGCGCTGACCCACACTCAGCAGGGAGTCGGCTTAAGATTCTCTCTCTCCCTCTCCCTCTGCCCCCTTCCGTGCTCGCCGGCTCTCCCTCCCTCTCTCTCTCTCTCTTCCTCTAAATTAAAAAAAAAAGGGAAAAAAACCTCAAAATGCAACCACTTCCCTGTAGAAAGAAGTAGTATGTTAGGGCTGTATTCTTTTGCTAGAGCTGTGCCAAGAACGAACACCACAGACATGGGCTTCAGCAATGGCCAGTTACATTCTCACAGCTCTGGAGGCTGGAAGCCAAGGTGTCTCCTGAGGCCTCTCCTTGGCGGGCAGATGGCCGCCTTCTCACTGGTTCCTCACGTGGTCCTTACACACGTCTGTAGCCAACTTCCCTCTTCTGATGGGGACCCCGGTCAGACAGGGTGAGGGCTCACACTAGCGACCCCATTAACTCACCACCTCTTCCAAGGCCCTGTCTCCAAACAGCCACGTGCGGAAGTACTGGGGGTTAGGACTGCCACATACCAGTTTTGAGGGGATACAATTCAGCCCGAAAAGGAGGCAAAGCAGAATTACATGAGAGGTTGGGAAAGGAGAGACTGAAGAAGGTAGCCATCACTCAGTGGATAAGGGCGGGGGTGGGGTGGGGGGACAGCTGAGGTAGGAGGAAGGCCAGCTGAAGTTTCTCGTTCTGTGCTGATCAGTTCCACCATTCCAAAGGAAAGCAACTCTAGCCGTCGAAGACCCCTGGAGGCTCTGGGGGCCTCTGAGCTCTTCGGCCGGGCACCCCAGTTAGGGAAGGGTACGTATGTCAGCCCCCTGTACAGCCCAAGGCGTGGATTGTTGCCCTCGGACCCTGGTTCAATGAAAAGTCACCTCCACTCGCCTGGGAATTCCCTCAGCAGAGACCTCTTACGGCTCTGTTTTGTCCCGCACATTCTCCCCTAAGCCAGATGCTTTGGGAAAGAGGAGAATCTAGTCACCATTTCTGCACCACAAGAGGGCAGCAGACCATAAAACGTCCAGCGTTGCCCGGGCCCACAAGGCAGACCAACCGATCTTTGATTGCACCAGTATAACCTAGTCAGAAAATTTGGGACCAAAAGAGGGCTCCTGTACCCGACCTTCATTTTCATCCAGACACTACAGTTTATTTTAGAGCAGCATTGTCCCAAAAACAGTGCTAGCAAACGCCCCAAAGGACCCATCAAAATCAACAATGTCTCTGACTCTTGAACCACATCTCTGACTCTTAAAACAACAGAAGCACATTCCAACACCTGAAGCCAGATGCCAGCGACCCCCGGGTGGGCAGGCTCAAGCAGCCCCAGCCTCTGCCCTCGGTTGCCCCTTCCAGCCAGGAAGACTCTCTTTGGACTAAACTTGCTAAAATGGTGAGATGAGAAGGAGCACAAGAGGCGCCCAGAGTCCGGAGTGGGTGTCTGCCCCAGCGGATGCCGTGGTCAGCGGTGGGCTGGAAGGGGCCTTAACCTCATAGCTATGGCACAATTTTTTTTTTTTTTTCCGAATGACATCTTTTCTGAATGTGTTCCTTTCTGGCATGAGAGATTACAAACTCTGAGTGCAAAGGAAGGTAGAATGGAACATGCGCTTTGGTCCTTGTCGGGATCCCTCTCATCAGAAGTGGGTGGTGTTCGGAGAAGTTGGCAGGGGGCACGGCCCTTCAGCCCCACACCCGCCCTGTGGTCCTCGGGCAGCCTTGATCTTGGCATAGACCAGCACTGCTTTCAGACTTCACAGCAACCAGGGAGTAAGGAGGTGCCCACAGAAACTGGTCCAGCTCGGAGAAACCCAGATGTCCTCTTCCTTCTCCCTGTGTAGCCCCCATGGGGATGGGCCAGACTGAAGGACTGAGGCACAGCATGCCTGGGAAAGGGATTGGGAGATCTGGGCCTGGACCACAGGTAGGCTTGGGGCCGGGAGTGGGTGTGGGTGCCCAGAGTGGTCCCAGAAAGGGTGCAGGCGCCATTCAGTGGGTAAGTGCCTTTCCCCCGTACCCTACCTTGCTTCCATCCACCCCAAAACAACTGCCAGGGTCATACATAGCTTGTCTCCTGCAGGAAGTTAAAGATGGGGGGACTCCCACAGGGAGCCCTTTTGAAAGATGAAAAAAGGCCCGGAAAAGTGGAGTTTCCTCAGATTAAACTGACGTTTATCTCAGCCTCTCTGTTCCCTGCACCATCCTCATGATCTCTCTCAGGGCTCCCAGTGCTTTCCAAGACCCGCATAGGGCGTAGGGGCGGTCCCAAGAGCCTACAGGTGAGAACCAGGAAAGAACACCACGTTTTAACAACTTTATCCTTTGAACTCTGCTTTTCCTCCCAACCCTCTATTAGAGCGAAGTTGGCAGAGGGACGCCTGGGTGGCTCAGTCGTTAAGAGTCTGCCTTCTGGGGCGCCTGGGTGGCTCAGCGGGTTAAAGCCTCTGCCTTCAGCTCAGGTCATGATCCCAGGGTCCTGGGATCGAGCCCCGCATCGGGCTCTCTGCTTGGCTGGGAGCCTGCTTCCTCCTCTCTCTCTCTCTGCCTGCCTCTCTGCCTACTTGTAATCTCTATCTGTCAAATAAATAAATCTTTAAAAAAAAAAAAAAAAGAGTCTGCCTTCTGCTCAGGTCATGATCCCAGGATCCTGGGATTGAGCCCCACATTGGGCTCCTTGCTCAGCAGGAAGCCTGCTTCTCTCTTTCCCACTCCAGCTTGTTTTCCCTCTTGCTGTGTCTCTATCAAATAAATAAAATCTTTTTAAAAAAATTAAAGTGAAGTTGTATTTTTCAGACAGTGAGCAAGAAGAGGTGGGCATGGATGGGGTTGACAGAGGACAGCAGACTGGGATTCTCAGTCTCTTTTTTCTGTTCCTTTTCCTTTTTTTTTTTTCAATCACTGATTATCTGAGAGTTAACTGTTTTTTGCTCTGCAAATATCACCACTTTCTGGATTCTGTGCAGCACTTGGACGGGGTTTTGGCTCTAAACTATAGCTAGCAGAAAAGAGGTCAGTTCTTCCCAGTCTCTGAGGTGGGACTGAGGGTCGACCACCCAATGCTCTCGTTCAAGCAGCCTCTGGATTGTTCCCTTCCAGGGTAGCAATTTTTAATCAACATTTTTAAGTTGAAAATAACCTTGTAATTAAGTAAAAGGGCCATGTGTGCATTGTAGAACTTGGAAGAAATAGCAATTCTTAAATAAGTTACAAGAAAACATAGATCCGGAAAAACAAAAAAATAGGGGTAACATTTCCTACCACCCAGTGACTACTGCTATTAACACCTGTTGTATTATGTGAGTCTCTTTTCCCAAATGAAATCATACCATCCATGCTTTTTAAAACCTTTCTTCAGGGGCACCTGGGTGGCTCAGTGGGTTAAGCCTCTGCCTTCGGCCCAGGTCAAGGTCTCAGGGTCCTGGGATCAAGCCCCACATTGGGCTCTCTGCTCAGCGTCGGGCTCCCTGCTTCCCCTTCTCTCTCTGCCTGCCTCACTGCCTACTTGTGATCTCTCTCTGTCAAATAAATAAATAAAATCTTTTTTTTTTATTTTTTTAATAATTTAAAAAATAATTTTAAAAACAATAAAACTTTTTTTCCGTTAACAATCCACCTTTCCATGTCAATAAACTGTCACCTTATGTAATAGTCAATATCCAAATGTCTGCAGTTTTCTCAAGAAAAAACGCCGCCAACAATAGGTGTATCCAAATCCCACAGCCAGTCTGGATGAGTGACGGGCCCCCTGGCTATTCTCCGGAGTTCGGCCCCCATGACTTGGCGAGGCGCTCGGGACCTGGGGCCAGGCAGTGCCATATTTCCGCAGGAGGCCCGGTTGCCTCCTCATGACATCAGGTGAGCATTTGGCTAGAACGCATGGCTAGGATGCTGGGGGCCAGGCTGGCCTTTCCGAACACACACGACGTGGCCGTCCCTTCTGCACCAGAAGCCTCCAGAGCCGGGCTGTGGGAACAGGACTGGGCTCCAGGTTTTGGAAAGGGAAATGCAGGTTGTGCCAAGAGCACAAGGCCGTACCCGGAAGTTTGGCAAAGAATGACTTGGCGTCAGAAGGACAGGTGGGGATCGAGTTCCCCCTGTGTGGCCACCAGGAACCGTGGCCTTTTCCCAGGTCACTTTCCCTTCCCAGCTGTGCTCACCCTTCACCCTTTCCCAAGGCCAGCCCTGCCAGACAAGAGCTACCCCAAGTGCCTCTCCGGCAAAGGGCACTTTCCCGAAGTATTTACCGACTAATTAGCACAGGTGGACGCCGGTCTCACCCCAAATCCCGGAATATTTACTGTGGAAGTGGAATGAGAACAAAGGCTGGGGTTCTCTCGCCTTCGAGAACAATGTCCCACTGTCCATCCAGCAGCAGACCCCTGGGGGACTGAACTCCTGAACTCTCTCCCCCAATGTTCCATTCAGACACCGAGTACTTAATCTTTTACAAAGTCAGAAAGGCCTAGGCGAGTTCTTCCCTTCCTCCCTTCCGTCCGCTCCCCTCCCTTCCCCTGGGCCCACTCAGCCCACAGCTCACTGTGGGCCCGCATGCTTCCCCGGTGACCTCACCCCGGATCTGGCCTCTCTGCCCCGGGCCTCCCCAATCTTCCTGACCATCTCTGTTCATCTAATCTCTGGCTTTCGCACAGATATCACACCCTGGATGTCTCATGGCTAAAAAACTCTGCCGCTTCCCCCAAGCCTCTTCTTACCCTGTCCCTGTCTTGGTTAGAAATTCCAGCGTGCTTGTAGGCTGCCTCCAAGGAGAAATGGTCGGGACGCAGGGTGGGGCGCCCTGCAGAACGGAATTTCCCCCCCATGCACACCCAGCGTTCCCAGCCCCCCGTCCTCGCTCAGGGGTGCTGCAGAAAGCAGGCAGCCCATCCCTGGGAGGGGGCCACACACCTGGCTTTACTTCCCCAGAGTGCCCTACTGGGGTGTGGGCACCCAAATCATCAGACTGGAAAGCCTCCACCGTGGCCAACTCTGCGGTGTCCTCCCCGGACTGCATTCTATTTGGGAGAAAATGTTCCAGCCCTGCTTCCTGTTTCTAATCACTGAGGCCCCATTGCCCTACCTCCCCGTCCCTAGCTAGGCCAGCCCCCATGACCAGGCTGTGCAGGGGGCTCAGACCAGGAAGATGTTGTCAAGACACATTGTCCTGCCAGTGTGGGCAGAAAGCTCTAGGCTCCTCTGTAACCCAGCAAGCAAGGCCGTCCTGCCTTCCTGGGGTCAGCCCCGCGATGGGGCACAGTCTGGCCCATGTAGGATCCGCTTCAGGCCCCTTGGCTGCAAGCCTGGCCTCCCAGGGCTGTGAGAGCTCAGGACCCCGGGCCACCCACAGCCCAGCTTCTGAGTCTGTCTCAAAGTCAAGGCGTCCCCTGGGGGCTCCCTGGCAGCAGCTGGGTCTGTCCTCAAGTATGGAGACAGAAGAATGAGGAACCCCTCTCCTGGTTCCGTGGACTCTACACCCTGAAGCCAGCCCATTAAGACCCTTGCCCCCCTCCCAGGAGCCCCATCCCATCCACCCGCAAGGATTAGGTCACACAAGAGCCTGTAGCGTTCCCCGGCTGGCCATCTCAAACCTAAGCCCCGGGGCGGGCTGCCAGGGCCCCACGAGGCCAACTCCTCCCGGCTGCAGGCACAGCGGCCCACTGCCCCCTTGATGGGAGATGCTGCCCAGACTCTGCACATCCTACTCCTTCTCCCGAAATGCCTTTCCACCCTTAACAACACGTTTAAAGAGGGGGATGATAGAAACCTCCTCTGGGGGTGCCTGGATGGCTCAGTGGGTTAAAGCCGCTGCCTTCGGTTCAGGTCATGATCCCAGGGTTCTGGGATCGAGCCCCGCATCGGGCTCTCTGCTCAGCAGGAAAGCCTGCTTCCTCCTCTCTCTCTCTGCCTGCCTCTCTGCCTACTTGTGATCTCTGTCTGTCAAATAAATAAATAAAATCTTAAAAAAAAAATTAAAAAAAAAAGAAACCTCCTCCGTAGGGTTGTTAACTATTTTTCCATGTTTTTTAAGATTTTATTTATTTATTTGACAGAGATCACAAGTAGGCAGAGAGGCAGGCAGAGAGATAGAGAGGGTAGCAGTCTCCCCACTGAGCAGAGAGCCTGAGGCAGGGCTCAATCCCAGGACCCTGAGACCGTAACCTGAGCTGAAGGCTGAGGTTTAACCCACTGAGCCAGCCACCCACGTGCCCCTTGACAACTACTTAATACGTGGAAAATTCTTAGAGATGTGTGCCTGGCGTATGGTAAGCTCGCAGGAACTCTGACTGTCGTGCTCTTTTTCTCCCAAGCCACACCAACTGGAGGGAACTCCTCCTTTTCTGGGCCTTGCCACTCTTCGAGACCACCAGCCGGCACCTCCTGAAATGCGCTTCTGTTCCAAGGATCCAGTACTTGGCTCTGACCATTCCAGACGAGGGTCCAGGCACTGGGCCTGCAGGCCTGGGGTGAGGTCCCCAGGCAAAGCCTCCCATCCCACCCCTGATGGCAGGGGGAACCCCCGTTTCATCTTTTCCGTGGTTTACCAAGCACTTTGACATGGATTTCTGCTTTGGGGAGGAGGCAGAGCAGAAATGACTACTCCTGTGTCCCAGTGGGCTCCTCAATGTTCAGAGGCAGTGGGTGCCTCACCCGAGACTCACAGCCAGTAAGTGGCCCGGTCAGCTTTCAATCCCAGCTGCTGGATTCCAAGCCCAGCGCCGGTGCCTCAGCACCAAGCTGGTCCACAACTGGTTAAGTGCATCTCCCTCCTCCTGACAAGCTGAGATGCCAAAGGAATTAGAGGCAGCCGCCCCCCGATGAAAAGCAGACGCCCTCCCCCTGGTCTCTGGACCAGCTCCCAGGAAAGAGAGAGCAACTGATATGTGGCCCCCGAGGCCCGCCCCACCCTGTGAGCTCAGCTCCTGGCAGAAAGACCTCACTGAGGAGAGCCTCGCACCAGAGCCGAGGCCAGACTGCAGGGCTCAGAACAAGGAGTGGCCAAGGCCAACTGTATTGCCACTAACCTCCTCGAACCCTAACACCAGCCAGCCAGGTGCTAGTCTCGTTTTTCAGACAGGAAACCAAGGCTTGGAGAGATGTGACTTCCCCAGCTAGCAAGCGGGGCAGCCCGGGACACCTGGGTCACATACAGCCTGGGCCTCAGCCCCGCTCACAACCCCCTTCCCACCCACAGCCAGAGGTTGGGCCCACCAGGACGGCCCCCCAGGCCCCATTATCAGGACCCCTGAGTTCAGGGTCCCCTTGCTGTTGGGGGAGAGGGATCGCCTCCCAGCCATGGCGAAGGCCCTCTTGGCCAAGGCTCCAGCAGGTCAGGGGCCTCCGGATGGGAGTGGGGCAAGGCTAAGGAAGGACGGGCTGGGAGTGGCGATTCCCTGAGGAGGGAAGAGGCAGCCCCAGAGTCGGAGTCTCCGGCGCTCCCACTCAGCAGCCCAGGATTCCCCACTGAGGGCCATTGCACCAGCCGCCACTCCCAACTCAATGACAGGAGGGACTGTGGGGCCCAGGGCAGAGCCGGGCTCAGGCCAAGTGAGGGTGTGAGTGTGGGGTATTATCCGTCTGATCAAGCCCAAGTTCAGGGGTCCAGTCAAGGGGTCGTTCACACTCATTCGACAAACATCACTGTGGAAACAGCATGAACGTTCCTCAAAAATACAGGTTTTGGGGGTGCCTGGGTGGCTCAGCCAGTTAAGCCTCTGCCTTCAGCTCAGGTCATGATCCCAGGGTCCTGGGATCGAGCCCCGCATCGGGCTGGGAAGCCTGCTTCTCCCTCTCCCACTCACCCTGCCGTGCTCTCCTGCTCACTCTCTCTCTCTGTCAAATAAATAAATAAAATCTTTTTTTAAAAAAAGTTCTCATCACAAGAAAAAGATGTTTGGACTCCGTGCAGTGACAAACGTTACCTAGACTTCTTGGGGAGATCATTTCACATTTCACATACGTTGTATGCCTGAATATGAAACCGTAGGTCAATTATCCCTAAATCATCCACATATTTAATAAAAGATGGAGAAACTTAGGGTGCCTCCTCTACCACCGCCCCAGGAGAGAGGCTAAAAGAGCAGGTGCTTGGCTTGGGGTAGGAAGGGTCGGAATTAGGTTCGATCCCACCAGCAACACTGTTGGGACTCACAGCGGGCTGAGGTTCCAGGAACAGCCAGGAGGAGGCAGAGCTGCGAGAGGAGGACAGTCTGCGAATTCTCCTGTCCCTGCAGGCAGGTGACAGACGCCAGCAAGGCAAGCAAGGGGAGAGGCAACTGGACGGGCATCAGCAGAGGGGTGTACATCAAAGTGGAGTCAGTCTCCCTAGGTGGAGATCCCAGCTCCTCCAACTGGCTGACTAAGAGAACTTGGGCAAGTCTCTGAGCCTCAGTGTCCCCATCTTTGAAATGGGGATGGGATGAGCACCTGCCTGGTGAGAGAGAGAGAACTGAACTCACGCTGCCTGGAGAAGGGACCTATTTTCCCCGAAGGGGTGAAGGGAGACCAAGAGATTCCAGCACACAGAGATGGAAATGAGTGCATTTCAGGAACGGGAAGAGTTCCTGAGGCTAGGCCTCTGGGTGAGCCTGGGGTGCAAGGATTGTCACAGAAAACACTGAACATTTTCATTTTGGGTATGTGTTGGACGTTCCACGTGCTACACACACCCTCCCCACGGGTGCTCGCAGAACACCTGGAAATGGGGCCGCACGCTGAAAGGCTCAGAGTCCCATTCATGCAGCCAACAAACATTTTAAAAAGCACCTACTATGTGCTGGGCCACGGAGACTCGCGGCTGAGCAGGGAGCATGCCTTCTAGGGGTGGGTAGATAAGAAACAGATGCCCACAGAGGCTGGCAACAGCTCAGATGCCAGGACCCAGAGTGATGGGGGTGGGGAGCACGGTGATCGGAAGGCTTATCCACAGAGGAGCTGTGTGGGTTGACACCTCTGACATGATAGAGGGTGTGATCAAGAAATAATCTGGGTGGAGTGTCCTGGCCGAGGAAACGCCAGAGCAAAGGTTGAGCAGCCAGCCGCACTCACTACCCTGTGGGTAAGGAGGCCAGGGTGTCACCAAGGGCTGAGTCACAGGGAAGCGACACACACCAGGACAGGAGGGACATGTGGGGACCGGTCACTCTGGGTCGTATGGACCAGGGGAGATTTGGGATTTCATTCTAAGTGTTGTGTGAAGCCAAGAAGGGTTTACACAGAGACTTGACATGATCCCTGATTGATGTTTTTAAAAGGTCACTCTAGCTGCTCCTGGGAGAATGGGAACAGGCCGCTGCAACGGTCCCTGTGCCCAAGCGGCGCCTCACCAACTCCAGCCTCCCTCTGGGACTGAGGGATGCGTGCTCTCTAGTTATCCCATTTCCTGGCATTCGGGATCTACCCGGAAAAGACCCACCAGTGACCAGAGGAAGGTCAGTTACAGCCCGTAGTGCTGGTTTGTCAGCCTTTTTGCAGACCCCAAGGGTCCGTGAGATGCAGAGCATAAATGCATAGACCCATGTTTGCCCGTAGCAGCCTGGGTGCATTCACACCTGCAGCCATAAACCGCAGGGGCCAAGCTCTGCCCTGCAGCCCAGCACAGCAGGGCACCTCCGTCCCACCCCCTGGCAAGCATCACAGGACCTGGGTTCAAGTTCTGTCTCCGCCCCACACTTTTGCAACCTCTCACAACTCACAGTATCTCTCCCGTCCAGAGACCCCCGTCTCCAGAGCACAGAGGGTGGAGCAGCGGTTCCCTGCAGCCCTTTCAGGTCCCAAAGGCAAGAACAAGCCAGAGGCTGCTACAGAGAACCATCTGGAATCTCTGAGTCCGGGCCCTGGGCCTCAGCCAGGTGGGGCTCACCACCAGGGCAGGGATGCAGCAGCCCTGAGCCCTCCCGGATCTCCCAGGGCACAAGCCAGCCATTTCGAGGCGGAGAGGTTTGCAAACACTCACCTGTGTTATTTTTCTTATTTTCCTTTCCTCGTTTTCCTTTTCCCCTGACTCGGACAACCCCAGGAAGGGCTAAGAAAGAGGAAGGCAGAGGACTGGGGAGTCTTTCTCCTGGCTTTTGAAGTTCAAAAGGCTAGGCCTCCAGAGGAAAGGAAAGACCTCCAGGCACTCATCTCGGGTAAAGAGCCAGGCTTCCAGAGCCCCCACCCAGCACTGGTGGCGGCTGCTGAAACCAGAGGCTGTGGCCCACTCCAGGTGCAGGCAGAAGGAGGATTTAAAAACAATGGTAAGGGATGCCTGGGCGGCTTAGTCGGTTAAGGGTCTGCCTTTGGCTCAGGTCACAATCCCAGCATCCTGGGATCCACCCCATATCAGGCTCCCTGCTCATCGGAGACTCTGCTTCTCCTTCTCCCTCTGCCTCCTCTGCCCCTCCCCTCCTCTCCGTCCTTTACCACCTCTCTCCCCTTCTCCTCCCCTCCTCTCCTCCTGCTCCTGCTCCGTGTGCACGCGCTCTCTCTCTCTCAAATAAACAAAATCTTTTTTAAATTTGTAAAAAATAAAACAACAATAAGACCACTACAAACAACAGTACCATCACAGTCTGGTGATGGGGGACATCAAGCTCCAAGTGCCCAAACCAGCACAAAGCCCTCCGCCATCTCGGTCCCGCACAAGCCCCTGGAAGTTAGGCACTACCATGGGGAGGAGGGATCCCCAACATGACCGTGACTAAATTTTCATCCCTTTAACAGAATGAAAGCTTCAGGCTGAAATTACATGCTATTTTAGTTACAGTATAAATATTGTATATTATGTATTATATGCACTATGTATATTACATACATCTATGAGATAAATATGCATTACATAATATATATTACATAAAATATATAAACACAAATATAAATTTTAACTATTTTAGTTAAAAAGTAGATAGAGGGGCGCCTGGGTGGCTCAGTCGGTTAAGTATCTGCCTTCAGCTCAGGTCTTGATCCCAGGGTCCTGGGATCGAGCCCCCTCAACAGTCTCCCTGCTCATCAGGGAGTCTGCTTCTCCCTCTGCCTGCCGCTCCCCCTGCTTGAGCTCTCTCCCTCTCTCTCTCTCTCTCTCTGTCAATTAAAAAAAATAAAATCTTTAAAAATAAAATAAAAATAGAAAAAGACGATGATGATGGATAGAGAAAGGGAAGCCCCACTGCACTGTGTGGACACCCGGGCTTGAGAGCCTGCCTTGCCCCGATGGAGCGGAAGTGACGTGGTGCCCAGAGGGGACAGCACAGGCGCTTGTCTGGGGGACAGAGACCCAGGGGCCCAGCAGGCTCCTCTTGGGTGGGACACCCCTTGCCTCAGATTAAGAGCCAGAGGGAGCTCGAGGCAGTCTTCCCCGCAGCCCGCCGTCGTGCGCTTCTAGAACAGCTGCAGCACTGCAGAGCCTCGCAGCTGGCCAACCTGCATCTGCGGACCACGGCGGCTCCTGTCCCCCAGGACGGCTGAGAGCAGGGCCGTACGACCCACCCAGAGGGGCCTGAGAGGTGACCCGCCACATCTGTGGGTGGAAAGAGGCCCAGGGCAGGGAAGGTGAAAGAGGACAGACACAAAAGGTAGGACCTGGGTGACTCACCACTGAACAAAGAACCTGCAGAGTTAAGCAAGCTTCCTGGGAGAGGGCAAGAAGTGTTATATCAACCCCCCAGCCTGCTGCCCAAATCCCCAAAGCTAGCCTGTAAAGTGAAGGGGAACCAGTTTCCACTCGCAGAACAGGGACTTCCATCAAATGGATTGTCCCCACCCCTCAAGAGAGCTGGTCCCCGGCAAAGAACCAGCTGGCCCTGCCAGGCTCCACGGGGACCAGTCCCAGTTCCCAGGCCTGTTCCGCCCTCTCACCCTCCAAGTTTCAGCTCATCCGCCTGCCTGGCTGGGGAGCCAAGAAAGGGCTCTGATCCTCTGCAGGTCATGGCCTGACTCACGCCCACCCCTCCCTGAAACTCTCAGGTTCAGCCTCCAGAAACAGCTAACACCAGGGTCACTTCCCGCCTGGGTTCGACGCCCAGCCCAGGTGGGCAATGGGTGCCAGAGGGTGCTCTCGGCAGCCCCAGCAGCATCTCTGCCGGCTCCTGCCCTGGTCTGGGGCTGAGGGACAACTTGTTCTGGGAAAATGACCAAGATCCCCGTGGGAAATCAGAGCAGTGGCCGCCGACACGCCGCCTCCTGCTCCCACCTTCCCACCCCCGCCCCCCACCCCTGCAGTTAGAACAGACAGACTTCAGCCTGGGGGATCAGCACCGCCAGGCACCGCAGCAGGTCTGAATCCGGGTGTCTCTCCTTCAGGGCAAGTCCCCAGAGCCAGAGGCACCGTGTGTGGCTTCTAATGGCAGAAGAAATGGGGAAATACGGACGCCCGTCCATAAGGTACTGGTAACTCAAATTATATGACACCCTACAAGGGATATTCTGGAATTGGAAAAAAAAAAAATCAAGTAGACCTCTAAGTACCAAAGTTTCAAAAGATCTCGCAGACATAATACGAAGTGAAAAAAGGCAAGATCCAGAGCTCTGTGTATCGAATGATACCGTTATGTGCGGGTTCTTCTGTATTTGACACTCATCCCCCCCATCCGTTCTCTCCCTTTCTCTGAACTACTCTGTGCCCCCAGGAAGCTGACCTCTACAGACCACAAAAGTGGGGCTCCCTCACTGACTGAGGTGGGAACAATGTCAGTTGGTTGAGCCATGGAACATTCTAGCTATAGATCAGAGGACGGGACCAGAGACAAGTTGAGGTGTTTCTTCCCTCTAATCCTTCTTTTCCTGTTCTGATAGTGGCTTGTGCCCCGGGAGGCTCACAGCTGCGAGTCTGGGGAGAGCAGGACCCGAGGCCCTCCTAGTTGATGTTCCCACCCCACATCATATCAAACATTAAAAAATACCCACTTCTCACACTATGCATAATTTCGGCTATAAACTTTTGAAGGGGCTTATATAAACTTAATAATTCTGATCCTGAAACATATTATGCATTTTGTTCACCCAGTTGAAACTTCATGACTTCTTACAGAAAGCTAGGTCATAGCTGAACCAAGTTGCAGTAAGCAAGGTGAAGTGATGTTACCTAGATAAATATTCATTACTTACAATTTTGAGGATTTCTTTTCCTATTCTGGAGCCTGTAGATACATGATCACTGGGGAAGGGGGGCATTCTCAAAAATTCATAGGACCTGGGCCTCGTGGCTGGTGGCCAAAATGGCTGGACTGTCCCGAAGTTGCCAGGCCCTCCTGGGTCAGTGCAGGGATCAGCCCGAGGAGACACCAAGGCAGAAGAGAGTAAACCAAACCCACAGGGGAAAATCCACTCTGCTCAGGGGTGGCTTCCAGAGCAAGCACAGAGCCAGAAGCCCAGGGTAGAAGGAGGCTAAATTCTGCAGCTTGCCCAGTGAGCTGACCCCATGAGCTGCTCTCATGAACCTGTGGCCTGACCGCCTGACCAGTCCCCCTTCAGCCACCCAGCCAGATGGGCAGGATCAGAATGGCCCACCCACGCCTCCACCCTGTTTTCTGGGCCATGCTGGGACTCGCAGCATGCCGGATGCCCGCACTGGCTGCACCCCAGCTTCCTGCTCACTGGGATACACCAAGCACTGAGCCCAGGGGCTGAACGTCTGGCCCCAGTCGACACCTCTGAACCTATGAGATGGGAGCTGCGGCTGGCTCACGCCCTCCCACCCACCTGACCCTTAAGTGGGTTCTGCAGAGGCTCCCCAAGGGGCAGTGAACATGACTCACCAACCTGACACACATGCGCGCGCGCACACACACACACACACACACACACACACACACACACACCTGAATGCTCAGGGGGAGGCCCTTACAGTCCAAGTCCCCAGGGGAGACTTCCGGATCTCCTGGGACCCTCAGGCTCTGGCTGAGGCTCCTTCTCCGGCTCCTCTCATGGGCCAGAACCAGGCATACCCTCCGAGGCAGAATTCCTGGTCACTCCCCCGGCCCTGCCCCTGAAGCTCTAGCAACCCCGGGTCAGGGCTCACACAGACCCAGGCATGCCCAACACAGAGTAGAGTTCCGGTAGGGGGCGGGGGTGGGGGGCACTGCTGGCAGGAACCAGGCAAATTCATTGCCGTACCTACAGTGCCAATAACCAAGCGGCTTGTCTTCCCTCGGACAGTTTATCTTTGCACAGTGACCGGGTCACTGCCCAGTGTAGCTGGAAACGGTGGCTTTCAGCCCTCCTCCCCCTGTGCTAAGAGGGGCTCGAGGGTTCTGGCCTGGAGTTCACAGTGCGTGGAGTTTCAGGATTTGAGGAGCAAGTGTTCGAGTCTAAAAATGTCCCCCGGCCTCATACCTGGAAGGCCACTGCTCCGGGAACAGCAGGGGTTGACTGTCCCTGAGGTTGACCAAGGGTCACATCAGAGCCTCCTAATGGCAGGAAAGATGTTAGATGTTAGGTTCCCCAGAGACCCAAGAGCCAGCTCTTCTGTTCCCAGGACCTCGAACCATGAAGGTGGGATGCAGGGAACAGAGTCTAAGGCTGTGGATGACATGCTGGGAGACCCACAGGCCACCAGCTCACAAAGGGACCGACCCACTAGGGGCAGCACTGAGAGGGCTTCAGGGTACCCTGGGGCATCCAGCATGCGACTCACACTCCTGAGACTGAGCCCAAAAGATGGGCTGGCCTCAAGAGACCAGGTCACTGGATCGTGGATTCAGACCCAGAAGGAAGGGGGTATTTATATCATGGGGGTTTTGTTTTCTTTTCTTTTGATAATGAAAAGTTTTGTATTTTCAGCTTTCAGTGGGTTCTTTTTTTTTTAACCTCTTAGATAAGAAGCCCCTCAATAAACCTACCATGAATCAGTGATATTCCAAAAGTGGAGGGAAATAATCAGACTAAACCTCAGGGCCCTACTCTGATGCCCAGAGCTGATGGCCCCAGAAGGAGTTAAACAAGGAAGAGAAGGATCTGAGTGGTTGATTGACAGGCCTGGGGAGACCCTCAGAGAACACCAAGAGGGGAGCGCCCTCAGAGTTGTGTCTATGCCTATGCACTTGGTGGTGGACATGGGGCTGGGTCGAGATGACCCCAGGGAAGGTGAGGCATCAAAGACGTGTCTCCAGTTTATGTAACCAGTTGGTTGGTGAGATCATTTGCTGGGATATGGAATCCTGGGGAAAGATCTACCAGGCGTAGGAGCAAAGATCATGAGGTTGACTTTGTACAAAGTGAGTTTGACGGCCTTTGAAAAATTTAAGTGAGGATGTCTAGCAGACATTGGATGGTCAAGGCTACAGTTCTAAGAACACTGCGGTGGAGATAAAAATTAAGGAGTTGTCTTATCGTAGGAGGTAACTGAAACTGGATAAGGTGCCCAGGGAGAGAGTACAGAGGAGCGGGGGGGGAGAGGAAGGAAGAAGGAAGCTGGAGGAACAGAGGAACCAGAAAAGGAGCCTCCGGAGAGAGATGGTGGGAACAAGAACAGGACATGCACAGTTCCCCCTGCTGCCAACAAACCATGGGGAATAGCACAGACAGCCCTCAATGGCATGGACAAAAGTCTTTCGCAAAGGTGGCATTTTTAAGATGCTTGACCTGATGAACTATCTTGATGACACTCATCAGACCATTCTTTGCACAGCCACGGGTCTGTGTCCCCAAGCGGTCATGCCATGTGTCCAGGAAGCCCTCCCTGGTTCAGGGGAGAACACATGGAGAGACCCTCGCTCTACAAGTCTACAACACAGGGGACATGAAAATACTCCTGGGCATTCCAAGCCTCTTGACACGGCTTATGTACAGGTGGACCTCAGAGCTCCTTCTTCTTTCTTTGTAGAAGCCCACCTACCACCTCCTGCCCCAGGATCAGGTCAGGAACATGGGTGTCAGCTAAGCCATCACTAAGCCATGGCAGCTCAGCATGTTGTGGACAGAGCATGGGAGCTGGAAAAAAAGAAAAACTCGTCCTGATGGCTTAGGCTAAGTACTGAGTATGGAAGTGGATCCTCCCTGCCCTGGTCATGCACAAGTAGACTTGGACAAATTGAAAGATTTGCAGACTTCCAAATTGAAAGGCCTTCCTCTCGAAGCTTCCCAGCAGGGACAGGCAAATAGGGTAGTCAGCAAAGTTCATTCACAGAGCACGCTCTCCACACCAGCACCACTTATGTGCAACAGATCATAGAATCAGGCTCACTGTACAGACATGGAACTCGAGGCAGAGCGGGCTTACCTGCTTCACACAAGATAATACAGCTAGTATTAACCATGGATCCTGGATTCAACTCAGCCCAATTCTAAAACCTATTCCGCACTTTATTATGTTATTATTTATTGTATTTTATTTTATTATTATCTATCCTTTTTATTACTTTTTTTAATTGTGGTAAAATGCATGTAACAAAATTTATTATCTTAATCATTTTGCAATGCTAAGTTCAGTGGTAGCAAGACTTTCCCCCTGCCGTGCAACCACCATCCTCCTGCAGAACATTCTCACCTCCCCAAGCTGAGACTGTCCCATCAGACAAAGATAACTGCCCATTCTCCTCCCCTGGCAGCCTCCGACAAGCCCATTCGATTCTCTGTCTGCACAAACCTGACACTTCTAAGGACTTCCTCTAAGTGGGATCATGCCACATTTGTCTTCTGTGACTGGCTTGTCGCTTTGCATGATGTCCCTAGGGGTCATCCATGCTGTGGTAGATGTCAGATCTGTTCTCTCTTTAAAAATTTGTTTTGAGGGGTGCCTAGGTGGCTCCGTGGGTTAAGCAGCTGCCTTCGGCTCAGGTCATGATCCCAGGGTCCTGGAATCAAGTCCCACATCGTGCTCCTTGCTCGGCAGGGAGCCTGCTTCTCTCTCTGCCTCTCCCTGCCACCCTGCCTGCTTGTGTACTCTCTCTCTCTCTCTCTGTCAAATAAATAAATAAAATGTTTTTTAAAAAATTCGTTTTGCGGGGCCTCTGGGTTGCTCAGTCATTTAAGCCTCTGACTCTAGGTTTTAGCTCAGATCATGATCTCAAGGTGGTAAGATTGAGCCTCATATCAGGGCTCCGTGACCAGTGAAGAGTCTGCTTCAGGGTCTCTCTCTCCCTCCCCAGATTGTGCTCGCTCTCTTTCTCCTCTCTCTCTCTCTCTCAAATAAATAAATAAATACTTTTTAAAAATTCATTTTGATGAACTCTTGCCATTTGCAACAACATGGATGGAACGAGAGGGTATTATGCTAAGTAAAATCAGCCCCGCAGAGAAAGACAACTATCATTGATCTCACTGATATGAGGAATTTGAGAAACAGAACAGAGGATCACAGGGGCAGGGAGGGGAAAATGAAACAAGATGAAACCGGAGAGGAAGATAAACCGTAAGAGACCCTTAATCTCAGGAAACAAACTGAGGGTTGCTGGAGGGGAGGTGGGGGGGTGGGGAGGGATGGGCTGGCGGAGTGATGGACACGGGGGAGGGAAGGTGCTGTGGTGAGTGCTGTGAATTATGTAAGACCGATGAATCACAGACCTGTACCCTGAAACAAATAATGCATTATATGTTAATTTTTTAAAAAAATTGTTTTGAGGGGCTCAGTCGGTTAAGTATCCCCTTCTTCATTTTGGCTCCGGTCTTCATCTCCGGGTCGTGAGTTCGAGCCCTGTGTCAGCCTCCATGCTGGGTGTGGACCCTACTTTAAAAAAAACAGAAAAAGAGGCGCCTGGGTGGCTCAGTGGGTTAAGTCTCTGCCTTCGGCTCAGGTCATGATCCCAGGATCCTGGGATCGAGCCCCACATCGGGATCTCTGCTCCTCAGGGAGCCTGCTTCCTCCTCTCTCTCTGCCTGCCTCTCTGCCTACTTGTGATCTCTCTCTGTCAAATAAATAAAATATTTAAAAGAAAAAAAAAACAGAAAAAGTGTGTTTCGAATCAATAGCACATTTACACAATTCCAAACTGCAAGGGCACCAAAGTGTTGAAACTGAAAAGCTTCCCTTCTCAGTCTCCCTCCCGCGTGGTTCTTCCTTCTGGAAGCAGCCAGTACCACAGTTTCAGAGAGCTTTTATGCATACGCAAGCAGTTACCTTTGTGGATTCCTTTTTGCTCTTTTTCATTCTGGTATTTTTTTTTTTTTTTTTTTTTACTCTGCTCGGCCTTGGGGCTGTTTCTCTCCCCTCCGCAGTCTGCAGGGAATCTTTCCACTATTCGTCCAGAGGCTCTCCCTCTCCTGATCTGTCAGTTGCATTGTCTGGACACACTGCGGCTTGCTCAGCAAGTTCTCGTGGCTGGCTAGCTTGGAATTTGTGGTCTGAGTCATGTTTAGGCGCCTCTGAGCCTCATCGTGGCCTCCAGAGACCACAGGACGAGCGGGGCTCCTGTACTGCTTCACGCCATGGCTCCCCATTTAGCGACCATGACATGAGAGAGTCAAGTGAACAACCACACAGTTAAAACACTCTATGGGGGCGTCTGTAGCAGAGGGGTACAGAAAGGAGAGATCAGCCACAGGAACTACAGGTTGAGAAGGCTCCACTCTCTCCCCATCCCCAGTCCTCTTCCATCTGGCATCTTCTCTCAGTCAGGAAATAGCACGCCCTGCACCCAGATGCCGCAGCCAGAAACCCCCCTGGCTCATCGTCTCACCTCCCTCTGCCTCACCCGCCCTGTTCTAGCCAGCACGGAGCCTGTCCCGGTGTCTCTCAGACCCTCACCCCACTGCCATCAGCGGCTCCAAAGCCCACCGTCCCTTCTGCCAAGCTGCTCTGCACCCCCTCCCGCAGAGTAGTCTGGGGCAGCCCATCAAAAGGGAAATCAGCCCCCATCTCCCCAGATTAAAACCTTCCAGACTGTGCACCCCTGTCCTCAGCAGCATTATTTGCAATAGCTAGAAGGCAGACACAACCCAACTCTCCGACAGATGGATAAGCAGAATGTGGTCTGCACATACGATGGAACATTATTTGGCCTTAAAAGGAAAAGAAATTCTGCAACACACCCCATGGATGAAGCTTGAGGACACCACGCTAAGTGAAACGAGCCAGTCGGAAAGACGAAGACTATAGGATTGCACACAGAGGAGGCACTTAGTGATCAAAATCCTAGAGCCAGACAGTAGAACAGGGACTGCCAGGGACTGGGGACGGAGGGGAGTTCGTGTCTAATGGGGACAATTTCAGTTTTATAAGATGAAAAGAGCCACAGGGAGGGATGGTGGGGACAGCTGCACAACATGAATGGATTTAACACACTCAGTGGTACAAGTGAAAGTGGTAAAGATGGGAGACTTTGTGTTATGTCTATTTTAACACTTTTTTTAAAGCATTAAAAAAAGAAACCCCTTCCAGAGCTTCCCAGGACTATGAGCATAGAGACCTTACTTAGCAGGAGGCCGTGCAAGATCCAGGTCCCTGCTTCCTTCCCACTGAAGGCACAACAGGCCCCCTGTGCCTCCCAGGCACACCCTGGTTCTTCCAATTGGAAGGCCTGGGTGCTAGACATCCCCTACATCCAGACCCCATGCAGGGGTCTCAGTAGGAAGTCACCTGCTCAGAGCAACTGCCCACTGATTCCCCCACCTACCTTCTGCCCCATGTCCAGCTTCGTACCCCCCAGCACCTTCAGGACCCCTTTAGTTAGGTCCCTGGCTTCATGGCATGCTTGCCGCTCTCCGCCCCCAGCACAAAGCTCCTCAGCGTCGGGGACCCGGGCCTGCTTCATCCATCACGGCCAGCTCCCATGGGTCGATGCTGCTGAGGAAGCCGGTGCTGAGACGGAGTCTGGAGGGCAAGATCGCCATTACAGGTAGTAACTGTGCAGGGAAGGGGCCACAGCAGGCATGGGCAGAGGGAAAGGCAGCTGGCAATGCTGGTCTGGCGAAATCTCAGCCGGCCGAGCCCGAGTTTTAAGAGTCGGCGTCACCCCCTGGAGTGGTTCTGGGCAGAGAAGAAGCACAGTTCTTGCTTGGTTACCAGAGGGGAGCGGTCCCAGGAAGTGCGCAACCTTGAGCCAGGCAGCATTCCGCGCCCCGGGCAGACCCCAAAATGACAGACATCTAGTGGCTCTCTGCTGACCATGCTCCTCACTACCAGGTGACAAACTCTTCTGGAGGGGTTCCAGCCAATGCTTCTCCATATTTACCCCAACCCCCAACCCCTAGCACAAGTCTTGGCACATAGTAGGTGCTCAGAATGAATGAAGGAGTGAAAGAATGAATGAATGAATGAATGAACGTTTGCTTGAGTCTTAAAGTACAAACAGGATTTGAAGAAGGAGACAAGGCAGGAGACATGTATTCCGGGCATGAGGCATCCTTTGTGCAAAGGTTAAAAGGCATGAAGAAGCACGTGGGATGTTCCCGAATCCACAAACACAAAGATAGGGTTAAATCACTATGCGGGGAAGTGGGGGAACGAGGCTCAAATGCTAAGCAAAGGCCCGTGGACAAGGGCCTTGTAGGTCGCACCTGAATTTTACCCTGTCGGCAAAAGGATGTTTTTGAAGGGTTCCAAGAAGGAGAATTGACATATCAGCTGGGTTTAGAAAGATCCTTCTGCTGGCCTTCCTGAGGACGGCCAAGGAGGGCAAGTGAGGGACGGGAGGCCGTCCAGGAGTTGGCTTTGAGCAGGCGGCCTGTGTCCTGAGGCACAGGTACTAGGGGAGGACAGGAGAAGCCATAGCTGTGCTGTGGGGGCTGAGAAGGGGCTATAGATGAAGCCTGGAACAGCCAATAAGGAGGCACAGTCAGTGAACAGTAAACATCTAACGAACAAGGATGGTCGGTCGATGAGGAAATCAGGAAAGAATGCGACCATGGGAGCGCAGGAGAGAGAACAGTTCAAGAAGGAAAAAGTCAAGAGGGTCAAGGCCATTAAGAGGTCAAGCGAGATAAGGCCTGAAGTGCCCATGGATTTGGCTACCAGGAAGGCAGGACTCCAGAGCAGCTTTGGGTGGGAGCAGACCCAGCCCAGGCCAGTGCATTCTCCACTCTGATCTGAGGCTTGGGTTTCTCATGGGCTTTCTGGAGAAAGCCTTTATCTTTCAACATGCCTCAGTCCAGGGTCTCCCTTAAGTCTGGCCACGGAGATGCTCCGGTCCAAGCGACCCTCCGGCTGCCATCTTTGGAAAGGCGATGGGAGGAGCCCAATGGAGCATCAGGAGTCCCAAGTCCTCATCCTGTGACGCCATGTGTGAGGGGCCTTAGGCCTCGGTTTCCCCTGGGGTCATGGGTCCTGGAGGACTCCGCAGTTGCCTCTGTTGATCTGGAATGTCCCAGCGCTCAGGTTCAATGAGAGGGTAGCCAGGTCCCCACACCCTCTAACTTGAGTCCCCTTGTGGCCGTCACATAGGACTCTGGGTTTCCCCATCCAAGTGCCCCATTGTGTGAACTCAGTTCCAACGAGGAAAGAAACCGGCTTGCGAAAAGAGAATATTTACTTTTCCCACCAAGCTGATACCCAGGTAAATAGTGTGGTCCCATCAGTGGAGCCCAGCCCTGCCCTCTTCCCTCCCTCCAGGTACAGCCTGGAGCATTTAAGAAGGCACCCCAATGGGCATGTCTCACACAAGACCCCAACCCCGATCCAGAGACAGGCCAGCGCCTCACTTGCCAGCCTCCTGCCCACCATGAAGCTCGCTGTCATACTCACCCTGGCCTCCCTCGCTCTCTGCTGCAGCCTTGGTGAGTTCCCAGTTCTCCCCCAAGCCAGGCTCAGTTCTGCTCAGAACAGGGGGCAGCTGTTTAACTGGAATGCTGACCCCCAGCCAGGAAGCCGGGTCTGTGAACAGGCCCATCTTGGGAACTTGGGGAGCACCCTGAGCCTGTGAGGAAACCTAGAAGGGGTCCAACCTTCCATGGCCAACCACCTCGGAATTGCAGCTTTGGAACAGATTGGAGGCAGGGATGGAAGAGATCTCATAATGGATGTGTGTTCAATGACCAACAGAATAGGAACAATGAGCTCTTCAGAACCCAGTCTTGGAGAGACCCCAAGATGCCAAGAGACCTTGGTACAGTGCGGCCTTCAGGTTTGGGGTCTCCACACCACTCTGGCAACCAAGGGGTCTAGAAGGAGCTGCAGAGCATCATGCCTCCAAAAGAAATCCAAGCTAAGGCAAGGTCTCCCATTCTGGGTGGAGAGGAATATTCTAGAAAGGGATCTTCCCTTTGGGAGACTGCCAACCCAGAGAGGAGTTTTCTAAACATTTTTGTCCTCTGCCAAAAGGATTAGGAGTCTCTGAATAGTTGCAGCTGTCGCTAAAAGAAAAGGAATGAGGGGTGGGGGGAGAGGAAGGGAGAGAAGGAGGGAAGGAGGGAGGGAAGGAGGAAGGGAAGAAAGGAGGGAAGGAGGGAGGGAAGGAAGGAGGGAAGGAGGGAGGAGGATCCCACCTCTCTCCAGGCCCCCTATTCTTTTGGGAATTGAGTTATGTGGTTTTTACTCTGTATTCGCTTCTTCTACTTTTAGTAAGCAAACAAAAAGTTTTTTAGCAGACTTCAATTAGTTCACTTTGAAAGTTTCATGACACCCATGGCAATAAGTCTATGACCCTGGGGAGTGGCAGGGAAGTTGGAAAACCAAAACCAAGAGGCAATGGGGACAACTATTATGTAGAGATATTTGTTTTTAAGGGGAAATAATATCATTTTGGACCGACATCTACAGTTGACATACAATGAACAGCACAGGGCTTGGGAGTGCTGACTGCCCCCCACACAGTCAAAAATCTGCCTGTAACTTTTGGCTTTTAACTACTCACAGCCTGCTGTTGACCAGAAGCCCTACCGATACTATGAACCACCAATGAACACACATTTTGTACGTTGTGTGTATTATATACTGTGTTCTGACAATCATACCCAACTTTTTCTGAATTCTTTCAATTTTTCTAGGCTACTCAGTTCATCCGTAGTCTTTTCAAATTGTCACAAATCTCAAAAAAAAAAAAAATCCAATCCATTTATTGAAAAAAATGTAAGGAGCCCCACGCAGTTCAGTCTGCGTTGTTCAAAGGTCAACTGTATGTTAATTACACCTCAGCGCTGTCAACAGAGAGGGCGTCTCAGCAAGATAGAGCTGAAATATGGGCAGGGGTGCACCTGGGATGCTTTTGTATATTTGTGTGTGCACACATATCATAATAAGAATAGTAATATCCCCCATTTATTCGGCACTATGTGCCAGCCGCTGTTCTGAACCCCTTTACATCCTTACAATAACCCTAAGAAATAGGGATCTTATTCCCATTTTACAGATGAGAAACGGAACCACACAAAGAGAAAGTAACTTCCCAGACGACATAGTAAAACAGGGCTCTACGTTCCGCAGAGGGTTTGACTTGGGGTGGCCACTTGGGGAGTCCCTGGAGTCCAGACAGGGAACTTGCACACAAGGCAAAGAATTCAAGGATGGGGACCGACACTCAGGGTGTGGAAACCGGTGGCTCTCCCCCATGTTCCTGGGGCAGGGGCCTGAAAGGGGAGCACAGTCTGGGGAGTACTGCGGGTGAAGGGAACATAGTGGGGCCGGGCACGGACACAAGGGGCATGTGGGCAGCTGAGTCCACCACAGGGGCCCAGAGCTCATGGGGCACGCCTCTTCCTGGTCCAGCTCAGGGGCTTGCACTTGGCCCGGACAAGTCCTTCTTCCCAACAGAGCCTGAATCTGCCACATACCCACCCTCCCGCCCCATGGCAAGTGGCCCAGACCACCACTAACCATTGGTAAGAGGTATGTTTCTGGCGGGACAACAACCAGAAACCCTCGGTAGCCTCTTCCCAAAGCCCCACTGTTGCATAAAAGATCAGATCAGCAACAACTTTTATCAGTCCTCTATGCTTGGAACTCTAACAGAAAGAACAAGTAGCAAATGGCCCTGCCGCAACCCAGGAAGTGCAAGGAGGGCTCGGGCAGGCCAGGAAAAGTTGGCTGCAACCCCGGGAAGTCTTCCCACAGTTGGCCAAAGAACCAACTGCTTGGAGCACCACCAGAACTCACGTTCAACGCCATCCCATCCACCAAAAGGCTGCTATCTCTTGCTGACAGGCCCGCCCGCTTGCCTCTGGGACAGGCCCAGCCCGGGGGCCAGCCAGCTTGGAAAGGGGCCTGGACACGTGTTCTCTCTCTTTCCTGTGTTTCAGCTTCGGCAGAGATCTGCCCAGCCTTTCTGAATGTCATCAAAACCCTCTTCGTGGGCACACTCTCCAGTTACGAGGCTGCGCTTGAATTTTTCGTCCCAGATGCAGACATGAAAGATGGGATGATCCAGCTGAGGAATCTGGTGGACACCCTCCCCTCAAACACCACAGAGAACATCCTAAAGTTCACGGTAAAAAGCTCCTTTCCCCCTGTGCCTCTTAGCAGCGGATCCCCCCAGTCCCTGGGCTACAGCCTCGCCCCATTTTTTTGGAGCCGTTTCTAATCCAGAAAGGAAAATCCCAGTGCAAATAGTCCTTCTGGAAGAGGTTTTGTTTTGTTTTGTTTTGTTTTGTTTAAAGATTTTATTTATTTATTTGAAAGACAGAAATTACAAGTAGGCAGAGAGGCAGGCAGAGAGAGAGAGGAGGAAGCAGCTCCCTACTGAGCAGAGAGCCCGATGCGGGGCTCGATCCCAGGACCCTGGGATCATGACCTTTGCCGAAGGCAGAGGCTTTAACCCACTGAGCCACCCAGGCGCCCCTGGAAGAGGTTTTTAAGACATAATTTAAGAGGTTTCTGAGACATAATCAAAACTCTTACAAGCTTAGTTCTTTCTCAAGCTACTGACCCTCTTAATGGACATTGAGGTCTCTACATGCAGATACCTTGGTCTAACTTTGAGTTTCGCTCACTATTGTCTTGGTTTTTTGTTTGTTTGTTTGTCTGTTTTGTTTTGTTTTGTCTGTTTTAGGGCAAAGTCTTAAAAAGCCCAGCGTGTGCTTAGGAGTTAGAAGCGGAAGATCTCCAACTGCTGGAGCTCCTGCGGCTCCCTGGACATTTCCTTCACTCTGTCCCCAGCCTGGCTCCCTTTAATAAAGTTTCAGCATCTCACCTTTGTGCCCTGCACCCCTGCCTCTTTTTGCTCACCTGCTAGAGTGAGGAGGTCGTCCACTGCGAGGGTAAGTTCAGGAGGTGCAAAGAGAAAGGCAGTGGCCATCCATTCATATCAGTCTTCCTTTAAGGATGGTCACAGACGCAGGGCTGGTCGGCACTGGGTTACTGCTATCCACCGTCCACAGGGTGATGCTCTCGCGCCCTGACTTGCACCCCTGCCCCCTTCCCTGTGTCCCTGTTCAGCCAACTTTCCTGCAGAAAGAATCCGTCTTCTGTGGCAAAGGAGTCTTCAGGCATGAAATCCATCCCTAGATGTTTGCTGGCACTTTCGATGTGCGCATAGTGGCTCTGGGCATTCTGAGGACCCGGAAGCAGATTTCATAACCTAACAAGTATGTGTAAAGCACTTGCTCCGGGCCAGGAGCGTGCGGAGGCCCGAGTACGGCAGTGTGAATGAACGGGAGCTCCGGCTCTCCGCAGGCTGTAATCCCATGGGAAAGCTCACTCCCTCTGGCCAAAAAAATAAAATAAAATAAAATAAGTCTGCAAACAGGTACATGAAACAGCGACAAACACCCTAAAAGAAATCCATGGAGTGATGCGACCCAGAGTAGCTTGGACAGGCCGACTGTAGCTCGGGAGGCCCCATCTTGGGATTTGAGAGGAGACTTAAAGGGGGGACAGGAGCCAGCCACCAGGGGAGGAGGACAGAGCGTAAGGCAAGGAGTGAGGAGGATGCCTGGGACACCTCACTCCCTTCTCAAAGCCCCACTGAACCCAGCCCTGGACCCTAGGAGAAAACTCAGAAGCTGTCTAAAGAAACTCTCCTCTAGGTTCTGTTACCTGTTCCCAAAAGAGCCCAGACCTCCTCCTCAGACCATCTACCCCACCTCTCAAACGGCACTTGTCCCACCAAACTCACGCTCCGCCCCTCACCCCAGGTCATTTCTAATCTCAGTCAATTCTACATCAGGCCTCCAGGATGTAGGCTTCTGGCTGCTCCAGCCAGGAGGACTGGCATCCCTGACCCGACCCTGGACCGTGCCCATTGCATCCAGCCAAGCGGGTCGGCCTCCAAAGCTGTCTGGGAACTCCATGTCCGTAGGTCCACCCCCGACTGGGCCATACCAGCCACCTGTCACTTCACAAGCCAGGGGCCCCCTAGCTCACACTCCGTACCCCTGAAGTCCATTCTCCTCCCAACTAAAAAAGTTATTCTAATCACATGAAAACCCCCTTCCACTGCTACTCTCCACCACGGAGTAAACCTTTCAAAGCTTTCTAGGGCTCTTAAAAAACTTAAATGCAGAACCTGCCCATCACTGGCTCTCACCTCCCACCCTCCTTCCTGCAGCTTATTCCTCTGCTCAGGCCACCACCTCCCCTCCCTCCCTCCCTCCCTCCCTGCCAGCCTTCAGGTCCCTGCTTTTCTAAGAGCGAAAACCCCTTCCCACCTCGGGGCCTTCGTACTAGCCCCAAGCACCAACAGCTCGGAAGTGCTGTTGATTGATTTACAAAATGGCCCTAGAACAAAATGTGCGAAGTATAGAACTTGTCATAAAAGTTGTGTCCCGTGTGGATGGATATAAAAACCCACCAAAAAACACCCCCTCCCCGTTCCGTGGCAAGCGGTCCCGGCCCGGCCACACCATCCGCGGACACTGAATGAAAGTGGAGGACGTGCAGAGGGGAGGCGGGCACGGAAAAGGCACCGGCGGAGCACGGGGAGGGAGGGGGCGGAGGAGAGAGAGAGCCCTTCAGTCGGAATTTCCCAGCCAGCACCGCGGGCGGGCGGGGACCCGCCTTCCCCGCCCTTAGCGCCCCGGGGCTGCCGCGGCCTCTAGGGGGCGGTGTCGGCCAAGGTGTCGGGGAGCGGATGGGGGGCGGGGGGGGGGAGCGGTACTGGGGCCTTGGGGCTCCCACACCCTGCACACCGCAGCCCTGAGCACTCCCTTGGACAGATGATGAAACACAGCGCCTTCCTTGGACCCTTTTATCGTGTATATGATAGCTTTAATTTGATTTCTGAAATTTTTTTAAATCAGAATTCTGAGAAATCACAGGGACAGTCCCACAAACAAAGCTGCCGCCGGCCCAAGGGTGCCAGCGACGTGTCAGCCCTTTGGGAATTAGTATTAATTCCATTCCCAGACGATTCCAAGGGCGAGTCCAGCAGAATCTACAACCCAAGAGGGCCAAGGCAGAGGGTGGGGGAGGCTGGAGCTGACCTTCGACCTCATTCTGCCCCATTTTTCAAGTCTGGCTGCAGAAAGCACAACCTAGTCATTATCTTTCTAGATGGCTTACTTGCTGGGGGGCATTCTTGCCATTTCTGATTTAGTCTTCACACAACCCAGATTCCAGAGCCCAGGCCCCCACCCCTGCGCTGCAGAGAACGAGACTTCAGATGCAGGAATCTGCCAAACCAATGAAGAAGATTGATGAGCATCATCCTCCTGCCCCCAAACACGTCCACACACACGTCCTAAGGCCACCAGGCCCCACCCTTCATTGTGGAACAATGCTGAGGGACTGTGGGACAAAGGAGGCACTCCGGTGGTAAAAATTCCAGAGCAGGTCATCAAGATTGGCCAGTCCAAAAGAGATTCCTGGCAGAAGGTGGGAGCCTGGTGGGGGGCCTCCTGACTCTCCAACCTCCTACGTTCACTCCCTCACCACTCGGGCCCTGGGTTCTCTGGCATCCAGGCCATCATCAGCTCACATACCTTCGCCTCCCATGAGCCATCCACCTGGGTGAGTATCGTCCAAACGGATAAGGATCCAGGGCCATAAAAGGTTCAGAATTTTAATTACCTCTTCGCCAGGGAAGTGTTTACCTAAGTGTTTACCTAGGGCAGATACGACACAGGTACCTCGAGACGAAAGGAAGCACAATCACACTGCAGCGAGTGTCCGCCTCGAGGGGCCTCGAGACATAGGTGGTCCACGAGGATAGAAGTCAACACGGAAATGTGTTGTTCGATTTTAAGAGAGCAGGATGCAAGATGAACTGGCCCCAGCCGCAGAAGGAGCACGAATCTGTGTGGTGCACGTTGCCAGAAAGCAGAAGGAAGTGGGGGAACTGAAGGAATGTTCGTTGGGTTCTTTTCTGTCTGCGTGTGCTTATGCATAAGTTGGAGCTCAGGTCTGCACACTCTGGCCAGCTGCCCACATTCAAGCCATGGCCTGTTTTGGAAGATCTTATTTGTGTATGTATTTATTTGACAGAGAGAGAGAGAGAGCAAGAGCACAGAGGGAGAGGAAGAAGCAGGCTTCCCGCTGAGCAGGGAGCCTGGTGTGGGGCTCGATCCCAGGACCCTGGATCATGACCTGAGCCGAAGGCAGACGCTTTGCAGACTGAGCCACCCAGGTGCCCCATACATGACCTGTTTTTGAATGGACCTCAAGCTAAGAACGGTTTCTACATTTGAAGAAGGAAGAGGAGAGGTGGAGGAAAAGTTTGTCCACCCCTGTATCATATAAAAAAATAATGATAGAATCAGCCATTTTCACTATAAATATGCCAAACACTAAAACACAGGGAGGCCCGTGAATGACTGTAAGCCTCCTGCATTTGAGAAGCATTACACACAAAGCCTCTAAAGAAAAAACTTACGATGCATCCCAACAAAGCAAAAACATAAAAAATAAATAAAAACTCAAGAAACTGTGTTTTTAGCACTGTGTTCCTTTTGGCCTTCATACCTCTAAGGAGCCAAAGGAAAGACCACATTCCTCGACCACACTATCCACTACAGTGTGAATGTGGGTGAACGTGGCCTCTGAAAATAGTCTGTCACCCCCCACCATCTGCCCACAAAAGAACATTCACTCTAGAAGGAAAGGAGGCTGGGAGTCTCAGACACCGCCGGCCGTCACATTGCAAAATCCCCGCGTGCCCTTGCTCTAAGTCAACGTGTCCCCTGAAGTGACTGATCACCAGACGAGCTAGTTTTCCACTCTCAACACATGAGACAGTTGAGGTTAGGCTGGCAGAAAAAAAATCTCTAAATGACTCACAAGGCAGGAAGAGGAAGCAAAACCAGCCCTCATCAACTTTATCAAGATGGTGTGGATAAAATTATGCCTAGTTTATGGCTGAGGCAAGGCATGCTGTTTGTGAAGGTCAGGGGATATGTGGGTGGTAATCCTCTGTAGGGTGACCGCCCCTCACGGTGGCTTCAGATGGACGATAAAGCACACCTGGATGCCGGCGGGGCCCCACAAACAATGCACCCCGAAACAGGTAATTAGCAAACGCTCCTCCCAAGCACTTACAGAGCACACCATTGGGCACATGGGACATTGTGAGAATGAATCATCTATAGGAAGCCACCCTACATCTTTCCATGAGCAGACTAAAATTATAAAACTATAGTGCACGCAGGGAAAAAAAAAATCTAAAAATAGATTCATGCACAGTGGCCAGTGTTGGGGTTTGGAACTGAGATCTGTTCCCCACCAAATGAAGAGATTCCTGGCCCTTCACAAAAGTCTAGTTAACTCAACATATCTGAGGTTGTGGGTCTGCGGCGCCCGACCATCCTGTGTTAACTGTGATGCTCGTAACTACGGAGTGTCCTTTAGGATTCCCTCCCGGGGCCCTAGAGGTTCAAGAGGTATTTCCTCAGCCCTGGGACGGGGTGGAGGCTCAGTCAGGGGCTGCCAGGCGGGACAGATGAGATGAGAAGCAAGCCTCGGGGTACTGGGCGGGAGAAGGGTCTTCGGGCTCCCACCCCAGCCCCAAGTGTCCAATCAGTCTCTAAGTCCATGTCTTCAGTGTCTCTTGACCTTGTCCCCTTCCTGGGGCTC